>NC_140579.1:492107035-493307035 GCF_964204655.1 Triturus cristatus | reverse complement strand
GTGGACTCTCGTTCCATTTGCAGTCACAAAAGCATGAGCTAACTTGGCAAATTCCGGGATCCAATCGTTTCCATTCAGTTTTCACTTCAGAGGTAGGATCCATGGTCTTGCCAACTGTCCAGGAAATAAGCTGTAGGCCTCTTCTCGTCCACACGCAGCAAGCCTTGTGAATCGGCCACGCAGGGTGACCCCCTCGTTTAAGTTAATATCGCTTGGACAGACAGACATACAGGGCCTGACTAGAGCCCCCTTGTCTTTAATCTAACTGCAGAACCCATGGGGCCTACTGCCTTTTTTGGAAATTGAAAGTATTTACTTTTAGGGGTGAGGGTGCTGATGGGGTTTTGTAGTGAACCAGAAGAAATTCAGGTTTCATGGCAAGAGACAGGCTTTCAAATGGAAATGTACATTGGGAATTGCTCAGAGAGTTTGCTGTGCTTTCAGTAGGAGAACCAACATTTCTGGACTGCCATATTTTTGTTGAAACAATATCAGTAGGAGAGCATCCTAATTAGTAATGTGGTAGGGAGGGAATCCCATTGTTAAGCTGTTGGACTTGGCCCTTTTCCCTGAGTTTTTTCTTTTTTTTTATTTCTCCCAAGATGGCTGCCACAGGCCCCTGCTACTGCAGAGTGGTCTGTATTAGTAGCACCCTAGCTGCCAGGAGCTGGCTGGGACCCCACAACAATGTTGCGACACCAGCCCGCCTTTTTTGTCCCATAGGTAGAATGGGGAAGCTCCTGGAATGTGCTGGAACCTTCTAGAAGGGAGGTGTGGTTTTTACTTTTGCCGCCTTGGCTAGAGGTCACCTGACCTAGGGCTACTTAAGTGAGGGAGGGAACTTTTTCTAGTCAGTTGGCCAGTGGGGTAAAGCAGAGCTGGAGAATCCACGCAGGAGTGTAGGCGGTAGGGCCTAGCCAGGGACTTATGCCTCTGAGAGTGAGAGGATTTAGGTGCTGCCTCTTAAGTGAGTGAGGGATCCTGTAAAGCCCACTGATCTTGCCCAGCAGTAGGAGGACCCAGGGAACCTCTGCCCAGCCTGACTAGGAAGGGCCTAGTCGCCAACTCACTCCCTACCCCCCAGGAACAGAACCCCCAAGGGCGCCAGAGACACCTCCGCTATTAAGACTTTATAGAACTACTGATTACTGAAACTGAATGCTGTGACTTCGTGTCAAAACTGAACCCTGAAACTAGATGCCAAGCTGATTGTGGAATTGCTGGGGATCGACCAGGTATTAGCGCTGTGACCCCTGCGCCCCCTGACCTGGCCAGGGATCCCCTGCAGCAAGCCCCGTTGAGCGCGGAACTCTCCGCTTAATTTGACCCCCCCCCTGGCGCGGGGGCTAGAGCGCGCTCACCGTCGCGGCCCGGAAGCCTGAAGTGTGCCCCCTCATCGTGGCGAGGCCCGCGGAGAAGCCCGGGGCCCCGTCGCTGCTGTCGCAGCTGCTGGGAGAGGTGCGTGAGGCCGTGGCCTGCCCCCGTCACTGAAGAATCGACTGCGGAGTCCGGAGCTGGGTTGGACGCCTCAAGACGTCGTGATCAAGGTAAGCCGGGAGGCTTGGGACGGACCCCGGTGCACCCCCTATCGACCGGGAGCAGCACCGCACCCTGAGACCCTGGTTCCCCTCTGTGGGAGTCCCCCGTTAGCCCAGAACTGTGACACCCCTCCGAGGGATTGCCCCTTTCTGCAAGACTGTCAAGGAGCGTTGTGCCCCATGAACTGCACCGGAGTACGAGAGGCTCGCTCCTTAAGAGTATCGTTGTGCTCCGTGAACTGCTCCGACGTGCCGGATGCCGGTACATTACGAGCTGCGCTGTGGTTGTATGCTCCGCTCACCACGGCCCCGTTCTGAAGTATTCCTTGTTACTGATTACGAGTAGCGTTATGTTCTAATGCCCCGTCCTGAAGTATTCACTGCTTACTGGTTACGAGGGGCGCTATGTTCTAAAGCTCTGCTCTGAAGTATTCACTGCTTACTGGTTACGAGTGGCGCTATGTCCTAATGCTCTGCTCGGAAGTATTCACTGCTTACTGGTTACGAGTGGCGCTATGTTCTAATGCTCTGCTCTGACGTATTCCCTGCTTAAAGATTACGAGTGGTGCTACGTTCTAAAGGCTCTGCTCTGAAGTGTTCACTGGTTAAAGGTTACGAGGAGCGTTATGATCGTAGGCTCTCCTCAGGAGTCCAATGCTCAGTTCTTACGAGTAGTGCTGTGTTCGTCAGATTTGTCCCGAGGTGTACCAGGCCCGCTTAGCGCGTATAGCGCGGTAATCGCCACTGAGGCGCTACAGGTACCCGAAGTAGTGGTAGGCCCGCGAGGTCTGCCCTGGGTCCCTGCTCGCCCCCAGGAGTGGCGCTACAATCCCCAAACCCTACCACGGGGAGTAAGATATACAAGGGTGGCCCAGAGCCTCCAGGGAAAATACTGGGGAATATCATACTGGTGAATATCATACTGGTGAATATCATGCTAGTGAATATTGTGCTGGCGAATCAAATGCTAACATAAGTGAAGCTTGCCATTGTCATCCCATAAATTGCATTTATCTCTCATGAATTGCATTTATATCTCATGAATTACATTTATATCTCATGAATTGCATTTATATCTCATGAATTGCATTTATATCTCATGAACTGCATTTACCGCGAACTGCTTGGATAAACTTGAGTTATTTACATAAAATTCTACAGTGTGGCGTCCCTTATTGTGTGCGTTCCTTGCTTCAGTGGATGCACGTGGTGTATGGTCGCTTTACACACAAGCCTTTGGGTGCCCAGCCGCTCGTGTCACGTTAACCCCTTAGGGCCTGGAGACCCCAGGTCTTACATAAGCGATTACCCAAAAACTAATGTGGCACAAAAACCACTGTTCAGACTATGATAGGGCTCTAAAGACCAGTTTGCAAGAGAATTGTATTCTAGGGATATTTTAAATAAACAAGTCTAACATTCTGTTGAAAACACACTGGGTCCCTTGATCTGATCCTTCCTCTGGGCTGGACGTACTCCCCGCTTTGCCTTGGATAAACACTGCCAACCGACGTACGATAGTGGCTTGAGTATGGCGGACATCCGTATCTACTACTGGGCCTCCCAATTATTGGTTATCAATGATTGACTAAATGGAGAAAGATGGGGACCCGGCTTATAAACTGATGCTGTCTCTTGTGGTCTTGGACAATGTCCTCGACGTGCTGTATGGGGGCCCTTTTCCCCATCATACTCCTGAGCCCACCAGAGTAGTGATCTCTGTATGGTGTGCTGTGCTAAAACAAATTGGTTGCCAGATGTCAATTACACAACAAACCCCAGTGTGGAAGGGGCAATGGCTTTGACAGGTATCACACCTGGGGGGGATTCCACAAGTGGGACAAGATAGAACTCACTTTTCTGGTAGACATATGGCAGGCATCATCTATGAAAGCCTTCCAAGAGTCACAAACCCAGTTCTCTGTTTCCACCACGCAATTTCATAAATTCCAGCTATTGAGACACACACTCGCATCCCATCAAGAAGAGCTAATAGACCCGCCTACATATAACCTGCTTGAGGCGAAAGTGCTCCAAGGTGCCCTGGGAACAGGAGGGATTTTACAGATTTTTAAATCATTAATACTTGATCCCCCGGACAAATGTGACCTTCTCAAACAAAAATGGGAAGCCTGGGTGGGTCCTCTGGATGAAGCCAACTGGTGAGATGCACGAATGACCCCCCAGATGTTGACCGTCTCGTCCTGCATCCTGCCTATTCAACTTAACTACTTACATGCCACATACCTCACTCCCACATGCCTATTCAAAGCTGGCAAATGGGCCATATTGGACTGCCCTTGTTGCTCCTCCCCAGGTGCGGACTTCTACCATGTGTGTGGGCATGCCCGTTGTTATCAAATTACTGGACTGCCGTTGGAAAAGTACTGGAACTACCGGTGGAGTTCTCCCCCAGAGTGGCTCTGCTAGGCAATTTGCATGACCTGGGAGGAACCTGGGGGCGCCTGCACATTAGTGGACATCGGCACCCTACTAGCCAAATAGGACATAGCATGCTATTTGAATGCCACTCAACCTCCTAGAATTTCTGAATGGCATACTGCAATAGACAGGAGCTCCAAGTTGGAAGAGGATGTTTATCTGGCTAGGGGCTGCAGACGCAAGACTCCAAACATGGGGACAATGGTGGACCTATTCTGGGCTTCGTAACAAATCTCAGTGCTTGATGAGACAGCTTTTTTTATTGCTTCCTGTTATACCTGGGACCATTGGCGTGGGTCTCCCTTCCATTTTTTGCTGTTGTCTCCTCTGTTTTTGCTGGTAATAGATGCTCTGGGCGCTGTGCCACTGCCATTCAGTGCCACAGCGCGAATGCTCCCTGTGTAAATATGACATGTGAATTGGTATATCCATGATTGGCTTATTTGGTTTGCCAGTAAGTCCCTAGTAGCGTGGCCTGTGTGTGCCCAGGGCTGGTAAACCAAATGCTGCTGGTGGGCCTGCAGCGCTGGTTTGCGCCACCCACAGAAGCAGCTTGTAAAGTGTGTCTCAGACCTGCCACTGCAGTATCTGTGTGCAGTCTAGAACTGCCATCTTGGCTGTGAAGTGCACCCACTTCCCAGCCCCTGAACCTTCCCTTGGCATCATGTAAGCCACCCCTATAGTAGGGTGCATTGTATGTGTAAGGTAGGACATGCTCTGATGTGTGTAGCATGTCCTGGTAGTGAATTACACCCAATTTCGTTTTTCACTACTGGAAGGCTGCCTGTTCTCCATAGGCCAGAATGGGAGGTTTGGCTATTACATTCTACAGTCCTAACTGACCCATAGAACATAGTAGAACAACGAATTTAGTATGCCTGAGCTCAGAATATTAAAATACATCTTTTAGTGAAGTATATTTTTATATTCTGTGTTTGAAAATACCACTTTTGGAAAGTAGGTATTTTCTTGCCTTAGCCTTCCAGTGTGCTCTGCTGTTATGTGTATTGGCTGTCTGGTTTTGGAGGGACAGGGCAGGCTGAGTCAGACCTGGGTTGAATAGAGAGATCTGCATAGGAGTATGGGGAGGGGTAGCTCCTGGACCTGAATAGAGCTGTGCCTGACAAGGTGAATGCTGTCTCCACCTCCCACTGTGTGTCTGATGGCATACCCCCTCTTTCTGAAAGGAAGGATGCAGCCTGGTAAACAAAGTGCTCCAGGGCTGGGCAGAACTGGTTCTGGCTTGGTTCAGTGACTTGTTGCTTCTGAGAACAAAGACTTTTGGGGTATAAATATCTGTGCTGAAACCCCTACAATTTGTATTGCTCCTGGACAACAAGAAGAACCTCTGTCCGTGTAACTGAAGGAATCTGCAGGAGAGGACTGTCCTTGTGCTTGTGTGCTGTTTCTTGGACTGGCCTGCAGTGGTTACTACTGGACTTGGAAGAAGAGGAAAAGGACTTTGAAGGAACTTTTATTTTTGCTACAGCAATCACCCAAGGGCTAGAAGAGAGCTAGCCTCCTGCTGGAGTCTCAGGCACATCAGACTCCACCACCAGCCTCCTGTTTCCTCCCAGCGAGGATTTCTATCTGCAGGTAAGGCTCCTGTGAGTTCCAGGGCCTCTAGTTCTACTGTGGAGCAGAGAGTGCTGAAAATCGTTGCTAACGCCCGTTAGCGAGCCGCCGCAGCTGAAAAGCGTAAGGAAAATCATTGCGCTGCTGCTGCTGAGTGCTCCCTACCGGAGATCATCGCATCACACGTTTACGGGCTGCCAAATGCTTGCTAACCCGAAGATTATGGCATCTCATGTTTGCGGGCCTCCAAGTGCTCGCTAACCAAAGATCATCGCATCGACTTCATCGCTTCACGACATCGCAGCGCGGACGCCGACCGTTCGCCATTTTCATCGCATCGCATCAGGATCGTCGCTCCCTCGCGGGACGCCATTTCTTTTCATCGCAACAAGATTGCACACGCAACAGGCTCGGCGCATCATCCTCCCTTCGCGGCAAGGATTTCATCGCATCGCCGGCTTAGCGTGTAGAAGTTTGTCGCTTTGTCCTGCACACAGATCAGCGCATCATCCTCCCTTGCGGCAAGGATTCAACGCATTGCTGGTCACGCGTGAGGAAAATCATCGCTACAACTCCTTAGCGACATTTTGGTTGCTTTGCTACAGAATCCAGGTAGTTTGTGAGTAAAAGGGTCGCAGAGACCACTGCCTTGAACTGAACTCCTCTTTGCACACTTTGAACTATTTTTGCAGCATATTAAGAGTAACCCTATTTTCTAGTACTGTGGATTTTTACTGTTATTGGTCTTGTGTTAAGTCTATATATAAAGATACTTATTTTTTATAACTACTTGTTGGGGTGTCCCTTTGTAGTGTTCTTCCCTGTGTTACTGTGTATGGTCATAAATGCTTCACACACTGCCTCTGAGATAAGCCTAACTGCTCGTGCTACGTTACCACAGGATTGAGCAGGGGTTATCAAAGGGTGTAGCCCGCTTACTCTGACTTAGGAAGAAGGGTCCCTACTTGGACAGTGGCCAGCCATTGCCAACTAGAGACCCCCATTTCTAACATTGGTGGTCAGCGGTGAGGATCTGGCCTTGCATTTATGATCGCATACAGCAATTATAGTGTACACTACTAGTGAGTGCAGACCATAACATAACCACATGCGTTTTTGAGGTTTTTGTTCTATTTTTGATTGATATTGCCAGTTATTGCTACAATGGGCAAGCCCAGATCCAATGCCTCTGAGGATCTCTCCTGGGAAGAAGAGAAGTTAGAAACCTGCAATGCAGCTCAAATATTTTTGCAAACGCTTCACAGTCCCTATCACAGGTCTCACTAGAAGGGAAGAGTATTACAAGGCGTTGAAGGCCTAGTTAGAAGCCAGGGATGCCCCTAGGAATATGGAAGAGCCTGTGGAGGGGGGAGAGAATGCGGGAGAGCAGCAGGATGAAGTGGTAGATTTGGTAGGAGATTAAGCAGTTTCCAGCCCGGGCACTAGTGTGTCCTCAAGGGGTCTGACTCCAGAAGAGATGGAGGACAGGGAGAGAGATAGGCGACATAATATGGAGATGGCTAAGCTTAAAATGGATGGTCAGAGGGACCTAGAGAATAAGAAGTTAGAATTTGAAATGATGAAAGTGAAACTTGAGCATGAGAGAATTTTGAGGGAGTTGGAGATTAAAGCAAAGAGTATAGAGATCTCCCCCTCTGGTGGCAGCATACCAGTAGTGCATACTGAGAGTAGAGTGTATATACCTAAGGAGGTTATTAAGGATTTCCATAAGAGTGAAGATATTGGGCATTGGTTTGCCGCTTATGAATTAGCTATGGTGTCCCACCGGGTCCCTGAGAAGGATTGGGGAGCGGGGTTGTGGGGACACTTTGTGAGTGAGGGGAGGGATACATTCTTGGACCTGCCCCCAGAAAGTAGGATGGTTTCTGCCCACATGAAAGAAGCTTTGATTACCAGCTATGGTTTGATCCCTGAGATGTATAGGCAGAGATTTAGGACCTGCACGAAGCTAGAGGGTACCAGGTGGGTTGAATATGTGTCTTTTTTTTGCAGAGCAATGGAGCGCTGGGTAAAAGGTAGCAAAGTAGAAACTTTTGAGCAACTTTATGATTTGATTGCATGGGAGCATTTATCTAGTAATTGTTTTCCTGAGCTACGCCAGCACCTGATTGATTGAAAGCTAACTAACCCTAGGAAGCTTGCTGAGGAGGCGGACCGCAGGGTGAGCACCCGGGTTCGCAAGGGTCCAGTGGGAGACTTCGCCATGGGTGGGCAGGGTCTCCAGCAGAGAGGTGGGGGGGACAGGGGTAAACCGAAGGGAGTTCCACAGAGGGCCCCAAAGTAATTCCCAAGGGAACCAAGCAGTGGTGTCCCAGCCTCCCCAAGATAGGAAGCCAGTGCCCCCGACAGGTAGGCCTGTTCAGAGGGAGCCCCTTACTTGTTTTAAGTGTGGTCAAGTGGGCCACAGATACTTTGATCCACAGAGTCCTCAAAGGGATACTCCTGCACCACCCCGTGCAGCACCCCACCAGCTTGCTAGTGTAGCCCTGGGAGGGGAAGAGATGGGCGCCCAAGGTGGGTGGGATCCCGTAGAATTGACCCTTGTCTCTCTAGGAGACTTTGAGATGGTCCCTAAGCCTGCACTGCCCGATAACACTAAAAAGTACAGGCAGTGGGTGACCATCAATAGCCATAGAGTGGAGGCTCTAAGGGACACAGGAGCCAGTGTAACTGCTGTCAGCTCCCGGTTGTTGTCCAAAGAGCAGGTTGTTCCCCATGCATTCTACCCAGTAGTGTCCGCAGACAACTCAGAGAGCCAATGTGAGGTGGCTCAGGTTCCCTTTGAGTGGGGGGTCTCAGGAACTCTTCAGGTGGCTGTGAGGCCCGCCATGCCTGTAGACTGTCTGTTGGGCAATGATTTAGAGAACTCCCCGTGGGCTACGGTGGAGAGGATGCCCTGGAGCCTACCGGGGAGCAGAGTGCCAACCTTGGGGACCTGCCTGAGCTGACCCATTGGCAGCAGGAAGGAGGGCCCACCAGGGAGGAGTTTTGTGAGCAGCAAAGAGTTTTCCCTTCTCTTGAGGGTATGTGGCGACAGCCTGCAGCCCAGGCAGCAGGTGACACATCTGGTTCACATCTGATTTATTGGGAGAACAGTCTCCTGTATAGCGAGCCTAAGGCTGCTGAGCCGGGGTCAGCCCGTGTGCTGGTGGTACCCGACTGCTTCAGAGCTTTCCTACTGGGGTTGGCTCATGACATTCCATTGGCAGGACATCTGGGGCAGACCAAGACCTTTGAGAGGCTGGCAACCCACTTGTATTGGCCCCAGATGAGCAAGAGCTCAGATACTTATTGCAGAACCTGTGAGACTTGCCAGGTAAGTGGGAAGAGTGGGGGGAAGATCAAGGCCCCACTCCAGCCCTTTCCAGTTGTTAGTACCCCATTCGAGCGAGTGGGCATTGACATTGTGGGGCCTCTGGACACCAAGACAGCCATGGGCAACAGGTACATCCTGGTCTTGGTGGACCATGCCACCCAGTACCCTGAAGCCATCCCGCTCAGGACAGTGGCAGCCCCCGTGGTGGGACGTACACTGATGGAGATCTTCTCCCGTGTGGGGATCACCAGAGAGGTGGTGTCTGACAGGGGAACCAACTTCATCTCCCATTTATGAAGTCTCTGTGAAAGGAGTGTGGAGTAACTTATAAGTTCACCACTCCTTACCACCCTCAAGATAACGGTCTGCTTGAAAGGTTCAACCGGACCTTGAAGGGCATGATCATGGGCCTAGAAGAGCCCCTGAGGAGTAAGTGGGACGTCCTCTTGCCATGCCTGTTGGTTCAGTCCCTTTGAACTGCTCTATGGCCATCCGGTAAGAGGGCCTCTGAGTCTGGTCAAGGAAGGCTGTGAGCAATCTCCCAGGAAACCTCCCCAAGATGTATTTAGCTACATGTTGGTCTTCAGGAACCAGACTCGGCGTTTCAGAAAAATTGCTGAGGCAAATCTGGAAGCCAGCCAGGAGGAGATGAAATGTTGGCACCACCAGAATGCCACTCTGGTCGAGTTTCAACCTGGTCAGAAGGTTTGGGTACTGGCCCCAGTGGAGCCTTGTGCGCTCCAAGATAAGTGGACCGGTCCATTTGAGGTGGTGGAGCGAAAAAGTCCAGTTACCTACTTGGTGGACTTTAAGTCTCACAGGAACCCCCTGCGGGTCCTGCATGTGAACCGCCTAAAGCCCCACTTTGAGAGGTCTGAAGTGGGCATGCTTCTTGCCACAGATGCAGGGATGGAGGAGGAGAGTGAGCCTCTTCCTGACCTCCTGTGTGCAGGAGAGAAGGATGGGTCAGTGGAGGGTGTGGTCCTCTCCACCACACTGACCCCTGAGCAGCAGACAGATTGTCACCAGCTGTTGGGGCAATTTCCTGATTTGTTTTCCCTGGTGCCTGGTGTCACTGAGTGGTGCGTCCATGAAGTGGACGCCGGGGACAGTCCTCCTGTCAAGCACAAGGTTTACAGAGTGACTGACAGGGTCAGGGCCTACATTAAGGAGGAGGTCTCCAAAATGTTTACCCTAGGGGTGATTGAGTCCTCTAGCAGCCCTTGGTCCAGCCCCGTGGTCTTGGTACCAAAAGCTACAGCACCTGGTGACACTCCTGAACTTAGGTTCTGTGTGGACTACCGAGGTCTCAATGCGGTCACGAGGACCGACGCGCACCCCATCCCCAGAGCTGATGAGCTCATAGATCGGTTAGGGGCTGCCCGGTACCTCAGCACGTCTGATCTAACGTCTGGGTACTGGCAGATAGCCTTAACTGATGGGGCAAAGGAGAGGTCAGCATTCTCCACACCAGATGGGCACAACCAGTTCCCTGTGATGCCCTTTGGGATGAAGAATGCCCCTGCCACCTTCCAGAGATTGGTCAACCAGGTGTTGGCTGGGCTGGAGGATTTCAGTGCCGCCTACCTGGATGACATTGCAGTGTTTAGTTCCTCCTGGGAGGACCACTTGCACCACCTCTGGGAAGTGTTGATGGCGCTGCGCAGAGCAGGCCTCACAATCAAGGCCAGTAAGTGCCAGATTGGGCAGGGTTCTGTGGTGTACTTGGGACACCAGGTGGGGAGTGGCCATGTGGCACCCCTGCAGCCCAAGATTGAAACCATCCTGGCTTGGGAGTCCCCAAGGACCCAGACCCAGGTGAGGGCCTTCTTAGGACTCGCAGGTTACTACAGGAGGTTTGTCAAGGGGTATGGCAACATTGTTGCACCCTTGACTGAGCTGACTTCCAAGAAGTGGCCAAAGATTGTGAACTGGACTGACACCTGTCAGAAAGCTTTTGATGCCCTCAAGACTGCCATGTGTACAGCACCCGTACTCCAAGCGCCCAATTTTGCTGAGGAATTTATTGTCCAGACAGACGCTTCAGAGCATGGGGTGGAGGCTGTTCTGTCACAGATGAATGAGGAGGGACTAGACCAACCTGTAGCCTTTATCAGTAGGAAGCTACTTCCACTGGAACAGAGGTGGAGTGCAATTGAGCGTGAGGCATTTGCTGTGGTCTGGGCACTGAAGAAGCTGAGACCATACCTGTTTGGGACTCACTTCCGGGTTCAGACGGACCACAGGCCCCTCAGATGGTTGATGCAGATGAGGGGTGAGAATCCCAAGTTGTTGAGGTGGACCATTTTCCTACAGGGTATGTTCTTCACGGTGGAACATCGCCCTGGTACAGAACACGCCAATGATGATGGTCTGTCCAGATTTTTCTGCCTTAGTGATGAGAACTTCCAAGGGGATGGGTAGTTTTCCCCACATTTCAGCTGGAGGGGACGCGTGTTAGACCTGGCACCATTGGCGTGGGTCTCCCTTCCATTTTTCGCTGTTGTCTCCTCTGTTTTTGCTGGTAATAGAAGCTCTGGGTGCTGTGCCACTGCCATTCAGTGCCACAGTGCGAATGCTCCCTGTGTAAATATGACATGTGAATTGGTATATCCATGATTGGCTTATTTGGTTTGCCTGTTAGTCCCTAGTAGCGTGGCCTGTGTGTGCCCAGGGTTGGTAAACCAAATGCTGCTGGTGGGCCTGCAGCGCTGGTTTGCGCCACCCACAGAAGCAGCTTGTAAAGTGTGTCTCAGACCTGCCACTGCAGTGTCTGTGTGCAGTCTAGAACTGCCATCTTGGCTGTGAAGTGCACCCACTTCCCAGCCCCTGAACCTTCCCTTGGCATCATGTAAGCCACCCCTGTGGTAGGGTGCATTGTATGTGTAAGATAGGACATGCTCTGATGTGTGTAGCATGTCCTGGTAGTGAATTACACCCAATTTCGTTTATCACTACTGTAAGGCTACCTGTTCTCCATAGGCCAGAATGGGTGGTTTGGCTATTACATTCTATAGTCCTAACTGACCCACAGAACATGGTAGAAAAACTAATTTAGTATGCCTGAGCTCAGAATATTAAAATACATATTTTAGCGGAGTTTATTTTTATATTCTGTGTTTGAAAATACCACTTTTAGAAAGTAGGTATTTTCTTGCCTAAGCCTTCCAGTGTGCTCTGCTGTTCTGTGTATTGGCTGTCTGGTTTTGGAGGGACAGGGCAGGCTGAGTCAGACCTGGGTTGAATAGAGAGATCTGCATTGGAGTATGGGGAGGGGTAGCTCCTGGACCTGAATAGGGTTGTGCCTGGCAAGGTGAATGCTGGCTCCACCTCCCACTGTGCGTCTGATAGCATACCCCCTCTTTCTGAAAGGAAGGATGCAGCCTGGTAAACAAAGTGCTCCAGGGCTGGGCAGAACTGGTTCTGGCTGGGTTCAGTGACTTGTAGCTTCTGAGAACAAAGACTTTTGGGGTATAAATATCTGTGCTGAAACCCCTACAATTTGTATTGCTCCTGGACAACAAGAAGAACCTCTGTCCGTGTAACTGAAAGAATCTGCAGGAGAGGACTGTCCTTGTGCTTGTGTGCTGTTTCTTGGACTGGCCTGCAGTGGTTACTACTGGACTTAGAAGAAGAGGAAAAGGACATTGAAGGAACTTTTATTTTTGCTACAGCAATCACCCAAGGGCTAGAAGAGAGCTAGCCTCCTGCTGGAGTCTCAGGCACATCAGACTCCACCACCAGCCTCCTGTTTCCTCCCAGCGAGGATTTCTATCTGCAGGTGAGGCTCCTGTGAGTACCAGGGCCTCTAGTTCTACTGTGGAGAAGAGAGTGCTGAAAATCGTCGCTAACGCCCGTTAGCGAGCCGCCGCAGCTGAAGAGCGTAGAGAAAATCATCGTGCTGCTGCTGCTGAGTGCTCGCTACCGGAGATCATCGCATCACACGTTTGCGGGCTGCCAAATGCTCGCTAACCTGAAGATTATCACATCCCATGTTTGCGGGCCTCCAAGTGCTCGCTAACCAAAGATCATTGCATCGAGTTCCTCGCTTCACGACATCGCAGCGCGGACGCCGAGCGTTCGCCATTTTCATCGCATCAGGATCGTCGCTCCCTCGCGGGGCGCCATTTCTTTTCATCGTAACAAGATCGCACACGCAACAGGCTCGCGCATCATCCTCCCTTCGCGGCAAGGATTTCATCACATCGCCGGCTTAGCGTGTAGAAGTTCGTCGCTTTGTCCTGCACACAGATCAGCGCATCATCCTCCCTTGCGGCAAGGATTCAACGCATTGCTGGTCACGCATGAGGAAAATCATCGCTACAACTCCTTAGCGACATTTTGGTTGCTTTGCTACAGAATCCAGGTAGTTTGTGAGTGTAGGAAGGTGGATATCTGACTATGGTTACCCCCAAATTTTTGCCTAGTGTCTAGTTGGTTTTTCGACTTAGTTGGCCTGAGATCCTGCCATTCAGGCTCTCAGGCTATCTGCTCTCTCTGTAAAATGGACTCCATGTACCCTAGGTACATACCCAATTGGTTGGATCACCCTGTCAGCCCCTGTACCAGTGTACACTAGGTACCCAGGGCATTGGTGTATCCAAGGCCTGCCAGGGGCTGAAGCATGTATCATGCCACCCCAGGCTTGGCCTAACAATCTGACACAACTGGCTGATCACTCAGCTGGGGTAAGTTGGTGTAATCACCTCTTACTTAGGTGTAGTATACCTATACCTAAACTTAAATGGGACACCTGGTAACCTATAAGTCACTCCTATGGCAGGCCTTAACAATCCTGAAGGCAGAGTGCTTGGTTCCATGTGAGATGGTGCTCTGGCATGAGCTGAGCCTGTCTGCAGTGGTCGGAACAACTTCCTTCTACTGTTTCCAGATATCGTCATACCATATACTCTTAAGTGCATTATGAACCTCGCGGTTAAATGCTATCTTTGGTTTGGCTTTATCAAAACATGTCGAGTAAGGTGTCATACGAATTGGAATACTAACCCCTCGCCAATTCTGGCGACGGGGTTAGCATTCCACCCTTCTAGAGGGACACGACATGTACAGTACCTGAAACCCGGGTAAAATCAGACATAGCCTCAGCTCCACAAAATGGATGCTGCCACCACAGACACAAGTCTGCCCTCCTGCTGCTGGGAGTCCTTCCAGCTTGGGAGGTGTGGACAAAGGGTTTCCTGCCAGGGGAGGTGCATGCACCACCCCAGACAGGATTTTGTGTATTGGTCAGGTAGGGCTTGAAAGAAACCAGACATGCCTGTGGCTCACAAGGAGCCTCGGTGCATATGCCAGTTCAAACCGGTCCTGGGGCACACCAGTCCCGGGCCTGGGGCGAGCTGGACAAAGGATTGGGGGTGTAACCACCCCCCTTCCTGGTCCCACCCATAGGGAGGGACCTAGCAGGTAGTCCGGCCCCTAGAATCCGAATAAAGGTAGGAGCTGTGTCCTAAGACTTCAGACATCCTGGAATCAACTTGAAACTAAGAAGAAGACGGGAACTTCGACATTCTGCTGCACAGAAGACTGAAGAAAATCTCCCCTGTGGTCAGGGAGTGACCACCTTGCTAACGCAAGCACCATCCAGCGAATCACCGTCTGCTTTGCCGCCGCCTCCCGCCGGAGCCCGAGCCCAGAGACTGACAAGACCTGGACCTCCAGACCTCTCACCGCCCGATCCACAGTCCCTGCAAAGAGGAGACCCGTGGAGGCACCGAGACACGTGGAGCCAGCCAACTTGGAACGACTACGACAAGTTGACCAGTGCAACAACCGAGGCTCCCTCCAAGTTGTGCTTTGGGTCCTGAGAAGCCCAACCCTCGAGCAGCGTCTGCACCAAAGGTGAGCCCTCCAGCATCTCCACGATCTGCGTGGGGCCCTTCTGCATTTTGCCACTCGACGCGCCTAACCGGTTGCTGGCCCGCTGGCTAGTGGCCATCGTGGCGACGAAATCTCCGACAAACACCGCTGGTCTGGTTGCTCCAGACTGGCCCTTGCTCCCCTCCAAAGGAGCAATCCCTCTGACCTTGCTGGTCAGAACCAACAGCTGATTTCCGAATCCTCCTGCAATTGCTTTTGCCAAGGCTTGTTTGCTTCGATCAAGTCGCCGACACCGCCGACAGCGAGAGCCTGCGTGGGACAGCTCGTGAGCCGACTCCTGGACGTCGTCGACCTCCAGGGACCACGTGGCTGCGGAGACAAGCTACCCCTCATCACCTGTTTGCACCCGACATCGCCTGGTACCCACCTGGTGCCACGCTGGTCACTGGCTAGTGACTGTGAACACTGTCCCCTCTGCTTACAGGTCTTCAACATCTCCGATCCACTCTTGGATCCACTGCATCTCTTCCCGACCGACCGCCTGCAGCATCTTTGTCCCAGGCTCAACGGAACAGATAGAAGAAACCCGACGCACTTTGAGGCCTATGCACCCGCTTCCTGTGGGTGAGGTAAAGCTGGTACTCCGGTGCCCATGTGTAGTAATACATCTCTAGTGCCTGTGTTCCAAATCTTAAGTTCCTAGTCAACCCGGAAGATCTCCTTTGCAGTAACTTTGTACTTTTTACGCACCCATTGAAACCTATGGGAGCACGCGTGTGACTATTTGCTCTGCACACGCCACCCGTGGACCTCCTGGTCACTAACTGACGTTAGCTCCTTGTAGGCCCAGCGATTCTAGAGGCCCTAGGCCTTTTCCCTTTTCTGTTCGTGGTACTTATACCACTATTTTAGTATATGGTTTGAGTGGCCACCAGGGCCTATCCATATAAAGTGCAACTTCTGTGTATTCTACTGTAATCTTGTTTGACGATTTGTGCTCCTGTGCTCATAAAGAGACTAGGGGTTACTTTGAGAAATAAATACATATATATTTTGAATATATATCTGTGTGGTGTCCTTTCATTGGTATAAAAGGGGGTTACTATTGGTAAAACAGCTTGCTTAACACGCATCACGAGTTTAGCCTCAAAGACTGCTTAGCCTACGCTACCACTAGGGCAGCTAGTCCAAAAAGGTTGACTTACAACCACACCATAAGGGTTGCTTGGCATGGTACAAGGTGGTCACTAGAACTAGTGAACAGCATATACCAGGCCAACTTCTCACATTGGTGAGCAGCGGTTGGATTTGAGCTTGCTGTGTTTTACCATTGTAATCTCTTGGTTACCAATTGAAAGATCACATAGGTACCTGTAGGTACATATAAAACAAGATTAGATATACTTAAGTTCTACTGAACTTAGTTGTTGTAGAGCAAAGGGAGTAGCACACCCTGACTACAACTACTAGATAGGTTTAGTAGGTAAACCCAAGTGTAGGTAGATTGCAACACATCCACCCACACTTAAGAGCAATGGCCGGGGCAGAGGGGTCCACTGTACCCATCTCTGTTGAGAGTGACCCCCAGAGGGCACCATCCAGCTTTGCTACCCTTAATCAGAATGAGCTCAGGCATTTGGCAACTCTTAGAGGCCTTAAACAGCCCAAGAACCCAAACTCTGCTGAGCTCAGAGAACTCTTACAGAATGATGAGAATCAGAGAGAACTCAGGAAAGCTTCCCAGTTAGCCCCCTTAGGGTCAGGAACAGGAGGCCCCCCTTCTGAAGATGCCACAGAGGTACCCCCTTCCAATAGTCACCCCTTAGATGGGATGCCTACCACAGAGGAAGAAAGTGATGGGGATACAGATGTGAGTGGGGATGAAGGGAGAACTAGCCCAGTGCCAAGTGTTATACTTGGCCCAGCTAAACTAAGGCTGTTGGGGACTGACAGTGGGTTCACCCCATTGGATCTCCCCAGTGGACTTAACACAGGGCTTGGAAGGCAAAGGAATCGCTCAGGTGACTCCAATGCTTCCCATGGCTCTAGAGGCTCTCAAGGTCACTCCAGAAGGAGACTGACCACCCCTCAGAGGAGGGAACATGAGGCCAGAATGCAGGAAGCCCAGCTGAGGATCAGGAAGCAGGAGCTAGAAGTAGCCCTGATGGAAGAAAAACTGAACAAGGCTAGGCAGCCTAGAGAGAGTGGGTCTATACCCACTGGTGGCAGCAATGTCCCTAGGGACAAAGATAGGGTCTTTGACAATAGGAACCTGTCCAAGATTGTGCCCCCCTACAAAAGTGGGGATGACATCCACAAATGGATGACTGCTCTTGAGAGAGCCTGCAAAGTGCAGCAGGTTCCTGAAGACCAGTGGGCAGCAATCTTATGGCTCTCCTTTGAGGGGAGAGGCAGAGATAGACTCCTCACTGTTAGAGAAGAGGATGTCAGAAATTACAGAGTCCTGAAGAGTGTCCTAGTTGATGGGTTAGGCTTAACCACTGAACAGTACAGGTTAATGTTCAGAGACACCCAGAAGACACAGACTCAGGACTGGTCTGAATATGTGGAATGTGCCACTAAGGCTTTGGAGGGTTGGTTGCTGGGAAGTAAGGTGTCTGATTATACAGGATTGTACAATTTGATGATGAGAGAGCAGATTTTAAGTAATTGTCAAAACCAGCTTCTCCATCAACACCTGGTAGACTCAGATTTGACCTCTCCCCAAGAATTGGGAAAGAGGGCAGATAAATGGGTCAGGACCAGGATCAGGCCTAAAAACCAGGGTGGTGACCAAAAGAAAGATACCACCAAGCCTCAAGAGAAGGGTGGGGATAAAGAAAAAGAGAAACCTTCCTCAGGGCCCCAAAACTCCACACAGGGTGGTGGGTCCCAAGCTCCCTCCTCTACCACAGCTAAAAAGCCCTACTGCCATGAGTGTAAAACTCCTGGGCATTGGAAAACTGACAGCGGTTGCCCAAGGGCTAAAAACAAAACTGTTCCTCCAATTACTCCTGTCACACCACCTATTACTGTCAGCAGTAATCCCCCAGGTGGTGGGAGTGCCCCCAGAAATCTGGGTGGGTTTACTTGGGGAACACAGGGGGACCCTGGCTTAGCCAATTCCCCTACAGCAACCACTCTTGTCTGTGATGGTGGCATGGGGTTTGCCAACTTCACTGCCTGTCCCAACACTTTGGGTAGGTACAGACAGGAGCCCTACATCAATGGTACAAAAGCTGAGGCCTACAGAGACACTGGGGCTAGCATCACAATGGTGGCCCATTGGCTAGTTCCCTCTGAGCAGCTTTTGCCCGGTTTCTCCTACCAGGTGACTAACATTGATGGCAAACAGAACAGTCATCCCATGGCAGAGGTATGTCTCAGCTGGGGAGGGGTCACTGGCCCTAAAAGGGTAGCAGTGTCCCCAACCTTGCCTGTAGACTGCTTACTGGGGAATGACTTAGAACTCTCAGCTTGGGCTGGAGTTGAACAAGACACCCATTCTAAAATGGTAGGCCTTTCACAAAAGGGTAGGGGGGTTGTGCCATTCACAACCCCTGTCCAAATAGATTTCCTCCCTGAAAAGGTTGGAAGGGCAGTGGTAGCCACAGCCCAGGCACAGACAGACTTCCCTGTAGGGACTGGCAGAGCTGTGACAGTCACAGCTCAAACACAAACTGAGTGCCCCCCTGAAAAGGTTGGCAAGGCTGTAATGGTCTCAGCCTATACTCAGACTGACATAGGTGTAGTGAAGCCTGAAACAATGGATCACTCCACACAAACTGAGAGTAGTGGGGAGGAAGAAAAGTCTCCCTCTCCCCAGACATTAGGAAAAGGTCAGCCTCCTCAGGGATCTGACCTCACCCCTTGTGAAGGAACTGCCCCAGAGGTAGCCAGGCCTGGCCTGGCAGAGCCTCTGATGTCAGTGGCCCCTTCCAAGGTGGGATCCAGTCTGGTGCAGGTAGCCTGCCTCTCTCTACCCTGCCTCAGTCAGCCCAGGGCTGCAGAGGTCAGGGAGGCCAGTGGACCCCCAGAGGGCCCCTGTCCACAAGAACCCCCCCATCAAAAGAATGAGGATTGCCTGGCTAGTAGCCCTAGTCAGGTGATGGGTAAAAACATTCCTGAGGGATCTCCTTTACAGGTAGTTAGGGACCTCCCCCAGGGGGATTCTGTTGGGCACAGGCAAACATGGGACCTTAGGGCCCCAAACCTGACCTGTCCCTCCAGTAAGCCCACAAAAGGGACCCAGCCTCCAGCTTTAGGTAGCCAGAGGCTGACCCTGAGAGCACAGTGCAACTCAGTTAAAGAAAGAAAGGCATCCATGGTGGAGGATGATTGGAGGAAGCTGAGGCCTCACTTTGAGGACACTCACTTCAGTACTCCATCTCAACACCAGCCTTTTACTTTGCCAAGACACACCACAGGTAGAGATTCCCTATGGTGGAGACCCTCTGATACCCTTAGGGTGAGGGATTGCTTAGTGGACCATGAGACAGGGGGTAACCATGCCAGTGCTGGTTCCTCCTTATATGGCCACTTGGGCAATATAGGCTTACCTGGTCAAGGTCAGCCTTATCTCCCTTCGTTTGGGGGGGGGTTGTGTAGGAAGGTGGATATCTGACTATGGTTACCCCCAAATTTTTGCCTAGTGTCTAGCTGGTTTTTCGACTTAGTTGGCCTGAGATCCTGCCATTCAGGCTCTCAGGCTATCTGCTCTCTCTGTAAAATGGACTCCATGTACCCTAGGTACATACCCAATTGGTTGGATCACCCTGTCAGCCCCTGTACCAGTGTACACTAGGTACCCAGGGCATTGGTGTATCCAAGGCCTGCCAGGGGCTGAAGCATGTATCATGCCACCCCAGGCTTGGCCTAACAATCTGACACAACTGGCTGATCACTCAGCTGGGGTAAGTTGGTGTAATCACCTCTTACTTAGGTGTAGTATACCTATACCTAAACTTAAATGGGACACCTGGTAACCTATAAGTCACTCCTATGGCAGGCCTTAACAATCCTGAAGGCAGAGTGCTTGGTTCCATGTGAGATGGTGCTCTGGCATGAGCTGAGCCTGTCTGCAGTGGTCGGAACAACTTCCTTCTACTGTTTCCAGATATCGTCATACCATATACTCTTAAGTGCATTATGAACCTCGCGGTTAAATGCTATCTTTGGTTTGGCTTTATCAAAACATGTCGAGTAAGGTGTCATACGAATTGGAATACTAACCCCTCGCCAATTCTGGCGACGGGGTTAGCATTCCACCCTTCTAGAGGGACACGACATGTACAGTACCTGAAACCCGGGTAAAATCAGACATAGCCTCAGCTCCACAAAATGGATGCTGCCACCACAGACACAAGTCTGCCCTCCTGCTGCTGGGAGTCCTTCCAGCTTGGGAGGTGTGGACAAAGGGTTTCCTGCCAGGGGAGGTGCATGCACCACCCCAGACAGGATTTTGTGTATTGGTCAGGTAGGGCTTGAAAGAAACCAGACATGCCTGTGGCTCACAAGGAGCCTCGGTGCATATGCCAGTTCAAACCGGTCCTGGGGCACACCAGTCCCGGGCCTGGGGCGAGCTGGACAAAGGATTGGGGGTGTAACCACCCCCCTTCCTGGTCCCACCCATAGGGAGGGACCTAGCAGGTAGTCCGGCCCCTAGAATCCGAATAAAGGTAGGAGCTGTGTCCTAAGACTTCAGACATCCTGGAATCAACTTGAAACTAAGAAGAAGACGGGAACTTCGACATTCTGCTGCACAGAAGACTGAAGAAAATCTCCCCTGTGGTCAGGGAGTGACCACCTTGCTAACGCAAGCACCATCCAGCGAATCACCGTCTGCTTTGCCGCCGCCTCCCGCCGGAGCCCGAGCCCAGAGACTGACAAGACCTGGACCTCCAGACCTCTCACCGCCCGATCCACAGTCCCTGCAAAGAGGAGACCCGTGGAGGCACCGAGACACGTGGAGCCAGCCAACTTGGAACGACTACGACAAGTTGACCAGTGCAACAACCGAGGCTCCCTCCAAGTTGTGCTTTGGGTCCTGAGAAGCCCAACCCTCGAGCAGCGTCTGCACCAAAGGTGAGCCCTCCAGCATCTCCACGATCTGCGTGGGGCCCTTCTGCATTTTGCCACTCGACGCGCCTAACCGGTTGCTGGCCCGCTGGCTAGTGGCCATCGTGGCGACGAAATCTCCGACAAACACCGCTGGTCTGGTTGCTCCAGACTGGCCCTTGCTCCCCTCCAAAGGAGCAATCCCTCTGACCTTGCTGGTCAGAACCAACAGCTGATTTCCGAATCCTCCTGCAATTGCTTTTGCCAAGGCTTGTTTGCTTCGATCAAGTCGCCGACACCGCCGACAGCGAGAGCCTGCGTGGGACAGCTCGTGAGCCGACTCCTGGACGTCGTCGACCTCCAGGGACCACGTGGCTGCGGAGACAAGCTACCCCTCATCACCTGTTTGCACCCGACATCGCCTGGTACCCACCTGGTGCCACGCTGGTCACTGGCTAGTGACTGTGAACACTGTCCCCTCTGCTTACAGGTCTTCAACATCTCCGATCCACTCTTGGATCCACTGCATCTCTTCCCGACCGACCGCCTGCAGCATCTTTGTCCCAGGCTCAACGGAACAGATAGAAGAAACCCGACGCACTTTGAGGCCTATGCACCCGCTTCCTGTGGGTGAGGTAAAGCTGGTACTCCGGTGCCCATGTGTAGTAATACATCTCTAGTGCCTGTGTTCCAAATCTTAAGTTCCTAGTCAACCCGGAAGATCTCCTTTGCAGTAACTTTGTACTTTTTACGCACCCATTGAAACCTATGGGAGCACGCGTGTGACTATTTGCTCTGCACACGCCACCCGTGGACCTCCTGGTCACTAACTGACGTTAGCTCCTTGTAGGCCCAGCGATTCTAGAGGCCCTAGGCCTTTTCCCTTTTCTGTTCGTGGTACTTATACCACTATTTTAGTATATGGTTTGAGTGGCCACCAGGGCCTATCCATATAAAGTGCAACTTCTGTGTATTCTACTGTAATCTTGTTTGACGATTTGTGCTCCTGTGCTCATAAAGAGACTAGGGGTTACTTTGAGAAATAAATACATATATATTTTGAATATATATCTGTGTGGTGTCCTTTCATTGGTATAAAAGGGGGTTACTATTGGTAAAACAGCTTGCTTAACACGCATCACGAGTTTAGCCTCAAAGACTGCTTAGCCTACGCTACCACTAGGGCAGCTAGTCCAAAAAGGTTGACTTACAACCACACCATAAGGGTTGCTTGGCATGGTACAAGGTGGTCACTAGAACTAGTGAACAGCATATACCAGGCCAACTTCTCACAGTGAGTAAAAGGGTCGTACACACCACTGCCTTGCACTGAACTCCTCTTTGCACACTTTGAACTATTTTTGCAGCATTTTAACTCCTTCGACGCCGATGACGGAACGGTTCCGTCATGCACGTCGGTTGGGCTGTGCTTATGACGGAACCGTTCCGTCATGGCCCCGCCCGCGCTCAGAACCTTCAGCGTGGCGCGTAAATCCGCGCCGCGCTGAAGGGGTTAAGAGTAACCCTATTTTCTAGTACTGTGGATTTTTACTGTTATTGGTCCTGTGTTAAGTCTATATATAAAGATACTTATTTTTTATAACTACTTGTTGGGGTGTCCCTTTGTAGTGTTCTTCACTGTTTTACTGTGTATATTCATAAATACTTCACACACTGCCTCTGAGATAAGCCTAACTGCTCGTGCTACGTTACCACAGGGTTGAGCAGGGCTTATCAAAGGGTGTAGCCCGCTTACTCTGACTTAGGAAGAAGGGTCCCTACTTGGACAGTGGCCAGCCATTGCCAACTAGAGACCCCCATTTCTAACACTTCCCCATACTGGGGGTACCGTATGCGGAAGCCGGGGCAGAGTACGTTTATTCTGTATTGTCATCAAAATAAAATGTGATCATAAATAAAAATAAAAAACATACTGGGTCAGTAACACTGGGCCTCCAACTTTAGCAAGTTTAAATATTGTTTTACAAGAACTCAAGCCCAGGATCCATACTTCCCTCTGTGCACTCACCTTTCAGTATTCTGTCCATGATATTTTCTTGTACTCCATATTCAAGAGAACAATTATTTGGAAGGAGCATAGTAGGTAGATACCCTTATGAAATAATGCTACAGCATCGTGTGATTTCAAGCTGTGCCCTTCTCCCGAAGCATCCTGCACATCACTATGCAGTGTGGCGGTGTTTTGAAAATTTCATGTTTTGGGAGAGCCAGAGGACTCATTATTAATATATTTTGGTTTTAGGGTGCCTAAATGAAAACAACATGTACTATTCACCCAATGAGGCAGGAGAACCATGCCTCACTCCCTCTTTCTCTCTACGAGAAGCATAAATAAGTTGCTGGGGACAGATACAGCTGTTTATCTTCTCCATATCCACATGGGGTGTTTAATGCAGTAGCAGACGACAGGGGAAGGTACAACGATGCATCACTTTTTTGTCTTGAAAAAGCATGCAATTGGCAGAGACCATCACCAATGTCCTGAAATGGCGCTTAGTAGATGGACGGGTCCAACTCTGCATCATCTTTTGATCAGATAGGGAGTAATGACGTTGATCCAAATATACACCACCTTGTTCTCCAGATGAGGTTCTCACCGAGGATGTTAAAACGAAAGACACCCCAATACTGAAGCTGCCTAGCGTGACGTTATTGACAAGGAGGGCAGCAAAGTCATTATGTGCTTGAGGTTTCAGCAACGTTAGTCGTGTGCAAAGGGAGGCATGCTGGAGCCTACACACATGTAATTGGTGAACCCGTGGCAACTCTCTGCTCACTTCGACAGCACATACTAAGTGACAATCCACAGATCTGCACAGATCATGAGCGAGAAAAGAGCGAAAAGCTGAAAACCTCAGATCCTGGCCATCTTGAAACACAAACAAAGTCAGGGAGACTGCTGACATCACCATCAAGTGCGGTAGTGTGGAAAATACTTAGCAAATCACTGTCTCAGTGGAGGCAGACATTTATCAAGATTGACAACAATAAAAACTATATGCTAGGAAAAAAGCTTTTCATTAATACATAGGGGCTCATCACTCAGGCCACAAATATGCAAAATATGCAAAGACATGGAAAACAGGGCATTGGAAACATCTGAAGGTGACAGGAAATTCGCGCCAATAAAAGAGAAATTCAAACAAAACATGCATCAATGGAAAGCTCTTCATGGCCAGACTCAAACACATTCCTTATTCACTTGAAAGCCTGAGCTCCATATCATAGCAGATTGAAGGCCTAGCTGGTGATTCCCAAAGCATGGGGTATCCTCAAGAATTGGTAGAAGAGTGTCCCTCCATGAGGGAGGGTATTGTTGAATTACTAGAGACAGAGGTTGCTAGCACCCTGCAAGCCCGCAGTTCAGATGCTGGACACCTCTTCTTTCCCTCACCATGGGAAGGGCATCAGAAGGAAATGGAGCTATATAGACTTGGACAGTTTAGGGACTGCATGGTGGGAAATAAACTCTCTCAGAAGCAGATCTACAAGTATGAGTGAGAGTGTATTTTGTATAAAACATTGTGCAAAAGTATACCTACGTCTTCAAGCTTCATTGTAAGGGACACAGGAAATCAACTCTCATAAGAGGAAGGGATGAATGCATGCATAAAACAGGTAACAAAAGGCCTGATTTCGTCTTTCGTGGTGCTGCTCCGGCTCTCTGCCGGCACAACACCGCCAAAGCCTGGGAAAGACCACCTGCCTGATTATGAGTTCAACTCGTGCAGGTGGGCGGTCCTTTTGCCTTTCCCATGGCGGTGCCCTGTAAAAGGGCACCGCAATGGGAACTGCAAAAATGTTCTAGCACTGCATGGACTGTGAAGTCTGTGCCGTGCTGGAACTAGGGGTGCAAGCAGACAGGGGGGCATATGTTGTACCCCCTTGAATGCATCCCCATGGCGGGGGGAGGTGTATGGGGGCCTGTAGGGACCCCTATGTTCCCCACCGCCAGCCTTCTCCTGGTGGTTTCACGCCCATGAAAAGGCTGGCAGTCGAGGAACTTGAAATATTCTCAGTGGGACTGCACCTGTACCACTCAGCATATTGCATTGCCCCTCTAACATGCCACCGCCAGGAAACGGTGGTTCACTGGTGCAGCCGGCAGTCAACCGCCGAAACAACTCAGAGAGTTGTAATCCAGCAGTTGAATCACCGCCACCACAAGTCTGTCAGTTCATGGACCACCAGACTCGTAAACAGGCCCATAGAAATTAGCTCTGTTGCATCTGTTTTTGAAGTGAATATAAATGTTCACCAATTTTTTTTTACTTTTGTTTATTTGCATTTTCAAATTAATGACATTTACAGCAAGCTGCATATAATCCTATATATAAAGCTAGTGTACACATACACATATCTATTAACAGAAGCTATAGGACAGTCAGTTATATCAGTCATAAAAATTCAATACCGACAGTAAAAGTACTGATATCGGATACAGCCATTTGAAACCCCAGGGTTGGTCACCTATTGCAGTATCAAGATCCTTTACCCAGCACTATTTATCATTGATACATGTCTACCTTGGGGGACTGGAAGTAATAGTGCCGTTGGTCTGTATAACTGAACTTGTATCAACTGAATCTTGCGCACTTAACCACTCCAACATGGGATTCCAGATATCTTTGGGCCTGGACGCTGAGGGCATTAGTTCCCAGAATAACGAGAGTTGGGTTTGACAGTACGTAATATCTCGAAGCCATTCCTTCACCACAGGGGCTTGCGATTTCCTCCAGTGAATAGCCACTCTGCCTTTGGCAAGCAGTAGCAGCATCGCATGTAAATTCCGAATGCCCGCTGGAGTATCTTTAACGAATCCCAACAGACCCATCAGCGGGTAGGATTGGTTGGTGTGTGTATGATGATACGAAAGATCTCCATCCAGTACCTTGCTATTGAGAGGCAATCCCATGCAACATGTAGAAATGTCGCAGAGGCTGCCTTTAACCTCCATCAATTGTCTGTAGGCCTTAGACCCATACGGTATAGCTGGGAGGGGGTGGGGTAAAACCTGTGGAAATATTTAAAATGAATTAAGCGCAATTTATAGTTAGGGGATAGCAACTTTAATTGGGCACAGCAATATTTCCATTGTTCTACTGTGATTTTGGGGTCTAGTTCGGGATTCAAGAACACCAGCGCCTTGGACTCCATCTCTGTAAAAGTGTTTTGCATACTGCTATAAAGCTTCGTGATTAATTTATGTGGTGATGGGTTAGTTATAATTTGGTCTAGGGCCTGTAAGCTTGGAGGCTGGTTAGGAAAGGAGTCGTGTAGCTGGCGGCAAGTAGCTCTTATTCGGCAGTATAAAAAGAGGGCAGAAAAAATGGGCTTCGAGACGCTATCTACGTCTGGAGGCAACAGGAATGTGTCTTCCGGGTATAAGTCTGCAAATTTAGTTATACCCAACTCAGCAGATAGTTTGACATTCCCTTTCTCGTCCAGTGGTGGCATCTGGGGGTTTTGCGCCAGCGGCGCCGAGGGGGCATATAGAATCTTCAAACCAGCTCTCCTGCGCAGTCCCTCTCAACTCCACCTTAATGTGTCAACTGGGTCGATTTCATCACGCGGGCGTTTGTATGGCAGAAACAATGTCACCGAAAGCGGGACAGGGGACCTTCTGTCCAGTTCAACCGCTACATGCGGTTGGAAAGGAGTGGGGTGGAGCCAGTAATGTAAAAATTGAGCCTGTGCTCAGTAAGCCTAAAGAGGGAAGTCTGGAGCGCCCAGGCCACCCTGAGCCAAGGGGAGAGTTAGGAGTTAATGTTCACCAATTTTTAAACATTCAATTGCGATTATAACGAGTCCCACATAATGTGGCTCCAGGAGCAGAAACATCAGAATGTTGACCCACAAAGGGTAATTAACAAATTAGATTTTATAACATTACATACGCCTCTAGAGAAGACCTTCAGAAAAACGGCAAGGAATGTCATGTCACTCCATTTGAGATTCAACCAACTGAAGGTCAGGCCACTTGCATGCCTCTGCAACAGGCACTTTAACCTACCCAGTTATCTCAGCTCCACGATAAGAACCTGAGTCCTAATAACTGAATGAAATTGCCTGCAATAGGCATGTTATCCCGCTAAGCGATATTTCACAGTTAGCCAGGGCTCTTTGAAATGCTCCAAAAATCAAGTAGTGGAGTAAAATGTACCTGACATGGTCTTAGCCCTGCCCCCCCTGACGATAATCCAGGAACAGTTTTATAAAGAAGTTTGGAGATTTCCTAATAGGACATGCCTCACCAAGGCTGGCCGGATTTGAAAGTGTCAGTCAATTACTCACCATGTTATGTAAAGCTAGAACATTAGATGTGCTGGTCTGAAAGCACAGTGAATTGATGTGCTGCACACTTTGCAACGTAAAATAAGGTATGCAGTGCCTGACGTAATCTTAATGGCAAGAAGGGAAACTGTTCCAAAATGGCCTCTACGCTATGAAATTCTCTTAAAAGGTGCTAATAATCATATTGCTACTGCAAAAGAGAGGGGTGTGCTCTGAGAATAAGTTACTGTCTAATTAGAAGTACAGCAGAAATGCTTAGAAGTCCTGATTGTGCCCATTCAATATAACAGGACAGCTGTGAAGTTCTGCTTCCCAACTGCTGATCAGAGTGTGCTGTACACAGTCACAAAAGAAACAAGGAGCAGAAGGTGGAAAACACTTAAGCACACAAATCATGGCCTCATTGAGACCACCAACAAGCGGTGTATATGTGCATGTTGTGTTACCTGTGTTGCATGTCACATAAGACTGTTTCTAAGCACCCCCAAGTGTATTCTGAACCTACTGCTCCCTTCAGATAAATAAGGGGATGACGCGCCACTCTCCAGCTGCTTGTGAAGACAGAGGCCTTCAAGACAGCTTAAAATGTGCCGGTACCAACAGGTACTGAGTACTTGCACTTCTTTATTTTGAGAGGGAGAGTGCCTGCAATTCTCCGCAGGGGTGCAACACTTTAATACTTTTAATTGGAGATTACAAGCACGTTTTAAAAGCAAGTGGACCCTTTGGTATAGGGTACCTACACTCTTATTTTTCCATTTCAAGCAAATGGAGGCGATGTGAGCCCATATGTCAGAAGTGTTGCGGGTCCCTCCACAGGACGACCTGTTTCAATGTTTAAAAATATGTCGTGCAGAAAACAACAGCAGAGATCAGGCATTTGGCGCCATCTAATGTTAGCCATGGTAGCTGACTTTCTTAATCAATAGGCAGCTTTGCTTTGAAATCTATAAATGTGTTGTAGGTCATTAAAAAGGCAGAGCCTAGGGCCCAGTGATCCATCGCTCAACCAGCACCCCTCCCTGTCTGATGGGCCTGTATCTGAGACCACTGGACCCAAGATTCATAGTGCAGGACAGTGGGGCCATAAGCAGGCAGTGCTTAATTTGAGACGGCGGTGTCTGGTGCTCAGCACCAGCACTTAATCATCAACACCGGCACTTTTCATGAACACCAGTTAAGGACACATTCATGGTAGGCACTGGGGAGATTAAATGATTTGCACAGAATCACAGGATGCTGAGACTCGAGCCTGGCTCCCAAGCTCTGGAGTCGGAAGTTCTGACCATTAAACCACATCCTCTCCCCACTTTCATTGTTAGTAGTTGGTTCTGTTTTAGGTAGCGCTAACAGGAGAAATGGGCTGGCGCAAGCTGCCTTCTGAGGAGAGCCCCATCCCTTTACAAATTAACCACTAGGCCTAGAGCCCCCTCTGCCCTCTACTGCAGCATGGCTGCTGTCACTAATATCCCAATGACCCTTTAAGGTGGAAAAAGTGGCTTAGCTCAAGTTGGCTCCTGCATTATCCATTTATTCCTTGTAGGTGATTTGGCTGAAGTAGTGAATGGGTTGTTGTTTCCAGCATTAATGAGGTCACAGCACGAATTGCAAGAGCGGCGGCTGTCCCTGGGCACCAGCACACTGTCCTCTTACAGCATTCCCTTCCCTCAGGCCCTCACCAGCACTCTCTCCATAGGTTGCATGGCTTGGGAAAAATGTCTGTCACCTGGCACTGGATGGGTTCTTTCCTGATCTTTTCTCATGTTTTTCCCTTTGTGGATTCAATAGTCTGCACATCCATTGAAGTACTCCTGGTGTTAGGTCTGGCATTGGACCTCGTGATCAACAAAAATAAGCATTGGCATATCCAATAGGTCTCGCCTTTGGGACCTTATAAGTGTTTAGCCATGCAACACTTGATGTTGTTGCAGCAAGGATATTGTGATGGATAACTAAACACTTATAAGGTCCCAGAAGATGTGATCTGGGGTAGGAGCAAACCCATAACTCCTCACTGTGTATTGTGCATAGACGATTGGGATTTTTTAACAGCGGATGGATAGTCAACGCTTTCTAGTGTAGGTCCGGTTACTCTAAGTAACTGTAGGTGCGGGTGTCTGCTGCATCCACTGCATTGATCTGTGTTTGACATCATGGTCAGATGTTCGAATCCCGGGGCTGTTTTCAGCCTTTCATCCTGCCAAAGTGGAACAAACTTGTAGTAGTGAGTTGGATTACAATAAACATATCTTATTCCGCGCCATGATATGTGGGTGTGATCTGTACAAATATGCAATACAGAAGTGCAGTTGCTGAGGTATGAGCGTGGAAGTGTGCGCAAAGCTGAACGTGTCGAACTTGCACTGTGCGGTGCTCACATTGGAACGTGCGGAGATGTTGGTCTTTGGTGTGGCCATTCTCAAAAGCTTTAAAAAGGGGAGGCGAACCAAGAGAGACCAGAGTGGACTATTGTGATGAGAGTCGCGCGGTCCTTCCTCGTGCGCTCCTGTGACACCCGATTCAAAGGAAAGGGCAACACCTGGGAGAGGGGGGAAACCAAGTCGTGGCTAGTTTTACATCGGAGCGTTATGTTTCTTTGTAGAGTGTGTGTTTTCTTTGTGTGAAGCTGCAGCACACCTGTTCAATGTGGGAATGGCAAAAATCACGGATTATTAAGGTTTTGCGGAGGCGCTGGAAGCATGATGTCAATTATCTGACCTTTTTTTTTTTCACCCCATTGCTACAGTGCAGAAGTGCGCGGAGCGAGTGCCCATACAACCAACCCTAAGCAAACCTAAGTCATGTTATTAAGTAAAACTGTGGCCTCAGTCTTGCGAGCTTGTCCCTTTGCGCCTAGCATCTCAGGTCTAACTATTTAATTTTCCCCGTTTAAGAAACAATCGCGACATAATTTTTCGCTTCTCTGCCATTTCATGTTTCACCGCCCGCTCAAATTCCTGTTTTTAGGTCTCGCCTGACCCAGCGCATGCGCTGGTCTGGCGAGACTTTTTGAGAGGGCTCCAAAAAGTGCTACCAGGCCAGCCTAGAGCTACAGTGCATGGGCGTGCGCGCGTGCTTGACCGCGATTACTTTCACTTTTGCGGCCGCAGGGCCGCTTTGATGTTTACCGAGATCACTTTCGCAGCCGCACGGCCGCTTGTTTCCACTTACAACCAGTTTGAAAAATCGTTCCATTCCTGCCTCTGTTCTTGCAACATTCTGTTGTTCAGTCAGTAATACTTTATCATCTTGACTACTTTAACACTGTCTTAGCCTCAGGATTTTGCTCTCTGTCGGCTCTGGCGGCTTCAACATGCCGCTGTGCGCCTCATTTTAACCCAACCTAAAACCGCTCATATTTCTCACTGTATGTCGCCTCGTTACTGGCTGCCAATTTCATCTTGTTCAAATCCCTTTGTCTCCACCAATTTCCCTTTCATAAATCAAGACTGCTTTTTCTTCAAAACAATTTAAATTCCACCTGCCGTCAACAAATGTGTGTGCCATCTATCGCTCGAATATTGAATTTGCCCAAAATCTTCCATGCTGTTCTTTCCCTCACCTTGCAGCCAAACATTAGAACTTGCTGCCGCTTTCCAATCGCATTATAGATGTTGTGAGAAGTTGGCCTGGTATATGATGTTCACTAGTTAAAGTGATCACCTTGTACCATGCCAAGCAACCCTTATGGTGTGGTTGTAAGTCAACCTTTTCGGACTAGCTGCCCTAGTGGTAGCGTAGGCTAAGCAGTCTTTGAGGCTAAACTCGTGAAGCGTGTTAAGCCAGCTGTTTTACCAAATATAACCCCCTTTTATACCAATGAAAGGACACCACACAGATATATATTCAAAATATATATGTATTTATTTCTCAAAGTAACCCCTAGTCTCTTTATGAGCACAGGAGCACAAATCGTCAAACAAGATTACAGTAGAATACACAGAAGTTGCACTTTATATGGATAGGCCCTGGTGGCCGCTCAAACCATATACTAAAATAGTGGTATAAGTACCACGAACAGGAAAGGGAAAAGGCCTAGGGCCTCTAGAATCGCTGGGCCTACAAGGAGCTAACTTCAGTTAGTGACCAGGAGGTCCACGGGTGGCGTGTGCAGAGCAAATAGTCACACGCGTGCTCCCATAGGTTTCAATGGGTGCGTAAAAAGTACAAAGTTACTGCAAAAAGGATCTTCCGGATGGACTAGGAACTCAAGATTTGGAACACAGGCACTAGAGATGTAATACTACACTTGGGCACAGGAGTACCAGCTTTACCTCACCCACAGGAAGCGGGTGCATAGGCCTCGAAGTGCGTCGGGTTTCTTCTATCTGTTCCGTGGAGCCTGAAGGCAAAGATGCTGCAGGCGGTCGGTCCGGGAGAGATGCGGTGGATCCAAGAGTGGATCTGAGATGTTGAAGACCTGTAAGCAGAGGGGACAGTGTTCACAGTCACTAGCCAGTGACCGGCGTGGCACCAGGTGGGTACCAGGCAATGTCGGGTGCAAACAGGAAGAAAGGTGTAGCTTGTCTCTGCAGCCACGTGGTCCCTGGAGATCGACGACGTCCAGGAGTCGGTTCACAAGCTGTCCCACGCAGGCTCTCGCTGTCGGCGGTGTCGGCGACTTGATCGAAGCAAACAAGCCTTGGCAAACGCAATTGTTGTGGAGAACAAGATAAGCTGATTGTTCTGACCAGCAAGGTCAGAGGGACTGCTCCTTTGGAGGGGAGCAAGGGCCAGTCTGGAGCAACCAGACCAGCGGTGTATTTCTTGAAGTTCGTCGCCAAGATGGCTACTAGCCAGCAGGCCAGCAACCGGTTAGGCGCGTTGAGTGGCAAAATGCAGAAGGGCCCCACGCAGATCGTGGAGATGCTGGAGGGCTCACCTTTGGTGCAGATGCTGCTCGAGGATTGGGCTTCTCAGATCCCAAAGCACAACTTGGAGGGAGCCTCGGTTGTTGCGCTTGCAGCTTGTCGTCGTCGTTCCAAGATGGCTGGCTCCACGTGTCTCGGTGCCTCCACGGGTCTCCTCTTTTCAGGGACTGTGGATCGGGCGGTGAGAGGTCTGGAGGTCCCGGTCTTGTCAGTCTCTGGGCTCGGGCTCCGGCAGGAGGCGGCGGCAAAGCAGACGCTGATTCGCTGGATGGTGCTTGCGTTAGCAAGGCGGTCACTCCCTGACCACAGGGGAGATTTCCTTCAGTCTTCTGTGCAGAAGAATGTCGAAGTTCCCGTCTTCTTCTTAGTTTCAAGTTGATTCCAGGATGTCTGAAGTCTAAGGACACAGCTCCTACCTTTAAGCGGATTCTAGGGGCCGGACTACCTGCTAGGTCCCTCCCTATGGGTGGGACCAGGAAGGGGGGTGGTTACACCCCCAATCCTTTGTCCAGCTCGCCCCAGGCCCGGGACGGGTGTGCCCCAGGACCGGTTTGAACTGGCATATGCACCGAGGCTCCTTGTGAGCCACAGGCATGTCTGGTGTCTTTCAAGCCCTACTTGACCAATACACAAAATCCTGTCTGGGGTGGTGCATGCACCTCCCCTGGCAGGAAACCCTTTGTCCACACCTCCCAAGCTGGAAGGACTCCCAGCAGCAGGAGGGCAGACTTGTGTCTGTGGTGGCAGCATCCATTTTGTGGAGCTGAGGCTATGTCTGATTTTACCCGGGTTTCAGGTACTGTACATGTCGTGTCCCTCTAGAAGGGTGAAATGCTAACCCCATCGCCAGAATTGGCGAGGGGTTAGTATTCCAATTCGTATGACACCTTACTCGACATGTTTTGATAAAGCCAAACCAAAGATAGCATTTAACCGCGAGGTTCATAATGCACTTAAGAGTATATGGTATGACGATATCTGGAAACAGTAGAAGGAAGGGGTTCCGACCACTGCAGACAGGCTCAGCTCATGCCAGAGCACCATCTCACATGGAACCAAGCACTCTGCCTTCAGGATTGTTAAGGCCTGCCATAGGAGTGACTTATAGGTTAACATGTGTCCCATTTAAGGTTAGGTATAGGTATACTACACCTAAGTAAGAGGTGATTACACCAACTTACCCCAGCTGAGTGATCAGCCAGTTGTGTCAGATTGTTAGGCCAAGCCTGGGGTGGCATAATACATGCTTCAGCCCCTGGCAGGCCTTGGGTACACCAATGCCCTGGGTACCTAGTGTACACTGGTACAGGGGCTGACAGGGTGATCCACTTCCAATTGGTTATGCACCTAGGGTGCATAGTGTTAATTTAGTAGAGAGAACAGCAGGCTGGGGGTCTGATTGGCAGGCCCACAGCCTCAATATGTCAAAAACCAGTGAAGCAAAAAGCAAAAATTTGGGGTGACCATAGGATAGCAGACCCTACTCTCCTACACAACCCCCCCCAAACGAGGGACATTAAACTAGCCTTGACCAGTCTCGTCTTCATGTCCTAAGTGGAAGTACCTGGAGAGACTATCTGCATTCCCATGGTCAGTACCTGGCCGGTGCTCCACTGTAAAGTCCATCCCCTGTAGGGAAATGGACCACCTAAGCAGTTTGGGGTTTTCACCCTTCATCTGATTTAGCCACAAGAGGGGCTTATGGTCGGTCTGAATCTTGAAGTGAGTGCCAAACAAGTATGGCCTCAGCTTCTTCAGGGCCCACACCACAGCAAAGGCCTCCCTCTCAATAGCTGACCAATTCTTCTCTCTGTGGGTCAACCTTCTGCTAATAAAAGCAATGGGTTGGTCTTGACCATCTACATTAAGTTGTGACAGCACAGCTCCCACACCCAACTCAGAAGCATCTGTTTGGACAATAAACTCTTTGGAGTAGTCAGGACTTTTCAGGATAGGTGCAGAGCACATGGCCTCCTTCAGGTCATCAAATGCCTTTTGACAGCTTACTGTCCACTGAACCTTTTTGGGCATCTTCTTGGATGTCAGATCATTAAGAGGAGTCACAATGGACCCATAGTTCTTAACAAACTTCCTGTAGTACCCAGTCAAGCCCAAGAAAGCTCGAACTTGAGTCTGGGTGGTTGGAGGAGACCAGTCCTTGATGGATTGTATCTTACTCTCCAGTGGTTGAACTTGGCCTCCACCTACAAGGTGGCCCAAATACACAACCTTAATCTGCCCTATCTGGCACTTAGTAGCCTTGATAGTGAGGCCTGCCCTTTGCAGAGCCTCAAGAGCCTTCTTCAGGTGGATCAGGTGATCCTCCCAGGTGGAGCTAAAGACAGCAATGTCATCAAGATATGCTGCGCAAAAGTCATCCAACCCAGTAAGGACTTGGTTCACCAGCCTTTGGAAGGTGGCAGGTGCATTCTTCAGACCAAAGGGCATCACCACAAATTGGTAGTGCCCACCTGGGGTTGAGAATGCTGTTTTGGCCTTAGACTCCTCAGCTAATCTGATTTGCCAATAGCCAGCTGTCAAGTCAAATGTGCTCAATAACTTTGCAGAAGCTAGTTTGTCTATGAGCTCATCTGCCCTTGGAATAGGGTGTGCATCTGTCCTGGTGACAGCATTGAGTCCTCTGTAATCCACACAGAACCTCATCTCTCTCTTGCCATCTTTAGTGTGAGGTTTGGGGACCAGAACCACTGGGCTAGCCCAGGGGCTCTCTGAGGGTTCAATGACACCTAATCCCAGCATTTTATGTACCTCAGCCTTTATACAGTCCCTGACGTGGTCAGGTTGTCTGTAAAGCTTGTTCTTTACAGGCAGACTGTCACCAGTGTCCACCACATGGGTACACCAGTCAGTTTGACTAGGTATCAAGGAAAACATATGTGAAAATGATTGTAGAACCTGTCTACATTCAGTCTGCTGATGGGCAGTGAGGTTGCCCCCAAGGGTCACTCCTTCAACTGAGCCATCTTCAGGGTTCTGAGACAACAGGTCTGGGAGAGGGTCACTCTCTTCCTCCTGTCCCTCATCTGTAGCCATGAGCAAGCCCATGTCTGCCCTGTCAACATATGCTTTAAGCCTGTTAACATGGAGTACCCTGTGGGGACTCCTGGGAGTTCCTAGGTCCACCAAGTAGGTGACCTCTCCCTTCTTTTCCAGGATTGTATGGGGTCCAGACCATTTGTCTTGGAGTGCTGCTGGGGCCACTGGCTCCAACACCCATACCTTCTGTCCTGGCTGAAACTCAACCAAGACAGCCTTTTGGTCATGCCAAGCTTTCTATAAGGCCTGGCTTGCCTCAAGGTTTTTGGATGCCTTCTCCATATACTCAGCCATCCTGGAGCGGAGACCAAGTACATAGTCCACTATGTCTTGTTTAGGCTTTTTGAGAGGTAACTCCCATCCTTCCTTCACTAAACACAGTGGGCTTCTTACAGGGTGCCCAAACAACAATTCAAAGGGGCTGTAGCCAACTCCTTTTTGTGGGACCTCTCTGTAAGCAAACAGAAGGCAGGGTAGAAGGATGTCCCATCTTCGCCTGAGCTTTTCAGGTAATCCTTTGATCATACCCTTTAGGGTCTTGTTGAATCTCTCAACAAGCCCATTGCATTGTGGGTGATAAGGGGTGGTGAACTTGTAGTTGACACCACATTCCTTCCACATAGCTGTCAAGTATCCTGACATAAAGTTGGTACCTCTGTCAGATACTACCTCCTTAGGAAACCCCACTCTGGAGAATACTCCCAGCAGGGCCCTGGCCACAACAGGAGCTGTAGTAGTCCTAAGGGGAATTGCCTCTGGATACCTGGTGGCATGATCCACTACCACCAGTATAAATCTGTGCCCAGATGCAGTGGGAGGATCCATGGGACCCACTATGTCTATTCCCACTCTTTCAAAGGGGACCCCCACCACAGGTAGTGGTATTAGGGGGGCCTTTGTTGTGCCACCTGATTTACCACTGGCTTGGCAGGTCACACAGGAGCGACAAAACTCCTTTGTATCTTCATTCATATGAGGCCAGTGAGGGTGAGGGACAAGCCTGTCCCAAGTCTTGTTCTGACCTAAGTGTCCTGCTAAAGGAATATCATGGGCCAAGGTAAGAAGGAAGCCCCTAAATTGCAGAGGTATAACCAACCTCCTGGTAGCACCAGGCTTGGGGTCTCTAGCCTCTGAATAAAGGAGCCCTTCATCCCAATACACTTTATGGGTACCTTGAGCATTCCCAGAAGCCTCAGCAGCAGCCAGCTGTCTGAGGGGTTCAAGAGAGGGACAGGATAACTGAGCCTGCCTCAAGTCAGCCCTTGAAGGTCCCCCTGTCCCCAGAAACTCAACCTGATCAGGTTCAAGCTCTTCAGGGACAGTTCCTTCAGGGTCCTCCAGATCAGCTTCCTGGGAAGGCTGATCATCACTCTGAGGCAGGGGGGAAGGCACAGCCTTGACCCTCCTGTTCTTCTTCTTGGTAGGTGCTTGGTCCATTGTTCCAGGATCCAAGACCTGAGGTTCAGTGAGGCACTTTTTGGCCTGTGACCTGGTCACAGCAAGGACATGTGATGATATACCTAACATCTCTGCATGAGTCCTGTACTCCACTTCTGACCATAGAGAACTCTCTAGGTCATTGCCCAACAAACATTCTACTGGGAGGTCTGCACTAACCACAACCCTTTTGAGGCCAGTTACCCCTCCCCATGAGAAGTTAACAACTGCCACACTATGTGAAGTAGTGGCATTGCTGGCATTGGTCACCAGGTAATTCTCACCTGGTATGCACTGTCCAGGGTCCACAAAGCCTGGTGTCACCATAGTGACACTGGCACATGTGTCCCTGTAGGCTTGAGCCACTTTTTCATTTATTAAAGGAGTCTGTCTGTACTTGCCCAGGTTACTGGGGCTCACAGTCAGGGACAAATCAATGTCCCCATCACAGATCAAGACTGCCTGTGTCAGGGTTCTGTCTAAGTCAGAATCTCCTTCAGTTCCCATAGTGATTCCCACTACACCCTTTGTCTGGGGACCAATACTGCTAACAGTAGTACTGGGAGCAGGTGCCTTAGGGGAAACAGTGTTGGGGGCTCCACCCTTTTTGCAATCACTAGTCCAGTGAGTTGTATTTTTGCAATGATTGCACCAGGGTTTCTTTTGACCTTCTTTCTTCTTTTTGGACTGTTGGGACCCACCCTCCTTAGCAGTAGTTTGGGGCCCTGTTGAAGACTTCTGGTCTTTAGGTTTCTGATCTCCACCGTTTTGGTCTGTTTTCTTCTGATCACCCCCTTGGCCCTGGTTCTGGTTCTTTTGCTTAACCCTGGTTCTGACCCATTTGTCTGCCTTCTTTCCCAATTCTTGGGGAGAGGTCAGATCTGAGTCAACCAAGTGTTGATGCAGTTGCTGGTTTTGACAGTTATTTAAAATCTGCTCTCTCATCATCAAATTATACAATCCTGTAAAATCAGATACCTTACTTCCCAGCAACCAACCCTCCAAAGCCTTAGTGGCACATTCAACATATTCAGACCAGTCCTGAGTCTGTGTCTTTTGGGTGTCTCTGAACATTAACCTGTACTGTTCAGTGGTTAAGCCTAACCCATCAACCAGAACACTCTTCAGGACTCTGTAATTTCTGACATCCTCTTCTCTAACAGTGAGGAGTCTGTCTCTGCCTCTTCCTTCAAAGGAGAGCCAGAGGATTGCTGCCCACTGGTCTTCAGGAACCTGCTGTACTTTGCAGGCTCTCTCAAGAGCAGTTATCCATTTGTGGATGTCATCCCCACTTTTGTAGGGGGGCACAACCTTAGACAGGTTCCTATTATCAAAGACCCTATCTTTGTCCTTAGGGACAATGCTGCCACCAGTGGGTATAGACCCACTCTCTCTAGGTTGCCTAGCCTTGTTCAGTTTTTCTTCCATCAGGGCTACTTCTAGCTCCTGCTTCCTGATCCTCAGCTGGGCTTCCTGCATTCTGGCCTCATGTTCCCTCCTCTGAGGGGTGGTCATCCTTTTCCTGGAGTGACCTTGAGAGCCTCTAGAGCCATGAGAAGCATTGGAGTCACATGAGCGATTCCTTTGCCTCCCAAGCCCTGTGTTAAGTCCACTGGGGAGATCCAATGGGGTAAACCCACTGTCAGTCCCCAATAGCCTTAGTTTAGCTGGGCCAAGTATAACACTTGGCACTGGGCTAGTTCTCCCTTCATCATCACTACTTTCTGTATCAGCACCTTTATCACTCTCATCCTCTCTGGTATTATTGCCATCTAAGGGGTGACTATTGGAACTGGGTACCTCTGTAGCATCTTCAGAAGGGGGGCCTCCTGTTCCTGTCCCTAAGGGGGCTAACTGGGAAGCTTTCTTGAGTTCTCTCTGATTCTCATCATTTTGCAAGAGTTCTCTGAGCTCAGCAGAGGTAGGGTTCTTGGGCTGTTTAAGGCCTCTAAGAGTTGCCAAATGCCTGAGCTCATTCTGATTAAGGGTAGCAAAGATGGATGGTGCCCTCTGGGAGTCACTCTCAACAGAGATGGGTACAGTGGACCCCTCTGCCCCAGCCATTGCTCTTAAGTGTGGGTGGATGTGTTGCAATCTACCTACACTTGGGTTTACCTACTAAACCTATCTAGTAGTTGTAGTCAGGGTGTGCTACTCCCTTTGCTCTACAACAACTAAGTTCAGTAGAACTTATGTATATCTAATCTTGTTTTATATGTACCTACAGGTACCTATGTGATCTTTCAATTGGTAACCAAGAGATTACAATGGTAAAACACAGCAAGCTCAAATCCAACCGCTGCTCACCAATGTGAGAAGTTGGCCTGGTATATGATGCTCACTAGTTAAAGTGATCACCTTGTACCATGCCAAGCAACCCTTATGGTGTGGTTGTAAGTCAACCTTTTCGGACTAGCTGCCCTAGTGGTAGCATAGGCTATGCAGTCTTTGAGGCTAAACTCGTGAAGCGTGTTAAGCCAGCTGTTTTACCAAATGCAACCCCCTTTTATACCAATGAAAGGACACCACACAGATATATATTCAAAATATATATGTATTTATTTCTCAAAGTAACCCCTAGTCTCTTTATGAGCACAGGAGCACAAATCGTCAAACAAGATTACAGTAGAATACACAGAAGTTGCACTTTATATGGATAGGCCCTGGTGGCCGCTCGAACCATATACTAAAATAGTGGTATAAGTACCACGAACAGAAAAGGGAAAAGGCCTAGGGCCTCTAGAATCGCTGGGCCTACAAGGAGCTAACTTCAGTTAGTGACCAGGAGGTCCACGGGTGGCGTGTGCAGAGCAAATAGTCACACGCGTGCTCCCATAGGTTTCAATGGGTGCGTAAAAAGTACAAAGTTACTGCAAAGAGGATCTTCCGGATGGACTAGGAACTCAAGATTTGGAACACAGGCACTAGAGATGTAATACTACACTTGGGCACAGGTGTGCCAGCTTTACCTCACCCACAGGAAGCGGGTGCATAGGCCTCGAAGTGCGTCGGGTTTCTTCTAGCTGTTCCGTGGAGCTTGAAGACAAAGAGGCTGCAGGCGGTCGGTCCGGGAGAGATGCAGTGGATCCAAGAGTGGATCAGAGATGTTGAAGACCTGTAAGCAGAGGGGACAGTGTTTACAGTCACTAGCCAGTGACCAGCGTGGCACCAGGTGGGTACCAGGCAATGTCGGGTGCAAACAGGAAGGAATGTGTAGCTTGTCTCTGCAGCCACGTGGTCCCTGGAGGTCGACGACGTCCAGGAGTCGGTTCACGAGCTGTCCCATGCAGGCTCTCGCTGTCGGCGGTGTCGGCGACTTGATCGAAGTGAACAAGCCTTGGCAAAAGCAATTGTTGTAGGAAATGAAATAAGCTGATGGCTCTGACCAGCAAGGTCAGAGGGACTGCTCCTTTGGAGGGGAGCAAGGGCCAGTCTGGAGCAACCAGACCAGCGGTGTATTTTGTAAAGTTCGTCGCCAAGATGGCCACTAGCCAGCGGGCCAGCAACCGGTTAGGCGCGTTGAGTGGCAAAATGCAGAAGGGCCCCACGCAGATCGTGGAGATGCTGGAGGGCTCACCTTTGGTGCAGATGCTGCTCGAGGGTTGGGCTTCTCAGATCCCAAAGCACAACTTGGAGGGAGCCTCGGTTGTTGCACTTGTCAGCTTGTCGTGGTCGTTTCAAGATGGCTGGCTCCACGTGTCTCGGTGCCTCCACGGGTCTCCTCTTTTCAGGGACTGTGGATCGGGCGGTGAGAGGTCTGGAGGTCCAGGTCTTGTCAGTCTCTGGGCTCGGGCTCCGGCGGGAGGCGGCGGCAAAGCAGACGTTGATTCGCTGGATGGTGCTTGCGTTAGCAAGGTGGTCACTCCCTGACCACAGGGGAGATTTCCTTCAGTCTTCTGTGCAGCAGAATGTCGAAGTTCCCGTCTTCTTCTTAGTTTCAAGTTGATTCCAGGATGTCTGAAGTCTTAGGACACAGCTCCTACCTTTAAGCGGATTCTAGGGGCCGGACTACCTGCTAGGTCCCTCCCTATGGGTGGGACCAGGAAGGGGGGTGGTTACAACCCCAATCCTTTGTCCAGCTCGCCCCAGGCCCGGGACTGGTGTGCCCCAGGACCGGTTTGAACTGGCATATGCACCGAGGCTCCTTGTGAGCCACAGGCATGTCTGGTTTCTTTCAAGCCCTACCTGACCAATACACAAAATCCTGTCTGGGGTGGTGCATGCACCTCCCCTGGCAGGAAACCCTTTGTCCACACCTCCCAAGCTGGAAGGACTCCCAGCAGCAGGAGGGCAGACTTGTGTCTGTGGTGGCAGCATCCATTTTGTGGAGCTGAGGCTATGTCTGATTTTACCCGGGTTTCAGGTACTGTACATGTTGTGTCCCTCTAGAAGGGTGGAATGCTAACCCCGTCGCCAGAATTGGCGAGGGGTTAGTATTCCAATTCGTATGACACCTTACTCGACATGTTTTGATAAAGCCAAACCAAAGATAGCATTTAACCGCGAGGTTCATAATGCACTTAAGAGTATATGGTATGACGATATCTGGAAACAGTAGAAGGAAGTTGTTCCGACCACTGCAGACAGGCTCAGCTCATGCCAGAGCACCATCTCACATGGAACCAAGCACTCTGCCTTCAGGATTGTTAAGGCCTGCCATAGGAGTGACTTATAGGTTACCAGGTGTCCCATTTAAGGTTAGGTATAGGTATACTACACCTTAGTAAGAGGTGATTACACCAACTTACCCCAGCTGAGTGATCAGCCAGTTTTGTCAAATTGTTAGGCCAAGCCTGGGGTGGCATAATACATGCTTCAGCCCCTGGCAGGCCTTGGGTACACCAATGCCCTGGGTACCTAGTGTACACTGGTACAGGGGCTGACAGGGTGATCCACTTCCAATGGGTTATGCACCTAGGGTGCATAGTTTTAATTTAGTAGAGAGAACAGCAGGCTGGGGGTCTGATTGGCAGGCCCACTGCCTCAATATGTCAAAAACCAGTGAAGCAAAAAGCAAAAATTTGGGGTGACCATAGGATAGCAGACCCTACTCTCCTACACTGGCCGTCGAGGCTGACCGGTGGGTAAACACCCGGGCCTCCCGGGGCCCCGTGGGAGACTACAGTCGCCACAGTCAGGGACCCCCCCGCCAGAGGGGCGGAGGGAATCAAGGCCGGCCAAGGGAACTCCCGGGGGGATCCCCGCTCAGCCCCCCCAGAGGACAACCTCCGCCCTTTCCAGCTCCACCTCCGGCCAGCACCGGGCCACCGGGGAGGCCGGGGCCCCGAGTGAGGATCACCTGTTTCCGCTGCCAACAGACCGGACACTATGCCAGCGACCCTCAATGTCCCATGTACCAGCGAACCGCCACAACAACCCCGCCGGCTCGACAAATGGCCTCCGTAGCCCTGGGGGAAGAGATGGAAGACTCCGAAGAATGGGAACCAGCCGCCACGGCCTTGGTCTCCCTAGGGGACCGGGAGATGGTCCCCAGAACGTCCCTGCCCGCCAACACGAAGAAGTACCGACAGCAGGTAACGGTCAACGGTCACCGCGTCGAGGGCCTCCGGGACACGGGGCGAGTGTCACGGCGGTTCATTGTCACCTGGTCTCCGAAGATCAGATCCTACCCGGCGCCTTTTGTCCCGTCATATCGTCAGACAATTCCGAGAGCCTCTGCCGGATGGCCCTAGTCCCCTTCGAATGGGGGGGAGTCACCGGCAAGTTAAAGGTGGCGGTCCGAACCTCCCAGCCCGTGGACTGCCTCCTGGGCAACGACCTTGAGAACTCCCCGTGGGGACAAGTGGAACGAAGAGCCCATCTCGAGATGATGGGCCTACCCGAATGGGTATGCGCCACTACGCGCTCAATGACTCTCAGAGTGCCTTCCTCCGAGGGGGGAGAAGCCATGCCGCTAAGCACCGCCACCATCCCCGAGGTCCAGAATACGCCACCAGGGGCCAACGACCCCCTCCTGGACGAAATGACCGCTCCCGACGAAGGGTCCGTGCCTTCCAACCCCGAATCCCTGACCGAACTCGGGAACCTGCCAGAACTGGCCCAGTGGCACTGCGAAGGAGGCCCCTCCCGTGAAGAATTCTGCCAAGAACAATCCACCTGCCCGTCCCTCATTGGACCCCGACAACAGGCCGAGGCCCAAGCAGCAGGCGACCGGACCGGCACCCACTGGGTATACTGGGAAAACGGCCTCCTGTACAGCGAACAGAAGTCGGCCGAGTTGGGATCGGCCCGAGTACTAGTGGTACCCCTGCGCTTCCGAAGTCTCCTCCTGGGCCTGGCCCATGATGTACCCCTGGCCGGACACTTAGGCCAAGATAAGACCTACCAACGACTCGTCACCCACTTCTATTGGCCCAAGATGCGAGCAAATGTGGAGGCCCACTGCAAGTCCTGCCCCACGTGCCAGGCCAGCGGAAAGAGTGGGGGCAAGCGCAAGGCTCCGCTACAACCCTTCCCAGTCGTCAGTACCCCTTTTGAGCGGGTAGGAATCGACATCGTGGGACCACTGGACCCCAAGACCGCCCAGGGCCACCGGTTCATCCTCGTCCTGGTGGATCATGCCACCCGTTACCCCGAAGCCATCCCTCTCCGCACCGTGACGGCCCCCGTGGTAGGCCGGGCCTTGATGGGGATCTTCTCCCGCGTGGGGTTCCCCCGCGAAGTCGTGAGTGACCGGGGTACGAACTTTATCTCCCGATATATGAGGTCCCTCTGGCAGCAGTGCAGAGTATCGTACAAGTTCTCCACCCCGTACCACCCCCAAGGAAACGGCCTAGTCGAGCGCTTTAACAAAACACTGAAAGGAATGATCATGGGCCTCGAGGAACCCCTACGCCGGAGGTGGGACGTCCTCCTCCCATGCCTCCTGTTCGCCTACCGGGAGGTTCCACAAAAATCCCTGGGGTTCAGCCCATTCGAACTACTATATGGACACCCCGTCCGGGGACCCCTGAGCCTGGTCAAGGAGGGGTGGGAAACGACTCCCCGGGGGACCCCTCCGGATGTGTTCCGATACATCCTGGCGCTCCGCAACCAGACCCGGAAATTCCGAGAACTCGCAGAGGCGAACCTCGAAGCTAGCCAGGAAGAGATGAAGCGCTGGTATGACCAGAATGCTACGCTGGTCGAGTTTCAGCCGGGCCAACAAGTCTGGGTCATGGCCCCGGTGAAACCCTGCGCCCTCCAAGATAAATGGACTGGACCCTTCAAGGTGGTCGAGCGGAAGAGCCAAGTCACCTATCTCGTCGATGTGCAGTCCCCGCGGAACCCCCTCAGGGTCCTCCACGTGAACCGCCTCAAACCCCACTTTGTACGGACAGAATTGAGATTGCTCCTGGCCACCGATGATGGGGCCGAAGAAGACACCGAGCCCCTTCCAGACACCCTGGGGCCGAAAGATGGTTCCGTGGAGGGGGTGAGACTATCAACCACCCTCACAGCCCAACAGTCCGACGACTGCCGCCAGCTACTAAGGCAGTTCGCGTACCTCTTCTCCCTAACCCCTGGGGTCACCAACTGGTGTGTCCACGACGTGAACACCGGCGACAGCCCACCAGTAAGACACCGGGCCTATCGGGTCCCTGATCGGGTCCGAACCTGCATCCAGACCGAGGTGGCGAAGATGCTGGACCTCGGGGTGATTGAACCCTCCGACAGCCCCTGGGCCAGCCCGGTAGTCCTGGTTCCAAAAGCGGCTACCCCGGGTGTCGCCCCCGAGCTGAGGTTTTGCGTGGACTACCGAGGGCTCAATGCGGTCACCTGAGCGGACGCTCACCCTATTCCCCGTGCCGACGAGCTCATTGACCGCCTCGGGGCCGCTCGCTACCTCAGCACCTTCGACCTGACTAGTGGATATTGGCAGATTGCCCTCACCGAGGGAGCCAAGGAGCGCTCCGCCTTCTCCACCCCGGATGGGCACTACCGCTTTAGGGTGATGCCGTTTGGAATGAAGAATGCCCCGGCCACCTTCCAGCGGCTGGTGAACAGGGTCCTGTCCGGACTAGAGGGGTTCAGCGCAGCATACCTCGACGATATAGCGGTATTCAGCTCCCAATGGACCGAGCACCTCCAGCACCTCCGACAAGTCCTGCTGGCTCTGCGCCAGGCCAGCCTCACCATCAAAGCCAGCAAATGTCAAATTGGGCACGGTTCCGTAACCTATCTGGGGCACCAGGTGGGAAGTGGGCAGGTCGCCCCCCTCCAACCGAAGATCGACACCATCTTGTCCTGGGAACCCCCCACGACCCAAACGGAAGTCCGGGCCTTCCTGGGCCTCACCGGTTACTACCGGAGGTTTATTAAGAACTATGGCAGCATCGCAGGCCCCCTCACAGAACTAACCTCCAAAAAACACCCCAAGAAAGTACACTGGGCTCCCTCCTGCCAGAAGGCGTTCGACACCCTAAAGGCCGCCATGTGCGCGGCGCCGGTGCTCAAAGCACCCGACTACGCCCAGGAGTTTGTGGTCCAGACGGATGCCTCGGAACACGGCATCGGGGCAGTCCTCTCCCAGTTCGACGACAAGGGCATAGATCGGCCCATAGCCTTCATCAGCCGAAGGTTGCTTCCCCGAGAACAGCGGTGGAGCACCATTGAGAGAGAAACCTTCGCAGTAGTCTGGGCCCTCAAAAAGCTATGGCCCTACCTGTTCGGAACACACTTCCGAGTACAAACGGATCACCGACCCTTGCGGTGGTTGATGCAGATGCGAGGGGAAAACCCCAAGTTGCTACGCTGGTCCATCTCCCTCCAGGGGATGGATTTCACGGTGGAACATCACCCCGGGACGGACCACGCCAACGCAGACGGCCTGTCCCGATTCTTACGCTTCAGCGAGGAGAACCCCCAAGTGGATGGGTAGTTCTCCCCGCCTTTCAGCTGGGGGGGGCACGTGTGAGACCGGCCTCGTGGCGTGGGCCCTCCTGACCAGCAAGTTACCCTGCAACCACGCCGAACCTCGTTGATACAGCCTTCCAGCTCCCGCGGGCCAACATCCTGAGGGCCGACCAGATCCCCAACACGCATGCCCGGCCGAGGGAGAGCGAAACCCCCCCCCCCCAAACCAGACCGAGAGGCGCCGATCCTGTCACACCTCTGGTCTCTCCCCCGAGAGAGGTTTCGATCGACCACCAGGCTCCCGGGGAGCAGGCGCCTCGCCCGCTGGGTGTCTGGAGTCCCTCCCGGACCCACCTGAACAGATCAAAGGGCCGAGCGACAGGAAACCCCGACACACCGCCCCCCAGGCACCAGACCCCTCTCCGAGAGGACCCCGGACTTCCAAGAGGAGGGGGAGTATAACAAGGGGTGCTGAAGGGACGAAAGCAGAGAAGACCTGGACTGACGAGAGCCTGCTGACCTGGTCGCGGCTCGATCGCTCCCCGAACCGAAGAACGCTACCCGAACTCTGAACCATCTGAGCCCTGCTGACGCTGTCGCGGCTCCCCGAACTCTGAACCATCTGAGCCCTGCTGACGCTGTCGCGGCTCCCCGAACTCTGAACCATCTGAGCCCTGCTGACGCTGTCGCGGCTCCCCGAACTCTGAACCATCTGAGCCCTGCTGACGCCGTCGCGGCTCCCCGATCTACGAACCTCCGGTGCCTGCTGAGTGACTCGCGGCCCGCTCCTCCAAGAGAAACGGCAGAGATTGCCGAGATAAACAACATCCCCTCAGCTCGAGGATTGAGAGCTGTGCGCTGGATACCTCGCAGAGACACTGATTCAAAGACTGTCCCGCTACCCCTTTTCCCTCATCACGAGATCGCTGCCGCTTGTGGCATCAATTCTGCACCTGCCTTCCGGATCATAAAGATCCCTGACAACTAACGATAAAAGTCTATTGCCTTACAACGAATTACTGTGTGGTGTCCCTCTATCCGAAGAGAGAGTAAGCGCGGCGTGTGCGATCCTAGGTACGAGACCCTTCCAGGAAGGGCCTCCCCGCTCTTGCTCGGCATAACTCTGTGAAAGGTGGGCCTCCGGGTGGTCAGGAACGCATTCCGAAGCCTCCCCGGGGAACGCCTTCCAACACTGCTGCACGCCTCACACTGCTGCACGCCACACACTGCTGCACGCCACACACTGCTGCATGCCACACACTGCTGCACACCTCACACTGCTGCACGGCTCACACTGCTGCATGCCTCAAACTGCTGCACGCCGCACACTGCTGCATCCCGCACAATTCTGCACGCCGCACACTGCTGCACGCCACACACTGCTGCACACCGCACACTGCTGCACGCCTCACACTGATGCACGCCGCAGACTGCTGCACGCCGCACACTGCTACACGCCACACACTGCTGCACGCCACACACTGCTGCACACCACAAACTGCTGCATGCCGCTGAACGCCACACACTGCTGCACACCACACACTGCTGCACGCAGCACACTGCTGCATGCCGCACGCTGCTGCATGCCGCACACTGCTGCATGCCACACACTGCTGCACGCCACACACTGCTGCACACCGCACACTGCTACACGCCGCACAATGGTACACGAAACACTGCTGCACGGCACACACTGCTGCACGGCACACACTGCTGCACGCCGCCCACTGCTGCATGCCCGACACTGCAGCACGCCACACACTGCTACACGCAGCATACTGCTGAACGGCGCACACTGCTGCACGCTGCACACTGCTGCACGAAACACTGCTGCATGCCACACACTGCTGCACGCCACACACTGCTGCATGCCGCACAATGCTACATGAAACACTGCTGCACGCCACACACTGTGGCACGGCACACACTGCTGCACGCCACACACTGCTGCATGCCACACACTGCTGCACACTGCTGTATTACTCACTGCTGCATGCTGCACGACACTGCTGCACGCAGCACACTGCTGCACGCCGCACACTGCAGCATGCCGCACACTGCTGCACACCGCTGCATGCCACACAGTGCTGCATGCCTCACACTGCTACACGAAACACTGCTGCACACCACATAGTGCTGCACGCTGCACACTGCTGCACGCCACACACTGCTGCATGCCGCACAGTGCCGCACGCCACACACTGCTGCATTACACACTGCTGCATTACACACTGCTGCATTACACACTGCTGCACGCCGCACACTGCTGCACGCTGCACACTGCTGCATGCCTCACACTGCTACACGAAACACTGCTGCACGCCTCACACTGCTGCACGCCTCACACTGCTGCACTCCGCACACTTCTGCATGCTGCATACTGCTGCATGCTGTACACTGCTGCACGCCGCACACTGCTGCACGCCACACACTGCTGCATGCCGCTGCATGCCACACACTGCTGCATGCCACACACTGCTGCACGCCACACACTGCTGCACGCCGCACACTGCTACACGAAACACTGCTGCACGCCACACACTGCTGCACGGCACACACTGCTGCACGCTGCACACTGCTGCACACTGCTGCATTACTCACTGCTGCATGCTGCATGACACTGCTGCACGCAGCACACTGCTGCACGCCACACACTACTACACGCCACACACTGCTGCACGCCACACACTGCTGCACGCCACACGCTGCTGCATGCCACTGCAAGCCACACACTGCTGCACGCCACACACTGCTGCATGCCGCACACTGCTGCACACCGCACACTGCTGCACACTGCTACACGAAACACTGCTGCATGCCACACACTGCTGCACGGCACACACTGCTGCACACTGCTGCATTACTCACTGCTGCATGCTGCAGCACACTGCTGCACGCCGCACACTGCTGCACGCCATACACTGCTGCACGCCGCTGCACACCACACAGTGCTGCATGCCTCACACTGCTACACGAAACACTGCTGCACGCCACAAACTGCTGCATGCCGCACACTGCTGCACACCACACACTGCTGCATGCCGCACACTACCGCACGCCACACACTGCTGCATTACACACTGCTGCATTACACACTGTTGCATTACACACTGCTGCACGCCGCACACTGCTGCACGCCTCACACTGCTACACGAAACACTGCTGCATGCCTCACACTGCTGCACGCCTCACACTGCTGCACGCCGCACACTGCTGCATGCCACACACTGCTACACGCCGCACACTGCTGCACGCCACACACTGCTGCACGCCACACACTGCTGCACGCCACACACTGCTGCTCACCCCACACTGCTACACGCCGCACACTGCTACATGAAACACTGCTGCAGCATTACTAACTGTTAGACCCGGCCTCGTAGCATGGCCATCCCTGTCCCCGCACCACATAACCTGACCCATGCACCTCACGCAGCCCCCGAGCACACGGCCTAGCCGATCCTTCCCACCAGAACACACACACACCCGAGCCGAACTTCCCCGTCCATGGCCTTCCTCCTTTCGGCCACACCGGGCCCGCGTGCCCACTTCATGCACCATGATGGCCGCCCGGCCCCAGCGCGACCCTGGCCTAGAGGCGCAACTCCGGCTGGGGGACATCGCGCTCCCATTGGGATGAGAGAGGGAGGAGCAGTTTCCATCAAACCTCTGAGCTCCCCTGGGAAGATGGGTTTCGATCGGCCCTCCGGCCTCCCCGAGGGCTGGCTCCACGCCTGCTGGGTGTCTGGGACTCCTCCCGACCCGGCCCTGAAAGGATCAAAAGACAATGGCAGGAAACCCCGACAAGCGACCCCCAGGTGACAAGACCCCTGCCTGCACAGACTCCGGACATCAAAAAGGAGTCGTCCTATAACAAGGGGTGCTCTGGGACTATCCGGCAGATTCGCCTTTGGAAACACCTGAGCCCTGCTGAGTGACTCGCGGCTCCCTGAAGATCGTAAGACCTCCGAACTTGTGCTTGAGCCCTGCTGAGTGACTCGCGGCTCCCTGAAGATCGTAAGACCTCCGAACTTGTGCTTGAGCCCTGCTGAGTGACTCGCGGCTCCCTGAAGATCGTAAGACCTCCGAACCTGTGCTTGAGCCCGGCTGAGTGACTCGCGGCTCCCCGAAAAGATCGTAAGACCTCCGACTTGTGCTTGAGCCCTGCTGAGTGACTCGCGGCTCCCACAGACTCTCTTGGTCCCGCCGGACCCCGACGACGACCAGCGTATCCCCCAGCTTGAGGATTGTGAACTGTGCGCCGGGTACGCCCCTGCATTTGATCCATATCCCCAAAGACTGTCCCGCTACCTCCTACCCCCCGAGACTCTGTGAGCCCGTGCTCTACTTGTATATATTTGCCTTGCTGATCATAAAGATCCTACGACTCCGATCTGATAAAGATTTGTTCTTAAGAACTCCCGGTGTGGTGTCTCTTTGTCGTGTGGTGCCGAGTGTACGATCCTAGATATGAGATCCCTCCCCTGAGGAGTCTCCTGCCAGTGCCCGGCTACGATACCTTGAGGGTTGACCTCAGGCTAGTCAGTGCCCCCTCCGGGCCCCTCTGAGGTCGCCTTCTAACATTGGTGGCAAGCGACGGGATTCGGGCCCATAATCTAGAGATCGTACCGTGAACGGCTGACGCACTACCGACAAAGATGGCAGAAGGAAACGCCGTGGTTCTCACAGAAAACGACATCAGTACCGTGTTCCAGGCGGAACAACTGGAGGAGTACACACACAGAGAACTGAAGCAATTCTGCAAAGAACTCAAAATCGCTACCACTGGTCTCAACACCAAAGAAGATATGCAGAAGGCACTGAAAGCTTGGGTGGATTCTGGAGCCCCCCGCCCAGAAGGAGCGGTGGAGCCCCACGACGAAGCTGGACCCTCCCAAGGAGAACGCAGCAGCAACCAGGTGCGAAGCTCCGTACCAGACGGGGGCCTATCCCCGGAGGAACTCGCAGACAGAGAAAGAAGTCGCCATCACAAACTCGAATTAGCCAAACTCAAAATCGAGGGCGAGTTGAAATTAGCTGAGAAAAAGCTAGCAGTGGAACAGATGCGGGTGCAGGGAGAACTAGAAGAGAAGAAACTCCAACGGGAACACGAAGGAAGGAGACTTCAACTGGAGCACGAACGCAGCTTGAAGGAAATGGAGCTAAAAGCAAAAAGCGAGGAAGCGCGGCCCCCGGGGAACCGAGAGGCGGCCTCCCCGGCGGAGCAGAAGGTCCACATCCCCAAGGATGTGGTCAAAGAATATAACAAAAACAATGACATTCAACAGTGGTTCAGGGCATACGAGGTCGCCATGACCTCCCATCGGGTCCCGCAGAAGGATTGGGGGGCCGGGTTGTGGGGACGATTCCTGAGCGAAGGGAGAGACACCCTGCTCGACCTACCAACCTCCATGCAGACCTCCTACAACCACATGAAAGAGGCCCTCCTCACAAGGTACGGCCTCACCCCGGAGATGTACCGCCAGCGGTTCCGGGACTGCAGGAAGATCCTGGGCACCACCTGGGTGGAATATGTAAACTTCTTCAGCCGCGCATTCGATGGGTGGATCAAGGGCAGCAAGGTAACCACCCTAGAAGAACTAACCGACCTTATGTTGTGGGAACTCCTGGCTGCGAACTGCTTTCTGGAACTGCAACAGCATCTGCTCGACAGCAAGCTCACGGATCCGAGAAAGCTGGCTGTCGAGGTGGATCGCTGGACCAACACCCGGGTCTCCCGGGGCCCTGTAGGAGAGTACCCCCGAGCCAGTCAGGGACCACCCCGCCAGAGAGGGGGAGGGAACCAGGGAGGGCAGAGAGAGTCCCAGCCCAGTCCCCCGAAAACCCAACCTCCGCCTTTCCCGGCACCCCCACCAGCTGTATCCGGCCCCCCCCGTGAGACGGGGGCACCGGGTCACCATCACTTGTTTCCGTTGTCAGAAGCCCGGTGTAAGAAGTTGGCCTGGTATATGCTGTTCACTAGTTAAAGTGACCACCTTGTACCATGCCAAGCAACCCTTATGGTGTGGTTGTAAGTCAACCTTTTCGGACTAGCTGCCCTAGTGGTAGCGTAGGCTAAGCAGTCTTTGAGGCTAAACTCGTTAAAGCGTGTTAAGCAGGCTGTTTTACCAATTGCAACCCCCCTTTATACCAATGAAAGGACACCACACAGATATATATTCAAAATATATATGTATTTATTTCTCAAAGTATCCCCTAGACTCTTTATGAGCACAGGAGCACAAATCGTTAAACAAGACAACGTTATAATATACAGAAGTTGCACTTTATATGGATGGGCCCTGGTGGCCACTCAAACCATATACTAAAATAGTGGTATAAGTACCACGAACAGGAAAGGGAAAAGGCCTAGGGCCTCTAGAATCGCTGGGCCTACAAGGAGCTAACTTCAGTTAGTGACCAGGAGGTCCACGGGTTGCGTGTGCAGTGAGGAAAGTTACACGCGGGCTCCCATAGGTTTTCAATGGGTGCGTAAAAGTTTAAAAGTTACTGCAGAAAGGGTCTTCTGGATGGACTACGATCTTAAGATTCGAAACACAGACACTAGAGATGTTTCTCTACACTTGGGCACCGGAGTGCCAGCTTTACCCACAGGAAGCGGGTGCATAGGTCTCGAAGTGCGTCGGGTTTCTTCTATCGATTCAATGGAGCCTGATGACAAAGATGCTGCAGGCGGTCGGTCCAGAAGAGATGCGGTGGATCCAAGAGTGGATCGGAGTTGTAGAAGACCTGAAAGCAGAGGGGACAGTGTTCACAGTCACTACCCAGTGACCGGCGTGGCACCAGGTAGGTCCTAGGCGATGTCGGGTGCAAACAGGTGATGAGGTGTAGTTTGTCTCAACAGCCACGTGGTCCCTGAAGGTCGACGACGTCCAGGAGTTGAGTCACGAGCTGTCCCACGCAGGCTCTCGCTGTCGGCGGTGTTGGCGACTCGAAAAAAGCAAACAAGCCTTGGCAAAGGCAGGAGTAGTGGAAAGAGAGGAAAGCTGATTGTTCTGACCAGCAAGGTCAGAGGGGCTGCTCTTTTGGAGAACAGCTAGGGCCAGTCTGGAGCAACCAGACCAGCATTGTTGATTTCAAACTAGGTCGCCAAAATGGCCACTAGCCAACGGGCCAGGGACTGGGCAGGCGCGTCGAGATGCAAAGTGCAGAGGGGCCCCACGCAGATCGTGGAGATGCTGGAGGACTCACCTTTGGTGCAGATGCTGCTCGGTGGTTGGGCTTCTCAGGACCCAAAGCACAACTTGGAGGGAGCCTCTGTCGTTGCACTTGCAGCTTGTCGTCGGTCTTCCAAGATGGCTGGCTCCACGTGTCTCGGTGCCTCCACGGGTTCCTTTTTTTTCAGGGACTGTGGATTGGGCTGTGAGAGGTTTGGAGGTCCAGGCCTTGTTGGGCTCTGGGCTTGGGCTCTATCGAGAGGCAGCGGCAAAGCAGACGTTGAACAGCTGGTTGATGCTTGCGTTAGCAAGATGGTCACTCCCTGACCATAGGGGAGATTTCCTTCAGTGCTCTGTGCAGCAGAGCGTCGAAGTTCCCGTCTTCTTCTTGTGGTTAAGTTGATTCCAGGATGTCTGAAGTCTTAGGACACAGCTCCTACCTTTAAGCGGATTCTAGGGGCCGGACTACCTGCTAGGTCCCTTTCCTAAGGGTGGGGCCAGGAAGGGGGGTGGTTACACCCCCAATCCTTTCTCCAGCTCGCCCCAGGTCCGGGGCTGGTGTGCCCCAGGACCGGTTTGAACTGGCATATGCACCGAGGCTCCTTGTGAGCCTCAGGCATGTCTGGTTCCTTTCAAGCCCTACCTGACCAATACACAAAATCCTGTCTGGGGTGGTACTCGCACCTCCCCTGGCAGGAAACCCTTTGTCCACGTCTCCCAAGCTGGAAGGACTCCCAGCAGCAGGAGGGCAGACTTGTGTCTGTGGTGGCAGCATCCATTTTGTGGAGCTGAGGCTATGTCTGATTTTACCCGGGTTTCAGGTACTGTAAATGTCGTGTCCCTCTAGAAGGGTGGAATGCTAACCCCGTCGCCAGAATTGGCGAGGGGTTAGTATTCCAATTCGTATGACACCTTACTCGACATGTTTTGATAAAGCCAAACCAAAGATAGCATTTAACCGCGAGGTTCATAATGCACTTAAGAGTATATGGTATGACGATATCTGGAAACGGTAGAAGGAAGTTGTTCCGACCACTGCAGACAGGCTCAGCTCATGCCAGAGCACCATCTCACATGGAACCAAGCACTCTGCCTTCAGGATTGTTAAGGCCTGCCATAGGAGTGACTTATAGGTGAACATGTGTCCCATTTAAGGTTAGGTATAGGTATACTACACCTAAGTGAGAGGTGGTTACACCAACTTACCCCAGCTGAGTGATCAGCCAGTTGTGTCAAATTTGTTAGGCCAGGCCAGGGGTGGCACAATACATGCTTCAGCCCCTGGTAGGCCTTAGATACACCAATGCCCTGGGCACCTAGAGTACACTGGTACAGGGGCTCACAGGGTGATCCAATTCCAATTGGTTATGCACCTAGGGTGCATAGTGTCAATTTAGGTAGAGAGAACAGCAGGCTGGGGGTCTGATTAGCAGGCCCACAGCCTCAATATGTCAAAAACCAGTGAAGCAAAAAGCCAAAATTTGGGGAGACCATAGGATAGCAGACCCTACTCTTCTACACAACCCCCCCCCCCCCAAACGCAGGGACATTAAACTAGCCTTGACCAGTCTCGTCTTCATGTCCTAAGTGGAAGTACCTGGAGAGACCATCTGCATTCCCATGGTCTGTACCTGGCCGGTGCTCCACTGTAAAGTCCATCCCCTGTAGGGAAATGGACCACCTAAGCAGTTTGGGGTTTTCACCCTTCATCTGATTTTGCCACAAGAGGGGCTTATGGTCGGTCTGAATTTTGAAATGAGTGCCAAACAAGTATGGCCTCAGCTTCTTCAGGGCCCACACCACAGCAAAGGCCTCCCTCTCAATAGCTGACCAATTCTTCTCTCTGGGGGGTCAACCTTCTGCTAATAAAAGCAATGGGTTGGTCTTGACCATCTACATTAAGTTGTGACAGCACAGCTCCCACACCCAACTCAGAAGCATCTGTTTGGACAATAAACTCTTTGGAGTAGTCAGGACTTTTCAGGATAGGTGCAGAACACATGGCCTCCTTCAGGTCATCAAATGCCTTTTGACAGCTTACTGTCCACTGAACCTTTTTGGGCATCTTTTTGGATGTCAGATCATTAAGAGGAGTCACAATGGACCCATAGTTCTTAACAAACTTCCTGTAGTACCCAGTCAAGCCCAAGAAAGCTCGAACCTGAGTCTGGGTGGTTGGAGGAGACCAGTTCTTGATGGATTGTATCTTACTCTCCAGTGGTTGAACTTGGCCTCCACCTACAAGGTGGCCCAAATACAGAACCTTACTCTGCCCTATCTGGCACTTAGTAGCCTTGATAGTGAGGCCTGCCTTTTGCAGAGCCTCAAGTACATTCTTCAGGTGGATCAGGTGATCCTCCCAGGTGGAGCTAAAGACAGCAATGTCATTAAGATATGCTGCACAAAAGTCATCCAACCCAGTAAGGTCTTGATTCACCAACCTTTGGAAGGTGTATTCTTCAGACCAAAGGGCATCACCAAAAATTGATAATGCCCACCTGGGGTTGAGAATGCTGTTTTGGCGTTGGACTCCTCAGCTAACCTGATTTGCCAATAGCCAGCTGTCAAATCAAATGTGCTCAAAAACTTAGCAGAAGCCAGTTTATCTAAGAGCTCATCTGCCCTTGGAATAGGATGTGCATCTGTCCTAGTGACATTATTGAGTCCTCTGTAATCCACACAGAACCTCATCTCTCTCTCGCCATCTTTGGTGTGAGGTTTGGGGACCAGAACCACTGGGCTAGCCCAGGGGCTCTCTGAGGGTTCAATGACACCCAATTCCAGCATTTTATGTACCTCAGCCTTTATACAGTCCCTGACGTGGTCAGGTTGTCTGTAAAGCTTGTTCTTCACAGGCAGACTGTCACCAGTGTCCACCACATGGGTACACCAGTCAGTTTGACTAGGTATCAGTGAGAACATATGTTGAAATGATTGTAGAACCTGTCTACATTCAATCTGCTGATGATCAGTGAGGTTGCCTCCAAGGGTCACTCCTTCAACTGAGCCGTCTTCAGGGTTCTGAGACAACAAGTCTGGGAGAGGGTCACTCTCTTCCTCCTGTCCCTCATCTGTAGCCATGAGCAAGCCCATGTCTGCCCTGTCAACCTATGCTTTTAACCTGTTAACATGGAGTACCCTGTGGGAACTCCTGGGAGTTCCTAGGTCCACCAAGTAGGTAACCTCTCCCTTCTTTTCCAGGATTGTATGGGGTCCAGACCATTTGTCTTGGAGTGCTGCTGGGGCCACTGGCTCCAACACCCATACCTTCTGTCCTGGCTGAAACTCGACCAAGACAGCCTTTTGGTCATGCCAAGCTTTCTGTAAGGCCTGGCTTGCCTCAAGGTTTTTGGACGCCTTCTCCATATACTCAGCCATCCTGGAGCGGATACCAAGTACATAGTCCACTATGTCTTGTTTAGGTTTTTGAGAGGTAACTCCCATCCTTCCTTCACTAAACACAGTGGGCCTCTTACAGGGTGCCCAAACAACAATTCAAAGGGGCTGTAGCCAACTCCTTTTTGTGGGACCTCTCTGTAAGCAAACAGAAGGCAGGGTAGAAGGATGTCCCATCTTCGCCTGAGCTTTTCAGGTAATCCTTTGATCATACCCTTTAGGGTCTTGTTGAATCTTTCAACAAGCCCATTGCATTGTGGGTGATAAGGGGTGGTGAACTTGTAGTTGACACCACATTCCTTCCACATAGCTGTTAAGTATCCTGACATGAAGTTGGTACCTCTGTCAGAAACCACCTCCTTAGGAAACCCCACTCTGGAGAATGCTCCCAGCAGGGCCCTGGCCACAACAGGAGCTGTAGTGGTCCTAAAGGGAATTGCCTCTGGATACCTGGTGGCATGATCCACTACCACCAGTATAAATATGTGCCCAGATGCAGTGGGAGGATCCATGGGACCCACTATATCTATTCCCACTCTTTCAAAGGGGACCCCCACCACAGGTAGTGGTATTAGGGGGGCCTTTGTTGTGCCACCTGATTTGCCACTGGCTTGGCAGATTACACAGGAGCAACAAAACTCCTTGGTATCTTCATTCATGTAAGGCCAGTGAAAGTGAGGGACAAGCCTGTCCCAAGTCTTGTTCTGGCCTAAGTGTCCTGCTAGAGGAATATCATGGGCCAAGGTAAGAAGGAAGCCCCTAAATTGCAGAGGTATAACCAACCTCCTGGTTGCACCAGGTTTTGGGTCTCAAGCCTCTGAATAAAGGAGCCCATCATCCCAATACACTTTATGGGTACCTTGAGCATTCCCAGCAGCCTCAGCAGCAGCCAGCTGTCTGAGGGGTTCAAGAGATGGACAGGATAACTGAGCCTGCCCCAAGTCAGCCCTGGAAGGTCCCCCTGTCCCCAGAAACTCAACCTGATCAGGTTCAAGCTCTTCAGGGACAGTTCCTTCAGGGTCCTCTAGATCATCTTCCTGGGAAGGCTGATCATCACTTGGAGGCAGGGGGAAGGCACAGCCTTAGCCCTCCTGTTCTTCTTCTTGGTAGGCGCTTGGTCCATTGTTCCAGGATCCAAGACCTGTGGTTCAGTAAGGCACTTTTTGTCCTGTGACCTGGTCACAGCAAGGACATGTGGTGATATACCTAACATCTCTGCATGTGTCCTGTACTCCACTTCTGACCATAGAGAACTCTCTAGGTCATTGCCCAACAAACATTCTACTGGGAGGTCTGCACCAACCACAACCCTTTTGAGGCCAGTTACCCCTCCCCATGAGAAGTTAACAACTGCCACACTATGTGAAGTAGTGGCATTGCTGGCATTGGTCACCAGGTAGTTCTCCCCTGGTATGTACTGTCCAGGGTCCACAAAGCCTGGTGTCACCATAGTGACACTGGCACATGTGTCCCTGTAGGCTTGAGCCACTTTTTCATTTATCAAAGGAGTCTGTCTGTACTTGCCCAGGTTACTGGGGCTCACAGTCAGGGACAAATCCATGTCCCCATCACAGATCAAGACTGCCTGTGTCAGGGTTCTGTCTAAGTCAGAATCTCCTTCAGTTCCCATAGTGATTCCCACTACACCCTTTGTCTGGGGACCAACACTGCTAACAGTAGTACTGGGAGCAGGTGCCTTAGGGGCAACAGTGTTGGGGGCTCCACCCTTCTTACAATCACTAGTCCAGTGAGTTGTATTCTTGCAAGATTTGCACCAGGGTTTCTTTGGACCTTCTTTCTTCTTCCCTTTAGGCTGGGACCCACCCTCGTTAGTACTAGTTTGGGGCCCTGTTGAAGACTTCTGGTCTTTAGATTTCTGATCTCCACCCTTTTGGTCTGTTTTCTTCTGATCACCCCCTTGGCCCTGGTTCTGGTTCTTTTGCTTAACCCTGGTTCTGACCCATGTGTCTGCCTTCTTTCCCAATTCTTGGGGAGAGGTCAGATCTGAGTCAACCAAGTGTTGATGCAGTTGCTGGTTCTGACAGTTATTTAAAATCTGTTCTCTCATCATCAAATTGTACAATCCTGTATAATCAGATACCTTACTTCCCAGCAACCAACCCTCCAAAGCCTTAGTGGCACATTCAATGTATTCAGACCAGTCCTGAGTCTGTGTCTTCTGGGTGTCTCTGAACATTAACCTGTACTGTTCAGTGGTTAAGCCTAACCCATCAACTAGGACTCTCTTCAGGGCTCTGTAGTTTCTGACATCCTCCTCTCTAACAGTGAGGAGTCTATCTCTGCCTCTGGTTAAGTCCACTGGGGAGATCCAATGGGATGATCCCATTGTCAGTCCCCAATAGCCTTAGTTTAGCTGGGCCACGTATTACACTTGGCACTGGGCTAGTTCTCCCTTTATCCCCACTACCTTCTGAATCAGTACCCTTATCACTCTCATCCTCTGTAGTATGATTCTCATCTAAGGGGTGACTATTGGAAAGGGGTACCTCAGTAGCATCTTCAGAAGGGGGGCCTCCTGTTCCAGTCCCTAAGGGGCCTAACTGGGAGGCTTTCTTGAGAGATTTCTGATCTTCATCAGCTTGTAAAAGCTACCTGAGTTCAGCAGAGGTAGGGTTCTTGGGCTGTTTAAGGCCCCTGATATTTGCCAACTGCCTGAGCTCATTTTGGTTTAGGGTAGCAAAGATGGATGGTGCCCTCTGGGGGTCACTCTCAACAGAGATGGGTACATTGGACCCCTCTGCCCCAGCCATTGCTCTTAAGTGTGGGTGGATGTGTTGCGATCTACCTACACTTGGGTTTTCCTACTAAACCTATCTAGTAGTTGTAGTCAGGGTGTGCTACTCCCTTTGCTCTACAACAACTAAGTTCAGTAGAACTTAAGTATATCTATCTTGTTTTATATGTACCTACAGGTACCTATGTGATCTTTCAATTGGTAACCAAGAGATTACAATGGTAAAACACAGCAAGCTCAAATCCAACCGCTGCTCACCAATGTGAGAAGTTGGGCTGGTATATGATGTTCACTAGTTAAAGTGACCACCTTGTACCATGCCAAGCAACCCTTATGGTGTGGTTGTAAGTCAACCTTTTCGGACTAGCTGCCCTAGTGGTAGCGTAGGCTAAGCAGTCTTTGAGGCTAAACTCTTTAAAGCGTGTTAAGCAGGCTGTTTTACCAATTGCAACCCCCCTTTATACCAATGAAAGGACACCACACAGATATATATTCAAAATATATATGTATTTATTTCTCAAAGTATCCCCTAGACTCTTTATGAGCACAGGAGCACAAATCGTTAAACAAGACAACGTTATAATATACAGAAGTTGCACTTTATATGGATGGGCCCTGGTGGCCACTCAAACCATATACTAAAATAGTGGTATAAGTACCACGAACAGGAAAGGGAAAAGGCCTAGGGCCTCTAGAATCGCTGGGCCTACAAGGAGCTAACTTCAGTTAGTGACCAGGAGGTCCACGGGTCGCGTGTGCAGTGAGGAAAGTTACACGCGTGCTCCCATAGGTTTTCAATGGGTGCGTAAAAGTTAAAGAGTTACTGCAGAAAGGGTCTTCTGGATGGACTACGATCTCAAGATTCAAAACACAGACACTAGAGATGTTTCTCTACACTGGGGCACCGGAGTGCCAGCTTTACCTCACCCACAGGAAGCGGGTGCATAGGTGTGAGAAGTTGGCCTGGTATATGATGTTCACTAGTTAAAGTGACCACCTTGTACCATGCCAAGCAACCCTTATGGTGTGGTTGTAAGTCAACCTTTTCGGACTAGCTGCCCTAGTGGTAGCGTAGGCTAAGCAGTCTTTGAGGCTAAACTCGTGAAGCGTGTTAAGCCAGCTGTTTTACCAAATGCAACCCCCTTTTATACCAATGAAAGGACACCACACAGATATATATTCAAAATATATATGTATTTATTTCTCAAAGTAACCCATAGTCTCTTTATGAGCACAGGAGCACAAATCGTCAAACAAGATTACAGTAGAATACACAGAAGTTGCACTTTATATGGATAGGCCCTGGTGGCCGCTCAAACCATATACTAAAATAGTGGTATAAGTACCACGAACAGAAAAGGGAAAAGGCCTAGGGCCTCTAGAATCGCTGGGCCTACAAGGAGCTAACTTCAGTTAGTGACCAGGAGGTCCACGGGTGGCGTGTGCAGAGCAAATAGTCACACGCGTGCTCCCATAGGTTTCAATGGGTGCGTAAAAAGTACAAAGTTACTGCAAAAAGGATCTTCCGGATGGACTATGACCTTAAGATTGGAAACACAGACACTAGAGATGTTACTCTACACTTGGGCACCGGAGTGCCAGCTTTACCTCACCCACAGGAAGCGGGTGCATAGGTGTCGAAGTGCGTCGGGTTTCTTCTATCGGGTCAATGGAGCCTGTGGACAAAGATGCTGCAGGCGGTCGGTCCGGGAGAGATGCGGTGGATCCAAGAGTGGATCGGAGTTGTAGAAGACCTGTAAGCAGAGGGGACAGTGTTCACAGTCACTAGCCAGTGACCAGCGTGGCACCAGGTGGGTACCAGGCGATGTCGGGTGCAAACAGGAAGAAAGGTGTAGCTTGTCTCTGCAGCCACGTGGTCCCTGGAGGTCGACGACGCCCAGGAGTCGGTTCACGAGCTGTCCCACGCAGGCTCTCGCTGTCGGCGGTGTCGGCGACTTGATCGAAGCAAACAAGCCTTGTTAAAAGCAATTGTTGTGGAGAACAAGATAAGCTGATGGTTCTGACCAGCAAGGTCAGAGGGACTGCTCCTTTGGAGGGGAGCAAGGGCCAGTCTGGAGCAACCAGACCAGTGGTGTATTTCTTGAAGTTCGTCGCCAAGATGGCCACTAGCCAGCGGGCCAGCAACCGGTTAGGCGCGTCAAGTGGCAAAATGCAGAAGGGCCCCACGCAGGTCGTGGAGATGCTGGAGGGCTCACCTTTGGTGCAGATGCTGCTCGGGTGTTGGGCTTCTTAGATCCCAAAGCACAACTTGGAGGGAGCCTCGGTTGTTGCACTTGTCAGCTTGTCGTGGTCGTTTCAAGATGGCTGGCTCCACGTGTCTCGTTGCCTCCACGGGTCTCCTCTTTTCAGGGACTGTGGATCGGGCGGTGAGAGGTCTGGAGGTCCAGGTCTTGTCAGTCTCTGGGCTCGGGCTCCGGCGGGAGGCGGCGGCAAAGCAGACGTTGATTCGCTGGATGGTGCTTGCGTTAGCAAGGTGGTCACTCCCTGACCACAGGGGAGATTTCCTTCAGTCTTCTGTGCAGCAGAATGTCGAAGTTCCCGTCTTCTTCTTAGTTTCAAGTTGATTCCAGGATGTCTGAAGTCTTAGGACACAGCTCCTACCTTTAAGCGGATTCTAGGGGCCGGACTACCTGCTAGGTCCCTCTCTAAGGGTGGGACCAGGAAGGGGGGTGGTTACACCCCCAATCCTTTGTCCAGCTCGCCCCAGGCCCAGGACTGGTGTGCCCCAGGACCGGTTTGAACTGGCATATGCACCGAGGCTCCTTGTGAGCCACAGGCATGTCTGGTTTCTTTCAAGCCCTACCTGACCAATACACAAAATCCTGTCTGGGGTGGTGCATGCACCTCCCCTGGCAGGAAACCCTTTGTCCACACCTCCCAAGCTGGAAGGACTCCCAGCAGCAGGAGGGCAGACTTGTGTCTGTGGTGGCAGCATCCATTTTGTGGAGCTGAGGCTATGTCTGATTTTACCCGGGTTTCAGGTACTGTACATGTCGTGTCCCTCTAGAAGGGTGGAATGCTAACCCCGTCGCCAGAATTGGCGAGGGGTTAGTATTCCAATTCGTATGACACCTTACTCGACATGTTTTGATAAAGCCAAACCAAAGATAGCATTTAACCGCGAGGTTCATAATGCACTTAAGAGTATATGGTATGACGATATCTGGAATCAGTAGAAGGAAGGGGTTCCGACCACTGCAGACAGGCTCAGCTCATGCCAGAGCACCATCTCACATGGAACCAAGCACTCTGCCTTCAGGATTGTTAAGGCTTGCCATAGGAGTGACTTATAGGTTACCAGGTGTCCCATTTAAGGTTAGGTATAGGTATACTACACCTAAGTAAGAGGTGATTACACCAACTTACCCCAGCTGAGTGATCAGCCAGTTGTGTCAAATTGTTAGGCCAAGCCTGGGGTGGCATAATACATGCTTCAGCCCCTGGCAGGCCTTGGGTACACCAATGCCCTGGGTACCTAGTGTACACTGGTACAGGGGCTGACAGGGTGATCCACTTCCAATTGGTTATGCACCTAGGGTGCATAGTGTTAATTTAATAGAGAGAACAGCAGGCTGGGGGTCTGATTGGCAGGCCCACAGCCTCAATATGTCAAAAACCAGTGAAGCAAAAAGCAAAAATTTGGGGTGACCATAGGATAGCAGACCCTACTCTCCTACAATAGGTCTCGAAGTGCATCGGGTTTCTTCTATCGATTCAATGGAGCCTGATGACAAAGATGCTGCAGGCGGTCGGTCCAGAAGAGCTGCGTTGGATCCAAGGGTGGATCAGAGTTGTAGAAGACCTGAAAGCAGAGGGGACAGTGTTCACAGTCACTAGCCAGTGACCGGCGTGGCACCAGGTAGGTACCAGGCGATGTCGGGTGCAAACAGGTGGTTAGGTGTAGCTTGTCTCCACAGCCACGTGGTCCCTGAAGGTCGACGACATCCAGGAGTCGAGTCACGAGCTGTCCCACGCAGGCTCTCGCTGTCGGCAGTGTCGGCGACTCGGAAGAAGCAAACAAGCCTTGGCAAAGGCAGGAGTCGTGGAAGTTCAAGAAAGATGATTGTTCTGACCAGCAAGGTCAGAGGGGCTGCTCTTTTGGAGAGCAGCTAGGGGCAGTCTGGAGCAACCAGACCAGCATCATTGATTTTAAAATAGGTCGCCAAAATGGCCACTAGCCAACGGGCCAGGGACCGGGCAGGCGCGTCGAGATGCAAAGTGCAGAGGGGCCCCACGCAGATCGTGGAGATGCTGGAGGGCTCACCTTTAGTGCAGATGCTGCTCGGTGGTTGGGATTCTCAGGACCCAAAGCACAACTTGGAGGGAGCCTCTGTCGTTGCGCTTGCAGCTTGTCGTCGGTCTTCCAAGATGGCTGGCTCCACGTGTCTCGGTGCCTCCACGGGTTCCTTCTTCTCAGGGACTGTGGATCGGGCGGTGAGAGGTCTGGAGGTCCAGGTCTTGTCGGGCTCTGGGCTCGGGCTCCGGCTGGAGGTGGCGCCAAAGCAGACGTTCAATAGCTGGTTGGTGCTTGCGTTAGCAAGATGGTCACTCCCTGACCATAGGGGAGATTTCCTTCAGTCCTCTGTGCAGCAGAGCATCGAAGTTCACGTCTTCTTCTTGTGGTTAAGTTGATTCCAGGATGTCTGAAGTCTTAGGACACAGCTCCTACCTTTAAGCGGATTCTAGGGGCCGGACTACCTGCTAGGTACCTCCCTAAGGGTGGGACCAGGAAGGGGGGTGGTTACATCCCCAATCCTTTGTCCAGCTCGCCCCAGGTCCGGGGCTGGTGTGCCCCAGGACCGGATTGAACTGGCATATGCACCGAGGCTCCTTGTGAGCCTCAGGCATGTCTGGTTTCTTTCAAGCCCTACCTGACCAATACACAAAATCCTGTCTGGGGTGGTGCTCGCACCTCCCCTGGCAGGAAACCCTCTGTCCACGTCTCCCAAGCTGGAAGGACTCCCAGCAGCAGGAGGGCAGACTTGTGTCTGTGGTGGCAGCATCCATTTTGTGGAGCTGAGGCTATGTCTGATTTTACCCGGGTTTCAGGTACTGTACATGTCGTGTCCCTCTAGAAGGGTGGAATGCTAACCCCGTCGCCAGAATTGGCGAGGGGTTAGTATTCCAATTCGTATGACACCTTACTCGACATGTTTTGATTAAGCCAAACCAAAGATAGCATTTAACCGCGAGGTTCATAATGCACTTAAGAGTATATGGTATGACGATATCTGGAAACGGTAGAAGGAAGTTGTTCCGACCACTGCAGACAGGCTCAGCTCATGCCAGAGCACCATCTCACATGTAACCAAGCACTCTGCCTTCAGGATTATTAAGGCCTGCCATAGGAGTGACTTATAGGTTAACATGTGTTCCATTTAAGGTTAGGTATAGGTATACTACACCTAAGTAAGAGGTGGTTACACCAACTTACCCCAGCTGAGTGATCAGCCAGTTGTGTCAAATTTGTTAGGCCAAGCCTGGGGTGGCATAATACATGCTTCAGCCCCTGGCAGGCCTTAGATACACCAATGCCCTGGGTACCTAGTGTACACTGGTACAGGGGCTCACAGGGTGATCCACTTCCAATTGGTTATGCAACTAGGGTGCATAGTGTCAATTTAGTTAGAGAGAACAGCAGGCTGGGGGTCTGATTAGCAGGCCCACAGCCTCAATATGTCAAAAACCAGTGAAGCAAAAAGCAAAAATTTGGGGTGACCATAGGATAGCAGACCCTACTCTCCTACAGGCGTGCAGCAGTGTGTGGCATGCAGCAGTGTTTCGTGTAGCAGTGTGCAGCGTGCAGCAGTGTGCGCCGTTCAGCAGTGTGCTGCGTGCAGCAGTGTGTGGCGTGTAGCAGTGTGCGGCGTGCAGCAGTGTGCGGTGTGCAGCAGTGTGTTCCGTGCAGCAGTGTGTGCCGTGCAGCAGTGTTTCGTGTAGCATTGTGCGGTGTGTAGCAGTGTGTGGTGTGCAGCAGTGTGTGGCGTGCAGCAGTGAGTGGCATGCAGCAGTGTGCGGCATGCAGCAGTGTGCGGCGTGCAGCAGTGTGTGGCATGCAGCAGTGTGTGGCATGCAGCGGCCTGCAGCAGTTTGTGGCGTGCAGCAGTGTGTGGCATACAGCAGTTTGTGGCGTGTAGCAGTGTGCGGCGTGCAGCAGTCTGCGGCGTGCAGCAGTGTGAGGCATGCAGCAGTGTGCGGTGTGCAGCAGTCTGCTGTGTGCAGCAGTGTGAGGCGTGCAGCAGTGTGAGGCATGCAGCAGTGTGTGGCGTGCAGCAGTGTGTGGCGTGCAGCGGCATGCAGCAGATTGTGGCGTGCAGCAGTGTGTGGTGTGCAGCAGTGTGTGGCGTGTAGCAGTGTGCGGCGCGCAGCAGTGTGTGGCGTGCAGCAGTGTGTGGCGTGCAGCAGTGTGTGGTGTGCAGCAGTGTGCGGCGTGTAGCAGTGTGCGGCATGCACTAGTGTGCGGCGTGCAGCAGTGTGCGGCGTGCAGCAGTGTGCGGTGTGCAGCAGTGTGCTGTGTGCAGCAGTGTGAGGCCTGTAGCAGTGTGAGGCATGCAGCAGTGTGCGGCGTGCAGCAGTGTGCGGCGTGCAGCAGTGTTCGTGTAGCAGTGTGAGGTGTGCAGCAGTGTGCGGTGTGCAGCAGTGTATGGCATGCAGCAGTGTGTGGCATGCAGCAGTGCGTGGCGTGCAGAAGTGTTTCGTGTAGCAGTGTGCGGCGTGCAGCAGTGTGCTGCGTGCAGCAGTGTGTGGCGTGCAGCAGTGTGTGGCGTGCATCAATGTGTGGCGTGCAGAGGCGTGCAGCAGTGTGAGGCGTGCAGCAGTGTTTCGTGTAGCAGTGTGAGGCGTGCAGCAGTGTGCGGCGTGCAGCAGTGTGTAATGCAGCAGTGTGTAATGCAGCAGTGTGTAATGCAGCAGTGTGTGGTGTGCGGTAGTGTGCGGCGTGCAGCAGTGTGTGGCGTGCAGCAGTGTGCGGCGTGCAGCAGTTTGTGGCGTGCAGCAGTGTTTCGTGTAGCAGTGTGAGGCATGCAGCACTGTGTGGTGTTCAGCGGCGTGCAGCAGTGTGTGGCATGCAGCAGTGTGCGGCGTGCAGCAGTGTGCTGCATGCAGCAGTGTCGTGCAGCATGCAGCAGTGAGTAATGCAGCAGTGTGCAGCAGTGTGTGGCGTGCAGCAGTGTGTGGCGTGCAGCAGTGTGCGGCGTGCAGCAGTTTGTGGCGTGCAGCAGTGTTTCGTGTAGCAGTGTGAGGCATGCAGCACTGTGTGGTGTTCAGCGGCGTGCAGCAGTTTGTGGCGTGCAGCAGTGTTTTGTGTAGCAGTGTGAGGCATGCAGCACTGTGTGGTGTGCAGCGGCGTGCAGCAGTGTGTGGCGTGCAGCAGTGTGCAGCGTGCAGCAGTGTGTGCCATGCAGCAGAGTGTGGCGTACAGTAGTGTTTCGTGTAGCATTGTGCGGCGTGCAGCAGTGTTTGGCACGCAGCAGTGTGTGGCGTGCAGCAGTGTGTGGCATGCAGCAGTGTGTGGCGTGCAGCAGTGTTTCGTGTAGCAGTGTGCGGCGTGCAGCAGGGTGCTGCGTGCAGCACTGTGTGGCACGCAGCAGTGTGTTGCATGCAGCGGCATGCAGCAGTGTGTGGCATGCAGCAGTGTGTGGCGTGCAGCAGTGTTTCGTGTAACATTGTGTGGCGTGCAGCAGTGTGTGGCGTGCAGCAGTGTGTGGCGTCCAGCAGTGTGCGGCATGCAGCAGTGCGACTCATGCAGCAGTGTGCGGCATGCAGCAGTGTGCGGCATGCAGCAGTGTGAGGCGTGCAGCAGTGTGTGGCGTGCAGCAGTGTGAGGCGTGCAGCAGTGTGAGGCATGCAGCAGTGTTTTGTGTAGCAGTGTGAGGTGTGCAGCGTGCAGCAGTGTGTAATGCAGCAGTGTGTAATGCAGCAGTGTGTGGCTTGTGGTAGTGTGCCGCGTGCGGCAGTGTGCGGCATGCAGCAGTGTGTGGCGTGCAGCAGTGTGCGGCGTGCAGCACTATGTGGCGTGCAGCAGTGTTTCGTGTAGCAGTGTGAGGCATGCAGCACTGTGTGGCATGCAGCGGTGTGCAGCAGTGTGCGGCGTGCTGCAGTGTACGGCGTGCAGCAGTGTGCTGCGTGCAGCAGTGTCGTGCAGCATGCAGCAGTGAGTAATGCAGCAGTGTGCAGCAGTGTGTGGCATGCAGCAGTGTGTGCCGCGCCACAGTGTGTGGCGTGCAGCAGTGTTTCGCGTAGCATTGTGCGGCGTGCAGCAGTGTGTGGCGTGCAGCAGTGTGTGGCGTGCAGCAGTGTGTGGCATGCAGCAGTGTTTCGTGTAGCAGTGTGCAGCGTGCAGCAGTGAGCGCCGTTCAGCAGTGTGCGGCGTGCAGCAGGATGCAGCGTGCAGCAGTGTGCGGCGTGCAGCAGTGTGTGCCGTGCAGCAGTGTGTGCCGTGCAGCAGTGTTTCGTGTAGCATTGTGCGGTGTGTAGCAGTGTGTGGTGTGCAGCAGTGTGTGGCGTGCAGCAGTGTGTGGCATGCAGCAGTGTGCGGCGTGCAGCAGTGTGCGGCGTGCAGCAGTGTGCTGCGTGCAGCAGGAGGGCAGACTTGTGTCTGTGGTGGCAGCATCCATTTTGTGGAGCTGAGGCTATGTCTGATTTTACCCGGGTTTCAGGTACTGTACATGTCGTGTCCCTCTAGAAGGGTGGAATGCTAACCCCGTCGCCAGAATTGGCGAGGGGTTAGTATTCCAATTCGTATGACACCTTACTCGACATGTTTTGATTAAGCCAAACCAAAGATAGCATTTAACCGCGAGGTTCATAATGCACTTAAGAGTATATGGTATGACGATATCTGGAAACGGTAGAAGGAAGTTGTTCCGACCACTGCAGACAGGCTCAGCTCATGCCAGAGCACCATCTCACATGGAACCAAGCATTCTGCCTTCAGGATTATTAAGGCCTGCCATAGGAGTGACTTATAGGTTAACATGTGTTCCATTTAAGGTTAGGTATAGGTATACTACACCTAAGTAAGAGGTGGTTACACCAACTTACCCCAGCTGAGTGATCAGCCAGTTGTGTCAAATTTGTTAGGCCAAGCCTGGGGTGGCATAATACATGCTTCAGCCCCTGGCAGGCCTTAGATACACCAATGCCCTGGGTACCTAGTGTACACTGGTACAGGGGCTCACAGGGTGATCCACTTCCAATTGGTTATGCAACTAGGGTGCATAGTGTCAATTTAGTTAGAGAGAACAGCAGGCTGGGGGTCTGATTAGCAGGCCCACAGCCTCAATATGTCAAAAACCAGTGAAGCAAAAAGCAAAAATTTGGGGTGACCATAGGATAGCAGACCCTACTCTCCTACAGGCGTGCAGCAGTGTGTGGCATGCAGCAGTGTTTCGTGTAGCAGTGTGCAGCGTGCAGCAGTGTGCGCCGTTCAGCAGTGTGCTGCGTGCAGCAGTGTGTGGCGTGTAGCAGTGTGCGGCGTGCAGCAGTGTGCGGTGTGCAGCAGTGTGTTCCGTGCAGCAGTGTGTGCCGTGCAGCAGTGTTTCGTGTAGCATTGTGCGGTGTGTAGCAGTGTGTGGTGTGCAGCAGTGTGTGGCGTGCAGCAGTGAGTGGCATGCAGCAGTGTGCGGCATGCAGCAGTGTGCGGCGTGCAGCAGTGTGTGGCATGCAGCAGTGTGTGGCATGCAGCGGCCTGCAGCAGTTTGTGGCGTGCAGCAGTGTGTGGCATACAGCAGTTTGTGGCGTGTAGCAGTGTGCGGCGTGCAGCAGTCTGCGGCGTGCAGCAGTGTGAGGCATGCAGCAGTGTGCGGTGTGCAGCAGTCTGCTGTGTGCAGCAGTGTGAGGCGTGCAGCAGTGTGAGGCGTGCAGCAGTGTGTGGCGTGCAGCAGTGTGTGGCGTGCAGCGGCATGCAGCAGATTGTGGCGTGCAGCAGTGTGTGGTGTGCAGCAGTGTGTGGCGTGTAGCAGTGTGCGGCGCGCAGCAGTGTGTGGCGTGCAGCAGTGTGTGGCGTGCAGCAGTGTGTGGTGTGCAGCAGTGTGCGGCGTGTAGCAGTGTGCGGCATGCACTAGTGTGCGGCGTGCAGCAGTGTGCGGCGTGCAGCAGTGTGCGGTGTGCAGCAGTGTGCTGTGTGCAGCAGTGTGAGGCCTGTAGCAGTGTGAGGCATGCAGCAGTGTGCGGCGTGCAGCAGTGTGCGGCGTGCAGCAGTGTTCGTGTAGCAGTGTGAGGTGTGCAGCAGTGTGCGGTGTGCAGCAGTGTATGGCATGCAGCAGTGTGGGGCATGCAGCAGTGCGTGGCGTGCAGAAGTGTTTCGTGTAGCAGTGTGCGGCGTGCAGCAGTGTGCTGCGTGCAGCAGTGTGTGGCGTGCAGCAGTGTGTGGCGTGCATCAATGTGTGGCGTGCAGAGGCGTGCAGCAGTGTGAGGCGTGCAGCAGTGTTTCGTGTAGCAGTGTGAGGCGTGCAGCAGTGTGCGGCATGCAGCAGTGTGTAATGCAGCAGTGTGTAATGCAGCAGTGTGTGGTGTGCGGTAGTGTGCGGCGTGCAGCAGTGTGTGGCGTGCAGCAGTGTGCGGCGTGCAGCAGTTTGTGGCGTGCAGCAGTGTTTTGTGTAGCAGTGTGAGGCATGCAGCACTGTGTGGTGTTCAGCGGCGTGCAGCAGTGTGTGGCATGCAGCAGTGTGCGGCATGCAGCAGTGTGCTGCATGCAGCAGTGTCGTGCAGCATGCAGCAGTGAGTAATGCAGCAGTGTGCAGCAGTGTGTGGCGTGCAGCAGTGTGTGGCGTGCAGCAGTGTGCGGCGTGCAGCAGTTTGTGGCGTGCAGCAGTGTTTCGTGTAGCAGTGTGAGGCATGCAGCACTGTGTGGTGTTCAGCGGCGTGCAGCAGTTTGTGGCGTGCAGCAGTGTTTTGTGTAGCAGTGTGAGGCATGCAGCACTGTGTGGTGTGCAGCGGCGTGCAGCAGTGTGTGGCGTGCAGCAGTGTGCAGCGTGCAGCAGTGTGTGCCATGCAGCAGAGTGTGGCGTACAGTAGTGTTTCGTGTAGCATTGTGCGGCGTGCAGCAGTGTTTGGCACGCAGCAGTGTGTGGCGTGCAGCAGTGTGTGGCATGCAGCAGTGTGTGGCGTGCAGCAGTGTTTCGTGTAGCAGTGTGTGGCGTGCAGCAGGGTGCTGCGTGCAGCACTGTGTGGCACGCAGCAGTGTGTTGCATGCAGCGGCATGCAGCAGTGTGTGGCATGCAGCAGTGTGTGGCGTGCAGCAGTGTTTCGTGTAACATTGTGTGGCGTGCAGCAGTGTGTGGCGTGCAGCAGTGTGTGGCGTCCAGCAGTGTGCGGCATGCAGCAGTGCGACTCATGCAGCAGTGTGCGGCATGCAGCAGTGTGCGGCATGCAGCAGTGTGAGGCGTGCAGCAGTGTGTGGCGTGCAGCAGTGTGAGGCGTGCAGCAGTGTGAGGCATGCAGCAGTGTTTTGTGTAGCAGTGTGAGGTGTGCAGCGTGCAGCAGTGTGTAATGCAGCAGTGTGTAATGCAGCAGTGTGTGGCTTGTGGTAGTGTGCCGCGTGCGGCAGTGTGCGGCATGCAGCAGTGTGTGGCGTGCAGCAGTGTGCGGCGTGCAGCACTATGTGGCGTGCAGCAGTGTTTCGTGTAGCAGTGTGAGGCATGCAGCACTGTGTGGCATGCAGCGGTGTGCAGCAGTGTGTGGCGTGCTGCAGTGTACGGCGTGCAGCAGTGTGCTGCGTGCAGCAGTGTTGTGCAGCATGCAGCAGTGAGTAATGCAGCAGTGTGCAGCAGTGTGTGGCATGCAGCAGTGTGTGCCGCGCCGCAGTGTGTGGCGTGCAGCAGTGTTTCGCGTAGCATTGTGCGGCGTGCAGCAGTGTGTGGCGTGCAGCAGTGTGTGGCGTGCAGCAGTGTGTGGCATGCAGCAGTGTTTCGTGTAGCAGTGTGCAGCGTGCAGCAGTGTGCGCCGTTCAGCAGTGTGCGGCGTGCAGCAGGATGCAGCGTGCAGCAGTGTGCGGCGTGCAGCAGTGTGTGCCGTGCAGCAGTGTGTGCCGTGCAGCAGTGTTTCGTGTAGCATTGTGCGGTGTGTAGCAGTGTGTGGTGTGCAGCAGTGTGTGGCGTGCAGCAGTGTGTGGCATGCAGCAGTGTGCGGCGTGCAGCAGTGTGCGGCGTGCAGCAGTGTGCTGCGTGCAGCAGTGTGTGGTGTGCAGCAGTGTGTGGCGTGCAGCAGTGTGACGTGCAGTGGCATGCAGCAGTTTGTGGCGTGCAGCAGTGTGTGGTGTGCAGCAGTGTGTGGCGTGTAGCAGTGTGCGGCGTGCAGCAGTGTGTGGCGTGCAGCAGTGTGTGGCATGCAGCAGTGTGAGGTGTGCAGCAGTGTGCGGCGTGCAGCAGTGTGCTGCATGCAGCAGTGTGTGGCGTGCAGCAGTGTGTGGCGTGCAGCAGTGTGTGGCGTGCAGCAGTGTGTGGCGTGCAACAGTGTGTGGCGTGCAGTGGCATGCAGCAGTTTGTGGCGTGCAGCAGTGTGTGGCGTGCAGCAGTGTGTGGCGTGTAGCAGTGTGCGGCGTGCAGCAGTCTGCGATGTGCAGCAGTGTGAGGCGTGCAGCAGTGTGTGGTGTGCAGCAGTCTGCTGTGTGCAGCAGAGTGAGGCGTGCAGCAGTGTGAGGCGTGCAGCAGTGTTTCGTGTAGCAGTGTGAGGCATGCAGCAGTGTGCTGCGTGCAGCAGTGTTCGTGTAGCAGTGTGAGGTGTGCAGCAGTGTGCGGCATGCAGCAGTGTGTGGCATGCAGCAGTGTGTGGCATGCAGCAGTGTGTGGCGTGCAGCAGTGTTTTGTGTAGCAGTGTGCGGCATGCAGCAGTGTGCTGCGTGCAGCAGTGTGTGGCGTGCAACAGTATGTGGCGTGCAGCAATGTGTGGCGTGTAGGGGCATGAAGCAGTGTGTGGCATGCAGCAGTGTATCGCGTGCAGCGGCATGCAGCAGTGTGTGGCGTGCTGCAGTCTGTGGCGTGCAGCAGTGTGTGGTGTGCAGCAGTGTGCGGCATGCAGCTGTGTGCGGCATGCAGCAGTGTGTGGCATGCAGCAGTGTGTGGCGTGCAGCTGCATGCAGCAGTGTGTGGCATGCAGCAGTGTGCGGCGTGCAGAATTGTGTGGCATGCAGCAGTGTGCGGCGTGCGGCAGTTTGAGGCGTGCAGCAGTGTGAGCCGTGCAGCAGTGTGAGGTGTGCAGCAGTGTGTGGCGCACAGCAGTGTGTGGCGTGCAGCAGTGTGAGGCGTACAGCAGTGTGAGGCATGCAGCAGTGTTTTGTGTAGCAGTGTGAGGCATGCAGCAGTGTGCGGCGTGCAGCAGTGTGTAATGCAGCAGTGTGTAATGCAGCAGTGTGTGGCGTGCGGTAGTGTGCGGCGTGCAGCAGTGTGCGGCGTGCAGCAGTGTGCGGTGTGCAGCAGTGTGCGGTGTGCAGCAGTGTGTGGCATGCAGCAGTGTTTCGTGTAGCAGTGTGAGGCATGCAGCACTGTGTGCGGCATGCAGCAGTGTGCGGCGTGCAGCAGTGTGTGGCGTGCAGCAGTGTGCGGTGTGCAGCAGTGTGTGGTGTGCAGCAGTGTTTCATGTAGCAGTGTGAGGCATGCAGCACTGTGTGGCGTGCGGCGGCATGCAGCAGTGTGCGGCGTGCAGCAGTGTGCTGCGTGCAGCAGTGTTGTGCAACATACAGCAGTGAATAATGCTGCAGCAGTGTTTCGTGTAGCAGTGTGTGGCGTGCAGTAGTATGTAATGCAGCAGTGTGTGATGTGCAGCAGTGTTTAGTGTGCAGGGGCATGCAGCAGTGTGTGGCATGCAGCAGTGTGTGGCGTGCAGCAGTGTGTTGCGTGCAGCGGCATGCAGCATTGTGTGGCATGCAGCAGTGTGTGGTGTGCAGCAGTGTATGGCGTGCAGCAGTGTGTGGTGTGCAGCAGGGTGCGGCATGTAGCAGTGTGCGGCATGCAGCAGTGTGCGGCGTGCAGCAGTGTGAGGCGTGCAGCAGTGTTTCGTGTAGCAGTGTGAGGCGTGCAGCAGTGTGCGGCGTGCAGTAGTGTGTAATGCAGCAGTGTGTAATGCAGCAGTGTGTGGTGTGCGGTAGTGTGCGGCATGCGGTAGTGTGCGGCATGCAGCAGTGTGCGGCATGCAGCAGTGTGTGGCGTGCAGCAGTGTGTGGCGTGCAGCAGTTTGTGGCATGCAGCAGTGTTTTGTGTAGCAGTGTGAGGCATGCAGCACTGTGTGGTGTGCAGCAGCGTGCAGCAGTGTGTGGCGTGCAGCAGTGTGTGGCGTACAGCAGTGTGCTGCATGCAGCAGTGTTGTGCAGCATGCAGCAGTGAGTAATGCAGCAGTGTGCAGCAGTGTGCTGCGTGCAGCAGTGTGTGCCGTGCAGCAGTGTGTGGCGTGCAGCAGTGTTTCGTGTAGCATTGTGCGGCGTGCAGCAATGTGTGGCACACAGCAGTGTGTGGCGGGCAGCAGTGTGTGGCATGCAGCAGTGTGTGGTGTGCAGCAATGTTTCGTGTAGCAGTGTGCGGCATGCAGCAGTGTGCGGCGTGCAGCAGTGTGCGGCGTGCTACAGTGTGCACCATGCAGCAGTGTGTGGTGTGCAGCAGTGTGTGGCTTGCAGCGGCATGGAGCAGTTTGTGACGTGCAGCAGTGTGTGGGGTGCAGCAGTGTGAGGCATGTAGCAGTGTGCGGCATGCAGCAGTGTGCGGCGTGCAGCAGTGTGTGCCATGCAGCAGTGTGTGCCTGTGTAGGAGAGTAGGGTCTGCTATCCTATGGTCACCCCAAATTTTTGCTTTTTGCTTCACTGGTTTTTGACATATTGAGGCTGTGGGCCTGCCAATCAGACCCCCAGCCTGCTGTTCTCTCTACTAAATTTAAACTATGCACCCTAGGTGCATAACCAATTGGAAGTGGATCACCCTGTCAGCCCCTGTACCAGTGTACACTAGGTACCCAGGGCATTGGTGTACCCAAGGCCTGCCAGGGGCTGCAGCATGTATTATGCCACCCCAGGCTTGGCCTAACAATCTGACACAACTGGCTGTTCACTCAGCTGGGGTAAGTTGGTGTAATCACCTCTTACTTAGGTGTAGTATACCTATTCCTAACCTTAAATGGGACACCTGGTAACCTATAAGTCACTCCTATGGCAGGCCTTAACAATCCTGAAGGCAGAGTGCTTGGTTCCATGTGAGATGGTGCTCTGGCATGAGCTGAGCCTGTCTGCAGTGGTCGGAACAACTTCCTTCTACTGTTTCCAGATATCGTCATACCATATACTCTTAAGTGCATTATGAACCTCGCGGTTAAATGCTATCTTTGGTTTGGCTTTATCAAAACATGTCGAGTAAGGTGTCATGCGAATTGGAATACTAACCCCTCGCCAATTCTGGTGACGGGGTTAGCATTCCACCCTTCTAGAGGGACACGACATGTACAGTACCTGAAACCCGGGTAAAATCAGACATAGCCTCAGCTCCACAAAATGGATGCTGCCACCACAGACACAAGTCTGCCCTCCTGCTGCTGGGAGTCCTTCCAGCTTGGGAGGTGTGGACAAAGGGTTTCCTCCCAGGGGAGGTGCATGCACCACCCCAGACAGGATTTTGTGTATTGGTCAGGTAGGGCTTGAAAGAAACCAGACATGCCTGTGGCTCACAAGGAGCCTCGGTGCATATGCCAGTTCAAACCAGTCCTGGGGCACACCAGTCCCGGGCCTGGGGCGAGCTGGACAAAGGATTGGGGGTGTAACCACCCCCCTTCCTGGTCCCACCCATAGGGAGGGACCTAGCAGGTAGTCCGGCCCCTAGAATCCGCTTAAAGGTAGGAGCTGTGTCCTAAGACTTCAGACATCCTGGAATCAACTTGAAACTAAGAAGAAGACGGGAACTTCGACATTCTGCTGCACAGAAGACTGAAGGAAATCTCCCCTGTGGTCAGGGAGTGACCACCTTGCTAACGCAAGCACCATCCAGTGAATCAACGTCCGCTTTGCCGCCGCCTCCCGCCGGAGCCCGAGCCCAGAGTCTGACAAGACCTGGACCTCCAGACCTCTCACCGCCCGATCCACAGTCCCTGAAAAGAGGAGACCCGTGGAGGCACCGAGACACGTGGAGCCAGCCATCTTGAAACAACCACGACAAGCTGACAAGTGCAACAACCGAGGCTCCCTCCAAGTTGTGCTTTGGGATCTGAGAAGCCCAACCCTCGAGCAGCATCTGCACCAAAGGTGAGCCCTCCAGCATCTCCACGATCTGCGTGGGGCCCTTCTGCATTTTGCCACTCAACGCGCCTAACCGGTTGCTGGCCCGCTGGCTAGTAGCCATCTTGGTGACGAACTTTACAAAATACACCATTGGTCTGGTGGCTCCCGACTGGCCCTTGCTCCCCTCCAAAGGAGCAGTCCCTCTGACCTTGCTGGTCAGAACCATCAGCTTATTTCATCTCCTACAACAATTGCTTTTGCCAAGGTTTGTTTGCTTTGATCAAGTCGACGACACTGCCAACAGCGAGAGCCTGCGTGGGACAGCTCGTGAACCGACTCCTGGACGTCGTCGACCTCCAGGGACCACGTGGCTGCAGAGACAAGATACACCTTTCTTCCTGTTTGCCCCCGACATTGCCTGGTACCCACCTGGTGCCACGCTGGTCACTGGCTAGGGACTGTGAACACTGTCCCCTCTGCTTACAGGTCTTCAACATCTCCGATCCACTCTTGGATCCACCGCATCTCTCCCGGACCGACCGCCTGCAGCATCTTTGTCTTCAGGCTCCACGGAACAGATAGAAGAAACCCGACGCACTTCGAGGCCTATGCACCCGCTTCCTGTGGGTGAGGTAAAGCTGGCACTCCTGTGCCCAAGTGTAGTATTACATCTCTAGTGCCTGTGTTCCAAATCTTGAGTTCCTAGTCCATCCGGAAGATCCTCTTTGCAGTAACTTTGTACTTTTTACGCACCCATTGAAACCTATGGGAGCACGCGTGTGACTATTTGCTCTGCACACGCCACCCGTGGACCTCCTGGTCACTAACTGAAGTTAGCTCCTTGTAGGCCCAGCGATTCTAGAGGCCCTAGGCCTTTTCCCCTTTCTGTTCGTGGTACTTATACCACTATTTTAGTATATGGTTCGAGCGGCCACCAGGGCCTATCCATATAAAGTGCAACTTCTGTGTATTCTACTGTAATCTTGTTTGACGATTTGTGCTCCTGTGCTCATAAAGAGACTAGGGGTTACTTTGAGAAATAAATACATACATATTTTGAATATATATCTGTGTGGTGTCCTTTCATTGGTATAAAAGGGGGTTGCATTTGGTAAAACAGCTGGCTTAACACGCTTCACGAGTTTAGCCTCAAAGACTGCTTAGCCTACGCTACCACTAGGGCAGCTAGTCCGAAAAGGTTGACTTACAACCACACCATAAGGGTTGCTTGGCATGGTACAAGGTGATCACTTTAACTAGTGAGCATCATATACCAGGCCAACTTCTCACATTGGTGAGCAGCGGTTGGATTTGAGCTTGCTATGTTTTACCATTGTAATCTCTTGGTTACCAATTGAAAGATCACATAGGTACCTGTAGGTACATATAAAACAAGATTAGATATACATAAGTTCTACTGAACTTAGTTGTTGTAGAGCAAAGGGAGTAGCACACCCTGACTACAACTACTAGATAGGTTTAGTAGGTAAACCCAAGTGTAGGTAGATTGCAACACATCCACCCACACTTAAGAGCAATGGCTGGGGCAGAGGGGTCCACTGTACCCATCTCTGTTGAGAGTGACCCCCAGAGGGCACCATCCATCTTTGCTACCCTTAATCAGAATGAGCTCAGGCATTTGGCAACTCTTAGAGGCCTTAAACAGCCCAAGAACCCTACCTCTGCTGAGCTCAGAGAACTCTTGCAAAATGATGAAAATCAGAGAGAGCTCAAGAAAGCTTCCCAGTTAGCCCCCTTAGGGTCAGGAACAGGAGGCCCCCCTTCTGAAGATGCTACAGAAGTACCCCTTTCCAATAGCCATCCCTTAGATGAGAACCATACTACAGAGGAGGAAAGTGGGGAGGATACAGAAAGTAGTGATGATGAAGGGAGAACTAGCCCAGTGCCAAGTGTTATACTTGGCCCAGCTAAACTAAGGCTATTGGGGACTGACAATGGGATCATCCCATTGGATCTCCCCAGTGGACTTAACCAGGGGCTTGGGAGGCAAAGGAATCGCTCAGGTGACTCTAATGCTTCTCATGCCTCTAGAGGCTCTCAAGGTCACTCCAGGAAAAGGATGACCACCCCTCAGAGGAGGGAACATGAGGCCAGAATGCAGGAAGCCCAGCTGAGGATCAGGAAGCAGGAGCTAGAGGTAGCCCTGATGGAAGAAAAACTGAACAAGGCTAGGCAACCTAGAGAGAGTGGGTCTATACCCACTGGTGGCAGCATTGTCCCTAAGGACAAAGATAGGGTCTTTGATAATAGGAACCTGTCTAAGGTTGTGCCCCCCTACAAATGTGGGGATGACATATACAAATGGATAACTGCTCTTGAGAGAGCCTGCAAAGTACAGCAGGTTCCTGAAGACCAGTGGGCAGCAATCCTCTGGCTCTCCTTTGAAGGAAGAGGCAGAGACAGACTCCTCACTGTTAGAGAAGAGGATGTCAGAAATTACAGAGTCCTGAAGAGTGTTCTAGTTGATGGGTTAGGCTTAACCACTGAACAGTACAGGTTAATGTTCAGAGACACCCAAAAGACACAGACTCAGGACTGGTCTGAATATGTTGAATGTGCCACTAAGGCTTTGGAGGGTTGGTTGCTGGGAAGTAAGGTATCTGATTTTACAGGATTGTATAATTTGATGATGAGAGAACAGATTTTAAATAACTGTCAAAACCAGCAACTGCATCAACACTTGGTTGACTCTGATCTGACCTCTCCCCAAGAATTGGGAAAGAAGGCAGACAAATGGGTCAGAACCAGGGTTAAGCAAAAGAACCAGAACCAGGGCCAAGGGGGTGATCAGAAGAAAACAGACCAAAAGGGTGGAGATCAGAAATCTAAAGACCAGAAGTCTTCAACAGGGCCCCAAACTACTGCTAAGGAGGGTGGGTCCCAACAACAATCCAAGGGAAAGAAGAAAGAAGGTCAAAAGAAACCCTGGTGCAATCATTGCAAGAATACAACTCACTGGACTAGTGATTGTAAGAAGGGTGGAGCCCCCAACACTGTTGCCCCTAAGGCACCTGCTCCCAGTACTACTGTTAGCAGTGTTGGTCCCCAGACAAAGGGTGTAGTGGGAATCACTATGGGAACTGAAGGAGATTCTGACTTAGACATAACCCTGACACAGGCAGTCTTGATCTGTGAGGGGGACATTGATTTGTCCCTGACTGTGAGCCCCAGTATACTGGGCAAGTACAGACAGACTCCTTTAATTAACGAAAAAGTGGCTCAAGCCTACAGGGACACATGTGCCAGTGTCACTATGGTGACACCAGGCTTTGTGGACCCTGGACAGTACATACCAGGTGAGAACTACCTGGTGACCAATGCCAGCAATGCCACTACTTCACATAGTGTGGCAGTTGTTAACTTCTCGTGGGGAGGGGTAACTGGCCTCAAAAGGGTTGTGGTTAGTGCAGACCTCCCAGTAGAATGTTTGTTGGGCAATGACCTAGAGAGTTCTCTATGGTCAGAAGTGGAGTACAGGACTCATGCAGAGATGTTAGGTATATCATCACATGTCCTTGCTGTGACCAGGTCACAGGCCAAAAAGTGCCTCACTGAACCTCAGGTCTTGGATCCTGGAACAATGGACCAAGCACCTACCAAGAAGAAGAACAGGAGGGTCAAGGCTGTGCCTTCCCCCCTGCCTCAGAGTGATGATCAGCCTTCCCAGGAAGCTGATCTAGAGGACCCTGAAGGAACTGTCCCTGAAGAGCTTGAACCTGATCAGGTTGAGTTTCTGGGGACAGGGGGACCTTCAAGGGCTGACTTGAGGCAGGCTCAGTTATCCTGTCCCTCTCTTGAACCCCTCAGACAGCTGGCTGCGGCTGAGGCTGCTGGGAATGCTCAAGGTACCCATAAAGTGTATTGGGATGAAGGGCTCCTTTATTCAGAGGCTAGAGACCCCAAGCCTGGTGCTACCAGGAGGTTGGTTATACCTCTGCAATTTAGGGGCTTCCTTCTTACCTTGGCCCATGATATTCCTTTAGCAGGACACTTAGGCCAGAACAAGACTTGGGACAGGCTTGTCCCTCACTTTCACTGGCCTCATATGAATGAAGATACAAAGGAGTTTTGTCGCTCCTGTGTGACCTGCCAAGCCAGTGGCAAATCAGGTGGCACAACCAAGGCCCCCCTAATACCACTACCAGTTGTGGGGGTCCCCTTTGAAAGAGAGGGAATAGATATAGTGGGTCCCATGGATCCTCCCACTGCATCTGGGCACAGATTTATACTGGTGGTAGTGGATCATGCCACCAGGTATCCAGAGGCAATTCCCCTTAGGACCACTACAGCACCTGTTGTGGCCAGGGCCCTGCTGGGAGTATTCTCCAGAGTGGGGTTTCCTAAGGAGGTAGTATCTGACAGAGGTACCAACTTTATGTCAGGATACTTGACAGCTATGTGGAAGGAATGTGGTGTCAACTACAAGTTCACCACCCCTTATCACCCACAATGCAATGGGCTTGTTGAGAGATTCAACAAGACCCTAAAGGGTATGATCAAAGGATTACCTGAAAAGCTCAGGCGAAGATGGGACATCCTTCTACCCTGCCTTCTGTTTGCTTACAGAGAGGTCCCACAAAAAGGAGTTGGCTACAGCCCCTTTGAATTGTTGTTTGGGCACCCTGTAAGAGGCCCACTGTGTTTAGTGAAGGAAGGATGGGAGTTACCTCTCAAAAAGCCTAAGCAAGACATAGTGGACTATGTACTTGGTCTCCGCTCCAGGATGGCTGAGTATATGGAGAAGGCATCCAAAAACCTTGAGGCAAGCCAGGCCTTACAGAAAGCTTGGCATGACCAAAAGGCTGTCTTGGTTGAGTTTCAGCCAGGACAGAAGGTATGGGTGCTGGAGCCAGTGGCCCCAGCAGCACTCCAAGACAAATGGTCTGGACCCCATACAATCCTGGAAAAGAAGGGAGAGGTCACCTACTTGGTAGACCTAGGAACTCCCAGGAGTCCCCACAGGGTACTCCATGTTAACAGGCTTAAAGCATATGTTGACAGGGCAGACATGGGCTTGCTCATGGCTACAGATGAGGGACAGGAGGAAGAGAGTGACCCTCTCCCAGACCTGTTGTCTCAGAACCCTGAAGATGGCTCAGTTGAAGGAGTGACCCTTGGAGGCAACCTCACTGCCCATCAGCAGACTGAATGTAGACAGGTTCTACAATCATTTTCACATATGTTTTCCTTGATACCTAGTCAAACTGACTGGTGTACCCATGTGGTGGACACTGGTGACAGTCTGCCTGTAAAGAACAAGCTTTACAGACAACCTGACCACGTCAGGGACTGTATAAAGGCTGAGGTACATAAAATGCTGGAATTAGGTGTCATTGAACCCTCAGAGAGCCCCTGGGCTAGCCCAGTGGTTCTGGTCCCCAAACCTCACACCAAAGATGGCAAGAGAGAGATGAGGTTCTGTGTGGATTACAGAGGACTCAATGCTGTCACCAGGACAGATGCACACCCTATTCCAAGGGCAGATGAGCTCATAGACAAACTAGCTTCTGCAAAGTTTTTGAGCACATCTGACTTAACAGCTGGCTATTGGCAAATCAGATTAGCTGAGGAGTCTAAGCCAAAACAGCATTCTCAACCTGTTTGTGGTGATGCCCTTTGGTCTGAAGAATGCACCTGCCACCTTCCAAAGGCTGGTGAACCAAGTCCTTACTGGGTTGGATGACTTTTGCGCAGCATATCTTGATGACATTGCTGTCTTTAGCTCCACCTGGGAGGATCACCTGATCCACCTGAAGAAGGCTCTTGAGGCTCTGCAAAGGGCAGGCCTCACTATCAAGGCTACTAAGTGCCAGATAGGGCAGAGTAAGGTTGTATATTTGGGCCACCTTGTAGGTGGAGGCCAAGTTCAACCACTGGAGAGTAAGATACAATCCATCAAGGACTGGTCTCCTCCAACCACCCAGACTCAAGTTCGAGCTTTCTTGGGCTTGACTGGGTACTACAGGAAGTTTGTTAAGAACTATGGGTCCATTGTGACTCCTCTTAATGATCTGACATCCAAGAAGATGCCCAAAAAGGTTCAGTGGACAGTAAGCTGTCAAAAGGCATTTGATGACCTGAAGGAGGCCATGTGCTCTGCACCTATCCTGAAAAGTCCTGACTACTCCAAAGAGTTTATTGTCCAAACAGATGCTTCTGAGTTGGGTGTGGGAGCTGTGCTGTCACAACTTAATGTAGATGGTCAAGACCAACCCATTGCTTTTATTAGCAGAAGGTTGACCCCCAGAGAGAAGAATTGGTCAGCTATTGAGAGGGAGGCCTTTGCTGTGGTGTGGGCCCTGAAGAAGCTGAGGCCATACTTGTTTGGCACTCACTTCTTCCTGTTTGCACCCGACATTGCCTGGTACCCACCTGGTGCCACGCTGGTCACTGGCTAGGGACTGTGAACACTGTCCCCAATGCTTACAGGTCTTCAACATCTCCGATCCACTCTTGGATCCACCGCATCTCTCCCGGACCGACCGCCTGCAGCATCTTTGTCTTCAGGCTCCACGGAACAGATAGAAGAAACCCGACGCACTTCGAGGCCTATGCACCCGCTTCCTGTGGGTGAGGTAAAGCTGGCACTCCTGTGCCCAAGTGTAGTATTACATCTCTAGTGCCTGTGTTCCAAATCTTGAGTTCCTAGTCCATCCGGAAGATCCTCTTTGCAGTAACTTTGTACTTTTTACGCACCCATTGAAACCTATGGGAGCACGCGTGTGACTATTTGCTCTGCACACGCCACCCGTGGACCTCCTGGTCACTGACTGAAGTTAGATCCTTGTAGGCCCAGCGATTCTAGAGGCCCTAGGCCTTTTCCCCTTTCTGTTCGTGGTACTTATACCACTATTTTAGTATATGGTTCGAGCGGCCACCAGGGCCTATCCATATAAAGTGCAACTTCTGTGTATTCTACTGTAATCTTGTTTGACGATTTGTGCTCCTGTGCTCATAAAGAGACTAGGGGTTACTTTGAGAAATAAATACATACATATTTTGAATATATATCTGTGTGGTGTCCTTTCATTGGTATAAAAGGGGGTTCATTTGGTAAAACAGCTGGCTTAACACGCTTCACGAGTTTAGCCTCAAAGACTGCTTAGCCTACGCTACCACTAGGGCAGCTAGTCCGAAAAGGTTGACTTACAACCACACCATAAGGGTTGCTTGGCATGGTACAAGGTGATCACTTTAACTAGTGAGCATCATATACCAGGCCAACTTCTCACATTGGTGAGCAGCGGTTGGATTTGAGCTTGCTATGTTTTACCATTGTAATCTCTTGGTTACCAATTGAAAGATCACATAGGTACCTGTAGGTTCATATAAAACAAGATTAGATATACATAAGTTCTACTGAACTTAGTTGTTGTAGAGCAAAGGGAGTAGCACACCCTGACTACAACTACTAGATAGGTTTAGTAGGTAAACCCAAGTGTAGGTAGATTGCAACACATCCACCCACACTTAAGAGCAATGGCTGGGGCAGAGGGGTCCACTGTACCCATCTCTGTTGAGAGTGACCCCCAGAGGGCACCATCCATCTTTGCTACCCTTAATCAGAATGAGCTCAGGCATTTGGCAACTCTTAGAGGCCTTAAACAGCCCAAGAACCCTACCTCTGCTGAGCTCAGAGAACTCTTGCAAAATGATGAAAATCAGAGAGAGCTCAAGAAAGCTTCCCAGTTAGCCCCCTTAGGGTCAGGAACAGGAGGCCCCCCTTCTGAAGATGCTACAGAAGTACCCCTTTCCAATAGCCATCCCTTAGATGAGAACCATACTACAGAGGAGGAAAGTGGGGAGGATACAGAAAGTAGTGATGATGAAGGGAGAACTAGCCCAGTGCCAAGTGTTATACTTGGCCCAGCTAAACTAAGGCTATTGGGGACTGACAATGGGATCATCCCATTGGATCTCCCCAGTGGACTTAACCAGGGGCTTGGGAGGCAAAGGAATCGCTCAGGTGACTCTAATGCTTCTCATGCCTCTAGAGGCTCTCAAGGTCACTCCAGGAAAAGGATGACCACCCCTCAGAGGAGGGAACATGAGGCCAGAATGCAGGAAGCCCAGCTGAGGATCAGGAAGCAGGAGCTAGAGGTAGCCCTGATGGAAGAAAAACTGAACAAGGCTAGGCAACCTAGAGAGAGTGGGTCTATACCCACTGGTGGCAGCATTGTCCCTAAGGACAAAGATAGGGTCTTTGATAATAGGAACCTGTCTAAGGTTGTGCCCCCCTACAAATGTGGGGATGACATATACAAATGGATAACTGCTCTTGAGAGAGCCTGCAAAGTACAGCAGGTTCCTGAAGACCAGTGGGCAGCAATCCTCTGGATGTCAGAAATTACAGAGTCCTGAAGAGTGTTCTAGTTGATGGGTTAGGCTTAACCACTGAACAGTACAGGTTAATGTTCAGAGACACCCAAAAGACACAGACTCAGGACTGGTCTGAATATGTTGAATGTGCCACTAAGGCTTTGGAGGGTTGGTTGCTGGGAAGTAAGGTATCTGATTTTACAGGATTGTATAATTTGATGATGAGAGAACAGATTTTAAATAACTGTCAAAACCAGCAACTGCATCAACACTTGGTTGACTCTGATCTGACCTCTCCCCAAGAATTGGGAAAGAAGGCAGACAAATGGGTCAGAACCAGGGTTAAGCAAAAGAACCAGAACCAGGGCCAAGGGGGTGATCAGAAGAAAACAGACCAAAAGGGTGGAGATCAGAAATCTAAAGACCAGAAGTCTTCAACAGGGCCCCAAACTACTGCTAAGGAGGGTGGGTCCCAACAACAATCCAAGGGAAAGAAGAAAGAAGGTCAAAAGAAACCCTGGTGCAATCATTGCAAGAATACAACTCACTGGACTAGTGATTGTAAGAAGGGTGGAGCCCCCAACACTGTTGCCCCTAAGGCACCTGCTCCCAGTACTACTGTTAGCAGTGTTGGTCCCCAGACAAAGGGTGTAGTGGGAATCACTATGGGAACTGAAGGAGATTCTGACTTAGACAGAACCCTGACACAGGCAGTCTTGATCTGTGATGGGGACATTGATTTGTCCCTGACTGTGAGCCCCAGTATACTGGGCAAGTACAGACAGACTCCTTTAATTAACGAAAAAGTGGCTCAAGCCTACAGGGACACATGTGCCAGTGTCACTATGGTGACACCAGGCTTTGTGGACCCTGGACAGTACATACCAGGTGAGAACTACCTGGTGACCAATGCCAGCAATGCCACTACTTCACATAGTGTGGCAGTTGTTAACTTCTCGTGGGGAGGGGTAACTGGCCTCAAAAGGGTTGTGGTTAGTGCAGACCTCCCAGTAGAATGTTTGTTGGGCAATGACCTAGAGAGTTCTCTATGGTCAGAAGTGGAGTACAGGACTCATGCAGAGATGTTAGGTATATCATCACATGTCCTTGCTGTGACCAGGTCACAGGCCAAAAAGTGCCTCACTGAGCCTCAGGTCTTGGATCCTGGAACAATGGACCAAGCACCTACCAAGAAGAAGAACAGGAGGGTCAAGGCTGTGCCTTCCCCCCTGCCTCAGAGTGATGATCAGCCTTCCCAGGAAGCTGATCTAGAGGACCCTGAAGGAACTGTCCCTGAAGAGCTTGAACCTGATCAGGTTGAGTTTCTGGGGACAGGGGGACCTTCAAGGGCTGACTTGAGGCAGGCTCAGTTATCCTGTCCCTCTCTTGAACCCCTCAGACAGCTGGCTGCTGCTGAGGCTGCTGGGAATGCTCAAGGTACCCATAAAGTGTATTGGGATGAAGGGCTCCTTTATTCAGAGGCTAGAGACCCCAAGCCTGGTGCTACCAGGAGGTTGGTTATACCTCTGCAATTTAGGGGCTTCCTTCTTACCTTGGCCCATGATATTCCTTTAGCAGGACACTTAGGCCAGAACAAGACTTGGGACAGGCTTGTCCCTCACTTTCACTGGCCTCATATGAATGAAGATACAAAGGAGTTTTGTCGCTCCTGTGTGACCTGCCAAGCCAGTGGCAAATCAGGTGGCACAACCAAGGCCCCCCTAATACCACTACCAGTTGTGGGGGTCCCCTTTGAAAGAGAGGGAATAGATATAGTGGGTCCCATGGATCCTCCCACTGCATCTGGGCACAGATTTATACTGGTGGTAGTGGATCATGCCACCAGGTATCCAGAGGCAATTCCCCTTAGGACCACTACAGCACCTGTTGTGGCCAGGGCCCTGCTGGGAGTATTCTCCAGAGTGGGGTTTCCTAAGGAGGTAGTATCTGACAGAGGTACCAACTTTATGTCAGGATACTTGACAGCTATGTGGAAGGAATGTGGTGTCAACTACAAGTTCACCACCCCTTATCACCCACAATGCAATGGGCTTGTTGAGAGATTCAACAAGACCCTAAAGGGTATGATCAAAGGATTACCTGAAAAGCTCAGGCGAAGATGGGACATCCTTCTACCCTGCCTTCTGTTTGCTTACAGAGAGGTCCCACAAAAAGGAGTTGGCTACAGCCCCTTTGAATTGTTGTTTGGGCACCCTGTAAGAGGCCCACTGTGTTTAGTGAAGGAAGGATGGGAGTTACCTCTCAAAAAGCCTAAGCAAGACATAGTGGACTATGTACTTGGTCTCCGCTCCAGGATGGCTGAGTATATGGAGAAGGCATCCAAAAACCTTGAGGCAAGCCAGGCCTTACAGAAAGCTTGGCATGACCAAAAGGCTGTCTTGGTTGAGTTTCAGCCAGGACAGAAGGTATGGGTGCTGGAGCCAGTGGCCCCAGCAGCACTCCAAGACAAATGGTCTGGACCCCATACAATCCTGGAAAAGAAGGGAGAGGTCACCTACTTGGTAGACCTAGGAACTCCCAGGAGTCCCCACAGGGTACTCCATGTTAACAGGCTTAAAGCATATGTTGACAGGGCAGACATGGGCTTGCTCATGGCTACAGATGAGGGACAGGAGGAAGAGAGTGACCCTCTCCCAGACCTGTTGTCTCAGAACCCTGAAGATGGCTCAGTTGAAGGAGTGACTGTGAGAAGTTGGCCTGGTATATGCTGTTCACTAGTTCTAGTGACCACCTTGTACCATGCCAAGCAACCCTTATGGTGTGGTTGTAAGTCAACCTTTTCGGACTAGCTGCCCTAGTGGTAGCGTAGGCTAAGCAGTCTTTTGAGGCTAAACTCGTGATGCGTGTTAAGCAAGCTGTTTTACCAATAGTAACCCCCTTTTATACCAATGAAAGGACACCACACAGATATATATTCAAAATATATATGTATTTATTTCTCAAAGTAACCCCTAGTCTCTTTATGAGCACAGGAGCACAAATCGTCAAACAAGATTATCACAGAATACACAGAAGTTGCACTTTATATGGATAGGCCCTGGTGGCCACTCGAACCATATACTAAAATAGTGGTATAAGTACCACGAACAGAAAAGGGAAAAGGCCTAGGGCCTCTAGAATCGCTGGGCCTACAAGGAGCTAACGTCAGTTAGTGACCAGGAGGTCCACGGGTGGCGTGTGCAGAGCAAATAGTCACACGCGTGCTCCCATAGGTTTCAATGGGTGCGTAAAAAGTACAAAGTTACTGCAAAAGGAATCTTCCGGATGACCTAGGAACTTAAGATTTGGAACACAGGCACTAGAGATGTAATACTACACTTGGGCACAGGTGTGCCAGCTTTACCTCACCCACAGGAAGCGGGTGCATAGGCCTCGAAGTGCGTCGGGTTTCTTCTATCTGTTCCGTGGGGCCTGTAGACAAAAGTGCTGCAGGCGGTCGGTCGGGAAGAGATGCAGTGGATCCAAGAGTGGATCGGAGATGTTGAAGACCTGAAAGCAGAGGGGACAGTGTTCACAGTCACTAGCCAGTGACCAGCGTGGCACCAGGTGGGTACCAGGCGATGTCGGGTGCAAACAGGAAGGAAGGTGTAGCTTGACTCTGCAGCCACGTGGTCCCTGAAGGTCGACGACGTCCAGGAGTCGAGTCACGAGCTGTCCCACGCAGGCTCTCGCTGTCGGCGGTGTCGGCGACTTGATCGAAGCAAACAAGCCTTGGCAAAAGCAATTGTTGTAGGCAAGGAGTTTAAGCTGATGGTTCTGACCAGCAAGGTCAGAGGAACTGCTCCTTTGGAGGGGAGCAAGGGCCAGTCTGGAGCAACCAGACCAGCGGTGTTTGTCGTAGATTTCGTCGCCAAGATGGCCACTAGCCAGCGGGCCAGCAACCGGTTAGGCGCGTCGAGTGGCAAAATGCAGAAGGGCCCCACGCAGATCGTGGAGATGCTGGAGGGCTCACCTTTGGTGCAGATGCTGCTCGAGGGTTGGGCTTCTCAGGACCCAAAGCACAACTTGGAGGGAGCCTCGGTTGTTGCACTGGTCAGCTTGTCGTAGTCGTTTCAAGATGGCTGGCTCCACGTGTCTCGGTGCCTCCACGGGTCTCCTCTTTGCAGGGACTGTGGATCGGGCGGTGAGAGGTCTGGAGGTCCAGGTCTTGTCAGTCTCTGGGCTCGGGCTCCGGCGGGAGGCGGCGGCAAAGCAGACGTTGATTCGCTGGATGGTGCTTGCGTTAGCAAGGTGGTCACTCCCTGACCACAGGGGAGATTTTCTTCAGTCTTCTGTGCAGCAGAATGTCGAAGTTCCCGTCTTCTTCTTAGTTTCAAGTTGATTCCAGGATGTCTGAAGTCTTAGGACACAGCTCCTACCTTTAAGCGGATTCTAGGGGCCGGACTACCTGCTAGGTCCCTCCCTATGGGTGGGACCAGGAAGGGGGGTGGTTACACCCCCAATCCTTTGTCCAGCTCGCCCCAGGCCCGGGACTGGCGTGCCCCAGGACCGGTTTGAACTGGCATATGCACCGAGGCTCCTTGTGAGCCACAGGCATGTCTGGTTTCTTTCAAGCCCTACCTGACCAATACACAAAATCCTGTCTGGGGTGGTGCACGCACCTCCCCTGGCAGGAAACCCTTTGTCCACACCTCCCAAGCTGGAAGGACTCCCAGCAGCAGGAGGGCAGACTTGTGTCTGTGGTGGCAGCATCCATTTTGTGGAGCTGAGGCTATGTCTGATTTTACCCGGGTTTCAGGCACTGTACATGTCGTGTCCCTCTAGAAGGGTGGAATGCTAACCCCGTCGCCAGAATTGGTGAGGGGTTAGTATTCCAATTCGTATGACACCTTACTCGACATGTTTTGATAAAGCCAAACCAAAGTTAGCATTTAACCGCGAGGTTCATAATGCACTTAAGAGTATATGGTATGACGATATCTGGAAACAGTAGAAGGAAGTTGTTCCGACCACTGCAGACAGGCTCAGCTCATGCCAGAGCACCATCTCACATGGAACCAAGCACTCTGCCTTCAGGATTGTTAAGGCCTGCCATAGGAGTGACTTATAGGTTACCAGGTGTCCCATTTAAGGTTAGGTATAGGTATACTACACCTAAGTAAGAGGTGATTACACCAACTTACCCCAGCTGAGTGATCAGCCAGTTGTGTCAAATTGTTAGGCCAAGCCTGGGGTGGCATAATACATGCTGCAGCCCTTGGCAGGCCTTGGGTACACCAATGCCCTGGGTACCTAGTGTACACTGGTACAGGGGCTGACAGGGTGATCCACTTCCAATTGGTTATGCACCTAGGGTGCATAGTTTTAATTTAGTAGAGAGAACAGCAGGCTGGGGGTCTGATTGGCAGGCCCACAGCCTCAATATGTCAAAAACCAGTGAAGCAAAAAGCAAAAATTTGGGGTGACCATAGGATAGCAGACCCTACTCTCCTACACAACCCCCCCCCAAACGCTGGGACATTAAACTAGCCTTGACCAGTCTCGTCTTCATGTCCTAAGTGGAAGTACCTGGAGAGACCATCTGCATTCCCATGGTCAGTACCTGGCCGGTGCTCCACTGTAAAGTCCATCCCCTGTAGGGAAATGGACCACCTAAGCAGTTTGGGGTTTTCACCCTTCATCTGATTTAGCCACAAGAGGGGCTTATGGTCGGTCTGAATCTTGAAGTGAGTGCCAAACAAGTATGGCCTCAGCTTCTTCAGGGCCCACACCACAGCAAAGGCCTCCCTCTCAATAGCTGACCAATTCTTCTCTCTGGGGGTCAACCTTCTGCTAATAAAAGCAATGGGTTGGTCTTGACCATCTACATTAAGTTGTGACAGCACAGCTCCCACACCCAACTCAGAAGCATCTGTTTGGACAATAAACTCTTTGGAGTAGTCAGGACTTTTCAGGATAGGTGCAGAGCACATGGCCTCCTTCAGGTCATCAAATGCCTTTTGACAGCTTACTGTCCACTGAACCTTTTTGGGCATCTTCTTGGATGTCAGATCATTAAGAGGAGTCACAATGGACCCATAGTTCTTAACAAACTTCCTGTAGTACCCAGTCAAGCCCAAGAAAGCTCGAACTTGAGTCTGGGTGGTTGGAGGGGACCAGTCCTTGATGGATTGTATCTTACTCTCCAGTGGTTGAACTTGGCCTCCACCTACAAGGTGGCCCAAATATACAACCTTACTCTGCCCTATCTGGCACTTAGTAGCCTTGATAGTGAGGCCTGCCCTTTGCAGAGCCTCAAGAGCCTTCTTCAGGTGGATCAGGTGATCCTCCCAGGTGGAGCTAAAGACAGCAATGTCATCAAGATATGCTGCGCAAAAGTAATCCAACCCAGTAAGGACTTGGTTCACCAGCCTTTGGAAGGTGGCAGGTGCATTCTTCAGACCAAAGGGCATCACCACAAACTGGTAGTGCCCACCTGGGGTTGAGAATGCTGTTTTGGCCTTAGACTCCTCAGCTAATCTGATTTGCCAATAGCCAGCTGTTAAGTCAAATGTGCTCAAAAACTTTGCAGAAGCTAGTTTGTCTATGAGCTCATCTGCCCTTGGAATAGGGTGTGCATCTGTCCTGGTGACAGCATTGAGTCCTCTGTAATCCACACAGAACCTCATCTCTCTCTTGCCATCTTTGGTGTGAGGTTTGGGGACCAGAACCACTGGGCTAGCCCAGGGGCTCTCTGAGGGTTCAATGACACCTAATTCCAGCATTTTATGTACCTCAGCCTTTATACAGTCCCTGACGTGGTCAGGTTGTCTGTAAAGTTTGTTCTTTACAGGCAGACTGTCACCAGTGTCCACCACATGGGTACACCAGTCAGTTTGACTAGGTATCAAGGAAAACATATGTGAAAATGATTGTAGAACCTGTCTACATTCAGTCTGCTGATGGGCAGTGAGGTTGCCTCCAAGGGTCACTCCTTCAACTGAGCCATCTTCAGGGTTCTGAGACAACAGGTCTGGGAGAGGGTCACTCTCTTCCTCCTGTCCCTCATCTGTAGCCATGAGCAAGCCCATGTCTGCCCTGTCAACATATGCTTTAAGCCTGTTAACATGGAGTACCCTGTGGGGACTCCTGGGAGTTCCTAGGTCGACCAAGTAGGTGACCTCTCCCTTCTTTTCCAGGATTGTATGGGGTCCAGACCATTTGTCTTGGAGTGCTGCTGGGGCTACTGGCTCCAACACCCATACCTTCTGTCCTGGCTGAAACTCAACCAAGACAGCCTTTTGGTCATGCCAAGCTTTCTGTAAGGCCTGGCTTGCCTCAAGGTTTTTGGATGCCTTCTCCATATACTCAGCCATCCTGGAGCGGAGACCAAGTACATAGTCCACTATGTCTAGCTTAGGCTTTTTGAGAGGTAACTCCCAGCCTTCCTTCACCAAACACAGTGGGCCTCTCACAGGGTGCCCAAACAACAATTCAAAGGGGCTGTAGCCAACTCCTTTTTGTGGGACCTCTCTGTAAGCAAACAGAAGGCAGGGTAGAAGGATGTCCCATCTTCGCCTGAGCTTTTCAGGTAATCCTTTGATCATACCCTTTAGGGTCTTGTTGAATCTCTCAACAAGCCCATTGCATTGTGGGTGATAAGGGGTGGTGAACTTGTAGTTGACACCACATTCCTTCCACATAGCTGTTAAGTATCCTGACATAAAGTTGGTACCTCTGTCAGATACTACCTCCTTAGGAAACCCCACTCTGGAGAATACTCCCAGCAGGGCCCTGGCCACAACAGGAGCTGTAGTGGTCCTAAGGGGAATTGCCTCTGGATACCTGGTGGCATGATCCACTACCACCAGTATAAATCTGTGCCCAGATGCAGTGGGAGGATCCATGGGACCCACTATGTCTATTCCCACTCTTTCAAAGGGAACCCCCACCACAGGTAGTGGTATCAGGGGGGCCTTTGTTGTGCCACCTGATTTGCCACTGGCTTGGCAGGTAACACAGGAGCGACAAAACTCCTTTGTATCTTCATTCATATGAGGCCAGTGAAAGTGAGGGACAAGTCTGTCCCAGGTCTTGTTCTGGCCTAGGTGTCCTGCTAAAGGAATATCATGGGCCAAGGTAAGAAGGAAGCCCCTAAATTGCAGAGGTATAACCAACCTCCTGGTTGCACCAGGCTTGGGGTCTCTAGCCTCTGAATAAAGGAGCCCTTCATCCCAATACACTTTATGGGTACCTTGAGCATTCCCAGCAGCCTCAGCAGCAGCCAGCCGTCTGAGGGGTTCAAGAGAGGGACAGGATAACTGAGCCTGCCTCAAGTCAGCCCTTGAAGGTCCCCCTGTCCCCAGAAACTCAACCTGGTCAGGTTCAAGCTCTTCAGGGACAGTTCCTTCAGGGTCCTCTAGATCAGCTTCCTGGGAAGGCTGATCATCACTCTGAGGCAGGGGGGAAGGCACAGCCTTGACCCTCCTGTTCTTCTTCTTGGTAGGTGCTTGGTCCATTGTTCCAGGATCCAAGACCTGTGGTTCAGTGAGGCACTTTTTGGCCTGTGACCTGGTCACAGCAAGGACATGTGATGATATACCTAACATCTCTGCATGAGTCCTGTACTCCACTTCTGACCATAGAGAACTCTCTAGGTCATTGCCCAACAAACATTCTACTGGGAGGTCTGCACTAACCACAACCCTTTTGAGGCCAGTTACCCCTCCCCATGAGAAGTTAACAACTGCCACACTATGTGAAGTAGTGGCATTGCTGGCATTGGTCACCAGGTAGTTCTCACCTGGTATGTACTGTCCAGGGTCCACAAAGCCTGGGGTCACCATAGTGACACTGGCACATGTGTCCCTGTAGGCTTGAGCCACTTTGTCATTAATTAAAGGAGTCTGTCTGTACTTGCCCAGGTTACTGGGGCTCACAGTCAGGGACAAATCAATGTCCCCATCACAGATCAAGACTGCCTGTGTCAGGGTTCTGTCTAAGTCAGAATCTCCTTCAGTTCCCATAGTGATTCCCACTACACCCTTTGTCTGGGGACCAACACTGCTAACAGTAGTACTGGGAGCAGGTGCCTTAGGGGCAACAGTGTTGGGGGCTCCACCCTTTTTGCAATCACTAGTCCAGTGAGTTGTATTCTTGCAATGATTGCACCAGGGTTTCTTTTGACCTTCTTTCTTCTTTTTGGACTGTTGGGACCCACCCTCCTTAGTAGTAGTTTGGGGCCCTGTTGAAGACTTCTGGTCTTTAGGTTTCTGATCTCCACCCTTTTGGTCTGTTTTCTTCTGATCACCCCCTTGGCCCTGGTTCTGGTTCTTTTGCTTAACCCTGGTTCTGACCCATTTGTCTGCCTTCTTTCCCAATTCTTGGGGAGAGGTCAGATCAGAGTCAACCAAGTGTTGATGCAGTTGCTGGTTTTGACAGTTATTTAAAATCTGTTCTCTCATCATCAAATTATACAATCCTGTAAAATCAGATACCTTACTTCCCAGCAACCAACCCTCCAAAGCCTTAGTGGCACATTCAATGTATTCAGACCAGTCCTGAGTCTGTGTCTTTTGGGTGTCTCTGAACATTAACCTGTACTGCTCAGTGGTTAAGCCTAACCCATCAACTAGAACACTCTTCAGGACTCTGTAGTTTCTGACATCCTCTTCTCTAACAGTGAGGAGTCTGTCTCTGCCTCTTCCCTCAAAGGAGAGCCAGAGGATTGCTGCCCACTGGTCTTCAGGAACCTGCTGTACTTTGCAGGCCCTCTCAAGAGCAGTTATCCACTTGTGGATGTCATCCCCACTTTTGTAGGGGGGCACAACCTTAGACAGGTTTCTATTATCGAAAACCCTATCTTTGTCCTTAGGGACAATGCTGCCACCAGTGGGTATAGACCCACTCTCTTTATGCTGTCTAGCCTTGCTAAGTTTCTCTTCCATCAGGGCTACTTCTAGCTCCTGCTTCCTGATCCTCAGCTGAGCTTCTTGCATCTTGGCCTCATGTTCCCTCCTCTGAGGGGTGGTCATCCTTCTCCTGGAGTGACCTTGAGAGCCTCTAGAGCCATGGGAAGCATTGGAGTCACCTGAGCGATTCCTTTGCCTTCCAAGCCCTGTGTTAAGTCCACTGGGGAGATCCAGTGGGGTGAACCCACTGTCAGTCCCCAATAGCCTTAGTTTAGCTGGGCCAAGTATAACACTTGGCACTGGGCTAGTTCTCCCTTCATCCTCACTACTGTCAGTATCCTTTTCACTCTCATCCTCTGTGGTAGGCACCCCATCTAAGGGGTGACTATTGGAAAGGGGTACCTCAGTGGCATCTTCAGAAGGGGGGCCTCCTGTTCCTGTCCCTAAGGGGGCTAACTGGGAAGCTTTCCTGAGCTCTTTTTGATTTTCATCTTCTTGCAAGAGCTCTCTGAGCAAAGCAGAGGTAGGGTTCTTGGGCTGTTTAAGGCCTCTAAGAGTTGCCAGCTGCCTGAGCTCATTTTGATTAAGGGTAGCATAGATGGATGGTGCCCTCGGGGGGTCACTCTCAACAGAGATGGGTACAGTGGACCCCTCTGCCCCAGCCATTGCTCTTAAGTGTGGGTGGATGTGTTGCAATCTACCTACACTTGGGTTTACCTACTAAACCTATCTAGTAGTTGTAGTCAGGGTGTGCTACTCCCTTTGCTCTACAACAACTAAGTTCAGTAGAACTTAAGTATATCTAATCTTGTTTTATATGTACCTACAGGTACCTATGTGATCTTTCAATTGGTAACCAAGAGATTACAATGGTAAAACACAGCAAGCTCAAATCCAACCGCTGCTCACCAATGTGAGAAGTTGGCCTGGTATATGCTGTTCACTAGTTCTAGTGACCACCTTGTACCATGCCAAGCAACCCTTATGGTGTGGTTGTAAGTCAACCTTTTCGGACTAGCTGCCCTAGTGGTAGCGTAGGCTAAGCAGTCTTTTGAGGCTAAACTCGTGATGCGTGTTAAGCAAGCTGTTTTACCAATAGTAACCCCCTTTTATACCAATGAAAGGACACCACACAGATATATATTCAAAATATATATGTATTTATTTCTCAAAGTAACCCCTAGTCTCTTTATGAGCACAGGAGCACAAATCGTCAAACAAGATTATCACAGAATACACAGAAGTTGCACTTTATATGGATAGGCCCTGGTGGCCACTCGAACCATATACTAAAATAGTGGTATAAGTACCACGAACAGAAAAGGGAAAAGGCCTAGGGCCTCTAGAATCGCTGGGCCTACAAGGAGCTAACGTCAGTTAGTGACCAGGAGGTCCACGGGTGGCGTGTGCAGAGCAAATAGTCACACGCGTGCTCCCATAGGTTTCAATGGGTGCGTAAAAAGTACAAAGTTACTGCAAAAGGAATCTTCCGGATGACCTAGGAACTTAAGATTTGGAACACAGGCACTAGAGATGTAATACTACACTTGGGCACAGGTGTGCCAGCTTTACCTCACCCACAGGAAGCGGGTGCATAGGCCTCGAAGTGCGTCGGGTTTCTTCTATCTGTTCCGTGGGGCCTGTAGACAAAAGTGCTGCAGGCGGTCGGTCGGGAAGAGATGCAGTGGATCCAAGAGTGGATCGGAGATGTTGAAGACCTGAAAGCAGAGGGGACAGTGTTCACAGTCACTAGCCAGTGACCAGCGTGGCACCAGGTGGGTACCAGGCGATGTCGGGTGCAAACAGGAAGGAAGGTGTAGCTTGACTCTGCAGCCACGTGGTCCCTGAAGGTCGACGACGTCCAGGAGTCGAGTCACGAGCTGTCCCACGCAGGCTCTCGCTGTCGGCGGTGTCGGCGACTTGATCGAAGCAAACAAGCCTTGGCAAAAGCAATTGTTGTAGGCAAGGAGTTTAAGCTGATGGTTCTGACCAGCAAGGTCAGAGGAACTGCTCCTTTGGAGGGGAGCAAGGGCCAGTCTGGAGCAACCAGACCAGCGGTGTTTGTCGTAGATTTCGTCGCCAAGATGGCCACTAGCCAGCGGGCCAGCAACCGGTTAGGCGCGTCGAGTGGCAAAATGCAGAAGGGCCCCACGCAGATCGTGGAGATGCTGGAGGGCTCACCTTTGGTGCAGATGCTGCTCGAGGGTTGGGCTTCTCAGGACCCAAAGCACAACTTGGAGGGAGCCTCGATTGTTGCACTGGTCAGCTTGTCGTAGTCGTTTCAAGATGGCTGGCTCCACGTGTCTCGGTGCCTCCACGGGTCTCCTCTTTGCAGGGACTGTGGATCGGGCGGTGAGAGGTCTGGAGGTCCAGGTCTTGTCAGTCTCTGGGCTCGGGCTCCGGCGGGAGGCGGCGGCAAAGCAGACGTTGATTCGCTGGATGGTGCTTGCGTTAGCAAGGTGGTCACTCCCTGACCACAGGGGAGATTTTCTTCAGTCTTCTGTGCAGCAGAATGTCGAAGTTCCCGTCTTCTTCTTAGTTTCAAGTTGATTCCAGGATGTCTGAAGTCTTAGGACACAGCTCCTACCTTTAAGCGGATTCTAGGGGCCGGACTACCTGCTAGGTCCCTCCCTATGGGTGGGACCAGGAAGGGGGGTGGTTACACCCCCAATCCTTTGTCCAGCTCGCCCCAGGCCCGGGACTGGCGTGCCCCAGGACCGGTTTGAACTGGCATATGCACCGAGGCTCCTTGTGAGCCACAGGCATGTCTGGTTTCTTTCAAGCCCTACCTGACCAATACACAAAATCCTGTCTGGGGTGGTGCACGCACCTCCCCTGGCAGGAAACCCTTTGTCCACACCTCCCAAGCTGGAAGGACTCCCAGCAGCAGGAGGGCAGACTTGTGTCTGTGGTGGCAGCATCCATTTTGTGGAGCTGAGGCTATGTCTGATTTTACCCGGGTTTCAGGCACTGTACATGTCGTGTCCCTCTAGAAGGGTGGAATGCTAACCCCGTCGCCAGAATTGGTGAGGGGTTAGTATTCCAATTCGTATGACACCTTACTCGACATGTTTTGATAAAGCCAAACCAAAGTTAGCATTTAACCGCGAGGTTCATAATGCACTTAAGAGTATATGGTATGACGATATCTGGAAACAGTAGAAGGAAGTTGTTCCGACCACTGCAGACAGGCTCAGCTCATGCCAGAGCACCATCTCACATGGAACCAAGCACTCTGCCTTCAGGATTGTTAAGGCCTGCCATAGGAGTGACTTATAGGTTACCAGGTGTCCCATTTAAGGTTAGGTATAGGTATACTACACCTAAGTAAGAGGTGATTACACCAACTTACCCCAGCTGAGTGATCAGCCAGTTGTGTCAAATTGTTAGGCCAAGCCTGGGGTGGCATAATACATGCTGCAGCCCTTGGCAGGCCTTGGGTACACCAATGCCCTGGGTACCTAGTGTACACTGGTACAGGGGCTGACAGGGTGATCCACTTCCAATTGGTTATGCACCTAGGGTGCATAGTTTTAATTTAGTAGAGAGAACAGCAGGCTGGGGGTCTGATTGGCAGGCCCACAGCCTCAATATGTCAAAAACCAGTGAAGCAAAAAGCAAAAATTTGGGGTGACCATAGGATAGCAGACCCTACTCTCCTACAGTGACCCTTGGAGGCAACCTCACTGCCCATCAGCAGACTGAATGTAGACAGGTTCTACAATCATTTTCACATATGTTTTCCTTGATACCTAGTCAAACTGACTGGTGTACCCATGTGGTGGACACTGGTGACAGTCTGCCTGTAAAGAACAAGCTTTACAGACAACCTGACCACGTCAGGGACTGTATAAAGGCTGAGGTACATAAAATGCTGGAATTAGGTGTCATTGAACCCTCAGAGAGCCCCTGGGCTAGCCCAGTGGTTCTGGTCCCCAAACCTCACACCAAAGATGGCAAGAGAGAGATGAGGTTCTGTGTGGATTACAGAGGACTCAATGCTGTCACCAGGACAGATGCACACCCTATTCCAAGGGCAGATGAGCTCATAGACAAACTAGCTTCTGCAAAGTTTTTGAGCACATCTGACTTAACAGCTGGCTATTGGCAAATCAGATTAGCTGAGGAGTCTAAGTAAAAACAGCATTCTCAACCCCAGGTGGGCACTACCAGTTTGTGGTGATGCCCTTTGGTCTGAAGAATGCACCTGCCACCTTCCAAAGGCTGGTGAACCAAGTCCTTACTGGGTTGGATGACTTTTGCGCAGCATATCTTGATGACATTGCTGTCTTTAGCTCCACCTGGGAGGATCACCTGATCCACCTGAAGAAGGCTCTTGAGGCTCTGCAAAGGGCAGGCCTCACTATCAAGGCTACTAAGTGCCAGATAGGGCAGAGTAAGGTTGTATATTTGGGCCACCTTGTAGGTGGAGGCCAAGTTCAACCACTGGAGAGTAAGATACAATCCATCAAGGACTGGTCTCCTCCAACCACCCAGACTCAAGTTCGAGCTTTCTTGGGCTTGACTGGGTACTACAGGAAGTTTGTTAAGAACTATGGGTCCATTGTGACTCCTCTTAATGATCTGACATCCAAGAAGATGCCCAAAAAGGTTCAGTGGACAGTAAGCTGTCAAAAGGCATTTGATGACCTGAAGGAGGCCATGTGCTCTGCACCTATCCTGAAAAGTCCTGACTACTCCAAAGAGTTTATTGTCCAAACAGATGCTTCTGAGTTGGGTGTGGGAGCTGTGCTGTCACAACTTAATGTAGATGGTCAAGACCAACCCATTGCTTTTATTAGCAGAAGGTTGACCCCCAGAGAGAAGAATTGGTCAGCTATTGAGAGGGAGGCCTTTGCTGTGGTGTGGGCCCTGAAGAAGCTGAGGCCATACTTGTTTGGCACTCACTTCAAGATTCAGACCGACCATAAGCCCCTCTTGTGGCTAAATCAGATGAAGGGTGAAAACCCCAAACTGCTTAGGTGGTCCATTTCCCTACAGGGGATGGACTTTACAGTGGAGCACCGGCCAGGTACTGACCATGGGAATGCAGATGGTCTCTCCAGGTACTTCCACTTAGGACATGAAGACGAGACTGGTCAAGGCTAGTTTAATGTCCCAGCGTTTGGGGGGGTTGTGTAGGAGAGTAGGGTCTGCTATCCTATGGTCACCCCAAATTTTTGCTTTTTGCTTCACTGGTTTTTGACATATTGAGGCTGTGGGCCTGCCAATCAGACCCCAGCCTGCTGTTCTCTCTACTAAATTTAAACTATGCACCCTAGGTGCATAACCAATTGGAAGTGGATCACCCTGTCAGCCCCTGTAGCAGTGTACACTAGGTACCCAGGGCATTGGTGTACCCAAGGCCTGCCAGGGGTTGCAGCATGTATTATGCCACCCCAGGCTTGGCCTAACAATCTGACACAACTGGCTGTTCACTCAGCTGGGGTAAGTTGGTGTAATCACCTCTTACTTAGGTGTAGTATACCTATACCTAACCTTAAATGGGACACCTGGTAACCTATAAGTCACTCCTATGGCAGGCCTTAACAATCCTGAAGGCAGAGTGCTTGGTTCCATGTGAGATGGTGCTCTGGCATGAACTGAGCCTGTCTGCAGTGGTCGCAACAACTTCCTTCTACTGTTTCCAGATATCGTCATACCATATACTCTTAAGTGCATTATGAACCTCGCGGTTAAATGCTATCTTTGGTTTGGCTTTATCAAAACATGTCGAGTAAGGTGTCATACGAATTGGAATACTAACCCCTCGCCAATTCTGGCGACGGGGTTAGCATTCCAACCTTCTAGAGGGACACGACATGTACAGTACCTGAAACCCGGGTAAAATCAGACATAGCCTCAGCTCCACAAAATGGATGCTGCCACCACAGACACAAGTCTGCCATCCTGCTGCTGGGAGTCCTTCCAGCTTGGGAGGTGTGGACAAAGGGTTTCCTGCCAGGGGAGGTGCATGCACCACCCCAGACAGGATTTTGTGTATTGGTCAGGTAGGGCTTGAAAGAAACCAGACATGCCTGTGGCTCACAAGGAGCCTCGGTGCATATGCCAGTTCAAACCGGTCCTGGGGCACACCAGTCCCGGGCCTGGGGCGAGCTGCACAAAGGATTGGGGGTGTAACCACCCCCCTTCCTGGTCCCACCCATAGGGAGGGACCTAGCAGGTAGTCCGGCCCCTAGAATCCGCTTAAAGGTAGGAGCTGTGTCCTAAGACTTCAGACATCCTGGAATCAACTTGAAACTAAGAAGAAGACGGGAACTTCGACATTCTGCTGCACAGAAGACTGAAGGAAATCTCCCCTGTGGTCAGGGAGTGACCACCTTGCTAACGCAAGCACCATCCAGCGAATCAACATCCGCTTTGCCACCGCCTCCCGCTGGAGTCCGAGCCCAGAGACTGACAAGACCTGGACCTCCAGACCTCTCACCACCCAATCCACAGTCCCTGAAAAGAGGAGACCCGTGGAGGCACCGAGACACGTGGAGCCAGCCATCTTGAAACGACCACGACAAGCTGACAAGTGCAACAACCGAGGCTCCCTCCAAGTTGTGCTTTGGGATCTGAGAAGCCCAACCCTCGAGCAGCATCTGCACCAAAGGTGAGCCCTCCAGCATCTCCACGATCTGCGTGGGGCCCTTCTGCATTTTGCCACTCAACGCGCCTAACCAGTTGCTGGCCCGCTGGCTAGTAGCCATCTTGGCGACGAACTTTACAAAATACACCGCTGGTCTGGTTGCGCCAGACTGGCCCTTGCTCCCCTCCAAAGGAGCAGTCCCTCTGACCTTGCTGGTCAGAACCATCAGCTTATTTCATCTCCTACAACAATTGCTTTTGCCAAGGCTTGTTTGCTTTGATCAAGTCGCTGACACCGCCGACAGCGAGAGCCTGCGTGGGACAGCTCGTGAACCGACTCCTGGACGTCGTCGACCTCCAGGGACCACGTGGCTGCAGAGACAAGCTACACCTTTCTTCCTGTTTGCACCCGACATTGCCTGGTACCCACCTGGTGCCACGCTGGTCACTGGCTAGTGACTGTGAACACAGTCCCCTCTGCTTACAGGTCTTCAACATCTCCGATCCACTCTTGGATCCACCGCATCTCTCCCGGACCGACCGCCTGCAGCATCTTTGTCTTCAGGCTCCACGGAACAGATAGAAGAAACCCGACGCACTTCGAGGCCTATGCACCCGCTTCCTGTGGGTGAGGTAAAGCTGGCACTCCTGTGCCCAAGTGTAGTATTACATCTCTAGTGCCTGTGTTCCAAATCTTGAGTTCCTAGTCCATCCGGAAGATCCTCTTTGCAGTAACTTTGTACTTTTTATGCACCCATTGAAACCTACGGGAGCACGCGTGTGACTATTTGCTCTGCACACGCCACCCGTGGACCTCCTGGTCACTAACTGAAGTTAGCTCCTTGTAGGCCCAGCGATTCTAGAGGCCCTAGGCCTTTTCCCCTTTCTGTTCGTGGTACTTATACCACTATTTTAGTATATGGTTCGAGCGGCCACCAGAGCCTATCCATATAAAGTGCAACTTCTGTGTATTCTACTGTAATCTTGTTTGACGATTTGTGCTCCTGTGCTCATAAAGAGACTAGGGGTTACTTTGAGAAATAAATACATATATATTTTGAATATATATCTGTGTGGTGTCCTTTCATTGGTATAAAAGGGGGTTGCATTTGGTAAAACAGCTGGCTTAACACGCTTCACGAGTTTAGCCTCAAAGACTGCTTAGCCTACGCTACCACTAGGGCAGCTAGTCCGAAAAGGTTGACTTACAAACACACCATAAGGGTTGCTTGGCATGGTACAAGGTGATCACTTTAACTAGTGAGCATCATATACCAGGCCAACTTCTCACAGCCGTGCAGCAGTGTTTCGTGTAGCATTGTGCAGCATGTAGCAGTGTGCGTTGTGCAGCAGTGTGTGGCATGCAGCAGTGTGTGGCGTGCAGCAGTTTGTGGCATGCAGCAGTGTTTTGTGTAGCAGTGTGAGGCATGCAGCACTGTGTGGTGTGCAGCGGCGTGCAGCAGTGTGTGGCGTGCAGCAGTGTGTGGCGTACATCAGTGTGCTGCATGCAGCAGTGTCGTGCAGCATGCAGCAGTGAGTAATGCAGCAGTGTGCAGCAGTGTGCTGCGTGCAGCAGTGTGTGCCGTGCAGCAGTGTGTGGCGTGCAGCAGTGTTTCGTGTAGCATTGTGCGGCGTGCAGCAATGTGTGGCACACAGCAGTGTGTGGCGGGCAGCAGTGTGTGGCATGCAGCAGTGTGTGGTGTGCAGCAATGTTTCGTGTAGCAGTGTGCGGCATGCAGCAGTGTGCGGCGTGCAGCAGTGTGCGGCGTGCTGCAGTGTGCACCATGCAGCAGTGTGTGGTGTGCAGCAGTGTGTGGCTTGCAGCGGCATGGAGCAGTTTGTGACGTGCAGCAGTGTGTGGCGTGCAGCAGTGTGAGGCATGTAGCAGTGTGCGGCATGCAGCAGTGTGCGGCGTGCAGCAGTGTGTGCCATGCAGCAGTGTGTGCCTGTGTAGGAGAGTAGGGTCTGCTATCCTATGGTCACCCCAAATTTTTGCTTTTTGCTTCACTGGTTTTTGACATATTGAGGCTGTGGGCCTGCCAATCAGACCCCCAGCCTGCTGTTCTCTCTACTAAATTTAAACTATGCACCCTAGGTGCATAACCAATTGGAAGTGGATCACCCTGTCAGCCCCTGTACCAGTGTACACTAGGTACCCAGGGCATTGGTGTACCCAAGGCCTGCCAGGGGCTGCAGCATGTATTATGCCACCCCAGGCTTGGCCTAACAATCTGACACAACTGGCTGTTCACTCAGCTGGGGAAAGTTGGTGTAATCACCTCTTACTTAGGTGTAGTATACCTATACCTAACCTTAAATGGGACACCTGGTAACCTATAAGTCACTCCTATGGCAGGCCTTAACAATCCTGAAGGCAGAGTGCTTGGTTCCATGTGAGATGGTGCTCTGGCATGAGCTGAGCCTGTCTGCAGTGGTCGGAACAACTTCCTTCTACTGTTTCCAGATATCGTCATACCATATACTCTTAAGTGCATTATGAACCTCGCGGTTAAATGCTATCTTTGGTTTGGCTTTATCAAAACATGTCGAGTAAGGTGTCATACGAATTGGAATACTAACCCCTCGCCAATTCTGGCGACGGGGTTAGCATTCCAACCTTCTAGAGGGACACGACATGTACAGTACCTGAAACCCGGGTAAAATCAGACATAGCCTCAGCTCCACAAAATGGATGCTGCCACCACAGACACACGTCTGCCCTCCTGCTGCTGGGAGTCCTTCCAGCTTGGGAGGTGTGGACAAAGGGTTTCCTGCCAGGGGAGGTGCATGCACCACCCCAGACAGGATTTTGTGTATTGGTCAGGTAGGGCTTGAAAGAAACCAGACATGCCTGTGGCTCACAAGGAGCCTCGGTGCATATGCCAGTTCAAACCGGTCCTGGGGCACACCAGTCCCGGGCCTGGGGCGAGCTGCACAAAGGATTGGGGGTGTAACCACCCCCCTTCCTGGTCCCACCCATAGGGAGGGACCTAGCAGGTAGTCCGGCCCCTAGAATCCGCTTAAAGGTAGGAGCTGTGTCCTAAGACTTCAGACATCCTGGAATCAACTTGAAACTAAGAAGAAGACGGGAACTTCGACATTCTGCTGCACAGAAGACTGAAGGAAATCTCCCCTGTGGTCAGGGAGTGACCACCTTGCTAACGCAAGCACCATCCAGCGAATCAACATCCGCTTTGCCACCGCCTCCCGCTGGAGTCCGAGCCCAGAGACTGACAAGACCTGGACCTCCAGACCTCTCACCACCCGATCCACAGTCCCTGAAAAGAGGAGACCCGTGGAGGCACCGAGACACGTGGAGCCAGCCATCTTGAAACGACCACGACAAGCTGACAAGTGCAACAACCGAGGCTCCCTCCAAGTTGTGCTTTGGGATCTGAGAAGCCCAACCCTCGAGCAGCATCTGCACCAAAGGTGAGCCCTCCAGCATCTCCACGATCTGCGTGGGGCCCTTCTGCATTTTGCCACTCAACGCGCCTAACCAGTTGCTGACCCGCTGGCTAGTAGCCATCTTGGCGACGAACTTTACAAAATACACCGCTGGTCTGGTTGCGCCAGACTGGCCCTTGCTCCCCTCCAAAGGAGCAGTCCCTCTGACCTTGCTGGTCAGAACCATCAGCTTATTTCATCTCCTACAACAATTGCTTTTGCCAAGGCTTGTTTGCTTTGATCAAGTCGCTGACACCGCCGACAGCGAGAGCCTGCGTGGGACAGCTCGTGAACCGACTCCTGGACGTCGTCGACCTCCAGGGACCACGTGGCTGCAGAGACAAGCTACACCTTTCTTCCTGTTTGCACCCGACATTGCCTGGTACCCACCTGGTGCCACGCTGGTCACTGGCTAGTGACTGTGAACACAGTCCCCTCTGCTTACAGGTCTTCAACATCTCCGATCCACTCTTGGATCCACCGCATCTCTCCCGGACCGACCGCCTGCAGCATCTTTGTCTTCAGGCTCCACGGAACAGATAGAAGAAACCCGACGCACTTCGAGGCCTATGCACCCGCTTCCTGTGGGTGAGGTAAAGCTGGCACTCCTGTGCCCAAGTGTAGTATTACATCTCTAGTGCCTGTGTTCCAAATCTTGAGTTCCTAGTCCATCCGGAAGATCCTCTTTGCAGTAACTTTGTACTTTTTACGCACCCATTGAAACCTACGGGAGCACGCGTGTGACTATTTGCTCTGCACACGCCACCCGTGGACCTCCTGGTCACTAACTGAAGTTAGCTCCTTGTAGGCCCAGCGATTCTAGAGGCCCTAGGCCTTTTCCCCTTTCTGTTCGTGGTACTTATACCACTATTTTAGTATATGGTTCGAGCGGCCACCAGGGCCTATCCATATAAAGTGCAACTTCTGTGTATTCTACTGTAATCTTGTTTGACGATTTGTGCTCCTGTGCTCATAAAGAGACTAGGGGTTACTTTGAGAAATAAATACATATATATTTTGAATATATATCTGTGTGGTGTCCTTTCATTGGTATAAAAGGGGGTTGCATTTGGTAAAACAGCTGGCTTAACACGCTTCACGAGTTTAGCCTCAAAGACTGCTTAGCCTACGCTACCACTAGGGCAGCTAGTCCGAAAAGGTTGACTTACAAACACACCATAAGGGTTGCTTGGCATGATACAAGGTGATCACTTTAACTAGTGAGCATCATATACCAGGCCAACTTCTCACAGCCGTGCAGCAGTGTTTCGTGTAGCATTGTGCAGCATGTAGCAGTGTGCGTTGTGCAGCAGTGTGTGGCATGCAGCAGTGTGTGGCGTGCAGCAGTTTGTGGCATGCAGCAGTGTTTTGTGTAGCAGTGTGAGGCATGCAGCACTGTGTGGTGTGCAGCGGCGTGCAGCAGTGTGTGGCGTGCAGCAGTGTGTGGCGTACAGCAGTGTGCTGCATGCAGCAGTGTCGTGCAGCATGCAGCAGTGAGTAATGCAGCAGTGTGCAGCAGTGTGCTGCGTGCAGCAGTGTGTGCCGTGCAGCAGTGTTTCGTGTAGCATTGTGCGGCGTGCAGCAATGTGTGGCACACAGCAGTGTGTGGTGGGCAGCAGTGTGTGGCATGCAGCAGTGTGTGGTGTGCAGCAATATTTCGTGTAGCAGTGTGCGGCATGCAGCAGTGTGCGGCGTGCAGCAGTGTGCGGCGTGCTGCAGTGTGCACCATGCAGCAGTGTGTGGTGTGCAGCAGTGTGTGGCTTGCAGCGGCATGGAGCAGTTTGTGACGTGCAGCAGTGTGTGGCGTGCAGCAGTGTGAGGCATGTAGCAGTGTGCGGCATGCAGCGTTGTGCGGCGTGCAGCAGTGTGTGCCATGCAGCAGTGTGTGCCTGTGTAGGAGAGTAGGGTCTGCTATCCTATGGTCACCCCAAATTTTTGCTTTTTGCTTCACTGGTTTTTGACATATATAGGCTGTGGGCCTGCCAATCAGACCCCCAGCCTGCTGTTCTCTCTACTAAATTTAAACTATGCACCCTAGGTGCATAACCAATTGGAAGTGGATCACCCTGTCAGCCCCTGTACCAGTGTACACTAGGTACCCAGGGCATTGGTGTACCCAAGGCCTGCCAGGGGCTGCAGCATGTATTATGCCACCCCAGGCTTGGCCTAACAATCTGACACAACTGGCTGTTCACTCAGCTGGGGTAAGTTGGTGTAATCACCTCTTACTTAGGTGTAGTATACCTATACCTAACCTTAAATGGGACACCTGGTAACCTATAAGTCACTCCTATGGCAGGCCTTAACAATCCTGAAGGCAGAGTGCTTGGTTCCATGTGAGATGGTGCTCTGGCATGAGCTGAGCCTGTCTGCAGTGGTCGGAACAACTTCCTTCTACTGTTTCCAGATATCGTCATACCATATACTCTTAAGTGCATTATGAACCTCGCGGTTAAATGCTATCTTTGGTTTGGCTTTATCAAAACATGTCGAGTAAGGTGTCATGCGAATTGGAATACTAACCCCTCGCCAATTCTGGCGCCGGGGTTAGCATTCCACCCTTCTAGAGGGACACGACATGTACAGTACCTGAAACCCGGGTAAAATCAGACATAGCCTCAGCTCCACAAAATGGATGCTGCCACCACAGACACAAGTCTGCCCTCCTGCTGCTGGGAGTCCTTCCAGCTTGGGAGGTGTGGACAAAGGGTTTCCTCCCAGGGGAGGTGCATGCACCACCCCAGACAGGATTTTGTGTATTGGTCAGGTAGGGCTTGAAAGAAACCAGACATGCCTGTGGCTCACAAGGAGCCTCGGTGCATATGCCAGTTCAAACCAGTCCTGGGGCACACCAGTCCCGGGCCTGGGGCGAGCTGGACAAAGGATTGGGGGTGTAACCACCCCCCTTCCTGGTCCCACCCATAGGGAGGGACCTAGCAGGTAGTCCGGCCCCTAGAATCCGCTTAAAGGTAGGAGCTGTGTCCTAAGACTTCAGACATCCTGGAATCAACTTGAAACTAAGAAGAAGACGGGAACTTCGACATTCTGCTGCACAGAAGACTGAAGGAAATCTCCCCTGTGGTCAGGGAGTGACCACCTTGCTAACGCAAGCACCATCCAGCGAATCAACGTACACTTTGCCGCTGCCTCCCGCCAGAGCCCGAGCCCAGAGACTGACAAGACCTGGACCTCCAGACCTCTCACCGCCCGATCCACAGTCCCTGAAAAGAGGAGACCCGTGGAGGCACCGAGACACGTGGAGCCAGCCATCTTGAAACAACCACGACAAGCTGACAAGTGCAACAACCGAGGCTCCCTCCAAGTTGTGCTTTGGGATCTGAGAAGCCCAACCCTCGAGCAGCATCTGCACCAAAGGTGAGCCCTCCAGCATCTCCACGATCTGCGTGGGGCCCTTCTGCATTTTGCCACTCAACGCGCCTAACCGGTTGCTGGCCCGCTGGCTAGTAGCCATTTTGGTGACGAACTTTACAAAATACACCGCTGGTCTGGTGGCTCCCGACTGGCCCTTGCTCCCCTCCAAAGGAGCAGTCCCTCTGACCTTGCTGGTCAGAACCATCAGCTTATTTCATCTCCTACAACAATTGCTTTTGCCAAGGCTTGTTTGCTTCGATCAAGTCGACGACACTGCCAACAGCGAGAGCCTGCGTGGGACAGCTCGAGAACCGACTCCTGGACGTCGTCGACCTCCAGGGACCACGTGGCTGCAGAGACAAGCTACACCTTTCTTCCTGTTTGCACCCGACATTGCCTGGTACCCACCTGGTGCCACGCTGGTCACTGGCTAGTGACTGTGAACACTGTCCCCTCTGCTTACAGGTCTTCAACATCTCCGATCCACTCTTGGATCCACCGCATCTCTCCCGGACCGACCGCCTGCAGCATCTTTGTCTTCAGGCTCCACGGAACAGATAGAAGAAACCCGACGCACTTCGAGGCCTATGCACCCGCTTCCTGTGGGTGAGGTAAAGCTGGCACTCCTGTGCCCAAGTGTAGTATTACATCTCTAGTGCCTGTGTTCCAAATCTTGAGTTCCTAGTCCATCCGGAAGATCCTCTTTGCAGTAACTTTGTACTTTTTACGCACCCATTGAAACCTATGGGAGCACGCGTGTGACTATTTGCTCTGCACACGCCACCCGTGGACCTCCTGGTCACTAACTGAAGTTAGCTCCTTGTAGGCCCAGCGATTCTAGAGGCCCTAGGCCTTTTCCCCTTTCTGTTCGTGGTACTTATACCACTATTTTAGTATATGGTTCGAGCGGCCACCAGGGCCTATCCATATAAAGTGCAACTTCTGTGTATTCTACTGTAATCTTGTTTGACGATTTGTGCTCCTGTGCTCATAAAGAGACTAGGGGTTACTTTGAGAAATAAATACATACATATTTTGAATATATATCTGTGTGGTGTCCTTTCATTGGTATAAAAGGGGGTTGCATTTGGTAAAACAGCTGGCTTAACACGCTTCACGAGTTTAGCCTTAAAGACTGCTTAGCCTACGCTACCACTAGGGCAGCTAGTCCGAAAAGGTTGACTTACAACCACACCATAAGGGTTGCTTGGCATGGTACAAGGTGATCACTTTAACTAGTGAGCATCATATACCAGGCCAACTTCTCACATTGGTGAGCAGCGGTTGGATTTGAGCTTGCTATGTTTTACCATTGTAATCTCTTGGTTACCAATTGAAAGATCACATAGGTACCTGTAGGTACATATAAAACAAGATTAGATATACATAAGTTCTACTGAACTTAGTTGTTGTAGAGCAAAGGGAGTAGCACACCCTGACTACAACTACTAGATAGGTTTAGTAGGTAAACCCAAGTGTAGGTAGATTGCAACACATCCACCCACACTTAAGAGCAATGGCTGGGGCAGAGGGGTCCACTGTACCCATCTCTGTTGAGAGTGACCCCCAGAGGGCACCATCCATCTTTGCTACCCTTAATCAGAATGAGCTCAGGCATTTGGCAACTCTTAGAGGCCTTAAACAGCCCAAGAACCCTACCTCTGCTGAGCTCAGAGAACTCTTGCAAAATGATGAAAATCAGAGAGAGCTCAAGAAAGCTTCCCAGTTAGCCCCCTTAGGGTCAGGAACAGGAGGCCCCCCTTCTGAAGATGCTACAGAAGTACCCCTTTCCAATAGCCATCCCTTAGATGAGAACCATACTACAGAGGAGGAAAGTGGGGAGGATACAGAAAGTAGTGATGATGAAGGGAGAACTAGCCCAGTGCCAAGTGTTATACTTGGCCCAGCTAAACTAAGGCTATTGGGGACTGACAATGGGATCATCCCATTGGATCTCCCCAGTGGACTTAACCAGGGGCTTGGGAGGCAAAGGAATCGCTCAGGTGACTCTAATGCTTCTCATGCCTCTAGAGGCTCTCAAGGTCACTCCAGGAAAAGGATGACCACCCCTCAGAGGAGGGAACATGAGGCCAGAATGCAGGAAGCCCAGCTGAGGATCAGGAAGCAGGAGCTAGAGGTAGCCCTGATGGAAGAAAAACTGAACAAGGCTAGGCAACCTAGAGAGAGTGGGTCTATACCCACTGGTGGCAGCATTGTCCCTAAGGACAAAGATAGGGTCTTTGATAATAGGAACCTGTCTAAGGTTGTGCCCCCCTACAAATGTGGGGATGACATATACAAATGGATAACTGCTCTTGAGAGAGCCTGCAAAGTACAGCAGGTTCCTGAAGACCAGTGGGCAGCAATCCTCTGGCTCTCCTTTTAAGGAAGAGGCAGAGACAGACTCCTCACTGTTAGAGAAGAGGATTTCAGAAATTACAGAGTCCTGAAGAGTGTTCTAGTTGATGGGTTAGGCTTAACCACTGAACAGTACAGGTTAATGTTCAGAGACACCCAAAAGACACAGACTCAGGACTGGTCTGAATATGTTGAATGTGCCACTAAGGCTTTGGGGGGTTGGTTGCTGGGAAGTAAGGTATCTGATTTTACAGGATTGTATAATTTGATGATGAGAGAACAGATTTTAATAACTGTCAAAACCAGCAACTGCATCAACACTTGGTTGACTCTGATCTGACCTCTCCCCAAGAATTGGGAAAGAAGGCAGACAAATGGGTCAGAACCAGGGTTAAGCAAAATAACCAGAACCAGGGCCAAGGGGGTGATCAGAAGAAAATAGACCAAAAGGGTGGAGATCAGAAATCTAAAGACCAGAAGTCTTCAACAGGGCCCCAAACTACTGCTAAGGAGGGTGGGTCCCAACAACAATCCAAGGGAAAGAAGAAAGAAGGTCAAAAGAAACCCTGGTGTAATCATTGCAAGAATACAACTCACTGGACTAGTGATTGTAAGAAGGGTGGAGCCCCCAACACTGTTGCCCCTAAGGCACCTGCTCCCAGTACTACTGTTAGCAGTGTTGGTCCCCAGACAAAGGGTGTAGTGGGAATCACTATGGGAACTGAAGGAGATTCTGACTTAGACAGAACCCTGACACAGGCAGTCTTGATCTGTGATGGGGACATTGATTTGTCCCTGACTGTGAGCCCCAGTATACTGGGCAAGTACAGACAGACTCCTTTAATTAACGAAAAAGTGGCTCAAGCCTACAGGGACACATGTGCCAGTGTCACTATGGTGACACCAGGCTTTGTGGACCCTGGACAGTACATACCAGGTGAGAACTACCTGGTGACCAATGCCAGCAATGCCACTACTTCACATAGTGTGGCAGTTGTTAACTTCTCATGGGGAGGGGTAACTGGCCTCAAAAGGGTTGTGGTTAGTGCAGACCTCCCAGTAGAATGTTTGTTGGGCAATGACCTAGAGAGTTCTCTATGGTCAGAAGTGGAGTACAGGACTCATGCAGAGATGTTAGGTATATCATCACATGTCCTTGCTGTGACCAGGTCACAGGCCAAAAAGTGCCTCACTGAACCTCAGGTCTTGGATCCTGGAACAATGGACCAAGCACCTACCAAGAAGAAGAACAGGAGGGTCAAGGCTGTGCCTTCCCCCCTGCCTCAGAGTGATGATCAGCCTTCCCAGGAAGCTGATCTAGAGGACCCTGAAGGAACTGTCCCTGAAGAGCTTGAACCTGATCAGGTTGAGTTTCTGGGGACAGGGGGACCTTCAAGGGCTGACTTGAGGCAGGCTCAGTTATCCTGTCCCTCTCTTGAACCCCTCAGACAGCTGGCTGCTGCTGAGGCTTCTGGGAATGCTCAAGGTACCCATAAAGTGTATTGGGATGAAGGGCTCCTTTATTCAGAGGCTAGAGACCCCAAGCCTGGTGCTACCAGGAGGTTGGTTATACCTCTGCAATTTAGGGGCTTCCTTCTTACCTTGGCCCATGATATTCCTTTAGCAGGACACTTAGGCCAGAACAAGACTTGGGACAGGCTTGTCCCTCACTTTCACTGGCCTCATATGAATGAAGATACAAAGGAGTTTTGTCGCTCCTGTGTGACCTGCCAAGCCAGTGGCAAATCAGGTGGCACAACAAAGGCCCCCCTAATACCACTACCTGTGGTGGGGGTCCCCTTTGAAAGAGTGGGAATAGATATAGTGGGTCCCATGGATCCTCCCACTGCATCTGGGCACAGATTTATACTGGTGGTAGTGGATCATGCCACCAGGTATCCAGAGGCAATTCCCCTTAGGACCACTACAGCACCTGTTGTGGCCAGGGCCCTGCTGGGAGTATTCTCCAGAGTGGGGTTTCCTAAGGAGGTAGTATCTGACAGAGGTACCAACTTTATGTCAGGATACTTGACAGCTATGTGGAAGGAATGTGGTGTCAACTACAAGTTCACCACCCCTTATCACCCACAATGCAATGGGCTTGTTGAGAGATTCAACAAGACCCTAAAGGGTATGATCAAAGGATTACCTGAAAAGCTCAGGCGAAGATGGGACATCCTTCTACCCTGCCTTCTGTTTGCTTATAGAGAGGTCCCACAAAAAGGAGTTGGCTACAGCCCCTTTGAATTGTTGTTTGGGCACCCTGTAAGAGGCCCACTGTGTTTAGTGAAGGAAGGATGGGAGTTACCTCTCAAAAAGCCTAAGCAAGACATAGTGGACTATGTACTTGGTCTCCGCTCCAGGATGGCTGAGTATATGGAGAAGGCATCCAAAAACCTTGAGGCAAGCCAGGCCTTACAGAAAGCTTGGCATGACCAAAAGGCTGTCTTGGTTGAGTTTCAGCCAGGACAGAAGGTATGGGTGCTGGAGCCAGTGGCCCCAGCAGCACTCCAAGACAAATGGTCTGGACCCCATACAATCCTGGAAAAGAAGGGAGAGGTCACCTACTTGGTAGACCTAGGAACTCCCAGGAGTCCCCACAGGGTACTCCATGTTAACAGGCTTAAAGCATATGTTGACAGGGCAGACATGGGCTTGCTCATGGCTACAGATGAGGGACAGGAGGAAGAGAGTGACCCTCTCCCAGACCTGTTGTCTCAGAACCCTGAAGATGGCTCAGTTGAAGGAGTGACCCTTGGAGGCAACCTCACTGCCCATCAGCAGACTGAATGTAGACAGGTTCTACAATCATTTTCACATATGTTTTCCTTGATACCTAGTCAAACTGACTGGTGTACCCATGTGGTGGACACTGGTGACAGTCTGCCTGTAAAGAACAAGCTTTACAGACAACCTGACCACGTCAGGGACTGTATAAAGGCTGAGGTACATAAAATGCTGGAATTAGGTGTCATTGAACCCTCAGAGAGCCCCTGGGCTAGCCCAGTGGTTCTGGTCCCCAAACCTCACACCAAAGATGGCAAGAGAGAGATGAGGTTCTGTGTGGATTACAGAGGACTCAATGCTGTCACCAGGACAGATGCACACCCTATTCCAAGGGCAGATGAGCTCATAGACAAACTAGCTTCTGCAAAGTTTTTGAGCACATCTGACTTAACAGCTGGCTATTGGCAAATCAGATTAGCTGAGGAGTCTAAGCCAAAACAGCATTCTCAACCCCAGGTGGGCACTACCAGTTTGTGGTGATGCCCTTTGGTCTGAAGAATGCACCTGCCACCTTCCAAAGGCTGGTGAACCAAGTCCTTACTGGGTTGGATGACTTTTGCGCAGCATATCTTGATGACATTGCTGTCTTTAGCTCCACCTGGGAGGATCACCTGATCCACCTGAAGAAGGCTCTTGAGGCTCTGCAAAGGGCAGGCCTCACTATCAAGGCTACTAAGTGCCAGATAGGGCAGAGTAAGGTTGTATATTTGGGCCACCTTGTAGGTGGAGGCCAAGTTCAACCACTGGAGAGTAAGATACAATCCATCAAGGACTGGTCTCCTCCAACCACCCAGACTCAAGTTCGAGCTTTCTTGGGCTTGACTGGGTACTACAGGAAGTTTGTTAAGAACTATGGGTCCATTGTGACTCCTCTTAATGATCTGACATCCAAGAAGATGCCCAAAAAGGTTCAGTGGTGTTGGAAGGCGGACCCCGAGGAGTCGGTGAGACCACCAAGGGGGGGCCCTCTCACTGCACGAAGTAGCCGAGCGCTGCCGAGAAGTCTCCTGAGAGATCCTTCTCCTATCCCGTACTAGCACAGTAACACCACCACACCGGACTCAAGGAGGTTGTCTCAAGACAAGCAATTCTTTATCATCAATAAAAGGTTACGAGTTCAATATTTACACGAAGGGATCGAGGGATCCACCAAAAGTCTCAATGTCTCTTTGGAAGGGTAGGGGTAGCGGGACAGTCTTTGGCAGGAATGTGGTACGAGGGTACCTGGGGCCCAGTTCTTATCCTCACGCTGGAGGACCTCCGATCTCGGAGGGGTCGAGCCGCGACGGCGTCAGTAGGGCTCTGGCGTACAGTTCGTGGAGAGCCGCGATTCAATCAGCAGGGCTCTCAAGATGGTTTCTGTTCAGCTCGAGCCGCGACGTCGTCAGCAGGGCTCCGAGGAAGGTTCCAGCGAGGTTGGGTCGCGACAGCGTCTGCAGGGCTCCGATGTTCCAGGTGGTTCAGAAAAGGGTTCACAGGAGGGAGCCGCGACGCAGTCAGCAGGGCTCGTGATGGTTCCGGCAAGAGTTCGTCTCCGTGGGGTCAGCCGCGATTCGATCAGCAGGGCTCTCGACTCCGGGATACAACTGCCGAGCTGTGGTGGGGTCGCCCCAGATATAGGTCTGGAGCCCTTTGATGTCCGGACCTATGCGCCCGAGGGGGCGGAGTGGCCGGGTGGAGGTGGCCAGACGCCCAGCAGGAGAGGCGCCAGGCCCATGGGAGTTGCAGGGCGATCACACCTCGAGAGGGGAGGACAGTTGGGGGTCCCATCGATACTGTCCTCCGCCGGGGCGATGAATGGTTCCTGCGGCACCCCCTGGCCAGTTCGTGGTGCCTCGATGTCGGGGCTTCGCTGGGGTCGAGGCTGGGTTGAGCGGGGTCGCGCCGGCTGGGGCACGGTGTGACGTGGATGCCAACAAGATGGCGGAGCCACGAGGAGTATGCGACCACGTGCAGCTCCGGGTGAAGGGCCTTGGTGCAGTCCAGACGGGTGGCCCGTGACGGCCGGGGCGGGGAACGGCCACAATCCAGGGGGTTAGGGACCACGCCACGAGGCCAGGTCCAACAGGCGTCCCCCCCAGCTGAAGGCATGGAGAGTCACCCATCTCCTTGGGGATTCTCCTCGTCAAGGCGGAAGAAGCGGGACAGGCCGTCGGCGTTGGCGTGGTCATTGCCGGGCCGGTGTTCGACGTCAAAGTCCATCCCTTGTAGCGAGATGGACCATCGCAGCAGCTTGGGGTTCTCGCCCCGCATTCGCATTAACCATTGCAAGGGCCGGTGGTCGGTCTGGACCCGGAAGTGGGCGCCAAAGAGGTAGGGCCGGAGCTTCTTGAGGGCCCACACCACAGCGAAGGCCTCGCGCTCAATAGTGCTCCAGCGTTGCTCCCGGGGCAGTAGTCGCCGGCTGATGAAGGCCACTGGTCTGTCGAGCCCCCTTTCGTCAGTTTGGGAGAGGACGGCCCCGATCCCATACTCGGAGGCGTCCGTCTGTACCACGAACTCCTTCTGGTAGTCCGGGGCTTGCAGCACCGGAGCAGTACACATGGCCGTTTTGAGGGTGTCGAAGGCTGTTTGGCAGCGGGGTGTCCAGTGTACCTTCTTGGGCTGTTTTTTGGACGTTAACTCTGTGAGGGGGCCAACAATGCTCCCATAGTCCCGGATAAACCGCCGGTAGTATCCGGTGAGGCCCAGGAAGGCCCGGACAGCGGTCTGGGTAGTGGGGGGTTCCCAGGTCTGGATGGCATCTATCTTCGCTTGGAGGGGGGCCACCTGCCCGCTCCCCACTTGATGGCCCAGGTAGGTCACGGATCCGTGGCCGATTTGGCATTTGCTGGCCTTGATTGTGAGCCCGGCCCGCTGGAGGGCGGCCAGGACGGCCTCCAGGTGGAGGAGGTGCTCGGCCCAGTGGTTGCTGTACACGGCAATGTCATCTAAGTAGGCCGCGCTGAAGGCCTCAAGCCCGGCCAAAACCTTGTTCACCAGTCTTTGGAAGGTGGCCGGGGCGTTCTTCATTCCGAAGGGCATCACCCGAAAGTGGTAATGCCCATCCGGAGTCGAAAAGGCGGATCTTTCTTGGGCGCCGGGGGTGAGCTGGATTTGCCAGTACCCGGCGGTGAGGTCCAGCGTGCTCAAGTAGCGAGCGGCCCCTAGGCGGTCGATCAGTTCGTCGGCCCGGGGTATCGGGTGTGCGTCCGTCTTGGTTACTACATTCAGGGCTCGGTAGTCCACGCAGAATCGCAACTCCGGGGAGTGACCGGGAGCTGCGGCCTTGGGCACCAGGACGACAGGGCTGGCCCATGGGCTGTCGGAAGGCTCGATGACCCCCAGGGCCAGCATCTTCGCTACTTCGGCCTGGATGCAGGCCCGCACTCGGTCAGGCACCCGGTAGGCCCTGTGTCGTATGGGGGGGTTCTCCCCGGTGTCGACGTCGTGGACGCACCAGTGGGTCACCCCCGGGGTGAGAGAGAAGAGGGTTGCGTAGTCCCGCAGTAATCGCTGGCAGTCGTTGCGCTGCTCCGGGGTCAGGGACGAGGCGAGTTGGACCCCTTCGATCGATCCATCGTGACTGTCGGATTGCAAGAGGTCGGGCAAGGGCTCGGAGTCGTCCTCGCCCCCCTCGTCGGTCGCCAGCAGCAGGCTCAGTTCGGTCCGGGCGAAGTGGGGTTTTAGCCTGTTCGCATGTAGGACCCGGAGGGGGTTCCGGGGGGACTCCAGATCGACCAGTACTTTCTGACCTGGCTCGAATTCTACCGTAGAAGTGTTGCGATCGTACCACCGCTTCATGTCCTCCTGGCTGGCCTCGAGGTTGGCTTCGGCTATGGCTCGGAACTAGCGGGTCTGGTTTCGGAGGGTCAGAAGGTATCGGTAGACGTCAGGAGGGGCGCCTCGGGGCTTCATCTCCCAGCCCTCCTTGACCAGGCTGAGTGGTCCGCGGACCGGGTGCCCATACAATAGTTCAAACGGGCTGAACCCCAGGGACTTCTGCGGGACCTCCCGATAAGCAAACAGGAGGCAGGGCAGCAGGACATCCCATCTCCGCCTGAGGGGTTCTTCCAGGCCCTGGATCATCCCTTTCAATGTTCGGTTGAACCGCTCAACCAGTCCGTTCCCCTGAGGGTGATATGGGGTCGTGAACTTGTATGTGACCCCGCATTGTTGCAACAGGGACCGCATGTACCTGGAGATAAAGTTCGTGCCACGGTCGCTCACCACTTCGCTGGGGAATCCCACTCGGGAGAAGATCCCCATCAAGGCCCGGCCTACAACAGGGGCCGTTATAGTTCTGAGCGGGACCGCCTCCGGGTACCTGGTGGCGTGGTCCACGAGGACCAGGATGAAGCGGTGGCCCAGGGCGGTTTGGGGGTCCAGGGGTCCCACAATGTCGATTCCGACTCGTTCAAACGGGGTGCTGACGGCGGGAAAGGGCTGGAGGGGGGCCTTGACCCGACCCCCCGTCTTTCCGCTGGCTTGGCAGGTCTGGCAGGACCGGCAGTGGTTGTCCACATCTCTCCGCATCCGGGGCCAGTAGAAGTGGGTCACCAGACGACTGTACGTTTTGTCTTGCCCCAAGTGTCCGGCGAGGGGCACATCATGGGCCAGGTTGAGAAGGAATTCCCGGAAGCGGAGGGGGACCACCAACACGCGGCCGGCCCCGAGTTCTGCCACTTTCTGTTCACTGTACAACAGGCCCTCGGCCCAGTAGATCCAGTGGGTGCCGGTCTGGTCACCGTTGGCTTGCGCGGTCGCCTGCTGTCGGACCCCTTCGAGAGAGGGACAGGACTGTTGCTCTTGCTGGAACTGCTCTCGGGTGGGGCCCCCTTCATGTTGCCATTGCGTCAGCTCTGGTAGGGCGCTCGGAGAATCCATCTCTTCGGGGGAGGATTCGCTGGGCCCGGGGTCGGTGTCCGCCTCCTCCTCGCTGCTGGCGGGAGGGGGTGTGAGCCCCTCGGGTCGGGCAGTCCCGGAGGTCGAGGAGGAGCGGGGGGCCTGGGCGGTCATGGACCGGGTGATGGCGCAGGCCCAATCAGCCAGTCCCAACATTCGGAGGTGCTCTTGTCGTTCTACTTGAGCCCAGGGGGAACTCTCCAAGTCGTTCCCCAGGAGGCAGTCGACCGGGGCGTCGTCGCGCACCGTCACCTTCAGCAGGCCCGTCACCCCTCCCCACTCGAAGGGGACCAGGGCCATCTGGCATAGGCTTTCACTGTTGTCGGCCGTCCGCACAGGGCACAGCACATTCGGTAGAATCTGTTCAGGGGTCACCAGGTGGCAGCGGACAGCGGTGATACTGGCGCCGGTGTCGCGAAGGGCTTCGGCCCGTTGTCCGTTGACCGTGACCTGCTGCCGGTACTTCTGGGTGTTGGTTGGGATGGGGGTGCAGGGTACCATCTCTCGGCTACCCAGGCAGACCAGGGACATGGCTGCCGGCTCCCACTCAGTGTTTTCTCGGTCGAGGGCCTCTTCTTCCTCCTCTCCCCCCAAGGCGGCGGCTGTCAGCTGCCGGGGCGGGGGCCCGCCGGCCCCGTTTCTTCGGTTCAGGGGGCAGGCCGGGTCGCTGGCAAAGTGTCCGGTTTGTTGGCAGCCATAGCAGGTCACTGGTGGCCGTGGTCCGGGTCGGGCCGGGCCCACCCTTCGCGCTAGGCTCGGGGAGAGATGTGGCTGCGGTGGCCCTCGAGGGGGGCTCCTGGGGGCCCCAGCGGGAGGGTCTCGGTTCCTGTTCGGCCCTCCCCCCCCACCGCGCTGGCGTGGGGGTCCGTTGGGGTTCCTCTGGTACTCCCCCATTGAGCTCCGGGGGACCCGGGAGTTGACCCATCGATCGGCCTCGACGGCAAGTTTTCGCGGGTCGGTCATTTTGCTGTCGAGGAGGTGCTGTCTCAGTTCCACGAAGCAATTATTGGAAAGATGTTCCCAGACGATGAGGTCGACCAGTTGTCCGTAGGTGGTTACTTTGCTGCCTTTGATCCACCCTTCTAGGGCCCGACTGAAAAAGTCCACATATTCCACCCATGTGGTACCCGGGATTTTCTTGCAGTCTCGGAACCGCTGGCGGTACATCTCCGCTGTTAGCCCGTATCGGGTGAGCAGGGCCTCCTTCATGTGATCGTAGGAGGTCATCACCTCCTCCGGTAGCTGGAGCAGCGTGTCCCGCCCTTCACTCAGGAATCGCCCCCACAGGCCTGCGCCCCAGTCTTTTCGGGGCACCCGATGGGAGGTCATGGCCACCTCGTAGGCCTTGAACCATTGTTGGATATCGTCATTCTTGTAATACTCCTTGACGACCTCCTTCGGGATATGCACCTTGGCCTCGGGGGGCGGTAGAGTGTCTCTAGTACTGGGGGTGTTGGTCCCTCCGTTCTTGGCCTTGATCTCGAGCTCCTTGAGACTGCGCTCGTGCTCAAGAGTTAGTTTCTTTTCCTCCAACTCCCGGTGTTGTCTCTTCTCTTCTATTTCTTCTTGAAGGCGTAGCTGCTCGAGGGCCAGTTTCTTTTCTGCCAGCTGGAGTTCGCCGTCCAGCCGCAGTCGGGCGAGCTCTAGTTCGTGGCTCCGGACCTTTTCCCGCTCTCGTATTTCTTCCTCGGAGAGGCCGGTTTCTAGGCTCTTTCTTCCTCCGGTTGCCGGGGTCAGTGCGGTTGCTGTGGTCTCCGTCAGGGGCAAGGGCCCTTCTTCCTGGGAGGGGCCTGCCCCAGCCTCCAACCATGCCCTCAGAGCTTTCTGCATCTCTTCCTTGGTACCGAGGCTGGTGGTTGCAATGCCTTTGTCTCTGCAGAACTGTTTTAATTCTTTGTGTGTATATTCTTCCAGCCGTTCGGGCTGGAACTCCATTGTCGCGTTGTTTTCCTGGCTGCTCATGATGCTATTCGTTTGGATGGGTAGCTAGTGGGTACTGGCTGGTACGTACTGCGTTCGGCTCGGATCCCGTCGCTGGCCACCAAATGTTGGAAGGCGGACCCCGAGGAGTCGGTGAGACCACCAAGGGGGGGCCCTCTCACTGCACGAAGTAGCCGAGCGCTGCCGAGAAGTCTCCTGAGAGATCCTTCTCCTATCCCGTACTAGCACAGTAACACCACCACACCGGACTCAAGGAGGTTGTCTCAAGACAAGCAATTCTTTATCATCAATAAAAGGTTACGAGTTCAATATTTACACGAAGGGATCGAGGGATCCACCAAAAGTCTCAATGTCTCTTTGGAAGGGTAGGGGTAGCGGGACAGTCTTTGGCAGGAATGTGGTACGAGGGTACCTGGGGCCCAGTTCTTATCCTCACGCTGGAGGACCTCCGATCTCGGAGGGGTCGAGCCGCGACGGCGTCAGCAGGGCTCTGGCGTACAGTTCGTGGAGAGCCGCGATTCAATCAGCAGGGCTCTCAAGATGGTTTCTGTTCAGCTCGAGCCGCGACGTCGTCAGCAGGGCTCCGAGGAAGGTTCCAGCGAGGTTGGGCCGCGACAGCGTCTGCAGGGCTCCGATGTTCCAGGTGGTTCAGAAAAGGGTTCACAGGAGGGAGCCGCGACGCAGTCAGCAGGGCTCGTGATGGTTCCGGCAAGAGTTCGTCTCCGTGGGGTCAGCCGCGATTCGATCAGCAGGGCTCTCGACTCCGGGATACAACTGCCGAGCTGTGGTGGGGTCGCCCCAGATATAGGTCTGGAGCCCTTTGATGTCCGGACCTATGCGCCCGAGGGGGCGGAGTGGCCGGGTGGAGGTGGCCAGACGCCCAGCAGGAGAGGCGCCAGGCCCATGGGAGTTGCAGGGCGATCACACCTCGAGAGGGGAGGACAGTTGGGGGTCCCATCGATACTGTCCTCCGCCGGGGCGATGAATGGTTCCTGCGGCACCCCCTGGCCAGTTCGTGGTGCCTCGATGTCGGGGCTTCGCTGGGGTCGAGGCTGGGTTGAGCGGGGTCGCGCCGGCTGGGGCACGGTGTGACGTGGATGCCAACAAGATGGCGGAGCCACGAGGAGTATGCGACCACGTGCAGCTCCGGGTGAAGGGCCTTGGTGCAGTCCAGACGGGTGGCCCGTGACGGCCGGGGCGGGGAACGGCCACAATCCAGGGGGTTAGGGACCACGCCACGAGGCCAGGTCCAACAGGTGGACAGTAAGCTGTCAAAAGGCATTTGATGACCTGAAGGAGGCCATGTGCTCTGCACCTATCCTGAAAAGTCCTGACTACTCCAAAGAGTTTATTGTCCAAACAGATGCTTCTGAGTTGGGTGTGGGAGCTGTGCTGTCACAACTTAATGTAGATGGTCAAGACCAACCCATTGCTTTTATTAGCAGAAGGTTGACACCCAGAGAGAAGAATTGGTCAGCTATTGAGAGGGAGGCCTTTGCTGTGGTGTGGGCCCTGAAGAAGCTGAGGCCATACTTGTTTGGCACTCACTTCAAGATTCAGACCGACCATAAGCCCCTCTTGTGGCTAAATCAGATGAAGGGTGAAAACCCCAAACTGCTTAGGTGGTCCATTTCCCTACAGGGGATGGACTTTACAGTGGAGCACCGGCCAGGTACTGACCATGGGAATGCAGATGGTCTCTCCAGGTACTTCCACTTAGGACATGAAGACGAGACTGGTCAAGGCTAGTTTAATGTCCCAGCGTTTGGGGGGGTTGTGTAGGAGAGTAGGGTCTGCTATCCTATGGTCACCCCAAATTTTTGCTTTTTGCTTCACTGGTTTTTGACATATTGAGGCTGTGGGCCTGCCAATCAGACCCCAGCCTGCTGTTCTCTCTACTAAATTTAAACTATGCACCCTAGGTGCATAACCAATTGGAAGTGGATCACCCTGTCAGCCCCTGTAGCAGTGTACACTAGGTACCCAGGGCATTGGTGTACCCAAGGCCTGCCAGGGGCTGCAGCATGTATTATGCCACCCCAGGCTTGGCCTAACAATCTGACACAACTGGCTGTTCACTCAGCTGGGGTAAGTTGGTGTAATCACCTCTTACTTAGGTGTAGTATACCTATACCTAACCTTAAATGGGACACCTGGTAACCTATAAGTCACTCCTATGGCAGGCCTTAACAATCCTGAAGGCAGAGTGCTTGGTTCCATGTGAGATGGTGCTCTGGCATGAGCTGAGCCTGTCTGCAGTGGTCGGAACAACTTCCTTCTACTGTTTCCAGATATCGTCATACCATATACTCTTAAGTGCATTATGAACCTCGCGGTTAAATGCTATCTTTGGTTTGGCTTTATCAAAACATGTCGAGTAAGGTGTCATACGAATTGGAATACTAACCCCTCGCCAATTCTGGTGACGGGGTTAGCATTCCAACCTTCTAGAGGGACACGACATGTACAGTACCTGAAACCCGGGTAAAATCAGACATAGCCTCAGCTCCACAAAATGGATGCTGCCACCACAGACACAAGTCTGCCCTCCTGCTGCTGGGAGTCCTTCCAGCTTGGGAGGTGTGGACAAAGGGTTTCCTGCCAGGGGAGGTGCATGCACCACCCCAGACAGGATTTTGTGTATTGGTCAGGTAGGGCCTGAAAGAAACCAGACATGCCTGTGGCTCACAAGGAGCCTCGGTGCATATGCCAGTTCAAACCGGTCCTGGGGCACACCAGTCCCGGGCCTGGGGCGAGCTGCACAAAGGATTGGGGGTGTAACCACCCCCCTTCCTGGTCCCACCCATAGGGAGGGACCTAGCAGGTAGTCCGGCCCCTAGAATCCGCTTAAAGGTAGGAGCTGTGTCCTAAGACTTCAGACATCCTGGAATCAACTTGAAACTAAGAAGAAGACGGGAACTTCGACATTCTGCTGCACAGAAGACTGAAGGAAATCTCCCCTGTGGTCAGGGAGTGACCACCTTGCTAACGCAAGCACCATCCAGCGAATCAACGTCCGCTTTGCCACCGCCTCCCGCTGGAGTCCGAGCCCAGAGACTGACAAGACCTGGACCTCCAGACCTCTCACCACCCGATCCACAGTCCCTGAAAAGAGGAGACCCGTGGAGGCACCGAGACACGTGGAGCCAGCCATCTTGAAACGACCACGACAAGCTGACAAGTGCAACAACCGAGGCTCCCTCCAAGTTGTGCTTTGGGATCTGAGAAGCCCAACCCTCGAGCAGCATCTGCACCAAAGGTGAGCCCTCCAGCATCTCCACGATCTGCGTGGGGCCCTTCTGCATTTTGCCACTCAACGCGCCTAACCGGTTGCTGGCCCGCTGGCTAGTAGCCATCTTGGCGACGAACTTTACGAAATACACCGCTGGTCTGGTTGCGCCAGACTGGCCCTTGCTCCCCTCCAAAGGAGCAGTCCCTCTGACCTTGCTGATCAGAACCATCAGCTTATTTCATCTCCTACAACAATTGCTTTTGCCAAGGCTTGTTTGCTTTGATCAAGTCGCTGACACGGCCGACAGCGAGAGCCTGCGTGGGACAGCTCGTGAACCGACTCCTGGACGTCGTCGACCTCCAGGGACCACGTGGCTGCAGAGACAAGCTACACCTTTCTTCCTGTTTGCACCCGACATTGCCTGGTACCCACCTGGTGCCACGCTGGTCACTGGCTAGTGACTGTGAACACAGTCCCCTCTGCTTACAGGTCTTCAACATCTCCGATCCACTCTTGGATCCACCGCATCTCTCCCGGACCGACCGCCTGCAGCATCTTTGTCTTCAGGCTCCACGGAACAGATAGAAGAAACCCGACGCACTTCGAGGCCTATGCACCCGCTTCCTGTGGGTGAGGTAAAGCTGGCACTCCTGTGCCCAAGTGTAGTATTACATCTCTAGTGCCTGTGTTCCAAATCTTGAGTTCCTAGTCCATCCGGAAGATCCTCTTTGCAGTAACTTTGTACTTTTTACGCACCCATTGAAACCTACGGGAGCACGCATGTGACTATTTGCTCTGCACACGCCACCCGTGGACCTCCTGGTCACTAACTGAAGTTAGCTCCTTGTAGGCCCAGCGATTCTAGAGGCCCTAGGCCTTTTCCCCTTTCTGTTCGTGGTACTTATACCACTATTTTAGTATATGGTTCGAGTGGCCACCAGGGCCTATCCATATAAAGTGCAACTTCTGTGTATTCTACTGTAATCTTGTTTGACGATTTGTGCTCCTGTGCTCATAAAGAGACTAGGGGTTACTTTGAGAAATAAATACATATATATTTTGAATATATATCTGTGTGGTGTCCTTTCATTGGTATAAAAGGGGGTTGCATTTGGTAAAACAGCTGGCTTAACATGCTTCACGAGTTTAGCCTCAAAGACTGCTTAGCCTACGCTACCACTAGGGCAGCTAGTCCGAAAAGGTTGACTTACAAACACACCATAAGGGTTGCTTGGCATGGTACAAGGTGATCACTTTAACTAGTGAGCATCATATACCAGGCCAACTTCTCACAGCCGTGCAGCAGTGTTTCGTGTAGCATTGTGCAGCATGTAGCAGTGTGCGTTGTGCAGCAGTGTGTGGCATGCAGCAGTGTGTGGCGTGCAGCAATGTGCGGTGTGCAGCAGTGTGTGGCGTGCAGCAGTGTGTGGCATGCAGCAGTATGTGGCGTGCAGCGGCATGCAGCGGCATGCAGCATTGTGAGGCGTGCAGCAGTGTGAGGCGTGCAGCAGTGTTTTGTGTAGCAGTGTGAGGCGTGCAGAAGTGTGCGGTGTGCAGCAGTGTGTGGCGTGCAGCAGTGTGTAATGCAGCAGTGTGTAATGCAGCAGTGTGTGGCGTGCGGTAGTGTGCGGCGTGCAGCGGTGTGCGGCGTGCAGCAGTGTGCGGTGTGCAGCAGTGTGTGGCATGCAGCAGTGTTTCGTGTAGCAGTGTGAGGCATGCAGCACTGTGTGCGGCATGCAGCAGTGTGCGGCGTGCAGCAGTGTGCGGTGTGCAGCAGTGTGTGGCGTCCAGCAGTGTTTCGTGTAGCAGTGTGAGGCATGCAGCACTGTGTGGCATGCAGCGGCGTGCAGCAGTGTGTGGCATGCAGCAGTGTGCTGCATGCAGCAGTGTGCTGCGTGCAGCAGTGTCGTGCAGCATACAGCAGTGAGTAATGCTGCAGCAGTGTTTCGTGTAGCAGTGTGTGGCGTGCAGTAGTATGTAATGCAGCAGTGTGTGACGTGCAGCAGTGTGTGGCATGCAGGGGCATGCAGCAGTGTGTGGCATGCAGCAGTGTGTGGCGTGCAGCAGTGTGTTGCGTGCAGCGGCATGCAGCAGTGTGTGGTGTGCAGCAGTGTGCGGCGTGTAGCAGTGTGCTGCATGCAGCAGTGTGCGGCGTGCAGCAGTGTGAGGCGTTCAGCAGTGTTTCGTGTAGCAGTGTGAGGCATGCAGCAGTGTGCGGCATGCAGTAGTGTGTAATGCAGCAATGTGTAATGGAGCAGTGTGTGGCGTGCAGTAGTGTGCAGCATGAAGCAGTGTGCGGCATGCAGCAGTGTGTGGCGTGCAGCAGTGTGCGGCGTGCAGCATTTTGTGGCATGCAGCAGTGTTTTGTGTAGCAGTGTGAGGCATGCAGCACTGTGTGGTGTGCAGCGGCGTGCAGCAGTGTGTGGTGTGCAGCAGTGTGTGGCGTGCAGCAGTGTGCTGCATGCAGCAGTGTCGTGCAGCATGCAGCAGTGAGTAATGCAGCAGTGTGCAGCAGTGTACGGCGTGCAGCAGTGTGTGCCGTGCAGCAGTGTGTGGTGTGCAGCAGTGTTTTGTGTAGCACTGTGCGGCATGCAGCAATGTGTGGCGCGCAGCAGTGTGTGGCGTGCAGCAGTGTGGTGTGCAGCAGTGTTTCATGTAGCAGTGTGCGGCGTGCTGCAGTGTGCGCCATGCAGCAGTGTGTGGTGTGCAGCAGTGTGTGGCTTGCAGCGGCATGGAGCAGTGTGTGACGTGCAGCAGTGTGTGGCGTGCAGCAGTGTGAGGCGTGTAGCAGTGTGTGGCATGCAGCAGTGTGCGGCATGCAGCAGTGTGTGCCGTGCAGCAGTGTGTGCCGTGCAGCAGTGTTTCGTGTAGCATTGTGCGGCGTGTAGCAGTGTGCGGTGTGCAGCAGTGTGTGGCATGCAGCAGTGTGTGGCGTGCAGCAGTGTGTGGTGTGCAGCAGTGTGTGGTGTGCAGCAGTATGTGGCGTGCAGCGGCATGCAGCGGCATGCAGCATTGTGAGGCGTGCAGCAGTGTGAGGCATGCAGCAGTGTTTTGTGTAGTAGTGTGAGGCGTGCAGAAGTGTGCGGCGTGCAGCAGTGTGTAATGCAGCAGTGTGTAATGCAGCAGTGTTTGGCGTGCGGTAGTGTGCGGCGTGCAGCAGTGTGCGGTGTGCAGCAGTGTGCGGTGTGCAGCAGTGTGCGGTGTGCAGCAGTGTGTGGCGTGCAGCAGTGTTTCGTGTAGCAGTGTGAGGCGTGCAGCAGTGTGTGGTGTGCAGCAGTGTGCGGCATGCAGCATTGTGGAATGCAGCAGTGTGGAATGCAGCAGTGTGTGGCGTGCGGTAGTGTGTGGCGTGCAGCAGTGTGCGGCATGCAGCAGTGTGTGGCGTGCAGCAGTGTGCAGCGTGCAGCAGTGTGTGGCGTGCAGCAGTGTTTCGTGTAGCAGTGTGAGGCATGCAGCACTGTGTGGCGTGCAGCGGCGTGCAGCAGTGTGCGGCGTGCAGCAGTGTGCTGCATGCAGCAGTCTGCTGCGTGCAGCAGTGTCATGCAGCATACAGCAGTGGGTAATGCTGCAGCAGTGTTTCGTGTAGCAGTGTGTGGCGTGCAGTAGTATGAAATGCAGCAGTGTGTGACGTGCAGCAGTGTGTGGCGTGCAGGGGCATGCAGCAGTGTGTGGCATGCAGCAGTGTGTGGCGTGCAGCAGTGTCTTGCGTGCAGCAGCATGCAGCAGTGTGTGGCGTGCAGCAGTGTATGGCGTGCAGCAGTGTGTGGTGTGCAGCAGTGTGCGGCGTGTAGCAGTGTGCGGCATGCAGCAGTGTGTGGCGTGCAGCAGTGTGAGGCGTGCAGCAGTGTTTCGTGTAGTAGTGTGAGGCGTGCAGCAGTGTGCGGCGTGCAGTAGTGTGTAATGCAGCAGTGTGTAATGCAGCAGTGTGTGGCGTGCGGTAGTGTGCGGCGTGCAGCAGTGTGCGGCATGCAGCAGTGTGTGGCGTGCAGCAGTGTGCGGCGTGCAGCAGTTTGTGGCATGCAGCAGTGTTTTGTGTAGCAGTGTGAGGTATGCAGCACTGTGTGGTGTGCAGCGGCGTGCAGCAGTGTGTGGCGTGCAGCAGTGTGTGGCGTGCAGCAGTGTCGTGCAGCATGCAGCAGTGAGTAATGCAGCAGTGTGCAGCAGTGTGCGGCGTGCAGCAGTGTGTGCCGTGCAGCAGTGTGTGGCGTGCAGCAGTGTTTCGTGTAGCATTGTGCGGCGTGCAGCAATGTGTGGCGCGCAGCAGTGTGTGGCATGCAGCAGTGTGTGGCATGCAGCAGTGTGTGGTGTGCAGCAGTGTTTCGTGTAGCAGTCTGCGGCATGCAGCAGTAAGCAGTGTGCAGCAGTGAGCGGCATGCTGCAGTGTGCGCCATGCAGCAGTGTGTGGTGTGCAGCAGTGTGTGGCTTGCAGCGGCATGGAGCAGTGTGTGACGTGCAGCAGTGTGTGGCGTGCAGCAGTGTGAGGCATGCAGCAGTGTGCGGCGTGCAGCAGTGTGCAGCATGCAGCAGTGTGTTGCGTGCAGCAGTGTGAGGCGTGCAGCAGTGTGTGCCGTGCAGCAGTGTTTCGTGTAGCAGTGTGCGGCGTGTAGCAGTGTGCGGTGTGCAGCAGTGTGTGGCATGCAGCAGTGTGTGGTGTGCAGCAGTGTGCGGCATGCAGCAGTGTGTGGCGTGCAGCAGTGTGTGGCGTGCAGCAGTATGTGGCATGCAGCGGCATGCAGCGGCATGCAGCATTGTGAGGCGTGCAGCAGTGTGAGGCGTGCAGCAGTGTTTTGTGTAGCAGTGTGAGGCGTGCAGAAGTGTGCGGCGTGCAGCAGTGTGCGGCGTGCAGCAGTGTGTAATGCAGCAGTGTGTAATGCAGCAGTGTGTGGCGTGCAGTAGTGTGCGGCATGCAGCAGTGTGCGGCATGCAGCAGTGTGCGGTGTGCAGCAGTGTGTGGAGTGCAGCAGTGTTTCGTGTAGCAGTGTGAAGCATGCAGCACTGTGTGCGGCGTGCAGCAGTGTGCGGTGTGCAGCAGTGTGCGGCATGCAGCAGTGTGCGGTGTGCAGCAGTGTGTGGCATGCAGCAGTGTTTCGTGTAGCAGTATGAGGCATGCAGCACTGTGTGGCATGCAGCGGCGTGCAGCAGTGTGCTGCATGCAGCAGTGTCGTGCAGCATACAGCAGTGAGTAATGCTGCAGCAGTGTTTCGTGTAGCAGTGTGTGGCGTGCAGTAGTATGTAATGCAGCAGTGTGTGACGTGCAGCAGTGTGTGGCGTGCAGGGGCATGCAGCAGTGTGTGGCGTGCAGCAGTGTGTTGCGTGCAGCGGCATGCAGCAGTGTGTGGCGTGCAGCAGTGTGTGGCATGCAGCAGTGTATGGCGTGCAGCAGTGTATGGTGTGCAGCATTGTGCGGCGTGTAGCAGTGTGCGGCATGCAGCAGTGTGCGGCGTGCAGCAGTGTGAGGCGTGCAGCAGTGTTTCGTGTAGCAGTGTGAGGCGTGCAGCAGTGTGCGGCGTGCAGTAGTGTGCAATGCGGCAGTGTGTAATGCAGCAGTGTCTGGCGTGCGGTAGTGTGCGGCATGCAGCAGTGTGCGGCATGCAGCAGTGTGTGGCGTGCAGCAGTGTGCGGCGTGCAGCAGTTTGTGGCATGCAGCAGTGTTTTGTGTAGCAGTGTGAGGCATGCAGCACTGTGTGGTGTGCAGCAGCGTGCAGCAGTGTGTGGTGTGCAGCAGTGTGTAGCGTGCAGCAGTGTGCTGCGTGCAGCAGTGTTGTGCAGCATGCTGCAGTGAGTAATGCAGCAGTGTGCAGCAGTGTGCGGCGTGCAGCAGTGTGTGCCGTGCAGCAGTGTGTGGTGTGCAGCAGTGTTTCGTGTAGCATTGTGAGGCATGCAGCACTGTGTGGCACGCAGCAGTATGTGGCATGCAGCAGTGTGCGGCATGCAGCAGTGTGCGGCGTGCAGCAGTGTGCGGCGTGCTGCAGTGTGCGCCATGCAGCAGTGTGTGGTGTGCAGCAGTGTGTGGCTTGCAGCGGCATGGAGAAGTGTGTGTCGTGCAGCAGTGTGTGTCGTGCAGCAGTGTGAGGCATGTAGCAGTGTGCGGCATGCAGCAGTGTGCGGCGTGCAGCAGTGTGTGCCGTGCAGCAGTGTTTCGTGTAGCATTGTGCGGCGTGTAGCAGTGTGCGGTGTGCAGCAGTGTGTGGCGTGCAGCAGTGTGTGGCATGCAGCAGTGTGCGGCGTGCAGCAGTGTGTGCCGTGCAGCAGTGTGTGCCGTGCAGCAGTGTTTCGTGTAGCATTGTGCGGCGTGTAGCAGTGTGCAGCAGTGTGTGGCATGCAGCAGTGTGTGGCGTGCAGCAGTGTGTATTGTGCAGCAGTGTGTGGCGTGCAGCAGTATGTGGCGTGCAGCGGCATGCAGCAGCATGCAGCATTGTGAGGCGTGCAGCAGTGTGAGGCGTGCAGCAGTGTTTTGTGTAGTAGTGTGAGGCGTGCAGAAGTGTGCGGCGTGCAGCAGTGTGTAATGCAGCAGTGTGTAATGCAGCAGTGTTTGGCGTGCGGTAGTGTGCGGCGTGCAGCAGTGTGCGGCGTGCAGCAGTGTGCGGTGTGCAGCAGTGTGCGGTGTGCAGCAGTGTGTGGCGTGCAGCAGTGTTTCGTGTAGCAGTGTGAGGCGTGCAGCAGTGTGTGGTGTGCAGCAGTGTGCGGCATGCAGCATTGTGGAATGCAGCAGTGTGGAATGCAGCAGTGTGTGGCGTGCGGTAGTGTGTGGCGTGCAGCAGTGTGCGGCATGCAGCAGTGTGTGGCGTGCAGCAGTGTGCAGCGTGCAGCAGTGTGTGGCGTGCAGCAGTGTTTCGTGTAGCAGTGTGAGGCATGCAGCACTGTGTGGCATGCAGCGGCGTGCAGCAGTGTGCGGCGTGCAGCAGTGTGCTGCATGCAGCAGTCTGCTGCATGCAGCAGTGTCATGCAGCATACAGCAGTGGGTAATGCTGCAGCAGTGTTTCGTGTAGCAGTGTGTGGCGTGCAGTAGTATGAAATGCAGCAGTGTGTGACGTGCAGCAGTGTGTGGCATGCAGGGGCATGCAGCAGTGTGTGGCATGCAGCAGTGTGTGGCGTGCAGCAGTGTCTTGCGTGCAGCGGCATGCAGCAGTGTGTGGCGTGCAGCAGTGTATGGCGTGCAGCAGTGTGTGGTGTGCAGCAGTGTGCGGCGTGTAGCAGTGTGCGGCATGCAGCAGTGTGTGGCGTGCAGCAGTGTGAGGCGTGCAGCAGTGTTTCGTGTAGTAGTGTGAGGCGTGCAGCAGTGTGCGGCGTGCAGTAGTGTGTAATGCAGCAGTGTGTAATGCAGCAGTGTGTGGCGTGCGGTAGTGTGCGGTGTGCAGCAGTGTGCGGCATGCAGCAGTGTGTGGCGTGCAGCAGTGTGCGGCGTGCAGCAGTTTGTGGCATGCAGCAGTGTTTTGTGTAGCAGTGTGAGGTATGCAGCACTGTGTGGTGTGCAGCGGCGTGCAGCAGTGTGTGGCGTGCAGCAGTGTGTGGCGTGCAGCAGTGTCGTGCAGCATGCAGCAGTGAGTAATGCAGCAGTGTGCAGCAGTGTGCGGCGTGCAGCAGTGTGTGCCGTGCAGCAGTGTGTGGCGTGCAGCAGTGTTTCGTGTAGCATTGTGCGGCGTGCAGCAATGTGTGGCGCGCAGCAGTGTGTGGCATGCAGCAGTGTGTGGCATGCAGCAGTGTGTGGTGTGCAGCAGTGTTTCGTGTAGCAGTCTGCGGCATGCAGCAGTAAGCAGTGTGCAGCAGTGAGCGGCATGCTGCAGTGTGCGCCATGCAGCAGTGTGTGGTGTGCAGCAGTGTGTGGCTTGCAGCGGCATGGAGCAGTGTGTGACGTGCAGCAGTGTGTGGCGTGCAGCAGTGTGAGGCATGCAGCAGTGTGCGGCGTGCAGCAGTGTGCAGCATGCAGCAGTGTGTTGCGTGCAGCAGTGTGAGGCGTGCAGCAGTGTGTGCCGTGCAGCAGTGTTTCGTGTAGCAGTGTGCGGCGTGTAGCAGTGTGCGGTGTGCAGCAGTGTGTGGCATGCAGCATTGTGTGGCGTGCAGCAGTGTGCGGCATGCAGCAGTGTGTGGCGTGCAGCAGTGTGTGGCGTGCAGCAGTATGTGGCATGCAGCGGCATGCAGCGGCATGCAGCATTGTGAGGCGTGCAGCAGTGTGAGGCGTGCAGCAGTGTGCGGCGTGCAGCAGTGTGTAATGCAGCAGTGTGTAATGCAGCAGTGTGTGGCGTGCGGTAGTGTGCGGCATGCAGCAGTGTGCGGTGTGCAGCAGTGTATGGCGTGCAGCAGTGTTTCGTGTAGCAGTTTGAAGCATGCAGCACTGTGTGCGGCGTGCAGCAGCGTGCGGTGTGCAGCAGTGTGCGGCGTGCAGCAGTGTGCGGTGTGCAGCAGTGTGTGGCATGCAGCAGTGTTTCGTGTAGCAGTATGAGGCATGCAGCACTGTGTGGCATGCAGCGGCGTGCAGCAGTGTGCTGCATGCAGCAGTGTGCTGCATGCAGCAGTGTCGTGCAGCATACAGCAGTGAGTAATGCTGCAGCAGTGTTTCGTGTAGCAGTGTGTGGCGTGCAGTAGTATGTAATGCAGCAGTGTGTGACGTGCAGCAGTGTGTGGCATGCAGGGGCATGCAGCAGTGTGTGGCGTGCAGCAGTGTGTTGCGTGCAGCGGCATGCAGCAGTGTGTGGCGTGCAGCAGTGTGTGGCATGCAGCAGTGTATGGCGTGCAGCAGTGTATGGTGTGCAGCATTGTGCGGCGTGTAGCAGTGTGCGGCATGCAGCAGTGTGCGGCGTGCAGCAGTGTGAGGCGTGCAGCAGTGTTTCGTGTAGCAGTGTGAGGCGTGCAGCAGTGTGCGGCGTGCAGTAGTGTGCAATGCGGCAGTGTGTAATGCAGCAGTGTCTGGCGTGCGGTAGTGTGCGGCATGCAGCAGTGTGTGGCATGCAGCAGTGTGTGGCGTGCAGCAGTGTGCGGCGTGCAGCAGTTTGTGGCATGCAGCAGTGTTTTGTGTAGCAGTGTGAGGCATGCAGCACTGTGTGGTGTGCAGCAGCGTGCAGCAGTGTGTGGTGTGCAGCAGTGTGTGGCGTGCAGCAGTGTCGTGCAGCATGCTGCAGTGAGTAATGCAGCAGTGTGCAGCAGTGTGCGGCGTGCAGCAGTGTGTGCCGTGCAGCAGTGTGTGGTGTGCAGCAGTGTTTCGTGTAGCATTGTGCGGCATGCAGCACTGTGTGGCGCGCAGCAGTGTGTGGCATGCAGCAGTGTGCGGCATGCAGCAGTGTGCGGCGTGCAGCAGTGTGCGGCGTGCTGCAGTGTGCGCCATGCAGCAGTGTGTGGTGTGCAGCAGTGTGTGGCTTGCAGCGGCATGGAGAAGTGTGTGTCGTGCAGCAGTGTGTGTCGTGCAGCAGTGTGAGGCATGTAGCAGTGTGCGGCATGCAGCAGTGTGCGGCGTGCAGCAGTGTGTGCCGTGCAGCAGTGTTTCGTGTAGCATTGTGCGGTGTGTAGCAGTGTGCGGTGTGCAGCAGTGTGTGGCGTGCAGCAGTGTGTGGCATGCAGCAGTGTGCGGCGTGCAGCAGTGTGTGCCGTGCAGCAGTGTGTGCCGTGCAGCAGTGTTTCGTGTAGCATTGTGCGGCGTGTAGCAGTGTGCGGTGTGCAGTAGTGTGTGGCATGCAGCAGTGTGTGGCGTGCAGCAGTGTGTGGTGTGCAGCAGTGTGTGGCGTGCAGCAGTATGTGGCGTGCAGCGGCATGCAGCGGCATGCAGCATTGTGAGGCTTGCAGCAGTGTGAGGCGTGCAGCAGTGTTTTGTGTAGTAGTGTGAGGCGTGCAGAAGTGTGCGGCGTGCAGCAGTGTGTAATGCAGCAGTGTGTAATGCAGCAGTGTTTGGCGTGCGGTAGTGTGCGGTGTGCAGCAGTGTGCGGCGTGCAGCAGTGTGCGGTGTGCAGCAGTGTGCGGTGTGCAGCAGTGTGTGGCGTGCAGCAGTGTTTCGTTTAGCAGTGTGAGGCGTGCAGCAGTGTGTGGTGTGCAGCAGTGTGCGGCATGCAGCATTGTGGAATGCAGCAGTGTGGAATGCAGCAGTGTGTGGCGTGCGGTAGTGTGTGGCGTGCAGCAGTGTGCGGCATGCAGCAGTGTGTGGCGTGCAGCAGTAAGCAGCGTGCAGCAGTGTGTGGCGTGCAGCAGTGTTTCGTGTAGCAGTGTGAGGCATGCAGCACTGTGTGGCGTGCAGCGGCGTGCAGCAGTGTGCGGCGTGCAGCAGTGTGCTGCATGCAGCAGTCTGCTGCGTGCAGCAGTGTCATGCAGCATACAGCAGTGGGTAATGCTGCAGCAGTGTTTCGTGTAGCAGTGTGTGGCGTGCAGTAGTATGAAATGCAGCAGTGTGTGACGTGCAGCAGTGTGTGGCGTGCAGGGGCATGCAGCAGTGTGTGGCATGCAGCAGTGTGTGGCGTGCAGCAGTGTCTTGCGTGCAGCGGCATGCAGCAGTGTGTGGCGTGCAGCAGTGTATGGCGTGCAGCAGTGTGTGGTGTGCAGCAGTGTGCGGCGTGTAGCAGTGTGCGGCATGCAGCAGTGTGCGGCGTGCAGCAGTGTGAGGCGTGCAGCAGTGTTTCGTGTAGTAGTGTGAGGCGTGCAGCAGTGTGCGGCGTGCAGTAGTGTGTAATGCAGCAGTGTGTAATGCAGCAGTGTGTGGCGTGCGGTAGTGTGCGGCGTGCAGCAGTGTGCGGCATGCAGCAGTGTGTGGCGTGCAGCAGTGTGTGGCGTGCAGCAGTTTGTGGCATGCAGCAGTGTTTTGTGTAGCAGTGTGAGGTATGCAGCACTGTGTGGTGTGCAGAGGCGTGCAGCAGTGTGTGGCGTGCAGCAGTGTGTGGCGTGCAGCAGTGTCGTGCAGCATGCAGCAGTGAGTAATGCAGCAGTGTGCAGCAGTGTGCGGCGTGCAGCAGTGTGTGCCATGCAGCAGTGTGTGGCGTGCAGCAGTGTTTCGTGTAGCATTGTGCGGCGTGCAGCAATGTGTGGCGCGCAGCAGTGTGTGGCATGCAGCAGTGTGTGGCATGCAGCAGTGTGTGGTGTGCAGCAGTGTTTCGTGTAGCAGTGTGCGGCATGCAGCAGTAAGCAGTGTGCAGCAGTGAGCGGCATGCTGCAGTGTGCGCCATGCAGCAGTGTGTGGTGTGCAGCAGTGTGTGGCTTGCAGCGGCATGGAGCAGTGTGTGACGTGCAGCAGTGTGTGGCGTGCAGCAGTGTGAGGCGTGCAGCAGTGTGCGGCGTGCAGCAGTGTGCAGCATGCAGCAGTGTGCGGCGTGCAGCAGTGTGAGGCGTGCAGCAGTGTGTGCCGTGCAGCAGTGTTTCGTGTAGCATTGTGCGGCGTGTAGCAGTGTGCGGTGTGCAGCAGTGTGTGGCATGCAGCAGTGTGTGGCGTGCAGCAGTGTGCGGCATGCAGCAGTGTGTGGCGTGCAGCAGTATGTGGCATGCAGCGGCATGCAGCGGCTTGCAGCATTGTGAGGCGTGCAGCAGTGTGAGGCGTGCAGCAGTGTTTTGTGTAGCAGTGTGAGGCGTGCAGAAGTGTGCGGCGTGCAGCAGTGTGCGGCGTGCAGCAGTGTGTAATGCAGCAGTGTGTAATGCAGCAGTGTGTGGCGTGCGGTAGTGTGCGGCATGCAGCAGTGTGCGGCATGCAGCAGTGTGCGGTGTGCAGCAGTGTGTGGCGTGCAGCAGTGTTTCGTGTAGCAGTGTGAAGCATGCAGCACTGTGTGCGGCGTGCAGCAGTGTGCGGTGTGCAGCAGTGTGCGGTGTGCAGCAGTGTGCGGCGTGCAGCAGTGTGCGGTGTGCAGCAGTGTGTGGCATGCAGCAGTGTTTCGTGTAGCAGTATGAGGCATGCAGCACTGTGTGGCATGCAGCGGCGTGCAGCAGTGTGCTGCATGCAGCAGTGTGCTGCATGCAGCAGTGTCGTGCAGCATACAGCAGTGAGTAATGCTGCAGCAGTGTTTCGTGTAGCAGTGTGTGGCGTGCAGTAGTATGTAATGCAGCAGTGTGTGACGTGCAGCAGTGTGTGGCGTGCAGGGGCATGCAGCAGTGTGTGGCGTGCAGCAGTGTGTTGCGTGCAGTGGCATGCAGCAGTGTGTGGCGTGCAGCAGTGTGTGGCATGCAGCAGTGTATGGCGTGCAGCAGTGTATGGTGTGCAGCATTGTGCGGCGTGTAGCAGTGTGCGGCATGCAGCAGTGTGCGGCGTGCAGCAGTGTGAGGCGTGCAGCAGTGTTTCGTGTAGCAGTGTGAGGCGTGCAGCAGTGTGCGGCGTGCAGTAGTGTGCAATGCGGCAGTGTGTAATGCAGCAGTGTCTGGCGTGCGGTAGTGTGCGGCATGCAGCAGTGTGCGGCATGCAGCAGTGTGTGGCGTGCAGCAGTGTGCGGCGTGCATCAGTTTGTGGCATGCAGCAGTGTTTTGTGTAGCAGTGTGAGGCATGCAGCACTGTGTGGTGTGCAGCAGCGTGCAGCAGTGTGTGGTGTGCAGCAGTGTGTGGCGTGCAGCAGTGTGCTGCGTGCAGCAGTGTCGTGCAGCATGCTGCAGTGAGTAATGCAGCAGTGTGCAGCAGTGTGCGGCGTGCAGCAGTGTGTGCCGTGCAGCAGTGTGTGGTGTGCAGCAGTGTTTCGTGTAGCATTGTGCGGCATGCAGCACTGGGTGGCATGCAGCAGTGTGCGGCGTGCAGCAGTGTGCGGCGTGCTGCAGTGTGCGCCATGCAGCAGTGTGTGGTGTGCAGCAGTGTGTGGCTTGCAGCGGCATGGAGAAGTGTGTGTCGTGCAGCAGTGTGTGTCGTGCAGCAGTGTGAGGCATGTAGCAGTGTGCGGCATGCAGCAGTGTGCGGCGTGCAGCAGTGTGTGCCGTGCAGCAGTGTGTGCCGTTCAGCAGTGTTTCGTGTAGCATTGTGCGGCGTGTAGCAGTGTGCGGTGTGCAGCAGTGTGTGGCGTGCAGCAGTGTGCGGCGTGCAGCAGTGTGTGGCGTGCAGCAGTGTGTGGCGTGCAGCAGTATGTGACGTGCAGCGGCATGCAGCGGCATGCAGCATTGTGAGGCGTGCAGCAGTGTGAGGCGTGCAGCAGTGTTTTGTGTAGCAGTGTGAGGCATGCGGAAGTGTGCGGTGTGCAGCAGTGTGCGGCGTGCAGCAGTGTGTAATGCAGCAGTGTGTAATGCAGCAGTGTGTGACGTGCGGTAGTGTGCGGCGTGCAGCAGTGTGCGGCGTGCAGCAGTGTGAAGCATGCAGCACTGTGTGGCATGCAGCAGTGTGCGGCATGCAGCAGTGTGCTGCGAGCAGCAGTGTCGTGCAGCATACAGCAGTAAGTAATGCTGCAGCAGTGTTTCGTGTAGCGGTGTGTGGCGTGCAGTAGTGTGTAATGCAGCAGTGTGTGATGTGCAGCAGTGTGTGGCATGCAGGGGCATGCAGCAGTGTGTGGCATGCAGCAGTGTGTGGCGTGCAGCAGTGTGTTGCGTGCAGCGGCATGCAGCAGTGTGTGGCATGCAGCAGTGTGTGGCATGCAGCAGTGTATGGCGTGCAGCAGTGTGTGGTGTGCAGCAGTGTGCGGCGTGTAGCAGTGTGCGGCATGCAGCAGTGTGCGGCGTGCAGCAGTGTGAGGCGTGCAGCAGTGTTTCGTGTAGCAGTGTGAGGCGTGCAGCAGTGTGCGGCGTGCAGTAGTGTGTAATGCAGTAGTGTGTAATGCAGAAGTGTGTGGCGTGCGCTAGTGTGCGGCGTGCAGCAGTGTGCGGCAAGCAGCAGTGTGTGGTGTGCAGCAGTGTGCGGCGTGCAGCACTGTGTGGTGTGCAGCGGCGTGCAGCAGTGTGTGGCATGCAGCAGTTTGTGGCATGCAGCAGTGTGCTGCATGCAGCAGTGTCATGCAGCATGCAGCAGTGAGTAATGCAGCAGTGTGCAGCAGTGTGCGGCGTGCAGCAGTGTGTGGCGTGCAGCAGTGTGTCGCGTGCAGCAGTGTTTCGTGTAGCATTGTGCGGCGTGCAGCAATGTGTGGCGTGCAGCAGTGTGTGGCGTGCAGCAGTGTGTGGCATGCAGCAGTGTGTGGTGTGCAGCAGTGTTTCGTGTAGCAGTGTGCGGCATGCTGCAGTGTGCGCCATGCAGCAGTGTGTGGTGTGCAGCAGTGTGTGGCTTGCAGCGGCATGGAGCAGTGTGTTACGTGCAGCAGTGTGTGGCATGCAGCAGTGTGAGGCGTGTAGCAGTGTGCGGCGTGCAGCAGTGTGCGGCATGCAGCAGTGTGTGCCGTGCAGCAGTGTGTGCCGTGCAGCAGTGTGTGGCGTGCAGCAGTATGTGGCGTGCAGCGGCATGCAGCGGCATGCAGCATTGTGAGGTGTGCAGCAGTGTGAGGCGTGCAGCAGTGTGTGGCGTGCAGCAGTGTGTAATGCAGCAGTGTGTAATGCAGCAGTGTGTGGCATGCGGTAGTGTGCGGCATGCGGCAGTGTGCGGCATGCAGCAGTGTGTGGCGTGCAGCAGTGTGCGGCATGCAGCAGTGTGTGGCGTGCAGCGGCATGCAGCAGTGTGTGGCATGCAGCAGTGTTTGGCATGCAGCAGTGTGCGGCGTGCAGCAGTGTTTCGTGTAGCATTGTGTGGCGTGCAGCAGTGTGTGGCGTGCAGCAGTGTGTGGCATGCCGCAGTGTTTTGTGTAGCAGTGTGAGTCGTGCAGAAGTGTGCGTCGTGCAGCAGTGTGTGGCGTGCAGCAGTGTGTAATGCAGCAGTGTGTAATGCAGCAGTGTGTGGTGTGCGGTAGTGTGCGGCATGCAGCAGTGTGTGGCGTGCAGCAGTGTGTGGCATGCAGCAGTGTGCGGCATGCAGCAGTGTGTGGTGTGCAGCGGCATGCAGCAGTGTGTGGCTTGCAGCGGCATGCAGCAGTGTGTGGTGTGCAGCAGTGTTTGGCGTGCAGCAGTGTGTGGCATGCAGCAGTGTTTCGTGTAGCATTGTGTGGCGTGCAGCAGTGTGTGGCATGCAGCAGTGTGCGGTGAGCAGCAGTGTGCTGCATGCAGCAGTGTGTGGCGTGCAGCGGCATGCAGCCGTGTGTGGCGTGCAGCAGTGTGTGGTGTGCAGCAGTGTGCGGCGTGTAGCAGTATGAGGCATGCAGCAGTGTGCGGCATGCAGCAGTGTGCTGTGTGCAGCAGTGTGTGGTGTGCAGCAGTGTGCGGTGTGCAGCAGTGTGAGGCATGCAGCAGTGTGAGGCGTGCAGCAGTGTGTGGCGTGCAGCAGTGTGTGGCGTGCAGCAGTGTGAGGCGTGGAGCAGTGTGAGGCGTGCAGTAGTGTTTCGTGTAGCAGTGTGAGGCATGCAGCAGTGTGCTGCGTGCAGCAGTGTTTGTGTCGCAGTGTGAGGTGTGCAGCAGTGTGCGGCGTGCAGCAGTGTGTGGCGTGCAGCAGTGTGTGGCATGCAGCAGTGTGTGGCGTGCAGCAGTGTTTCGTGTAGCAGTGTGCAGCGTGCAGCAGTGTGTGGCGTGCAGCAGTGTGTGGCATGCATCAATGTGTGGCGTGCAATGGCCTGCAGCAGTGTGTGGCGTGCAGCAGTGTGTTGCATGCAGCAGTGTGTAGCGTGCAGCAGTGTGTGGCGTGCATCAGTGTGTGGTGTGCAGCAGTGTGCGGCGTGCAGCAGTGTGCGAAGTGCAGCAGTGTGCTGCATGCAGCAGTGTGTGGCGTGCAGCAGTGTGTGGCGTGCAGCTGCATGCAGCAGTGTGTGGCATGCAGCAGTGTACGGCATGCAGCAGTGTGCGGCGTGCAGAATTGTGCGGCATGCAGCAGTGTGCGGCATGCAGAAGTTTGAGGCATGCAGCAGTATGAGGCGTGCAGCAGTGTGAGGTGTGCAGCAGTGTTTGGCATGTAGCAGTGTGTGGCGTGCAGCAGTGTGTGGCGTGCAGCAGTGTGTGGCGTGCAGCAGTGTTTTGTGTAGCAGTGTGAGGCATGCAGAAGTGTGCGGCGTGCAGCAGTGTGCGGCATGCAGCAGTGTGTGGCGTGCAGCAGTGTGTGGCTTGCAGTGGCATGCAGCAGTGTGTGACGTGCAGCAGTGTGTGGCGTGCAGGGGCATGCAGCAGTGTGTGGCATGCAGCAGTGTGTGGCGTGCAGCAGTGTGTTGCGTGCAGCGGCATGCAGCAGTGTGTGGCGTGCAGCAGTGTGTGGCATGCAGCAGTGTGCGGCGTGCAGCAGTGTGAGGCGTGCAGCAGTGTTTCGTGTAGCAGTGTGAGGCGTGCAGCAGTGTGCGGCGTGCAGTAGTGTGTAATGCAGCAGTGTGTAATGCAGCAGTGTCTGGCGTGTGGTAGTGTGCGGCATGCAGCAGTGTGCAGCATGCAGCAGTGTGTGGCGTGCAGCAGTGTGCGGCGTGCAGCAGTTTGTGGCATGCAGCAGTGTTTTGTGTAGCAGTGTGAGTCATGCAGCACTGTGTGGTGTGCAGCGGCGTGCAGCAGTGTGTGGTGTGCAGCAGTGTGTGGCGTGCAGCAGTGTGCTGCGTGCAGCAGTGTCGTGCAGCATGCTGCAGTGAGTAATGCAGCAGTGTGCAGCAGTGTGCGGCGTGCAGCAGTGTGCGGCATGCAGCAGTGTGCGGCGTGCAGCAGTGTGTGCCGTGCAGCAGTGTGTGGTGTGCAGCAGTGTTTCGTGTATGTAGGAGAGTAGGGTCTGCTATCCTATGGTCACCCCAAATTTTTGCTTTTTGCTTCACTGGTTTTTGACATATATAGGCTGTGGGCCTGCCAATCAGACCCCCAGCCTGCTGTTCTCTCTACTAAATTTAAACTATGCACCCTAGGTGCATAACCAATTGGAAGTGGATCACCCTGTCAGCCCCTGTACCAGTGTACACTAGGTACCCAGGGCATTGGTGTACCCAAGGCCTGCCAGGGGCTGCAGCATGTATTATGCCACCCCAGGCTTGGCCTAACAATCTGACACAACTGGCTGTTCACTCAGCTGGGGTAAGTTGGTGTAATCACCTCTTACTTAGGTGTAGTATACCTATACCTAACCTTAAATGGGACACCTGGTAACCTATAAGTCACTCCTATGGCAGGCCTTAACAATCCTGAAGGCAGAGTGCTTGGTTCCATGTGAGATGGTGCTCTGGCATGAGCTGAGCCTGTCTGCAGTGGTCGGAACAACTTCCTTCTACTGTTTCCAGATATCGTCATACCATATACTCTTAAGTGCATTATGAACCTCGCGGTTAAATGCTATCTTTGGTTTGGCTTTATCAAAACATGTCGAGTAAGGTGTCATACGAATTGGAATACTAACCCCTCGCAAATTCTGGCGACGGGGTTAGCATTCCACCCTTCTAGAGGGACACGACATGTACAGTACCTGAAACCCGGGTAAAATCAGACATAGCCTCAGCTCCACAAAATGGATGCTGCCACCACAGACACAAGTCTGCCCTCCTGCTGCTGGGAGTCCTTCCAGCTTGGGAGGTGTGGACAAAGGGTTTCCTGCCAGGGGAGGTGCATGCACCACCCCAGACAGGATTTTGTGTATTGGTCAGGTAGGGCTTGAAAGAAACCAGACATGCCTGTGGCTCACAAGGAGCCTCGGTGCATATGCCAGTTCAAACCGGTCCTGGGGCACACCAGTCCCGGGCCTGGGGCGAGCTGGACAAAGGATTGGGGGTGTAACCACCCCCCTTCCTGGTCCCACCCTTAGGGAGGGACCTAGCAGGTAGTCCGGCCCCTAGAATCCGCTTAAAGGTAGGAGCTGTGTCCTAAGACTTCAGACATCCTGGAATCAACTTAACACTAAGAAGAAGACGGGAACTTCGACGCTCTGCTGCACAGAGGACTGAAGCCAATCTCCCCTGTGGTCAGGGAGTGACCACCTTGCTAACGCAAGCACCATCCAGCGAATCAACGTCTGCTTTGCCGCCGCCTCCCGCTGGAGCCCGAGCCCAGAGACTGACAAGACCTGGACCTCCAGACCTCTCACCGCCCGATCCACAGTCCCTGAAAAGAGGAGACCCGTGGAGGCACCGAGACACGTGGAGCCAGCCATCTTGGAACGACTACGACAAGCTGACAAGTGCAACAACCGAGGCTCCCTCCAAGTTGTGCTTTGGGATCTGAGAAGCCCAACACCCGAGCAGCATCTGCACCAAAGGTGAGCCCTCCAGCATCTCCACGATCTGTGTGGGGCCCTTCTGCATTTTGCCACTCGACGCGCCTAACCGGTTGCTGGCCCGCTGGCTAGTAGCCATCTTGGCGACGAACTCTACAAAATACACCGCTGGTCTGGTTGCTCCAGACTGGCCCTTGCTCCCCTCCAAAGGAGCAGTCCTTCTGACCTTGCTGGTCAGAACCATCAGCTTATTTCCTTTTCCTACAACAATTGCTTTTGCCAAGGCTTGTTTGCTTCGATCAAGTCACCGACACCGCCGACAGCGAGAGCCTGCGTGGGACAGCTTGTGACTCGACTCCTGGACGTCGTCGACCTCCAGGGACCACGTGGCTGCAGAGACAAGCTACACCTTTCTTCCTGTTTGCACCCGACATTGCCTGGTACCCACCTGGTGCCACGCTGGTCACTGGCTAGTGACTGTGAACACTGTCCCCTCTGCTTACAGGTCTTCAACATCTCCGATCCACTCTTGGATCCACTGCATCTTTCCCGGGCCGACCGCCTGCAGCATCTTTGTCTTCAGGCTCCACGGAACAGATAGAAGAAACCCGACGCACTTCGAGGCCTATGCACCCGCTTCCTGTGGGTGAGGTAAAGCTGGCACACCTGTGCCCAAGTGTAGTATTACATCTCTAGTGCCTGTGTTCCAAATCTTGAGTTCCTAGTCCATCCGGAAGATCCTCTTTGCAGTAACTTTGTACTTTTTACGCACCCATTGAAACCTATGGGAGCACGCGTGTGACTATTTGCTCTGCACACGCCACCCGTGGACCTCCTGGTCACTAACTGAAGTTAGCTCCTTGTAGGCCCAGCGATTCTAGAGGCCCTAGGCCTTTTCCCTTTTCTGTTCGTGGTACTTATACCACTATTTTAGTATATGGTTCGAGTGGCCACCAGGGCCTATCCATATAAAGTGCAACTTCTGTGTATTCTACTGTAATCTTGTTTGACGATTTGTGCTCCTGTGCTCATAAAGAGACTAGGGGTTACTTTGAGAAATAAATACATATATATTTTGAATATATATCTGTGTGGTGTCCTTTCATTGGTATAAAAGGGGGTTGCATTTGGTAAAACAGCTGGCTTAACACGCTTCACGAGTTTAGCCTCAAAGACTGCTTAGCCTACGCTACCACTAGGGCAGCTAGTCCGAAAAGGTTGACTTACAACCACACCATAAGGGTTGCTTGGCATGGTACAAGGTGATCACTTTAACTAGTGAGCATCGTATACCAGGCCAACTTCTCACAGTGTAGCATTGTGCGGCATGCAGCAATGTGTGGCGCGCAGCAGTGTGTGGCATGCAGCAGTGTGTGGCATGCAGCAGTGTGTGGTGTGCAGCAGTGTTTCGTGTAGCAGTGTGCGGCATGCAGCAGTGTGCGGCGTGCAGCAGTGTGCGGCGTGCTGCAGTGTGCGCCATGAAGCAGTGTGTGGTGTGCAGCAGTGTGTGGCTTGCAGCGGCATGGAGCAGTGTGTGACGTGCAGCAGTGTGTGGCGTGTAGCAGTGTGAGGCGTGTAGCAGTGTGCGGCATGCAGCAGTGTGCGGCGTTGTAGGAGAGTAGGGTCTGCTATCCTATGGTCACCCCAAATTTTTGCTTTTTGCTTCACTGGTTTTTGACATATTGAGGCTGTGGGCCTGCCAATCAGACCCCCAGCCTGCTGTTCTCTCTACTAAATTTACACTATGCACTCTAGGTGCATAACCAATTGGAACTAGATCACCCTGTGAGCCCCTGTACCAGTGTACACTAGGTACCCAGGGCATTGGTGTATCTAAGGCCTACCAGGGGCTGAAGCATGTATTGTGCCACCCCTGGCCTGGCCTAACCAATTTGACACAACTGGCTGATCACTCAGCTGGGGTAAGTTGGTGTAACCACCTCTTACTTAGGTGTAGTATACCTATACCTAACCTTAAATGGGACACATGTTAACCTATAAGTCACTCCTATGGCAGGCCTTGACAATCCTGAAGGCAGAGTGCTTGGTTCCATGTGAGATGGTGCTCTGGCATGAGCTGAGCCTGTCTGCAGTGGTCGGAACAACTTCCTTCTACTGTTTCCAGATATCGTCATACCATATACTCTTAAGTGCATTATGAACCTCGCGGTTAAATGCTATCTTTGGTTTGGCTTTATCAAAACATGTCGAGTAAGGTGTCATACGAATTGGAATACTAACCCCTCGCCAATTCTGGCGACGGGGTTAGCATTCCACCCTTCTAGAGGGACACGACATGTACAGTACCTGAAACCCGGGTAAAATCAGACATAGCCTCAGCTCCACAAAATGGATGCTGCCACCACAGACACAAGTCTGCCCTCCTGCTGCTGGGAGTCCTTCCAGCTTGGGAGGTGTGGACAAAGGGTTTCCTGCCAGGGGAGGTGCATGCACCACCCCAGACAGGATTTTGTGTATTGGTCAGGTAGGGCTCGAAAGAAACCAGACATGCCTGAGGCTCACAAGGAGCCTCGGTGCATATGCCAGTTCAAACCGGTCCTGGGGCACACCAGCCCTGGACCTGGGGCGAGCTGGACAAAGGATTGGGGGTGTAACCACCCCCCTTCCTGGTCCCACCCTTAGGGAGGGACCTAGCAGGTAGTCCGGCCCCTAGAATCCGCTTAAAGGTAGGAGCTGTGTCCTAAGACTTCAGACATCCTGGAATCAACTTGAAACTAAGAAGAAGACGGGAACTTCGACATTCTGCTGCACAGAAGACTGAAGGAAATCTCCCCTGTGGTCAGGGAGTGACCACCTTGCTAACGCAAGCACCATCCAGCGAATCAATGTCTGCTTTGCCGCCGCCTCCCGCCGGAGCCCGAGCCCAGAGACTGACAAGACCTGGACCTCCAGACCTCTCACCGCCCGATCCACAGTCCCTGAAAGAGGAGACCCGTGGAGGCAACGAGACACGTGGAGCCAGCCATCTTGAAACGACCACGACAAGCTGCAAGTGCAACAACCGAGGCTCCCTCCAAGTTGTGCTTTGGGATCTGAGAAGCCCAACCCTTGAGCAGCATCTGCACCAAAGGTGAGCCCTCCAGCATCTCCACGATCTGCGTGGGGCCCTTCTGTATTTTGCCACTCGAAGCGCCTAACCGGTTGCTGGCCGCTGGCTAGTGGCCATCTTGGCGACGAACTTCAAGAACTACACCGCTGGTCTGGTTGCTCCAGACTGGCCCTTGCTCCCCTCCAAAGGAGCAATCCCTCTGACCTTGCTGGTCAGAACCATCAGCTTATTTTGTTTTCCACATCAATTGCTTTTGCCAAGGCTTGTTTGTTTCGATCAAGTCGCCGACACCGCCGACAGCGAGAGCCTGCGTATGACAGCTTGTGAACCGACTCCTGGACGTCGTCGACCTTCAGGGACCACGTGGCTGCAGAGACAAGCTGCACCTTTCTTCCTGTTTGCACCCGACATCGCCTGGTACCCACCTGCTGCCACGCTGGTCACTGGCTAGTGACTGTGAACACTGTCCCCTCTGCTTACAGGTCTTCTACAACTCCGATCCACCCTTGGATTCACCGCATCTCTTCCGGACCGACCGCCTGCAGCATCTTTGTCCACAGGCTCCATTGAACAGATAGAAGAAACCCGACGCACTTCGACACCTATGCACCCGCTTCCTGTGGGTGAGGTTAAGCTGGCACTCCGGTGCCCAAGTGTAGAGTATCATCTCTAGTGTCTGTGTTTTGAATCTTAAGTTCATAGTCCATCCGGAAGGTCCTCTTTGCAGTAACTTTGTAACTTTTACGCACCCATTGAAAACCTATGGGAGCTCGCATGTGACTATTTGCTCTGCACACGCAACCCGTGGACCTCCTGGTCACTAACTGAAGTTAGCTCCTTGTAGGCCCAGCGATTCTAGAGGCCCTAGGCCTTTTCCCTTTTCTGTTCGTGGTACTTATACCACTATTTTAGTATATGGTTTGAGCGGCCACCAGGGCCTATCCATATAAAGTGCAACTTCTGTGTATTCTAACGTATTCTTGTTTAACGATTTGTGCTCCTGTGCTCATAAAGAGTCTAGGGGTTACTTTGAGAAATAAATACATATATATTTTCAATATATATCTGTGTGGTGTCCTTTCATTGGTATAAAAGGGGGTTACATTTGGTAAAACAGCTGGCTTAACACGCTTCACGAGTTTAGCCTCAAAGACTGCTTAGCCTACGCTACCACTAGGGCAGCTAGTCCGAAAAGGTTGACTTACAACCACACCTTAATGGTTGCTTGGCATGGTACAAGGTGGTCACTTTAACTAGTGAACATCATATACCAGGCCAACTTCTCACATTGGTGAGCAGCGGTTGGATTTGAGCTTGCTGTATTTTACCATTGTAATCTCTTGGTTACCAATTGAAAGATCACATAGGTACCTGTAGGTACATATAAAACAAGATTAGATATACTTAAGTTCTACTGAACTTAGTTGTTGTAGAGCAAAGGGAGTAGCACACCCTGACTACAACTACTAGATAGGTTTAGTAGGTAAACCCAAGTGTAGGTAGATTGCAACACATCCACCCACACTTAAGAGCAATGGCTGGGGCAGAGGGGTCCAATGTACCCATCTCTGTTGAGAGTGACCCCCAGAGGGCACCATCCATCTTTGCTACCCTAAACCAAAATGAGCTCAGGCAGTTGGCAAATATCAGGGGCCTTAAACAGCCCAAGAATCCTACTTCTGCTGAACTCAGAGAGCTTCTACAGGCTGCTGAAGATCAGAAATCTCAGGAAAGCCTCCCAGTTAGGCCCCTTAGGGACAGGAACAGGAGGCCCCCCTTCTGAAGATGCTACTGAAGTACCCCTTTCCAATAGTCATCCCTTAGATGAGAATCATACTACAGAGGAGGAAAGTGATGGGGATACAGGAGGTAGTGAGGATGAAGGGAGAACTAGCCCAGTGCCAAGTGTTATACGTGGCCCAGCTAACTTAAGGCTACTGGGGACTGACAATGGGATCACCCCATTGGATCTCCCTAGTGGACTTAACCAGGGGCTTGGGAGGCAAAGGAATCACTCAGGTGAATCTAATGCTTCTCATGCCTCTAGAGGCTCTCAAGGTCACTCCAGGAGAAGGATGACCACCCCTCAGAGGAGGGAGCATGAGGCCAGGATGCAAGAAGCCCAGCTGAGGATCAGGAAGCAGGAGCTAGAAGTAGCCCTGATGGAAGAGAAACTGAGCAAAGCTAGGCAGCATAAAGAGAGTGGGTCTATACCCACTGGTGGCAGCATTGTCCCTAAGGACAAAGATAGGGTCTTTGACAATAGGAACCTGTCTAAGGTTGTGCCCCCCTACAAAAGTGGGGATGACATCCACAAATGGATAACTGCTCTTGAGAGAGCCTGCAAAGTGCAGCAGGTTCCTGAAGACCAGTGGGCAGCAATCCTCTGGCACTCCTTTGAAGGAAGAGGCAGAGACAGACTCCTCACTGTTAGGGAGGAGGATGTCAGAAATTACAGAGCCCTGAAGAGTGTCCTAGTTGATGGGTTAGGCTTAACCACTGAACAGTACAGGTTAATGTTCAGAGACACCCAAAAGACACAGACTCAGGACTGGTCTGAATACATTGAATGTGCCACTAAGGCTTTAGAGGGTTGGTTGCTGGGAAGTAAGGTATCTGATTATACAGGATTGTACAATTTGATGATGAGAGAACAGATTTTAAATAACTGTCAAAACCAGCAACTGCATCAACACTTGGTTGACTCTGATCTGACCTCTCCCCAAGAATTGGGAAAGAAGGCAGACAAATGGGTCAGAACCAGGGTTAAGCAAAAGAACCAGAACCAGGGCCAAGGGGGTGATCAGAAGAAAACAGACCAAAAGGGTGGAGATCAGAAATCTAAAGACCAGAAGTCTTCAACAGGGCCCCAAACTAGTACTAAAGAGGGTGGGTCCCAGCCTAAAGGAAATAAGAAAGAAGGTCAAAAGAAACCCTGGTGCAATCATTGCAAGAATACAACTCACTGGACTAGTGATTGTAAGAAGGGTGGAGCCCCCAACACTGTTGCCCCTAAGGCACCTGCTCCCAGTACTACTGTTAGCAGTGTTGGTCCCCAGACAAAGGGTGTAGTGGGAATCACTATGGGAACTAAAGGAGATTCTGACTTAGACAGAACCCTTACACAGGCAGTCTTGATCTGTGATGGGGACATAGATTTGTCCCTGACTATGAGCCCCAGTAACCTGGGCAATTACAGACAGTCTCCTTTAATAAATGAAAAAGTGGCTCAAGCCTACAGGGACACATGTGCCAGTGTCACTATGGTGACACCAGGCTTTGTGGACCCTGGACAGTACATACCAGGTGAGAATTACCTGGTGACCAATGCCAGCAATGCCACTACTTCACATAGTGTGGCAGTTGTTAACTTCTCATGGGGAGGGGTAACTGGCCTCAAAAGGGTTGTGGTTAGTGCAGACCTCCCAGTAGAATGTTTGTTGGGCAATGACCTAGAGAGTTCTCTATGGTCTGAAGTGGAGTACAGGACACATGCAGAGATGTTAGGTATATCACCACATGTCCTTGCTGTGACCAGGTCACAGGCCAAAAAGTGCCTTACTGAACCTCAGGTCTTGGATCCTGGAACAATGGACCAAGCACCTACCAAGAAGAAGAACAGGAGGGTCAAGGCTGTGCCTTCCCCCCTGCCTCAGAGTGATGATCAACCTTCCCAGGAAGCTGATCTAGAGAACCCTGAAGGAACTGTCCCTGAAGAGCTTGAACCTGATCAGGTTGAGTTTCTGGGGACAGGGGGAACTTCAAGGGCTGACTTGAGGCAGGCTCAGTTATCCTGTCCCTCTCTTGAACCCCTCAGACAGCTGGCTGCTGCTGAGGCTGCTGGGAATGCTCAAGGTACCCATAAAGTGTATTGGGATGATGGGCTCCTTTATTCAGAGGCTAGAGACCCCAAGCCTGGTGCAACCAGGAGGTTGGTTATACCTCTGCAATTTAGGGGCTTCCTTCTTACCTTGGCCCATGATATTCCTTTAGCAGGACACTTAGGCCAGAACAAGACTTGGGACAGTCTTGTCCCTCACTTCCACTGGCCTCACATGAATGAAGATACCAAGGAGTTTTGTCGCTCCTGTGTGACCTGCCAAGCCAGTGGAAAATCAGATGGCACAACAAAGGCCCCCCTGATACCACTACCTGTGGTGGGGGTCCCCTTTGAAAGAGTGGGAATAGATATAGTGGGTCCCATGGATCCTCCCACTGCATCTGGGCACAGATTTATACTGGTGGTAGTGGATCATGCCACCAGGTATCCAGAGGCAATTCCCCTTAGGACCACTACAGCACCTGTTGTGGCCAGGGCCCTTCTGGGAGTATTCTCCAGAGTGGGGTTTCCTAAGGAGGTGGTTTCTGACAGAGGTACCAACTTCATGTCAGGATACTTGACAGCTATGTGGAAGGAATGTGGTGTCAACTACAAGTTCACCACCCCTTATCACCCACAATGCAATGGGCTTGTTGAGAGATTCAACAAGACCCTAAAGGGTATGATCAAAGGATTACCTGAAAAGCTTAGGCGAAGATGGGACATCCTTCTACCCTGCCTTCTGTTTGCTTACAGAGAGGTCCCACAAAAAGGAGTTGGCTACAGCCCCTTTGAATTGTTGTTTGGGCACCCTGTAAGAGGCCCACTGTGTTTAGTGAAGGAAGGATGGGAGTTACCTCTCAAAAAGCCTAAACAAGACATAGTGGACTATGTACTTGGTCTCCGCTCCAGGATGGCTGAGTATATGGAGAAGGCATCCAAAAACCTTGAGGCAAGCCAGGCCTTACAGAAAGCTTGGCATGACCAAAAGGCTGTCTTGGTTGAGTTTCAGCCAGGACAGAAGGTATGGGTGTTGGAGCCAGTGGCCCCAGCAGCACTCCAAGACAAATGGTCTGGACCCCATACAATCCTGGAAAAGAAGGGAGAGGTCACCTACTTGGTGGACCTAGGAACTCCCAGGAGTCCACACAGGGTACTCCATGTTAACAGGTTAAAAGCATATGTTGACAGGGCAGACATGGGCTTGCTCATGGCTACAGATGAGGGACAGGAGGAAGAGAGTGACCCTCTCCCAGACCTGTTGTCTCAGAACCCTGAAGATGGCTCAGTTGAAGGAGTGACCCTTGGAGGCAACCTCACTGCCCATCAGCAGACTGAATGTAGACAACTTCTACAATCATTTCAACATCTGTTTTCCCTAATACCTAGCCAAACTGACTGGTGTACCCATGTGGTGGACACTGGTGACAGTCTGCCTGTAAAGAACAAGCTTTACAGACAACCTGACCACGTCAGGGACTGTATAAAGGCTGAGGTACACAAAATGCTGGAATTAGGTGTCATTGAACCCTCAGAGAGCCCCTGGGCTAGCCCAGTGGTTCTGGTCCCCAAACCTCACACCAAAGATGGCAAGAGAGAGATGAGGTTCTGTGTGGATTACAGGGGTCTCAATGCTGTCACCAGGACAGATGCACACCCTATTCCAAGGGCAGATGAGCTCATAGAAAAACTAGCTTCTGCTAAGTTTTTGAGCACATTTGACTTGACAGCTGGCTATTGGCAAATCAGATTAGCTGAGGAGTCTAAGGCCAAAACAGCATTCTCAACCCCAGGCGGGCATTATCAATTTGTGGTGATGCCCTTTGGTCTGAAGAATGCACCTGCCACCTTCCAAAGGTTGGTGAATCAAGTCCTTACTGGGTTGGATGACTTTTGTGCAGCATATCTTGATGACATTGCTGTCTTTAGCTCCACCTGGGAGGATCACCTGATCCACCTGAAGAAGGCTCTTGAGGCTCTGCAAAGGGCAGGTGTAGGAGAGTAGGGTCTGCTATCCTATGGTCACCCCAAATTTTTGCTTTTTGCTTCACTGGTTTTTGACATATTGAGGCTGTGGGCCTGCCAATCAGACCCCCAGCCTGCTGTTCTCTCTACTAAATTAAAACTATGCACCCTAGGTGCATAACCAATTGGAAGTGGATCACCCTGTCAGCCCCTGTACCAGTGTACACTAGGTACCCAGGGCATTGGTGTACCCAAGGCCTGCCAGGGGCTGCAGCATGTATTATGCCACCCCAGGCTTGGCCTAACAATCTGACACAACTGGCTGATCACTCAGCTGGGGTAAGTTGGTGTAATCACCTCTTACTTAGGTGTAGTATACCTATACCTAACCTTAAATGGGACACCTGGTAACCTATAAGTCACTCCTATGGCAGGCCTTAACAATCCTGAAGGCAGAGTGCTTGGTTCCATGTGAGATGGTGCTCTGGCATGAGCTGAGCCTGTCTGCAGTGGTCGGAACAACTTCCTTCTACTGTTTCCAGATATCGTCATACCATATACTCTTAAGTGCATTATGAACCTCGCGGTTAAATGCTATCTTTGGTTTGGCTTTATCAAAACATGTCGAGTAAGGTGTCATACGAATTGGAATACTAACCCCTCGCCAATTCTGGCGACGGGGTTAGCATTCCACCCTTCTAGAGGGACACGACATGTACAGTGCCTGAAACCCGGGTAAAATCAGACATAGCCTCAGCTCCACAAAATGGATGCTGCCACCACAGACACAAGTCTGCCCTCCTGCTGCTGGGAGTCCTTCCAGCTTGGGAGGTGTGGACAAAGGGTTTCCTGCCAGGGGAGGTGCATGCACCACCCCAGACAGGATTTTGTGTATTGGTCAGGTAGGGCTTGAAAGAAACCAGACATGCCTGTGGCTCACAAGGAGCCTCGGTGCATATGCCAGTTCAAACCGGTCCTGGGGCACACCAGTCCCGGGCCTGGGGCGAGCTGGACAAAGGATTGGGGGTGTAACCACCCCCCTTCCTGGTCCCACCCATAGGGAGGGACCTAGCAGGTAGTCCGGCCCCTAGAATCCGAATAAAGGTAGGAGCTGTGTCCTAAGACTTCAGACATCCTGGAATCAACTTGAAACTAAGAAGAAGACGGGAACTTCGACATTCTGCTGCACAGAAGACTGAAGAAAATCTCCCCTGTGGTCAGGGAGTGACCACCTTGCTAACGCAAGCACCATCCAGCGAATCACCGTCTGCTTTGCCGCCGCCTCCCGCCGGAGCCCGAGCCCAGAGACTGACAAGACCTGGACCTCCAGACCTCTCACCGCCCGATCCACAGTCCCTGCAAAGAGGAGACCCGTGGAGGCACCGAGACACGTGGAGCCAGCCATCTTGGAACGACTACGACAAGCTGACCAGTGCAACAACCGAGGCTCCCTCCAAGTTGTGCTTTGGGTCCTGAGAAGCCCAACCCTCGAGCAGCATCTGCACCAAAGGTGAGCCCTCCAGCATCTCCACGATCTGCGTGGGGCCCTTCTGCATTTTGCCACTCGACGCGCCTAACCGGTTGCTGGCCCGCTGGCTAGTGGCCATCTTGGCGACGAAATCTACGACAAACACCGCTGGTCTGGTTGCTCCAGACTGGCTCTTGCTCCCCTCCAAAGGAGCAATCCCTCTGACCTTGCTGGTCAGAACCAACAGCTTAAACTCCTTGCCTACAACAATTGCTTTTGCCAAGGCTTGTTTGCTTCGATCAAGTCGCCGACACCGCCGACAGCGAGAGCCTGCGTGGGACAGCTCGTGACTCGACTCCTGGACGTCGTCGACCTTCAGGGACCACGTGGCTGCGGAGACAAGCTACCCCTCATCACCTGTTTGCACCCGACATCGCCTGGTACCCACCTGGTGCCACGCTGGTCACTGGCTAGTGACTGTGAACACTGTCCCCTCTGCTTACAGGTCTTCAACATCTCCGATCCACTCTTGGATCCACTGCATCTCTTCCCGACCGACCGCCTGCAGCATCTTTGTCCCAGGCTCAACGGAACAGATAGAAGAAACCCGACGCACTTTGAGACCTATGCACCCGCTTCCTGTGGGTGAGGTAAAGCTGGTACTCCGGTGCCCATGTGTAGTAATACATCTCTAGTGCCTGTGTTCCAAATCTTAAGTTCCTAGGTCATCCGGAAGATTCCTTTTGCAGTAACTTTGTACTTTTTACGCACCCATTGAAACCTATGGGAGCACGCGTGTGACTATTTGCTCTGCACACGCCACCCGTGGACCTCCTGGTCACTAACTGACGTTAGCTCCTTGTAGGCCCAGCGATTCTAGAGGCCCTAGGCCTTTTCCCTTTTCTGTTCGTGGTACTTATACCACTATTTTAGTATATGGTTTGAGTGGCCACCAGGGCCTATCCATATAAAGTGCAACTTCTGTGTATTCTACTGTAATCTTGTTTGACGATTTGTGCTCCTGTGCTCATAAAGAGACTAGGGGTTACTTTGAGAAATAAATACATATATATTTTGAATATATATCTGTGTGGTGTCCTTTCATTGGTATAAAAGGGGGTTACTATTGGTAAAACAGCTTGCTTAACACGCATCACGAGTTTAGCCTCAAAGACTGCTTAGCCTACGCTACCACTAGGGCAGCTAGTCCGAAAAGGTTGACTTACAACCACACCATAAGGGTTGCTTGGCATGGTACAAGGTGGTCACTAGAACTAGTGAACAGCATATACCAGGCCAACTTCTCACATTGGTGGCAGCGGTGGGATTTGAGCTTGCTGTGTTTTACCATTGTAATCTCTTGGTTACCAATTGAAAGATCACATAGGTACCTGTAGGTACATATAAAACAAGATTAGATATACTTAAGTTCTACTGAACTTAGTTGTTGTAGAGCAAAGGGAGTAGCACACCCTGACTACAACTACTAGATAGGTTTAGTAGGTAAACCCAAGTGTAGGTAGATTGCAACACATCCACCCACACTTAAGAGCAATGGCCGGGGCAGAGGGGTCCACTGTACCCATCTCTGTTGAGAGTGACCCCCAGAGGGCACCATCCAGCTTTGCTACCCTTAATCAGAATGAGCTCAGGCATTTGGCAACTCTTAGAGGCCTTAAACAGCCCAAGAACCCAAACTCTGCTGAGCTCAGAGAGCTCTTACAGAATGATGAGAATCAGAGAGCACTCAAGAAAGCTTCCCAGTTAGCCCCCTTAGGGTCAGGAACAGGAGGCCCCCCTTCTGAAGATACTACAGAGGTACCCAGTTCCAATAGTCACCCCTTAGATGGGATGCCTACCACAGAGGATGAGAGTGAAAAGGATACTGACAGTAGTGAGGATGAAGGGAGAACTAGCCCAGTGCCAAGTATTATACTTGGCCCAGCTAAACCAAGGCTATTGGGGACTGACAGTGGGTTCAACCCACTGGATCTCCCCAGTGGACTTAACACAGGGCTTGGAAGGCAAAGGAATCGCTCAGGTGACTCCCATGCTTCCCATGGCTCTAGAGGCTCTCAAGGTCACTCCAGGAGAAGGATGACCACCCCTCAGAGGAGGGAACATGAGGCCAAGATGCAAGAGGCTCAGCTGAGGATCAGGAAGCAGGAGCTAGAAGTAGCCCTGATGGAAGAGAAACTTAGCAAGGCTAGACAGCATAAAGAGAGTGGGTCTATACCCACTGGTGGCAGCATTGTCCCTAAGGACAAAGATAGGGTCTTTGACAATAGGAACCTGTCTAAGGTTGTGCCCCCCTACAAAAGTGGGGATGACATCCACAAATGGATAACTGCTCTTGAGAGAGCCTGCAAAGTACAGCAGGTTCCTGAAGACCAGTGGGCAGCAATCCTCTGGCTCTCCTTTGAAGGAAGAGGCAGAGACAGACTCCTCACTGTTAGAGAAGAGGATGTCAGAAACTACAGAGTCCTGAAGAGTGTTCTGGTAGATGGGTTAGGCTTAACCACTGAGCAGTACAGGTTAATGTTCAGAGACACCCAAAAGACACAGACTCAGGACTGGTCTGAATACATTGAATGTGCCACTAAGGCTTTGGAGGGTTGGTTGCTGGGAAGTAAGGTATCTGATTTTACAGGATTGTATAATTTGATGATGAGAGAACAGATTTTAAATAACTGTCAAAACCAGCAACTGCATCAACACTTGGTTGACTCTGATCTGACCTCTCCCCAAGAATTGGGAAAGAAGGCAGACAAATGGGTCAGAACCAGGGTTAAGCAAAAGAACCAGAACCAGGGCCAAGGGGGTGATCAGAAGAAAACAGACCAAAAGGGTGGAGATCAGAAATCTAAAGACCAGAAGTCTTCAACAGGGCCCCAAACTACTGCTAAGGAGGGTGGGTCCCAACAACAGTCCAAAAAGAAGAAAGAAGGTCAAAAGAAACCCTGGTGCAATCATTGTAAAAATACAACTCACTGGACTAGTGATTGCAAAAAGGGTGGAGCCCCCAACACTGTTGCCCCTAAGGCACCTGCTCCCAGTACTACTGTTAGCAGTGTTGGTCCCCAGACAAAGGGTGTAGTGGGAATCACTATGGGAACTGAAGGAGATTCTGACTTAGACAGAACCCTTACACAGGCAGTCTTGATCTGTGATGGGGACATTGATTTGTCCCTGACTGTGAGCCCCAGTAACCTGGGCAAGTACAGACAGACTCCTTTAATTAATGACAAAGTGGCTCAAGCCTACAGGGACACATGTGCCAGTGTCACTATGGTGACACCAGGCTTTGTGGATCCTGGACAGTACATACCAGGTGAGAACTACCTGGTGACCAATGCCAGCAATGCCACTACTTCACATAGTGTGGCAGTTGTTAACTTCTCATGGGGAGGGGTAACTGGCCTCAAAAGGGTTGTGGTTAGTGCAGACCTCCCAGTAGAATGTTTGTTGGGCAATGACCTAGAGAGTTCTCTATGGTCAGAAGTGGAGTACAGGACTCATGCAGAGATGTTAGGTATATCATCACATGTCCTTGCTGTGACCAGGTCACAGGCCAAAAAGTGCCTCACTGAACCTCAGGTCTTGGATCCTGGAACAATGGACCAAGCACCTACCAAGAAGAAGAACAGGAGGGTCAAGGCTGTGCCTTCCCCCCTGCCTCAGAGTGATGATCAGCCTTCCCAGGAAGCTGATCTAGAGGACCCTGAAGGAACTGTCCCTGAAGAGCTTGAACCTGATCAGGTTGAGTTTCTGGGGACAGGGGGACCTTCAAGGGCTGACTTGAGGCAGGCTCAGTTATCCTGTCCCTCTCTTGAACCCCTCAGACAGCTGGCTGCTGCTGAGGCTGCTGGGAATGCTCAAGGTACCCATAAAGTGTATTGGGATGAAGGGCTCCTTTATTCAGAGGCTAGAGACCCCAAGCCTGGTGCAACCAGGAGGTTGGTTATACCTCTGCAATTTAGGGGCTTCCTTCTTACCTTGGCCCATGATATTCCTTTAGCAGGACACCTAGGCCAGAACAAGACCTGGGACAGACTTGTCCCTCACTTTCACTGGCCTCATATGAATGAAGATACAAAGGAGTTTTGTCGCTCCTGTGTTACCTGCCAAGCCAGTGGCAAATCAGGTGGCACAACAAAGGCCCCCCTGATACCACTACCTGTGGTGGGGGTTCCCTTTGAAAGAGTGGGAATAGACATAGTGGGTCCCATGGATCCTCCCACTGCATCTGGGCACAGATTTATACTGGTGGTAGTGGATCATGCCACCAGGTATCCAGAGGCAATTCCCCTTAGGACCACTACAGCACCTGTTGTGGCCAGGGCCCTGCTGGGAGTATTCTCCAGAGTGGGGTTTCCTAAGGAGGTAGTATCTGACAGAGGTACCAACTTTATGTCAGGATACTTAACAGCTATGTGGAAGGAATGTGGTGTCAACTACAAGTTCACCACCCCTTATCACCCACAATGCAATGGGCTTGTTGAGAGATTCAACAAGACCCTAAAGGGTATGATCAAAGGATTACCTGAAAAGCTCAGGCGAAGATGGGACATCCTTCTACCCTGCCTTCTGTTTGCTTACAGAGAGGTCCCACAAAAAGGAGTTGGCTACAGCCCCTTTGAATTGTTGTTTGGGCACCCTGTGAGAGGCCCACTGTGTTTGGTGAAGGAAGGCTGGGAGTTACCTCTCAAAAAGCCTAAGCTAGACATAGTGGACTATGTACTTGGTCTCCGCTCCAGGATGGCTGAGTATATGGAGAAGGCATCCAAAAACCTTGAGGCAAGCCAGGCCTTACAGAAAGCTTGGCATGACCAAAAGGCTGTCTTGGTTGAGTTTCAGCCAGGACAGAAGGTATGGGTGTTGGAGCCAGTGGCCCCAGCAGCACTCCAAGACAAATGGTCTGGACCCCATACAATCCTGGAAAAGAAGGGAGAGGTCACCTACTTGGTCGACCTAGGAACTCCCAGGAGTCCCCACAGGGTACTCCATGTTAACAGGCTTAAAGCATATGTTGACAGGGCAGACATGGGCTTGCTCATGGCTACAGATGAGGGACAGGAGGAAGAGAGTGACCCTCTCCCAGACCTGTTGTCTCAGAACCCTGAAGATGGCTCAGTTGAAGGAGTGACCCTTGGAGGCAACCTCACTGCCCATCAGCAGACTGAATGTAGACAGGTTCTACAATCATTTTCACATATGTTTTCCTTGATACCTAGTCAAACTGACTGGTGTACCCATGTTGTGGACACTGGTGACAGTCTGCCTGTAAAGAACAAACTTTACAGACAACCTGACCACGTCAGGGACTGTATAAAGGCTGAGGTACATAAAATGCTGGAATTAGGTGTCATTGAACCCTCAGAGAGCCCCTGGGCTAGCCCAGTGGTTCTGGTCCCCAAACCTCACACCAAAGATGGCAAGAGAGAGATGAGGTTCTGTGTGGATTACAGAGGACTCAATGCTGTCACCAGGACAGATGCACACCCTATTCCAAGGGCAGATGAGCTCATAGACAAACTAGCTTCTGCAAAGTTTTTGAGCACATTTGACTTGACAGCTGGCTATTGGCAAATCAGGTTAGCTGAGGAGTCTAAGGCCAAAACAGCATTCTCAACCCCAGGTGGGCATTATCAGTTTGTGGTGATGCCCTTTGGTCTGAAGAATGCACCTGCCACCTTCCAAAGGCTGGTGAACCAAGTCCTTACTGGGTTGGATGACTTTTGTGCAGCATATCTTGATGACATTGCTGTCTTTAGTTCCACCTGGGAGGATCACCTGATCCACCTGAAGAAGGCTCTTGAGGCTCTGCAAAGGGCAGGCCTCACTATCAAGGCTACTAAGTGCCAGATAGGGCAGAGTAAGGTTGTGTATTTGGGCCACCTTGTAGGTGGGGGCCAAGTTCAACCACTGGAGAGTAAGATACAGTCCATCAAGGATTGGTCCCCTCCAACCACCCAGACTCAAGTTCGAGCTTTCTTGGGCTTGACTGGGTATTACAGGAAGTTTGTTAAGAACTATGGGTCCATTGTGACTCCTCTTAATGATCTGACATCCAAGAAGATGCCCAAAAAGGTTCAGTGGACAGTAAGCTGTCAAAAGGCATTTGATGACCTGAAGGAGGCCATGTGCTCTGCACCTATCCTGAAAAGTCCTGACTACTCCAAAGAGTTTATTGTCCAAACAGATGCTTCTGAGTTGGGTGTGGGAGCTGTGCTGTCACAACTTAATGTAGATGGTCAAGACCAACCCATTGCTTTTATTAGCAGAAGGTTGACCCCCAGAGAGAAGAATTGGTCAGCTATTGAGAGGGAGGCCTTTGCTGTGGTGTGGGCCCTGAAGAAGCTGAGGCCATACTTGTTTGGCACTCACTTCAAGATTCAGACCGACCATAAGCCCCTCTTGTGGCTAAATCAGATGAAGGGTGAAAACCCCAAACTGCTTAGGTGGTCCATTTCCCTACAGGGGATGGACTTTACAGTGGAGCACCGGCCAGGTACTGACCATGGGAATGCAGATGGTCTCTCCAGGTACTTCCACTTAGGACATGAAGACGAGACTGGTCAAGGCTAGTTTAATGTCCCAGCGTTTGGGGGGGGGTTGTGTAGGAGAGTAGGGTCTGCTATCCTATGGTCACCCCAAATTTTTGCTTTTTGCTTCACTGGTTTTTGACATATTGAGGCTGTGGGCCTGCCAATCAGACCCCCAGCCTGCTGTTCTCTCTACTAAATTAAAACTATGCACCCTAGGTGCATAACCAATTGGAAGTGGATCACCCTGTCAGCCCCTGTACCAGTGTACACTAGGTACCCAGGGCATTGGTGTACCCAAGGCCTGCCAGGGGCTGCAGCATGTATTATGCCACCCCAGGCTTGGCCTAACAATCTGACACAACTGGCTGATCACTCAGCTGGGGTAAGTTGGTGTAATCACCTCTTACTTAGGTGTAGTATACCTATACCTAACCTTAAATGGGACACCTGGTAACCTATAAGTCACTCCTATGGCAGGCCTTAACAATCCTGAAGGCAGAGTGCTTGGTTCCATGTGAGATGGTGCTCTGGCATGAGCTGAGCCTGTCTGCAGTGGTCGGAACAACTTCCTTCTACTGTTTCCAGATATCGTCATACCATATACTCTTAAGTGCATTATGAACCTCGCGGTTAAATGCTATCTTTGGTTTGGCTTTATCAAAACATGTCGAGTAAGGTGTCATACGAATTGGAATACTAACCCCTCGCCAATTCTGGCGACGGGGTTAGCATTCCACCCTTCTAGAGGGACACGACATGTACAGTGCCTGAAACCCGGGTAAAATCAGACATAGCCTCAGCTCCACAAAATGGATGCTGCCACCACAGACACAAGTCTGCCCTCCTGCTGCTGGGAGTCCTTCCAGCTTGGGAGGTGTGGACAAAGGGTTTCCTGCCAGGGGAGGTGCATGCACCACCCCAGACAGGATTTTGTGTATTGGTCAGGTAGGGCTTGAAAGAAACCAGACATGCCTGTGGCTCACAAGGAGCCTCGGTGCATATGCCAGTTCAAACCGGTCCTGGGGCACACCAGTCCCGGGCCTGGGGCGAGCTGGACAAAGGATTGGGGGTGTAACCACCCCCCTTCCTGGTCCCACCCATAGGGAGGGACCTAGCAGGTAGTCCGGCCCCTAGAATCCGAATAAAGGTAGGAGCTGTGTCCTAAGACTTCAGACATCCTGGAATCAACTTGAAACTAAGAAGAAGACGGGAACTTCGACATTCTGCTGCACAGAAGACTGAAGAAAATCTCCCCTGTGGTCAGGGAGTGACCACCTTGCTAACGCAAGCACCATCCAGCGAATCACCGTCTGCTTTGCCGCCGCCTCCCGCCGGAGCCCGAGCCCAGAGACTGACAAGACCTGGACCTCCAGACCTCTCACCGCCCGATCCACAGTCCCTGCAAAGAGGAGACCCGTGGAGGCACCGAGACACGTGGAGCCAGCCATCTTGGAACGACTACGACAAGCTGACCAGTGCAACAACCGAGGCTCCCTCCAAGTTGTGCTTTGGGTCCTGAGAAGCCCAACCCTCGAGCAGCATCTGCACCAAAGGTGAGCCCTCCAGCATCTCCACGATCTGCGTGGGGCCCTTCTGCATTTTGCCACTCGACGCGCCTAACCGGTTGCTGGCCCGCTGGCTAGTGGCCATCTTGGCGACGAAATCTACGACAAACACCGCTGGTCTGGTTGCTCCAGACTGGCTCTTGCTCCCCTCCAAAGGAGCAATCCCTCTGACCTTGCTGGTCAGAACCAACAGCTTAAACTCCTTGCCTACAACAATTGCTTTTGCCAAGGCTTGTTTGCTTCGATCAAGTCGCCGACACCGCCGACAGCGAGAGCCTGCGTGGGACAGCTCGTGACTCGACTCCTGGACGTCGTCGACCTTCAGGGACCACGTGGCTGCGGAGACAAGCTACCCCTCATCACCTGTTTGCACCCGACATCGCCTGGTACCCACCTGGTGCCACGCTGGTCACTGGCTAGTGACTGTGAACACTGTCCCCTCTGCTTACAGGTCTTCAACATCTCCGATCCACTCTTGGATCCACTGCATCTCTTCCCGACCGACCGCCTGCAGCATCTTTGTCCCAGGCTCAACGGAACAGATAGAAGAAACCCGACGCACTTTGAGACCTATGCACCCGCTTCCTGTGGGTGAGGTAAAGCTGGTACTCCGGTGCCCATGTGTAGTAATACATCTCTAGTGCCTGTGTTCCAAATCTTAAGTTCCTAGGTCATCCGGAAGATTCCTTTTGCAGTAACTTTGTACTTTTTACGCACCCATTGAAACCTATGGGAGCACGCGTGTGACTATTTGCTCTGCACACGCCACCCGTGGACCTCCTGGTCACTAACTGACGTTAGCTCCTTGTAGGCCCAGCGATTCTAGAGGCCCTAGGCCTTTTCCCTTTTCTGTTCGTGGTACTTATACCACTATTTTAGTATATGGTTTGAGTGGCCACCAGGGCCTATCCATATAAAGTGCAACTTCTGTGTATTCTACTGTAATCTTGTTTGACGATTTGTGCTCCTGTGCTCATAAAGAGACTAGGGGTTACTTTGAGAAATAAATACATATATATTTTGAATATATATCTGTGTGGTGTCCTTTCATTGGTATAAAAGGGGGTTACTATTGGTAAAACAGCTTGCTTAACACGCATCACGAGTTTAGCCTCAAAGACTGCTTAGCCTACGCTACCACTAGGGCAGCTAGTCCGAAAAGGTTGACTTACAACCACACCATAAGGGTTGCTTGGCATGGTACAAGGTGGTCACTAGAACTAGTGAACAGCATATACCAGGCCAACTTCTCACAGCAGGCCTCACTATCAAGGCTACTAAGTGCCAGATAGGGCAGAGTAAGGTTGTGTATTTGGGCCACCTTTTAGGTGGAGGCCAAGTTCAACCACTGGAGAGTAAGATACAATCCATCAAGGACTGGTCCCCTCCAACCACCCAGACTCAAGTTCGAGCTTTCTTGGGCTTGACTGGGTACTACAGGAAGTTTGTTAAGAACTATGGGTCCATTGTGACTCCTCTTAATGATCTGATATCCAAGAAGATGCCCAAAAAGGTTCAGTGGACAGTAAGCTGTCAAAAGGCATTTGATGACCTGAAGGAGGCCATGTGCTCTGCACCTATCCTGAAAAGTCCTGACTACTCCAACGAGTTTATTGTCCAAACAGATGCTTCTGAGTTGGGTGTGGGAGCTGTGCTGTCACAACTTAATGTAGATGGTCAAGACCAACCCATTGCTTTTATTAGCAGAAGGTTGACCCCCAGAGAGAAGAATTGGTCAGCTATTGAGAGGGAGGCCTTTGCTGTGGTGTGGGCCCTGAAGAAGCTGAGGCCATACTTGTTTGGCACTCACTTCAAGATTCAGAGCGACCATAAGCCCCTCTTGTGGCTAAATCAGATGAAGGGTGAAAACCCCAAACTGCTTAGGTGGTCCATTTCCCTACAGGGGATGGACTTTACAGTGGAGCACCGGCCAGGTACTGACCATGGGAATGCAGATGGTCTCTCCAGGTACTTCCACTTAGGACATGAAGACGAGACTGGTCAAGGCTAGTTTAATGTCCCTGCGTTTGGGGGGGGGTTGTGTAGGAGAGTAGGGTCTGCTATCCTATGGTCACCCCAAATTTTTGCTTTTTGCTTCACTGGTTTTTGACATATTGAGGCTGTGGGCCTGCCAATCAGACCCCCAGCCTGCTGTTCTCTCTACTAAATCTACACTATGCACCCTAGGTGCATAACCAATTGGAAGTGGATCACCCTGTGAGCCCCTGTACCAGTGTACACTAGGTACCCAGGGCATTGGTGTATCTAAGGCCTGCCAGGGGCTGAAGCATGTATTATGCCACCCCAGGCTTGGCCTAACAAATTTGACACAACTGGCTGATCACTCAGCTGGGGTAAGTTGGTGTAACCACCTCTTACTTAGGTGTAGTATACCTATACCTAACCTTAAATGGGACACATGTTAACCTATAAGTCACTCCTATGGCAGGCCTTAACAATCCTGAAGGCAGAGTGCTTGGTTCCATGTGAGATGGTGCTCTGGCATGAGCTGAGCCTGTCTGCAGTGGTCGGAACAACTTCCTTCTACTGTTTCCAGATATCGTCATACCATATACTCTTAAGTGCATTATGAACCTCGCGGTTAAATGCTAACTTTGGTTTGGCTTTATCAAAACATGTCGAGTAAGGTGTCATACAAATTGGAATACTAACCCCTCGCCAATTCTGGCGACGGGGTTAGCATTCCACCCTTCTAGAGGGACACGACATGTACAGTACCTGAAACCCGGGTAAAATCAGACATAGCCTCAGCTCCACAAAATGGATGCTGCCACCACAGACACAAGTCTGCCCTCCTGCTGCTGGGAGTCCTTCCAGCTTGGGAGGTGTGGACAAAGGGTTTCCTGCCAGGGGAAGTGCGTGCACCACCTGTTCTGCTCGATTTTCCCGGCCTTCTTGTGAGGAAAAGATGATTAAATGTGACTTCAGTCTCTTACCATTCAAGTCTAAGGGTTAGAGTAGTGAATGGAGCCTATTTACTAGGCACTTCGACATGATTCTGTGCTCTTCCCCATAGATCAGGGCTCGCACACATAGCCTAGGGGATAGATTCGTTAGTGTTAGGGATAACCTGTCCTGTAGTGAGGGTATTTCACGGAGCTGTGCTGAATTCAGGCCTGGTAGGCCTCAAACGGGAGAGACTCCATCTTTCTTTCTGCTCCGGCAGCTTGGGATGCTTCTAGGTCAAACGTAATGTTTTAGTTATGAGGTGTTATTCGCTTGGAGAGAACCGGTTCAGGCCGGCCCTTATCGAAGGATTGTATTTTTCTTCATGCCGAAGACACTACATCAGGCCGGCCGGCTGGGAACGTGTCCTTGGTACGGGGAGGTACGAGAATTTGGTGGGCGGCAGGTTACAGGCCGGAATTTTCCATGAGGAAACGCACCTCTATATTAGTGAAAGTCTGAGGCAGTTACATGTTCAGTCCGTAGGCGGCATCTAGCCGTTAGCAGTAAAGCTACTACTTATTCCAGGGAAGACAGACGCCATCTTGAAGGTGGAGAAGAACCGAGAGACAGATGCTTTCCTAGCAGAATAGCCAGAGAGGAGAGAGTAGCCGATAAGGAAGAGGTTCCAGTGACTCGGAGAAGGGTGATTCCAGGCGAGCCGAGGCACAGATGAGAAGGGAACCTAGATGACTACTGAGTGCAGGCTACATACTACTAAGGTGATGTCGACCCTTTCTTATTAGAATGTACAACTTAATCTTTCACTCTTCTTTGCAGGTTATGTGTTATATCGTAATGTTATGTGATTGTGTATGTAATGAGTAATAAAGTATCCAGTTTGTAGTAAACCAACATGTGCTGCGTGTTCTTGTATAAGAGGGTAGCCTATTCTTCTAGTCAGCTGCGGCTACATGAACAGATGTTAACCCTGATCAGGTAAGTGGTAACTGAATAAGGGAAAGAGGAGCCCCTCGAACCTGAGAACAGGCTATGCTCGAACTGGCAATCCTTGTGTGATCTGATGAATAGTAAGACTGATTCCCTTTTTGTATGTTATGGTAATCATAGGATGAACTGTCGTATGAGACTGCCGTCTAGGTAGAGAGGTCTGGGTTCGTATGGGACCGCAAGGCCGCCACTTGTGATACTGTCGTATGGGCAGAGAGGTCTGGATCCGTATGGGATCGCGAGGCCGCCGATTGTGCTGAGACTGCCGTCTGGGTAGAGAGGTCTGGGTTCGTATGGGACCGCGAGGCCGCCACTTGTGATACTGTCGTATGGGCAGAGAGGTCTGGATCCGTATGGGATCGCGAGGCCGCCGATTGTGCTGAGACTGCCGTCTGGGTAGAGAGGTCTGGGTTCGTATGGGACCGCGAGGCCGCCACTTGTGATACTGTCGTATGGGCAGAGAGGTCTGGATCCGTATGGGATCGCGAGGCCGCCGATTGTGCTGAGACTGCCGTCTGGGTAGAGAGGTCTGGGTTCGTATGGGACCGCGAGGCCGCCACTTGTGATACTGTCGTATGGGCAGAGAGGTCTGGATCCGTATGGGATCGCGAGGCCGCCGATTGTGCTGAGACTGCCGTCTGGGTAGAGAGGTCTGGGTTCTTATGGGACCGCGAGGCCGCCACTTGTGATACTGTCGTATGGGCAGAGAGGTCTGGATCCGTATGGGATCGCGAGGCCGCCGATTGTAAGGGGTCTTGGTATGTATAGTAGGAATCCCCTGTCCTTAGGTGATAGATATATGTGGTTGCAGGATTGTAAATAGGTTCTAGGGAGGGGGTAACGTTCTGGCTGGGTTAGTGAGGCTCTGATGAGCGAGTTCTATCTGATCCGAAAACCCAAGCAGAACATTTGGCGTCACAAACCGTTTACGGAACCTGTGTGCGTTGTGGTTGAATCGTGTTTCCTTTCGGTGCGTGCGTGGTTTCGTTTGAATATTATTTGTATATAATTGTTTGCTATTTTCTTTTCTCTTTCTTTTTTTTTTTTTTCTTCTCTTTTTCTTTCTTTTCAAAGATGTTTTCTAGAAAGTCGAAATCTACTTTTAAATTGCCCGTTGATATTCCCGGTTGGGATTCAACGCCTTATGAAGCCTTAGCCCGTGAGTGGGCTGATTCTACTGGTTTGAGTGAGAATTGGAATTCTTTTTTGGAGCTGGCGGAGCCGGCTAATGTGATTACTTGTTTACAGAAGGTGCCGGTATCTAAGGGTGGTGAGCTTCCCGTTTTGGGACGCAGAGGTTGGATTGTTCTGTCTGCGTACAGAATTCTGCATGAGAGGTTGTTCAAGTTACAGAACTTGCATAAGGATTTGGAAGCAAACTTTGTTGAGATTCAGAATGCTCATACTTTGTTGCAATGTCAAAATAAGTTGCTTGCTGATAAAATTGAGACGTACCAAACTATTGCCGAGGGGGCGGCTGTGCGAATTGCTCGTTATAAATACAAGAATCGGCGTGGTCGAGTTTCGACGCGAAAGGTGCGCCTGGTCGTGGCGAAAGCCGGACTGGATTGGAATCCTGATGAATGGGATGGTAATATCTGGAACTCGAGTGATTCTCCTTCCTCGGGTGAGGAGTCTGCCAAGCGCAAGTCCTCTCGCTCCGGCCGTGATTGTAAGTCTGCTTCTTGCGCCTCTGATGGTGCACCCCGTGATTGCGCTCGTCCTTCGAGCGGGGTCGATGCTTCTTCCACTGATTGTTCCTCTACGTGTACTGGTCGAGCTCCTTGTGATGCTCGTCCCGCGGTCTCGGTGCATCCAGTTTTTCGGCGGAAGGTGCAGCAGGCTCCCGGTGCTCCGAATGGTATTGCTTTAGACTCTTTGGAGGATTTTACTCAACAAGAAATTAGTGATATTTTGCAGCGATTTCGGCAGCGAGCTGGTGAGACCTTACTCACATGGATGGTGCGCCTTTATGAACTGGGCGCTGCTGGCATTATGTTGGATGCTGGTGATTGTTTGAAGTTTTGTTCCTTGAGTTCGGATTCTACTGTACAGGATCATTTTCGTAACTTTAATGCTGGTGGTCAAATTTCTTTGCTTCAATTGGCGACTGAGGGTTGTAATCAAAAATATCCTACTGAGTCTGACTGGCCTGTGAATGACAAACCATGGTATACTTTGCGCGATGCTGCGCAACGTCTCAAAGAGGAGGTGATGAAAACGGCGATTTTTCTAAATACTGCTGACAGGTTGCTTGATGGTTTCTTGACATCTTCTGTGCGGAATCGTATTATTCGTTCTTCCCCTGTTGCTTATAAGCAGGTCATGATGACTTTATTGATTAATCAGACTGGTAACATGTTATCTGTGGTGCTGGAATCGGTACGCCAACTCGGTGAGTTGGGTGAGTGGTTTAAACCTGAACGGCAGTCCCGGCCTGACACTCGTACTCCTGGTGACAATAAACTTACTAGACGTGATATGTTTCTTAGTCTTATGGCCGATGGTGTGCGGAAGGAGGACATTGATGGTGAGACTACTTCTCGTTTGTGGGAAATGTTTCGCAAACGTGGCTTGGATCGAAAGGAGGGTGCCCGGCGTGTTCGGACAACTGAGTGTGATCGTGGTTTTTCTGACGGTAGCGGTGATGACGACCGCCGTGGGCGCTCTGATCGTCGTGATGATCGACGTTATGTACGTGATTTGTCCCCCCGTCGTCTGAGGGACGGGGAGAGAGAGGGGGAAAGAGAGAGGGGGAGAGATGATTATGTTAACAGCAGACGTAGAGATGATAGGGATCAATCCCCTGAGTTGAGAAGGAGAGAGGATCGACACGTATTGGCCGATCGAAACCCGCAGTACAATGCAGAGAACAGTAATCCATTTCGTAATGGAAATGGATATGAACAGGAGGTATCAATACCTGGGAAACGTGAGAGTCTTTATCCTGATTTATCCTGGTACACAGAACACAGTAAAAAGGACTAGGAAATAGGTCAAGCTCCAGTACACAGATGGGCTCACAGAGATAATAGACCCTATGTAGATATTGATATTTATTGGAAACATCGTAATATCCAAAGGGCCCAAGCATTGGTAGATACAGGAGCGGAGGCCACTCTTATTCATGGAAAATCAAAGAAGTTTAAAGGTCAGCCTTTTACAATTACCGGATTAGGTGGAAAGGAAACTCCCGCAGTTCAAACTTTACTTGAAATGAGAATAGGTAGAATTCCTAGAAAAGAATACTCTGTATTAGTGGTGCCACTCTTAGAATTCATAATTGGAATTGATATTTTGAAAGGAATGACTTTGCACTTAGATGATGGATGTTACCAATTTGGAACTAAACATTATATATCGTCCAGGCCTGTACGGGTTGGTCGTTTAAGAATGCCCCCCATAAAAGTTCCCCAGGCGACAAAAGTGGTTTGTCAGAAACAGTATCGTATTCCAGGTGGTCATGAAGAGATTAGTACCACTATTCAGGAGTTGGTGGATGCAGGAGTTATAACTCCAGTTACTTCTGCTTGGAATAATGCCTGTTTTCAGTGGTGAGATCACAAAAGGCACTGCCCCAACGTTGCTAACTGTACGAGGCCAGAAAGGTTTTGGCTCCACAGATAATCCTGGGGCCAGAGTTTGGGTGCAGTCGCCTAAGAATCCCCCTGAACAAGCAGAAGTCATTGCAACCGGTCAAGACAACACCATTTTAGTTATGAGACCAGGGAAAGATAGCTGGGAAGCAGTCCCGGCTGACAAATGTTACTTACGAGAATGAATAATGCCTGTATTTGATTCTCTTTCAGATCATTCTTTGGACTGTTGCTGCAGGATGTGTCGGCGTTGGACTCCTTTTGGGCTGGTACGACGAGAGAGGAGGGATCCCATCAACCCGGGCTGAGTGGAGAACCCGAGTGTCACGTTCCTTCGCTGCGTGGGATTCGTCGTCGAACTTTTGGATTACATTAGCCAAGAAAGTAACTAAAGCCCCTCATTTCTGCTTGACACCGATGAGATCGGTGACGGATATTCTAGCAACTTGTTTAGTTGCTGTCCCTGCTTCATTGGAGACTTTGACTCATATTTTTAATTTATCAAATGCTCGCCCCAATGTTCTTCTGGGCGATTTCGCTGCCCATGAGTATTGCCCCTTGTGTACTGTACTGTCAGACCCGATACCCCCCATCCAGTCCCAAATAGTTACCTATAATATCACACAAGGTGATTTGTGTTTTTTCCTTACTTGTGATCCTAGTGCGATTTCCGAATGTATGCGTTTAAGATTGAAAGGTGCCACTTCATTCACCGCTCATGAACGAACTTTGTGCCTTCAAAGGACACCGAAAACATATACTTCTGTTCAGAATAACATGACTTGCAAGAGTATGGTAGTTACCCCCAGTCACTATCGCACGATGTTACTACCTGCCGGATGGCTTTTCTCATGTGGTAATACTTCCTGGCCATATATCCCCGCAAATATTTCTGGAGGCCCTTGTGCCATTACTAGACTGAGTTTACTAATATTTTCCCCACATCCGAATGCCAACTCTCGTGTGATTCGAGATACAGTGAGGTTACAGGAGGATTGTGACTCATCTTTGCATTTATATTCCAAGTCTGAATACCTTAGCCTGGCTATTTCAATTGTTGGTGTTCCTGCTTTGGCAGTTTATAATGCCAAATCTATTGGGAAAATGGCCTGCTGGATGGTAAAATCCATTAATCATACTTCTACAGTCCTGTCTGACATGCTATTAGACGCCCAGGGTGAACGTAAGGCTATCTTGCAAAATCGAGCGGCCATTGATTATCTTTTGCTTAAACATGGACACGATTGTTCTGATTTTGAGGGTCTTTGTTGTTTTAACTTGTCGGATCATACAAAATCCATTCAAGCTCACATTGACAAATTACATGACTTGACAGAAGAAGTTAGAAAACACATTGACCAGGGCTGGTTTGACTGGCTCTTTAATTGGTTACCTGATTTACATATGTTACGTCAAATATTAGGAGGTATTCTGATTACTATCGGCATTTTGATTTCTATCTGTTGCTTTATTCAGTGTATTCCTTCACTACTTCAATTCTGCACACCTGGTACTAGACATAGATCAGTTAGTCTTGTTTCATATTATTCTTCCACAGATATTAGTTCCGTTTAATGAATGTATAATAGACTGAAGTCAAGGGTGAAATGTTCTGCTCGATTTTCCCGGCCTTCTTGTGCGGAAAAGATGATTAAATGTGACTTCAGTCTCTTACCATTCAAGTCTAAGGGTTAGAGTAGTGAATGGAGCCTATTTACTAGGCACTTCGACATGATTCTGTGCTCTTCCCCATAGATCAGGGCTCGCACACATAGCCTAGGGGATAGATTCGTTAGTATTAGGGATAACCTGTCCTGTAGTGAGGGTATTTCACGGAGCTGTGCTGAATTCAGGCCTGGTAGGCCTCAAACGGGAGAGACTCCATCTTTCTTTCTGCTCCGGCAGCTTGGGATGCTTCTAGGTCAAACGTAATGTTTTAGTTATGAGGTGTTATTCGCTTGGAGAGAACCGGTTCAGGCCGGCCCTTATCGAAGGATTGTATTTTTCTTCATGCCGAAGACACTACATCAGGCCGGCCGGCTGGGAACGTGTCCTTGGTACGGGGAGGTACGAGAATTTGGTGGGCGGCAGGTTACAGGCCGGAATTTTCCATGAGGAAACGCACCTCTATATTAGTGAAAGTCTGAGGCAGTTACATGTTCAGTCCGTAGGCGGCATCTAGCCGTTAGCAGTAAAGCTACTACTTATTCCAGGGAAGACAGACGCCATCTTGAAGGTGGAGAAGAACCGAGAGACAGATGCTTTCCTAGCAGAATAGCCAGAGAGGAGAGAGTAGCCGATAAGGAAGAGGTCCCAGTGACTCGGAGAAGGGTGATTCCAGGCGAGCCGAGGCACAGATGAGAAGGGAACCTAGATGACTACTGAGTGCAGGCTACATACTACTAAGGTGATGTCGACCCTTTCTTATTAGAATGTACAACTTAATCTTTCACTCTTCTTTGCAGGTTATGTGTTATATCGTAATGTTATGTGATTGTGTATGTAATGAGTAATAAAGTATCCAGTTTGTAGTGAACCAACATGTGCTGCGTGTTCTTGTATAAGAGGGTAGCCTATTCTTCTAGTCAGCTGCGGCTACATGAACAGATGTTAACCCTGATCAGGTAAGTGGTAACTGAATAAGGGAAAGAGGAGCCCCTCGAACCTGAGAACAGGCTATGCTCGAACTGGCAATCCTTGTGTGATCTGATGAATAGTGAGACTGATTCCCTTTTTGTATGTTATGGTAATCATAGGATGAACTGTCGTATGAGACTGCCGTCTAGGTAGAGAGGTCTGGGTTCGTATGGGACCGCGAGGCCGCCACTTGTGATACTGTCGTATGGGCAGAGAGGTCTGGATCCGTATGGGATCGCGAGGCCGCCGATTGTGCTGAGACTGCCGTCTGGGTAGAGAGGTCTGGGTTCGTATGGGACCGCGAGGCCGCCACTTGTGATACTGTCGTATGGGCAGAGAGGTCTGGTTCCGTATGGGATCGCGAGGCCGCCGATTGTGCTGAGACTGCCGTCTGGGTAGAGAGGTCTGGGTTCGTATGGGACCGCGAGGCCGCCACTTGTGATACTGTCGTATGGGCAGAGAGGTCTGGATCCGTATGGGATCGCGAGGCCGCCGATTGTGCTGAGACTGCCGTCTGGGTAGAGAGGTCTGGGTTCGTATGGGACCGCGAGGCCGCCACTTGTGATACTGTCGTATGGGCAGAGAGGTCTGGATCCGTATGGGATCGCGAGGCCGCCGATTGTGCTGAGACTGCCGTCTGGGTAGAGAGGTCTGGGTTCGTATGGGACCGCGAGGCCGCCACTTGTGATACTGTCGTATGGGCAGAGAGGTCTGGATCCGTATGGGATCGCGAGGCCGCCGATTGTAAGGGGTCTTGGTATGTATAGTAGGAATCCCCTGTCCTTAGGTGATAGATATATGTGGTTGCAGGATTGTAAATAGGTTCTAGGGAGGGGGTAACGTTCTGGCTGGGTTAGTGAGGCTCTGATGAGCGAGTTCTATCTGATCCGAAAACCCAAGCAGAACACCACCCCAGACAGGATTTTGTGTATTGGTCAGGTAGGGCTTGAAAGAAACCAGACATGCCTGAGGCTCACAAGGAGCCTCGGTGCATATGCCAGTTCAATCCGGTCCTGGGGCACACCAGTCCCGGGTCTGGGGCGAGCTGGACAAAGGATTGGGGGTGTAACCACCCCCCTTCCTGGTCCCACCCTTAGGGAGGGACCTAGCAGGTAGTCCGGCCCCTAGAATCCGCTTAAAGGTAGGAGCTGTGTCCTAAGACTTTAGACATCCTGGAATCAACTTGAAACTAAGAAGAAGACGGGAACTTCGACGCTCTGCCGCACAGAGGACTGAAGCCAATCTCCCCTGTGGTCAGGGAGTGACCACCTTGCTAACGCAAGCACCATCCAGCGAATCAATGTCTGCTTTGCCGCCGCCTCCCGCCGGAGCCCGAGCCCAGAGACTGACAAGACCTGGACCTCCAGACCTCTCACCGCCCGATCCACAGTCCCTGAAAAGAGGAGACCCGTGGAGGCACCGAGACACGTGGAGCCAGCCATCTTGAAAAGATCACGACAAGCTGCAAGCGCAACAACCGAGGCCCCCTCCAAGTTGTGCTTTGGGATCTGAGAAGCCCAACACCCGAGCAGCATCTGCACCAAAGGTGAGCCCTCCAGCATCTCCACGATCTGCGTGGGGCCCTTCTGCATTTTGCCACTCGACGCGCCTAACCAGTTGCTGGCCCGCTGGCTAGTGGCCATCTTGGCAACGAACTTCAAGAAATACACCGCTGGTCTGGTTGCTCCAGACTGGCCCTTGCTCCCCTCCAAAGGAGCAGTCCCTCTGACCTTGCTGGTCAGAACCATCAGCTTATTTCGTTTTACACAACAATTGCTTTTGCCAAGGCTTGTTTGCTTTGACTAAGTCGCCGACACCGCCGACAGCGAGAACCTGCGTGGGACAGCTTGTGAACCGACTCCTGGACGTCGTCGCCCTTCAGGGACCGCGTGGCTGCAGAGACAAGCTACACATTTCTTCCTGTTTGCACCCGACATCGCCTGATACCCACCTGGTGCCACGCTGGTCACTGGCTAGTGACTGTGAACACTGTCCCCTCTGCTTACAGGTCTTCTACAACTCCGATCCACTCTTGGATCCACCGCATCCCTTCCGGACCGACCGCCTGCAGCATCTTTGTCCACAGGCTCCATTGAACAGATAGAAGAAACCCGACGCACTTCGAGGCCTATGCACCCGCTTCCTGTGGGTGAGGTAAAGGTGGCACTCCGGTGCCCAAGTGTAGAGTAACATCTCTAGTGTCTGTGTTTCCAATCTTGAGTTCATAGTCCATCCGGAAGATCCTCTTTGCAGTAACTTTGCAACTTTTACGCACCCATTGAAAACCTATGGGAGCTCGCGTGTGACTATTTGCTCTGCACACGCAACCCGTGGACCTCCTGGTCACTAACTGAAGTTAGCTCCTTGTAGGCCCAGCGATTCTAGAGGCCCTAGGCCTTTTCCCTTTTCTGTTCGTGGTACTTATACCACTATTTTAGTATATGGTTTGAGCGGCCACCAGGGCCTATCCATATAAAGTGCAACTTCTGTGTATTCTAACGTATTCTTGTTTAACGATTTGTGCTCCTGTGCTCATAAAGAGTCTAGGGGTTACTTTGAGAAATAAATACATATATATTTTCAATATATATCTGTGTGGTGTCCTTTCATTGGTATAAAAGGGGGTTACATTTGGTAAAACAGCTGGCTTAACACGCTTCACAAGTTTAGCCTCAAAGACTGCTTAGCCTACGCTACCACTAGGGCAGCTAGTCCGAAAAGGTTGACTTACAACCACACCATAAGGGTTGATTGGCATGGTACAAGGTGGTCACTTTAACTAGTGAACATCATCTACCAGGCCAACTTCTCACAGGCGTGCAGCAGTGTGTGCCGTGCAGCAGTGTGTGCCGTTCAGCAGTGTTTCGTGTAGCATTGTGCGGCGTGTAGCAGTGTGCGGTGTGCAGCAGTGTGTGGCATGCAGCAGTGTGCGGCGTGCAGCAGTGTGTGGCGTGCAGCAGTGTGTGGCGTGCAGCAGTATGTGGCGTGCAGCGGCATGCAGCGGCATGCAGCATTGTGAGGCGTGCAGCAGTGTGAGGCGTGAAGCAGTGTTTTGTGTAGCAGTGTGAGGCGTGCAGAAGTGTGCGGCGTGCAGCAGTGTGCGGCGTGCAGCAGTGTGTAATGCAGCAGTGTGTAATGCAGCAGTGTGTGACGTGCGGTAGTGTGCGGCGTGCAGCAGTGTGCGGCGTGCAGCAGTGTGCGGTGTGCAGCAGTGTGTGGCGTGCAGCAGTGTTTCGTGTAGCAGTGTGAGGCATGCAGCACTGTGTGGCGTGCAGCGGCGTGCAGCAGTGTGCGGCGTGCGGCAGTGTGCTGCGTGCAGCAGTGTCGTGCAGCATACAGCAGTGAGTAATGCTGCAGCAGTGTTTCGTGTAGCAGTGTGTGGCGTGCAGTAGTATGTAATGCAGCAGTGTGTGATGTGCAGCAGTGTGTGGCGTGCAGGGGCATGCAGCAGTGTGTGGCATGCAGCAGTGTGTGGCGTGCAGCAGTGTGTTGCGTGCAGCGGCATGCAGCAGTGTGTGGCATGCAGCAGTGTATGGCGTGCAGCAGTGTGTGGTGTGCAGCAGTGTGCGGCGTGTAGCAGTGTGCGGCATGCAGCAGTGTGCGGCGTGCAGCAGTGTGAGGCATGCAGCAGTGTTTTGTGTAGCAGTGTGAGGCGTGCAGCAGTGTGCGGCGTGCAGTAGTGTGTAATGCAGCAGTGCGTAATGCAGAAGTGTGTGGCATGCGCTAGTGTGCGGCGTGCAGCAGTGTGCGGCAAGCAGCAGTGTGTGGCGTGCAGCAGTGTGCGGCGTGCAGCAGTTTGTGGCATGCAGCAGTGTTTTGTGTAGCAGTGTGAGGCATGCAGCACTGTGTGGTGTGCAGCGGCGTGCAGCAGTGTCTGGTGTGCAGCAGTTTGTGGCATGCAGCAGTGTGCTGCATGCAGCAGTGTTGTGCAGCATGCAGCAGTGAGTAATGCAGCAGTGTGCAGCAGTGTGTGGCGTGCAGCAGTGTGTGGCGTGCAGCAGTGTTTCGTGTAGCATTGTGCGGCGTGCAGCAATGTGTGGCGTGCAGCAGTGTGTGGCGTGCAGCAGTGTGTGGCATGCAGCAGTGTGTGGTGTGCAGCAGTGTTTCGTGTAGCAGTGTGCGGCATGCTGCAGTGTGCGCCATGCAGCAGTGTGTGGTGTGCAGCAGTGTGTGGCTTGCAGCGGCATGGAGCAGTGTGTTACGTGCAGCAGTGTGTGGCGTGCAGCAGTGTGAGGCGTGTAGCAGTGTGCGGCATGCAGCAGTGTGCGGCATGCAGCAGTGTGTGCCGTGCAGCAGTGTGTGCCGTGCAGCAGTGTTTTGTGTAGCATTGTGCAGCGTGTAGCAGTGTGCGGTGTGCAGCAGTGTGTGGCATGCAGCTGTGTGTGGCGTGCAGCAGTGTGCGGCGTGCAGCAGTGTGTGGCGTGCAGCAGTGTGTGGCGTGCAGCAGTATGTGGCGTGCAGCGGCATGCAGCGGCATGCAGCATTGTGAGGCGTGCAGCAGTGTGAGGCGTGCAGCAGTGTGCGGCGTGCAGCAGTGTGTAATGCAGCAGTGTGTAATGCAGCAGTGTGTGGCGTGCGGTAGTGTGCGGCATGCGGCAGTGTGCGGCGTGCAGCAGTGTGTGGCGTGCAGCAGTGTGCGGCATGCAGCAGTGTGTGGCGTGCAGCGGCATGCAGCAGTGTGTGGCGTGCAGCAGTGTTTGGCATGCAGCAGTGTGCGGTGTGCAGCAGTGTTTCATGTAGCATTGTGTGGCGTGCAGCAGTGTGTGGCGTGCAGCAGTGTGTGGCATGCCGCAGTGTTTTGTGTAGCAGTGTGAGGCGTGCAGAAGTGTGCGGCGTGCAGCAGTGTGCGGCGTGCAGCAGTGTGTAATGCAGCAGTGTGTAATGCAGCAGTGTGTGGTGTGCGGTAGTGTGCGGCATGCAGCAGTGTGTGGCGTGCAGCAGTGTGTGGCATGCAGCAGTGTGTGGCATGCAGCAGTGTGTGGCGTGCAGCGGCATGCAGCAGTGTGTGGTGTGCAGCAGTGTTTGGCGTGCAGCAGTGTGTGGCGTGCAGCAGTGTTTCGTGTAGCATTGTGTGGCGTGCAGCAGTGTGTGGCATGCAGCAGTGTGCGGTGAGCAGCAGTGTGCTGCATGCAGCCGTGTGTGGCGTGCAGCAGTGTGTGGTGTGCAGCAGTGTGCGGCGTGTAGCAGTGTGCGGCATGCAGCAGTGTGCGGCGTGCAGCAGTGTGCTGTGTGCAGCAGTGTGTGGTGTGCAGCAGTGTGCGGTGTGCAGCAGTGTGAGGCGTGCAGCAGTATGAGGCGTGCAGCAGTGTGTGGCGTGCAGCAGTGTGTGGCGTGCAGCAGTGGGAGGCGTGGAGCAGTGTGAGGCGTGCAGTAGTGTTTCGTGTAGCAGTGTGAGGCATGCAGCAGTGTGCTGCGTGCAGAAGTGTTTGTGTAGCAGTGTGAGGTGTGCAGCAGTGTGCGGCGTGCAGCAGTGTGTGGTGTGCAGCAGTGTGTGGCATGCAGCAGTGTGTGGCGTGCAGCAGTGTTTCGTGTAGCAGTGTGCAGCGTGCAGCAGTGTGTGGCGTGCAGCAGTGTGTGGCATGCATCAATGTGTGGCGTGCAGTGGCCTGCAGCAGTGTGTGGTGTGCAGCAGTGTGTTGCATGCAGCAGCATGCAGCAGTGTGTGGCGTGCAGCAGTGTGTGGCGTGCATCAGTGTGTGGTGTGTAGCAGTGTGCGGCGTGCAGCAGTGTGCGAAGTGCAGCAGTGTGCGGCATGCAGCAGTGTGTGGCGTGCAGCAGTGTGTGGCGTGCAACTGCATGCAGCAGTGTGTGGCATGCAGCAGTGTGCGGCGTGCAGAATTGTGCGGCATGCAGCAGTGTGCGGCATGCAGCAGTTTGAGGCATGCAGCAGTGTGAGGTGTGCAGCAGTGTGAGGTGTGTAGCAGTGTTTGGCGTGCAGCAGTGTGTGGCGTGCAGCAGTGTGTGGCGTGCAGCAGTGTGTGGCGTGCAGCAGTGTGCGGCATGTAGCATTGTGAGGCGTGCAGCAGTGTGCGGCCTGCAGCAGTGTGCGGTGTGCCGCAGTGTGAGGCGTGCAGCAGTGTTAGGCGTGCAGCAGTGTGAGGCGTGCAGCAGTGTGGGATGTGCAGCAGTGTGTGGCGTGCAGCAGTGTGAGGTGTGCAGCAGTGTGAGGCATGCAGCAGTGTTTCGTGTAGCAGTGTGAGGCATGCAGCAGTGTGCGGCGTGCAGCAGTGTGCGGCGTGCAGCAGTGTGTAATGCAGCAGTGTGTAATGCAGCAGTGTGTGGCGTTCGGTAGTGTGCGGCGTGCAGCAGTGTGCGGCATGCAGCAGTGTGCGGTGTGCAGCAGTGTGCGGTGTGCAGCAGTGTGTGGCGTACAGCAGTGTTTCATGTAGCAGTGTGAGGCATGCAGCACTGTGTGCGGCATGCAGCAGTGTGCGTCGTGCAGCAGTGTGCGGTGTGCAGCAGTGTGTGGCGTGCAGCAGTGTTTCGTGTAGCAGTGTGAGGCATGCAGCACTGTGTGGGGTGCATCGGTGTGAGAAGTTGGCCTGGTATATGCTGTTCACTAGTTCTAGTGACCACCTTGTACCATGCCAAGCAACCCTTATGGTGTGGTTGTAAGTCAACCTTTTCGGACTAGCTGCCCTAGTGGTAGCGTAGGCTAAGCAGTCTTTGAGGCTAAACTCGTGAAGCGTGTTAAGCAAGCTGTTTTACCAATAGTAACCCCCTTTTATACCAATGAAAGGACACCACACAGATATATATTCAAAATATATATGTATTTATTTCTCAAAGTAACCCCTAGTCTCTTTATGAGCACAGGAGCACAAATCGTCAAACAAGATTATCACAGAATACACAGAAGTTGCACTTTATATGGATAGGCCCTGGTGGCCACTCGAACCATATACTAAAATAGTGGTATAAGTACCACGAACAGAAAAGGGAAAAGGCCTAGGGCCTCTAGAATCGCTGGGCCTACAAGGAGCTAACGTCAGTTAGTGACCAGGAGGTCCACGGGTGGCGTGTGCAGAGCAAATAGTCACACGCGTGCTCCCATAGGTTTCAATGGGTGCGTAAAAAGTACAAAGTTACTGCAAAAGGAATCTTCCGGATGACCTAGGAACTTAAGATTTGGAACACAGGCACTAGAGATGTATTACTACACATGGGCACCGGAGTACCAGCTTTACCTCACCCACAGGAAGCGGGTGCATAGGCCTCAAAGTGCGTCGGGTTTCTTCTATCTGTTCCGTTGAGCCTGGGACAAAGATGCTGCAGGCGGTCGGTCGGGAAGGGATGCAGTGGATCCAAGAGTGGATCGGAGATGTTGAAGACCTGTAAGCAGAGGGGACAGTGTTCACAGTCACTAGCCAGTGACCAGCGTGGCACCAGGTGGGTACCAGGCGATGTCGGGTGCAAACAGGTGATGAGGGGTAGCTTGTCTCCGCAGCCACGTGGTCCCTGAAGGTCGACGACGTCCAGGAGTCGGCTCACGAGCTGTCCCACGCAGGCTCTCGCTGTCGGCGGTGTCGGCGACTTGATCGAAGCAAACAAGCCTTGGCAAAAGCAATTGCAGGAGGATTCGGAAATCAGCTGTTGGTTCTGACCAGCAAGGTCAGAGGGATTGCTCCTTTGGAGGGGAGCAAGGGCCAGTCTGGAGCAACCAGACCAGCGGTGTTTGTCGTAGATTTCGTCGCCAAGATGGCCACTAGCCAGCGGGCCAGCAACCGGTTAGGCGCGTCGAGTGGCAAAATGCAGAAGGGCCCCACGCAGATCGTGGAGATGCTGGAGGGCTCACCTTTGGTGCAGATGCTGCTCGAGGGTTGGGCTTCTCAGGACCCAAAGCACAACTTGGAGGGAGCCTCGGTTGTTGCACTGGTCAGCTTGTCGTAGTCGTTCCAAGATGGCTGGCTCCACGTGTCTCGGTGCCTCCACGGGTCTCCTCTTTGCAGGGACTGTGGATCGGGCGGTGAGAGGTCTGGAGGTCCAGGTCTTGTCAGTCTCTGGGCTCGGGCTCCGGCGGGAGGCGGCGGCAAAGCAGACGGTGATTCGCTGGATGGTGCTTGCGTTAGCAAGGTGGTCACTCCCTGACCACAGGGGAGATTTTCTTCAGTCTTCTGTGCAGCAGAATGTCGAAGTTCCCGTCTTCTTCTTAGTTTCAAGTTGATTCCAGGATGTCTGAAGTCTTAGGACACAGCTCCTACCTTTATTCGGATTCTAGGGGCCGGACTACCTGCTAGGTCCCTCCCTATGGGTGGGACCAGGAAGGGGGGTGGTTACACCCCCAATCCTTTGTCCAGCTCGCCCCAGGCCCGGGACTGGTGTGCCCCAGGACCGGTTTGAACTGGCATATGCACCGAGGCTCCTTGTGAGCCACAGGCATGTCTGGTTTCTTTCAAGCCCTACCTGTCCAATACACAAAATCCTGTCTGGGGTGGTGCACGCACCTCCCCTGGCAGGAAACCCTTTGTCCACACCTCCCAAGCTGGAAGGACTCCCAGCAGCAGGAGGGCAGACTTGTGTCTGTGGTGGCAGCATCCATTTTGTGGAGCTGAGGCTATGTCTGATTTTACCCGGGTTTCAGGTACTGTACATGTCGTGTCCCTCTAGAAGGGTGGAATGCTAACCCCGTCGCCAGAATTGGCGAGGGGTTAGTATTCCAATTCGTATGACACCTTACTCGACATGTTTTGATAAAGCCAAACCAAAGATAGCATTTAACCGCGAGGTTCATAATGCACTTAAGAGTATATGGTATGACGATATCTGGAAACAGTAGAAGGAAGTTGTTCCGACCACTGCAGACAGGCTCAGCTCATGCCAGAGCACCATCTCACATGGAACCAAGCACTCTGCCTTCAGGATTGTTAAGGCCTGCCATAGGAGTGACTCATAGGTTACCAGGTGTCCCATTTAAGGTTAGGTATAGGTATACTACACCTAAGTAAGAGGTGATTACACCAACTTACCCCAGCTGAGTGATCAGCCAGTTGTGTCAGATTGTTAGGCCAAGCCTGGGGTGGCATAATACATGCTGCAGCCCCTGGCAGGCCTTGGGTACACCAATGCCCTGGGTACCTAGTGTACACTGGTACAGGGGCTGACAGGGTGATCCACTTCCAATTGGTTATGCACCTAGGGTGCATAGTTGTAATTTAGTAGAGAGAACAGCAGGCTGGGGGTCTGATTGGCAGGCCCACAGCCTCAATATGTCAAAAACCAGTGAAGCAAAAAGCAAAAATTTGGGGTGACCATAGGATAGCAGACCCTACTCTCCTACAATCGGCATGCAGCAGTGTGCGGCGTGCAGCAGTGTGCTGCATGCAGCAGTGTGCTGCGTGCAGCATTGTTGGAAGGCGTTCCCCGGGGAGGCTACGGAATGCGTTCCCGACCACCCGGAGGCCCACCTTTCCCAGAGTTAGGCCGAGCAAGAGCGGGGAGGCCCTTCCTGGAAGGGTCTCGTACCTAGGATCGCACACGCTGCGCTTACTCTCTCTTCGGATAGAGGGACACCACACAGTAATTCGTTGTAAGACAATATGCTTTTATCGGTAGTTGTCAGGGATCTTTATGATCCGGCAGGCAGGTGCAGAATTAATGCCACAAGCGGCAGCGATCTCGTGATGAGGGAAAAGGGGTAGCGGGACAGTCTTTGAATCAGTGTCTCTGCGAGGTATCCGGCGCACAGCTCTCAATCCTCGAGCTGAGGGGATGTTGCTTCTCTCGGCAATCTCTGCCGTTTCTCTTGGACGAGCGGGCCGCGAGTCACTCAGCAGGCACCGGAGGTTCGTAGTTCGGGGAGCCGCGATGGCGTCAGCAGGGCTCACATGGTTCAGAGTTCGGGAAGCCGCGACAGCGTCAGCAGGGCTCAGATGGTTCAGAGTTCGGGGAGCCACGACAGCGTCAGCAGGGCTCAGATGGTTCGGAGTTCGGGGAGCCGCGACAGCGTCAGCAGGGCTCAGATGGTTCAGAGTTCGGGGAGCCGCGACAGCGTCAGCAGGGCTCAGATGGTTCAGAGTTCGGGTAGCCGCGACAGCGTCAGCAGGGCTCAGATGGTTCAGAGTTAGGGTAGCGTTCTTCGGTTCGGGGAGCGATCGAGCCGCGACCAGGTCAGCAGGCTCTCGTCAGTCCAGGTCTTCTCTGCTCTCGTCCCTTCAGCACCCCTTGTTAAACTCCCCCTCCTCTTTGAAGTCCGGAGTCCTCGCGGAGAGGGGTCTGGTGCCTGGGGGGCGGTGTGTCGGGTTTTCCTGTCGCTCGGCCCTTTGATCTGTTCAGGTGGGTCCGGGAGGGACTCCAGACACCCAGCGGCCGAGGCGCCTGCTCCCCGGGGGCCTGGTGGTCCGTCGAAACCTCCCTCGGGGGAGAGACCAGAGGTGTGACAGGATCGGCGCCTCTCGGTCTGGTTTGGGGGGGGGTTTCGCTCTCCCTCGGCCGGGCATGCGTGTTGGGGATCTGGTCGGCCCTCGGGATGTTGGCCCACGGGAGCCAGAAGGCTGTATCAACGAGGTTCGGCGTGGTTGCAGGGTAACTTGCTGGTCGGGAGGGCCCATGCCACGAGGCCGGTCTCACAAGTGCCCCCCCAGCTGAAAGGCGGGGAGAACTACCCATCCACTTGGGGGTTCTCCTCGCTGAAGCGGAAGACAGGCCGTCCGCGTTGGCGTGGTCCGTCCCTGGGCGATGTTCCACCGTGAAATCCATCCCCTGGAGGGAGATGGACCAGCGTAGCAGCTTGGGATTTTCCCCTCGCATCTGCATCAACCACCACAAGGGGCGGTGATCCGTTTGTACTCGGAAGTGTGTTCCGAACAGGTAGGGCCGTAGCTTTTTGAGGGCCCAGACTACTGCGAAGGTCTCTCTCTCAATGGTGCTCCACCGCTGTTCTCGGGGCAGCAACCTTCGGCTGATGAAGGCTATGGGCCGATCTATGCCCTTTTCGTCGAACTGGGAGAGGACTGCCCCGATGCTGTGTTCCGAGGCGTCCGTCTGGACCACAAACTCCTGGGCGTAGTCGGGTGCTTTGAGCACCGGAGCCGCGCACATGGCGGCCTTTAGGGTGTCGAACGCCTTCTGGCAGGAGGGAGTCCAGTGTACTTTCTTGGGGTGTATTTTGGAGGTTAGTTCTGTGAGGGGGCCTGCGATGCTGCCATAGTTCTTAATAAACCTCCGGTAGTAACCGTGGAGGCCCAGGAAGGCCCGCACTTCCGTTTGGGTCGTGGGGGGTTCCCAGGACAAGATGGCGTCGATCTTCGGCTGGAGGGGGGCGACCTGCCCACTTCCCACCTGGTGCCCCAGATAGGTTACGGAGCCGTGCCCAATTTGACATTTGCTGGCTTTGATGGTGAGGCCGGCCCGGCGCAGAGCCAGCAGGACTTGTCGGAGGTGCTGGAGGTGCTCGGTCCATTGGGAGCTGAATACCGCTATATCGTCGAGGTATGCTGCGCTGAACCCCTCTGGTCCGGACAGGACCCTGTTCACCAGCCGCTGAAAGGTGGCCGGGGCATTCTTCATTCCAAACGGCATCACCCTAAAGCGGTAGTGCCCATCCGGGGTTGAGAAGGCGGAGCGCTCCTTGGCTCCCTCGGTGAGGGCAATCTGCCAGTATCCACTAGTCAGGTCGAAGGTGCTGAGGTAGCGAGCGGCCCCGAGGTGGTCAATGAGCTCGTCGGCACGGGGGATAGGGTGAGCGTCCGCTCGGGTGACCGCATGGAGTCCTCGGTAGTCCACGCAAAACCTCAGCTCAGGGGCGACACCCGGGGTAGCCGCTTTCGGAACCAGGACTACCGGGCTGGCCCAGGGGCTGTCGGAGGGTTCAATCACCCCGAGGTCCAGCATCTTCGCCACCTCGGTCTGGATGCAGGTTCGGACCCGATCCGGGACCCGGTGGGCCCGGTGTCTCACGGGCGGGCTGTCGCCGGTGTTCACGTCGTGGACACACCAGTTGGTGACCCCAGGGGTTAGGGAGAAGAGGTCCGCGAACTGCCTTAGTAGCTGGCGGCAGTCGTCGGACTGTTGGGCTGTGAGGGTGGTTGATAGTCTCACCCCCTCCACGGAACCATCGGTCTCTTTCGCCCCCAGGGGGTCTGGAAGGGGCTCGGTGTCTTCTTCGGCCCCATCGTCGGTGGCCAGGAGTAAACTCAATTCTGTCCATCCAAAGTGGGGTTTGAGGCGGTTCACGTGGAGAACCCGGAGGGGGTTCCGCGGGGACTGCACATCGACGAGATAGGTGACTTGGCTCTTCCGCTCGACCACCTTGAAGGGTCCAGTCAATTTATCTTGGAGGGCGCAGGGTTTCACCGGGGCCATGACCCAGACTTGTTGGCCCGGCTGAAACTCGACCAGCGTAGCATTCTGGTCATACCAGCGCTTCATCTCTTCCTGGCTAGCCTTGAGGTTCGCTTCTGCGAGTTCTCGGAATATCCGGGTCTGGTTGCGGAGCGCCAAGATGTATCGGAACACATCCGGAGGGGTCCCCCGGGGAGTTGTTTCCCAACCCTCCTTCACCAGGCTCAGGGGTTCCCGGACGGGGTGTCCATATAGTAGTTCGAATGGGCTGAATCCCAGGGATTTTTGTGGAACCTCCCGGTAGGCGAACAGGAGGCATGGGAGGAGGACGTCCCACCTCCGGCCTAGGGGTTCCTCGAGGCCCATGATCATTCCTTTCAGTGTTTTGTTAAAGCGCTCGACTAGGCCGTTTCCTTGGGGGTAGTATGGGGTGGTGAACTTGTACGATACTCCGCACTGCTGCCAGAGGGACCTCATATATCGGGAGATAAAGTTCGTACCCCGGTCACTCACGACTTCGTGGGGGAACCCCACGCGGGAGAAGATCCCCCATCAAGGCCCGGCCTACCACGGGGGCCGTCACGGTGCGGAGAGGGATGGCTTCGGGGTAACGGGTGACATGATCCACCAGGACGAGGATGAACCGGTGGCCCTGGGCGGTCTTGGGGTCCAGTGGTCCCACGATGTCGATTCCTACCCACTCAAAAGGGGTACTGACGACTGGGAAGGGTTGTAGCGGAGCCTTGCGCTTGCCCCCACTCTTTCCGCTGGCCTGGCACGTGGGGCAGGACTTGCAGTGGGCCTCCACATTTGCTCGCATTTTGGGCCAATAGAAGTGGGTGACAAGTCGTTGGTAGGTCTTATCTTGGCCTAAGTGTCCGGCCAGGGGTACATCATGGGCCAGGCCCAGGAGGAGACTTCGGAAGCGCAGGGGTACCACTAGTACTCGGGCCGATCCCAACTCGGCCGACTTGTGTTCGCTGTACAGGAGGCCGTTTTCCCAGTATACCCAGTGGGTGCCGGTCCGGTCGCCTGCTGCTTGGGCCTCGGCCTGTTGTCGGGGTCCAATGAGGGACGGGCAGGTGGATTGTTCTTGGCAGAATTCTTCACGGGAGGGGCCCCCTTCGCAGTGCCACTGGGCCAGTTCTGGCAAGTCCGCGAGTTCGGTCAGGGATTCGGGGTAGGAAGGCACGGACCCTTCGTCGGGAGCGGTCGTTTCGTCCAGAAGGGGGTCGTTGGCCCCTGGTGGCGTATTCTGGACCTCGGGGATGGTGGCGGTGCTTAGCAGCAGGGCTTCTCCCCCCTCGGAGGAAGGCACTCTGAGAGTCATCGAGCGCGTGGTGGCCCATACCCATTCGGGTAGGCCCATCATCTCGAGATGGGCTCTTCGTTCCACTTGTCCCCACGGGGAGTTCTCAAGGTCGTTGCCCAGGAGGCAGTCCATGGGCTGGGAGGTTCGGACCACCACCTTTAACTTGCCGGTGACACCCCCCATTCGAAGGGGACTAGGGCCATCCGGCAGAGGCTCTCGGAATTGTCTGATTGTAGGAGAGTAGGGTCTGCTATCCTATGGTCACCCCAAATTTTTGCTTTTTGCTTCACTGGTTTTTGACATATTGAGGCTGTGGGCCTGCCAATCAGACCCCCAGCCTGCTGTTCTCTCTACTAAATTTACACTATGCACCCTAGGTGCACAACCAATTGGAAGTGGATCACCCTGTGAGCCCCTGTACCAGTGTACACTAGGTACCCAGGGCATTGGTGTATCTAAGGCCTACCAGGGGCTGAAGCATGTATTGTGCCACCCCTGGCCTGGCCTAACAAATTTGACACAACTGGCTGATCACTCAGCTGGGGTAAGTTGGTGTAACCACCTCTTACTTAGGTGTAGTATACCTATACCTAACCTTAAATGGGACACATGGTAACCTATAAGTCACTCCTATGGCAGGCCTTAACAATCCTGAAGGCAGAGTGCTTGGTTCCATGTGAGATGGTGCTCTGGCATGAGCTGAGCCTGTCTGCAGTGGTCGGAACCACTTCCTTCTACTGTTTCCAGATATCGTCATACCATATACTCTTAAGTGCATTATGAACCTCGCGGTTAAATGCTATCTTTGGTTTGGCTTTATCAAAACATGTTGAGTAAGGTGTCATAAGAATTGGAATACTAATTGTAGGAGAGTAGGGTCTGCTATCCTATGGTCACCCCAAATTTTTGCTTTTTGCTTCACTGGTTTTTGACATATTGAGGCTGTGGGCCTGCCAATCAGACCCCCAGCCTGCTGTTCTCTCTACTAAATTAAAACTATGCACCCTAGGTGCATAACCAATTGGAAGTGGATCACCCTGTCAGCCCCTGTACCAGTGTACACTAGGTACCCAGGGCATTGGTGTACCCAAGGCCTGCCAGGGGCTGCAGCATGTATTATGCCACCCCAGGCTTGGCCTAACAATCTGACACAACTGGCTGATCACTCAGCTGGGGTAAGTTGGTGTAATCACCTCTTACTTAGGTGTAGTATACCTATACCTAACCTTAAATGGGACACCTGGTAACCTCTAAGTCACTCCTATGGCAGGCCTTAACAATCCTGAAGGCAGAGTGCTTGGTTCCATGTGAGATGGTGCTCTGGCATGAGCTGAGCCTGTCTGCAGTGGTCGGAACAACTTCCTTCTGCTGTTTCCAGATATCGTCATACCATATACTCTTAAGTGCATTATGAACCTCGCGGTTAAATGCTATCTTTGGTTTGGCTTTATCAAAACATGTCGAGTAAGGTGTCATACGAATTGGAATACTAACCCCTCGCCAATTCTGGCGACGGGGTTAGCATTCCACCCTTCTAGAGGGACACGACATGTACAGTACCTGAAACCCGGGTAAAATCATACATAGCCTCAGCTCCACAAAATGGATGCTGCCACCACAGACACAAGTCTGCCCTCCTGCTGCTGGGAGTCCTTCCAGCTTGGGAGGTGTGGACAAAGGGTTTCCTGCCAGGGGAGGTGCGTGCACCACCCCAGACAGGATTTTGTGTATTGGTCAGGTAGGGCTTGAAAGAAACCAGACATGCCTGTGGCTCACAAGGAGCCTCGGTGCATATGCCAGTTCAAACCGGTCCTGGGGCACACCAGTCCCGGGCCTGGGGCGAGCTGGACAAAGGATTGGGGGTGTAACCACCCCCCTTCCTGGTCCCACCCATAGGGAGGGACCTAGCAGGTAGTCCGGCCCCTAGAATCCGAATAAAGGTAGGAGCTGTGTCCTAAGACTTCAGACATCCTGGAATCAACTTGAAACTAAGAAGAAGACGGGAACTTCGACATTCTGCTGCACAGAAGACTGAAGAAAATCTCCCCTGTGGTCAGGGAGTGACCACCTTGCTAACGCAAGCACCATCCAGCGCATCAACGTCTGCTTTGCCGCCGCCTCCCGCCGGAGCCCGAGCCCAGAGACTGACAAGACCTGGACCTCCAGACCTCTCACCGCCCGATCCACAGTCCCTGAAAAGAGGAGACCCGTGGAGGCACCGAGACACGTGGAGCCAGCCATCTTGGAACGACTACAACAAGCTGACAAGTGCAACAACCGAGGCTCCCTCCAAGTTGTGCTTTGGGTCCTGAGAAGCCCAACCCTCGAGCAGCATCTGCACCAAAGGTGAGCCCTCCAGCATCTCCACGATCTGCGTGGGGCCCTTCTGCATTTTGCCACTCGACGCGCCTAACCGGTTGCTGGCCCGCTGGCTAGTGGCCATCTTGGCGACGAAATCTACGACAAACACCGCTGGTCTGGTTGCTCCAGACTGGCCCTTGCTCCCCTCCAAAGGAGCAATCCCTCTGACCTTGCTGGTCAGAACCAACAGCTGATTTCCGAATCCTCCTGCAATTGCTTTTGCCAAGGCTTGTTTGCTTCGATCAAGTCGCCGACACCGCCGACAGCGAGAGCCCGCGTGGGACAGCTCGTGAGCCGACTCCTGGACGTCGTCGACCTTCAGGGACCACGTGGCTGCGGAGACAAGCTACCCCTCATCACCTGTTTGCACCCGACATCGCCTGGTACCCACCTGGTGCCACGCTGGTCACTGGCTAGTGACTGTGAACACTGTCCCCTCTGCTTACAGGTCTTCAACATCTCCGATCCACTCTTGGATCCACTGCATCTCTCCCGGACCGACCGCCTGCAGCATCTTTGTCTTCAAGCTCCACGGAACAGATAGAAGCAACCCGACGCACTTCGAGGCCTATGCACCCGCTTCCTGTGGGTGAGGTAAAGCTGGCACACCTGTGCCCCAGTGTAGTATTACATCTCTAGTGCCTGTGTTCCAAATCTTGAGTTCCTAGTCCATCCGGAAGATCCTCTTTGCAGTAACTTTGTACTTTTTACGCACCCATTGAAACCTATGGGAGCACGCGTGTGACTATTTGCTCTGCACACGCCACCCGTGGACCTCCTGGTCACTAACTGACGTTAGCTCCTTGTAGGCCCAGCGATTCTCGAGGCCCTAGGCCTTTTCCCTTTTCTGTTCGTGGTACTTATACCACTATTTTAGTATATGGTTTGAGTGGCCACCAGGGCCTATCCATATAAAGTGCAACTTCTGTGTATTCTGTGATAATCTTGTTTGACGATTTGTGCTCCTGTGCTCATAAAGAGACTAGGGGTTACTTTGATAAATAAATACATATATATTTTGAATATATATCTGTGTGGTGTCCTTTCATTGGTATAAAAGGGGGTTGCATTTGGTAAAACAGCTGGCTTAACACGCTTCACGAGTTTAGCCTCAAAGACTGCTTAGCCTACGCTACCACTAGGGCAGCTAGTCCAAAAAGGTTGACTTACAACCACACCATAAGGGTTGCTTGGCATGGTACAAGGTGGTCACTAGAACTAGTGAACAGCATATACCAGGCCAACTTCTCACACTAATCCCTCGCCAAGTCTGGCGACGGGGTTAGCATTCCACCCTTCTAGAGGGACACAACATGTACAGTACCTGAAACCCGGGTAAAATCAGACATAGCCTCAGCTCCACAAAATGGATGCTGCCACCACAGACACAAGTCTGCCCTCCTGCTGCTGGGAATCCTTCCAGCTTGGGAGGTGTGGACAAAGGGTTTCCTGCCAGGGGAGGTGCGTGCACCACCCCAGACAGGATTTTGTGTATTGGTCAGGTAGGGCTTGAAAGAAACCAGACATGCCTGAGGCTCACAAGGAGCCTCGGTGCATATGCCAGTTCAAACCGGTCCTGGGGCACACCAGCCCTGGACCTGGGGCGAGCTGGACAAAGGATTGGGGGTGTAACCACCCCCCTTCCTGGTCCCACCCTTAGGGAGGGACCTAGCAGGTAGTCCGGCCCCTAGAATCCGAATAAAGGTAGGAGCTGTGTCCTAAGACTTTAGACATCCTGGAATCAACTTAACTACAAGAAGAAGACGGGAACTTCGATACTCTGCCGCACAGAGGACTGAAGCCAATCTCCCCTGTGGTCAGGGAGTGACCACCTTGCTAACGCAAGCACCATCCAGCGAATCAACGTCTGCTTTGCCGCCGCCTCCCGCCGGAGCCCGAGCCCAGAGACTGACAAGACCTGGACCTCCAGACCTCTCACCGCCCGATCCACAGTCCCTGAAAAGAAGGAACCCGTGGAGGCACCGAGACACGTGGAGCCAGCCATCTTGAAAAGACCACGACAAGCTGCAAGCGCAACAACCGAGGCTCCCTCCAAGTTGTGCTTTGGGATCTGAGAAGCCCAACACCCGAGCAGCATCTGCACCAAAGGTGAGCCCTCCAGCATCTCCACGATCTGCGTGGGGCCCCTCTGCATTTTGCCACTCGACGCGCCTAACCGGTTGCTGGCCCGTTGGCTAGTGGCCATCTTGGCGACGAACTTCAAGAACTACACCACTGGTCTGGTTGCTCCAGACTGGCCCTTGCTCCCCTCCAAAGGAGCAGTCCCTCTGACCTTGCTGGTCAGAACCATCAGCTTATTTCGTTCTCCACAACAATTGCTTTTGCCAAGGCTTGTTTGCTGCGACCAAGTCGCCGACACCGCCGACAGCGAGAGCCTGCGTGGGACAGCTCGTGAACCGACTCCTGGACGTCGTCGACCTTCAGGGACCACGTGGCTGCAGAGACAAGCTACACCTTTCCTCCTGTTTGCACCCGACATCGCCTGGTACCCACCTGGTGCCACGCTAGTCACTGGCTAGTGACTGTGAACACTGTCCCCTCTGCTTACAGGTATTCTACAACTCCGATCCACCCTTGGATCCACCGCATCCCTTCCGGACCGACCGCCTGCAGCATCTTTGTCTTCAGGCTCCATTGAACATATAGAAGGAACCCGACGCACTTCGAGACCTATGCACCCGCTTCCTGTGGGTGAGGTAAAGCTGGCACTCCGGTGTCCAAGTGTAGAGTATCATCTCTAGTGTCTGTGTTTCCAATCTTGAGTTCATAGTCCATCCAGAAGATCCTTTTTGCAGTAACTTTGTAACTTTTACGCACCCATTGAAAACCTATGGGAGCCCGCGTGTGACTATTTGCTCTGCACACGCAACCCGTGGACCTCCTGGTCACTAACTAAAGTTAGCTCCTTGTAGGCCCAGCGATTCTAGAGGCCCTAGGCCTTTTCCCTTTTCTGTTCGTGGTACTTATTTCACTATTTTAGTGTATGGTTCGAGTGGCCACCAGGGCCTATCCATATAAAGTGCAACTTCTGTGTATTCTAACGTATTCTTGTTTAACGATTTGTGCTCCTGTGCTCATAAAGAGTCTAGGGGATACTTTGAGAAATAAATACATATATATTTTCAATATATATCTGTGTGGTGTCCTTTCATTGGTATAAAGGGGGGTTACATTTGGTAAAACAGCCTGCTTAACACGTTTCACGAGTTTAGCCTCAAAGACTGCTTAGCCTACGCTACCACTAGGGCAGCTAGTCCGAAAAGGTTGACTTACAACCACACCATAAGGGTTGCTTGGCATGGTACAAGGTGGTCACTTTAACTAGTGAACATCATATACCAGGCCAACTTCTCACATTGGTGAGCAGCGGTTGGATTTGAGCTTGCTGTGTTTTACCTCTGTTATCTCTTTGTCACCAATTAAAAGATCATACAGGTACCTTTAGGTACATATAAAACAAGAATAGATATACTTAATGTGAGAAGTTGGCCTGGTATATGATGCTCACTAGTTAAAGTGATCACCTTGTACCATGCCAAGCAACCCTTATGGTGTGGTTGTAAGTCAACCTTTTCGGACTAGCTGCCCTAGTGGTAGCGTAGGCTAAGCAGTCTTTGAGGCTAAACTCGTGAAGCGTGTTAAGCCAGCTGTTTTACCAAATGCAACCCCCTTTTATACCAATGAAAGGACACCACACAGATATATATTCAAAATATATATGTATTTATTTCTCAAAGTAACCCCTAGTCTCTTTATGAGCACAGGAGCACAAATCGTCAAACAAGATTATCACAGAATACACAGAAGTTGCACGTTATATGGATAGGCCCTGGTGGCCACTCAAACCATATACTAAAATAGTGGTATAAGTACCACGAACAGAAAAGGAAAAAGGCCTAGGGCCTCTAGAATCGCTGGGCCTACAAGGAGCTAACGTCAGTTAGTGACCAGGAGGTCCACGGGTGGCGTGTGCAGAGCAAATAGTCACACGCGTGCTCCCATAGGTTTCAATGGGTGCGTAAAAAGTACAAAGTTACTGCAAAAGGAATCTTCCGGATGACCTAGGAACTTAAGATTTGGAACACAGGCACTAGAGATGTAATACTACACTTGGGCACAGGAGTGCCAGCTTTACCTCACCCACAGGAAGCGGGTGCATAGGCCTCGAAGTGCGTCGGGTTTCTTCTATCGGTTCCGTGGGGCCTGTAGACAAAAGTGCTGCAGGCGGTCGGTCGGGAAGAGATGCAGTGGATCCAAGAGTGGATCGGAGATGTTGAAGACCTGTAAGCAGAGGGGACAGTGTTCACAGTCACTAGCCAGTGACCAGCGTGGCACCAGGGGGGTACCAGGCGATGTCGGGTGCAAACAGGAAGGAAGGTGTAGCTTGACTCTGCAGCCACGTGGTCCCTGAAGGTCGACGACGTCCAGGAGTCGAGTCACGAGCTGTCCCACGCAGGCTCTCGCTGTCGGCGGTGTCGGCGACTTGATCGAAGCAAACAAGCCTTGGCAAAAGCAATTGTTGTAGGCAAGGAGTTTAAGCTGATGGTTCTGACCAGCAAGGTCAAAGGAACTGCTCCTTTGGAGGGGAGCAAGGGCCAGTCTGGAGCAACCAGACCAGCGGTGTTTGTTGTAGATTTCGTCGCCAAGATGGCCACTAGCCAGCGGGCCAGCAACCGGTTAGGCGCGTCGAGTGGCAAAATGCAGAAGGGCCCCACGCAGATCGTGGAGATGCTGGAGGGCTCACCTTTGGTGCAGATGCTGCTCGAGGGTTGGGCTTCTCAGGACCCAAAGCACAACTTGGAGGGAGCCTCGGTTGTTGCACTGGTCAGCTTGTCGTAGTCGTTTCAAGATGGCTGGCTCCACGTGTCTCGGTGCCTCCACGGGTCTCCTCTTTGCAGGGACTGTGGATCGGGCGGTGAGAGGTCTGGAGGTCCAGGTCTTGTCAGTCTCTGGGCTCGGGCTCCGGCGGGAGGCGGCGGCAAAGCAGACGTTGATTCGCTGGATGGTGCTTGCGTTAGCAAGGTGGTCACTCCCTGACCACAGGGGAGATTTTCTTCAGTCTTCTGTGCAGCAGAATGTCGAAGTTCCCGTCTTCTTCTTAGTTTCAAGTTGATTCCAGGATGTCTGAAGTCTTAGGACACAGCTCCTACCTTTATTCGGATTCTAGGGGCCGGACTACCTGCTAGGTCCCTCCCTATGGGTGGGACCAGGAAGGGGGGTGGTTACACCCCCAATCCTTTGTCCAGCTCGCCCCAGGCCCGGGACTGGTGTGCCCCAGGACCGGTTTGAACTGGCATATGCACCGAGGCTCCTTGTGAGCCACAGGCATGTCTGGTTTCTTTCAAGCCCTACCTGACCAATACACAAAATCCTGTCTGGGGTGGTGCACGCACCTCCCCTGGCAGGAAACCCTTTGTCCACACCTCCCAAGCTGAAAGGACTCCCAGCAGCAGGAGGGCAGACTTGTGTCTGTGGTGGCAGCATCCATTTTGTGGAGCTGAGGCTATGTCTGATTTTACCCGGGTTTCAGGCACTGTACATGTCGTGTCCCTCTAGAAGGGTGGAATGCTAACCCCGTCGCCAGAATTGGCGAGGGGTTAGTATTCCAATTCGTATGACACCTTACTCGACATGTTTTGATAAAGCCAAACCAAAGATAGCATTTAACCGCGAGGTTCATAATGCACTTAAGAGTATATGGTATGACGATATCTGGAAACAGTAGAAGGAAGTTGTTCCGACCACTGCAGACAGGCTCAGCTCATGCCAGAGCACCATCTCACATGGAACCAAGCACTCTGCCTTCAGGATTGTTAAGGCCTGCCATAGGAGTGACTTATAGGTTACCAGGTGTCCCATTTAAGGTTAGGTATAGGTATACTACACCTAAGTAAGAGGTGATTACACCAACTTACCCCAGCTGAGTGATCAGCCAGTTGTGTCAAATTGTTAGGCCAAGCCTGGGGTGGCATAATACATGCTGCAGCCCTTGGCAGGCCTTGGGTACACCAATGCCCTGGGTACCTAGTGTACACTGGTACAGGGGCTGACAGGGTGATCCAACCAATTGGGTATGTACCTAGGGTACATGGAGTCCATTTTAAAGAGAGAACAGCCAGGCTGAGATCCTGAATAGCAGGATCTCAGGCCAACTAAGTCGAAAAACCAGCTAGACACTAGGCAAAAATTTGGGGGTAACCATAGTCAGATATCCACCTTCCTACACAACCCCCCCCCAAACGAAGGGAGATAAGGCTGACCTTGACCAGGTAAGCCTATATTGCCCAAGTGGCCATATAAGGAGGAACCAGCACTGGCATGGTTACCCCCTGTCTCATGGTCCACTAAGCAATCCCTCACCCTAAGGGTATCAGAGGGTCTCCACCATAGGGAATCTCTACCTTTGGTGTGTCTTGGCAAAGTAAAAGGCTGGTGTTGAGATGGAGTACTGAAGTGAGTGTCCTCAAAGTGAGGCCTCAGCTTCCTCCAATCCCCCTCCACCATGGATGCCTTTCTTTCCTTAACTGAGTTGCACTGTGCTCTCAGGGTCAGCCTCTGGCTACCTAAAGCTGGAGGCTGGGTCCCTTTTGTGGGCTTACTGGAGGGACAGGTCAGGTTTGGGGCCCTAAGGTCCCAGGTTTGCCTGTGCCCAACAGAATCCCTCTGGGGGGGGTCCCTAACTACCTGTAAAGGAGATCCCTCAGGAATGTTTTTACCCATCACCTGACTAGGGCTACTAGCCAGGCAATCCTCATTCTTTTGATGGGGGGGTTCTTGTGGACAGGGGCCCTCTGGGGGTCCACTGGCCTCCCTGACCTCTGCAGCCCTGGGCTGACTGAGGCAGGGTAGAGAGAGGCAGGCTACCTGCACCAGACTGGGTCCCACCTTGGAAGGGGCCACTGACATCAGAGGCTCTGCCAGGCCAGGCCTGGCTACCTCTGGGGCAGTTCCTTCACAAGGGGTGAGGTCAGATCCCTGAGGAGGCTGACCTTTTCCTAATGTCTGGGGAGAGGGAGACTTTTCTTCCTCCCCACTACTCTCAGTTTGTGTGGAGTGATCCATTGTTTCAGGCTTCACTACACCTATGTCAGTCTGAGTATAGGCTGAGACCATTACAGCCTTGCCAACCTTTTCAGGGGGGCACTCAGTTTGTGTTTGAGCTGTGACTGTCACAGCTCTGCCAGTCTCTACAGGGAAGTCTGTCTGTGCCTGGGCTGTGGCTACCACTGCCCTTCCAACCTTTTCAGGGAGGAAATCTATTTGGACAGGGGTTGTGAATGGCACAACCCCCCTACCCTTTTGTGACAGGCCTACCATTTTAGAATGGGTGTCTTGTTCAACTCCAGCCCAAGCTGAGAGTTCTAAGTCATTCCCCAGTAAGCAGTCTACAGGCAAGGTTGGGGACACTGCCACCCTTTTAGGGCCAGTGACACCTCCCCAGCTGAGACATACCTCTGCCATGGGATGACTGTTCTGTTTGCCATCAATGTTGGTCACCTGGTAGGAGAAACCAGGCAAAAGCTGCTCAGAGGGAACTAGCCAATGGGCCACCATTGTGATGCTAGCTCCAGTGTCTCTGTAGGCCTCAGCTTTTGTACCATTGATGTAGGGCTCCTGTCTGTACCTACCCAAAGTGTTGGGACAGGCAGTGAAGTTGGCAAACCCCATGCCACCATCACAGACAAGAGTATCTGCTGCAGGGGAATTGGCTAAGCCAGGGCCCCCCTGTGTTCCCCAAGTAAACCCACCCAGATTTCTGGGGGCACTCCCACCACCTGGGGGATTACTGCTGACAGTAATAGGTGGTGTGACAGGAGTAATTGGAGGAACAGTTTTGTTTTTAGCCCTTGGGCAACCGCTGTCAGTTTTCCAATGCCCAGGAGTTTTACACTCATGGCAGTAGGGCTTTTTGGCTGTGGTAGAGGAGGGAGCTTGGGACCCACCACCCTGTGTGGAGTTTTGGGGCCCTGAGGAAGGTTTCTCTTTTTCTTTATCCCCACCCTTCTCTTGAGGCTTGGTGGTATCTTTCTTTTGGTCACCACCCTGGTTTTTAGGCCTGATCCTGGTCCTGACCCATTTATCTGCCCTCTTTCCCAATTCTTGGGGAGAGGTCAAATCTGAGTCTACCAGGTGTTGATGGAGAAGCTGGTTTTGACAATTACTTAAAATCTGCTCTCTCATCATCAAATTGTACAATCCTGTATAATCAGACACCTTACTTCCCAGCAACCAACCCTCCAAAGCCTTAGTGGCACATTCCACATATTCAGACCAGTCCTGAGTCTGTGTCTTCTGGGTGTCTCTGAACATTAACCTGTACTGTTCAGTGGTTAAGCCTAACCCATCAACTAGGACACTCTTCAGGACTCTGTAATTTCTGACATCCTCTTCTCTAACAGTGAGGAGTCTATCTCTGCCTCTCCCCTCAAAGGAGAGCCATAAGATTGCTGCCCACTGGTCTTCAGGAACCTGCTGCACTTTGCAGGCTCTCTCAAGAGCAGTCATCCATTTGTGGATGTCATCCCCACCTTTGTAGGGGGGCACAATCTTGGACAGGTTCCTATTGTCAAAGACCCTATCTTTGTCCCTAGGGACATTGCTGCCACCAGTGGGTATAGACCCACTCTCTCTATGCTGCCTAGCCTTGCTCAGTTTTTCTTCCATCAGGGCTACTTCTAGCTCCTGCTTCCTGATCCTCAGCTGGGCTTCTTGCATCTTGGCCTCATGTTCCCTCCTCTGAGGGGTGGTCATCCTTCTCCTGGAGTGACCTTGAGAGCCTCTAGAGCCATGGGAAGCATTGGAGTCACCTGAGCGATTCCTTTGCCTTCCAAGCCCTGTGTTAAGTCCACTGGGGAGATCCAGTGGGGTGAACCCACTGTCAGTCCCCAATAGCCTTAGTTTAGCTGGGCCAAGTATAACACTTGGCACTGGGCTAGTTCTCCCTTCATCCTCACTACTGTCAGTATCCTTTTCACTCTCATCCTCTGTGGTAGGCATCCCATCTAAGGGGTGACTATTGGGAAGGGGTACTTCAGTGGCATCTTCAGAAGGGGGGCCTCCTGTTCCTGTCCCTAAGGGGGCTAACTGGGAAGCTTTCTTGAGTGCTCTCTGATTCTCATCATTCTGTAAGAGCTCTCTGAGCTCAGCAGAGTTTGGGTTCTTGGGCTGTTTAAGGCCTCTAAGAGTTGCCAAATGCCTGAGCTCATTCTGATTAAGGGTAGCAAAGCTGGTTGGTGCCCTCTGGGGGTCACTCTCGACAGAGATGGGTACAGTGGACCCCTCTGCCCCGGCCATTGCTCTTAAGTGTGGGTGGATGTGTTGCAATCTACCTACACTTGGGTTTACCTACTAAACCTATCTAGTAGTTGTAGTCAGGGTGTGCTACTCCCTTTGCTCTACAACAACTAAGTTCAGTAGAACTTAAGTATATCTAATCTTGTTTTATATGTACCTACAGGTACCTATGTGATCTTTCAATTGGTAACCAAGAGATTACAATGGTAAAACACAGCAAGCTCAAATCCAACCGCTGCTCACCAATGTGAGAAGTTGGCCTGGTATATGATGCTCACTAGTTAAAGTGATCACCTTGTACCATGCCAAGCAACCCTTATGGTGTGGTTGTAAGTCAACCTTTTCGGACTAGCTGCCCTAGTGGTAGCGTAGGCTAAGCAGTCTTTGAGGCTAAACTCGTGAAGCGTGTTAAGCCAGCTGTTTTACCAAATGCAACCCCCTTTTATACCAATGAAAGGACACCACACAGATATATATTCAAAATATATATGTATTTATTTCTCAAAGTAACCCCTAGTCTCTTTATGAGCACAGGAGCACAAATCGTCAAACAAGATTATCACAGAATACACAGAAGTTGCACGTTATATGGATAGGCCCTGGTGGCCACTCAAACCATATACTAAAATAGTGGTATAAGTACCACGAACAGAAAAGGAAAAAGGCCTAGGGCCTCTAGAATCGCTGGGCCTACAAGGAGCTAACGTCAGTTAGTGACCAGGAGGTCCACGGGTGGCGTGTGCAGAGCAAATAGTCACACGCGTGCTCCCATAGGTTTCAATGGGTGCGTAAAAAGTACAAAGTTACTGCAAAAGGAATCTTCCGGATGACCTAGGAACTTAAGATTTGGAACACAGGCACTAGAGATGTAATACTACACTTGGGCACAGGAGTGCCAGCTTTACCTCACCCACAGGAAGCGGGTGCATAGGCCTCGAAGTGCGTCGGGTTTCTTCTATCGGTTCCGTGGGGCCTGTAGACAAAAGTGCTGCAGGCGGTCGGTCGGGAAGAGATGCAGTGGATCCAAGAGTGGATCGGAGATGTTGAAGACCTGTAAGCAGAGGGGACAGTGTTCACAGTCACTAGCCAGTGACCAGCGGGGTACCAGGCGATGTCGGGTGCAAACAGGAAGGAAGGTGTAGCTTGACTCTGCAGCCACGTGGTCCCTGAAGGTCGACGACGTCCAGGAGTCGAGTCACGAGCTGTCCCACGCAGGCTCTCGCTGTCGGCGGTGTCGGCGACTTGATCGAAGCAAACAAGCCTTGGCAAAAGCAATTGTTGTAGGCAAGGAGTTTAAGCTGATGGTTCTGACCAGCAAGGTCAAAGGAACTGCTCCTTTGGAGGGGAGCAAGGGCCAGTCTGGAGCAACCAGACCAGCGGTGTTTGTCGTAGATTTCGTCGCCAAGATGGCCACTAGCCAGCGGGCCAGCAACCGGTTAGGCGCGTCGAGTGGCAAAATGCAGAAGGGCCCCACGCAGATCGTGGAGATGCTGGAGGGCTCACCTTTGGTGCAGATGCTGCTCGAGGGTTGGGCTTCTCAGGACCCAAAGCACAACTTGGAGGGAGCCTCGGTTGTTGCACTGGTCAGCTTGTCGTAGTCGTTTCAAGATGGCTGGCTCCACGTGTCTCGGTGCCTCCACGGGTCTCCTCTTTGCAGGGACTGTGGATCGGGCGGTGAGAGGTCTGGAGGTCCAGGTCTTGTCAGTCTCTGGGCTCGGGCTCCGGCGGGAGGCGGCGGCAAAGCAGACGTTGATTCGCTGGATGGTGCTTGCGTTAGCAAGGTGGTCACTCCCTGACCACAGGGGAGATTTTCTTCAGTCTTCTGTGCAGCAGAATGTCGAAGTTCCCGTCTTCTTCTTAGTTTCAAGTTGATTCCAGGATGTCTGAAGTCTTAGGACACAGCTCCTACCTTTATTCGGATTCTAGGGGCCGGACTACCTGCTAGGTCCCTCCCTATGGGTGGGACCAGGAAGGGGGGTGGTTACACCCCCAATCCTTTGTCCAGCTCGCCCCAGGCCCGGGACTGGTGTGCCCCAGGACCGGTTTGAACTGGCATATGCACCGAGGCTCCTTGTGAGCCACAGGCATGTCTGGTTTCTTTCAAGCCCTACCTGACCAATACACAAAATCCTGTCTGGGGTGGTGCACGCACCTCCCCTGGCAGGAAACCCTTTGTCCACACCTCCCAAGCTGAAAGGACTCCCAGCAGCAGGAGGGCAGACTTGTGTCTGTGGTGGCAGCATCCATTTTGTGGAGCTGAGGCTATGTCTGATTTTACCCGGGTTTCAGGCACTGTACATGTCGTGTCCCTCTAGAAGGGTGGAATGCTAACCCCGTCGCCAGAATTGGCGAGGGGTTAGTATTCCAATTCGTATGACACCTTACTCGACATGTTTTGATAAAGCCAAACCAAAGATAGCATTTAACCGCGAGGTTCATAATGCACTTAAGAGTATATGGTATGACGATATCTGGAAACAGTAGAAGGAAGTTGTTCCGACCACTGCAGACAGGCTCAGCTCATGCCAGAGCACCATCTCACATGGAACCAAGCACTCTGCCTTCAGGATTGTTAAGGCCTGCCATAGGAGTGACTTATAGGTTACCAGGTGTCCCATTTAAGGTTAGGTATAGGTATACTACACCTAAGTAAGAGGTGATTACACCAACTTACCCCAGCTGAGTGATCAGCCAGTTGTGTCAAATTGTTAGGCCAAGCCTGGGGTGGCATAATACATGCTGCAGCCCTTGGCAGGCCTTGGGTACACCAATGCCCTGGGTACCTAGTGTACACTGGTACAGGGGCTGACAGGGTGATCCAACCAATTGGGTATGTACCTAGGGTACATGGAGTCCATTTTAAAGAGAGAACAGCCAGGCTGAGATCCTGAATAGCAGGATCTCAGGCCAACTAAGTCGAAAAACCAGCTAGACACTAGGCAAAAATTTGGGGGTAACCATAGTCAGATATCCACCTTCCTACACTTAAGTTCTACTGAACTTAGTTGTTGTAGAGCAAAGGGAGTAGCACACCCTGACTACAACTACTAGATAGGTTTAGTAGGAAAACCCAAGTGTAGGTAGATTGCAACACATCCACCCACACTTAAGAGCAATGGCTGGGGCAGAGGGGTCCAATGTACCCATCTCTGTTGAGAGTGACCCCCAGAGGGCACCATCCATCTTTGCTACCCTAAATCAAAATGAGCTCAGGCAGTTGGCAAATATCAGGGGCCTTAAACAGCCCAAGAATCCTACTTCTGCTGAACTCAGAGAGCTTTTACAGGCTGATGAAGATCAGAAAGCTCTCAGGAAAGCCTCCCAGTTAGGCCCCTTAGGGACTGGAACAGGAGGCCCCCCTTCTGAAAATGCTACTGAGGTACCCCTTTCCAATAGTCACCCCTTAGATGAGATTCATACTACAGAGGATGAAAGTGAGAAGGGTACTGATACAGAAGGTAGTGAGGATGAAGGGAGAACTAGCCCAGTGCCAAGTGTTATACGTGGCCCAGCTAACTTAAGGCTACTGGGGACTGACAATGGGATCACCCCATTGGATCTCCCTAGTGGACTTAACCAGGGGCTTGGGAGGCAAAGGAATCACTCAGGTGAATCTAATGCTTCTCATGCCTCTAGAGGCTCTCAAGGTCACTCCAGGAGAAGGATGACCACCCCTCAGAGGAGGGAACATGAGGCCAGAATGCAGGAAGCTCAGCTGAGAATCAGGAAACAGGAGCTAGAAGTGGCTCTGATGGAAGAGAAACTGAGTAAGGCTAGGCGACCTAAAGAGAGTGGGTCTATACCCACTCGTGGCAGCATTGTCCCTAAGGACAAAGATAGGGTCTTTGATAATAGGAACCTGTCTAAGGTTGTGCCCCCCTACAAAAGTGGGGATGACATCCACAAATGGATGACTGCTCTTGAGAGAGCCTGCAAAGTGCAGCAGGTTCCTGAAGACCAGTGGGCAGCAATCCTCTGGCTCTCCTTTGAAGGAAGAGGCAGAGACAGACTCCTCACTGTTAGGGAGGAGGATGTCAGAAACTACAGAGCCCTGAAGAGTGTCCTAGTTGATGGGTTAGGCTTAACCACTGAACAGTACAGGTTAATGTTCAGAGACACCCAGAAGACACAGACTCAGGACTGGTCTGAATATGTTGAATGTGCCACTAAGGCTTTGGAGGGTTGGTTGCTGGGAAGTAAGGTATCTGATTATACAGGATTGTACAATTTGATGATGAGAGAACAGATTTTAAATAACTGTCAAAACCAGCAACTGCATCAACACTTGGTTGACTCTGATCTGACCTCTCCCCAAGAATTGGGAAAGAAGGCAGACAAATGGGTCAGAACCAGGGTTAAGCAAAAGAACCAGAACCAGGGCCAAGGGGGTGATCAGTAGAAAACAGACCAAAAGGGTGGAGATCAGAAATCTAAAGACCAGAAGTCTTCAACAGGGCCCCAAACTAGTACTAAAGAGGGTGGGTCCCAGCCTAAAGGGAAGAAGAAAGAAGGTCAAAAGAAACCCTGGTGCAATTCTTGCAAGAATACAACTCACTGGACTAGTGATTGTAAAAAGGGTGGAGCCCCCAACACTGTTGCCCCTAAGGCACCTGCTCCCAGTACTACTGTTAGCAGTGTTGGTCCCCAGACAAAGGGTGTAGTGGGAATCACTATGGGAACTGAAGGAGATTCTGACTTAGACAGAACCCTGACACAGGCAGTCCTGATCTGTGATGGGGACATAGATTTGTCCCTGACTGTGAGCCCCAGTAACCTGGGCAAGTACAGACAGACTCCTTTAATTAATGAAAAAGTGGCTCAAGCCTACAGGGACACATGTGCCAGTGTCACTATGGTGACACCAGGCTTTGTGGACCCTGGACAGTAAATACCAGGTGAGAATTACCTGGTGACCAATGCCAGCAATGCCACTACTTCACATAGTGTGGCAGTTGTTAACTTCTCATGGGGAGGGGTAACTGGCCTCAAAAGGGTTGTGGTTAGTGCAGACCTCCCAGTAGAATGTTTGTTGGGCAATGACCTAGAGAGTTCTCTATGGTCTGAAGTGGAGTACAGGACACATGCAGAGATGTTAGGTATATCACCACATGTCCTTGCTGTGACCAGGTCACAGGCCAAAAAGTGCCTTACTGAACCTCAGGTCTTGGATCCTGGAACAATGGACCAAGCACCTACCAAGAAGAAGAACAGGAGGGTCAAGGTTGTGCCTTCCCCCCTGCCTCAGAGTGATGATCAACCTTCCCAGGAAGCTGATCTAGAGGACCCTGAAGGAACTGTCCCTGAAGAGCTTGAACCTGATCAGGTTGAGTTTCTCTGGACAGGGGGACCTTCAAGGGCTGACTTGAGGCAGGCTCAGTTATCCTGTCCCTCTCTTGAACCCCTCAGACAGCTGGCTGCTGCTGAGGCTGCTGGGAATGCTCAAGGTACCCATAAAGTGTATTGGGATGAAGGGCTCCTTTATTCAGAGGCTAGAGACCCCAAGCCTGGTGCAACCAGGAGGTTGGTTATACCTCTGCAATTTAGGGGCTTCCTTCTTACCTTGGCCCATGATATTCCTTTAGCAGGACACTTAGGCCAGAACAAGACTTGGGACAGGCTTGTCCCTCACTTTCACTGGCCTCACATGAATGAAGATACCAAGGAGTTTTGTCGCTCCTGTGTGACCTGCCAAGCCAGTGGCAAATCAGGTGGCACAACAAAGGCCCCCCTAATACCACTACCTGTGGTGGGGGTCCCCTTTGAAAGAGTGGGAATAGATATAGTGGGTCCCATGGATCCTCCCACTGCATCTGGGCACAGATTTATACTGGTGGTAGTGGATCATGCCACCAGGTATCCAGAGGCAATTCCCCTTAGGACCACTACAGCACCTGTTGTGGCCAGGGCCCTGCTGGGAGTATTCTCCAGAGTGGGGTTTCCTAAGGAGGTGGTTTCTGACAGAGGTACCAACTTCATGTCTGGATACTTGACAGCTATGTGGAAGGATGTGGTGTCAACTACAAGTTCACCACCCCTTATCACCCACAGTGCAATGGGCTTGTTGAGAGATTCAACAAGACCCTAAAGGGTATGATCAAAGGATTACCTGAAAAGCTCAGGCGAAGATGGAACATCCTTCTACCCTGCCTTCTGTTTGCTTACAGAGAGGTCCCACAAAAAGGAGTTGGCCACAGCCCCTTTGAATTGTTGTTTGGGCACCCTGTAAGAGGCCCACTGTGTTTGGTGAAGGAAGGATGGGAGTTACCTCTCAAAAAGCCTAAGCAAGACATAGTGGAATATGTACTTGGTCTCCGCTCCAGGATGGCTGAGTATATGGAGAAGGCATCCAAAAACCTTGAGGCAAGCCAGGCCTTACAGAAAGCTTGGCATGACCAACATGCTGTCTTGGTTGAGTTTCAGCCAGGACAGAAGGTATGGGTGTTGGAGCCAGTGGCCCCAGCAGCACTCCAAGACAAATGGTCTGGACCCCATACAATCCTGGAAAAGAAGGGAGAGGTTACCTACTTGGTGGACCTAGGAACTCCCAGGAGTCCCCACAGGGTACTCCATGTTAACAGGTTAAAAGCATATGTTGACAGGGCAGACATGGGCTTGCTCATGGCTACAGATGAGGGACAGGAGGAAGAGAGTGACCCTCTCCCAGACCTGTTGTCTCAGAACCCTGAGGATGGTTCAGTTGAAGGAGAGACCCTTGGAGGCAACCTCACTGATCATCAGCAGACTGAATGTAGACAAGTTCTACAATCATTTCAACACATGTTTTCCTTGATAATAATAATAATAATAATACTGCATTTTATAAAGCGCGAACAGCTACCTCGCTAGGAGGTGTCCTGGCGCTAGGAGAACACAGCTTGACCTGGAGGCCAGAGAAGGAGAGCTAGCGGGGTTGGGTGAAAAGCCACGTTTTCAGTAGTTTCTTAAAGCAAGGTTCAGAAGGGGCCTGCTGGATTACTTGTGGTAAAGTGTTCCATAGAGAGGTAACATTTGCCGAAAAAGTCCGTCCGCCTAGTCGAGCCTTTTTCGTACGCGGGACGGCCAGTTGAACGCGGCAATTGGACCGCAGTGCGCGGGTTTGGGAGTATCTCGGGAGGCGGTTTTTCAAGTACTCTGGGCAGGAGCCATGCAGAGATCTGAACGCCAGCGTAAGTGCTTTAAATTTTATTCTGCTAGCAACTGGCAGCCAGTGCAGTGATCGAAGATGCGGAGAGACTGACTGCTTGAGAGGGATTCACAGTAGCAGTCTCGCAGCCGCATTTTGAACTACCTGAAGTTTTTGCGTCAGGTATTTTGGTAGGCCTAGGTAGAGTCCGTTGGCGTAATCCAGCCGTGATGTAACAGTGGCATGGATAACCGTTTTCCGGCAGCTCTCCGGGAGGAGTCTCAGGATTTTACGGAGATTTCTCAGTTTGCTCAAGCAGCAGCCGGCGACTTGTTGGATGTGGGAGGTGAAGGACATGCTATCGTCCCACCTCACTCCAAGATTTTTTGCCGTGCGGCTGGGTGAGGGGGCTAGGCCCATCTCCGTCGGCCACCAAAGTTCTGAGGCGGGGGTGGGGCCTCTGCCAAAGAAGATTACTTCGGTCTTATTGGCGTTTAATTTTAATTTATTCGTGTTCATCCAATGGGCTATATCTTGGAGACAGCCTTTGAAGTTCGAAAAGGACTCCTGCGTCATCTCTGAGTACGGAAATACCAACTGGGTGTCGTCGGCATAGGAAATTGCCTTGACACCCCAGTTGGCAATCAACGTAAAGAGAGGAGCGAGGTAGATGTTGAACAAAAGGGGGCTGAGAGCCGACCCTTGCGGGACTCCGCAGCTGAGGACCTTGGGTGCTGAAGAGACCGTCCCTAGTGCCACCTTTTGAGTTCTCTGGGACAGATAGGAGTGTATCCATCCCAGTGCCTTATCCTGGATACCTATCTCGGCCAGGCGGCTGAGTAGTCTGGCATGGTCCACCGTGTCGAAGGCGGCCGACAGATCCAGGAGTACCAGCATTGCTGAGTTACCTGCATCCATCGACCACCTTACTGACTCGGCTACCTCAATAAGCGCTGTTTCCGTACTAAAGCCGGGTCGGAAGCCTGACTGTGTCTCATGTAGTACCTTATTTACTTCTATAAATTTGCTCAGTTGGCGCTGTATGACTTTCTCCAACATTTTCCCCGGGGCGGCTAACAGTGATATTGGGCGGAGATTACTAAGGTCTTCTGGATCCCCATTAGGTTTTTTCTTTAGTGGGAGGAGAGTAGCATGTTTCCAGACATCCGGGAATATACCCGAAGCGATGGATGAGTTCCAAATGTGTTGTAGTGTGGGGGCTACAAGCTCAGCTAGAGAGCTCCATAATTTAGCTGGGCACGGGTCGTCTGGGGAGCCGGATTTGCATCGGATAAGTTCTTGTCTTACCTCACTCAGGGAAATATTCATGAACTGGGTGAAGGTCTCACCTGGCTCGTCTTTAATCGCGAGGTCCTGTTTCAACGTTTTCATTTCTGGTCTAAAAGATTCATACACCTTTTTGATCTTTTGGTCAAAGAACTCAGAGATGTGCTCGCATAGAGTAGATGTCGGCGAAACCTCCCTCTCAATGCACTTGGGTTTAAAAAACGACTGTACCACCTTGAAAATCTGTTTGCTTGACTGTTCTGCCTGTAGAATAGCATCCGCATAAAATAGTTTTTTACTTTTTCTAATTGCTTTCCGTAGTTTTTTGGAAGCTTCCTTATATATAGTTCTATCTTCCAGGCCGTAGTTTGCTCTCCATAGTCTTTCCAGCTTTTTGCAGGCTGCTTTCTCTTTCCTCAGGTCCTGCGAAAACCAGGGAGCTGAGGGGGAGTCTCTCTTTGATAATGCTCGTGAGGCCGGAGCAATGGAAGAGACCATCTTACTGACCCACTCATTGAGGAGCTGTGCATCTATATTGGCATTGTCGGTCAAAGATGGGGTAGTTTGTGCCAAGACAGGGCCCATTGTATCGGGGGTCAGTCTTTTCCATTGTCTCTTCAGGAAATAACATTTACTTGAAGCGGGAATGTCATATACCATGTTCAGTTTAAATGGGACCAATGAGTGGTTTGACCATGTCAGAGGGAGTGGTGCCTCAGGCAGCACATCCTTGATATTAGAGAAAATGAGATCGATCGTGTGGCCCCCTGTATGTGTAGGGCCCTCATTGATCAGTCTAAGACTGGCCGTATTTAACGTTGCTCTGAGCAGCTCTGCCACGGCACAGTCGGGTTTATCCATGTGGATGTTGAAGTCTCCTACCACAATGAATTGGGGGTGGAGGAGAGAGCTCTGAACAATCGTGTCTAGTAGGGTGAGTAAGTTGGGGTCTACGCCGCCCGGAGGGCGATAAATCACCAATCCTGCTAGCGATAGCTGAGGGCTAACCTGAAAGCAGAAGTGAAGGCCTTCAATTCCCTGAATAGTAGTGGGAGCCGAAGATGTTAATATTAGCTGCTCTTTAAAGATAATAGCTACACCTCCGCCTCTCTTTGCGCCAGGGCGGTTGGCGAGACATATTTTAAATCCCAGAGGGACTGCTAGTGCAATAGAGGTCAAGTTGTCCTCCTTGATCCAAGTTTCTGTTAAAAACAGGACATCCCACTCCTGCTCTTCTAGCAATAACCAAACATCGTCTGCATGTTTGGCTAGGGATCTGCAGTTCAGTAGGCCAGCTCTAAGGCCTATCTGAGTTGGAGGTTTGGGATTGGGGAGCCTCACAGAGTCTTCAATGCCAAAAACTATCCCACAATTGCCACAGATCTGAGGGGGGTTGAAAGTCAGATGGGGGATCAAGAGCCCTTAAGTCCTCACCTGACCACACTATCCTTCCACCTTGTGTTCCATTACCGGCAGCATAACTGGCCCCGGCCGCGGTCTGGTCGCGGACGGGCGCAAACGGGCTTGCCTTAGGCGTGCCTTCGGCGCACAAACGGCGCTCCTGCTGCGCTCGTCCGCTGCGCTTCCGGTGGAAGCACATATTAAGTTGGGGTGGAGGAAGGGGTGTGGCCTGACAGGTGGTGGGCGTGGCCTGCGTGTCCCAGGGGAGGGCGTCCACACCAGGAAGTATCCCGTGGCAGCGTTCCTGCAGCTGCACGGGAGAGCCCAGGAGATCGAGGTAGGATTGTATTGTTTCACAAAAGTACACTCAAAAAAATGGTAAAATCAGTTTTAAAATCACATCAATTACACAAGTATTTTTAAAATTCGCTAGGGCGACTCTCCCGGCTTCCGCCTCAGGAGGTCAGCAGGTTCTGCCTCGCGCTCGATTTGGCGCGCTATTTAAGTGCTCGGCGAGAAAGGGGCGTGGCCTGACAGGTGGTGGGCGTGGCCTGCGTGTCCCAGGGGAGGGCGTCCACACCCGGAAGTATCCCGTGGCAGCGTTCCTGCAGCTGCACGGGAGAGCCCAGGAGATCGAGGTAGGATTGTATTGTTTCACAAAAGTACACTCAAAAAATGGTAAAATCAGTTTTAAAATCACATCAATTACACAAGTATTTTTAAAATTCGCTAGGGCGACTCTCCCGGCTTCCGCCTCAGGAGGTCAGTAGGTACCTAGCCAAACTGACTGGTGTACCCATGTGGTGGACACGGGTGACAGTCTGCCTGTAAAGAACAAGCTTTACAGACAACCTGACCACGTCAGGGACTGTATAAAGGCTGAGGTACACAAAATGCTGGAATTGGGTGTCATTGAACCCTCAGAGAGCCCCTGGGCTAGCCCAGTGGCTCTGGTCCCCAAACCTCACACCAAAGATGGCAAGAGAGAGATGAGGTTCTGTGTGGATTACAGAGGACTCAATGCTGTCACTAGGACAGATGCACATCCTATTCCAAGGGCAGATGAGCTCATAGATAAACTGGCTTCTGCTAAGTTTTTGAGCACATTTGACTTGACAGCTGGCTATTGGCAAATCAGATTAGCTGAGGAGTCTAAGGCCAAAACAGCATTCTCAACCCCAGGTGGGCACTACCAATTTGTGGTGATGCCCTTTGGTCTGAAGAATGCACCTGCCACCTTCCAAAGGTTGGTGAATCAAGTCCTTACTGGGTTGGATGACTTTTGTGCAGCATATCTTGATGACATTGCTGTCTTTAGCTCCACCTGGGAGGATCACCTGATCCACCTGAAGAAGGCTCTTGAGGCTCTGCAAAGGGCAGGCCTCACTATCAAGGCCACTAAGTGCCAGATAGGGCAGAGTAAGGTTGTGTATTTGGGCCACCTTGTAGGTGGAGGCCAAGTTCAACCACTGGAGAGTAAGATACAATCCATCAAGGACTGGTCTCCTCCAACCACCCAGACTCAAGTTCGAGCTTTCTTGGGCTTGACTGGGTACTACAGGAAGTTTGTTAAGAACTATGGGTCCATTGTGACTCCTCTTAATGATCTGACATCCAAGAAGATGCCCAAAAAGGTTCAGTGGACAGTAAGCTGTCAAAAGGCATTTGATGACCTGAAGGAGGCCATGTGCTCTGCACCTATCCTGAAAAGTCCTGACTACTTCAAAGAGTTTATTGTCCAAACAGATGCTTCTGAGTTGGGTGTGGGAGCTGTGCTGTCACAACTTAATGTAGATGGTCAAGACCAACCCATTGCTTTTATTAGCAGAAGGTTGACCCCCAGAGAGAAGAATTGGTCAGCTATTGAGAGGGAGGCCTTTGCTGTGGTGTGGGCCCTGAAGAAGCTGAGGCCATACTTGTTTGGCACTCACTTCAAGATTCAGACCGCCCATAAGCCCCTCTTGTGGCTAAATCAGATGAAGGGTGAAAACCCCAAACTGCTTAGGTGGTCCATTTCCCTACAGGGGATGGACTTTACAGTGGAGCACCGGCCAGGTACTGACCATGGGAATGCAGATGGTCTCTCCAGGTACTTCCACTTAGGACATGAAGACGAGACTGGTCAAGGCTAGTTTAATGTCCCTGCGTTTGGGGGGGGGGTTGTGTAGGAGAGTAGGGTCTGCTATCCTATGATCACCCCAAATTTTTGCTTTTTGCTTCACTGGTTTTTGACATATTGAGGCTGTGGGCCTGCCAATCATACCCCCAGCCTGCTGTTCTCTCTACTAAATTTACACTATGCACCCTAGATGCACAACCAATTGGAAGTGGATCACCCTGTGAGCCCCTGTACCAGTGTACACTAGGTACCCAGGGCATTGGTGTATCTAAGGCCTACCAGGGGCTGAAGCATGTATTGTGCCACCCCTGGCCTGGCCTAACAAATTTGACACAACTGGCTGATCACTCAGCTGGGGTAAGTTGGTGTAACCACCTCTTACTTAGGTATAGTATACCTATACCTAACCTTAAATGGGACACATGTTAACCTATAAGTCACTCCTATAGCAGGCCTTAACAATCCTGAAGGCAGAGTGCTTGGTTCCATGTGAGATGGTGCTCTGGCATGAGCTGAGCCTGTCTGCAGTGGTCGGAACCACTTACTTCTACTGTTTCCAGATATCGTCATACCATATACTCTTAAGTGCATTATGAACCTCGCGGTTAAATGCTATCTTTGGTTTGGCTTTATCAAAACATGTCGAGTAAGGTGTCATACGAATTGGAATACTAACCCCTCGCCAATTCTGGCGACGGGGTTAGCATTCCACCCTTCTAGAGGGACACGACATGTACAGTACCTGAAACCCGGGTAAAATCAGACATAGCCTCAGCTCCACAAAATGGATGCTGCCACCACAGACACAAGTCTGCCCTCCTGCTGCTGGGAATCCTTCCAGCTTGGGAGGTGTGGACAAAGGGTTTCCTGCCAGGGGAGGTGCGTGCACCACCCCAGACAGGATTTTGTGTATTGGTCAGGTAGGGCTTGAAAGAAACCAGACATGCCTGAGGCTCACAAGGAGCCTCGGTGCATATGCCAGTTCAAACCGGTCCTGGGGCACACCAGCCCTGGACCTGGGGGGAGCTGGACAAAGGATTGGGGGTGTAACCACCCCCCTTCCTGGTCCCACCCTTAGGGAGGGACCTAGCAGGTAGTCCGGCCCCTAGAATCCGAATAAAGGTAGGAGCTGTGTCCTAAGACTTTAGACATCCTGGAATCAACTTAACTACAAGAAGAAGACGGGAACTTCGACGCTCTGCCGCACAGAGGACTGAAGCCAATCTCCCCTGTGGTCAGGGAGTGACCACCTTGCTAACGCAAGCACCATCCAGCGAATCAACATCTGCTTTGCCGCCGCCTCCCGCCGGAGCCCGAGCCCAGAGGCTGACAAGACCTGGACCTCCAGACCTCTCACCGCCCGATCCACAGTCCCTGACAAGAAGGAACCCGTGGAGGCACCGAGACACGTGGAGCCAGCCATCTTGAAAAGACCACGACAAGCTGCAAGCGTGACAACCGAGGCTCCCTCCAAGTTGTGCTTTGGGATCTGAGAAGCCCAACACCCGAGCAGCATCTGCACCAAAGGTGAGTCCTTCAGCATCTCCACGATCTGCGTGGGGCCCCTCTGCATTTTGCCACTCGACGCGCCTAACCGGTTGCTGGCCCGTTGGCTAGTGGCCATCTTGGCGACGAACTTCAAGAACTATACCACTGGTCTGGTTGCACCAGACTGGCCCTTGCTCCCCTCCAAAGGAGCAGTCCCTCTGACCTTGCTGGTCAGAACCATCAGCTTATTTCGGTCTCCACAACAATTGCTTTTGCCAAGGCTTATTTGCTTCGACCAAGTCGCCGACACCGCCGACAGCGAGAGCCTGCGTGGGACAGCTCGTGAACCAACTCCTGGACGTCGTCGACCTTCAGGGACCACGTGGCTGCAGAGACAAGCTACACCTTTCCTCCTGTTTGCACCCGACATCGCCTGGTACCCACCTGGTGCCACGCTGGTCACTGGCTAGTGACTGTGAACACTGTCCCCTCTGCTTACAGGTCTTCTACAACTCTGATCCACCCTTGGATCCACCGCATCCCTTCCGGACCGACCGCCTGCAGCATCTTTGTCTTCAGGCTCCATTGAACATATAGAAGGAACCCGACGCACTTCGAGACCTATGCACCCGCTTCCTGTGGGTGAGGTAAAGCTGGCACTCTGGTGCCCAAGTGTAGAGTATCATCTCTAGTGTCTGTGTTTCCAATCTTGAGTTCATAGTCCATCCGGAAGATCCTTTTTGCAGTAACTTTGTAACTTTTACGCACCCATTGAAAACCTATGGGAGCCCGCGTGTGACTATTTGCTCTGCACACGCAACCCGTGGACCTCCTGGTCACTAACTAAAGTTAGCTCCTTGTAGGCCCAGCGATTCTAGAGGCTCTAGGCCTTTTCCCTTTTCTGTTCGTGGTACTTATACCACTATTTTAGTATATGGTTCGAGTGGCCACCAGGGCCTATCCATATAAAGTGCAACTTCTGTGTATTCTAACGTATTCTTGTTTAACGATTTGTGCTCCTGTGCTCATAAAGAGTCTAGGGGATACTTTGAGAAATAAATACATATATATTTTCAATATATATCTGTGTGGTGTCCTTTCATTGGTATAAAGGGGGGTTACATTTGGTAAAACAGCCTGCTTAACACGTTTCACGAGTTTAGCTTCAAAGACTGCTTAGCCTACGCTACCACTAGGGCAGCTAGTCCGAAAAGGTTGACTTACAACCACACCATAAGGGTTGCTTGGCATGGTACAAGGTGGTCACTTTAACTAGTGAACATCATATACCAGGCCAACTTCTCACACTGATGATATGACGGGACAAAAGGCGCCGGGCAGGATCTGATCTTCGGAGACCAGGTGACAATGAACCGCCGTGACACTCGCCCCCGTGTCCCGGAGGCCCTCGACGCGGTGACCGTTGACCGTTACCTGCTGTCGGTACTTTTTCGTGTTGGCGGGCAGGGACGTTCCGGGGACCATCTCCCGGTCCCCTAGGGAGACCAAGGCCATGGCGGCTGGTTCCCATTCTTCTGAGTCTTCCATCTCTTCCCCCAGGGCTACGGAGGCCATTTGTCGAGCCGGCGGGGTTGTTGTGGCGGTTCGCTGGTACATGGGACATTGAGGGTCGCTGGCATAGTGTCCGGTCTGTTGGCAGCGGAAACAGGTGATCCTCACTCGAGGCCCCAGCCTCCCTGGTGGCCCGGTGCTGGCCGGAGGTGGAGCTGGAAAGGGCAGAGGTTGTCCTCTGGGGGGGCTGAGCAGGGATCCCCCCGGGAGTTCCCTTGGCCGGCCTTGATTCCCTCCGCCCCTCTGGCGGGGGGGTCCCTGACTGTGGCGACTGTAGTCTCCCATGGGGCCCCGGGAGGCCCGGGTGTTTACCCACCGGTCATCCTCGACGGCCAGTTTCCGAGGGTCTGTGAGTTTGCTGTCCAGGAGGTGCTGGCGCAGCTCTGCAAAGCAATTAGCGGACAAGTGTTCCCATGCGATTAGGTTGAACAGCTCCTCAAAGGTGGAGACCTTGCTGCCCTTGATCCATCCGTCCAAGGCCCGGCTGTAAAAGTTCACGTACTCCACCCAGGTGGTACCGGGTATCTTCTTGCAGTCTCTAAACCTTTGCCGGTACATTTCAGGGGTGAGCCCATATCTGGCTACTAGGGCCTCTTTCATGTGACTGTAGGAGTTCATCACCGTGGAGGGCAGGTCCAGCAGGGTATCTCTCCCCTCGCTCAGGAACCGGCCCCACAGCCCAGCTTCCCAGTCTTTCTGCGGGACTCGGTGGGAGGTCATGGCGACTTCGTAGGCTTTGAACCATTGCTGGATGTCGTCGTTCTTATAGTATTCTTTCACCACATCTTTGGGGATGTGGACCTTTGGTTCCACGGTGGAGGAGAGGGGTTGGGTTTCCGAGGGTCTGGCCTACGCATTCTTAGACTTGATCTCGATCTCTTTTAGGCTACGTTCGTGCTCTCGTTGGAGTTTTCTTTCTTCGTGTTCTCTTTGTCGTTTCTTTTCCTCGAGTTCTCCTTGTAGGCGTAACTGTTCCACCGCCAGCTTTTTTTCAGCAAGTTTTAGCTCTCCTTTGATTTTTTATTTTGCTAGTTCTAGTTCGTGGTTGCGACCTCTTTCTCGGTCCGCTAGTTCCTAAGGGGATAGGCCCCCCTCGGGGGCGCCGTTCCTCCCCGGGGTGCTTCGTGGTTCGTTGGGAGGCTCTCCTTCTGTTTGTGTCCGGGGAGTTCCCGCCTTGACCCAGGTTTTTAATGCCCCCTGGAAGTCCTCTTTCGTGCTTAGTCCGGTGGTAGCGATTCCAAAGTCTTTGCAAAATTGTTTCAGTTCTCGGTGCGTATAAGATTCTAACTGGTCCTTTTCGAATGTCGTGCTCGGGTTGGTGCCTGCGGCACCTAGGGAAGTTTCTCCTTCCATTTCTTCTTGGTAGTGCGTAAGCCGTCTACTGCACGATCTCTAGGTGTTGGCTTGGATCCCGTCGCCTGCCACCAAATGTTGGAAGGCGTTCCCCGGGGAGGCTACGGAATGCGTTCCCGACCACCCGGAGGCCCACCTTTCCCAGAGTTAGGCCGAGCAAGAGCGGGGAGGCCCTTCCTGGAAGGGTCTCGTACATAGGATCGCACACGCTGCGCTTACTCTCTCTTCGGATAGAGGGACACCGCACAGTAATTCGTTGTAAGACAATATGCTTTTATCGGTAGTTGTCAGGGATCTTTATGATCCGGCAGGCAGGTGCAGAATTAATGCCACAAGCAGCAGCGATCTCGTGATGAGGGAAAAGGGGTAGCGGGACAGTCTTTGAATCAGTGTCTCTGCGAGGTATCCGGCGCACAGCTCTCAATCCTCGAGCTGAGGGGATGTTGCTTCTCTCGGCAATCTCTGCCGTTTCTCTTGGACGAGCGGGCCGCGAGTCACTCAGCAGGCACCGGAGGTTCGTAGTTCGGGGAGCCGCGACGGCGTCAGCAGTGCTCAGATGGTTCAGAGTTCGGGGAGCCGCGACAGCGTCAGCAGGGCTCAGATGGTTCAGAGTTCAGGGAGCCGCGACAGCGTCAGCAGGGCTCAGATGGTTCGGAGTTTGGGGAGCCGCGACAGCGTCAGCAGGGCTCAGATGGTTCAGAGTTCGGGGAGCCGCGACAGCGTCAGCAGGGTTCAGATGGTTCAGACTTTGGGTAGCCGCGACAGCGTCAGCAGGGCTCAGATGGTTCAGAGTTCGGGTAGCGTTCTTCGGTTCGGGGAGCGATCGAGCCGCGACCAGGTCAGCAGGCTCTCGTCAGTCCAGGTCTTCTCTGCTCTCGTCCCTTCAGCACCCCTTGTTATACTCCCCATCCTCTTTGAAGTCCGGAGTCCTCGCGGAGAGGGGTCTGGTGCCTGGGGGGCGGTGTGTCGGGTTTTCTTGTCGCTCGGCCCTTTGATCTGTTCAGGTGGGTCCGGGAGGGACTCCAGACACCCAGCGGCCGAGGCGCCTGCTCCCCGGGGGCCTGGTGGGCCGTCGAAACCTCCCTCGGGGGAGAGACCAGAGGTGTGACAGGATCGGTGCCTCTCGGTCTGGTTTGGGGGGGGGTTTCGCTCTCCCTCGGCCGGGCATGCGTGTTGGGGATCTGGTCGGCCCTCGGGATGTTGGCCCACGGGAGCCAGAAGGCTGTATCAATGAGGTTCGGCGTGGTTGCAGGGTAACTTGCTGGTCGGGAGGGCCCACGCCACAAGGCCGGTCTCACAAGCATACAGCAGTGAGTAATACTGCAGCAGTGTTTCGTGTAGCAGTGTGTGGCGTGCAGTAGTATGTAATGCAGCAGTGTGTGACGTGCAGCAGTGTGTGGCGTGCAGGGGCATGCAGCAGTGTGTAGCATGCAGCAGTGTGTGGCGTGCAGCAGTGTGTTGCGTGCAGCGGCATGCAGCAGTGTGTGGCGTGCAGCAGTGTGTGGCGTGCAGCAGTGTGTTCTGTGCAGCAGCATGCAGCAGTGTGTGGCGTGCAGCAGTGTGTGGCGTGCAGCAGTGTATGGCGTGCAGCAGTGTGTGGTGTGCAGCAGTGTGCGGCGTGTAGCAGCGTGCGGCATGCAGCAGTGTGCACCGTGCAGCAGTGTGAGGCGTGCAGCAGTGTTTCGTGTAGCAGTGTGAGGCGTGCAGCAGTGTGCGGCGTGCAGTAGTGTGTAATGCAGCAGTGTGTAATGCAGCAGTGTGTGGCGTGCGGTAGTGTGCGGCGTGCAGCAGTGTGCGGCATGCAGCAGTGTGTGGCGTGCAGCAGTGTGCGGCGTGCAGCAGTTTGTGGCATGCAGCAGTGTTTTGTGTAGCAGTGTGAGGCATGCAGCACTGTGTGGTGTGCAGCGGCGTGCAGCAGTGTGCGGCGTGCAGCAGTGTGCTGCATGCAGCAGTGTCGTGCAGCATGCAGCAGTGAGTAATGCAGCAGTGTGCAGCAGTGTGCGGCGTGCAGCAGTGTGTGCCGTGCAGCAGTGTGTGGCATGCAGCAGTGTTTCGTGTAGCATTGTGCGGCGTGCAGCAATGAGTGGCGCGCAGCAGTGTGTGGCATGCAGCAGTGTGTGGCATGCAGCAGTGTGTGGTGTGCAGCAGTGTTTCGTGTAGCAGTGTGTGGCATGCAGCAGTGTGCGGCGTGCAGCAGTGTGCAACGTGCTGCAGTGTGCGCCATGCGGCAGTGTGTGGTGTGCAGCAGTGTGTGGCTTGCAGCGGCATGGAGCAGTGTGTGACGTGCAGCAGTGTGTGGCATGCAGCAGTGTGAGGCGTGTAGCAGTGTGCGGCGTGCAACAGTGTGCGGCGTGCAGCAGTGTGTGCCGTGCAGCAGTGTGTGCCGTTGTAGGAGAGTAGGGTCTGCTATCCTATGGTCATCCCAAATTTTTGCTTTTCGCTTCACTGGTTTTTGACATATTGAGGCTGTGGGCCTGCCAATCAGACCCCCAGCCTGCTGTTCTCTCTACTAAATTTACACTATGCACCCTAGGTGCACAACCAATTGGAAGTGGATCACCCTGTGAGCCCCTGTACCAGTGTACACTAGGTACCCAGGTCATTGGTGTATCTAAGGCCTACCAGGGGCTGAAGCATGTATTGTGCCACCCCTGGCCTGGCCTAACAAATTTGACACAACTGGCTGATCACTCAGCTGGGGTAAGTTGGTGTAACCATCTCTTACTTAGGTGTAGTATACCTATACCTAACCTTAAATGGGACACATGTTAACCTATAAGTCACTCCTATGGCAGGCCTTAACAATCCTGAAGGCAGAGTGCTTGGTTCCATGTGAGATGGTGCTCTGGCATGAGCTGAGCCTGTCTGCAGTGGTCGGAACCACTTCCTTCTACTGTTTCCAGATATCGTCATACCATATACTCTTAAGTGCATTATGAACCTCGCGGTTAAATGCTATCTTTGGTTTGGCTTTATCAAAACATGTCGAGTAAGGTGTCATACGAATTGGAATACTAACCCCTCGCCAATTCTGGCGACGGGGTTAGCATTCCACCCTTCTAGAGGGACACGACATGTACAGTACCTGAAACCCGGGTAAAATCAGACATAGCCTCAGCTCCACAAAATGGATGCTGCCACCACAGACACAAGTCTGCCCTCCTGCTGCTGGGAGTCCTTCCAGCTTGGGAGGTGTGGACAAAGGGTTTCCTGCCAGGGGAGGTGCGTGCACCACCCCAGACAGGATTTTGTGTATTGGTCAGGTAGGGCTTGAAAGACACCAGACATGCCTGAGGCTCACAAGGAGCCTCGGTGCATATGCCAGTTCAAACCGGTCCTGGGGCACACCAGCCCTGGACCTGGGGCGAGCTGGACAAAGGATTGGGGGTGTAACCACCCCCCTTCCTGGTCCCACCCTTAGGGAGGGACCTAGCAGGTAGTCCGGCCCCTAGAATCCGAATAAAGGTAGGAGCTGTGTCCTAAGACTTTAGACATCCTGGAATCAACTTAACTACAAGAAGAAGACGGGATCTTCGACGCTCTGCCGCACAGAGGACTGAAGCCAATCTCCCCTGTGGTCAGGGAGTGACCACCTTGCTAACGCAAGCACCATCCAGCGAATCAACGTCTGTTTTGCCGCCGCCGGAGCCCGAGCCCAGAGACTGACAAGACCTGGACCTCCAGACCTCTCACCGCCCGATCCACAGTCCCTGAAAAGAAGGAACCCGTGGAGGCACCGAGACACGTGGAGCCAGCCATCTTGAAAAGACCACGACAAGCTGCAAGCGCGACAACCGAGGCTCCCTCCAAGTTGTGCTTTGGGATCTGAGAAGCCCAACCCTCGAGCAGCATCTGCACCAAAGGTGAGCCCTCCAGCATCTCCACGATCTGCGTGGGGCCCTTCTGCATTTTGCCACTCGACGCGCCTAACCGGTTGCTGGCCCGTTGGCTAGTGGCCATCTTGGCGACGAACTTCAAGAACTACACCGCTGGTCTGGTTGCTCCAGACTGGCCCTTGCTTCCCTCCAAAGGAGCAGTCCCTCTGACCTTGCTGGTCAGAACCATCAGCTTATTTCGTTCTCCACAACAATTGCTTTTGCCAAGGCTTGTTTGCCTCGACCAAGTTGCCGACACCGCCGACAGCGAGAGCCTGCGTGGGACAGCTCGTGAACCGACTCCTGGACGTCGTCGACCTTCAGGGACCACGTGGCTGCAGAGACAAGCTGCACCTTTCCTCCTGTTTGCACCCAACATCGCCTGGTACCCACCTGGTGCCACGCTGGTCACTGGCTAGTGACTGTGAACACTGTCCCCTCTGCTTACAGGTCTTCTACAACTCCGATCCACCCTTGGATCCACCGCATCCCTTCCGGACCGACCGCCTGCAGCCTCTTTGTCTTCAGGCTCCATTGAACATATAGAAGAAACCCGACGCACTTCGAGACCTATGCACCCGCTTCCTGTGGGTGAGGTAAAGCTGGCACTCCGGTGCCCAAGTGTAGATTATCATCTCTAGTGTCTGTGTTTCCAATCTTGAGTTCATAGTCCATCCGGAAGATCCTTTTTGCAGTAACTTTGTAACTTTTACGCACCCATTGAAAACCTATGGGAGCCCGCGTGTGACTATTTGCTCTGCACATGCAACCCGTGGACCTCCTGGTCACTAACTAAAGTTAGCTCCTTGTAGGCCCAGCGATTCTAGAGGCCCTAGGCCTTTTCCCTTTTCTGTTCGTGGTACTTGTACCACTATTTTAGTATATGGTTCGAGTGGCCACCAGGGCCTATCCATATAAAGTGCAACTTCTGTGTATTCTAACGTATTCTTGTTTAACGATTTGTGCTCCTGTGCTCATAAAGAGTCGAGGGGATACTTTGAGAAATAAATACATATATATTTTCAATATATATCTGTGTGGTGTCCTTTCATTGGTATAAAGGGGGGTTACATTTGGTAAAACAGCCTGCTTAACACGTTTCACGAGTTTAGCCTCAAAGACTGCTTAGCCTACGCTACCACTAGGGCAGCTGGTCCGAAAAGGTTGACTTACAACCACACCATAAGGGTTGCTTGGCATGGTACAAGGTGGTCACTTTAACTAGTGAACATCATATACCAGGCCAACTTCTCACATTGGTGGCAGCGGTGGGATTTGAGCTTGCTGTGTTTTACCTCTGTAATCTCTTTGTTACCAATTGAAAGATCATACAGGTACCTTTAGGTACATATAAAACAAGAATAGATATACTTAAGTTCTACTGAACTTAGTTGTTGTAGAGCAAAGGGAGTAGCACACCCTGACTACAACTACTAGATAGGTTTAGTAAGAAAACCCAAGTGTAGGTACACTGCAACACATCCACCCACACTTAAGAGCAATGGCTGGGGCAGAGGGGTCCAATGTACCCATCTCTGTTGAGAGTGACCCCCAGAGGGCACCATCCATCTTTGCTACCCTAAATCAAAATGAGCTCAGGCAGTTGGCAAATATCAGGGGCCTTAAACAGCCCAAGAATCCTACTTCTGCTGAACTCAGAGAACTTTTACAGGCTGATGAAGATCAGAAAGCTCTCAGCAAAGCCTCCCAGTTAGGCCCCTTAGGGACTGGAACAGGAGGCCCCCCCTTCTGAAAATGCTACTGAGGTACCCCTTTCCAATAGTCACCCCTTAGATGAGATTCATACTACAGAGGATGAAAGTGAGAAGGGTACTGATACAGAAGGTAGTGAGGATGAAGGGAGAACTAGCCCAGTGCCAAGTGTTATACGTGGCCCAGCTAACTTAAGGCTACTGGGGACTGACAATGGGATCACCCCATTGGATCTCCCTAGTGGACTTAACCAGGGGCTTGGGAGGCAAAGGAATCACTCAGGTGAATCTAATGCTTCTCATGCCTCTAGAGGCTCTCAAGGTCACTCCAGGAGAAGGATGACCACCCCTCAGAGGAGGGAACATGAGGCCAGAATGCAGGAAGCTCAGCTGAGAATCAGGAAACAGGAGCTAGAAGTAGCTCTGATGGAAGAGAAACTGAGTAAGGCTAGGCGACCTAAAGAGAGTGGGTCTATACCCACTGGTGGCAGCATTGTCCCTAAGGACAAAGATAGGGTCTTTGATAATAGGAACCTGTCTAAGGTTGTGCCCCCCTACAAAAGTGGGGATGACATCCACAAATGGATGACTGCTCTTGAGAGAGCCTGCAAAGTGCAGCAGGTTCCTGAAGACCAGTGGGCAGCAATCCTCTGGCTCTCCTTTGAAGGAAGAGGCAGAGACAGACTCCTCACTGTTAGGGAGGAGGATGTCAGAAACTACAGAGTCCTGAAGAGTGTCCTAGTTGATGGGTTAGGCTTAACCACTGAACAGTACAGGTTAATGTTCAGAGACACCCAGAAGACACAGACTCAGGACTGGTCTGAATACATTGAATGTGCCACTAAGGCTTTGGAGGGTTGGTTGCTGGGAAGTAAGGTATCTGATTATACAGGATTGTACAATTTGATGATGAGAGAACAGATTTTAAATAACTGTCAAAACCAGCAACTGCATCAACACTTGGTTGACTCTGATCTGACCTCTCCCCAAGAATTGGGAAAGAAGGCAGACAAATGGGTCAGAACCAGGGTTAAGCAAAAGAACCAGAACCAGGGCCAAGGGGGTGATCAGAAGAAAACAGACCAAAAGGGTGGAGATCAGAAATCTAAAGACCAGAAGTCTTCAACAGGGCCCCAAACTATTACTAAAGAGGGTGGGTCCCAGCCTAAAGGGAAGAAGAAAGAAGGTCAAAAGAAACCCTGGTGCAATTCTTGCAAGAATACAACTCACTGGACTAGTGATTGTAAAAAGGGTGGAGCCCCCAACACTGTTGCCCCTAAGGCACCTGCTCCCAGTACTACTGTTAGCAGTGTTGGTCCCCAGACAAAGGGTGTAGTGGGAATCACTATGGGAACTGAAGGAGATTCTGACTTAGACAGAACCCTGACCCAGGCTGTCCTGATCTGTGATGGGGACATAGATTTGTCCCTGACTGTGAGCCCCAGTAACCTGGGCAAGTACAGACAGACTCCTTTAATTAATAAAAAAGTGGCTCAAGCCTACAGGGACACATGTGCCAGTGTCACTATGGTGACACCAGGCTTTGTGGACCCTGGACAGTACATACCAGGTGAGAATTACCTGGTGACCAATGCCAGCAATGCCACTACTTCACATAGTGTGGCAGTTGTTAACTTCTCATGGGGAGGGGTAACTGGCCTCAAAAGGGTTGTGGTTAGTGCAGACCTCCCAGTAGAATGTTTGTTGGGCAGTGACCTAGAGAGGTCTCTATGGTCTGAAGTGGAGCACAGGACACATGCAGAGATGTTAGGTATATCACCACATGTCCTTGCTGTGACCAGGTCACAGGCCAAAAAGTGCCTTACTGAACCTCAGGTCTTGGATCCTGGAACAATGGACCAAGCACCTACCAAGAAGAAGAACAGGAGGGTCAAGGCTGTGCCTTCCCCCCTGCCTCAGAGTGATGATCAACCTTCCCAGGAAGCTGATCTAGAGAACCCTGAAGGAACTGTCCCTGAAGAGCTTGAACCTGATCAGGTTGAGTTTCTGGGGACAGGGGGACCTTCAAGGGCTGACTTGAGGCAGGCTCAGTTATCCTGTCCCTCTCTTGAACCCCTCAGACAGCTGGCTGCTGCTGAGGCTGCTGGGAATGCTCAAGGTACCCATAAAGTGTATTGGGATGAAGGGCTCCTTTATTCAGAGGCTAGAGACCCCAAGCCTGGTGCAACCAGGAGGTTGGTTATACCTCTGCAATTTGGGGGCTTCCTTCTTACCTTGGCCCATGATATTCCTTTAGCAGGACACTTAGGCCAGAACAAGACTTGGGACAGGCTTGTCCCTCACTTTCACTGGCCTCACATGAATGAAGATACCAAGGAGTTTTGTCTCTCCTGTGTGACCTGCCAAGCCAGTGGCAAATCAGGTGGCACAACAAAGGCCCCTCTAATACCACTACCTGTGGTGGGGGTCCCCTTTGAAAGAGTGGGAATAGATATAGTGGGTCCCATGGATCCTCCCACTGCATCTGGGCACAGATTTATACTGGTGGTAGTGGATCATGCCACCAGGTATCCAGAGGCAATTCCCCTTAGGACCACTACAGCACCTGTTGTGGCCAGGGCCCTGCTGGGAGTATTCTCCAGAGTGGGGTTTCCTAAGGAGGTGGTTTCTGACAGAGGTACCAACTTCATGTCAGGATACTTGACAGCTATGTGGAAGGAATGTGGTGTCAACTACAAGTTCACCACCCCTTATCACCCACAATGCAATGGGCTTGTTGAGAGATTCAACAAGACCCTAAAGGGTATGATCAAAGGATTACCTGAAAAGCTCAGGCGAAGATGGGACATCCTTCTACCCTGCCTTCTGTTTGCTTACAGAGAGGTCCCACAAAGGGGGTTGGCTACAGCCCCTTTGAATTGTTGTTTGGGCACCCTGTAAGAGGCCCACTGTGTTTGGTGAAGGAAGGATGGGAGTTACCTCTCAAAAAGCCTAAGCAAGACATAGTGGACTATGTACTTGGTCTCCGCTCCAGGATGGCTGAGTATATGGAGAAGGCATCCAAAAACCTTGAGGCAAGCCAGGCCTTACAGAAAGCTTGGCATGACCAAAAGGCTGTCTTGGTTGAGTTTCAGCCAGGACAGAAGGTATGGGTGTTGGAGCCAGTGGCCCCAGCAGCACTCCAAGACAAATGGTCTGGACCCCATACAATCCTGGAAAAGAAGGGAGAGGTTACCTACTTGGTGGACCTAGGAACTCCCAGGAGTCCCCACAGGGTACTCCATGTTAACAGGTTAAAAGCATATGTTGACAGGGCAGACATGGGCTTGCTCATGGCTACAGATGAGGGACAGGAGGAAGAGCGTGACCCTCTCCCAGACCTGTTGTCTCAGAACCCTGAGGATGGTTCAGTTGAAGGAGTGACCCTTGGAGGCAACCTCATTGATCATCAGCACACTGAATGTAGACAAGTTCTACAATCATTTCAACACATGTTTTCCTTGATACCTAGCCAAACTGACTGGTGTACCCATGTGGTGGACACGGGTGACAGTCTGCCTGTAAAGAACAAGATTTACAGACAACCTGACCACGTCAGGTACTGTATAAAGGCTGAGGTTTACAAAATGCTGGAATTGGGTGTCATTGAACCCTCAGAGAGCCCCTGGGCTAGCCCAGTGGTTCTGGTCCCCAAACCTCACACCAAAGATGGCAAGAGAGAGATGAGGTTCTGTGTGGATTACAGAGGACTCAATGCTGTCACTAGGACAGATGCACATCCTATTCCAAGGGCAGATGAGCTCGTAGATAAACTGGCTTCTGCTAAGTTTTTGAGCACATTTGACTTGACAGCTGGCTATTGGCAAATCAGATTAGCTGAGGAGTCTAAGGCCAAAACAGCATTCTCAACCCCAGGTGGGCACTACCAATTTGTGGTGATGCCCTTTGGTCTGAAGAATGCACCTGCCACCTTCCAAAGGTTGGTGAATCAAGTCCTTACTGGGTTGGATGACTTTTGTGCAGCATATCTTGATGACATTGCTGTCTTTAGCTCCACCTGGGAGGATCACCTGATCCACCTGAAGAAGGCTCTTGAGGCTCTGCAAAGGGCAGGCCTCACTATCAAGGCCACGCAGTGCCAGATAGGGCAGAGTAAGGTTGTGTATTTGGGCCACCTTGTAGGTGGAGGCCAAGTTCAACCACTGGAGAGTAAGATACAATCCATTAAGGACTGGTCTCTTCCAACCACCCAGACTCAAGTTCGAGCTTTCTTGGGCTTGACTGGGTACTACAGGAAGTTTGTTAAGAACTATGGGTCCATTGTGACTCCTCTTAATGATCTGACATCCAAGAAGATGCCCAAAAAGGTTCAGTGGACAGTAAGCTGTCAAAAGGCATTTGATGACCTGAAGGAGGCCATGTGCTCTGCACCTATCCTGAAAAGTCCTGACTATTCCAAAGAGTTTATTGTCCAAACAGATGCTTCTGAGTTGGGTGTGGGAGCTGTGCTGTCACAACTTAATGTAGATGGTCAAGACCAACCCATTGCTTTTATTAGCAGAAGGTTGACCCCCAGAGAGAAGAATTGGTCAGCTATTGAGAGGGAGGCCTTTGCTGTGGTGTGGGCCCCGAAGAAGCTGAGGCCATACTTGTTTGGCACTCACTTCAAGATTCAGACCGACCATAAGCCCCTCTTGTGGCTAAATCAGATGAAGGGTGAAAACCCCAAACTGCTTAGGTGGTCCATTTCCCTACAGGGGATGGACTTTACAGTGGAGCACCGGCCAGGTACTGACCATGGGAATGCAGATGGTCTCTCCAGGTACTTCCACTTAGGACATGAAGACGAGACTGGTCAAGGCTAGTTTAATGTCCCTGCGTTTGGGGGGGGGTTGTGTAGGAGAGTAGGGTCTGCTATCCTATGGTCACCCCAAATTTTTGCTTTTTGCTTCACTGGTTTTTGACATATTGAGGCTGTGGGCCTGCCAATCAGACCCCCAGCCTGCTGTTCTCTCTACTAAATTTACACTATGCACCCTAGGTGCACAACCAATTGGAAGTGGATCACCCTGTGAGCCCCTGTACCAGTGTACACTAGGTACCCAGGGCATTGGTGTATCTAAGGCCTACCAGGGGCTGAAGCATGTATTGTGCCACCCCTGGCCTGGCCTAACAAATTTGACACAACTGGCTGATCACTCAGCTGGGGTAAGTTGGTGTAACCACCTCTTACTTAGGTGTAGTATACCTATACCTAACCTTAAATGGGACACATGTTAACCTATAAGTCACTCCTATGGCAGGCCTTAACAATCCTGAAAGCAGAGTGCTTGGTTCCATGTGAGATGGTGCTCTGGCATGAGCTGAGCCTGTCTGCAGTGGTCGGAACCACTTCCTTCTACTGTTTCCAGATATCGTCATACCATATACTCTTAAGTGCATTATGAACCTCGCGGTTAAATGCTATCTTTGGTTTGGCTTTATCAAAACATGTCGAGTAAGGTGTCATACGAATTGGAATACTAACCCCTCGCCAATTCTGGCAACGGGGTTAGCATTCCACCCTTCTAGAGGGACACGACATGTACAGTACCTGAAACCCGGGTAAAATCAGACATAGCCTCAGCTCCACAAAATGGATGCTGCCACCACAGACACAAGTCTGCCCTCCTGCTGCTGGGAGTCCTTCCAGCTTGGGAGGTGTGGACAAAGGGTTTCCTGCCAGGGGAGGTGCGTGCACCACCCCAGACAGGATTTTGTGTATTGGTCAGGTAGGGCTTGAAAGAAACCAGACATGCCTGAGGCTCACAAGGAGCCTCGGTGCATATGCCAGTTCAAACCGGTCCTGGGGCACACCAGCCCTGGACCTGGGGCGAGCTGGACAAAGGATTGGGGGTGTAACCACCCCCCTTCCTGGTCCCACCCTTAGGGAGGGACCTAGCAGGTAGTCCGGCCCCTAGAATCCGAATAAAGGTAGGAGCTGTGTCCTAAGACTTTAGACATCCTGGAATCAACTTAACTACAAGAAGAAGACGGGAACTTCGACGGTCTGCCGCACAGAGGACTGAAGCCAATCTTCCCTGTGGTCAGGGAGTGACCACCTTGCTAACGCAAGCACCATCCAGCGAATCAACGTCTGCTTTGCCGCCGCCTCCCGCCGGAGCCCGAGCCCAGAGACTGACAAGACCTGGACCTCCAGACCTCTCACCGCCCGATCCACAGTCCCTGAAAAGAAGGAACCCGTGGAGGCACCGAGACACGTGGAGCCAGCCATCTTGAAAAGACCACGACAAGCTGCAAGCGCGACAACCAAGGCTCCCGCCAAGTTGTGCTTTGGGTCCTGAGAAGCCCAACACCCGAGCAGCATCTGCACCAAAGGTGAGCCCTCCAGCATCTCCACGATCTGCGTGGGGCCCCTCTGCATTTTGCCACTCGACGCGCCTAACCGGTTGCTGGCCCGTTGGCTAGTGGCCTTCTTGGCGACGAACTTCAAGAACTTCACCACTGGTCTGGTTGCTCCAGACTGGCCCTTGCTCCCCTCCAAAGGAGCAGTCCCTCTGACCTTGCTGGTCAGAACCATCAGCTTATTTCGTTCTCCACAACAATTGCTTTTGCCAAGGCTTGTTTACTTCAACCAAGTCGCCGACACCGCCGACAGCGAGAGCCTGCGTGGGACAGCTCGTGAACCGACTCCTGGACATCGTCGACCTTCAGGGACCACGTGGCTGCAGAGACAAGCTGCACCTTTCCTCCTGTTTGCACCCGACATCGCCTGGTACCCACCTGGTGCCACGCTGGTCACTGGCTAGTGACTGTGAACACTGTCCCCTCTGCTTACAGGTCTTCTACAACTCCGATCCACCCTTGGATCCACCGCATCCCTTCCGGACCGACCGCCTGCAGCCTCTTTGTCTTCAGGCTCCATTGAACATATAGAAGAAACCCGACGCACTTCGAGACCTATGCACCCGCTTCCTGTGGGTGAGGTAAAGCTGGCACTCCGGTGCCCAAGTGTAGAGTATCATCTCTAGTGTCTGTGTTTCCAATCTTGAGTTCATAGTCCATCCGGAAGATCCTTTTTGCAGTAACTTTGTAACTTTTACGCACCCATTGAAAACTTATGGGAGCCCGCGTGTGACTATTTGCTCTGCACACGCAACCCGTGGACCTCCTGGTCACTAACTAAAGTTAGCTCCTTGTAGGCCCAGCGATTCTAGAGGCCCTAGGCCTTTTCCCTTTTCTGTTCGTGGTACTTATACCACTATTTTAGTATATGGTTCGAGTGGCCACCAGGGCCTATCCATATAAAGTGCAACTTCTGTGTATTCTAACGTATTCTTGTTTAACGATTTGTGCTCCTGTGCTCATAAAGAGTCGAGGGGATACTTTGAGAAAAAAATACATATATATTTTCAATATATATCTGTGTGGTGTCCTTTCATTGGTATAAAGGGGGGTTACATTTGGTAAAACAGCCTGCTTAACACGTTTCACGAGTTTAGCCTCAAAGACTGCTTAGCCTACGCTACCACTAGGGCAGCTGGTCCGAAAAGGTTGACTTACAACCACACCATAAGGGTTGCTTGGCATGGTACAAGGTGGTCACTTTAACTAGTGAACATCATATACCAGGCCAACTTCTCACAGCCGTGCAGCAGTGTTTTGTGTAGCATTGTGCGGCGTGTAGCAGTGTGCGGTGTGCAGCAGTGTGTGGCATGCAGCAGTGTGTGGCGTGCAGCAGTGTGCGGCGTGCAGCAGTGTGTGGCGTGCAGCAGTGTGTGGCGTGCAGCAGTATGTGGCGTGCAGCGGCATGCAGCGGCATGCAGCATTGTGAGGCGTGCAGCAGTTTGAGGCGTGCAGCAGTGTTTTGTGTAGCAGTGTGAGGCGTGCAGAAGTGTGCGGCGTGCAGCAGTGTGCGGCGTGCAGCAGTGTGTAATGCAGCAGTGTGTAATGCAGCAGTGTGTGGCGTGCGGTAGTGTGCTGCGTGCAGCAGTGTGCGGCGTGCAGCAGTGTGCGGTGTGCAGCAGTGTGTGGCGTGCAGCAGTGTTTCGTGTAGCAGTGTGAGGCATGCAGAACTGTGTGCGGCGTGCAGCAGTGTGCGGTGTGCAGCAGTGTGTGGCATGCAGCAGTGTTTTGTGTAGCAGTGTGAGGCATGCAGCACTGTGTGGCATGCAGCGGCGTGCAGCAGTGTGTGGCATGCAGCAGTGTGCTGCATGCAGCAGTGTGCTGCGTGCAGCAGTGTCGTGCAGCAAACAGCAGTGAGTAATGCTGCAGCAGTGTTTCGTGTAGCAGTGTGTGGCGTGCAGTAGTATGTAATGCAGCAGTGTGTGATGTGCAGCAGTGTGTGGCGTGCAGGGGCATGCAGCAGTGTGTGGCATGCAGCAGTGTGTGGCGTGCAGCAGTGTTGGAAAGCGTTCCCCCGGGATGTTGCGGAATACGTTCCTGACCACCCGGAGGCCCACCTCTCCTCGAGTTCGGCCGAGCAAGAGCGGGGAGGCCCTTCCTGGAAGGGTCTCGTACCTAGGATCGCACATGCTGCACTACTATTTTCAGATAGAGGGACACCACACAGTAGTTCGTTGCAGGATAATAGATTTTATCATAGGTTATTAGGGATCTTTATGATCCGGAAGGCAGGAGCAGAATTAGTGCCACAAGCGGCAGAGGTCTCGTGATGAGGGGTAAGGGGTAGCGGGACAGTCTTTGAATCAGTGTCTCTGCGGAGTACCCGCCGCACAGCTCTCAATCCTCGAGCTGAGGGGGTGTTGCTTCTCTCGGCAATCTCTGCCGGTTCTCTTGGAGTAGCGGGCCGCGAGTCACTCAGCAGGCACCGGAGGTTCGTAGTTCGAGGAGCCGCGGCGACGTCGGCAGGGCTCAAAAGGATCAGAATTCGGGGAGCCGCGACAGCGTCAGCAGGGCTCAGATGTTTCAGAGTTCGAGGAGCCGCGACAGCGTCCGCAGGGCTCGGATGGTTCAGGGTTCGGGGAGCCGCGACAGCGTCAGCAGGGCTCGGATGGTTCAGCGTTCGAGGAGCCGCGACAGCGTCCGCAGGGCTCGGATGGTTCAGCGTTCGAGGAGCCGCGACAGCGTCCGCAGGGCTCGGAGGGTTCAGTGTTCGAGGACCCGCGACAGCGTTAGCAGGGCTCAGATGATTCAGAGTTCGGTGAGCCGCGACAGCGTCAGCAGGGCTCAGATGTTTCAGAGTTCGAGGAGCCACGACAGCGTCAGCAGGCTCTCGTTAGTCCAGGTCTTCTCTTTTTCCCCATCCCTTCAGCACCCCTTGTTATACTCCCCCTCCTCTTTGAAGTCCGGAGTCCTCGTGGAGAGGGGTCTGGTGCCTGGGGCGGTGTGTCGGGGTTCTGCTCCTTTGATCTGTTCAGGGGGGTACTGGAGGGACTTCAGACTCTCAGCGGGTGAGGCCCCTGCTCACCGGGGGCCTGGTGGTCGATCGAACCTCCCTCGGGGAAGAGACCAGAGGTGTGACCTGATCGGCGCCTCTCGGTCTGGTTTTGGGGGGGTTTCGCCCTCCCTCAGCCGGGCATGCGTGTTGGGGATCTGGCCGGCCCTCGGGAGGCTGGCCCACGGGGGCCGGGAGGCTGTAACATCGAGGTTCGGCGTGATTGCAGGGTAGCTGGCTGGTCGGGAGGACCCACGCCACGAGGCCGGTCTCACACGGGCCCCACCAGCTGAAAGGCGGGGAGAACTACCCATCCACTTGGGAGTTCTCCTCGCTGAAGCGGAAGAATCGGGACAGGCCATCCGCGTTGGTGTGGTCCGTCCCGGGGCGATGTTCCACCGTGAAGTCCATCCCCTGGAGGGAGATGGACCAGCGTAGCAGTTTGGGGTTTTCCCCTCGCATTCGCATCAACCACTGCAGGGGTCGGTGATCCGTTTGTACTCGGAAGTGTGTTCCGAACAGGTAGGGCCGTAGCTTTTTGAGGGCCCAGACTACTGCGAAGGTCTCCCTCTCAATTGTGCTCCACCGCTGTTCTCGGGGCAGCAACCTTCGGCTGATGAAGGCTATGGGCCGATCTATGCCCTTGTTGTCGAACTGGGAGAGGACTGCCCCGATGCCGTGTTCCGAGGCGTCCGTCTGGACCACAAACTCCTGGGCGTAGTCGGGTGCTTTGAGCACCGGAGCCGCACACATGGCGGTTTTTAGGTTGTCGAACCCCTTCTGGAAGGAGGGAGTCCATTGTACTTTCTTGGGGTGTTTTTTGGAGGTTAGTTCTGTGAGGGGGCCTGCGATGCTGCCATAGTTCTTAATAAACCTCCGGTAGTACCCGGTGAGGCCCAGGAAGGCCCGGACTTCCGTTTGGGTCGTGGGGGGTTCCCAGGACATGATGGCGTCGATCTTTGGCTGGAGGGGGGCGACCTGCCCGCTTCCCACCTGGTGCCCCAGATAGGTTACGGAGCCGTGCCCAATTTGACATTTGCTGGCTTTGATGGTGAGGCCGGCCCGGCGCAGAGCCAGCAGGACTTGTCGGAGGTGCTGGAGGTGTTCGGTCCATTGGGAGCTAAATACCGCTATATCGTCGAGGTACGCTGCGCTGAACCCCTCTAGTCCGGACAGGACCCGGTTCACCAGCCGCTGGAAGGTGGCCGGGGCATTCTTCATTCCAAACGGCATCACCCTAAAGCGGTAGTGCCCATCCGGGGTGGAGAAGGCGGAGCGCTCCTTGGCTCCCTCGGTGAGGGCAATCTGCCAGTATCCACTCGTTAGGTCGAAGGTGCTGAGGTAGCGAGCGGCCACGAGGCGGTCAATGAGCTCGTCGGCACGGGGGATAGGGTGAGCGTCCGCTCGGGTGACCGCATTGAGTCCTCGGTAGTCCACGCAAAACCTCAGTTCGGGGGCGACACCCGGGGTAGCCGCTTTCGGAACCAGGACTACCGGGCTGGCCCAGGGGCTGTCGGAGGGTTCAATCACCCCGAGGGCCAGCATCTTCGCTACCTCGGTCTGGATGCTGGTTCGGACCCGATCAGGGACCCGGTAGGCCCGGTGTCTCATGGGCGGGCTGTCGCCGGTGTTCACGTCGTGGACACACCAGTTGGTGACCCCAGGGGTTAGGGAGAAGAGGTCCGTGAACTGCTTTAGGAGCTGGCGGCAGTCGGTGGACTGTTGGGCTGTGAGGGTGGTTGATAGTTTCACCCCTTCCACGGAACCATCGGTCTTTTCCGCCCCCAGGGGGTCTGGAAGGGGCTCGGTGTCTTCTTCGGCCCCATCATCGGTGGCCAAGAGCAAACTCAATTCTGTCCTTACAAAGTGGGGTTTGAGGCGGTTCACGTGGAGAACCCGGAGGGGGTTCCGCAGGGACTGCACATCGATGAGATAGGTGACTTGGCTCTTCCGCTCGACCACCTTGAAGGGTCCAGTCCATTTATCTTGGAGGGCGCAAGGCTTCACCGGGGCCATGACCCAGACTTGTTGGCCCGGCTGAAACTCGACCAGCGTAGCATTCTGGTTATACCAGCGCTTCATCTCTTCCTGACTAGCCTCGAGGTTCGCTTCTGCGAGTTCTCTGAATTTCCGGGTCTGGTTGCGGAGCGCCAAGATGTATCGGAACACATCCGGAGGGGTCCCCCGGGGGGTCGTTTCCCAACCCTCCTTGACCAGGCTCTGGGGTCCCCGGACGGGGTGTCCATATAGCAGTTCGAATGGGCTGAACCCCAGGGATTTTTGGGGAACCTCCCGGTAGGCGAACAGGAGGCATGGGAGGAGGATGTCCCACCTCCGGCGCAGGGGTTCCGCGAGGCCCATGATCATTCCTTTCAGTGTCTTGTTAAAGCGCTCGACTAGGCCGTTCCCTTGGGGGTGGTACGGGGTGGTGAACTTGTACGATACTCCGCACTGCTGCCAGAGGGACCTCATGTATCGGGAGATAAAGTTCGTACCCCGATCACTCACGACTTCGCGGGGGAAACCCACGCGGGAGAAGATCCCCATCAAGGCCCGGCCTACCACGGGGGCCGTCACGGTGCGGAGAGGGATGGCTTCGGGGTAACGGGTGGCATGATCCACCAGGACGAGGATGAACCGGTGGCCCTGGGCTGTCTTGGGGTCCAGTGGTCCCACGATGTCGATCCCTACCCGCTCAAAAGGGGTACTGATGACTGGGAAGGGTTGCAGCGGAGCCTTGCGCTTCCCCCCACTTTTTCCGCAGGCCTGGCACGTGGGGCAGGATTTGCAGTGGGCCTCCACATTTGCTCGCATCTTGGGCCAATAGAAGTGGGTGACGAGTCGCTGGTAGGTCTTATCTTGGCCCAAGTGTCCGGCCAGGGGTACATCGTGGGCCAGGCCCAGGAGGAGACTTCGGAAGCGCAGGGGTACCACTAGTACTCGGGCCGATCCCAACTCGGCCGACTTCTGTTCGCTGTACAGGAGGCCGTTTTCCCAGTATACCCAGTGGTTGCCAGTCTGGTCGCCTGCTGCTTGGGCCTCGGCCTGTTGTCGGGGTCCAATGAGGGACGGGCAGGTGGATTGTTCTTGGCAGAATTCTTCTCGGGAGGGGCCTCCTTCGCAGTGCCACTGGGCCATTTCTGGCAGGTCTTCGAGCTCGGTCAGGGGTTCGGGGTCGGAAGGCACGGACCCCTCGTCGGGAACGGTCGCTTCGTCCGGAAGGGGGTCGTTGGCCTCGGGTGGCGCATCTGGGACCTCGGGGATGGTGGCGATGCTCCGCGGCATGGCCTCCCCCTCCTCGGAGGAAGGCACTCTGAGATTCATCGAGCGCGTGGTGGCGCATACCCATTCGGGTAGACCCATCATTTAGAGATGGGCTCTTCGTTCCACTTGTCCCCATGGGGAATTCTCGAGGTCGTTGCCCAGGAGGCAGTCCATGGGCTGGGAGGTTCGTACCGCCACCTTTAACTTGCCGGTGACTCCCCCCCATTCGAAGGGAACCAGAGCCATCCGGCAGAGGCTCTCGGAATTGTCTGAGGATATGACGGGACAAAAGGCGCCGGGTAGGATCTGATCTTCGGAGACCAGGTGACAATGAACCGCCGTGACACTCGCCCTCGTGTCCCGGAGGCCCTCGACGCGGTGACCGTTGACCGTCACCTGCTGTCGGTACTTCTTCGTGTTAGCGGGCAGGGGCACTCCGGGGACCATCTCCCGGTCCCCTAGGGAGACCAAGGCCATGGCGGCGGGTTCCCATTCTTCGGAGTCTTCCATCTCTTCCCCCAGGGCTACGGAGGCCATTTGTCGAGCCGGTGGAGTTATTGTGGCGGTTCGCTGGTACAGGGGACATTGAGGGTCGCTGGCATAGTGTCCGGTCTGTTGGCAGCGGAAACAGGTGATCCTCACGCGAGGCCCCGGCCTCCCCGGTGGCCCGGTGCTGGCTGGAGGTAGAGCTGGAAAGGGTGGAGGTTGTCCTCTGGGGGGGCTGCGTGGGGATCCCCCCGGAAGTTCCCTTGGCCGGCCTTGATTCCCTCCGCCCCTCTGGCGAGGGGGGCCCTGACTGTGGCGGCCGTAGTCTCCCACGGGACCCCGGGAGGCCCGGGTGTTTACCCACCGGTCAGCCTCGACGGCCAGTTTTCGAGGGTCTGTGAGTTTGCTGTCCAGGAGGTGCTGGCGTAGTTCTACAAAGCAATTAGCGGCCAAGTGTTCCCAAGCGATCAGGTCGAACAGCTCCTCAAAGGTGGAGACCTTGCTGTCCTTGATCCACCCGTCCAAGGCCCGGCTGTAAAAGTTCACGTACTCCACCCAGGTGGTACCGGGTATCTTCTTGCAGTCTCTAAACCGTTGCCGGTACATTTCAGGGGTGAGCCCATATCTGGCTACTAGGGCCTCTTTCATGTGACTGTAGGAGTTCATTACCGTGGAAGGCAGGTCCAGCAGGGTATCTCTTCCCTCGCTCAGGAACCGGCCCCACAGCCCAGCCCCCCAGTCTTTCTGCGGGACTCGGTGGGAGGTCATGGCGACTTCGTAGGCTTTGAACCATTGCTGGATGTCGTCGTTCTTATAGTATTCTTTCACCACATCTTTGGGGATGTGGACATTTAGTTCCACGTTGGCGGAAGGGGGTCGGGTTTCTGGGGGTCTGACTTCTGCATTCTTAGCCTTGAGCTCGATCTCGTTCAGGCTACGTTCGTGCTCTAGCTGGAGTTTTCTTTCTTCGTGTTCTCTTTGTCGTTTCTTTTCCTCAAGTTCTCCTTGTAGGCGTATCTGTTCTACCGCCAGTTTCTTTTCGGCCAGCTTTATCTCTCCTTCGATTTTCAATTTTGCTAGTTCTAGTTCGTGGTTGCAACCTCTTTCTCGGTCCGCTATTTCCTCTGGGGATAGGCCCCCCTCGGGGGCGCCGTTCCTCCCAGGGCTGCTTCGGGGTTCGTTAGGAGAATCCCCTTCTGTTTGTGTCTGGGGAGTCCCCGCCTCGACCCAGGTTCTTAATGCTTCCTGGAAGTCCTCTTTCGTGCTTAGTCCGGTGGTAGCGATTCCAAGGTCTTTGCAAAATTGTTTCAGTTCTCGGTGCGTATAAGATTCCAACTGGTCCTCTTGGAATGTCGTGCTCGGGTTGGTGCCGGCGGCACCTAGGGAAGTTTCTCCTTCCATTTCTTCTGGGTAGTGCATTAGCCGTCTACTGCACGATTTCTAGGTGTTGGCTCGGATCCCGTCGCTGCCACCAATGTTGGAAAGCGTTCCCCCGGGATGTTGCGGAATACGTTCCTGACCACCCGGAGGCCCACCTCTCCTCGAGTTCGGCCGAGTGTGAGAAGTTGGCCTGGTATATGATGTTCACTAGTTAAAGTGACCACCTTGTACCATGCCAAGCAACCCTTATGGTGTGGTTGTAAGTCAACCTTTTCGGACTAGCTGCCCTAGTGGTAGCGTAGGCTAAGCAGTCTTTGAGGCTAAACTCGTGAAACGTGTTAAGCAGGCTGTTTTACCAAATGTAACCCCCTTTTATACCAATGAAAGGACACCACACAGATATATATTGAAAATATATATGTATTTATTTCTCAAAGTATCCCCTAGACTCTTTATGAGCACAGGAGCACAAATCGTTAAACAAGAATACGTTAGAATACACAGAAGTTGCACTTTATATGGATAGGCCCTGGTGGCCGCTCGAACCATATACTAAAATAGTGGTATAAGTACCATGAACAGAAAAGAGAAAAGGCCTAGGGCCTCTAGAATCGCTGGGCCTACAAGGAGCTAACTTTAGTTAGTGACCAGGTGGTCCACGGGTTGCGTGTGCAGAGCAAATAGTCACACTCGTGCTCCCATAGGTTTTCAATGGGTGCGTAAAAGTTACAAAGTTACTGCAAAAAGGATCTTCCGGATGGACTATGAACTCAAGATTGGAAACACAGACACTAGAGATGATTCTCTACACTTGGGCACCGGAGTGCCAGCTTTACCTCACCCACAGGAAGCGGGTGCATAGGCCTCGAAGTGCGTCGGGTTTCTTCTATCTGTTCAATGGAGCCTGTGGACAAAGATGCTGCAGGCGGTCGGTCCGGAAGGGATGCGGTGGATCCAAGAGTGGATCGGAGTTGTAGAAGACCTGTAAGCAGAGGGGACAGTGTTCACAGCCACTAGCCAGTGACCAGCGTGGCACCAGGTGGGTACCAGGCGATGTCGGGTGCAAACAGGAAGAAAGGTGTAGCTTGTCTCTGCAGCCACGTGGTCCCTGAAAGTCGACGATGTCCAGGAGTTGGTTCACGAGCTGTCTCATGCAGGTTCTCACTGTCGGCGGTGTCAGTGACTTGGTCGAAGCAAACAAGCCTTGGCAAAAGCAATTGTTGTGGAAAACAAAATAAGCTGATGGTTCTGACCAGCAAGGTCAGAGGGACTGCTCCTTTGGAGGGGAGCAAGGGCCAGTCTGGAGCAACCAGACCAGCAGTGTATTTCTTGAAGTTCGTCGCCAAGATGGCCACTAGCCAGCGGGCCAGCAACCGGTTAGGCGCATCGAGTGGCAAAATGCAGAAGGGCCCCACGCAGATCGTGGAGATGCTGGAGGGCTCACCTTTGGTGCAGATGCTGCTCGGGTGTTGGGCTTCTCAGATCTCAAAGCACAACTTGCAGGGAGCCTCGGTTGTTGCGCTTGCAGCTTGTCGTGGTCTTTTCAAGATGGCTGGCTCCACGTGTCTCGGTGCCTCCACGGGTCTCCTCTTTTCAGGGACTGTGGATCGGGCGGTGAGAGGTCTGGAGGTCCAGGTCTTGTCAGTCTCTGGGCTCAGGCTCCGGCGGGAGGCGGCGGCAAAGCAGACGTTGATTCGCTGGATGGTGCTTGCGTTAGCAAGGTGGTCACTCCCTGACCACAGGGGAGATTGGCTTCAGTCCTCTGTGTGGCAGAGCATCGAAGTTCCCGTCTTCTTCTTATTTTCAAGTCGATTCCAGGATGTCTGAAGTCTTAGGACACAGCTCCTACCTTTAAGCGGATTCTAGGGGCCGGACTACCTGCTAGGTCCCTCCCTAAGGGTGGGACCAGGAAGGGGGGTGGTTACACCCCCAATCCTTTGTCCAGCTCGCCCCAGGCCCGGGACTGGTGTGCTCCAGGACCGGGTTGAACTGGCATATGCACCGAGGCTCCTTGTGAGCCTCAGGCATGTCTGGTTTCTTTCAAGCCCTACCTGACCAATACACAAAATCCTGTCTGGGGTGGTGCACGCACCTCCCCTGGCAGGAAACCCTTTGTCCACACCTCCCAAGCTGGAAGGACTCCCAGCAGCAGGAGGGCAGACTTGTGTCTGTGGTGGCAGCATCCATTTTGTGGAGCTGAGGCTATGTCTGATTTTACCCGGGTTTCAGGTACTGTACATGTCGTGTCCCTCTAGAAGGGTGGAATGCTAACCCCGTCGCCAGAATTGGCGAGGGGTTAGTATTCCAATTCGTATGACACCTTACTCGACATGTTTTGGTAAAGCCAAACCAAAGATAGCATTTAACCGCGAGGTTCATAATGCACTTAAGAGTATATGGTATGACGATATCTGGAAACAGTAGAAGGAAGTGGTTCCGACCACTGCAGACAGGCTCAGCTCATGCCAGAGCACCATCTCACATGGAACCAAGCACTCTGCCTTCAGGATTGTTAAGGCCTGCCATAGGAGTGACTTATAGGTTACCAGGTGTCCCATTTAAGGTTAGGTATAGGTATACTACACCTAAGTAAGAGGTGGTTACACCAACTTACCCCAGCTGAGTGATCAGCCAGTTGTGTCAAATTTGTTAGGCCAGGCCAGGGGTGGCACAATACATGCTTCAGCCCCTGGTAGGCCTTAGATACACCAATGCCCTGGGTACCTAGTGTACACTGGTACAGGGGCTCACAGGGTGATCCACTTCCAATTGGTTATGCACCTAGGGTGCATAGTGTGAATTTAGTAGAGAGAACAGCAGGCTGGGGGTCTGATTGGCAGGCCCACAGCCTCAATATGTCAAAAACCAGTGAAGCAAAAAGCAAAAATTTGGGGTGACCATAGGATAGCAGACCCTACTCTCCTACACCGAGCAAGAGCGGGGAGGCCCTTCCTGGAAGGGTCTCGTACCTAGGATCGCACACGCTGCACTACTATTTTCAGATAGAGGGACACCACACAGTAGTTTGTTGCAGGATAATAGATTTTATCATAGGTTATTAGGGATCTTTATGATCCGGAAGGCAGGAGCAGAATTAGTGCCACAAGCGGCAGAGGTCTCGTGATGAGGGGTAAGGGGTAGCGGGACAGTCTTTGAATCAGTGTCTCTGCGGAGTACCCGCCGCACAGCTCTCAATCCTCGAGCTGAGGGGGTGTTGCTTCTCTCGGCAATCTCTGCCGGTTCTCTTGGAGGAGCGGGCCGCGAGTCACTCAGCAGGCACCGGAGGTTCGTAGTTCGAGGAGCCGCGGTGAGGTCGGCAGGGCTCAGATGGATCAGAATTCCGGGAGCCGCGACAGCGTCAGCAGGGCTCAGAGGTTTCAGAGTTCGAGGAGCCGCGACAGCGTCCGCAGGGCTCGGATGGTTCAGGGTTCGGGGAGCCGCGACAGCGTCAGCAGGGCTCGGATGGTTCAGCGTTCGAGGAGCCGCGACAGCGTCCGCAGGGCTCGGATGGTTCAGCGTTCGAGGAGCCGTGACAGCATCCGCAGGGCTCGGAGGGTTCAGTGTTCGAGGAGCCGCGACAGCGTCAGCAGGGCTCAGATGACTCAGAGTTCGGGGAGCCGCGACAGCGTCAGCAGGGCTCAGATGTTTCAGAGTTCGAGAAGCCGCGACAGCGTCAGCAGGCTCTCGTCAGTCCAGGTCTTCTCTTTTTTCCCATCCCTTCAGCACCCCTTGTTATACCCCCCTCCTCTTTGAAGTCCGGAGTCCTCGTGGAGAGGGGTCTGGTGCCTGGGGCGGTGTGTCGGGGTTCTGCTCCTTTGATATGTTCAGGGGGGTCCTGGAGGGACTCCAGACACCCAGCGGCTGAGGCGCCTGCTCACCGGGGGCCTGGTGGTTGATCGAACCTCCCTCGGGGAAGAGACCAGAGGTGTGACCTGATCGGCGCCTCTCGGTCTGGTTTTCGGGGGGTTTCGCCCTCCCTCAGCCGGGCATGCGTGTTGGGAATCTGGCCGGCCCTCGGGAGGCTGGCCCACGGGGGCCGGGAGGCGTAACATCGAGGTTCGGCGTGGTTGCAGGGTAGCTGGCTGGTCGGGAGGACCCACACCACGAGGCCGGTCTCACAAGCAGTGTGTTGCGTGCAGCGGCATGCAGCAGTGTGTGGCGTGCAGCAGTGTGTGGCGTGCAGCAGTGTATGGCGTGCAGCAGTGTGTGGTGGGCAGCAGTGTGCGGCGTGTAGCAGTGTGCGGCATGCAGCAGTGTGCGGCGTGCAGCAGTGTGAGGCGTGCAGCAGTGTTTCGTGTAGCAGTGTGAGGCGTGCAGTAGTGTGTAATGCAGCAGTGTGTAATGCAGCAGTGTGTGGCGTGCGGTAGTCTACGGCGTGCAGCAGTGTGCGGCATGCAGCAATGTGTGGCGTGCAGCAGTGTGCGGCGTGCAGCAGTTTGTGGCATGCAGCAGTGTTTTGTGTAGCAGTGTGAGGCATGCAGCACTGTGTGGTGTGCAGTGGCGTGCAGCAGTGTGTGGCGTGCAGCAGTGTGCTGCGTGCAGCAGCGTCGTGCAGCATGCAGCAGTGAGTAATGCAGCAGTGTGCGGTGTGCAGCAGTGTGTGCCGTGCAGCAGTGTGTGGCATGCAGCAGTGTTTCGTGTAGCATTGTGCGGCGTGCAGCAATGTGTGGCGCACAGCAGTGTGTGGCATGCAGCAGTGTGTGGCATGCAGCAGTGTGTGGTGTGCAGCAGTGTTTCGTGTAGCAGTGTGCGGCGTGCAGCAGTGTGCGGCGTGCTGCAGTGTGCGCCATGCAGCAGTGTGTGGTGTGCAGCAGTGTCTGGCTTGCAGTGGCATGGAGCAGTGTGTGATGTGCAGCAGTGTGTGGCGTGCAGCAGTGTGAGGCGTGTATCAGTGTGCGGCGTGCAGCAGTGTGTGGCATGCAGCAGTGTGCGGCGTGCAGCAGTGTGAGGCGTGCAGCAGTGTGTGCCGTGCAGCAGTGTTTCGTGTAGCATTGTGCGGCGTGTAGCAGTGTGCGGTGTGCAGCAGTGTGTGGCATGCAGCAGTGTGTGGAGTGCAGCAGTCGGGGTTCTGCTCCTTTGATATGTTCAGGGGGGTCCTGGAGGGACTCCAGACACCCAGCGGCTGAGGCGCCTGCTCACCGGGGGCCTGGTGGTTGATCGAACCTCCCTCGGGGAAGAGACCAGAGGTGTGACCTGATCGGCGCCTCTCGGTCTGGTTTTCGGGGGGTTTCGCCCTCCCTCAGCCGGGCATGCGTGTTGGGAATCTGGCCGGCCCTCGGGAGGCTGGCCCACGGGGGCCGGGAGGCGTAACATCGAGGTTCGGCGTGGTTGCAGGGTAGCTGGCTGGTCGGGAGGACCCACACCACGAGGCCGGTCTCACAAGCAGTGTGTTGCGTGCAGCGGCATGCAGCAGTGTGTGGCGTGCAGCAGTGTGTGGCGTGCAGCAGTGTATGGCGTGCAGCAGTGTGTGGTGTGCAGCAGTGTGCGGCGTGTAGCAGTGTGCGGCATGCAGCAGTGTGCGGCGTGCAGCAGTGTGAGGCGTGCAGCAGTGTTTCGTGTAGCAGTGTGAGGCGTGCAGTAGTGTGTAATGCAGCAGTGTGTAATGCAGCAGTGTGTGGCGTGCGGTAGTCTACGGCGTGCAGCAGTGTGCGGCATGCAGCAATGTGTGGCGTGCAGCAGTGTGCGGCGTGCAGCAGTTTGTGGCATGCAGCAGTGTTTTGTGTAGCAGTGTGAGGCATGCAGCACTGTGTGGTGTGCAGTGGCGTGCAGCAGTGTGTGGCGTGCAGCAGTGTGCTGCGTGCAGCAGCGTCGTGCAGCATGCAGCAGTGAGTAATGCAGCAGTGTGCGGTGTGCAGCAGTGTGTGCCGTGCAGCAGTGTGTGGCATGCAGCAGTGTTTCGTGTAGCATTGTGCGGCGTGCAGCAATGTGTGGCGCACAGCAGTGTGTGGCATGCAGCAGTGTGTGGCATGCAGCAGTGTGTGGTGTGCAGCAGTGTTTCGTGTAGCAGTGTGCGGCATGCAGCAGTGTGCGGCGTGCAGCAGTGTGCGGCGTGCTGCAGTGTGCGCCATGCAGCAGTGTGTGGTGTGCAGCAGTGTCTGGCTTGCAGTGGCATGGAGCAGTGTGTGATGTGCAGCAGTGTGTGGCGTGCAGCAGTGTGAGGCGTGTATCAGTGTGCGGCGTGCAGCAGTGTGTGGCATGCAGCAGTGTGCGGCGTGCAGCAGTGTGAGGCGTGCAGCAGTGTGTGCCGTGCAGCAGTGTTTCGTGTAGCATTGTGCGGCGTGTAGCAGTGTGCGGTGTGCAGCAGTGTGTGGCATGCAGCAGTGTGTGGAGTGCAGCAGTGTGCGGCATGCAGCAGTGTGTGGCGTGCAGCAGTGTGTGGCGTGCAGCAGTATGTGGCGTGCAGCGGCATGCAGCGGCATGCAGCATTGTGAGGCGTGCAGCAGTGTGAGGCGTTCAGCAGTGTTTTGTGTAGCAGTGTGAGGCATGCAGAAGTGTGCGGCGTGCAGCAGTGTGCGGCGTGCAGCAGTGTGTAATGCAGCAGTGTGTAATGCAGCAGTGTGCGGTGTGCAGCAGTGTGCGGTGTGCAGCAGTGTGTGGCATGCAGCAGTGTTTCGTGTAGCAGTGTGAGGCATGCAGCACTGTGTGGCGTGCAGCGGCGTGCAGCAGTGTGCGGCGTGCAGTAGTGTGCTGCATGCAGCAGTGTGCTGCGTGCAGCAGTGTCGTGCAGCATACAGCAGTGAGTAATGCTGCAGCAGTGTTTCGTGTAGCAGTGTGTGGCGTGCAGTAGTATGTAATGCAGCAATGTGTGACGTGCAGCAGTGTGTGGCGTGCAGGGGCATGCAGCAGTGTGTGGCATGCAGCAGTGTGTGGCGTGCAGCAGTGTGTTGCATGCAGCGGCATGCAGCAGTGTGTGGCGTGCAGCAGTGTATGGCGTGCAGCAGTGTGTGGTGTGCAGCAGTGTGCGGCGTGTAGCAGTGTGCAGCATGCAGCAGTATGCGGCGTGCAGCAGTGTGAGGCGTGCAGCAGTGTTTCGTGTAGCAGTGTGAGGCGTGCAGCAGTGTGTGGCATGCAGCAGTGTGTGGCATGCAGCAGTGTGTGGTGTGCAGCAGTGTTTCGTGTAGCAGTGTGCGGCATGCAGCAGTGTGTGTCATGCAGCAGTGTGCGGCGTGCTGCAGTGTGCACCATGCAGCAGTGTGTGGTGTGCAGCAGTGTGTGGCTTGCAGCGGCATGGAGCAGTGTGTGACGTGCAGCAGCGTGTGGCATGCAGCAGTGTGAGGCGTGTAGCAGTGTGTGGCGTGCAGCAGTGTGCGGCGTGCAGCAGTGTGTGCCGTGCAGCAGTGTGTGCCGTGCAGCAGTGTTTCGTGTAGCATTGTGCGGCGTGTAGCAGTGTGCGGTGTGCAGCAGTGTGTGGCATGCAGCAGTGTGTGGCATGCAGCAGTGTGTGGCGTGCAGCAGTGTGTGGCGTGCAGTGGCATGCAGCGGCATGCAGCATTGTGAGGCGTGCAGCAGTGTGAGGCGTGCAGCAGTGAGCGGCGTTGTGAGAAGTTGGCCTGGTATATGATGCTCACTAGTTAAAGTGATCACCTTGTACCATGCCAAGCAACCCTTATGGTGTGGTTGTAAGTCAACCTTTTCGGACTAGCTGCCCTAGTGGTAGCGTAGGCTAAGCAGTCTTTGAGGCTAAACTCGTGAAGCGTGTTAAGCCAGCTGTTTTACCAAATGCAACCCCCTTTTATACCAATGAAAGGATACCACACAGATATATATTCAAAATATATATGTATTTATTTCTCAAAGTAACCCCTAGTCTCTTTATGAGCACAGGAGCACAAATCGTCAAACAAGATTATCACAGAATACACAGAAGTTGCACTTTATATGGATAGGCCCTGGTGGCCACTCGAACCATATACTAAAATAGTGGTATAAGTACCACGAACAGAAAAGGGAAAAGGCCTAGGGCCTCTAGAATCGCTGGGCCTACAAGGAGCTAACGTCAGTTAGTGACCAGGAGGTCCACGGGTGGCGTGTGCAGAGCAAATAGTCACACGCGTGCTCCCATAGGTTTCAATGGGTGCGTAAAAAGTACAAAGTTACTGCAAAGAGGATCTTCCGGATGGACTAGGAACTCAAGATTTGGAACACAGGCACTAGAGATGTAATACTACACTTGGGCACAGGTGTGCCAGCTTTACCTCACCCACAGGAAGCGGGGGCATAGGCCTCGAAGTGCGTCGGGTTTCTTCTATCTGTTCCGTGGAGCTTGAAGACAAAGATGCTGCAGGCGGTCGGTCCGGGAGAGATGCAGTGGATCCAAGAGTGGATCGGAGACGTTGAAGACCTGTAAGCAGAGGGGACAGTGTTCACAGTCACTAGCCAGTGACCAGCGTGGCACCAGGTGGGTACCAGGCAATGTCGGGTGCAAACAGGAAGAAAGGTGTAGCTTGTCTCTGCAGCCACGTGGTCCCTGGAGGTCGACGACGTCCAGGAGTCGAGTCACGAGCTGTCCCACGCAGGCTCTCGCTGTCGGCGGTGTCGGCGACTTGATCGAAGCAAACAAGCCTTGGCAAAAGCAATTGTTGTAGGAAAAGGAAATAAGCTGATGGTTCTGACCAGCAAGGTCAGAAGGACTGCTCCTTTGGAGGGGAGCAAGGGCCAGTCTGGAGCAACCAGACCAGCGGTGTATTTCTTGAAGTTCGTCGCCAAGATGGCTACTAGCCAGCGGGCCAGCAACCGAGTGGCAAAATGCAGAAGGGCCCCACGCAGATCGTGGAGATGCTGGAGGGCTCACCTTTGGTGCAGATGCTGCTCGGGTGTTGGGCTTCTCAGATCCCAAAGCACAACTTGGAGGGAGCCTCGGTTGTTGCACTTGTCAGCTTGTCGTAGTCGTTCCAAGATGGCTGGCTCCACGTGTCTCGGTGCCTCCACGGGTCTCCTCTTTTCAGGGACTGTGGATCGGGCGGTGAGAGGTCTGGAGGTCCAGGTCTTGTCAGTCTCTGGGCTCGGGCTCCGGCGGGAGGCGGCGGCAAAGCAGACGTTGATTCGCTGGATGGTGCTTGCGTTAGCAAGGTGGTCACTCCCTGACCACAGCGGAGATTGGCTTCAGTCCTCTGTGCAGCAGAGCGTCGAAGTTCCCGTCTTCTTCTTAGTGTTAAGTTGATTCCAGGATGTCTGAAGTCTTAGGACACAGCTCCTACCTTTAAGCGGATTCTAGGGGCCGGACTACCTGCTAGGTCCCTCCCTATGGGTGGGACCAGGAAGGGGGGTGGTTACACCCCCAATCCTTTGTCCAGCTCGCCCCAGGCCCGGGACTGGTGTGCCCCAGGACCGGTTTGAACTGGCATATGCACCGAGGCTCCTTGTGAGCCCCAGGCATGTCTGGTTTCTTTCAAGCCCTACCTGACCAATACACAAAATCCTGTCTGGGGTGGTGCACGCACCTCCCCTGGCAGGAAACCCTTTGTCCACACCTCCCAAGCTGGAAGGACTCCCAGCAGCAGGAGGGCAGACTTGTGTCTGTGGTGGCAGCATCCATTTTGTGGAGCTGAGGCTATGTCTGATTTTACCCGGGTTTCAGGCACTGTACATGTCGTGTCCCTCTAGAAGGGTGGAATGCTAACCCCGTCGCCAGAATTGGCGAGGGGTTAGTATTCCAATTCGTATGACACCTTACTCGACATGTTTTGATAAAGCCAAACCAAAGTTAGCATTTAACCGCGAGGTTCATAATGCACTTAAGAGTATATGGTATGACGATATCTGGAAACAGTAGAAGGAAGTTGTTCCGACCACTGCAGACAGGCTCAGCTCATGCCAGAGCACCATCTCACATGGAACCAAGCACTCTGCCTTCAGGATTGTTAAGGCCTGCCATAGGAGTGACTTATAGGTTACCAGGTGTCCCATTTAAGGTTAGGTATAGGTATACTACACCTAAGTAAGAGGTGATTACACCAACTTACCCCAGCTGAGTGATCAGCCAGTTGTGTCAGATTGTTAGGCCAAGCCTGGGGTGGCATAATACATGCTTCAGCCCCTGGCATGCCTTGGGTACACCAATGCCCTGGGTACCTAGTGTACACTGGTACAGGGGCTGACAGGGTGATCCACTTCCAATTGGTTATGCACCTAGGGTGCATAGTTTTAATTTAGTAGAGAGAACAGCAGGCTGGGGGTCTGATTGGCAGGCCCACAGCCTCAATATGTCAAAAACCAGTGAAGCAAAAAGCAAAAATTTGCGGTGACCATAGGATAGCAGACCCTACTCTCCTACACAACCCCCCCCCAAACGCTGGGACATTAAACTAGCCTTGACCAGTCTCGTCTTCATGTCCTAAGTGGAAGTACCTGGAGAGACCATCTGCATTCCCATGGTCAGTACCTGGCCGGTGCTCCACTGTAAAGTCCATCCCCTGTAGGGAAATGGACCACCTAAGCAGTTTGGGGTTTTCACCCTTCATCTGATTTAGCCACAAGAGGGGCTTATGGTCGGTCTGAATCTTGAAGTGAGTGCCAAACAAGTATGGCCTCAGCTTCTTCAGGGCCCACACCACAGCAAAGGCCTCCCTCTCAATAGCTGACCAATTCTTCTCTCTGGGGGTCAACCTTCTGCTAATAAAAGCAATGGGTTGGTCTTGACCATCTACATTAAGTTGTGACAGCACAGCTCCCACACCCAACTCAGAAGCATCTGTTTGGACAATAAACTCTTTGGAGTAGTCAGGACTTTTCAGGATAGGTGCAGAGCACATGGCCTCCTTCAGGTCATCAAATGCCTTTTGACAGCTTACTGTCCACTGAACCTTTTTGGGCATCTTCTTGGATGTCAGATCATTAAGAGGAGTCACAATGGACCCATAGTTCTTAACAAACTTCCTGTAGTACCCAGTCAAGCCCAAGAAAGATCGAACTTGAGTCTGGGTGGTTGGAGGGGACCAGTCCTTGATGGATTGTATCTTACTCTCCAGTGGTTGAACTTGGCCTCCACCTACAAGGTGGCCCAAATATACAACCTTACTCTGCCCTATCTGGCACTTTGTAGCCTTGATAGTGAGGCCTGCCCTTTGCAGAGCCTCAAGAGCCTTCTTCAGGTGGATCAGGTGATCCTCCCAGGTGGAGCTAAAGACAGCAATGTCATCCAGATATGCTGCGCAAAAGTCATCCAACCCAGTAAGGACTTGGTTCACCAGCCTTTGGAAGGTGGCAGGTGCATCCTTCAGACCAAAGGGCATCACCACAAACTGGTAGTGCCCACCTGGGGTTGAGAATGCTGTTTTGGCCTTAGACTCCTCAGCTAATCTGATTTGCCAATAGCCAGCTGTTAAGTCAAATGTGCTCAAAAACTTTGCAGATGCTAGTTTGTCTATGAGCTCATCTGCCCTTGGAATAGGGTGTGCATCTGTCCTGGTGACAGCATTGAGTCCTCTGTAATCCACACAGAACCTCATCTCTCTCTTGCCATCTTTGGTGTGAGGTTTGGGGACCAGAACCACTGGGCTAGCCCAGGGGCTCTCTGAGGGTTCAATGACACCTAATTCCAGCATTTTATGTACCTCAGCCTTTATACAGTCCCTGACGTGGTCAGGTTGTCTGTAAAGCTTGTTCTTTACAGGCAGACTGTCACCAGTGTCCACCACATGGGTACACCAGTCAGTTTGACTAGGTATCAAGGAAAACATATGTGAAAATGATTGTAGAACCTGTCTACATTCAGTCTGCTGATGGGCAGTGAGGTTGCCTCCAAGGGTCACTCCTTCAACTGAGCCATCTTCAGGGTTCTGAGAAAACAGGTCTGGGAGAGGGTCACTCTCTTCCTCCTGTCCCTCATCTGTAGCCATGAGCAAGCCCATGTCTGCCCTGTCAACATATGCTTTAAGCCTGTTAACATGGAGTACCCGGTGGGGACTCCTGGGAGTTCCTAGGTCGACCAAGTAGGTGACCTCTCCCTTCTTTTCCAGGATTGTATGGGGTCCAGACCATTTGTCTTGGAGTGCTGCTGGGGCCACTGGCTCCAACACCCATACCTTCTGTCCTGGCTGAAACTCAACCAAGACAGCCTTTTGGTCATGCCAAGCTTTCTGTAAGGCCTGGCTTGCCTCAAGGTTTTTGGATGCCTTCTCCATATACTCAGCCATCCTGGAGCGGAGACCAAGTACATAGTCCACTATGTCTAGCTTAGGCTTTTTGAGAGGTAACTCCCATCCTTCCTTCACCAAACACAGTGGGCCTCTCACAGGGTGCCCAAACAACAATTCAAAGGGGCTGTAGCCAACCCCCTTTTGTGGGACCTCTCTGTAAGCAAACAGAAGGCAAGGTAGAAGGATGTCCCATCTTCGCCTGAGCTTTTCAGGTAATCCTTTGATCATACCCTTTAGGGTCTTGTTGAATCTTTCAACACGCCCATTGCATTGTGGGTGATAAGGGGTGGTGAACTTGTAGTTGACACCACATTCCTTCCACATAGCTGTTAAGTATCCTGACATAAAGTTGGTACCTCTGTCAGATACTACCTCCTTAGGAAACCCCACTCTGGAGAATACTCCCAGCAGGGCCCTGGCCACAACAGGTGCTGTAGTGGTCCTAAGGGGAATTGCCTCTGGGTACCTGGTGGCATGATCCACTACCACCAGTATAAATCTGTGCCCAGATGCAGTGGGAGGATCCATGGGACCCACTATGTCTATTCCCACTCTTTCAAAGGGGACCCCCACCACAGGTAGTGGTATCAGGGGGGCCTTTGTTGTGCCACCTGATTTGCCACTGGCTTGGCAGGTAACACAGGAGCGACAAAACTCCTTTGTATCTTCATTCATATGAGGCCAGTGAAAGTGAGGGACAAGTCTGTCCCAGGTCTTATTCTGGCCTAGGTGTCCTGCTAAGGGAATATCATGGGCCAAGGTAAGAAGGAAGCCCCTTAATTGCAGAGGTATAACCAACCTCCTGGTTGCACCAGGCTTGGGGTCTCTAGCCTCTGAATAAAGGAGCCCTTCATCCCAATACACTTTATGGGTACCTTGAGCATTCCCAGCAGCCTCAGCAGCAGCCAGCTGTCTGAGGGGTTCAAGAGAGGGACAGGATAACTGAGCCTGCCTCAAGTCAGCCCTTGAAGGTCCCCCTGTCCCCAGAAACTCAACCTGATCAGGTTCAAGCTCTTCAGGGACAGTTCCTTCAGGGTCCTCTAGATCAGCTTCCTGGGAAGGCTGATCATCACTCTGAGGCAGGGGGGAAGGCACAGCCTTGACCCTCCTGTTCTTCTTCTTGGTAGGTGCTTGGTCCATTGTTCCAGGATCCAAGACCTGAGGTTCAGTGAGGCACTTTTTGGCCTGTGACCTGGTCACAGCAAGGACATGTGATGATATACCTAACATCTCTGCATGAGTCCTGTACTCCACTTCTGACCATAGAGAACTCTCTAGGTCATTGCCCAACAAACATTCTACTGGGAGGTCTGCACTAACCACAACCCTTTTGAGGCCAGTTACCCCTCCCCATGAGAAGTTAACAACTGCCACACTGTGTGAAGTAGTGGCATTGCTGGCATTGGTCACCAGGTAGTTCTCACCTGGTATGTACTGTCCAGGGTCCACAAAGCCTGGTGTTACCATAGTGACACTGGCACATGTGTCCCTGTAGGCTTGAGCCACTTTGTCATTAATTAAAGGAGTCTGTCTGTACTTGCCCAGGTTACTGGGGCTCACAGTCAGGGACAAATCAATGTCCCCATCACAGATCAAGACTGCCTGTGTCAGGGTTCTGTCTAAGTCAGAATCTCCTTCAGTTCCCATAGTGATTCCCACTACACCCTTTGTCTGGGGACCAACACTGCTAACAGTAGTACTGGGAACAGGTGCCTTAGGGGCAACAGTGTTGGGGGCTCCACCCTTTTTGCAATCACTAGTCCAGTGAGTTGTATTTTTGCAATGATTGCACCAGGGTTTCTTTTGACCTTCTTTCTTCTTTTTGGACTGTTGTTGGGACCCACCCTCCTTAGCAGTAGTTAGGGGCCCTGTTGAAGACTTCTGGTCTTTAGATTTCTGATCTCCACCCTTTTGGTCTGTTTTCTTCTGATCACCCCCTTGGCCCTGGTTCTGGTTCTTTTGCTTAACCCTGGTTCTGACCCATTTGTCTGCCTTCTTTCCCAATTCTTGGGGAGAGGTCAGATCAGAGTCAACCAAGTGTTGATGCAGTTGCTGGTTTTGACAGTTGTTTAAAATCTGTTCTCTCATCATCAAATTATACAATCCTGTAAAATCAGATACCTTACTTCCCAGCAACCAACCCTCCAAAGCCTTAGTGGCACATTCAACATATTCAGACCAGTCCTGAGTCTGTGTCTTTTGGGTGTCTCTGAACATTAACCTGTACTGTTCAGTGGTTAAGCCTAACCCATCTACCAGAACACTCTTCAGGACTCTGTAGTTTCTGACATCCTCTTCTCTAACAGTGAGGAGTCTGTCTCTGCCTCTTCCTTCAAAGGAGAGCCAGAGGATTGCTGCCCACTGGTCTTCAGGAACCTGCTGTACTTTGCAGGCTCTCTCAAGAGCAGTTATCCATTTGTGGATGTCATCCCCACTTTTGTAGGGGGGCACAACCTTAGACAGGTTCCTATTGTCAAAGACCCTATCTTTGTCCTTAGGGACAATGCTGCCACCAGTGGGTATAGACCCACTCTCTCTAGGTTGCCTAGCCTTGTTCAGTTTTTCTTCCATCAGGGCTAGTTCTAGCTCCTGCTTCCTGATCCTTAGCTGGGCTTCCTGCATTCTGGCCTCATGTTCCCTCCTCTGAGGGGTGGTCAGTCTCCTTCTGGAGTGACCTTGAGAGCCTCTAGAGCCATGGGAAGCATTGGAGTCACCTGAGCGATTCCTTTGCCTTCCAAGCCCTGTGTTAAGTCCACTGGGGAGATCCAATGGGGTGAACCCACTGTCAGTCCCCAATAGCCTTAGTTTAGCTGGGCCAAGTATAACACTTGCCACTGGGCTAGTTCTCCCTTCATCCCCACTCACATCTGTATCCCCATCACTTTCTTCCTCTGTGGTAGGCATCCCATCTAAGGGGTGACTATTGGAAGGGGGTACCTCTGTGGCATCTTCAGAAGGGGGGCCTCCTGTTCCTGACCCTAAGGGGGCTAACTGGGAAGCTTTCTTGAGTTCTCTCTGATTCTCATCATTCTGTAAGAGTTCTCTGAGCTCAGCAGAGGTAGGGTTCTTGGGCTGTTTAAGGCCTCTAAGAGTTGCCAAATGCCTGAGCTCATTCTGATTAAGGGTAGCAAAGCTGGATGGTGCCCTCTGGGGGTCACTCTCAACAGAGATGGGTACAGTGGACCCCTCTGCCCCGGCCATTGCTCTTAAGTGTGGGTGGATGTGTTGCAATCTACCTACACTTGGGTTTACCTACTAAACCTATCTAGTAGTTGTAGTCAGGGTGTGCTACTCCCTTTGCTCTACAACAACTAAGTTCAGTAGAACTTATGTATATCTAATCTTGTTTTATATGTACCTACAGGTACCTATGTGATCTTTCAATTGGTAACCAAGAGATTACAATGGTAAAACACAGCAAGCTCAAATCCAACCGCTGCTCACCAATGTGAGAAGTTGGCCTGGTATATGATGCTCACTAGTTAAAGTGATCACCTTGTACCATGCCAAGCAACCCTTATGGTGTGGTTGTAAGTCAACCTTTTCGGACTAGCTGCCCTAGTGGTAGCGTAGGCTAAGCAGTCTTTGAGGCTAAACTCGTGAAGCGTGTTAAGCCAGCTGTTTTACCAAATGCAACCCCCTTTTATACCAATGAAAGGACACCACACAGATATATATTCAAAATATATATGTATTTATTTCTCAAAGTAACCCCTAGTCTCTTTATGAGCACAGGAGCACAAATCGTCAAACAAGATTATCACAGAATACACAGAAGTTGCACTTTATATGGATAGGCCCTGGTGGCCACTCGAACCATATACTAAAATAGTGGTATAAGTACCACGAACAGAAAAGGGAAAAGGCCTAGGGCCTCTAGAATCGCTGGGCCTACAAGGAGCTAACGTCAGTTAGTGACCAGGAGGTCCACGGGTGGCGTGTGCAGAGCAAATAGTCACACGCGTGCTCCCATAGGTTTCAATGGGTGCGTAAAAAGTACAAAGTTACTGCAAAGAGGATCTTCCGGATGGACTAGGAACTCAAGATTTGGAACACAGGCACTAGAGATGTAATACTACACTTGGGCACAGGTGTGCCAGCTTTACCTCACCCACAGGAAGCGGGGGCATAGGCCTCGAAGTGCGTCGGGTTTCTTCTATCTGTTCCGTGGAGCTTGAAGACAAAGATGCTGCAGGCGGTCGGTCCGGGAGAGATGCAGTGGATCCAAGAGTGGATCGGAGACGTTGAAGACCTGTAAGCAGAGGGGACAGTGTTCACAGTCACTAGCCAGTGACCAGCGTGGCACCAGGTGGGTACCAGGCAATGTCGGGTGCAAACAGGAAGAAAGGTGTAGCTTGTCTCTGCAGCCACGTGGTCCCTGGAGGTCGACGACGTCCAGGAGTCGAGTCACGAGCTGTCCCACGCAGGCTCTCGCTGTCGGCGGTGTCGGCGACTTGATCGAAGCAAACAAGCCTTGGCAAAAGCAATTGTTGTAGGAAAAGGAAATAAGCTGATGGTTCTGACCAGCAAGGTCAGAAGGACTGCTCCTTTGGAGGGGAGCAAGGGCCAGTCTGGAGCAACCAGACCAGTGGTGTATTTCTTGAAGTTCGTCGCCAAGATGGCTACTAGCCAGCGGGCCAGCAACCGGTTAGGCGCGTCGAGTGGCAAAATGCAGAAGGGCCCCACGCAGATCGTGGAGATGCTGGAGGGCTCACCTTTGGTGCAGATGCTGCTCGAGGGTTGGGCTTCTCAGGACCCAGAGCACAACTTGGAGGTAGCCTCTGTTGTTGCACTTGTCAGCTTGTCGTAGTCGTTCCAAGATGGCTGGCTCCACGGGTCTCGGTGCCTCCACGGGTCTCCTCTTTTCAGGGACTGTGGATCGGGCGGTGAGAGGTCTGGAGGTCCAGGTCTTGTCAGTCTCTGGGCTCGGGCTCCGGCGGGAGGCGGCGGCAAAGCAGACGGTGATTCGCTGGATGGTGCTTGCGTTAGCAAGGTGGTCACTCCCTGACCACAGGGGAGATTTTCTTCAGTCTTCTGTGCAGCAGAATGTCGAAGTTCCCGTCTTCTTCTTAGTTTCAAGTTGATTCCAGGATGTCTCATTTAAGGTTAGGTATAGGTATACTACACCTAAGTAAGAGGTGATTACACCAACTTACCCCAGCTGAGTGATCAGCCAGTTGTGTCAAATTGTTAGGCCAAGCCTGGGGTGGCATAATGCATGCTTCAGCCCCTGGCAGGCCTTGGGTACACCAATGCCCTGGGTACCTAGTGTACACTGGTACAGGGGCTGACAGGGTGATCCAACCAATTGGGTATGTACCTAGGGTACATGGAGTCCATTTTAAAGAGAGAACAGCCAGGCTGAGATCCTGAATAGCAGGATCTCAGGCCAACTAAGTCGAAAAACCAGCTAGACACTAGGCAAAAATTTGGGGGTAACCATAGTCAGATATCCACCTTCCTACAGGGGTGATTTTAACTTTGAGTGTTAACGGTCCGGGACTGCGAGGACCAGGCTGCTTGGCGAAGTTACCAGCTGTTCCCTCTTCCCGGCCCCTCCCCCTTCACCTTATAGGCGAATTCTCTACCCACGCGCAAGCGGGACGCGCGCGGGGCATAGCCCGGGGCTAAGCCTGGGCAAAGGGTGGGCCCTCTTAGGCCCTCAGAGGCCGGAAGAGGCCGGGCAGGGCTTGGATATTAACAACTTAAGTATCACGACATATTACCACTGATTTGGTCATGAATGAAAACAAAGTCCAAGGGGAGAAGACAGGAGGCGTGCTAAATGGTCCCTTAGACAGCTACTTTAAGAGGATCAGTATGGATGAAGAAAGGGGTACTGTATTGGCTGAACGCAGAACTGAGCGTCGTCGCTCAGTTGAGAATATGAAACGTAGGCCTCTCGAGATCTCTAGTCCCCAAGTTCTCCCGAGAGACGACGGTAGTATTGATACCCATGATGCCCCTACCACTCAAGACAGTGTTCCCTTTTTATTACGCGATTGCTCACCAACTGATTGTGCTCCTAGTGTACATGTTATTAGCGACTCCCTTCCCATAAATTGTATAGATAGCTCTGTGGCTCCCAAAATACAACTGTTACGCCGCGTAAAAACAATAGGGAAAAAGGCTAAGAATTTGGTCAAGGGGAAAACTCATGGCCCTCCCCCAAGGAAAATAAGACGCAAGGAGGGGGCAGGCCTGACTAAACCTAGGATCAACCATTCAGTCTTTGGCCAACACACTAAGGCTGCAAATGTAAACGATTTGGGGCCAGATATCGGGCCAGATAATAGTACAAAACTGACTTCTCTCCCCCCTTCTACAGGCTCTGCTATAGTAGCAAATAACCCCTTGATTGAAGTGTTCCCCGATGATTCAACCCAGTCGGTGGCTCTTTTTACCGCTCTTCAATCCAAACTGGGGGATTTGCTTAGGACTCTTATAGCACCTATTACTGACAGTCTGAGAAGGTTGGAGCTTAGGTTGGAGGATGTTGAATCCGCACTGAGAAATATGAATGTTGCGGATAAGACACAAGTGAATAGGCTAACTTCCTTGGCCCCGCTACCCCCCACTAAGGTCTCATATGAAATTCCCCCTGTTATTAACAACATACCGCAGGCTTCCAATCACTTAGTATCTGATAATCACAGGGAAGGGTCTTTAGCAACTGAGAAACATTTAACTAATAAACCCACCACTGACACCTTAGAGGGGATTACCATTGCTGCGACGGGGATTAAACATCAGGAGCAGGGAAGCGCCAGTTGGAATGGAGGTTCAGGGATTCACGGTCCTCAGGTAGAATTACCTCCCGAAGCTGTGCCCTTGGTGGTGGTCCTGACGGGGGTTCCGACATTGACAGACAATAAAAGAGAAGACTATTATCAGTTGAAAAATAAAACTATACACTGGCTAAGCATACATAGACCAATAACTAAGAATTTTAATGGAGAGATATTGCATGTTAGACGTCTCCCTTGGCTTGGTAGCAAATGTAAAGATATTGAGGGTGATATAGTTCTGATTAATTTTAGAGACCCAGGAGCGGTGGATTTCATATTGAACTGGCCCTTGGGAAATAGTAATAGTCGAATTAGTCCCAGAGCCTTGACTTATTTCTATCCTAGGTCCCTAGTGTTCCCTCACTTCTATGCTAGGAACACGGCCAGTGCTCATCAAATTATTCCTACAGTATTACATGGTAGGAAAGTGCTACCTGACCCTCAAGGATGGACTACGATTCCTCCTAGAGGTATTAGGATTAGCGACCAGAGATCGAAGCACGTAAGACCTTTTACACCTCTGGAGCTAGTAAATAGGTTTGATGTTTTTTCGGGCATGGACGACTGTGATTGAAGCCTAAAGACCGGGAAGGGTAACTGGGGTAGTCTAAGTACCACCAGGGTAGAGGGTATTACAAATGTGTCCCGTGATGAGGTTATTGAACCTCCCTCCAGGGACATCACTCCCCCAGTTCTTAAAAGTGTGGTTGGAACCAGGTCTTATGCCATCACTCACCCACTTCCTTTGGACCGATCTAGTAATGGAAGCCATTTCTTAACCCCTATAGACCCCCCTGAAACCTCTAATGAAATGATTTCACGGGTTTCGATTGGTGACAAGGGAGTCATTCTTCCCGAACCCAGTAGCGGTAAGGAGGTTATTCGTCTGATATCTTGGAACATAGCCGGGTTAGGGAGAAAGTTGGCCCTTCCTGAATGGAACAACTTTATTGAAAAGTTTGATATATGTATGTTCCAAGAAACCTGGAGCTTATTACCTTTATATAAAGATGGATATGCAACCTTTTGGGTACCCGCCTATAGCTGTGGCAAGGGTAGACCAGCTGGGGGTCTTCATGTATGGATAAGAATAGATTTAAATTGGAACATTTCAACACATGACCCGGGTTGTAGGGACATACAACACCTTTCATTCGATGGTCAAACGAAGGATAGTAGGATTGAGCTATTTAATATCTATGCCAGAGGGACTCCGGGAGACAAATCGTCTTGTACTTTTATGTTGTTAGAACAGGCATTAACTAATTGCCCCACAAACTCTAAAATACTGGTGGGGGGGATTTTAATTGCACTTTTGAACCCCTAAGTGGGGATGATCCCCTGGGCACAGAAGAGGAGGATGCTAGTTGGTCTATCCCCACATTGTTACTACCCCCGATTAAAAAATGGTCAGCAAAGGCACTACAGATTAATGCTCTTACCGTGGATTTTAATTTAAGAGCATTAAATGGCAGATCATCCTCTGATCGAGACGGTGCCATGACGTTTAATAGACTTAGTGGCCCGTCTAGAATAGATTATATCTTAATGGATGTCACCATGTGGTGTGACTTAGTTGACATGGAGGTGATTCCTTCGCAGGACAGTGACCATAACCCCCTTTGTTTGACATTAGGTTGGAGCAATTTAAAAGGTGGCAAGAATCTATCCCCGTTGAAGTTAACAAAAGAGGTGGTCCCATATGATGGTAATCGTAGACTGAAATGGGACAAGGTTAGTACCCACCCAGATAAATTGGCAAGGATAAAGGTACACATTGATGAACTGATTGGAGAGTTGGGGGGATTAACTTTAGGATCCGGGGATGCTCAGGAGTCGCCCTTTCCCATGGTATATAAAAATGCCATTGAGGAAGTTGGCAATTATTTTTTATCCCAGAGCTCCAAATCAAAATTCCACAAACCCAGTACCCCCTGGTACTCCGCAAAGTGTAGGTTAAAAAGACGGGAGCTAACAGTTGCTTTACGCAAAAGGAATCAACCCCTAGTTAGATTAGCTAGGAGGGAATATGCGAAGGAACAAGCGCGGGCAAAAAAGGAGTGGGAAGAACAGTTCTGGCAGGACCTTAAAGATGCATCCAAACTGAAAAATGCCTCGCTGTTTTGGGAATTGATTAATAAGGCCAGAAACCTTAATAGGCCCCATTTGGAAAATCACATCACTAGCCAACAATGGTATTCCCATTTTTTACATATTTACGGCGGACAGGATGCAATTAATACTCCCCCTTATGTCCCTGGTGGCAGGGCCCCTTGTTTATCGACACTTGAGGAGCCATTCCTGACTTCGGAGGTATTACTAGCCATAAGACACCTAACTCCAAAGAAGGCTGCTGGTCAAGATGGCATCCCGGGGGATCTTCTCCTGAAAGAACCCATAGCTTGGGCCACACTTATTGCATCAATAATGAATTTAATCTCCAAAGGACATCCTGTCCCAGACTCTTGGAAGGGCGCAGAGGTGATCACCGTTTACAAAAAGGGCGACAGGGATGACCCTGCCAACTACAGACCGATTAGTCTGATTGACGTGATCCAGAAAGTGGTTGGCAGGGTCATCATCCTGCGAGTGGGTGTATGGATGGAGGAAGAACAGATTCTTTCCCATTTCCAGGCCGGTTTCCGGAAAAAAGTGGGTACGATGGACCAGGTCTTCCGCCTATTTGCGATCTATTGGAAAACGGTGAAAATCAATCATGGTAGCCTTTACCTGGCCTTCATAGATCTCAGAATGGCGTTCGACCTGGTCCCTCGGGCTAGGTTATGGGATATTTTGGAGAAGATGGGTTTTCCGGGCCCTCTTCTGGACCTTATAGTAAAGTTACATGAGGGGAACTATGCGAGAATCAGATGGGGCAACCAAGGTCAATTGACCGAGAGGGTGCCCGTGAGAAGGGGAGTTCGCCAGGGATGTGTTATGGCGCCGACTCTTTTTTCCCTATTTGTGAATGGTGTGGTGGACTATCTGAGGGAAGAGCCGACGGACGCACCATCCCTGGCAGGGGAAAAAACTCCAACCCTTCTCTTTGCAGACGACACCATCCTGATCTCGAAATCCCCAGTAGGTCTGCAAAAGTTATTACATCGCTTTAGTGAGTTCTGTAACGATAGGGGACTCACAATTAACACCTCCAAAACCAAACTCATGGCCCTATCCCCTTCCAAAAAATTTAGGAATAATCTCACCCTCAATGGCGAGACCCTGGAGATGGTGGACTCATTTGACTACCTGGGTGTTAGGGTGAATAGCCGGATGAGTTGGAACGATCATCTGGCAAAGATGCAATTAAATTTTAAAAGAGTTGCTGGGGCGGTCATGCGAGAGCATAGAGCGTCTGCGAGTAAACCTGTAGCCCCTGCCCTTGCAATTTATGAAAGTCAAATCTTACCCACTGCCCTGTATGGTTCTGAACTCTGGGGGTTTGAGAACACCCCAGATTTAATTATTGCAGAAAACAAGTTCTTGAGGGATCTGGTCGCCCTCCCGGTTTCTACCCCATTAATACCATTACGGTTAGACATCGGCAGGCGCCCATTCAAAGAAATTGTGCGCCTTCGCCCTTTACTTTTTTGGGTACGACTGAGAAGGACTGATGAGCTCAAAAACTATGCAGCTGCCCTGGATGAACTTATTTTGCTTGATAAAGGCAACAGGATCAAGTGGTTGAGCAATTTGAGGCAGCTGATTGGTTACATAGGCTTAAGCGACCTCTGGAAGAGCCAATCCCCGCCACCTAAACTTGTTATTAAGAAGATGTACTGGGAGAGGGTCCAGCAGGAGACCTTGTGTAGAGACTCAGGGGGTTCTCTCACAGAGCGTTTCCTTGAGTTTAAAGGGACTAGGCAATTTGAACCATTCCTTGATTTTATCGAGAATCCCCTGGATAGATTACTATACTTAAAAGTCAGGTTTGGGATTCTCCCGGTAAATGCATTTACTTCTGGGTGGAATATTCAAAGTGGATTATCAAAGGCTTGTCCGTGCTGTGCAGCCCCTATAGAGTCCGTGGCGCATCTTATGTTCGCTTGCCCAGCATATAAGGTACCTAGGAGAAGTTGGTTAAAACCTTTATGCAAGGGCTTGGGCCTTAGATGCCATATTATGGCCATGCGGGTTCTATGTACTGACACATCCTCTCCTTCGTTAGTATGTGGTGTTGCCAAATTCATAGGAAGTGCTTGGAGGATAAGGATGAGAAGACTGAAGTCCTAATACACCATGTAGATCGGAGTACCTTTAGGAGGGTAGATCCCACGGGCATGTTAGTCGTCTCTGACAGTAATAAGGCAGGGGTGGCGTGGTCTTGTTGAGGAAGGCAGAGTATGCATGAGGAGTTCTAACTGTTTCTTAAATTGTGAAATATTAAGATGTTTGTCAGTCCAAGTAAGGCTGATGTATTATTGCCTTTTTATATTATGATGTTATATAGGCTATGATTTTGTATTTTTACTTTTATGATGAAAAAATTTTATCGAATAAAGTATATTGACTGACTGACTGACTATAATGAGTACTGCTCTTGTCCATAATTGTTCTGGTTTCCTAAAGTCTCTTGGACTATATCTTAATATAGATATGTTCATTCTTTCCAGAAATTTTCTACTAAGCCAAGAATAGGTAGCTATGACCGGATGCTTTTTAGTATTACGTTCACCCTCTTTTTTTCACCGATATACGGCACATAAACCGTCTCTTCACATGAGCACATATGGAGACGCACACCTTTTAGTCTTAAATATAATGAATCAAACCCGCTTCATCACACCACGACTATCTTCACGTGGGTTTGCCATTCACAAATAGGATTAGCTTTATTTTTCGGCGTGTTTTCCCCACTTAAGCACGATGTTTCAGCTCTCTCCACTGTTATTAGAATCATAGAAACTTTTGGTTATATTATGATTTCACGAATCGTGGTGATATGTTCAAATGTTCATACGTTCTGTTATTGCAATGGACTACTTAGTTCACCCGCTTTACGTCGGTTCTTGACTCTCACCACCATGTTGCTATGACATTATCATCAAGTACATGTTTTCAAGTTATGTACAATATAGGTTTCAATTTCTTTTGTAAATACAGCCTTGAAAAAGTCGCGGGACTACATTCCCTTGTTGCGACGAAACACGTGTTGGCTGGCTGTTATGTACCACACAGAAGACACCTAATGAATAAAGAACCATCTAGAAGAGAAGACTAATTTATTTCTTCTGCTAACTGATTTGAACAGTAAATGTGAAAACATGAAATAACTTTTAGTTTGTGATACGAGGACGTGTGCTAAGGATTGTTTGCACAACTGTTTAGAGCAAAGGCTCTTAATTCTGGGAAGTCAGGCGGTACTTCCCACCTTATAGCACCGTCAAATTACTTAGCAAGAAACCAGATAACGTATGTGAAGTTTCCCTGTGGCGCCTTTACCTAAACCCAAAACCCCAGTGACAGCATTTCAGCTTATACATCTAGGTGGCAGCCGGGAAAGCATTATGACTACTTTTGCGAGTGATAAAGGGAAGAGAGACAAAGAGGCAGACGATCTGTTCAACAACCTAGCTAATCAGGGGTCAAATACCACACCACAACCAAGTGGTCAATCCTCTAAAAAAGAGGGCATGAAAGAAAAATTCTTGCGACTTGAAAAAATGAGACTTAATGAAATGTCCAGGTGGTGGGACGCAGCGACCCTGAGACAATATATAAAAGTGAAAAGGGTACCTAGGGGATTAAGATCCCAAATAATACCAACTTACGAAGATTTGGAAGCAGACTTACTGGCAGATTGGGAGAAAGAACTCAATAATAACTCAAACAGACTGATGGAGATCTTAATAGAAAACTGTGATAGGAAGGTTGCGAAATTACAGAAAGACATTGAAGCATTAGAAACTGAAATCAAAGACCTTAATTTAACAGAGGTAATGACCAAAAACTACGCAATTTTAAATGAGATCATAGAACGACATGTCGCAGATATTAAACAGCGGAAAATGAGAAAAATCAAAAGAGATGAACGGGACTACGCTAGCGGTAGAATTTTTACTTTTGCTAAAAAGTATGACCACCTGATTCCCAAAACAATACCCACCAAAACGGGGGAGGGTAAATCAGTTCATTCTAGCACCACCTCATTAGATACAGATCTGACTAGTGATAGTGATCCAGAAAGAGCAGAAGCTACGGGTAATGTCTCCAACGAAACTAGTTTTTTATTAGAGGTCAGACGAATAAAAAAAGGCAACAGAGAGAATCGCAGACCAATTCAGGGAGAAAAACCAGGAGGGGAAAACGAGGGGGCAAGAGAAACGGAACGTCCCGGGGTGAGGACCAGATCATGGAATGTGAGAAAATGAATGATTTATCTGTTATAAATTTGACTGATATAGAACTTACTAATGATATGTTGTCTGTATTATCCAAAGGGATGAGCTTTTGCCCCAGTAGTATTGGTGACATATGTGCAACTAAAATTGATTTGTTTAAATTCATGAGACGTATCAAATTGAAGAAGCATTTCGAACTGAACAAAGTGGCAAATAAAGACATGCAGCAAAACCCTGGTCTATTATTACCTAATGAACAGACAATACAGGACTTATTAGATACCAGACTGCTATTGTCTCTAACTGATTGTGAAGACGAAGTGGTATCAACAGATATGATAATGAGAGACTTAGATATCGACCCGGATTACAGTATCACTAGTAATTTAAAAGAAAAATCAAAATGGACACCTACACTTACAGCAGGCAACAACATAGATCTTTTTTACAAATTGGTCACTACTGAACTAGACAAACACGACATTAAAAACACAGCTTCCCGTATGAAGAAAGATAATCTTACACAAAAAGAAAGACTAGCACTCAGAACACTTAGCAATAACAAGGATATAACAATCAGGGAGGCAGACAAAGGAGGTAATATGGTGGTCATGCGTAGCACAGACTATGAACAAGAAATACAGACCCAATTGAGTGACCAAGAATGCTATGAGACCATAACAGGCAATCCTATTTGGACACTAACCAAATACATAAACACTCAACTAAAAAGATGGCAAGAACAGGGACTTCTTGATGACAATGAATTCACTTATCTAAAAGTTGACCGACCAAGATATCCTTGCATTTACACTGTACCAAAAGTACATAAAAATCTTCCTTTCCCACCTGGAAGACCTATAATATCAGGCATAGGTGGTCCGACAGAAAGGATATCTGAGTACGTAGACATTTTTTTGAAGCCTTTGGTAACCAACTTAGCCTCATATATAAGGGACACGAAACATATCTTGAGCACTTTGGCTGATTTAAACTGGGAAGAAAACATGACTATGGTCACACTAGATGTAACCGCTCTATACACCAGTATTAAAAGAGACATTGGCATAAGGGCAGTCAAGAGGATGTTGAACAGAAGGGCTGCAAGCTCTTGGAACCACACAGAGATGCTAATTGAAATGATAGAACTTATATTGGACAACAATGTATTTCTTTTCAAAGAACAATGGTTTAGACAAACACAGGGAGTTGCAATGGGCTCCAGATTTTCTCCCTCGTATGCCAACCTGTTTATGGGTTGGTACGAGGAGACGAGAATCTGGGGCGCATTGGGTGCCAAATGGAACGACTCAATTCTATTTTGGGGTCGTTACATAGACGACTGTATTATGATCTGGACAGGAACAAATTCTAAACTCCTAAGCTTTTTTGAATTTCTTAACAACAATGAATGCAACATAAAATTCACCATGGAACACAGCAAAACGCACATATCATTTCTAGATGTGGAACTGTACATACACAACAGTAAAATTGAAAGTAGACTGTACCGTAAGGCAACAGCTTGCAATTCCCTTTTACATGCAAGTAGTGCACATCCCTTTCACCAAATACGCTCAATCCCATTTGGAGAGCTGACTAGAACTAGACGTAATTGCAGTAGGGATGATGAATTTCAGACTCAGAAAAAAGGAATACTAACCAGATTCAAAAGGAGGGGTTACAGCGAGTCTTTACTGAAGAAAGCAGAAGAGAGAATAGAAAAAATAACCCAACTTGAAACCCTGAGGGACAAACCCAAACAGAAAGATAACGATCAAAAAATCAGACTGATTACCGGTTACAACAATTGGTCGGCAGTTCTAAAAAGGAGCCTTAACAGACATTGGCACTTACTAAAGGCAGACAATACTCTTAGGGAGTTCATTACAGACAAACCCAACGTAACATACAGGAAGGGGGTCTCATTGAGGAACCTACTGAGTCCAAGCTACCCAAAACCAACCACCACAACTAATTGGTTTAGCCAATATTCATGTGGCTTTTACACATGCGGTCATTGCAGCTCGTGCAAATGGGCGGATGACCGTAAGACTGAATTCATGGGACCAGGGGAAAGGAAATACAAAATAAACTCCAACATCAATTGCCTAACAAAATTTGTAGTATACATAATAGAATGCAAATGTGAAAAATACTACATTGGAAGCACAATCAGACCTTTGCGGGATCGCATAGGGGAACACACCAGGGCAATAAAACAGGGAGACATGAGATACCCACTAGCGGCGCACATGTCTATTTGCCCTGCTCAAACAATGAACCGCACATTTAAATTCTATGGAATAGAACATGTCCCAAGAAGTCCAAGGGGAGGGAACAGAGAACTTACACTGAGACAAAGAGAGGCACAATGGATTTTAAAAATGCACAGTGTGGAACATGGTCTTAACATTGACCATGAATTACACTACTTTCTAGGAAGGTGAGACCTCCTTTATCCGAATTCTAGTAACTGCAACATACTGACTAACTCACGAGTTCCGTTTTGCCTAGATCTAAATACACAATGGTCTATAGGATTACTCTACCTATAACATACTACAACACGTGTGATTGCCTAAATAGAAATTCCAATCCTAATGGAATAGAGTTGACAGATTTGTTTATGTTTTTATGTCATCTCTACAAAAGAAAAGAGTGTTTTTCCAATTTGCAACTTTCTTGTTAACTCACAGTTGTTTAATACATGATGTCTATTAACTGTATGTATAATTAAGATACTTATGTTTTACAACATGCCTATAGTTCGCACTGTCTGTTTTTCTTTTTACGTTATTACGTTAAAAGACTTTGTGCTGAATCTAATAGTTGGAGAGACCAATATGATAGATATTAGTTCTTGACTTTCACCAAACACTAAGCAGGTGCACTATTTACTGGCCCACACATGACCATAGACCACTAACATTATGATAGAATGGACTAGCTTCAAAATGGCCGCCGTATTTGCAAGTTCACCTTAGTCCTTCTCCTAATCACGGCATGGGAGTAGGCACGAGATAGAACTAGTCACGTGATTACGCTTCACGTCTCCAAACCGGAAATATAGCCACAAGAGAAACCACTCGCATGCACACACTCCAAACCGGGAAACCAGAGACGGGCGTCACTTCGGTTCCACTCTCAGTCATATAAGGTAAGCGCTGCTCGAGCACGATGCGAGTCAGAGTATATGAGGACTGTCTACTCATGTAACGGATAGAATAGCTAACAAATACTTTCCTTTAGAAGGGACTTATGTGTTTACTTCTGATTATTTTTACAAGTTGCGTCACGCTAAAATAACAGGGCTGAGTAGCATCCACTGGCGGTTTATGCTTTCTGGCATTTATTCAGGGACGCTTCAGTTTGGTGACAGATAGAGTGTTCATCATGACTGTATTCCGTATTTATAGTAGTCTGTAAGTGGTTACACCCGATTATATTTTACAAATCACGCGATATTATTGAAATAGGAAAATGAGCATACAAGGGTGGTTAACGCTAACTGGTCTAAATTAAGGGACGTTTTCGATTTGGCACTAGCCTGCACAAATGGTTGTTTAGCCTATAAGCGCTCGTGATTGTTAGCAACACGTATACTCGAGATGTGACAGGTGGAAATTTTATCATAGTTGCACGTCATACTTTAATAAACATCTGATTATTCCTGTCCATAGACAAATTCTGAACTTCAAACTACACATAGCATCGTGCCCCATCAGCACATTACCGCGTACCACTAGTAGCATAAACAGTTTATAATCTAAGACTAAGGTTAAGTAATTAGTGTAACTTATTTTTGCAGTACTGAGAAGTATTTGAACCTGATCAAGGAACATTGACTAAATGAAGAAAGTGATGCCATTACTGCAGAAACCATAGGTGGTTTGGAATTATCACCACCTAATAAGTAGGTGTTTTACTATAATGAGTACTGCTCTTGTCCATAATTGTTCTGGTTTCCTAAAGTCTCTTGGACTATATCTTAATATAGATATGTTCATTCTTTCCAGAAATTTTCTACTAAGCCAAGAATAGGTAGCTATGACCGGATGCTTTTTAGTATTACGTTCACCCTCTTTTTTTCACCGATATACGGCACATAAACCGTCTCTTCACATGAGCACATATGGAGACGCACACCTTTTAGTCTTAAATATAATGAATCAAACCCGCTTCATCACACCACGACTATCTTCACGTGGGTTTGCCATTCACAAATAGGATTAGCTTTATTTTTCGGCGTGTTTTCCCCACTTAAGCACGATGTTTCAGCTCTCTCCACTGTTATTAGAATCATAGAAACTTTTGGTTATATTATGATTTCACGAATCGTGGTGATATGTTCAAATGTTCATACGTTCTGTTATTGCAATGGACTACTTAGTTCACCCGCTTTACGTCGGTTCTTGACTCTCACCACCATGTTGCTATGACATTATCATCAAGTACATGTTTTCAAGTTATGTACAATATAGGTTTCAATTTCTTTTGTAAATACAGCCTTGAAAAAGTCGCGGGACTACATTCCCTTGTTGCGACGAAACACGTGTTGGCTGGCTGTTATGTACCACACAGAAGACACCTAATGAATAAAGAACCATTTAGAAGAGAAGACTAATTTATTTCTTCTGCTAACTGATTTGAACAGTAAATGTGAAAACATGAAATAACTTTTAGTTTGTGATACGAGGACGTGTGCTAAGGATTGTTTGCACGCATGCAGCAGTGTGTGGCGTGCAGCAATGTGCGGCGTGCATCAGTGTGTGGCGTGCAGCAGTCTTTGGCGTGCAGCAGTGTGTGGCGTGCAGCGGCATGCAGCAGTGTGTGGCGTGCAGCAGTGTGCGGCGTGCAGCAGTGTGCGGCATGCAGCAGTGTGCGGCGTGCAGTATTGTGAGGCGTGCAGCAGTGTGCGGCGTGCAGCAGTGTGTGGCGTGCAGCAGTGTTTTGTGTAGCATTGTGCGGCATGCAGCCGTGTTTCGTGTAGAAGTGTGTGGCGTGCAGCAGTGTTCGGCGTGCAGCAGTGTGCGGTGAGCAGCAGTGTGCTGTGTGCAGCAGTGTGTGGCGTGCAGCAGTGTGTGGCGTGCAGCGGCATGCAGCAGTGTGTGGTGTGCAGCAGTGTGTGGCGTGCAGCAGTGTGTGGCATGCATCAGTGTGTGGTGTGCAGCAGTGTTTTGTGTAGCAGTGTGCTGCGTGCAGCAGTGTGCGGCATGCAGCAGTGTGTGACATGCAGCAGTGTGTGGCGTGCAGCAGTGTGTGGCGTGCAGCGGAATGCAGCAGTGTGTGGCATGCAGCAGTGTGTGGCGTGCAGCAGTGTGTGGCATGCAGCAGTGTGCAGCATGCAGCTGTGTGTGCCATGCAGCAGTGTGTGGCGTGCAGCAGTGTGTTGCATGCATCAGTGTGTGGTATGCAGCAGTGTTTCGTGTAGCAGTGTGCGGCGTGCAGCAGTGTGCGGCATGCAGCAGTGTGCGAAATGCAGCAGTGTGCGGTGTGCAGCAGTGTGTGGCGTGCAGCAGTGTGTGGCATGCAGCAGTGTGCGGCGTGCAGCAGTGTGCGGCATGCAGCAGTGTGCTGCGTGCAGCAGTGTGTGGCATGCAGCAGTGTGTGGCGTGCAGCAGTGTGTGGCGTGCAGCGGCATGCAGCAGTTTTTGGCATGCAGCAGTGTGTGGCATGCAGCAGTGTGTGGCGTGTAGCACTGTGCGGAGTGCAGCAGTCTGCGGTGTGCAGCAGTGTGAGGCATGCAGCAGTGTGTGGTGTGCAGCAGTGTGCGGCGTGCAGCGGCGTGCAGCAGTGTGTGGCGTGCAGCAGTGTGTGGCGTGCAGCAGTGTGTGGCATGCAGCAGTGTGTGGCGTGCAGCAGTGTTTGGCATGCAGCAGTGTGCGGCATGCAGCAGTGTGTGGCGTGCAGCAGTTTGTGGCGTGCAGGGGCATGCAGCAGTGTGTGGCATGCAGCAGTGTGTGGCGTGCGGCAGTGTGTTGCATGCAGCGGCATTCAGCAGTGTGTGGCGTGCAGCAGTGTGCTGCATGCAGCAGTGTGTGGCGTGCAGCAGTGTATGGCGTGCAGCAGTGTGTGGTGTGCAGCAGTGTGTGGCGTGTAGCAGTGTGCGGCGTGCAGGAGTGTGTGGCATGCAGCAGTGTTTGGCGTGCAACAGTGTGTGGCGTGCAGCGGCATGCAGCAGTGTGTGGCGTGCAGCAGTGTGCGGCGTGCAGCAGTGTGCGGCATGCAGCAGTGTGCGGCGTGCAGCAGTGTGTGGCGTGCAGCAGTGTGTGGCATGCAGCAGTGTTTCGTGTAGCAGCGTGCGGTGTGCAGCAGTGTGTGGCATGCAGCAGTGTGTGGTGAGCTGCAGTGTGCTGTGTGCAGCAGTGTGTGGCGTGCAGCGGCATGCAGCAGTGTGTGGTGTGCAGCAGTGTGCTGCGTGCAGCAGTGTGTGACGTGCAGCAGTGTGTGGCGTGCAGCAGTGTGTGGCATTGTGAGAAGTTGGCCTGGTGTATGATGTTCACTAGTTAAAGTGACCACCTTGTACCATGCCAAGCAACCCTTATGGTGTGGTTGTAAGTCAACCTTTTCGGACTAGCTGCCCTAGTGGTAGCGTAGGCTAAGCAGTCTTTGAGGCTAAACTCGTCAAAGCGTGTTAAGCAGGCTGTTTTACCAAATGTAACCCCCCTTTATACCAATGAAAGGACACCACACAGATATATATTGAAAATATATATGTATTTATTTCTCAAAGTATCCCCTAGACTCTTTATGAGCACAGGAGCACAAATCGTTAAACAAGAATACGTTAGAATACACAGAAGTTGCACTTTATATGGATAGGCCCTGGTGGCCACTCGAACCATATACTAAAATAGTGGTACAAGTACCACGAACAGAAAAGGGAAAAGGCCTAGGGCCTCTAGAATCGCTGGGCCTACAAGGAGCTAACTTTAGTTAGTGACCAGGAGATCCACGGGTTGCGTGTGCAGAGCAAATAGTCACACGCGGGCTCCCATAGGTTTTCAATGGGTGCGTAAAAGTTACAAAGTTACTGCAAAAAGGATCTTCCGGATGGACTATGAACTCAAGATTGGAAACACAGACACTAGAGATGATACTCTACACTTGGGCACCGGAGTGCCAGCTTTACCTCACCCACAGGAAGCGGGTTCATAGGTCTCGAAGTGCGTCGGGTTTCTTCTATATATTCAATGGAGCCTGAAGACAAAGATGCTGCAGGCGGTCGGTCCGGAAGGGATGCGGTGGATCCAAGGGTGGATCGGAGTTGTAGAAGACCTGTAAGCAGAGGGGACAGTGTTCACAGTCACTATCCAGTGACCAGCGTGGCACCAGGTGGGTACCAGGCGATGTCGGGTGCAAACAGGAGGAGAGGTGCAGCTTGTCTCTGCAGCCACGTGGTCCCTGAAGGTCGACGACGTCCAGGAGTTGGTTCACGAGCTGTCCCACGCAGGCTCTCGCTGTCGGCGGTGTCGGCGACTTGGTCGAAGCAAACAAGCCTTGGCAAAAGCAATTGTTGTGGAGAACAAAATAAGCTGATGGTTCTGACCAGCAAGGTCAGAGGGACTGCTCCTTTGGAGGGGAGCAAGGGCCAGTCTGGAGCAACCAGACCAGTGGTGTAGTTCTTGAAGTTCGTCGCCAAGATGGCCACTAGCCAACGGGCCAGCAACTGGTTAGGCGCGTCAAGTGGCAAAATGCAGAGGGGCCCCACGCAGATCGTGGAGATGCTGGAGGGCTCACCTTTGGTGCAGATGCTGCTCGGGTGTTGGGATTCTCAGGACCCAAAGCACAACTTGGAGGGAGCCTCGGTTGTCGCGCTTGCAGCTTGTCGTGGTCTTTTCAAGATGGCTGGCTCCACGTGTCTCGGTGCCTCCACGGGTTCCTTCTTTTCAGGGACTGTGGATCGGGGGGTGAGAGGTCTGGAGGTCCAGGTCTTGTCAGTCTCTGGGCTCGGGCTCCGGCGGGAGGCGGCGGCAAAGCAGACGTTGATTCACTGGATGGTGCTTGCGTTAGCAAGGTGGTCACTCCCTGACCACAGGGGAGATTGGCTTCAGTCCTCTGTGCGGCAGACCGTCGAAGTTCCCGTCTTCTTCTTGTAGTTAAGTTGATTCCAGGATGTCTAAAGTCTTAGGACACAGCTCCTACCTTTATTCGGATTCTAGGGGCCGGACTACCTGCTAGGTCCCTCCCTAAGGGTGGGACCAGGAAGGGGGGTGGTTACACCCCCAATCCTTTGTCCAGCTCACCCCAGGTCCAGGGCTGGTGGGCCCCAGGACCGGTTTGAACTGGCATATGCACCAAGGCTCCTTGTGAGCCTCAGGCATGTCTGGTTTCTTTCAAGCCCTACCTGACCAATACACAAAATCCTGTCTGGGGTGGTGCACGCACCTCCCCTGGCAGGAAACCCTTTGTCCACACCTCCCAAGCTGGAAGGACTCCCAGCAGCAGGAGGGCAGACTTGTGTCTGTGGTGGCAGCATCCATTTTGTGGAGCTGAGGCTATGTCTGATTTTACCCGGGTTTCAGGTACTGTACATGTCGTGTCCCTCTAGAAGGGTGGAATGCTAACCCCGTCACCAGAATTGGCGAGGGGTTAGCATTCCAATTCGTATGACACCTTACTCGACATGTTTTGATAAAGCCAAACCAAAGATAGCATTTAACCGCGAGGTTCATAATGCACTTAAGAGTATATGGTATGACGATATCTGGAAACAGTAGAAGGAAGTGGTTCCGACCACTGCAGACAGGCTCAGCTCATGCCAGAGCACCATCTCACATGGAACCAAGCACTCTGCCTTCAGGATTGTTAAGGCCTGCCATAGGAGTGACTTATAGGTTAACATGTGTCCCATTTAAGGTTAGGTATAGGTATACTACACCTAAGTAAGAGGTGGTTACACCAACTTACCCCAGCTGAGTGATCAGCCAGTTGTGTCAAATTTGTTAGGCCCGGCCAGGGGTGGCACAATACATGCTTCAGCCCCTGGTAGGCCTTAGATACACCAATGCCCTGGGTACCTAGTGTACACTGGTACAGGGGCTCTCAGGGTGATCCACTTCCAATTGGTTGTGCACCTAGGGTGCATAGTGTAAATTTAGCAGAGAGAACAGCAGGCTGGGGGTCTGATTGGCAGGCCCACAGCCTCAATATGTCAAAAACCAGTGAAGCAAAAAGAAAAAATTTGGGGTGACCATAGGATAGCAGACCCTACTCTCCTACAGGCGTGCAGCGGCATGCAGCAGTTTGTGGTGTGCAGCAGTGTGTGGCGTGCAGCAGTGTGTGGCGTGTAGCAGTGTGCGGCGTGCAGCAGTCTGCGGTGTGCAGCAGTGTGAGGCGTGCAGCAGTGTGTGGCTCGCAGCGGCATGCAGCAGTGTGTGGCGTGCAGGAGTGTGTGGTGTGTAGCAGTGTGCGGCGTGTAGCAGTGTGCAGTGTGCAGCAGTGTGCTGCGTGCAGCAGTGTCATGCAGCATGCAGCAGTGAGTAATGCAGCAGTGTGCAGCAGTGTGCGGCGTGCAGCAGTGTGTGCCATGCAGCAGTGTGTGGCGTGCAGCAGTGTTTCGTGTAGCATTGTGCGGCGTGCAGCAGTGTGTAGCATGCAGCAGTGTGTGGTGTGCAGCAGTGTTTCGTGTAGCAGTGTGCGGCGTGCAGCAGTGTGCGGCGTGCAGCAGTGTGCGGCATGCAGCAGTGTGTGGCATGCAGCAGTGTGTGGCTTGCAGCGGCATGCAGCAGTGTGTGGCGTGCAGCTGTTTGTGTCGTGCAGCAGTGTGTGGCTTGCAGCAGCATGCAGCAGTGTGTGGCATGCAGCAGTGTGTGGCGTACAGCAGTGTGTGGCTTGTAGCAGTGTGCAGCATGCAGCAGTGTGCAGCAGTCTGCGGCGTGCAGCAGTGTGTGCTGTGCAGCAGTGTTTCGTATAGCATTGTGCGGCGTGTAGCAGTGTGCGGTGTGCAGCAGTGTGTGGCGTGCAGCAGTGTGTGGCATGCAGCAGTGTGTGGCGTGCAGCAGTGTGCGGCATGCAGCAGTGTGTGGCATGCAGCAGTGTTTGGCGTGCAGCAGTGTGTGGCGTGCAGCGGCATGCAGCAGTGTGTGGCGTGCAGCAGTGTGCGGCGTGCAGCAGTGTGCGGCATACAGCAGTGTGCGGCGTGCAGCATTGTGGGGCGTGCAGCAGTGTGCGGCGTGCAGCAGTGTGTGTGTTAGACGGACCGGGAGGGTCGGCCGAGGACAAGGGGAGAGGTCTCCGGGGAGAGCCGTCTCCAGCGATCGTACAGATGAGTAACTTCCCCCCCACAGATACACACCACACAAGGATAGGATTTAACGTTCTTTATAGGCGATTTCTTGAGGTACGATGAAATGGTACAAGGAGGTCTGGACTCAGGGGTCCCCTCGATTCTAGTCTCTTGGTTTGGGAAAAGGGGGTAGCGGGACAGTCTGGTTACCAATCTGGTAGCTGAGATGGTATGGTGGGTAGCTCACAATCCTCGAGCTCGGTGTTCTAGCTTGGACGGGCCGCGGCAGCGCCAGCAGGTCCCGGTGAAGGTGGTCGTTACACGGTCCGCGGCAGCGCCAGCAGGTCCCGATGAAGGTGGTCGTTACACGGTCCGCGGCAGCGCCAGCAGGTCCTGATGAAGGTGGTCGTTACAACGGTCCGCGGCAGCGCCAGCAGGTCCCGACGAGGATGGATGATGCAGAAGGCCGCGGCAGCGCCAGCAGGCAGGACGATAATTCACAAGGCAGGGCTACGGCAGCGCCAGTAGTCCGTCAAGGCTGAGTTCTTCTCGGTGTCTCTCGACTCCAGGATACAACTGCCTTCCTGCTCTGGAGCTGCCCTAGTTATAGGTCTGGCGCCCTTTGATGTCCGGACCCTCGCACTTGGAGGTCGGGGGGTCCGGGATGAGGGAGTCCAGACACCCAGCAGGGGGTGCAGCCAGCGACCGGGGGAGCTGGAGGGCGATCGGCACCTGGCGGGGGAGAGCCATCGACACTTCTTTCTCCCATTGACCTGCCAAGTGGTCCGTTCACCTCCTGGGTGGATGGTGGTGCCGGGCTGTCGGGGCCGGGCCAGGCCCAGGGTTAGGGTCGAGCTGAGGCCACGCGGCCTCGTGGCGCAGTATCCAAGATGGCGGCTGATCCGGCCGGGGAGCCGGTAGGGGTTCTGCCCCATGATACATGGATGTCCGGGGGCAGGAGTTCCGTCGGGAGATGGGGTGCGGGTTGCTCTTGTGGGTAACACCTAGGAGTCCGGGGCTTGGGCCGTGTCATGCGGGGAGGGAGCGAGCCCTTCATGTGGCCTGTCCAACATGCGTCCCCCCCAGCTGAAGGCGGGGAGAGTCACCCATCCTCTTGGGGACTCTCCTCATCGAGGCGGAAAAAGCGTGACAGGCTGTAGGAGAGTAGGGTCTGCTATCCTATGGTCACCCCAAATTTTTGCTTTTTGCTTCACTGGTTTTTGACATATTGAGGCTGTGGGCCTGCCAATCAGACCCCCAGCCTGCTGTTCTCTCTACTAAATTAAAACTATGCACCCTAGGTGCATAACCAATTGGAAGTGGATCACCCTGTCAGCCCCTGTACCAGTGTACACTAGGTACCCAGGGCATTGGTGTACCCAAGGCCTGCCAAGGGCTGCAGCATGTATTATGCCACCCCAGGCTTGGCCTAACAATTTGACACAACTGGCTGATCACTCAGCTGGGGTAAGTTGGTGTAATCACCTCTTACTTAGGTGTAGTATACCTATACCTAACCTTAAATGGGACACCTGGTAACCTATAAGTCACTCCTATGGCAGGCCTTAACAATCCTGAAGGCAGAGTGCTTGGTTCCATGTGAGATGGTGCTCTGGCATGAGCTGAGCCTGTCTGCAGTGGTCGGAACAACTTCCTTCTACTGTTTCCAGATATCGTCATACCATATACTCTTAAGTGCATTATGAACCTCGCGGTTAAATGCTATCTTTGGTTTGGCTTTATCAAAACATGTCGAGTAAGGTGTCATACGAATTGGAATACTAACCCCTCGCCAATTCTGGCGACGGGGTTAGCATTCCACCCTTCTAGAGGGACACGACATGTACAGTACCTGAAACCCGGGTAAAATCAGACATAGCCTCAGCTCCACAAAATGGATGCTGCCACCACAGACACAAGTCTGCCCTCCTGCTGCTGGGAGTCCTTCCAGCTTGGGAGGTGTGGACAAAGGGTTTCCTGCCAGGGGAGGTGCGTGCACCACCCCAGACAGGATTTTGTGTATTGGTCAGGTAGGGCTTGAAAGAAACCAGACATGCCTGTGGCTCACAAGGAGCCTCGGGGCATATGCCAGTTCAAACCGGTCCTGGGGCACACCAGTCCCGGGCCTGGGGCGAGCTGGACAAAGGATTGGGGGTGTAACCACCCCCCTTCCTGGTCCCACCCATAGGGAGGGACCTAGCAGGTAGTCCGGCCCCTAGAATCCGAATAAAGGTAGGAGCTGTGTCCTAAGACTTCAGACATCCTGGAATCAACTTAACACTAAGAAGAAGACGGGAACTTCGACGCTCTGCTGCACAGAGGACTGAAGCCAATCTCCCCTGTGGTCAGGGAGTGACCACCTTGCTAACGCAAGCACCATCCAGCGAATCAACGTCTGCTTTGCCGCCGCCTCCCGCCGGAGCCCGAGCCCAGAGACTGACAAGACCTGGACCTCCAGACCTCTCACCGCCCGATCCACAGTCCCTGAAAAGAAGAGACCCGTGGAGGCACCGAGACACGTGGAGCCAGCCATCTTGGAACGACTACGACAAGCTGACAAGTGCAACAACCGAGGCTCCCTCCAAGTTGTGCTTTGGGATCTGAGAAGCCCAACACCCGAGCAGCATCTGCACCAGAGGTGAGCCCTCCAGCATCTCCACGATCTGCGTGGGGCCCTTCTGCATTTTGCCACTCGACGCGCCTAACCGGTTGCTGGCCCGCTGGCTAGTGGCCATCTTGGCGACGAAATCTACGACAAACACCGCTGGTCTGGTTGCTCCAGACTGGCCCTTGCTCCCCTCCAAAGGAGCAATCCCTCTGACCTTGCTGGTCAGAACCAACAGCTGATTTCCGATTCCTCCTACAATTGCTTTTGCCAAGGCTTGTTTGCTTCGATCAAGTCGCCGACACCGCCGACAGCGAGAGCCTGCGTGGGACAGCTCGTGAGCCGACTCCTGGACGTCGTCGACCTTCAGGGACCACGTGGCTGCGGAGACAAGCTACCCCTCATCACCTGTTTGCACCCGACATCGCCTGGTACCCACCTGGTGCCACGCTGGTCACTGGCTAGTGACTGTGAACACTGTCCCCTCTGCTTACAGGTCTTCAACATCTCCGATCCACTCTTGGATCCACTGCATCTCTTCCCGACCGACCGCCTGCAGCATCTTTGTCCCAGGCTCAACGGAACAGATAGAAGAAACCCGACGCACTTTGAGGCCTATGCACCCGCTTCCTGTGGGTGAGGTAAAGCTGGTACTCCGGTGCCCATGTGTAGTAATACATCTCTAGTGCCTGTGTTCCAAATCTTAAGTTCCTAGGTCATCCGGAAGATTCCTTTTGCAGTAACTTTGTACTTTTTACGCACCCATTGAAACCTATGGGAGCACGCGTGTGACTATTTGCTCTGCACACGCCACCCGTGGACCTCCTGGTCACTAACTGACGTTAGCTCCTTGTAGGCCCAGCGATTCTAGAGGCCCTAGGCCTTTTCCCTTTTCTGTTCGTGGTACTTATACCACTATTTTAGTATATGGTTCGAGTGGCCACCAGGGCCTATCCATATAAAGTGCAACTTCTGTGTATTCTGTGATAACCTTGTTTGACGATTTGTGCTCCTGTGCTCATAAAGAGACTAGGGGTTACTTTGAGAAATAAATACATATATATTTTGAATATATATCTGTGTGGTGTCCTTTCATTGGTATAAAAGGGGGTTACTATTGGTAAAACAGCTTGCTTAACACGCTTCACGAGTTTAGCCTCAAAGACTGCTTAGCCTACGCTACCACTAGGGCAGCTGGTCCGAAAAGGTTGACTTACAACCACACCATAAGGGTTGCTTGGCATGGTACAAGGTGGTCACTAGAACTAGTGAACAGCATATACCAGGCCAACTTCTCACATTGGTGAGCAGCGGTGGGATTTGAGCTTGCTGTGTTTTACCATTGTAATCTCTTGGTTACCAATTGAAAGATCACATAGGTACCTGTAGGTACATATAAAACAAGATTAGATATACTTAAGTTCTACTGAACTTAGTTGTTGTAGAGCAAAGGGAGTAGCACACCCTGACTACAACTACTAGATAGGTTTAGTAGGTAAACCCAAGTGTAGGTAGATTGCAACACATCCACCCACACTTAAGAGCAATGGCCGGGGCAGAGGGGTCCACTGTACCCATCTCTGTTGAGAGTGACCCCCAGAGGGCACCATCCAGCTTTGCTACCCTTAATCAGAATGAGCTCAGGCATTTGGCAACTCTTAGAGGCCTTAAACAGCCCAAGAACCCAAACTCTGCTGAGCTCAGAGAGCTCTTACAGAATGATGAGAATCAGAGAGCACTCAAGAAAGCTTCCCAGTTAGCCCCCTTAGGGACAGGAACAGGAGGCCCCCCTTCTAAAGATGCCACTGAAGTACCCCTTCCCAATAGTCACCCCTTAGATGGGATGCCTACCACAGAGGATGAGAGTGAAAAGGATACTGACAGTAGTGAGGATGAAGGGAGAACTAGCCCAGTGCCAAGTATTATACTTGGCCCAGCTAAACCAAGGCTATTGGGGACTGACAGTGGGGTCAACCCACTGGATCTCCCCAGTGGACTTAACACAGGGCTTGGAAGGCAAAGGAATCGCTCAGGTGACTCCAATGCTTCCCATGGCTCTAGAGGCTCTCAGGGTCACTCCAGGAGAAGGATGACCACCCCTCAGAGGAGGGAACATGAGGCCAAGATGCAAGAGGCCCAGCTGAGGATCAGGAAGCAGGAGCTAGAAGTAGCCCTGATGGAAGAGAAACTTAGCAAGGCTAGACAGCATAAAGAGAGTGGGTCTATACCCACTGGTGGCAGCATTGTCCCTAAGGACAAAGATAGGGTTTTCGATAATAGAAACCTGTCTAAGGTTGTGCCCCCCTACAAAAGTGGGGATGACATCCACAAGTGGATAACTGCTCTTGAGAGGGCCTGCAAAGTACAGCAGGTTCCTGAAGACCAGTGGGCAGCAATCCTCTGGCTCTCCTTTGAGGGAAGAGGCAGAGACAGACTCCTCACTGTTAGAGAAGAGGATGTCAGAAACTACAGAGTCCTGAAGAGTGTTCTAGTTGATGGGTTAGGCTTAACCACTGAGCAGTACAGGTTAATGTTCAGAGACACCCAAAAGACACAGACTCAGGACTGGTCTGAATACATTGAATGTGCCACTAAGGCTTTGGAGGGTTGGTTGCTGGGAAGTAAGGTATCTGATTTTACAGGATTGTATAATTTGATGATGAGAGAACAGATTTTAAATAACTGTCAAAACCAGCAACTGCATCAACACTTGGTTGACTCTGATCTGACCTCTCCCCAAGAATTGGGAAAGAAGGCAGACAAATGGGTCAGAACCAGGGTTAAGCAAAAGAACCAGAACCAGGGCCAAGGGGGTGATCAGAAGAAAACAGACCAAAAGGGTGGAGATCAGAAACCTAAAGACCAGAAGTCTTCAACAGGGCCCCAAACTACTGCTAAGGAGGGTGGGTCCCAACAGTCCAAGAAGAAGAAAGAAGGTCAGAAGAAACCCTGGTGCAATCATTGTAAAAATACAACTCACTGGACTAGTGATTGCAAAAAGGGTGGAGCCCCCAACACTGTTGCCCCTAAGGCACCTGCTCCCAGTACTACTGTTAGCAGTGTTGGTCCCCAGACAAAGGGTGTAGTGGGAATCACTATGGGAACTGAAGGAGATTCTGACTTAGACAGAACCCTTACACAGGCAGTCTTGATCTGTGATGGGGACATTGATTTGTCCCTGACTGTGAGCCCCAGTAACCTGGGCAAGTACAGACAGACTCCTTTAATTAATGACAAAGTGGCTCAAGCCTACAGGGACACATGTGCCAGTGTCACTATGGTGACACCAGGCTTTGTGGATCCTGGACAGTACATACCAGGTGAGAACTACCTGGTGACCAATGCCAGCAATGCCACTACTTCACATAGTGTGGCAGTTGTTAACTTCTCATGGGGAGGGGTAACTGGCCTCAAAAGGGTTGTGGTTAGTGCAGACCTCCCAGTAGAATGTTTGTTGGGCAATGACCTAGAGAGTTCTCTATGGTCAGAAGTGGAGTACAGGACTCATGCAGAGATGTTAGGTATATCATCACATGTCCTTGCTGTGACCAGGTCACAGGCCAAAAAGTGCCTCACTGAACCTCAGGTCTTGGATCCTGGAACAATGGACCAAGCACCTACCAAGAAGAAGAACAGGAGGGTCAAGGCTGTGCCTTCCCCCCTGCCTCAGAGTGATGATCAGCCTTCCCAGGAAGCTGATCTAGAGGACCCTGAAGGAACTGTCCCTGAAGAGCTTGAACCTGATCAGGTTGAGTTTCTGGGGACAGGGGGACCTTCAAGGGCTGACTTGAGGCAGGCTCAGTTATCCTGTCCCTCTCTTGAACCCCTCAGACAGCTGGCTGCTGCTGAGGCTGCTGGGAATGCTCAAGGTACCCATAAAGTGTATTGGGATGAAGGGCTCCTTTATTCAGAGGCTAGAGACCCCAAGCCTGGTGCAACCAGGAGGTTGGTCATACCTCTGCAATTTAGGGGCTTCCTTCTTACCTTGGCCCATGATATTCCTTTAGCAGGACACCTAGGCCAGAACAAGACCTGGGACAGACTTGTCCCTCACTTTCACTGGCCTCATATGAATGAAGATACAAAGGAGTTTTGTCGCTCCTGTGTTACCTGCCAAGCCAGTGGCAAATCAGGTGGCACAACAAAGGCCCCCCTGATACCACTACCTGTGGTGGGGGTCCCCTTTGAAAGAGTGGGAATAGACATAGTGGGTCCCATGGATCCTCCCACTGCATCTGGGCACAGATTTATACTGGTGGTAGTGGATCATGCCACCAGGTATCCAGAGGCAATTCCCCTTAGGACCACTACAGCACCTGTTGTGGCCAGGGCCCTGCTGGGAGTATTCTCCAGAGTGGGGTTTCCTAAGGAGGTAGTATCTGACAGAGGTACCAACTTTATGTCAGGATACTTGACAGCTATGTGGAAGGAATGTGGTGTCAACTACAAGTTCACCACCCCTTATCACCCACAATGCAATGGGCTTGTTGAGAGATTCAACAAGACCCTAAAGGGTATGATCAAAGGATTACCTGAAAAGCTCAGGCGAAGATGGGATATCCTTCTACCCTGCCTTCTGTTTGCTTACAGAGAGGTCCCACAAAAAGGAGTTGGCTACAGCCCCTTTGAATTGTTGTTTGGGCACCCTGTGAGAGGCCCACTGTGTTTGGTGAAGGAAGGATGGGAGTTACCTCTCAAAAAGCCTAAGCTAGACATAGTGGACTATGTACTTGGTCTCCGCTCCAGGATGGCTGAGTATATGGAGAAGGCATCTAAAAACCTTGAGGCAAGCCAGGCCTTACAGAAAGCTTGGCATGACCAAAAGGCTGTCTTGGTTGAGTATCAGCCAGGACAGAAGGTATGGGTGTTGGAGCCAGTGGCCCCAGCAGCACTCCAAGACAAATGGTCTGGACCCCATACAATCCTGGAAAAGAAGGGAGAGGTCACCTACTTGGTGGACCTAGGAACTCCCAGGAGTCCCCACAGGGTACTCCATGTTAACAGGCTTAAAGCATATGTTGACAGGGCAGACATGGGCTTGCTCATGGCTACAGATGAGGGACAGGAGGAAGAGAGTGACCCTCTCCCAGACCTGTTGTCTCAGAACCCTAAAGATGGCTCAGTTGAAGGAGTGACCCTTGGAGGCAACCTCACTGCCCATCAGCAGACTGAATGTAGACAGGTTCTACAATCATTTTCACATATGTTTTCCTTGATACCTAGTCAAACTGACTGGTGTACCCATGTTGTGGACACTGGTGACAGTCTGCCTGTAAAGAACAAACTTTACAGACAACCTGACCACGTCAGGGACTGTATAAAGGCTGAGGTACATAAAATGCTGGAATTAGGTGTCATTGAACCCTCAGAGAGCCCCTGGGCTAGCCCAGTGGTTCTGGTCCCCAAACCTCACACCAAAGATGGCAAGAGAGAGATGAGGTTCTGTGTGGACTACAGAGGACTCAATGCTGTCACCAGGACAGATGCACACCCTATTCCAAGGGCAGATGAGCTCATAGACAAACTAGCTTCTGCAAAGTTTTTGAGCACATTTGACTTGACAGCTGGCTATTGGCAAATCAGATTAGCTGAGGAGTCTAAGGCCAAAACAGCATTCTCAACCCCAGGTGGGCATTATCAGTTTGTGGTGATGCCCTTTGGTCTGAAGAATGCACCTGCCACCTTCCAAAGGCTGGTGAACCAAGTCCTTACTGGGTTGGATGACTTTTGCGCAGCATATCTTGATGACATTGCTGTCTTTAGTTCCACCTGGGAGGATCACCTGATCCACCTGAAGAAGGCTCTTGAGGCTCTGCAAAGGGCAGGCCTCACTATCAAGGCTACTAAGTGCCAGATAGGGCAGAGTAAGGTTGTGTATTTGGGCCACCTTGTAGGTGGGGGCCAAGTTCAACCACTGGAGAGTAAGATACAGTCCATCAAGGATTGGTCCCCTCCAACCACCCAGACTCAAGTTCGAGCTTTCTTGGGCTTGACTGGGTATTACAGGAAGTTTGTTAAGAACTATGGGTCCATTGTGACTCCTCTTAATGATCTGACATCCAAGAAGATGCCCAAAAAGGTTCAGTGGACAGTAAGCTGTCAAAAGGCATTTGATGACCTGAAGGAGGCCATGTGCTCTGCACCTATCCTGAAAAGTCCTGACTACTCCAAAGAGTTTATTGTCCAAACAGATGCTTCTGAGTTGGGTGTGGGAGCTGTGCTGTCACAACTTAATGTAGATGGTCAAGACCAACCCATTGCTTTTATTAGCAGGAGGTTGACCCCCAGAGAGAAGAATTGGTCAGCTATTGAGAGGGAGGCCTTTGCTGTGGTGTGGGCCCTGAAGAAGCTGAGGCCATACTTGTTTGGCACTCACTTCAAGATTCAGACCGACCATAAGCCCCTCTTGTGGCTAAATCAGATGAAGGGTGAAAACCCCAAACTGCTTAGGTGGTCCATTTCCCTACAGGGGATGGACTTTACAGTGGAGCACCGGCCAGGTACTGACCATGGGAATGCAGATGGTCTCTCCAGGTACTTCCACTTAGGACATGAAGACGAGACTGGTCAAGGCTAGTTTAATGTCCCAGCGTTTGGGGGGGGGTTGTGTAGGAGAGTAGGGTCTGCTATCCTATGGTCACCCCAAATTTTTGCTTTTTGCTTCACTGGTTTTTGACATATTGAGGCTGTGGGCCTGCCAATCAGACCCCCAGCCTGCTGTTCTCTCTACTAAATTAAAACTATGCACCCTAGGTGCATAACCAATTGGAAGTGGATCACCCTGTCAGCCCCTGTACCAGTGTACACTAGGTACCCAGGGCATTGGTGTACCCAAGGCCTGCCAAGGGCTGCAGCATGTATTATGCCACCCCAGGCTTGGCCTAACAATTTGACACAACTGGCTGATCACTCAGCTGGGGTAAGTTGGTGTAATCACCTCTTACTTAGGTGTAGTATACCTATACCTAACCTTAAATGGGACACCTGGTAACCTATAAGTCACTCCTATGGCAGGCCTTAACAATCCTGAAGGCAGAGTGCTTGGTTCCATGTGAGATGGTGCTCTGGCATGAGCTGAGCCTGTCTGCAGTGGTCGGAACAACTTCCTTCTACTGTTTCCAGATATCGTCATACCATATACTCTTAAGTGCATTATGAACCTCGCGGTTAAATGCTATCTTTGGTTTGGCTTTATCAAAACATGTCGAGTAAGGTGTCATACGAATTGGAATACTAACCCCTCGCCAATTCTGGCGACGGGGTTAGCATTCCACCCTTCTAGAGGGACACGACATGTACAGTACCTGAAACCCGGGTAAAATCAGACATAGCCTCAGCTCCACAAAATGGATGCTGCCACCACAGACACAAGTCTGCCCTCCTGCTGCTGGGAGTCCTTCCAGCTTGGGAGGTGTGGACAAAGGGTTTCCTGCCAGGGGAGGTGCGTGCACCACCCCAGACAGGATTTTGTGTATTGGTCAGGTAGGGCTTGAAAGAAACCAGACATGCCTGTGGCTCACAAGGAGCCTCGGGGCATATGCCAGTTCAAACCGGTCCTGGGGCACACCAGTCCCGGGCCTGGGGCGAGCTGGACAAAGGATTGGGGGTGTAACCACCCCCCTTCCTGGTCCCACCCATAGGGAGGGACCTAGCAGGTAGTCCGGCCCCTAGAATCCGAATAAAGGTAGGAGCTGTGTCCTAAGACTTCAGACATCCTGGAATCAACTTAACACTAAGAAGAAGACGGGAACTTCGACGCTCTGCTGCACAGAGGACTGAAGCCAATCTCCCCTGTGGTCAGGGAGTGACCACCTTGCTAACGCAAGCACCATCCAGCGAATCAACGTCTGCTTTGCCGCCGCCTCCCGCCGGAGCCCGAGCCCAGAGACTGACAAGACCTGGACCTCCAGACCTCTCACCGCCCGATCCACAGTCCCTGAAAAGAAGAGACCCGTGGAGGCACCGAGACACGTGGAGCCAGCCATCTTGGAACGACTACGACAAGCTGACAAGTGCAACAACCGAGGCTCCCTCCAAGTTGTGCTTTGGGATCTGAGAAGCCCAACACCCGAGCAGCATCTGCACCAAAGGTGAGCCCTCCAGCATCTCCACGATCTGCGTGGGGCCCTTCTGCATTTTGCCACTCGACGCGCCTAACCGGTTGCTGGCCCGCTGGCTAGTGGCCATCTTGGCGACGAAATCTACGACAAACACCGCTGGTCTGGTTGCTCCAGACTGGCCCTTGCTCCCCTCCAAAGGAGCAATCCCTCTGACCTTGCTGGTCAGAACCAACAGCTGATTTCCGATTCCTCCTACAATTGCTTTTGCCAAGGCTTGTTTGCTTCGATCAAGTCGCCGACACCGCCGACAGCGAGAGCCTGCGTGGGACAGCTCGTGAGCCGACTCCTGGACGTCGTCGACCTTCAGGGACCACGTGGCTGCGGAGACAAGCTACCCCTCATCACCTGTTTGCACCCGACATCGCCTGGTACCCACCTGGTGCCACGCTGGTCACTGGCTAGTGACTGTGAACACTGTCCCCTCTGCTTACAGGTCTTCAACATCTCCGATCCACTCTTGGATCCACTGCATCTCTTCCCGACCGACCGCCTGCAGCATCTTTGTCCCAGGCTCAACGGAACAGATAGAAGAAACCCGACGCACTTTGAGGCCTATGCACCCGCTTCCTGTGGGTGAGGTAAAGCTGGCACACCTGTGCCCATGTGTAGTAATACATCTCTAGTGCCTGTGTTCCAAATCTTAAGTTCCTAGGTCATCCGGAAGATTCCTTTTGCAGTAACTTTGTACTTTTTACGCACCCATTGAAACCTATGGGAGCACGCGTGTGACTATTTGCTCTGCACACGCCACCCGTGGACCTCCTGGTCACTAACTGACGTTAGCTCCTTGTAGGCCCAGCGATTCTAGAGGCCCTAGGCCTTTTCCCTTTTCTGTTCGTGGTACTTATACCACTATTTTAGTATATGGTTCGAGTGGCCACCAGGGCCTATCCATATAAAGTGCAACTTCTGTGTATTCTGTGATAACCTTGTTTGACGATTTGTGCTCCTGTGCTCATAAAGAGACTAGGGGTTACTTTGAGAAATAAATACATATATATTTTGAATATATATCTGTGTGGTGTCCTTTCATTGGTATAAAAGGGGGTTACTATTGGTAAAACAGCTTGCTTAACACGCTTCACGAGTTTAGCCTCAAAGACTGCTTAGCCTACGCTACCACTAGGGCAGCTAGTCCAAAAAGGTTGACTTACAACCACACCATAAGGGTTGCTTGGCATGGTACAAGGTGGTCACTAGAACTAGTGAACAGCATATACCAGGCCAACTTCTCACACCATAGGATAGCAGACCCTACTCTCCTACAGGCGTGCAGCGGCATGCAGCAGTTTGTGGTGTGCAGCAGTGTGTGGCGTGCAGCAGTGTGTGGTGTGTAGCAGTGTGCGGCGTGCAGCAGTCTGCGGTGTGCAGCAGTATGAGGCGTGCAGCAGTGTGTGGCTCGCAGCGGCATGCAGCAGTGTGTGGCGTGCAGGAGTGTGTGGCGTGTAGCAGTGTGCGGCGTGTAGCAGTGTGCAGCGTGCAGCAGTGTGCTGCGTGCAGCAGTGTCATGCAGCATGCAGCAGTGAGTAATGCAGCAGTGTGCAGCAGTGTGCGGCGTGCAGCAGTGTGTGCCATGCAGCAGTGTGTGGCGTGCAGCAGTGTTTCGTGTAGCATTGTGCGGTGTGTAGCAGTGTGTAGCATGCAGCAGTGTGTGGTGTGCAGCAGTGTTTCGTGTAGCAGTGTGCGGCGTGCAGTAGTGTGTGGCGTGCAGCAGTGTGCGGCATGCAGCAGTGTGTGGCGTGCAGCAGTGTGTGGCTTGCAGCGGCATGCAGCAGTGTGTGGCGTGCAGCAGTGTGTGGCGTGCAGCAGTGTGTGGCTTGCAGCAGCATGCAGCAGTGTGTGGCATGCAGCAGTGTGTGGCGTACAGCAGTGTGTGGCGTGTAGCAGTGTGCGGTGTGCAGCAGTGTGCAGCAGTCTGCGGCGTGCAGCAGTGTGTGCTGTGCAGCAGTGTTTCGTATAGCATTGTGCGGCGTGTAGCAGTGTGCGGTGTGCAGCAGTGTGTGGCATGCAGCAGTGTGTGGCGTGCAGCAGTGTGCGGCGTGCAGCAGTGTGTGGCATGCAGCAATGTTTGGCGTGCAGCAGTGTGTGGCGTGCAGCGGCATGCAGCAGTGTGTGGCGTGCAGCAGTGTGCGGCATGCAGCAGTGTGTGGCATACAGCAGTGTGCGGCGTGCAGCATTGTGGGGCGTGCAGCAGTGTGCGGCGTGCAGCAGTGTGTGGCATGCAGCAGTGTTTTGTGTAGCATTGTGCGGCGTGCAGTAGTGTTTCGTGTAGCAGTGTGTGGCGTGCAGCAGTGTTCGGCGTGCAGCAGTGTGCGGTGAGCAGCAGTGTGCTGCGTGCAGCAGTGTGTGGCGTGCAGCAGTGTGTGGCGTGCAGCGGCATGCAGCAGTGTGTGGTGTGCAGCAGTGTGTAGCGTGCAGCAGTGTGTGGCATGCATCAGTGTGTGGTGTGCAGCTGTGTTTCGTGTAGCAGTGTGCGGCGTGCAGCAGTGTGCGGCATGCAGCAATGTGTGACATGCAGCAGTGTGTGGCGTGCAGCAGTGTGTGGCTTGCAGCGGCATGCAGTGTGTGGCATGCAGCAGTGTGTGGCGTGCAGCAGTGTGTGGCATGCAGCAGTTTGCGGCATGCAGCAGTGTGCGGTGTGCAGCAGTGTGTGGCATGCAGCAGTGTGCGGCGTGCAGCAGTGTGCGGCATGCAGCAGTGTGCTGCGTGCAGCAGTGTGTGGCATGCAGCAGTGTGTGGCGTGCAGCAGTGTGTGGCGTGCAGCGGCATGCAGCAGTTTTTGGCATGCAGCAGTGTGTGGCATGCAGCAGTGTGTGGCGTGTAGCAGTCTGCGGCGTGCAGCAGTCTGCGGTGTGCAGCAGTGTGAGGCATGCAGCAGTGTGCGGCGTGCAGCAGTGTGTGGCGTGCAGCAGTGTGTGGCGTGCCGCAGTGTGTGGCATGCAACAGTGTTTTGTGTAGCAGTGTGCGGTGTGCAGCAGTGTGTGGCATGCAGCAGTGTGCTGCGTGCAGCAGTGTGTGGCGTGCAGCAGTGTGTGGAGTGCAGCGGCATGCAGCAGTGTGTGGTGTGCAGCAGTGTGCTGCGTGCAGCAGTGTGTGATGTGCAGCAGTGTGTGGCGTGCAGCAGTGTGTGGCGTGCAGCGGCATGCAGCAGTTTGTGGTGTGAAGCAGTGTGTGGCGTGCAGCAGTGTGTGGCGTGTAGCAGTGTGCGGCGTGCAGCAGTCTGCGGTGTGCAGCAGTGTGAGGCATGCAGCAGTGTGTGGCTTGCAGCGGCATGCAGCAGTGTGTGGCGTGCAGCAGTGTGTGGCATGTAGCAGTGTGCGGCATGCAGCAGTCTGCGGTGTGCAGCAGTGTGAGGCGTGCAGCAGTGTGTGGCTTGCAGCGGCATGCAGCAGTGTGTGGCGTGTAGCAGTGTGCGGCGTGTAGCAGTGTGCGGCATGCAGCAGTGTGTGGCGTGCAGCAGTGTGTGGCTTGCAGCGGCATGCAGCAGTGTGTGGCGTGCAGCAGTGTGTGGTGTGCAGCAGTGTGTGGCGTGCAGCAGTGTGTGGCTTGCAGCAGCATGCAGCAGTGTGTGGCATGCAGCAGTGTGTGGCGTACAGCAGTGTGTGGCGTGTAGCAGTGTGCGGCGTGCAGCAGTGTGCAGCAGTCTGCGGCATGCAGCAGTGTGTGCTGTGCAGCAGTGTTTCGTATAGCATCGTGCGGTGTGTAGCAGTGTGCGGTGTGCAGCAGTGTGTGGCGTGCAGCAGTGTGTGGCATGCAGCAGTGTGTGGTGTGCAGCAATGTGCGGCGTGCAGCAGTGTGTGGCGTGCAGCAGTCTTTGCCGTGCAGCAGTGTGTGGCGTGCAGCGGCATGCAGCAGTGTGTGGCGTGCAGCAGTGTGCGGTATGCAGCAGTGTGCGGCATGCAGCAGTGTGCGGCGTGCAGCATTGTGAGGCGTGCAGCAGTGTGCGGCGTGCAGCAGTGTGTGGCGTGCAGCAGTGTTTTGTGTAGCATTGTGCGGCGTGCAGCAGTGTTTCGTGTAGCAGTGTGTGGCGTGCAGCAGTGTTTGGCGTGCAGCAGTGTGCGGTGAGCAGCAGTGTGCTGTGTGCAGCAGTGTGTGGCGTGCAGCAGTGTGTGGCGTGCAGTGGCATGCAGCAGTGTGTGGTGTGCAGCAGTGTGTGGCGTGCAGCAGTGTGTGGCATGCATCAGTGTGTGGTGTGCAGCAGTGTTTCGTGTAGCAGTGTGCGGCGTGCAGCAGTGTGCGGCATGCAGCAGTGTGTGACATGCAGCAGTGTGTGGCGTGCAGCAGTGTGTGGCTTGCAGCGGCATGCAGCAGTGTGTGGCATGCAGCAGTGTGTGGCGTGCAGCAGTGTGTGGCATGCAGCAGTGTGATACACCAATGCCCTGGGTACCTAGTGTACACTGGTACAGGGGCTCTCAGGGTGATCCACTTCCAATTGGTTGTGCACCTAGGGTGCATAGTGTAAATTTAGTAGAGAGAACAGCAGGCTGGGGGTCTGATTGGCAGGCCCACAGCCTCAATATGTCAAAAACCAGTGAAGCAAAAAGCAAAAATTTGGGGTGACCATAGGATAGCAGACCCTACTCTCCTACAGGCGTGCAGCGGCATGCAGCAGTTTGTGGTGTGCAGCAGTGTGTGGCGTGCAGCAGTGTGTGGTGTGTAGCAGTGTGCGGCGTGCAGCAGTCTGCGGTGTGCAGCAGTGTGAGGCGTGCAGCAGTGTGTGGCTCGCAGCGGCATGCAGCAGTGTGTGGCATGCAGGAGTGTGTGGCGTGTAGCAGTGTGCGGCGTGTAGCAGTGTGCAGCGTGCAGCAGTGTGCTGCGTACAGCAGTGTCATGCAGCATGCAGCAGTGAGTAATGCAGCAGTGTGCAGCAGTGTGCGGCGTGCAGCAGTGTGTGCCATGCAGCAGTGTGTGGCGTGCAGCAGTGTTTCGTGTAGCATTGTGCGGTGTGTAGCAGTGTGTAGCATGCAGCAGTGTGTGGTGTGCAGCAGTGTTTCGTGTAGCAGTGTGCGGCGTGCAGTAGTGTGTGGCGTGCAGCAGTGTGCGGCATGCAGCAGTGTGTGGCGTGCAGCAGTGTGTGGCTTGCAGCGGCATGCAGCAGTGTGTGGCGTGCAGCAGTGTGTGGCTTGCAGCAGCATGCAGCAGTGTGTGGCATGCAGCAGTGTGTGGCGTACAGCAGTGTGTGGCGTGTAGCAGTGTGCGGTGTGCAGCAGTGTGCAGCAGTCTGCGGCGTGCAGCAGTGTGTGCTGTGCAGCAGTGTTTCGTATAGCATTGTGCGGCGTGTAGCAGTGTGCGGTGTGCAGCAGTGTGTGGCGTGCAGCAGTGTGTGGCATGCAGCAGTGTGTGGCGTGCAGCAGTGTGCGGCGTGCAGCAGTGTGTGGCATGCAGCAATGTTTGGCGTGCAGCAGTGTGTGGCGTGCAGCGGCATGCAGCAGTGTGTGGCGTGCAGCAGTGTGCGGCATGCAGCAGTGTGTGGCATACAGCAGTGTGCGGCGTGCAGCATTGTGGGGCGTGCAGCAGTGTGCGGCGTGCAGCAGTGTGTGGCATGCAGCAGTGTTTTGTGTAGCATTGTGCGGCGTGCAGTAGTGTTTCGTGTAGCAGTGTGTGGCGTGCAGCAGTGTTCAGCGTGCAGCAGTGTGCGGTGAGCAGCAGTGTGCTGCGTGCAGCAGTGTGTGGCGTGCAGCAGTGTGTGGCGTGCAGCGGCATGCAGCAGTGTAAGGTGTGCAGCAGTGTGTAGCGTGCAGCAGTGTGTGGCATGCATCAGTGTGTGGTGTGCAGCTGTGTTTCGTGTAGCAGTGTGCGGCGTGCAGCAGTGTGCGGCATGCAGCAATGTGTGACATGCAGCAGTGTGTGGCGTGCAGCAGTGTGTGGCTTGCAGCGGCATGCAGTGTGTGGCATGCAGCAGTGTGTGGCGTGCAGCAGTGTGTGGCATGCAGCAGTTTGCGGCATGCAGCAGTGTGTGCCATGCAGCAGTGTGTGGCGTGCAGCAGTGTGTGGCATGCATCAGTGTGTGGTGTGCAGCAGTGTTTCGTGTAGCAGTGTGCAGCGTGCAGCAATGTGCGGCATGCAGCAGTGTGCGACATGCAGCAGTGTGCGGTGTGCAGCAGTGTGTGGCGTGCAGCAGTGTGTGGCGTGCAGCAGTGTGTGGTGTGCAGCGGCATGCAGCAGTGTGTGGTGTGCAGCAGTGTGCTGCGTGCAGCAGTGTGTGACGTGCAGCAGTGTGTGGCGTGCAGCAGTGTGTGGCGTGCAGTGGCATGCAGCAGTTTGTGGTGTGCAGCAGTGTGTGGCGTGCAGCAGTGTGTGGCATGTAGCAGTGTGCGGCGTGCAGCAGTCTGCGGTGTGCAGCAGTGTGAGGCGTGCAGCAGTGTGTGGCTTGCAGCGGCATGCAGCAGTGTGTGGCGTGCAGCAGTGTGTGGCGTGTAGCAGTGTGCGGCATGCAGCAGTCTGCGGTGTGCAGCAGTGTGAGGCGTGCAGCAGTGTGTGGCTTGCAGCGGCATGCAGCAGTGTGTGGCATGCAGCATTGTGGGGCGTGCAGCAGTGTGCGGCGTGCAGCAGTGTGTGGCATGCAGCAGTGTTTTGTGTAGCATTGTGCGGCGTGCAGCAGTGTTTCGTGTAGCAGTGTGTGGCGTGCAGCAGTGTTCGGCGTGCAGCAGTGTGCGGTGAGCAGCAGTGTGCTGCGTGCAGCAGTGTGTGGCGTGCAGCAGTGTGTGGCGTGCAGCGGCATGCAGCAGTGTGTGGTGTGCAGCAGTGTGTAGCGTGCAGCAGTGTGTGGCATGCATCAGTGTGTGGTGTGCAGCTGTGTTTCGTGCAGCAGTGTGCGGCATGCAGCAATGTGTGACATGCAGCAGTGTGTGGCATGCAGCAGTGTGTGGCTTGCAGCGGCATGCAGTGTGTGGCATGCAGCAGTGTGTGGCGTGCAGCAGTGTGTGGCATGCACCAGTTTGCGGCATGCAGCAGTGTGTGCCATGCAGCAGTGTGTGGCGTGCAGCAGTGTGTGGCATGCATCAGTGTGTGGTGTGCAGCAGTGTTTCGTGTAGCAGTGTGCGGCGTGCAGCAGTGTGCGGCATGCAGCAGTGTGCGACATGCATCAGTGTGCGGTGTGCAGCAGTGTGTGGTGTGCAGCAGTGTGTGGCATGCAGCAGTGTGCAGCATGCAGCAGTGTGCTGCGTGCAGCAGTGTGTGGCATGCAGCAGTGTGTGGTGTGCAGCAGTGTGTGGCGTGCAGCGGCATGCAGCAGTTTGTGGCGTGCAGCAGTGTGTAGTGTGCAGCAGTGTGTAGCATGCAGCAGTGTGTGGCGTGCAGCAGTGTGCGGCGTGCAGCAGTGTGTGGCATGCAGCAGTGTTTGGCATGCAACAGTGTGTGGCGTGCAGCGGCATGCAGCAGTGTGTGGCGTGCAGCAGTGTGCGGCGTGCAGCAGTGTGCGGCATGCAGCAGTGTGCGGCGTGCAGCAGTGTGTGGCGTGCAGCAGTGTTTGGCGTGCAGCGGCATGCAGCAGTTTGTGGTGTGCAGCAGTTTGTGGTGTGCAGCAGTGTGTGGCGTGTAGCAGTGTGCGGCGTGCAGCAGTCTGCGGTGTGCAGCAGTGTGAGGAGTGCAGCAGTGTGTGGCTTGCAGCGGCATGCAGCAGTGTGTGGCGTGCAGCAGTGTGTGGCGTGTAGCAGTGTGCGGCGTGCAGCAGTCTGCGGTGTGCAGCAGTGTGAGGCGTGCAGCAGTGTGTGGCTTGCAGCAGCATGCAGCAGTGTGTGGCGTGCAGGAGTGTGTGGCGTGTAGCAGTGTGCGGCGTGTAGCAGTGTGCGGCATGCAGCAGTGTGTGGCGTGCAGCAGTGTGTGGCTTGCAGCGGCATGCAGCAGTGTGTGGCATGCAGCAGTGTGTGGCATGCAGCAGTGTGTTACGTGCAGCAGTGTGAGGCTTGCAGCGGCATGCAGCAGTGTGTGGCATGCAGCAGTGTGTGGCATGCAGCAGTGTGTGGCGTGTAGCAGTGTGTGGCGTGCAGCAGTGTGCAGCAGTCTGCAGCGTGCAGCAGTGTGTGCTGTGCAGCAGTGTTTCGTATAGCATTGTGCGGCGTGTAGCAGTGTGCGGTGTGCAGCAGTGTGTGGCGTGCAGCAGTGTGTGGCATGCAGCAGTGTGTGGTGTGCAGCAATGTGCGGCGTGCAGCAGTGTGTGGCATGCAGCAATGTGCGGTGTGCAGCAGTGTGTGGCATGCAGCAGTGTGCTGCGTGCAGCAGTGTGTGGCGTGCAGCAGTGTGTGGCGTGCAGCGGCATGCAGCAGTGTGTGGTGTGCAGCAGTGTGCTGCGTGCAGCAGTGTGTGACGTGCAGCAGTGTGTGGCATGCAGCAGTGTGTGGCGTGCAGTGGCATGCAGCAGTTTGTGGTGTGCAGCAGTGTGTGGCGTTCAGCAGTGTGTGGCGTGTATCAGTGTGCGGCGTGCAGCAGTCTGCGGTGTGCAGCAGTGTGAGGCGTGCAGCAGTGTGTGGCTTGCAGCGGCATGCAGCAGTGTGTGGCGTGCAGCATTGTGGGGCGTGCAGCAGTGTGCGGCGTGCAGCAGTGTGTGGCATGCAGCAGTGTGTGGCATGCAGCAGTGTTTTGTGTAGCATTGTGCGGCGTGCAGCAGTGTTTCGTGTAGCAGTGTGTGGCGTGCAGCAGTGTTCGGCGTGCAGCAGTGTGCGGTGAGCAGCAGTGTGCTGCGTGCAGCAGTGTGTGGCGTGCAGCAGTGTGTGGCGTGCAGCGGCATGCAGCAGTGTGTGGTGTGCAGCAGTGTGTAGCGTGCAGCAGTGTGTGGCATGCATCAGTGTGTGGTGTGCAGCTGTGTTTCGTGTAGCAGTGTGCGGCGTGCAGCAGTGTGCGGCATGCAGCAATGTGTGACATGCAGCAGTGTGTGGCGTGCAGCAGTGTGTGGCTTGCAGCGGCATGCAGTGTGTGGCATGCAGCAGTGTGTGGCGTGCAGCAGTGTGTGGCATGCAGCAGTTTGCGGCATGCAGCAGTGTGCGGTGTGCAGCAGTGTGTGGCATGCAGCAGTGTTCGGCGTGCAGCAGTGTGCGGTGAGCAGCAGTGTGCTGCGTGCAGCAGTGTGTGGCGTGCAGCAGTGTGTGGAGTGCAGCGGCATGCAGCAGTGTGTGGTGTGCAGCAGTGTGCTGCGTGCAGCAGTGTGTGATGTGCAGCAGTGTGTGGCGTGCAGCAGTGTGTGGCGTGCAGCGGCATGCAGCAGTTTGTGGTGTGAAGCAGTGTGTGGCGTGCAGCAGTGTGTGGCGTGTAGCAGTGTGCGGCGTGCAGCAGTCTGCGGTGTGCAGCAGTGTGAGGCGTGCAGCAGTGTGTGGCTTGCAGCGGCATGCAGCAGTGTGTGGCGTGCAGCAGTGTGTGGCATGTAGCAGTGTGCGGCATGCAGCAGTCTGCGGTGTGCAGCAGTGTGTGGCGTGCAGCAGTGTGTGGCATGTAGCAGTGTGCGGCATGCAGCAGTCTGCGGTGTGCAGCAGTGTGAGGCGTGCAGCAGTGTGTGGCTTGCAGCGGCATGCAGCAGTGTGTGGCGTGTAGCAGTGTGCGGCGTGTAGCAGTGTGCGGCATGCAGCAGTGTGTGGCGTGCTGCAGTGTGTGGCTTGCAGCGGCATGCAGCAGTGTGTGGCGTGCAGCAGTGTGTGGTGTGCAGCAGTGTGTGGCGTGCAGCAGTGTGTGGCTTGCAGCAGCATGCAGCAGTGTGTGGCGTGTAGCAGTGTGCGGCGTGCAGCAGTGTGCAGCAGTCTGCGGCATGCAGCAGTGTGTGCTGTGCAGCAGTGTTTCGTATAGCATCATGCGGTGTGTAGCAGTGTGCGGTGTGCAGCAGTGTGTGGCGTGCAGCAGTGTGTGGCATGCAGCAGTGTGTGGTGTGCAGCAATGTGCGGCGTGCAGCAGTGTGTGGCGTGCAGCAGTCTTTGCCGTGCAGCAGTGTGTGGCGTGCAGCGGCATGCAGCAGTGTGTGGCGTGCAGCAGTGTGCGGTGTGCAGCAGTGTGCGGCATGCAGCAGTGTGCGGCGTGCAGCATTGTGAGGCGTGCAGCAGTGTGCGGCGTGCAGCAGTGTGTGGCGTGCAGCAGTGTTTTGTGTAGCATTGTGCGGCGTGCAGCAGTGTTTCGTGTAGCAGTGTGTGGCGTGCAGCAGTGTTTGGCGTGCAGCAGTGTGCGGTGAGCAGCAGTGTGCTGTGTGCAGCAGTGTGTGGCGTGCAGCAGTGTGTGGCGTGCAGTGGCATGCAGCAGTGTGTGGTGTGCAGCAGTGTGTGGCGTGCAGCAGTGTGTGGCATGCATCAGTGTGTGGTGTGCAGCAGTGTTTCGTGTAGCAGTGTGCGGCGTGCAGCAGTGTGCGGCATGCAGCAGTGTGTGACATGCAGCAGTGTGTGGCGTGCAGCAGTGTGTGGCTTGCAGCGGCATGCAGCAGTGTGTGGCATGCAGCAGTGTGTGGCGTGCAGCAGTGTGTGGCATGCAGCAGTGTGATACACCAATGCCCTGGGTACCTAGTGTACACTGGTACAGGGGCTCTCAGGGTGATCCACTTCCAATTGGTTGTGCACCTAGGGTGCATAGTGTAAATTTAGTAGAGAGAACAGCAGGCTGGGGGTCTGATTGGCAGGCCCACAGCCTCAATATGTCAAAAACCAGTGAAGCAAAAAGCAAAAATTTGGGGTGACCATAGGATAGCAGACCCTACTCTCCTACAGGCGTGCAGCGGCATGCAGCAGTTTGTGGTGTGCAGCAGTGTGTGGCGTGCAGCAGTGTGTGGTGTGTAGCAGTGTGCGGCGTGCAGCAGTCTGCGGTGTGCAGCAGTATGAGGCGTGCAGCAGTGTGTGGCTCGCAGCGGCATGCAGCAGTGTGTGGCGTGCAGGAGTGTGTGGCGTGTAGCAGTGTGCGGCGTGTAGCAGTGTGCAGCGTGCAGCAGTGTGCTGCGTGCAGCAGTGTCATGCAGCATGCAGCAGTGAGTAATGCAGCAGTGTGCAGCAGTGTGCGGCGTGCAGCAGTGTGTGCCATGCAGCAGTGTGTGGCGTGCAGCAGTGTTTCGTGTAGCATTGTGCGGTGTGTAGCAGTGTGTAGCATGCAGCAGTGTGTGGTGTGCAGCAGTGTTTCGTGTAGCAGTGTGCGGCGTGCAGTAGTGTGTGGCGTGCAGCAGTGTGCGGCATGCAGCAGTGTGTGGCGTGCAGCAGTGGGTGGCTTGCAGCGGCATGCAGCAGTGTGTGGCGTGCAGCAGTGTGTGGCATGCAGCAGTGTGTGGCTTGCAGCAGCATGCAGCAGTGTGTGGCATGCAGCAGTGTGTGGCGTACAGCAGTGTGTGGCGAGTAGCAGTGTGCGGTGTGCAGCAGTGTGCAGCAGTCTGCGGCGTGCAGCAGTTTTGGCTGTGCAGCAGTGTTTCGTATAGCATTGTGCGGCGTGTAGCAGTGTGCGGTGTGCAGCAGTGTGTGGCGTGCAGCAGTGTGTGGCATGCAGCAGTGTGTGGCGTGCAGCAGTGTGCGGCGTGCAGCAGTGTGTGGCATGCAGCAATGTTTGGCGTGCAGCAGTGTGTGGCGTGCAGCGGCATGCAGCAGTGTGTGGCGTGCAGCAGTGTGCGGCATGCAGCAGTGTGTGGCATACAGCAGTGTGCAGCGTGCAGCATTGTGGGGCGTGCAGCAGTGTGCGGCGTTGTAGGAAGGTGGATATCTGACTATGGTTACCCCCAAATTTTTGCCTAGTGTCTAGCTGGTTTTTCGACTTAGTTGGCCTGAGATCCTGCCATTCAGGCTCTCAGGCTATCTGCTCTCTCTGTAAAATGGACTCCATGTACCCTAGGTACATACCCAATTGGTTGGATCACCCTGTCAGCCCCTGTACCAGTGTACACTAGGTACCCAGGGCATTGGTGTACCCAAGGCCTGCCAAGGGCTGAAGCATGTATTATGCCACCCCAGGCTTGGCCTAACAATCTGACACAACTGGCTGATCACTCAGCTGGGGTAAGTTGGTGTAATCACCTCTTACTTAGGTGTAGTATACCTATACCTAACCTTAAATGGGACACCTGGTAACCTATAAGTCACTCCTATGGCAGGCCTTAACAATCCTGAAGGCAGAGTGCTTGGTTCCATGTGAGATGGTGCTCTGGCATGAGCTGAGCCTGTCTGCAGTGGTCGGAACAACTTCCTTCTACTGTTTCCAGATATCGTCATACCATATACTCTTAAGTGCATTATGAACCTCGCGGTTAAATGCTATCTTTGGTTTGGCTTTATCAAAACATGTCGAGTAAGGTGTCATACGAATTGGAATACTAACCCCTCGCCAATTCTGGCGACGGGGTTAGCATTCCACCCTTCTAGAGGGACACGACATGTACAGTACCTGAAACCCGGGTAAAATCAGACATAGCCTCAGCTCCACAAAATGGATGCTGCCACCACAGACACAAGTCTGCCCTCCTGCTGCTGGGAGTCCTTTCAGCTTGGGAGGTGTGGACAAAGGGTTTCCTGCCAGGGGAGGTGCGTGCACCACCCCAGACAGGATTTTGTGTATTGGTCAGGTAGGGCTTGAAAGAAACCAGACATGCCTGTGGCTCACAAGGAGCCTCGGTGCATATGCCAGTTCAAACCGGTCCTGGGGCACACCAGTCCCGGGCCTGGGGCGAGCTGGACAAAGGGTTGGGGGTGTAACCACCCCCCTTCCTGGTCCCACCCATAGGGAGGGACCTAGCAGGTAGTCCGGCCCCTAGAATCCGCTTAAAGGTAGGAGCTGTGTCCTAAGACTTCAGACATCCTGGAATCAACTTGAAACTAAGAAGAAGACGGGAACTTCGACATTCTGCTGCACAGAAGACTGAAGAAAATCTCCCCTGTGGTCAGGGAGTGACCACCTTGCTAACGCAAGCACCATCCAGCGAATCACCGTCTGCTTTGCCGCCGCCTCCCGCCGGAGCCCGAGCCCAGAGACTGACAAGACCTGGACCTCCAGACCTCTCACCGCCCGATCCACAGTCCCTGAAAAGAGGAGACCCGTGGAGGCACCGAGACACGTGGAGCCAGCCATCTTGGAACGACTACGACAAGCTGACCAGTGCAACAACCGAGGCTCCCTCCAAGTTGTGCTTTGGGTCCTGAGAAGCCCAACCCTCGAGCAGCATCTGCACCAAAGGTGAGCCCTCCAGCATCTCCACGATCTGCGTGGGGCCCTTCTGCATTTTGCCACTCGACGCGCCTAACCGGTTGCTGGCCCGCTGGCTAGTGGCCACCTTGGCGACGAAATCTACGACAAACACCGCTGGTCTGGTTGCTCCAGACTGGCCCTTGCTCCCCTCCAAAGGAACAATCCCTCTGACCTTGCTGGTCAGAACCAACAGCTGATTTCCGAATCCTCCTACAATTGCTTTTGCCAAGGCTTGTTTGCTTCGATCAAGTCGCCGACACCGCCGACAGCGAGAGCCTGCGTGGGACAGCTCGTGACTCGACTCCTGGACGTCGTCGACCTTCAGGGACCACGTGGCTGCAGAGTCAAGCTACACCTTCCTTCCTGTTTGCACCCGACATCGCCTGGTACCCACCTGGTGCCACGCTGGTCACTGGCTAGTGACTGTGAACACTGTCCCCTCTGCTTACAGGTCTTCAACATCTCCGATCCACCCTTGGATCCACTGCATCTCTCCCGGACCGACCGCCTGCAGCATCTTTGTCTTCAAGCTCCACGGAACAGATAGAAGAAACCCGACGCACTTCGAGGCCTATTGTAGGAAGGTGGATATCTGACTATGGTTACCCCCAAATTTTTGCCTAGTGTCTAGCTGGTTTTTCGACTTAGTTGGCCTGAGATCCTGCCATTCAGGCTCTCAGGCTATCTGCTCTCTCTGTAAAATGGACTCCATGTACCCTAGGTACATACCCAATTGGTTGGATCACCCTGTCAGCCCCTGTACCAGTGTACACTAGGTACCCAGGGCATTGGTGTATCCAAGGCCTGCCAGGGGCTGAAGCATGTATTATGCCACCCCAGGCTTGGCCTAACAATCTGACACAACTGGCTGATCACTCAGCTGGGGTAAGTTGGTGTAATCACCTCTTACTTAGGTGTAGTATACCTATACCTAAACTTAAATGGGACACCTGGTAACCTATAAGTCACTCCTATGGCAGGCCTTAACAATCCTGAAGGCAGAGTGCTTGGTTCCATGTGAGATGGTGCTCTGGCATGAGCTGAGCCTGTCTGCAGTGGTCGGAACAACTTCCTTCTACTGTTTCCAGATATCGTCATACCATATACTCTTAAGTGCATTATGAACCTCGCGGTTAAATGCTATCTTTGGTTTGGCTTTATCAAAACATGTCGAGTAAGGTGTCATACGAATTGGAATACTAACCCCTCGCCAATTCTGGCGACGGGGTTAGCATTCCACCCTTCTAGAGGGACACGACATGTACAGTGCCTGAAACCCGGGTAAAATCAGACATAGCCTCAGCTCCACAAAATGGATGCTGCCACCACAGACACAAGTCTGCCCTCCTGCTGCTGGGAGTCCTTCCAGCTTGGGAGGTGTGGACAAAGGGTTTCCTGCCAGGGGAGGTGCATGCACCACCCCAGACAGGATTTTGTGTATTGGTCAGGTAGGGCTTGAAAGAAACCAGACATGCCTGTGGCTCACAAGGAGCCTCGGGGCATATGCCAGTTCAAACCGGTCCTGGGGCACACCAGTCCCGGGCCTGGGGCGAGCTGGACAAAGGATTGGGGGTGTAACCACCCCCCTTCCTGGTCCCACCCATAGGGAGGGACCTAGCAGGTAGTCCGGCCCCTAGAATCCGAATAAAGGTAGGAGCTGTGTCCTAAGACTTCAGACATCCTGGAATCAACTTGAAACTAAGAAGAAGACGGGAACTTCGACATTCTGCTGCACAGAAGACTGAAGAAAATCTCCCCTGTGGTCAGGGAGTGACCACCTTGCTAACGCAAGCACCACCCAGCGAATCACCGTCTGCTTTGCCGCCGCCTCCCGCCGGAGCCCGAGCCCAGAGACTGACAAGACCTGGACCTCCAGACCTCTCACCGCCCGATCCACAGTCCCTGAAAAGAGGAGACCCGTGGAGGCACCGAGACACGTGGAGCCAGCCATCTTGGAACGACTACGACAAGCTGACCAGTGCAACAACCGAGGCTCCCTCCAAGTTGTGCTTTGGGTCCTGAGAAGCCCAACCCTCGAGCAGCATCTGCACCAAAGGTGAGCCCTCCAGCATCTCCACGATCTGCGTGGGGCCCTTCTGCATTTTGCCACTCGACGCGCCTAACCGGTTGCTGGCCCGCTGGCTAGTGGCCATCTTGGCAACGAAATCTACGACAAACACCGCTGGTCTGGTTGCTCCAGACTGGCCCTTGCTCCCCTCCAAAGGAGCAATCCCTCTGACCTTGCTGGTCAGAACCAACAGCTGATTTCCGAATCCTCCTGCAATTGCTTTTGCCAAGGCTTGTTTGCTTCGATCAAGTCGCCGACACCGCCGACAGCGAGAGCCTGCGTGGGACAGCTCGTGAGCCGACTCCTGGACGTCGTCGACCTTCAGGGACCACGTGGCTGCGGAGACAAGCTACCCCTCATCACCTGTTTGCACCCGACATCGCCTGGTACCCACCTGGTGCCACGCTGGTCACTGGCTAGTGACTGTGAACACTGTCCCCTCTGCTTACAGGTCTTCAACATCTCCGATCCACTCTTGGATCCACTGCATCTCTCCCGGACCGACCGCCTGCAGCATCTTTGTCTTCAAGCTCCACGGAACAGATAGAAGCAACCCGACGCACTTCGAGGCCTATGCACCCGCTTCCTGTGGGTGAGGTAAAGCTGGCACACCTGTGCCCAAGTGTAGTATTACATCTCTAGTGCCTGTGTTCCAAATCTTGAGTTCCTAGTCCATCCGGAAGATTCCTTTTGCAGTAACTTTGTACTTTTTACGCACCCATTGAAACCTATGGGAGCACGCGTGTGACTATTTGCTCTGCACACGCCACCCGTGGACCTCCTGGTCACTAACTGACGTTAGCTCCTTGTAGGCCCAGCGATTCTAGAGGCCTTAGGCCTTTTCCCTTTTCTGTTCGTGGTACTTATACCACTATTTTAGTATATGGTTTGAGTGGCCACCAGGGCCTATCCATATAAAGTGCAACTTCTGTGTATTCTGTGATAATCTTGTTTGACGATTTGTGCTCCTGTGCTCATAAAGAGACTAGGGGTTACTTTGAGAAATAAATACATATATATTTTGAATATATATCTGTGTGGTGTCCTTTCATTGGAATAAAAGGGGGTTGCATTTGGTAAAACAGCTGGCTTAACACGCTTCACGAGTTTAGCCTCAAAGACTGCTTAGCCTACGCTACCACTAGGGCAGCTAGTCCGAAAAGGTTGACTTACAACCACACCATAAGGGTTGCTTGGCATGGTACAAGGTGGTCACTAGAACTAGTGAACAGCATATACCAGGCCAACTTCTCACATTGGTGAGCAGCGGTTGGATTTGAGCTTGCTGTGTTTTACCATTGTAATCTCTTGGTTACCAATTGAAAGATCACATAGGTACCTGTAGGTACATATAAAACAAGATTAGATATACATAAGTTCTACTGAACTTAGTTGTTGTAGAGCAAAGGGAGTAGCACACCCTGACTACAACTACTAGATAGGTTTAGTAGGTAAACCCAAGTGTAGGTAGATTGCAACACATCCACCCACACTTAAGAGCAATGGCCGGGGCAGAGGGGTCCACTGTACCCATCTCTGTTGAGAGTGACCCCCAGAGGGCACCATCCAGCTTTGCTACCCTTAATCAGAATGAGCTCAGGCATTTGGCAACTCTTAGAGGCCTTAAACAGCCCAAGAACCCAAACTCTGCTGAGCTCAGAGAGCTCTTACAGAATGATGAGAATCAGAGAGCACTCAAGAAAGCTTCCCAGTTAGCCCCCTTAGGGACAGGAACAGGAGGCCCCCCTTCTAAAGATGCCACTGAAGTACCCCTTCCCAATAGTCACCCCTTAGATGGGATGCCTACCACAGAGGATGAGAGTGAAAAGGATACTGACAGTAGTGAGGATGAAGGGAGAACTAGCCCAGTGCCAAGTGTTATACTTGGCCCAGCTAAACCAAGGCTATTGGGGACTGACAGTGGGTTCAACCCACTGGATCTCCCCAGTGGACTTAACACAGGGCTGGGAAGGCAAAGGAATCGCTCAGGTGACTCCAATGCTTCCCATGGCTCTAGAGGCTCTCAAGGTCACTCCAGGAGAAGGATGACCACCCCTCAGAGGAGGGAACATGAGGCCAAGATGCAAGAGGCTCAGCTGAGGATCAGGAAGCAGGAGCTAGAAGTAGCCCTGATGGAAGAGAAACTTAGCAAGGCTAGACAGCATAAAGAGAGTGGGTCTATACCCACTGGTGGCAGCATTGTCCCTAAGGACAAAGATAGGGTCTTTGACAATAGGAACCTGTCCAAGATTGTGCCCCCCTACAAAAGTGGGGATGACATCCACAAATGGATGACTGCTCTTGAGAGAGCCTGCAAAGTGCAGCAGGTTCCTGAAGACCAGTGGGCAGCAATCTTATGGCTCTCCTTTGAGGGGAGAGGCAGAGATAGACTCCTCACTGTTAGAGAAGAGGATGTCAGAAATTACAGAGTCCTGAAGAGTGTCCTAGTTGATGGGTTAGGCTTAACCACTGAACAGTACAGGTTAATGTTCAGAGACACCCAGAAGACACAGACTCAGGACTGGTCTGAATATGTGGAATGTGCCACTAAGGCTTTGGAGGGTTGGTTGCTGGGAAGTAAGGTGTCTGATTATACAGGATTGTACAATTTGATGATGAGAGAGCAGATTTTAAGTAATTGTCAAAACCAGCTTCTCCATCAACACCTGGTAGACTCAGATTTGACCTCTCCCCAAGAATTGGGAAAGAGGGCAGATAAATGGGTCAGGACCAGGATCAGGCCTAAAAACCAGGGTGGTGACCAAAAGAAAGATACCACCAAGCCTCAAGAGAAGGGTGGGGATAAAGAAAAAGAGAAACCTTCCTCAGGGCCCCAAAACTCCACACAGGGTGGTGGGTCCCAAGCTCCCTCCTCTACCACAGCTAAAAAGCCCTACTGCCATGAGTGTAAAACTCCTGGGCATTGGAAAACTGACAGCGGTTGCCCAAGGGCTAAAAACAAAACTGTTCCTCCAATTACTCCTGTCACACCACCTATTACTGTCAGCAGTAATCCCCCAGGTGGTGGGAGTGCCCCCAGAAATCTGGGTGGGTTTACTTGGGGAACACAGGGGGACCCTGGCTTAGCCAATTCCCCTACAGCAACCACTCTTGTCTGTGATGGTGGCATGGGGTTTGCCAACTTCACTGCCTGTCCCAACACTTTGGGTAGGTACAGACAGGAGCCCTACATCAATGGTACAAAAGCTGAGGCCTACAGAGACACTGGGGCTAGCATCACAATGGTGGCCCATTGGCTAGTTCCCTCTGAGCAGCTTTTGCCCGGTTTCTCCTACCAGGTGACTAACATTGATGGCAAACAGAACAGTCATCCCATGGCAGAGGTATGTCTCAGCTGGGGAGGGGTCACTGGCCCTAAAAGGGTAGCAGTGTCCCCAACCTTGCCTGTAGACTGCTTACTGGGGAATGACTTAGAACTCTCAGCTTGGGCTGGAGTTGAACAAGACACCCATTCTAAAATGGTAGGCCTTTCACAAAAGGGTAGGGGGGTTGTGCCATTCACAACCCCTGTCCAAATAGATTTCCTCCCTGAAAAGGTTGGAAGGGCAGTGGTAGCCACAGCCCAGGCACAGACAGACTTCCCTGTAGGGACTGGCAGAGCTGTGACAGTCACAGCTCAAACACAAACTGAGTGCCCCCCTGAAAAGGTTGGCAAGGCTGTAATGGTCTCAGCCTATACTCAGACTGACATAGGTGTAGTGAAGCCTGAAACAATGGATCACTCCACACAAACTGAGAGTAGTGGGGAGGAAGAAAAGTCTCCCTCTCCCCAGACATTAGGAAAAGGTCAGCCTCCTCAGGGATCTGACCTCACCCCTTGTGAAGGAACTGCCCCAGAGGTAGCCAGGCCTGGCCTGGCAGAGCCTCTGATGTCAGTGGCCCCTTCCAAGGTGGGATCCAGTCTGGTGCAGGTAGCCTGCCTCTCTCTACCCTGCCTCAGTCAGCCCAGGGCTGCAGAGGTCAGGGAGGCCAGTGGACCCCCAGAGGGCCCCTGTCCACAAGAACCCCCCCATCAAAAGAATGAGGATTGCCTGGCTAGTAGCCCTAGTCAGGTGATGGGTAAAAACATTCCTGAGGGATCTCCTTTACAGGTAGTTAGGGACCTCCCCCAGGGGGATTCTGTTGGGCACAGGCAAACATGGGACCTTAGGGCCCCAAACCTGACCTGTCCCTCCAGTAAGCCCACAAAAGGGACCCAGCCTCCAGCTTTAGGTAGCCAGAGGCTGACCCTGAGAGCACAGTGCAACTCAGTTAAAGAAAGAAAGGCATCCATGGTGGAGGATGATTGGAGGAAGCTGAGGCCTCACTTTGAGGACACTCACTTCAGTACTCCATCTCAACACCAGCCTTTTACTTTGCCAAGACACACCACAGGTAGAGATTCCCTATGGTGGAGACCCTCTGATACCCTTAGGGTGAGGGATTGCTTAGTGGACCATGAGACAGGGGGTAACCATGCCAGTGCTGGTTCCTCCTTATATGGCCACTTGGGCAATATAGGCTTACCTGGTCAAGGTCAGCCTTATCTCCCTTCGTTTGGGGGGGGGTTGTGTAGGAAGGTGGATATCTGACTATGGTTACCCCCAAATTTTTGCCTAGTGTCTAGCTGGTTTTTCGACTTAGTTGGCCTGAGATCCTGCCATTCAGGCTCTCAGGCTATCTGCTCTCTCTGTAAAATGGACTCCATGTACCCTAGGTACATACCCAATTGGTTGGATCACCCTGTCAGCCCCTGTACCAGTGTACACTAGGTACCCAGGGCATTGGTGTATCCAAGGCCTGCCAGGGGCTGAAGCATGTATTATGCCACCCCAGGCTTGGCCTAACAATCTGACACAACTGGCTGATCACTCAGCTGGGGTAAGTTGGTGTAATCACCTCTTACTTAGGTGTAGTATACCTATACCTAAACTTAAATGGGACACCTGGTAACCTATAAGTCACTCCTATGGCAGGCCTTAACAATCCTGAAGGCAGAGTGCTTGGTTCCATGTGAGATGGTGCTCTGGCATGAGCTGAGCCTGTCTGCAGTGGTCGGAACAACTTCCTTCTACTGTTTCCAGATATCGTCATACCATATACTCTTAAGTGCATTATGAACCTCGCGGTTAAATGCTATCTTTGGTTTGGCTTTATCAAAACATGTCGAGTAAGGTGTCATACGAATTGGAATACTAACCCCTCGCCAATTCTGGCGACGGGGTTAGCATTCCACCCTTCTAGAGGGACACGACATGTACAGTGCCTGAAACCCGGGTAAAATCAGACATAGCCTCAGCTCCACAAAATGGATGCTGCCACCACAGACACAAGTCTGCCCTCCTGCTGCTGGGAGTCCTTCCAGCTTGGGAGGTGTGGACAAAGGGTTTCCTGCCAGGGGAGGTGCATGCACCACCCCAGACAGGATTTTGTGTATTGGTCAGGTAGGGCTTGAAAGAAACCAGACATGCCTGTGGCTCACAAGGAGCCTCGGGGCATATGCCAGTTCAAACCGGTCCTGGGGCACACCAGTCCCGGGCCTGGGGCGAGCTGGACAAAGGATTGGGGGTGTAACCACCCCCCTTCCTGGTCCCACCCATAGGGAGGGACCTAGCAGGTAGTCCGGCCCCTAGAATCCGAATAAAGGTAGGAGCTGTGTCCTAAGACTTCAGACATCCTGGAATCAACTTGAAACTAAGAAGAAGACGGGAACTTCGACATTCTGCTGCACAGAAGACTGAAGAAAATCTCCCCTGTGGTCAGGGAGTGACCACCTTGCTAACGCAAGCACCACCCAGCGAATCACCGTCTGCTTTGCCGCCGCCTCCCGCCGGAGCCCGAGCCCAGAGACTGACAAGACCTGGACCTCCAGACCTCTCACCGCCCGATCCACAGTCCCTGAAAAGAGGAGACCCGTGGAGGCACCGAGACACGTGGAGCCAGCCATCTTGGAACGACTACGACAAGCTGACCAGTGCAACAACCGAGGCTCCCTCCAAGTTGTGCTTTGGGTCCTGAGAAGCCCAACCCTCGAGCAGCATCTGCACCAAAGGTGAGCCCTCCAGCATCTCCACGATCTGCGTGGGGCCCTTCTGCATTTTGCCACTCGACGCGCCTAACCGGTTGCTGGCCCGCTGGCTAGTGGCCATCTTGGCGACGAAATCTACGACAAACACCGCTGGTCTGGTTGCTCCAGACTGGCCCTTGCTCCCCTCCAAAGGAGCAATCCCTCTGACCTTGCTGGTCAGAACCAACAGCTGATTTCCGAATCCTCCTGCAATTGCTTTTGCCAAGGCTTGTTTGCTTCGATCAAGTCGCCGACACCGCCGACAGCGAGAGCCTGCGTGGGACAGCTCGTGAGCCGACTCCTGGACGTCGTCGACCTTCAGGGACCACGTGGCTGCGGAGACAAGCTACCCCTCATCACCTGTTTGCACCCGACATCGCCTGGTACCCACCTGGTGCCACGCTGGTCACTGGCTAGTGACTGTGAACACTGTCCCCTCTGCTTACAGGTCTTCAACATCTCCGATCCACTCTTGGATCCACTGCATCTCTCCCGGACCGACCGCCTGCAGCATCTTTGTCTTCAAGCTCCACGGAACAGATAGAAGCAACCCGACGCACTTCGAGGCCTATGCACCCGCTTCCTGTGGGTGAGGTAAAGCTGGCACACCTGTGCCCAAGTGTAGTATTACATCTCTAGTGCCTGTGTTCCAAATCTTGAGTTCCTAGTCCATCCGGAAGATTCCTTTTGCAGTAACTTTGTACTTTTTACGCACCCATTGAAACCTATGGGAGCACGCGTGTGACTATTTGCTCTGCACACGCCACCCGTGGACCTCCTGGTCACTAACTGACGTTAGCTCCTTGTAGGCCCAGCGATTCTAGAGGCCTTAGGCCTTTTCCCTTTTCTGTTCGTGGTACTTATACCACTATTTTAGTATATGGTTTGAGTGGCCACCAGGGCCTATCCATATAAAGTGCAACTTCTGTGTATTCTGTGATAATCTTGTTTGACGATTTGTGCTCCTGTGCTCATAAAGAGACTAGGGGTTACTTTGAGAAATAAATACATATATATTTTGAATATATATCTGTGTGGTGTCCTTTCATTGGTATAAAAGGGGGTTGCATTTGGTAAAACAGCTGGCTTAACACGCTTCACGAGTTTAGCCTCAAAGACTGCTTAGCCTACGCTACCACTAGGGCAGCTAGTCCGAAAAGGTTGACTTACAACCACACCATAAGGGTTGCTTGGCATGGTACAAGGTGGTCACTAGAACTAGTGAACAGCATATACCAGGCCAACTTCTCACACCTATGCACCCGCTTCCTGTGGGTGAGGTAAAGCTGGCACACCTGTGCCCAAGTGTAGTATTACATCTCTAGTGCCTGTGTTCCAAATCTTAAGTTCCTAGGTCATCCGGAAGATTCCTTTTGCAGTAACTTTGTACTTTTTACGCACCCATTGAAACCTATGGGAGCACGCGTGTGACTATTTGCTCTGCACACGCCACCCGTGGACCTCCTGGTCACTAACTGACGTTAGCTCCTTGTAGGCCCAGCGATTCTAGAGGCCCTAGGCCTTTTTCCTTTTCTGTTCGTGGTACTTATACCACTATTTTAGTATATGGTTTGAGTGGCCACCAGGGCCTATCCATATAACGTGCAACTTCTGTGTATTCTGTGATAATCTTGTTTGACGATTTGTGCTCCTGTGCTCATAAAGAGACTAGGGGTTACTTTGAGAAATAAATACATATATATTTTGAATATATATCTGTGTGGTGTCCTTTCATTGGTATAAAAGGGGGTTGCATTTGGTAAAACAGCTGGCTTAACACGCTTCACGAGTTTAGCCTCAAAGACTGCTTAGCCTACGCTACCACTAGGGCAGCTAGTCCGAAAAGGTTGACTTACAACCACACCATAAGGGTTGCTTGGCATGGTACAAGGTGATCACTTTAACTAGTGAGCATCATATACCAGGCCAACTTCTCACAGGCGTGCAGCAGTGTGTGGCATGCAGCAGTGTTTTGTGTAGCATTGTGCGGCGTGCAGTAGTGTTTCGTGTAGCAGTGTGTGGCGTGCAGCAGTGTTCGGCGTGCAGCAGTGTGCGGTGAGCAGCAGTGTGCTGCGTGCAGCAGTGTGTGGCGTGCAGCAGTGTGTGGCGTGCAGCGGCATGCAGCAGTGTGTGGTTTGCAGCAGTGTGTAGCGTGCAGCAGTGTGTGGCATGCATCAGTGTGTGGTGTGCAGCTGTGTTTCGTGTAGCAGTGTGCGGCGTGCAGCAGTGTGCGGCATGCAGCAATGTGTGACATGCAGCAGTGTGTGGCGTGCAGCAGTGTGTGGCTTGCAGCGGCATGCAGTGTGTGGCATGCAGCAGTGTGTGGCGTGCAGCAGTGTGTGGCATGCAGCAGTTTGCGGCATGCAGCAGTGTGTGCCATGCAGCAGTGTGTGGCGTGCAGCAGTGTGTGGCATGCATCAGTGTGTGGTGTGCAGCAGTGTTTCGTGTAGCAGTGTGCAGCGTGCAGCAGTGTGCGGCATGCAGCAGTGTGCGACATGCAGCAGTGTGCGGTGTGCAGCAGTGTGTGGCGTGCAGCAGTGTGTGGCGTGCAGCAGTGTGTGGTGTGCAGCGGCATGCAGCAGTGTGTGGTGTGCAGCAGTGTGCTGCGTGCAGCAGTGTGTGACGTGCAGCAGTGTGTGGCGTGCAGCAGTGTGTGGCGTGCAGTGGCATGCAGCAGTTTGTGGTGTGCAGCAGTGTGTGGCGTGCAGCAGTGTGTGGCGTGTAGCAGTGTGCGGCGTGCAGCAGTCTGCGGTGTGCAGCAGTGTGAGGCGTGCAGCAGTGTGTGGCTTGCAGCGGCATGCAGCAGTGTGTGGCGTGCAGCAGTGTGTGGCGTGTAGCAGTGTGCGGCGTGCAGCAGTCTGCGGTGTGCAGCAGTGTGAGGCGTGCAGCAGTGTGTGGCTTGCAGCGGCATGCAGCAGTGTGTGGCATGCAGCATTGTGGGGCGTGCAGCAGTGTGCGGCGTGCAGCAGTGTGTGGCATGCAGCAGTGTTTTGTGTAGCATTGTGCGGCGTGCAGCAGTGTTTCGTGTAGCAGTGTGTGGCGTGCAGCAGTGTTCGGCGTGCAGCAGTGTGCGGTGAGCAGCAGTGTGCTGCGTGCAGCAGTGTGTGGCGTGCAGCAGTGTGTGGCGTGCAGCGGCATGCAGCAGTGTGTGGTGTGCAGCAGTGTGTAGCGTGCAGCAGTGTGTGGCATGCATCAGTGTGTGGTGTGCAGCTGTGTTTCGTGCAGCAGTGTGCGGCATGCAGCAATGTGTGACATGCAGCAGTGTGTGGCATGCAGCAGTGTGTGGCTTGCAGCGGCATGCAGTGTGTGGCATGCAGCAGTGTGTGGCGTGCAGCAGTGTGTGGCATGCACCAGTTTGCGGCATGCAGCAGTGTGTGCCATGCAGCAGTGTGTGGCGTGCAGCAGTGTGTGGCATGCATCAGTGTGTGGTGTGCAGCAGTGTTTCGTGTAGCAGTGTGCGGCGTGCAGCAGTGTGCGGCATGCAGCAGTGTGCGACATGCATCAGTGTGCGGTGTGCAGCAGTGTGTGGTGTGCAGCAGTGTGTGGCATGCAGCAGTGTGCAGCGTGCAGCAGTGTGCTGCGTGCAGCAGTGTGTGGCGTGCAGCAGTGTGTGGTGTGCAGCAGTGTGTGGCGTGCAGCGGCATGCAGCAGTTTGTGGCGTGCAGCAGTGTGTAGTGTGCAGCAGTGTGTAGCATGCAGCAGTGTGTGGCGTGCAGCAGTGTGCGGCGTGCAGCAGTGTGTGGCATGCAGCAGTGTTTGGCATGCAACAGTGTGTGGCGTGCAGCGGCATGCAGCAGTGTGTGGCGTGCAGCAGTGTGCGGCGTGCAGCAGTGTGCGGCATGCAGCAGTGTGCGGCGTGCAGCAGTGTGTGGCGTGCAGCAGTGTTTGGCGTGCAGCGGCATGCAGCAGTGTGTGGCGTGCAGCAGTGTGCGGCGTGCAGCAGTGTGCGGCATGCAGCAGTGTGCGGCGTGCAGCAGTGTGTGGCGTGCAGCAGTGTTTGGCGTGCAGCGGCATGCAGCAGTTTGTGGTGTGCAGCAGTGTGTGGCGTGCAGCAGTGTGTGGCGTGTAGCAGTGTGCGGCGTGCAGCAGTCTGTGGTGTGCAGCAGTGTGAGGAGTGCAGCAGTGTGTGGCTTGCAGCGGCATGCAGCAGTGTGTGGCGTGCAGCAGTGTGTGGCGTGCAGCAGTGTGCGGTGTGCAGCAGTGTGCGGCATGCAGCAGTGTGCGGCGTGCAGCATTGTGAGGCGTGCAGCAGTGTGCGGCGTGCAGCAGTGTGTGGCGTGCAGCAGTGTTTTGTGTAGCATTGTGCGGCGTGCAGCAGTGTTTCGTGTAGCAGTGTGTGGCGTGCAGAAGTGTTTGGCGTGCAGCAGTGTGCGGTGAGCAGCAGTGTGCTGTGTGCAGCAGTGTGTGGCGTGCAGCAGTGTGTGGCGTGCAGTGGCATGCAGCAGTGTGTGGTGTGCAGCAGTGTGTGGCGTGCAGCAGTGTGTGGCATGCATCAGTGTGTGGTGTGCAGCAGTGTTTCGTGTAGCAGTGTGCGGCGTGCAGCAGTGTGCGGCATGCAGCAGTGTGTGACATGCAGCAGTGTGTGGCGTGCAGCAGTGTGTGGCTTGCAGCGGCATGCAGCAGTGTGTGGCATGCAGCAGTGTGTGGCGTGCAGCAGTGTGTGGCATGCAGCAGTGTGATACACCAATGCCCTGGGTACCTAGTGTACACTGGTACAGGGGCTCTCAGGGTGATCCACTTCCAATTGGTTGTGCACCTAGGGTGCATAGTGTAAATTTAGTAGAGAGAACAGCAGGCTGGGGGTCTGATTGGCAGGCCCACAGCCTCAATATGTCAAAAACCAGTGAAGCAAAAAGCAAAAATTTGGGGTGACCATAGGATAGCAGACCCTACTCTCCTACAGGCATGCAGCGGCATGCAGCAGTTTGTGGTGTGCAGCAGTGTGTGGCGTGCAGCAGTGTGTGGTGTGTAGCAGTGTGCGGCGTGCAGCAGTCTGCGGTGTGCAGCAGTATGAGGCGTGCAGCAGTGTGTGGCTCGCAGCGGCATGCAGCAGTGTGTGGCGTGCAGGAGTGTGTGGCGTGTAGCAGTGTGCGGCGTGTAGCAGTGTGCAGCGTGCAGCAGTGTGCTGCGTGCAGCAGTGTCATGCAGCATGCAGCAGTGAGTAATGCAGCAGTGTGCAGCAGTGTGCGGCGTGCAGCAGTGTGTGCCATGCAGCAGTGTGTGGCGTGCAGCAGTGTTTCGTGTAGCATTGTGCGGTGTGTAGCAGTGTGTAGCATGCAGCAGTGTGTGGTGTGCAGCAGTGTTTCGTGTAGCAGTGTGCGGCGTGCAGTAGTGTGTGGCGTGCAGCAGTGTGCGGCATGCAGCAGTGTGTGGCGTGCAGCAGTGGGTGGCTTGCAGCGGCATGCAGCAGTGTGTGGCGTGCAGCAGTGTGTGGCATGCAGCAGTGTGTGGCTTGCAGCAGCATGCAGCAGTGTGTGGCATGCAGCAGTGTGTGGCGTACAGCAGTGTGTGGCGAGTAGCAGTGTGCGGTGTGCAGCAGTGTGCAGCAGTCTGCGGCGTGCAGCAGTGTGTGCTGTGCAGCAGTGTTTCGTATAGCATTGTGCGGCGTGTAGCAGTGTGCGGTGTGCAGCAGTGTGTGGCGTGCAGCAGTGTGTGGCATGCAGCAGTGTGTGGCGTGCAGCAGTGTGCGGCGTGCAGCAGTGTGTGGCATGCAGCAATGTTTGGCGTGCAGCAGTGTGTGGCGTGCAGCGGCATGCAGCAGTGTGTGGCGTGCAGCAGTGTGCGGCATGCAGCAGTGTGTGGCATACAGCAGTGTGCAGCGTGCAGCATTGTGGGGCGTGCAGCAGTGTGCGGCGTGCAGCAGTGTGTGGCATGCAGCAGTGTTTTGTGTAGCATTGTGCGGCGTGCAGTAGTGTTTCGTGTAGCAGTGTGTGGCGTGCAGCAGTGTTCGGCGTGCAGCAGTGTGCGGTGAGCAGCAGTGTGCTGCGTGCAGCAGTGTGTGGCGTGCAGCAGTGTGTGGCGTGCAGCGGCATGCAGCAGTGTGTGGTTTGCAGCAGTGTGTAGCGTGCAGCAGTGTGTGGCATGCATCAGTGTGTGGTGTGCAGCTGTGTTTCGTGTAGCAGTGTGCGGCGTGCAGCAGTGTGCGGCATGCAGCAATGTGTGACATGCAGCAGTGTGTGGCGTGCAGCAGTGTGTGGCTTGCAGCGGCATGCAGTGTGTGGCATGCAGCAGTGTGTGGCGTGCAGCAGTGTGTGGCATGCAGCAGTTTGCGGCATGCAGCAGTGTGTGCCATGCAGCAGTGTGTGGCGTGCAGCAGTGTGTGGCATGCATCAGTGTGTGGTGTGCAGCAGTGTTTCGTGTAGCAGTGTGCAGCGTGCAGCAGTGTGCGGCATGCAGCAGTGTGCGACATGCAGCAGTGTGCGGTGTGCAGCAGTGTGTGGCGTGCAGCAGTGTTTGGCGTGCAGCAGTGTGTGGTGTGCAGCGGCATGCAGCAGTGTGTGGTGTGCAGCAGTGTGCTGCGTGCAGCAGTGTGTGACGTGCAGCAGTGTGTGGCGTGCAGCAGTGTGTGGCGTGCAGTGGCATGCAGCAGTTTGTGGTGTGCAGCAGTGTGTGGCGTGCAGCAGTGTGTGGCGTGTAGCAGTGTGCGGCGTGCAGCAGTCTGCGGTGTGCAGCAGTGTGAGGCGTGCAGCAGTGTGTGGCTTGCAGCGGCATGCAGCAGTGTGTGGCGTGCAGCAGTGTGTGGCGTGTAGCAGTGTGCGGCGTGCAGCAGTCTGCGGTGTGCAGCAGTGTGTGGCGTGCAGCAGTGTGTGGCATGCAGCAGTGTGATACACCAATGCCCTGGGTACCTAGTGTACACTGGTACAGGGGCTCTCAGGGTGATCCACTTCCAATTGGTTGTGCACCTAGGGTGCATAGTGTAAATTTAGTAGAGAGAACAGCAGGCTGGGGGTCTGATTGGCAGGCCCACAGCCTCAATATGTCAAAAACCAGTGAAGCAAAAAGCAAAAATTTGGGGTGACCATAGGATAGCAGACCCTACTCTCCTACAGGCGTGCAACGGCATGCAGCAGTTTGTGGTGTGCAGCAGTGTGTGGCGTGCAGCAGTGTGTGGTGTGTAGCAGTGTGCGGCGTGCAGCAGTCTGCGGTGTGCAGCAGTATGAGGCGTGCAGCAGTGTGTGGCTCGCAGCGGCATGCAGCAGTGTGTGGCGTGCAGGAGTGTGTGGCGTGTAGCAGTGTGCGGCGTGTAGCAGTGTGCAGCGTGCAGCAGTGTGCTGCGTGCAGCAGTGTCATGCAGCATGCAGCAGTGAGTAATGCAGCAGTGTGCAGCAGTGTGCGGCGTGCAGCAGTGTGTGCCATGCAGCAGTGTGTGGCGTGCAGCAGTGTTTCGTGTAGCATTGTGCGGTGTGTAGCAGTGTGTAGCATGCAGCAGTGTGTGGTGTGCAGCAGTGTTTCGTGTAGCAGTGTGCGGCGTGCAGTAGTGTGTGGCGTGCAGCAGTGTGCGGCATGCAGCAGTGTGTGGCGTGCAGCAGTGGGTGGCTTGCAGCGGCATGCAGCAGTGTGTGGCGTGCAGCAGTGTGTGGCATGCAGCAGTGTGTGGCTTGCAGCAGCATGCAGCAGTGTGTGGCATGCAGCAGTGTGTGGCGTACAGCAGTGTGTGGCGAGTAGCAGTGTGCGGTGTGCAGCAGTGTGCAGCAGTCTGCGGCGTGCAGCAGTGTGTGCTGTGCAGCAGTGTTTCGTATAGCATTGTGCGGCGTGTAGCAGTGTGCGGTGTGCAGCAGTGTGTGGCGTGCAGCAGTGTGTGGCATGCAGCAGTGTGTGGCGTGCAGCAGTGTGCGGCGTGCAGCAGTGTGTGGCATGCAGCAATGTTTGGCGTGCAGCAGTGTGTGGCGTGCAGCGGCATGCAGCAGTGTGTGGCGTGCAGCAGTGTGCGGCATGCAGCAGTGTGTGGCATACAGCAGTGTGCAGCGTGCAGCATTGTGGGGCGTGCAGCAGTGTGCGGCGTGCAGCAGTGTGTGGCATGCAGCAGTGTTTTGTGTAGCATTGTGCGGCGTGCAGTAGTGTTTCGTGTAGCAGTGTGTGGCGTGCAGCAGTGTTCGGCGTGCAGCAGTGTGCGGTGAGCAGCAGTGTGCTGCGTGCAGCAGTGTGTGGCGTGCAGCAGTGTGTGGCGTGCAGCGGCATGCAGCAGTGTGTGGTTTGCAGCAGTGTGTAGCGTGCAGCAGTGTGTGGCATGCATCAGTGTGTGGTGTGCAGCTGTGTTTCGTGTAGCAGTGTGCGGCGTGCAGCAGTGTGCGGCATGCAGCAATGTGTGACATGCAGCAGTGTGTGGCGTGCAGCAGTGTGTGGCTTGCAGCGGCATGCAGTGTGTGGCATGCAGCAGTGTGTGGCGTGCAGCAGTGTGTGGCATGCAGCAGTTTGCGGCATGCAGCAGTGTGTGCCATGCAGCAGTGTGTGGCGTGCAGCAGTGTGTGGCATGCATCAGTGTGTGGTGTGCAGCAGTGTTTCGTGTAGCAGTGTGCAGCGTGCAGCAGTGTGCGGCATGCAGCAGTGTGCGACATGCAGCAGTGTGCGGTGTGCAGCAGTGTGTGGCGTGCAGCAGTGTGTGGCGTGCAGCAGTGTGTGGTGTGCAGCGGCATGCAGCAGTGTGTGGTGTGCAGCAGTGTGCTGCGTGCAGCAGTGTGTGACGTGCAGCAGTGTGTGGCGTGCAGCAGTGTGTGGCGTGCAGTGGCATGCAGCAGTTTGTGGTGTGCAGCAGTGTGTGGCGTGCAGCAGTGTGTGGCGTGTAGCAGTGTGCGGCGTGCAGCAGTCTGCGGTGTGCAGCAGTGTGAGGCGTGCAGCAGTGTGTGGCTTGCAGCGGCATGCAGCAGTGTGTGGCGTGCAGCAGTGTGTGGCGTGTAGCAGTGTGCGGCGTGCAGCAGTCTGCGGTGTGCAGCAGTGTGAGGCGTGCAGCAGTGTGTGGCTTGCAGCGGCATGCAGCAGTGTGTGGCATGCAGCATTGTGGGGCGTGCAGCAGTGTGCGGCGTGCAGCAGTGTGTGGCATGCAGCAGTGTTTTGTGTAGCATTGTGCGGCGTGCAGCAGTGTTTCGTGTAGCAGTGTGTGGCGTGCAGCAGTGTTCGGCGTGCAGCAGTGTGCGGTGAGCAGCAGTGTGCTGCGTGCAGCAGTGTGTGGCGTGCAGCAGTGTGTGGCGTGCAGCGGCATGCAGCAGTGTGTGGTGTGCAGCAGTGTGTAGCGTGCAGCAGTGTGTGGCATGCATCAGTGTGTGGTGTGCAGCTGTGTTTCGTGCAGCAGTGTGCGGCATGCAGCAATGTGTGACATGCAGCAGTGTGTGGCATGCAGCAGTGTGTGGCTTGCAGCGGCATGCAGTGTGTGGCATGCAGCAGTGTGTGGCGTGCAGCAGTGTGTGGCATGCACCAGTTTGCGGCATGCAGCAGTGTGTGCCATGCAGCAGTGTGTGGCGTGCAGCAGTGTGTGGCATGCATCAGTGTGTGGTGTGCAGCAGTGTTTCGTGTAGCAGTGTGCGGCGTGCAGCAGTGTGCGGCATGCAGCAGTGTGCGACATGCATCAGTGTGCGGTGTGCAGCAGTGTGTGGTGTGCAGCAGTGTGTGGCATGCAGCAGTGTGCAGCGTGCAGCAGTGTGCTGCGTGCAGCAGTGTGTGGCGTGCAGCAGTGTGTGGTGTGCAGCAGTGTGTGGCGTGCAGCGGCATGCAGCAGTTTGTGGCATGCAGCAGTGTGTAGTGTGCAGCAGTGTGTAGCATGCAGCAGTGTGTGGCGTGCAGCAGTGTGCGGCGTGCAGCAGTGTGTGGCATGCAGCAGTGTTTGGCATGCAACAGTGTGTGGCGTGCAGCGGCATGCAGCAGTGTGTGGCGTGCAGCAGTGTGCGGCGTGCAGCAGTGTGCGGCATGCAGCAGTGTGCGGCGTGCAGCAGTGTGTGGCGTGCAGCAGTGTTTGGCGTGCAGCGGCATGCAGCAGTGTGTGGCGTGCAGCAGTGTGCGGCGTGCAGCAGTGTGCGGCATGCAGCAGTGTGCGGCGTGCAGCAGTGTGTGGCGTGCAGCAGTGTTTGGCGTGCAGCGGCATGCAGCAGTTTGTGGTGTGCAGCAGTGTGTGGCGTGCAGCAGTGTGTGGCGTGTAGCAATGTGCGGCGTGCAGCAGTCTGTGGTGTGCAGCAGTGTGAGGAGTGCAGCAGTGTGTGGCTTGCAGCGGCATGCAGCAGTGTGTGGCGTGCAGCAGTGTGTGGCGTGTAGCAGTGTGCGGCGTGCAGCAGTCTGCGGTGTGCAGCAGTGTGAGGCGTGCAGCAGTGTGTGGCTTGCAGCAGCATGCAGCAGTGTGTGGCGTGCAGGAGTGTGTGGCGTGTAGCAGTGTGCGGCGTGTAGCAGTGTGCGGCATGCAGCAGTGTGTGGCGTGCAGCAGTGTGTGGCTTGCAGCGGCATGCAGCAGTGTGTGGCGTGCAGCAGTGTGTGGCGTGCAGCAGTGTGTGGCGTGCAGCAGTGTGAGGCTTGCAGCGGCATGCAGCAGTGTGTGGCATGCAGCAGTGTGTGGCATGCAGCAGTGTGTGGCGTGTAGCAGTGTGTGGCGTGCAGCAGTGTGCAGCAGTCTGCGGCGTGCAGCAGTGTGTGCTGTGCAGCAGTGTTTCGTATAGCATTGTGCGGCGTGTAGCAGTGTGCGGTGTGCAGCAGTGTGTGGCGTGCAGCAGTGTGTGACATGCAGCAGTGTGTGGTGTGCAGCAATGTGCGGCGTGCAGCAGTGTGTGGCGTGCAGCAATGTGCGGTGTGCAGCAGTGTGTGGCATGCAGCAGTGTGCTGCGTGCAGCAGTGTGTGGCGTGCAGCAGTGTGTGGCGTGCAGCGGCATGCAGCAGTGTGTGGTGTGCAGCAGTGTGCTGCGTGCAGCAGTGTGTGACGTGCAGCAGTGTGTGGCATGCAGCAGTGTGTGGCGTGCAGTGGCATGCAGCAGTTTGTGGTGTGCAGCAGTGTGTGGCGTTCAGCAGTGTGTGGCGTGTAGCAGTGTGCGGCGTGCAGCAGTCTGCGGTGTGCAGCAGTGTGAGGCGTGCAGCAGTGTGTGGCTTGCAGCGGCATGCAGCAGTGTGTGGCGTGCAGCATTGTGGGGCGTGCAGCAGTGTGCGGCGTGCAGCAGTGTGTGGCATGCAGCAGTGTGTGGCATGCAGCAGTGTTTTGTGTAGCATTGTGCGGCGTGCAGCAGTGTTTCGTGTAGCAGTGTGTGGCGTGCAGCAGTGTTCGGCGTGCAGCAGTGTGCAGTGTGCAGCAGTGTGCTGCGTGCAGCAGTGTGTGGCGTGCAGCAGTGTGTGGCGTGCAGCGGCATGCAGCAGTGTGTGGTGTGCAGCAGTGTGTAGCGTGCAGCAGTGTGTGGCATGCATCAGTGTGTGGTGTGCAGCTGTGTTTCATGTAGCAGTGTGCGGTGTGCAGCAGTGTGCGGCATGCAGCAATGTGTGACATGCAGCAGTGTGTGGCGTGCAGCAGTGTGTGGCATGCAGCAGTGTGTGGTGTGCAGCAGTGTTTCGTGTAGCAGTGTACGGCGTGCAGCAGTGTGCAGCATGCAGCAGTGTGCGACATGCAGCAGTGTGCGGTGTGCAGCAGTGTGTGGCATGCAGCAGTGTGCGGCATGCAGCAGTGTGCGGCATGCAGCAGTGTGCTGCGTGCAGCAGTGTGTGGCATGCAGCAGTGTGTGGCGTGCAGCAGTGTGTGGCGTGCAGCGGCATGCAGCAGTTTTTGGCATGCAGCAGTGTGTGGCATGCAGCAGTGTGTGGCGTGTAGCAGTCTGCGGTGTGCAGCAGTCTGCGGTGTGCAGCAGTTTGAGGCATGCAGCAGTGTGCGGCGTGCAGCAGTGTGTGGCGTGCAGCAGTGTGTGGCGTGCCGCAGTGTGTGGCATGCAACAGTGTTTTGTGTAGCAGTGTGCGGTGTGCAGCAGTGTGTGGCATGCAGCAGTGTGCTGCGTGCAGCAGTGTGTGGCGTGCAGCAGTGTGTGGAGTGCAGCGGCATGCAGCAGTGTGTGGTGTGCAGCAGTGTGCTGCATGCAGCAGTGTGTGACGTGCAGCAGTGTGTGGCGTGCAGCAGTGTGTGGCGTGCAGCGGCATGCAGCAGTTTGTGGTGTGCAGCAGTGTGTGGCATGCAGCAGTGTGTAGCGTGTAGCAGTGTGCGGCGTGCAGCAGTCTGCGATGTGCAGCAGTGTGAGGTGTGCAGCAGTGTGTGGCTTGCAGCGGCATGCAGCAGTGTGTGGCGTGCAGCAGTGTGTGGCGTGTAGCAGTGTGCGGCGTGCAGCAGTCTGCGGTGTGCAGCAGTGTGAGGCGTGCAGCAGTGTGTGGCTTGCAGCGGCATGCAGCAGTGTGTGGCGTGTAGCAGTGTGCGGTGTGTAGCAGTGTGCGGCATGCAGCAGTGTGTGGCGTGCAGCAGTGTGTGGCTTGCAGCGGCATGCAGCAGTGTGTGGCGTGCAGCAGTGTGTGGTGTGCAGCAGTGTGTGGCATGCAGCAGTGTGTGGCTTGCAGCAGCATGCAGCAGTGTGTGGCATGCAGCAGTGTGTGGCATACAGCAGTGTGTGGCGTGTAGCAGTGTGCGGCGTGCAGCAGTGTGCAGCAGTCTGCGGCGTGCAGCAGTGTGTGCTGTGCAGCAGTGTTTCGTATAGCATCGTGCGGTGTGTAGCAGTGTGCGGTGTGCAGCAGTGTGTGGCGTGCAGCAGTGTGTTGCATGCAGCAGTGTGTGGTGTGCAGCAATGTGCGGCGTGCAGCAGTGTGTGGCGTGCAGCAGTCTTTGGCGTGCAGCAGTGTGTGGCGTGCAGCGGCATGCAGCAGTGTGTGGCGTGCAGCAGTGTGCGGCGTGCAGCAGTGTGCGGCATGCAGCAGTGTGCGGCGTGCAGCATTGTGAGGCGTGCAGCAGTGTGCGGCGTGCAGCAGTGTGTGGCGTGCAGCAGTGTTTTGTGTAGCATTGTGCGGCGTGCAGCAGTGTTTCGTGTAGCAGTGTGTGGCGTGCAGCAGTGTTTGGCGTGCAGCAGTGTGCGGTGAGCAGCAGTGTGCTGTGTGCAGCAGTGTGTGGCGTGCAGCAGTGTGTGGCGTGCAGTGGCATGCAGCAGTGTGTGGTGTGCAGCAGTGTGTGGCGTGCAGCAGTGTGTGGCATGCATCAGTGTGTGGTGTGCAGCAGTGTTTCGTGTAGCAGTGTGCGGCGTGCAGCAGTGTGCGGCATGTAGCAGTGTGTGACATGCAGCAGTGTGTGGCGTGCAGCAGTGTGTGGCTTGCAGCGGCATGCAGCAGTGTGTGGCATGCAGCAGTGTGTGGCGTGCAGCAGTGTGTGGCATGCAGCAGTGTGCGGCATGCAGCAGTGTGTGCCATGCAGCAGTGTGTGGCGTGCAGCAGTGTGTGGCATGCATCAATGTGTGGTGTGCAGCAGTGTTTCGTGTAGCAGTGTGCGGCGTGCAGCAGTGTGCGGCATGCAGCAGTGTGCGACATGCAGCAGTGTGCGGTGTGCAGCAGTGTGTGGCATGCAGCAGTGTGTGGCATGCAGCAATGTGCGGCGTGCAGCAGTGTGCGGCATGCAGCAGTGTGCTGCGTGCAGCAGTGTGTGGCATGCAGCAGTGTGTGGCGTGCAGCGGCATGCAGCAGTTTTTGGCATGCAGCAGTGTGTGGCATGCAGCAGTGTGTGGCGTGTAGCAGTGTGCGGCGTGCAGCAGTCTGCGGTGTGCAGCAGTGTGAGGCATGCAGCAGTGTGCGGTGTGCAGCAGTGTGTGGCGTGCAGCGGCGTGCAGCAGTGTGTGGCATGCAGCAGTGTGTGGCGTGCAGCAGTGTGCGGCATGCAGCAGTGTGTGGCGTGCAGCAGTTTGTGGCGTGCAGGGGCATGCAGCAGTGTGTGGCATGCAGCAGTGTGTGGCATGCAGCAGTGTGTTGCATGCAGCGGCATGCAGCAGTGTGTGGCGTGCAGCAGTGTGAGGCATGCAGCAGTGTGCGGTGTGCAGCAGTGTGTGGCGTGCAGCGGCATGCAGCAGTTTTTGGCATGCAGCAGTGTGTGGCATGCAGCAGTGTATGGCGTGTAGCAGTGTGCGGCGTGCAGCAGTCTGCGGTGTGCAGCAGTGTGAGGCGTGCAGCAGTGTGTGGCTTGCAGCAGCATGCAGCAGTGTGTGGCGTGCAGGCGTGTGTGGCGTGTAGCAGTGTGCGGCGTGTAGCAGTGTGCGGCATGCAGCAGTGTGTGGCGTGCAGCAGTGTGTGGCTTGCAGCGGCATGCAGCAGTGTGTGGCGTGCAGCAGTGTGTGGCATGCAGCAGTGTGTGGCGTGCAGCAGTGTGACACTTGCAGCGGCATGCAGCAGTGTGTGGCATGCAGCAGTGTGTGGCATGCAGCAGTGTGTGGCGTGTAGCAGTGTGTGGCATGCAGCAGTGTGCAGCAGTCTGTGGCGTGCAGCAGTGTGTGCTGTGCAGCAGTGTTTCGTATGGCATTGTGCGGCGTGTAGCAGTGTGCGGTGTGCAGCAGTGTGTGGCATGCAGCAGTGTGTGGCGTGCAGCAATGTGCGGCGTGCAGCAGTGTGTGGCGTGCAGCAGTCTTTGGCATGCAGCAGTGTGTGGCATGCAGCGGCATGCAGCAGTGTGTGGCGTGCAGCAGTGTGCGGCGTGCAGCAGTGTGCGGCATGCAGCAGTGTGCAGCGTGCAGCATTGTGAGGCGTGTAGCAGTGTGCGGCGTGCAGCAGTGTGTGGCGTGCAGCAGTGTTTTGTGTAGCGTTGTGCGGCGTGCAGCAGTGTTTCGTGTAGCAGTGTGTGGCGTGCAGCAGTGTTCGGCGTGCAGCAGTGTGCGGTGAGCAGCAGTGTGCTGGGTGCAGCAGTGTGTGGCGTGCAGCAGTGTGTGGCGTGCAGCGGCATGCAGCAGTGTGTGGTGTGCAGCAGTGTGTGGCGTGCAGCAGTGTGTGGCATGCATCAGTGTGTGGTGTGCAGCAGTGTTTCGTGTAGCAGTGTGTGGCGTGCAGCAGTGTTTTGTGTAGCATTGTGCGGCGTGCAGCAGTGTTTCGTGTAGCAGTGTGTGGCGTGCAGCAGTGTTCGGCGTGCAGCAGTGTGCGGTGAGCAGCAGTGTGCTGGGTGCAGCAGTGTGTGGCGTGCAGCAGTGTGTGGCGTGCAGCGGCATGCAGCAGTGTGTGGTGTGCAGCAGTGTGTGGCGTGCAGCAGTGTGTGGCATGCATCAGTGTGTGGTGTGCAACAGTGTTTCGTGTAGCAGTGTGCGGCGTGCAGCAGTGTGCGGCATGCAGCAGTGTGTGACATGCAGCAGTGTGTGGCATGCAGCAGTGTGTGGCATGCAGCAGTGTGTGGCGTGCAGCAGTGTGTGGCATGCAGCAGTGTGCGGCATGCAGCAGTGTGTGCCATGCAGCAGTGTGTGGCGTGCAGCAGTGTGTGGCATGCATCAGTGTGTGGTGTGCAGCAGTGTTTCGTGTAGCAGTGTGCGGCGTGCAGCAGTGTGCGGCATGCAGCAGTGTGCGACATGCAGCAGTGTGCGGTGTGCAGCAGTGTGTGGCATGCAGCAGTGTGCGGCGTGCAGCAGTGTGCGGCATGCAGCAGTGTGCTGCGTGCAGCAGTGTGTGGCATGCAGCAGTGTGTGGCGTGCAGCAGTGTGTGGCGTGCAGCGGCATGCAGCAGTTTTTGGCATGCAGCAGTGTGTGGCATGCAGCAGTGTGCGGCGTGTAGCAGTCTGCGGCGTGCAGCAGTCTGCGGCGTGCAGCAGTGTGTGGCATGCAGCAGTGTGTGGCGTGCAGCAGTGTGTGGCATGCAGCAGTGTGCGGCATGCAGCAGTGTGTGCCATGCAGCAGTGTGTGGCGTGCAGCAGTGTGTGGCATGCATCAGTGTGTGGTGTGCAGCAGTGTTTCGTGTAGCAGTGTGCGGCGTGCAGCAGTGTGCGGCATGCAGCAGTGTGCGACATGCAGCAGTGTGCGGTGTGCAGCAGTGTGTGGCATGCAGCAGTGTGCGGCGTGCAGCAGTGTGCGGCATGCAGCAGTGTGCTGCGTGCAGCAGTGTGTGGCATGCAGCAGTGTGTGGCGTGCAGCAGTGTGTGGCGTGCAGCGGCATGCAGCAGTTTTTGGCATGCAGCAGTGTGTGGCATGCAGCAGTGTGCGGCGTGTAGCAGTCTGTGGCGTGCAGCAGTCTGCGGTGTGCAGCAGTGTGAGGCATGCAGCAGTGTGCGGCGTGCAGCAGTGTGTGGCATGCAGCAGTGTGTGGCGTGCCGCAGTGTGTGGCATGCAACAGTGTTTTGTGTAGCAGTGTGCGGTGTGCAGCAGTGTGTGGCATGCAGCAGTGTGCTGCGTGCAGCAGTGTGTGGCGTGCAGCAGTGTGTGGAGTGCAGCGGCATGCAGCAGTATGTGGTGTGCAGCAGTGTGCTGTGTGCAGCAGTGTGTGACGTGCAGCAGTGTGTGGCATGCAACAGTGTGTGGCGTGCAGCGGCATGCAGCAGTTTGTGGTGTGCAGCAGTGTGTGGCGTGCAGCAGTGTGTGGCGTGTAGCAGTGTGCGGCATGCAGCAGTCTGCGGTGTGCAGCAGTGTGAGGCGTGCAGCGGCGTGCAGCAGTGTGTGGCATGCAGCAGTGTGTGGCGTGCAGCAGTGTGCGGCATGCAGCAGTGTGTGGCGTGCAGCAGTTTGTGGCGTGCAGGGGCATGTAGCAGTGTGTGGCATGCAGCAGTGTGTGGCGTGCAGCAGTGTGTTGCATGCAGCGGCATGCAGCAGTGTGTGGCATGCAGCAGTGTGCTGCATGCAGCAGTGTGTGGCGTGCAGCAGTGTATGGCGTGCAGCAGTGTGTGGTGTGCAGCAGTGTGCGGCGTGTAGCAGTGTGCGGCGTGCAGCAGTGTGTGGCATGTAGCAGTGTTTGGCGTGCAACAGTGTGTGGCGTGCAGCGGCATGCAGCAGTGTGTGGCATGCAGCAGTGTGCGGCGTGCAGCAGTGTGCGGCATGCAGCAGTGTGCGGCGTGCAGCAGTGTGTGGCGTTGTGAGAAGTTGGCCTGGTATATGATGTTCACTAGTTAAAGTGACCACCTTGTACCATGCCAAGCAACCCTTATGGTGTGGTTGTAAGTCAACCTTTTCGGACTAGCTGCCCTAGTGGTAGCGTAGGCTAAGCAGTCTTTGAGGCTAAACTCGTCAAAGCGTGTTAAGCAGGCTGTTTTACCAAATGTAACCCCCCTTTATACCAATGAAAGGACACCACACAGATATATATTGAAAATATATATGTATTTATTTCTCAAAGTATCCCCTAGACTCTTTATGAGCACAGGAGCACAAATCGTTAAACAAGAATACGTTAGAATACACAGAAGTTGCACTTTATATGGATAGGCCCTGGTGGCCACTCGAACCATATACTAAAATAGTGGTATAAGTACCACGAACAGAAAAGGGAAAAGGCCTAGGGCCTCTAGAATCGCTGGGCCTACAAGGAGCTAACTTTAGTTAGTGACCAGGAGATCCACGGGTTGCGTGTGCAGAGCAAATAGTCACACGCGGGCTCCCATAGGTTTTCAATGGGTGCGTAAAAGTTACAAAGTTACTGCAAAAAGGATCTTCCGGATGGACTATGAACTCAAGATTGGAAACACAGACACTAGAGATGATACTCTACACTTGGGCACCGGAGTGCCAGCTTTACCTCACCCACAGGAAGCGGGTTCATAGGTCTCGAAGTGCGTCGGGTTTCTTCTATATTTTCAATGGAGCCTGAAGACAAAGATGCTGCAGGCGGTCGGTCCGGAAGGGATGCGGTGGATCCAAGGGTGGATCGGAGTTGTAGAAGACTTGTAAGCAGAGGGGACAGTGTTCACAGTCACTAGCCAGTGACCAGCATGGCACCAGGTGGGTACCAGGCGATGTCGGGTGCAAACAGGAGGAGAGGTGCAGCTTGTCTCTGCAGCCACATGGTCCCTGAAGGTTGACAACGTCCAGGAGTTGGTTCACGAGCTGTCCCACGCAGGCTCTCGCTGTCGACGGTGTCGGCGACTTGGTCGAAGCAAACAAGCCTTGGAAAAAGCAATTGTTGTGGAGAACAAAATAAGCTGATAGTTCTGACCAGCAAGGTCAGAGGGACTGCTCCTTTGGAGGGGAGCAAGGGCCAGTCTGGAGCAACCAGACCAGTGGTGTAGTTCTTGAAGTTCGTCGCCAAGATGGCCACTAGCCAACGGGCCAGCAACTGGTTAGGCGCGTCGAGTGGCAAAATGCAGAGGGGCCCCACGCAGATCGTGGAGATGCTGGAGGGCTCACCTTTGGTGCAGATGCTGCTCGGGTGTTGGGATTCTCAGGACCCAAAGCACAACTTGGAGGGAGCCTCGGTTGTCGCGCTTGCAGCTTGTCGTGGTCTTTTCAAGATGGCTGGCTCCACGTGTCTCGGTGCCTCCACGGGTTCCTTCTTTTCAGGGACTGTGGATCGGGCGGTGAGAGGTCTGGAGGTCCAGGTCTTGTCAGTCTCTGGGCTCGGGCTCCGGCGGGAGGTGGCGGCAAAGCAGACGTTGATTCGCTGGATGGTGCTTGCGTTAGCAAGGTGGTCACTCCCTGACCACAGGGGAGATTGGCTTCAGTCCTCTGTGCGGCAGAGCGTCGAAGTTCCCGTCTTCTTCTTGTAGTTAAGTTGATTCCAGGATGTCTAAAGTCTTAGGACACAGCTCCTACCTTTATTCGGATTCTAGGGGCCGGACTACCTGCTAGGTCCCTCCCTAAGGGTGGGACCAGGAAGGGGGGTGGTTACACCCCCAATCCTTTGTCCAGCTCGCCCCAGGTCCAGGGCTGGTGTGCCCCAGGACCGGTTTGAACTGGCATATGCACCAAGGCTCCTTGTGAGCCTCAGGCATGTCTGGTTTCTTTCAAGCCCTACCTGACCAATACACAAAATCCTGTCTGGGGTGGTGCACGCACCTCCCCTGGCAGGAAACCCTTTGTCCACACCTCCCAAGCTGGAAGGACTCCCAGCAGCAGGAGGGCAGACTTGTGTCTGTGGTGGCAGCATCCATTTTGTGGAGCTGAGGCTATGTCTGATTTTACACGGGTTTCAGGTACTATACATGTCGTGTCCCTCTAGAAGGGTGAAATGCTAACCCCGTCGCCAGAATTGGCGAGGGGTTAGTATTCCAATTCGTATGACACCTTACTCGACATGTTTTGATAAAGCCAAACCAAAGATAGCATTTAACCGCGAGGTTCATAATGCACTTAAGAGTATATGGTATGACGATATCTGGAAACAGTAGAAGGAAGTGGTTCCGACCACTGCAGACAGGCTCAGCTCATGCCAGAGCACCATCTCACATGGAACCAAGCACTCTGCCTTCAGGATTGTTAAGGCCTGCCATAGGAGTGACTTATAGGTTAACATGTGTCCCATTTAAGGTTAGGTATATGTATACTACACCTAAGTAAGAGGTGGTTACACCAACTTACCCCAGCTGAGTGATCAGCCAGTTGTGTCAAATTTGTTAGGCCCGGCCAGGGGTGGCACAATACATGCTTCAGCCCCTGGTAGGCCTTAGATACACCAATGCCCTGGGTACCTAGTGTACACTGGTACAGGGGCTCTCAGGGTGATCCACTTCCAATTGGTTGTGCACCTAGGGTGCATAGTGTAAATTTAGTAGAGAGAACAGCAGGCTGGGGGTCTGATTGATAGGCCCACAGCCTCAATATTTCAAAAACCAGTGAAGCAAAAAGCAAAAATTTGGGGTGACCATAGGATAGCAGACCCTACTCTCCTACAGGCGTGCAGCGGCATGCAGTAGTTTGTGGTGTGCAGCAGTGTGTGGCGTGCAGCAGTGTGTGGCGTGTAGCAGTGTGCGGCGTGCAGCAGTCTGCGGTGTGCAGCAGTGTGAGGCGTGCAGCAGTGTGTGGCTCGCAGCGGCATGCAGCAGTGTGTGGCGTGCAGGAGTGTGTGGCGTGTAGCAGTGTGCGGTGTGTAGCAGTGTGCAGCGTGCAGCAGTGTGCTGCGTGCAGCAGTGTCATGCAGCATGCAGCAGTGAGTAATGCAGCAGTGTGCAGCAGTGTGCGGCGTGCAGCAGTGTGTGCCATGCAGCAGTGTGTGGCGTGCAGCAGTGTTTCGTGTAGCATTGTGCGGTGTGCAGCAGTGTGTAGCATGCAGCAGTGTGTGGTGTGCAGCAGTGTTTCGTGTAGCAGTGTGCGGCGTGCAGCAGTGTGCGGCGTGCAGCAGTGTGCGGCATGCAGCAGTGTGTGGCGTGCAGCAGTGTGTGGCTTGCAGCGGCATGCAGCAGTGTGTGGCGTGCAGCAGTGTGTGGCGTGCAGCAGTGTGTGGCTTGCAGCAGCATGCAGCAGTGTGTGGCATGCAGCAGTGTGTGGCGTACAGCAGTGTGTGGCGTGTAGCAGTGTGCGGTGTGCAGCAGTGTGCAGCAGTCTGTGGTGTGCAGCAGTCTGCGGCATGCAGCAGTTTGTGCTGTGCAGCAGTGTGTGGCATGCAGCAGTGTTTGGCGTGCAACAGTGTGTGGCATGCAGCGGCATGCAGCAGTGTGTGGCGTGCAGCAGTGTGCGGCGTGCAGCAGTGTGCGGCATGCAGCAGTGTGCGGCGTGCAGCAGTGTGTGGCGTGCAGCAGTGTGTGGCGTGCCGCAGTGTGTAGCATGCAACAGTGTTTTGTGTAGCAGTGTGCGGTGTGCAGCAGTGTGTGGCATGCAGCAGTGTGCTGCGTGCAGCAGTGTGTGGCATGCAGCAGTGTGTGGCGTGCAGCGGCATGCAGCAGTGTGTGGTGTGCAGCAGTGTGCTGCGTGCAGCAGTGTGTGACGTGCAGCAGTGTGTGGCGTGCAGCAGTGTGTGGCGTGCAGTGGCATGCAGCAGTTTGTGGTGTGCAGCAGTGTGTGGCGTGCAGCAGTGTGTGGCGTGTAGCAGTGTGCGGCGTGCAGCAGTCTGCGGTGTGCAGCAGTGTGAGGCGTGCAGCAGTGTGTGGCTTGCAGCGGCATGCAGCAGTGTGTGGCGTGCAGCAGTGTGTGGCGTGTAGCAGTGTGCGGCGTGCAGCAGTCTGCGGTGTGCAGCAGTGTGAGGCGTGCAGCAGTGTGTGGCTTGCAGCGGCATGCAGCAGTGTGTGGCATGCAGCATTGTGGGGCATGCAGCAGTGTGCGGCGTGCAGCAGTGTGTGGCATGCAGCAGTGTTTTGTGTAGCATTGTGCGGCGTGCAGCAGTGTTTCGTGTAGCAGTGTGTGGCGTGCAGCAGTGTTTGGCGTGCAGCAGTGTGCGGTGAGCAGCAGTGTGCTGCGTGCAGCAGTGTGTGGCGTGCAGCAGTGTGTGGCGTGCAGCGGCATGCAGCAGTGTGTGGTGTGCAGCAGTGTGTAGCGTGCAGCAGTGTGTGGCATGCATCAGTGTGTGGTGTGCAGCTGTGTTTCGTGTAGCAGTGTGTGGCGTGCAGCAGTGTGCGGCATGCAGCAATGTGTGACATGCAGCAGTGTGTGGCGTGCAGCAGTGTGTGGCTTGCAGCGGCATGCAGTGTGTGGCATGCAGCAGTGTGTGGCGTGCAGCAGTGTGTGGCATGCAGCAGTTTGTGGCATGCAGCAGTGTGTGCCATGCAGCAGTGTGTGGCGTGCAGCAGTGTGTGGCATGCATCAGTGTGTGGTGTGCAGCAGTGTTTCGTGTAGCAGTGTGCGGCGTGCAGCAGTGTGCGGCATGCAGCAGTGTGCGACATGCATCAGTGTGCGGTGTGCAGCAGTGTGTGGCGTGCAGCAGTGTGTGGCATGCAGCAGTGTGCAGCGTGCAGCAGTGTGCGGCATGCAGCAGTGTGCTGCGTGCAGCAGTGTGTGGCGTGCAGCAGTGTGTGGCGTGCAGCGGCATGCAGCAGTTTGTGGCGTGCAGCAGTGTGTGGTGTGCAGCAGTGTGTGGCATGCAGCAGTGTGTGGCGTGCAGCAGTGTGCGGCGTGCAGCAGTGTGTGGCATGCAGCAGTGTTTGGCATGCAACAGTGTGTGGCGCAGCAGTGTGCGGCCTGCAGCAGTGTGCGGCATGCAGCAGTGTGCGGCGTGCAGCAGTGTGTGGCGTGCAGCAGTGTTTGGCGTGCAGCGGCATGCAGCAGTTTGTGGTGTGCAGCAGTGTGTGGCGTGCAGCAGTGTGTGGCGTGTAGCAGTGTGCGGCGTGCAGCAGTCTGCGGTGTGCAGCAGTGTGAGGAGTGCAGCAGTGTGTGGCTTGCAGCGGCATGCAGCAGTGTGTGGCGTGCAGCAGTGTGTGGCGTGTAGCAGTGTGCGGCGTGCAGCAGTCTGCGGTGTGCAGCAGTGTGAGGCGTGCATCAGTGTGTGGCTTGCAGCAGCATGCAGCAGTGTGTGGCGTGCAGGAGTGTGTGGCGTGTAGCAGTGTGCGGCGTGTAGCAGTGTGCGGCATGCAGCAGTGTGTGGCGTGCAGCAGTGTGTGGCTTGCAGCGGCATGCAGCAGTGTGTGGCGTGCAGCAGTGTGTGGTGTGCAGCAGTGTGTGGCGTGCAGCAGTGTGAGGCTTGCAGCGGCATGCAGCAGTGTGTGGCATGCAGCAGTGTGTGGCATGCAGCAGTGTGTGGCGTGTAGCAGTGTGTGGCGTGCAGCAGTGTGCAGCAGTCTGCGGTGTGCAGCAGTGTGTGCTGTGCAGCAGTGTTTCGTATAGCATTGTGCGGCGTGTAGCAGTGTGCGGTGTGCAGCAGTGTGTGGCGTGCAGCAGTGTGTGGCATGCAGCAGTGTGTGGCGTGCAGCAATGTGCGGCGTGCAGCAGTGTGTGGCGTGCAGCAGTCTTTGGCATGCAGCAGTGTGTGGCGTGCAGCGGCATGCAGCAGTGTGTGGCGTGCAGCAGTGTGCGGTGTGCAGCAGTGTGCGGCATGCAGCAGTGTGCGGCGTGCAGCATTGTGAGGCGTGCAGCAGTGTGCGGCGTGCAGCAGTGTGTGGCGTGCAGCAGTGTTTTGTGTAGCATTGTGCGGCGTGCAGCAGTGTTTCGTGTAGCAGTGTGTGGCGTGCAGCAGTGTTCGGCGTGCAGCAGTGTGCGTTGAGCAGCAGTGTGCTGTGTGCAGCAGTGTGTGGCGTGCAGCAGTGTGTGGTGTGCAGCGGCATGCAGCAGTGTGTGGTGTGCAGCAGTGTGTGGCGTGCAGCAGTGTGTGGCATGCATCAGTGTGTGGTGTGCAGCAGTGTTTCGTGTAGCAGTGTGCGGCGTGCAGCAGTGTGCGGCATGCAGCAGTGTGTGACATGCAGCAGTGTGTGGCGTGCAGCAGTGTGTGGCTTGCAGCGGCATGCAGCAGTGTGTGGCATGCAGCAGTGTGTGGCGTGCAGCAGTGTGTGGCATGCAGCAGTGTGCGGCATGCAGCAGTGTGTGCCATGCAGCAGTGTGTGGCGTGCAGCAGTGTGTGGCATGCATCAGTGTGTGGTGTGCAGCAGTGTTTCGTGTAGCAGTGTGCGGCGTGCAGCAGTGTGCGGCATGCAGCAGTGTGCGACATGCAGCAGTGTGCGGTGTGCAGCATTGTGTGGCATGCAGCAGTGTGCGGCGTGCAGCAGTGTGCGGCATGCAGCAGTGTGCTGCGTGCAGCAGTGTGTGGCATGCAGCAGTGTGTGGCGTGCAGCAGTGTGTGGCGTGCAGCTGCATGCAGCAGTTTTTGGCATGCAGCAGTGTGTGGCATGCAGCAGTGTGTGGCGTGTAGCAGTCTGCGGCGTGCAGCAGTCTGCGGTGTGCAGCAGTGTGAGGCATGCAGCAGTGTGCGGCGTGCAGCAGTGTGTGGCGTGCCGCAGTGTGTGGCATGCAACAGTGTTTTGTGTAGCAGTGTGCGGTGTGCAGCAGTGTGTGGCATGCAGCAGTGTGCTGCGTGCAGCAGTGTGTGGCGTGCAGCAGTGTGTGGAGTGCAGCGGCATGCAGCAGTGTGTGGTGTGCAGCAGTGTGCTGCGTGCAGCAGTGTGTGATGTGCAGCAGTGTGTGGCGTGCAGCAGTGTGTAGCGTGCAGCGGCATGCAGCAGTTTGTGGTGTGCAGCAGTGTGTGGCGTGCAGCAGTGTGTGGCGTGTAGCAGTGTGCGGCGTGCAGCAGTCTGCGGTGTGCAGCAGTGTGAGGCGTGCAGCAGTGTGTGGCTTGCAGCGGCATGCAGCAGTGTGTGGCGTGCAGCAGTGTGTGGCATGTAGCAGTGTGCGGCGTGCAGCAGTCTGCGGTGTGCAGCAGTGTGAGGCGTGCAGCAGTGTGTGGCTTGCAGCGGCATGCAGCAGTGTGTGGCGTGTAGCAGTGTGCGGCGTGTAGCAGTGTGCGGCATGCAGCAGTGTGTGGCGTGCAGCAGTGTGTGGCTTGCAGCGGCATGCAGCAGTGTGTGGCGTGCAGCAGTGTGTGGTGTGCAGCAGTGTGTGGCGTGCAGCAGTGTGTGGCTTGCAGCAGCATGCAGCAGTGTGTGGCATGCAGCAGTGTGTGGCGTACAGCAGTGTGTGGCGTGTAGCAGTGTGCGGCGTGCAGCAGTCTGCGGTGTGCAGCAGTGTGAGGAGTGCAGCAGTGTGTGGCTTGCAGCGGCATGCAGCAGTGTGTGGCGTGCAGCAGTGTGTGGCGTGTAGCAGTGTGCGGCGTGCAGCAGTCTGCGGTGTGCAGCAGTGTGAGGCGTGCAGCAGTGTGTGGCTTGCAGCAGCATGCAGCAGTGTGTGGCGTGCAGGAGTGTGTGGCGTGTAGCAGTGTGCGGCGTGTAGCAGTGTGTGGCATGCAGCAGTGTGTGGCGTGCAGCAGTGTGTGGCTTGCAGCGGCATGCAGCAGTGTGTGGCGTGCAGCAGTGTGTGGCGTGCAGCAGTGTGTGGCGTGCAGCAGTGTGAGGCTTGCAGCGGCATGCAGCAGTGTGTGGCATACAGCAGTGTGTGGCATGCAGCAGTGTGTGGCGTGTAGCAGTGTGTGGCGTGCAGCAGTGTGCAGCAGTCTGCGGCGTGCAGCAGTGTGTGCTGTGCAGCAGTGTTTCGTATAGCATTGTGCGGCGTGTAGCAGTGTGCGGTGTGCAGCAGTGTGTGGCATGCAGCAGTGTGTGGTGTGCAGCAGTGTGCTGCGTGCAGCAGTGTGTGACGTGCAGCAGTGTGTGGCATGCAGCAGTGTGTGGCGTGCAGTGGCATGCAGCAGTTTGTGGTGTGCAGCAGTGTGTGGCGTTCAGCAGTGTGTGGCGTGTAGCAGTGTGTGGCGTGCAGCAGTCTGCGGTGTGCAGCAGTGTGAGGCGTGCAGCAGTGTGTGGCTTGCAGCGGCATGCAGCAGTGTGTGGCGTGCAGCAGTGTGTGGCGTGTAGCAGTGTGCGGCGTGCAGCAGTCTGCGGTGTGCAGCAGTGTGAGGTGTGCAGCAGTGTGTGGCTTGCAGCGGCATGCAGCGGTGTGTGGCGTGCAGCATTGTGGGGCGTGCAGCAGTGTGCGGCGTGCAGCAGTGTGTGGCATGCAGCAGTGTGTGGCATGCAGCAGTGTTTTGTGTAGCATTGTGCGGCGTGCAGCAGTGTTTCGTGTAGCAGTGTGTGGCGTGCAGCAGTGTTCGGCGTGCAGCAGTGTGCTGCGTGCAGCAGTGTGTGGTGTGCAGCAGTGTGTGGTGTGCAGCGGCATGCAGCAGTGTGTGGTGTGCAGCAGTGTGTAGCGTGCAGCAGTGTGTGGCATGCATCATTGTGTGGTGTGCAGCTGTGTTTCGTGTAGCAGTGTGCGGCGTGCAGCAGTGTGCGGCATGCAGCAATGTGTGACATGCAGCAGTGTGTGGCGTGCAGCAGTGTGTGGCTTGCAGCGGCATGCAGTGTGTGGCATGCAGCAGTGTGTGGCGTGCAGCAGTGTGTGGCATGCAGCAGTTTGCGGCATGCAGCAGTGTGTGCCATGCAGCAGTGTGTGGCGTGCAGCAGTGTGTGGCATGCATCAGTGTGTGGTGTGCAGCAGTGTTTCGTGTAGCAGTGTGCGGCGTGCAGCAGTGTGCGGCATGCAGCAGTGTGCGACATGCATCAGTGTGCGGTGTGCAGCAGTGTGTGGCGTGCAGCAGTGTGTGGCATGCAGCAGTGTGCAGCGTGCAGCAGTGTGCGGCATGCAGCAGTGTGCTGCGTGCAGCAGTGTGTGGCGTGCAGCAGTGTGTGGTGTGCAGCAGTGTGTGGCGTGCAGCGGCATGCAGCAGTTTGTGGCGTGCAGCAGTGTGTGGCGTGCAGCAGTGTTTGGCATGCAGCAGTGTGTGGCGTGCAGCAGTGTGCGGCGTGCAGCAGTGTGTGGCATGCAGCAGTGTTTGGCATGCAACAGTGTGTGGCGTGCAGCGGCATGCAGCAGTGTGTGGCGTGCAGCAGTGTGCGGCGTGTAGCAGTGTGCGGCATGCAGCAGTGTGCGGCGTGCAGCAGTGTGTGGCGTGCAGCAGTGTGTGGCGTGCAGCGGCATGCAGCAGTTTGTGGTGTGCAGCAGTGTGTGGCGTGCAGCAGTGTGTGGCGTGTAGCAGTGTGCGGCGTGCAGCAGTCTGCGGTGTGCAGCAGTGTGAGGCGTGCAGCAGTGTGTGGCTTGCAGCGGCATGCAGCAGTGTGTGGCGTGCAGCAGTGTGTGGCGTGTAGCAGTGTGCGGCGTGCAGCAGTCTGCGGTGTGCAGCAGTGTGAGGCGTGCAGCAGTGTGTGGCTTGCAGCAGCATGCAGCAGTGTGTGGCGTGCAGGAGTGTGGGGCGTGTAGCAGTGTGCGGCGTGTAGCAATGTGCGGCATGCAGCAGTGTGTGGCGTGCAGCAGTGTGTGGCTTGCAGCGGCATGCAGCAGTGTGTGGCGTGCAGCAGTGTGTGGCGTGCAGCAGTGTGAGGCTTGCAGCGGCATGCAGCAGTGTGTGGCATGCAGCAGTGTGTGGCATGCAGCAGTGTGTGGCGTGTAGCAGTGTGTGGCGTGCAGCAGTATGCAGCAGTCTGCGGCGTGCAGCAGTGTGTGCTGTGCAGCAGTGTTTCGTATAGCATTGTGCGGCGTGTAGCAGTGTGCGGTGTGCAGCAGTGTGTGGCGTGCAGCAGTGTGTGGCATACAGCAGTGTGTGGCGTGCAGCAATGTGCGGCATGCAGCAGTGTGTGGCGTGCAGCAGTCTTTGGCATGCAGCAGTGTGTGGCGTGCAGCGGCATGTAGCAGTGTGTGGCGTGCAGCAGTGTGCGGCGTGCAGCAGTGTGCAGCATGCAGCAGTGTGCGGCGTGCAGCATTGTGAGGCGTGCAGCAGTGTGCGGCGCGCAGCAGTGTGTGGCGTGCAGCAGTGTTTTGTGTAGCATTGTGTGGCATGCAGCAGTGTTTCGTGTAGCAGTGTGTGGCATGCAGAAGTGTTCGGCGTGCAGCAGTGTGCGGTGAGCAGCAGTGTGTGGCGTGCAGCAGTGTGTGGCGTGCAGCGGCATGCAGCAGTTTTTGGCATGCAGCAGTGTGTGGCATGCAGCAGTGTGCGGCGTGTAGCAGTCTGCGGCGTGCAGCAGTCTGCGGTGTGCAGCAGTGTGAGGCATGCAGCAGTGTGCGGCGTGCAGCAGTGTGTGGCGTGCAGCAGTGTGTGGCGTGCCGCAGTGTGTGGCATGCAACAGTGTTTTGTGTAGCAGTGTGCGGTGTGCAGCAGTGTGTGGCATGCAGCAGTGTGCTGCGTGCAGCAGTGTGTGGCGTGCAGCAGTGTGTGGAGTGCAGCGGCATGCAGCAGTATGTGGTGTGCAGCAGTGTGCTGTGTGCAGCAGTGTGTGACGTGCAGCAGTGTGTGGCATGCAACAGTGTGTGGCGTGCAGCGGCATGCAGCAGTTTGTGGTGTGCAGCAGTGTGTGGCGTGCAGCAGTGTGTGGCGTGTAGCAGTGTGCGGCATGCAGCAGTCTGCGGTGTGCAGCAGTGTGAGGCGTGCAGCGGCGTGCAGCAGTGTGTGGCATGCAGCAGTGTGTGGCGTGCAGCAGTGTGCGGCATGCAGCAGTGTGTGGCGTGCAGCAGTTTGTGGCGTGCAGGGGCATGTAGCAGTGTGTGGCATGCAGCAGTGTGTGGCGTGCAGCAGTGTGTTGCATGCAGCGGCATGCAGCAGTGTGTGGCATGCAGCAGTGTGCTGCATGCAGCAGTGTGTGGCGTGCAGCAGTGTATGGTGTGCAGCAGTGTGTGGTGTGCAGCAGTGTGCGGCGTGTAGCAGTGTGCGGCGTGCAGCAGTGTGTGGCATGTAGCAGTGTTTGGCGTGCAACAGTGTGTGGCGTGCAGCGGCATGCAGCAGTGTGTGGCATGCAGCAGTGTGCGGCGTGCAGCAGTGTGCGGCATGCAGCAGTGTGCGGCGTGCAGCAGTGTGTGGCGTTGTGAGAAGTTGGCCTGGTATATGATGTTCACTAGTTAAAGTGACCACCTTGTACCATGCCAAGCAACCCTTATGGTGTGGTTGTAAGTCAACCTTTTCGGACTAGCTGCCCTAGTGGTAGCGTAGGCTAAGCAGTCTTTGAGGCTAAACTCGTCAAAGCGTGTTAAGCAGGCTGTTTTACCAAATGTAACCCCCCTTTATACCAATGAAAGGACACCACACAGATATATATTGAAAATATATATGTATTTATTTCTCAAAGTATCCCCTAGACTCTTTATAAGCACAGGAGCACAAATCGTTAAACAAGAATACGTTAGAATACACAGAAGTTGCACTTTATATGGATAGGCCCTGGTGGCCACTCGAACCATATACTAAAATAGTGGTATAAGTACCACGAACAGAAAAGGGAAAAGGCCTAGGGCCTCTAGAATCGCTGGGCCTACAAGGAGCTAACTTTAGTTAGTGACCAGGAGATCCACGGGTTGCGTGTGCAGAGCAAATAGTCACACGCGGGCTCCCATAGGTTTTCAATGGGTGCGTAAAAGTTACAAAGTTACTGCAAAAAGGATCTTCCGGATGGACTATGAACTCAAGATTGGAAACACAGACACTAGAGATGATACTCTACACTTGGGCACCGGAGTGCCAGCTTTACCTCACCCACAGGAAGCGGGTTCATAGGTCTCGAAGTGCGTCGGGTTTCTTCTATATTTTCAATGGAGCCTGAAGACAAAGATGCTGCAGGCGGTCGGTCCGGAAGGGATGCGGTGGATCCAAGGGTGGATCGGAGTTGTAGAAGACCTGTAAGCAGAGGGGACAGTGTTCACAGTCACTAGCCAGTGACCAGCATGGCACCAGGTGGGTACCAGGCGATGTCGGGTGCAAACAGGAGGAGAGGTGCAGCTTGTCTCTGCAGCCACATGGTCCCTGAAGGTTGACAACGTCCAGGAGTTGGTTCACGAGCTGTCCCACGCAGGCTCTCGCTGTCGGCGGTGTCGGCGACTTGGTCGAAGCAAACAAGCCTTGGCAAAAGCAATTGTTGTGGAGAACAAAATAAGCTGATAGTTCTGACCAGCAAGGTCAGAGGGACTGCTCCTTTGGAGGGGAGCAAGGGCCAGTCTGGAGCAACCAGACCAGTGGTGTAGTTCTTGAAGTTCGTCGCCAAGATGGCCACTAGCCAACGGGCCAGCAACTGGTTAGGCGCGTCGAGTGGCAAAATGCAGAGGGGCCCCACGCAGATCGTGGAGATGCTGGAGGGCTCACCTTTGGTGCAGATGCTGCTCGGGTGTTGGGATTCTCAGGACCCAAAGCACAACTTGGAGGGAGCCTCGGTTGTCGCGCTTGCAGCTTGTCGTGGTCTTTTCAAGATGGCTGGCTCCACGTGTCTCGGTGCCTCCACGGGTTCCTTCTTTTCAGGGACTGTGGATCGGGCGGTGAGAGGTCTGGAGGTCCAGGTCTTGTCAGTCTCTGGGCTCGGGCTCCGGCGGGAGGTGGCGGCAAAGCAGACGTTGATTCGCTGGATGGTGCTTGCGTTAGCAAGGTGGTCACTCCCTGACCACAGGGGAGATTGGCTTCAGTCCTCTGTGCGGCAGAGCGTCGAAGTTCCCGTCTTCTTCTTGTAGTTAAGTTGATTCCAGGATGTCTAAAGTCTTAGGACACAGCTCCTACCTTTATTCGGATTCTAGGGGCCGGACTACCTGCTAGGTCCCTCCCTAAGGGTGGGACCAGGAAGGGGGGTGGTTACACCCCCAATCCTTTGTCCAGCTCGCCCCAGGTCCAGGGCTGGTGTGCCCCAGGACCGGTTTGAACTGGCATATGCACCAAGGCTCCTTGTGAGCCTCAGGCATGTCTGGTTTCTTTCAAGCCCTACCTGACCAATACACAAAATCCTGTCTGGGGTGGTGCACGCACCTCCCCTGGCAGGAAACCCTTTGTCCACACCTCCCAAGCTGGAAGGACTCCCAGCAGCAGGAGGGCAGACTTGTGTCTGTGGTGGCAGCATCCATTTTGTGGAGCTGAGGCTATGTCTGATTTTACACGGGTTTCAGGTACTATACATGTCGTGTCCCTCTAGAAGGGTGGAATGCTAACCCCGTCGCCAGAATTGGCGAGGGGTTAGTATTCCAATTCGTATGACACCTTACTCGACATGTTTTGATAAAGCCAAACCAAAGATAGCATTTAACCGCGAGGTTCATAATGCACTTAAGAGTATATGGTATGACGATATCTGGAAACAGTAGAAGGAAGTGGTTCCGACCACTGCAGACAGGCTCAGCTCATGCCAGAGCACCATCTCACATGGAACCAAGCACTCTGCCTTCAGGATTGTTAAGGCCTGCCATAGGAGTGACTTATAGGTTAACATGTGTCCCATTTAAGGTTAGGTATAGGTATACTACACCTAAGTAAGAGGTGGTTACACCAACTTACCCCAGCTGAGTGATCAGCCAGTTGTGTCAAATTTGTTAGGCCCGGCCAGGGGTGGCACAATACATGCTTCAGCCCCTGGTAGGCCTTAGATACACCAATGCCCTGGGTACCTAGTGTACACTGGTACAGGGGCTCTCAGGGTGATCCACTTCCAATTGGTTGTGCACCTAGGGTGCATAGTGTAAATTTAGTAGAGAGAACAGCAGGCTGGGGGTCTGATTGGCAGGCCCACAGCCTCAATATGTCAAAAACCAGTGAAGCAAAAAGCAAAAATTTGGGGTGACCATAGGATAGCAGACCCTACTCTCCTACAGGCGTGCAGCGGCATGCAGTAGTTTGTGGTGTGCAGCAGTGTGTGGCGTGCAGCAGTGTGTGGCGTGTAGCAGTGTGCGGCGTGCAGCAGTCTGCGGTGTGCAGCAGTGTGAGGCGTGCAGCAGTGTGTGGCTCGCAGCGGCATGCAGCAGTGTGTGGCGTGCAGGAGTGTGTGGCGTGTAGCAGTGTGCGGTGTGTAGCAGTGTGCAGCGTGCAGCAGTGTGCTGCGTGCAGCAGTGTCATGCAGCATGCAGCAGTGAGTAATGCAGCAGTGTGCAGCAGTGTGCGGCGTGCAGCAGTGTGTGCCATGCAGCAGTGTGTGGCGTGCAGCAGTGTTTCGTGTAGCATTGTGCGGTGTGCAGCAGTGTGTAGCATGCAGCAGTGTGTGGTGTGCAGCAGTGTTTCGTGTAGCAGTGTGCGGCGTGCAGCAGTGTGCGGCGTGCAGCAGTGTGCGGCATGCAGCAGTGTGTGGCGTGCAGCAGTGTGTGGCTTGCAGCGGCATGCAGCAGTGTGTGGCGTGCAGCAGTGTGTGGCGTGCAGCAGTGTGTGGCTTGCAGCAGCATGCAGCAGTGTGTGGCATGCAGCAGTGTGTGGCGTACAGCAGTGTGTGGCGTGTAGCAGTGTGCGGTGTGCAGCAGTGTGCAGCAGTCTGTGGCGTGCAGCAGTCTGCGGCATGCAGCAGTGTGTGCTGTGCAGCAGTGTGTGGCATGCAGCAGTGTTTGGCGTGCAACAGTGTGTGGCATGCAGCGGCATGCAGCAGTGTGTGGCGTGCAGCAGTGTGCGGCGTGCAGCAGTGTGTGGCATGCAGCAGTGTGCGGCGTGCAGCAGTGTGTGGCGTGCAGCAGTGTGTGGCATGCCGCAGTGTGTAGCATGCAACAGTGTTTTGTGTAGCAGTGTGCGGTGTGCAGCAGTGTGTGGCATGCAGCAGTGTGCTGCGTGCAGCAGTGTGTGGCATGCAGCAGTGTGTGGCGTGCAGTGGCATGCAGCAGTGTGTGGTGTGCAGCAGTGTGCTGCGTGCAGCAGTGTGTGACGTGCAGCAGTGTGTGGCGTGCAGCAGTGTGTGGCGTGCAGTGGCATGCAGCAGTTTGTGGTGTGCAGCAGTGTGTGGCGTGCAGCAGTGTGTGGCGTGTAGCAGTGTGCGGCGTGCAGCAGTCTGCGGTGTGCAGCAGTGTGAGGCGTGCAGCAGTGTATGGCTTGCAGCGGCATGCAGCAGTGTGTGGCGTGCAGCAGTGTGTGGCGTGTAGCAGTGTGCGGCGTGCAGCAGTCTGCGGTGTGCAGCAGTGTGAGGCGTGCAGCAGTGTGTGGCTTGCAGCGGCATGCAGCAGTGTGTGGCATGCAGCATTGTGGGGCGTGCAGCAGTGTGCGGCGTGCAGCAGTGTGTGGCATGCAGCAGTGTTTTGTGTAGCATTGTGCGGCGTGCAGCAGTGTTTCGTGTAGCAGTGTGTGGCGTGCAGCAGTGTTTGGCGTGCAGCAGTGTGCGGTGAGCAGCAGTGTGCTGCGTGCAGCAGTGTGTGGCGTGCAGCAGTGTGTGGCGTGCAGCGGCATGCAGCAGTGTGTGGTGTGCAGCAGTGTGTAGCGTGCAGCAGTGTGTGGCATGCATCAGTGTGTGGTGTGCAGCTGTGTTTCGTGTAGCAGTGTGTGGCGTGCAGCATGCAGCAGTGTGTGGCGTGCAGCGGCATGCAGCAGTGTGTGGCGTGCAGCAGTGTGCGGCGTGCAGCAGTGTGCAGCATGCAGCAGTGTGCGGCGTGCAGCATTGTGAGGCGTGCAGCAGTGTGCGGTGCGCAGCAGTGTGTGGCGTGCAGCAGTGTTTTGTGTAGCATTGTGTGGCATGCAGCAGTGTTTCGTGTAGCAGTGTGTGGCATGCAGCAGTGTTCGGCGTGCAGCAGTGTGCGGTGAGCAGCAGTGTGTGGCGTGCAGCAGTGTGTGGCGTGCAGTGGCATGCAGCAGTTTTTGGCATGCAGCAGTGTGTGGCATGCAGCAGTGTGCGGCGTGTAGCAGTCTGCGGCGTGCAGCAGTCTGCGGTGTGCAGCAGTGAGGCATGCAGCAGTGTGCGGCGTGCAGCAGTGTGTGGCGTGCAGCAGTGTGTGGCGTGCCGCAGTGTGTGGCATGCAACAGTGTTTTGTGTAGCAGTGTGCGGTGTGCAGCAGTGTGTGGCATGCAGCAGTGTGCTGCGTGCAGCAGTGTGTGGCGTGCAGCAGTGTGTGGAGTGCAGCGGCATGCAGCAGTATGTGGTGTGCAGCAGTGTGCTGTGTGCAGCAGTGTGTGACGTGCAGCAGTGTGTGGCATGCAACAGTGTGTGGCGTGCAGCGGCATGCAGCAGTTTGTGGTGTGCAGCAGTGTGTGGCGTGCAGCAGTGTGTGGCGTGTAGCAGTGTGCGGCATGCAGCAGTCTGCGGTGTGCAGCAGTGTGAGGCGTGCAGCGGCGTGCAGCAGTGTGTGGCATGCAGCAGTGTGTGGCGTGCAGCAGTGTGCGGCATGCAGCAGTGTGTGGCGTGCAGCAGTTTGTGGCGTGCAGGGGCATGTAGCAGTGTGTGGCATGCAGCAGTGTGTGGCGTGCAGCAGTGTGTTGCATGCAGCGGCATGCAGCAGTGTGTGGCATGCAGCAGTGTGCTGCATGCAGCAGTGTGTGGCATGCAGCAGTGTATGGTGTGCAGCAGTGTGTGGTGTGCAGCAGTGTGCGGCGTGCAGCAGTGTGCGGCGTGCAGCAGTGTGTGGCATGTAGCAGTGTTTGGCGTGCAACAGTGTGTGGCGTGCAGCGGCATGCAGCAGTGTGTGGCATGCAGCAGTGTGCGGCGTGCAGCAGTGTGCGGCATGCAGCAGTGTGCGGCGTGCAGCAGTGTGTGGCGTTGTGAGAAGTTGGCCTGGTATATGATGTTCACTAGTTAAAGTGACCACCTTGTACCATGCCAAGCAACCCTTATGGTGTGGTTGTAAGTCAACCTTTTCGGACTAGCTGCCCTAGTGGTAGCGTAGGCTAAGCAGTCTTTGAGGCTAAACTCGTCAAAGCGTGTTAAGCAGGCTGTTTTACCAAATGTAACCCCCCTTTATACCAATGAAAGGACACCACACAGATATATATTGAAAATATATATGTATTTATTTCTCAAAGTATCCCCTAGACTCTTTATGAGCACAGGAGCACAAATCGTTAAACAAGAATACGTTAGAATACACAGAAGTTGCACTTTATATGGATAGGCCCTGGTGGCCACTCGAACCATATACTAAAATAGTGGTATAAGTACCACGAACAGAAAAGGGAAAAGGCCTAGGGCCTCTAGAATCGCTGGGCCTACAAGGAGCTAACTTTAGTTAGTGACCAGGAGATCCACGGGTTGCGTGTGCAGAGCAAATAGTCACACGCGGGCTCCCATAGGTTTTCAATGGGTGCGTAAAAGTTACAAAGTTACTGCAAAAAGGATCTTCCGGATGGACTATGAACTCAAGATTGGAAACACAGACACTAGAGATGATACTCTACACTTGGGCACCGGAGTGCCAGCTTTACCTCACCCACAGGAAGCGGGTTCATAGGTCTCGAAGTGCGTCGGGTTTCTTCAATATTTTCAATGGAGCCTGAAGACAAAGATGCTGCAGGTGGTCGGTCCGGAAGGGATGCGGTGGATCCAAGGGTGGATCGGAGTTGTAGAAGACCTGTAAGCAGAGGGGACAGTGTTCACAGTCACTAGCCAGTGACCAGCATGGCACCAGGTGGGTACCAGGCGATGTCGGGTGCAAACAGGAGGAGAGGTGCAGCTTGTCTCTGCAGCCACATGGTCACTGAAGGTTGACAACGTCCAGGAGTTGGTTCACGAGCTGTCCCACGCACGCTCTCGCTGTCGGCGGTGTCGGCGACTTGGTCGAAGCAAAAAAGCCTTGGCAAAAGCAATTGTTGTGGAGAACAAAATAAGCTGATAGTTCTGACCAGCAAGGTCAGAGGGACTGCTCCTTTGGAGGGGAGCAAGGGCCAGTCTGGAGCAACCAGACCAGTGGTGTAGTTCTTGAAGTTCGTCGCCAAGATGGCCACTAGCCAACGGGCCAGCAACTGGTTAGGCGCATCGAGTGGCAAAATGCAGAGGGGCCCCACGCAGATCGTGGAGATGCTGGAGGGCTCACCTTTGGTGCAGATGCTGCTCGGGTGTTGGGATTCTCAGGACCCAAAGCACAACTTGGAGGGAGCCTCGGTTGTCGCGCTTGCAGCTTGTCGTGGTCTTTTCAAGATGGCTGGCTCCACGTGTCTCGGTGCCTCCACGGGTTCCTTCTTTTCAGGGACTGTGGATCGGGCGGTGAGAGGTCTGGAGGTCCAGGTCTTGTCAGTCTCTGGGCTCGGGCTCCGGCGGGAGGTGGCGGCAAAGCAGACGTTGATTCGCTGGATGGTGCTTGCGTTAGCAAGGTGGTCACTCCCTGACCACAGGGGAGATTGGCTTCAGTCCTCTGTGCGGCAGAGCGTCGAAGTTCCCGTCTTCTTTTTGTAGTTAAGTTGATTCCAGGATGTCTAAAGTCTTAGGACACAGCTCCTACCTTTATTCGGATTCTAGGGGCCGGACTACCTGCTAGGTCCCTCCCTAAGGGTGGGACCAGGAAGGGGGGTGGTTACACCCCCAATCCTTTGTCCAGCTCGCCCCAGGTCCAGGGCTGGTGTGCCCCAGGACCGGTTTGAACTGGCATATGCACCAAGGCTCCTTGTGAGCCTCAGGCATGTCTGGTTTCTTTCAAGCCCTACCTGACCAATACACAAAATCCTGTCTGGGGTGGTGCACGCACCTCCCCTGGCAGGAAACCCTTTGTCCACACCTCCCAAGCTGGAAGGACTCCCAGCAGCAGGAGGGCAGACTTGTGTCTGTGGTGGCAGCATCCATTTTGTGGAGCTGAGGCTATGTCTGATTTTACACGGGTTTCAGGTACTATACATGTCGTGTCCCTCTAGAAGGGTGGAATGCTAACCCCGTCGCCAGAATTGGCGAGGGGTTAGTATTCCAATTCGTATGACACCTTACTCGACATGTTTTGATAAAGCCAAACCAAAGATAGCATTTAACCGCGAGGTTCATAATGCACTTAAGAGTATATGGTATGACGATATCTGGAAACAGTAGAAGGAAGTGGTTCCGACCACTGCAGACAGGCTCAGCTCATGCCAGAGCACCATCTCACATGGAACCAAGCACTCTGCCTTCAGGATTGTTAAGGCCTGCCATAGGAGTGACTTATAGGTTAACATGTGTCCCATTTAAGGTTAGGTATAGGTATACTACACCTAAGTAAGAGGTGGTTACACCAACTTACCCCAGCTGAGTGATCAGCCAGTTGTGTCAAATTTGTTAGGCCCGGCCAGGGGTGGCACAATACATGCTTCAGCCCCTGGTAGGCCTTAGATACACCAATGCCCTGGGTACCTAGTGTACACTGGTACAGGGGCTCTCAGGGTGATCCACTTCCAATTGGTTGTGCACCTAGGGTGCATAGTGTAAATTTAGTAGAGAGAACAGCAGGCTGGGGGTCTGATTGGCAGGCCCACAGCCTCAATATGTCAAAAACCAGTGAAGCAAAAAGCAAAAATTTGGGGTGACCATAGGATAGCAGACCCTACTCTCCTACAGGCGTGCAGCGGCATGCAGTAGTTTGTGGTGTGCAGCAGTGTGTGGCGTGCAGCAGTGTGTGGCGTGTAGCAGTGTGCGGCGTGCAGCAGTCTGCGGTGTGCAGCAGTTTGAGGCGTGCAGCAGTGTGTGGCTCGCAGCGGCATGCAGCAGTGTGTGGCGTGCAGGAGTGTGTGGCGTGTAGCAGTGTGCGGTGTGTAGCAGTGTGCAGCGTGCAGCAGTGTGCTGCGTGCAGCAGTGTCATGCAGCATGCAGCAGTGAGTAATGCAGCAGTGTGCAGCAGTGTGCGGCGTGCAGCAGTGTGTGCCATGCAGCAGTGTGTGGCGTGCAGCAGTGTTTCGTGTAGCATTGTGCGGTGTGCAGCAGTGTGTAGCATGCAGCAGTGTGTGGTGTGCAGCAGTGTTTCGTGTAGCAGTGTGCGGCGTGCAGCAGTGTGCGGCGTGCAGCAGTGTGCGGCATGCAGCAGTGTGTGGCGTGCAGCAGTGTGTGGCTTGCAGCGGCATGCAGCAGTGTGTGGCGTGCAGCAGTGTGTGGCGTGCAGCAGTGTGTGGCTTGCAGCAGCATGCAGCAGTGTGTGGCATGCAGCAGTGTGTGGCGTACAGCAGTGTGTGGCGTGTAGCAGTGTGCGGTGTGCAGCAGTGTGCAGCAGTCTGTGGCGTGCAGCAGTCTGCGGCATGCAGCAGTGTGTGCTGTGCAGCAGTGTGTGGCATGCAGCAGTGTTTGGCGTGCAACAGTGTGTGGCATGCAGCGGCATGCAGCAGTGTGTGGCGTGCAGCAGTGTGCGGCGTGCAGCAGTGTGCGGCATGCAGCAGTGTGCGGCGTGCAGCAGTGTGTGGCGTGCAGCAGTGTGTGGCATGCCGCAGTGTGTAGCATGCAACAGTGTTTTGTGTAGCAGTGTGCGGTGTGCAGCAGTGTGTGGCATGCAGCAGTGTGCTGCGTGCAGCAGTGTGTGGCATGCAGCAGTGTGTGGCGTGCAGCGGCATGCAGCAGTGTGTGGTGTGCAGCAGTGTGCTGCGTGCAGCAGTGTGTGACGTGCAGCAGTGTGTGGCGTGCAGCAGTGTGTGGCGTGCAGTGGCATGCAGCAGTTTGTGGTGTGCAGCAGTGTGTGGCGTGCAGCAGTGTGTGGCGTGTAGCAGTGTGCGGCGTGCAGCAGTCTGCGGTGTGCAGCAGTGTGAGGCGTGCAGCAGTGTATGGCTTGCAGCGGCATGCAGCAGTGTGTGGCGTGCAGCAGTGTGTGGCGTGTAGCAGTGTGCGGCGTGCAGCAGTCTGCGGTGTGCAGCAGTGTGAGGCGTGCAGCAGTGTGTGGCTTGCAGCGGCATGCAGCAGTGTGTGGCATGCAGCATTGTGGGGCGTGCAGCAGTGTGCGGCGTGCAGCAGTGTGTGGCATGCAGCAGTGTTTTGTGTAGCATTGTGCGGCGTGCAGCAGTGTTTCGTGTAGTAGTGTGTGGCGTGCAGCAGTGTTTGGCGTGCAGCAGTGTGCGGTGAGCAGCAGTGTGCTGCGTGCAGCAGTGTGTGGCGTGCAGCAGTGTGTGGCGTGCAGCGGCATGCAGCAGTGTGTGGTGTGCAGCAGTGTGTAGCGTGCAGCAGTGTGTGGCATGCATCAGTGTGTGGTGTGCAGCTGTGTTTCGTGTAGCAGTGTGTGGCGTGCAGCAGTGTGCGGCATGCAGCAATGTGTGACATGCAGCAGTGTGTGGCGTGCAGCAGTGTGTGGCTTGCAGCGGCATGCAGTGTGTGGCATGCAGCAGTGTGTGGCGTGCAGCAGTGTGTGGCATGCAGCAGTTTGCGGCATGCAGCAGTGTGTGCCATGCAGCAGTGTGTGGCGTGCAGCAGTGTGTGGCATGCATCAGTGTGTGGTGTGCAGCAGTGTTTCGTGTAGCAGTGTGCGGCGTGCAGCAGTGTGCGGCATGCAGCAGTGTGCGACATGCATCAGTGTGCGGTGTGCAGCAGTGTGTGGCGTGCAGCAGTGTGTGGCATGCAGCAGTGTGCAGCGTGCAGCAGTGTGTGGCATGCAGCAGTGTGCTGCGTGCAGCAGTGTGTGGCGTGCAGCAGTGTGTGGCGTGCAGCGGCATGCAGCAGTTTGTGGCGTGCAGCAGTGTGTGGTGTGCAGCAGTGTGTGGCATGCAGCAGTGTGTGGCGTGCAGCAGTGTGCGGCGTGCAGCAGTGTGTGGCATGCAGCAGTGTTTGGCATGCAACAGTGTGTGGCGTGCAGCGGCATGCAGCAGTGTGTGGTGCAGCAGTGTGCGGCCTGCAGCAGTGTGCGGCATGCAGCAGTGTGCGGCGTGCAGCAGTGTGTGGCGTGCAGCAGTGTTTGGCATGCAGCGGCATGCAGCAGTTTGTGGTGTGCAGCAGTGTGTGGCGTGCAGCAGTGTGTGGCGTGTAGCAGTGTGCGGCGTGCAGCAGTCTGCGGTGTGCAGCAGTGTGAGGAGTGCAGCAGTGTGTGGCTTGCAGCGGCATGCAGCAGTGTGTGGCGTGCAGCAGTGTGTGGCGTGTAGCAGTGTGCGGCGTGCAGCAGTCTGCGGTGTGCAGCAGTGTGAGGCGTGCATCAGTGTGTGGCTTGCAGCAGCATGCAGCATTGTGTGGCGTGCAGGAGTGTGTGGCGTGTAGCAGTGTGCGGAGTGTAGCAGTGTGCGGAGTGTAGCAGTGTGTGGCTTGCAGCGGCATGCAGCAGTGTGTGGCATGCAGCAGTGTGTGGCATGCAGCAGCGTGTGGCATGCAGCAGTGTGTGGCGTGCAGCAGTGTGTGGTGTGCAGCAGTGTGTGGCGTGCAGCAGTGTGTGGCTTGCAGCGGCATGCAGCAGTGTGTGGCGTGCAGCAGTGTGTGGCGTGCAGCAGTGTGTGGCGTGCAGCAGTGTGAGGCTTGCAGCGGCATGCAGCAGTGTGTGGCATGCAGCAGTGTGTGGCATGCAGCAGTGTGTGGCGTGTAGCAGTGTGTGGCGTGCAGCAGTGTGCAGCAGTCTGCGGCGTGCAGCAGAGTGTGCTGTGCAGCAGTGTTTCGTATAGCATTGTGCGGCGTGTAGCAGTGTGCGGTGTGCAGCAGTGTGTGGCGTGCAGCAGTGTGTGGCATGCAGCAGTGTGTGGCGTGCAGCAATGTGCGGCGTGCAGCAGTGTGTGGCGTGCAGCAGTCTTTGGCATGCAGCAGTGTGTGGCGTGCAGCGGCATGCAGCAGTGTGTGGCGTGCAGCAGTGTGCGGTGTGCAGCAGTGTGCGGCATGCAGCAGTGTGCGGCGTGCAGCATTGTGAGGCGTGCAGCAGTGTGCGGCGTGCAGCAGTGTGTGGCGTGCAGCAGTGTTTTGTGTAGCATTGTGCGGCGTGCAGCAGTGTTTCGTGTAGCAGTGTGTGGCGTGCAGCAGTGTTCGGCGTGCAGCAGTGTGCGTTGAGCAGCAGTGTGCTGTGTGCAGCAGTGTGTGGCGTGCAGCAGTGTGTGGTGTGCAGCGGCATGCAGCAGTGTGTGGTGTGCAGCAGTGTGTGGCGTGCAGCAGTGTGTGGCATGCATCAGTGTGTGGTGTGCAGCAGTGTTTCGTGTAGCAGTGTGCGGCGTGCAGCAGTGTGCGGCATGCAGCAGTGTGTGACATGCAGCAGTGTGTGGCGTGCAGCAGTGTGTGGCTTGCAGCGGCATGCAGCAGTGTGTGGCATGCAGCAGTGTGTGGCGTGCAGCAGTGTGTGGCATGCAGCAGTGTGCGGCATGCAGCAGTGTGTGCCATGCAGCAGTGTGTGGCGTGCAGCAGTGTGTGGCATGCATCAGTGTGTGGTGTGCAGCAGTGTTTCGTGTAGCAGTGTGCGGCGTGCAGCAGTGTGCGGCATGCAGCAGTGTGCGACATGCAGCAGTGTGCGGTGTGCAGCAGTGTGTGGCATGCAGCAGTGTGCGGCATGCAGCAGTGTGCTGCGTGCAGCAGTGTGTGGCATGCAGCAGTGTGTGGCGTGCAGCAGTGTGTGGCGTGCAGCTGCATGCAGCAGTTTTTGGCATGCAGCAGTGTGTGGCATGCAGCAGTGTGTGGCGTGTAGCAGTCTGCGGCGTGCAGCAGTCTGCGGTGTGCAGCAGTGTGAGGCATGCAGCAGTGTGCGGCGTGCAGCAGTGTGTGGCGTGCAGCAGTGTGTGGCGTGCCGCAGTGTGTGGCATGCAACAGTGTTTTGTGTAGCAGTGTGCGGTGTGCAGCAGTGTGTGGCATGCAGCAGTGTGCTGCGTGCAGCAGTGTGTGGCGTGCAGCAGTGTGTGGAGTGCAGCGGCATGCAGCAGTGTGTGGTGTGCAGCAGTGTGCTGCATGCAGCAGTGTGTGATGTGCAGCAGTGTGTGGCGTGCAGCAGTGTGTGGCGTGCAGCGGCATGCAGCAGTTTGTGGTGTGCAGCAGTGTGTGGCGTGCAGCAGTGTGTGGCGTGTAGCAGTGTGCGGCGTGCAGCAGTCTGCGGTGTGCAGCAGTGTGAGGCGTGCAGCAGTGTGTGGCTTGCAGCGGCATGCAGCAGTGTGTGGCGTGCAGCAGTGTGTGGCATGTAGCAGTGTGCGGCGTGCAGCAGTCTGCGGTGTGCAGCAGTGTGAGGCGTGCAGCAGTGTGTGGCTTGCAGCGGCATGCAGCAGTGTGTGGCGTGTAGCAGTGTGCGGCGTGTAGCAGTGTGCGGCATGCAGCAGTGTGTGGCGTGCAGCAGTGTGTGGCTTGCAGCGGCATGCAGCAGTGTGTGGCGTGCAGCAGTGTGTGGTGTGCAGCAGTGTGTGGCGTGCAGCAGTGTGTGGCTTGCAGCAGCATGCAGCAGTGTGTGGCATGCAGCAGTGTGTGGCGTACAGCAGTGTGTGGCGTGTAGCAGTGTGCGGCGTGCAGCAGTCTGCGGTGTGCAGCAGTGTGAGGAGTGCAGCAGTGTGTGGCTTGCAGCGGCATGCAGCAGTGTGTGGCGTGCAGCAGTGTGTGGCGTGTAGCAGTGTGCGGCGTGCAGCAGTCTGCGGTGTGCAGCAGTGTGAGGCGTGCAGCAGTGTGTGGCTTGCAGCAGCATGCAGCAGTGTGTGGCGTGCAGGAGTGTGTGGCGTGTAGCAGTGTGCGGCGTGTAGCAGTGTGCGGCATGCAGCAGTGTGTGGCGTGCAGCAGTGTGTGGCTTGCAGCGGCATGCAGCAGTGTGTGGCGTGCAGCAGTGTGTGGCGTGCAGCAGTGTGTGGCGTGCAGCAGTGTGAGGCTTGCAGCGGCATGCAGCAGTGTGTGGCATGCAGCAGTGTGTGGCATGCAGCAGTGTGTGGCGTGTAGCAGTGTGTGGCGTGCAGCAGTGTGCAGCAGTCTGCGGCGTGCAGCAGTGTGTGCTGTGCAGCAGTGTTTCGTATAGCATTGTGCGGCGTGTAGCAGTGTGCGGTGTGCAGCAGTGTGTTGCGTGCAGCAGTGTGTGGCATGCAGCAGTGTGTGGTGTGCAGCAGTGTGCTGCGTGCAGCAGTGTGTGACGTGCAGCAGTGTGTGGCATGCAGCAGTGTGTGGCGTGCAGTGGCATGCAGCAGTTTGTGGTGTGCAGCAGTGTGTGGCGTTCAGCAGTGTGTGGCGTGTAGCAGTGTGTGGCGTGCAGCAGTCTGCGGTGTGCAGCAGTGTGAGGCGTGCAGCAGTGTGTGGCTTGCAGCGGCATGCAGCAGTGTGTGGCGTGCAGCAGTGTGTGGCGTGTAGCAGTGTGCGGCGTGCAGCAGTCTGCGGTGTGCAGCAGTGTGAGGCGTGCAGCAGTGTGTGGCTTGCAGCAGCATGCAGCAGTGTGTGGCGTGCAGGAGTGTGTGGCGTGTAGCAGTGTGCGGCGTGTAGCAGTGTGCGGCATGCAGCAGTGTGTGGCGTGCAGCAGTGTGTGGCTTGCAGCAGTGTGTGGCGTGCAGCAGTGTGCGGCGTGCAGCAGTGTGTGGCATGCAGCAGTGTTTGGCATGCAACAGTGTGTGGCGTGCAGCGGCATGCAGCAGTGTGTGGCGTGCAGCAGTGTGCGGCGTGTAGCAGTGTGCGGCATGCAGCAGTGTGCGGCGTGCAGCAGTGTGTGGCGTGCAGCAGTGTGTGGCGTGCAGCGGCATGCAGCAGTTTGTGGTGTGCAGCAGTGTGTGGCGTGCAGCAGTGTGTGGCGTGTAGCAGTGTGCGGCGTGCAGCAGTCTGCGGTGTGCAGCAGTGTGAGGCGTGCAGCAGTGTGTGGCTTGCAGCGGCATGCAGCAGTGTGTGGCGTGCAGCAGTGTGTGGCGTGTAGCAGTGTGCGGTGTGCAGCAGTCTGCGGTGTGCAGCAGTGTGAGGCGTGCAGCAGTGTGTGGCTTGCAGCAGCATGCAGCAGTGTGTGGCGTGCAGGAGTGTGTGGCGTGTAGCAGTGTGCGGCGTGTAGCAGTGTGCGGCATGCAGCAGTGTGTGGCGTGCAGCAGTGTGTGGCTTGCAGCGGCATGCAGCAGTGTGTGGCGTGCAGCAGTGTGTGGCGTGCAGCAGTGTGAGGCTTGCAGCGGCATGCAGCAGTGTGTGGCATGCAGCAGTGTGTGGCATGCAGCAGTGTGTGGCGTGTAGCAGTGTGTGGCGTGCAGCAGTATGCAGCAGTCTGCGGCGTGCAGCAGTGTGTGCTGTGCAGCAGTGTTTCGTATAGCATTGTGCGGCGTGTAGCAGTGTGCGGTGTGCAGCAGTGTGTGGCGTGCAGCAGTGTGTGGCATGCAGCAGTGTGTGGCGTGCAGCAATGTGCGGCGTGCAGCAGTGTGTGGCGTGCAGCAGTCTTTGGCATGCAGCAGTGTGTGGCATGCAGCGGCATGCAGCAGTGTGTGGCGTGCAGCAGTGTGTGGCGTGCAGCAGTGTGCAGCATGCAGCAGTGTGCGGCGTGCAGCATTGTGAGGCGTGCAGCAGTGTGCGGCGTGCAGCAGTGTGTGGCGTGCAGCAGTGTTTTGTGTAGCATTGTGCGGCATGCAGCAGTGTTTCGTGTAGCAGTGTGTGGCGTGCAGCAGTGTTCGGCGTGCAGCAGTGTGCAGTGAGCAGCAGTGTGTGGCGTGCAGCAGTGTGTGGCGTGCAGCGGCATGCAGCAGTTTTTGGCATGCAGCAGTGTGTGGCATGCAGCAGTGTGCGGCGTGTAGCAGTCTGCGGCGTGCAGCAGTCTGCGGTGTGCAGCAGTGTGAGGCATGCAGCAGTGTGCGGCGTGCAGCAGTGTGTGGCGTGCAGCAGTGTGTGGCGTGCCGCAGTGTGTGGCATGCAACAGTGTTTTGTGTAGCAGTGTGCGGTGTGCAGCAGTGTGTGGCATGCAGCAGTGTGCTGCGTGCAGCAGTGTGTGGCGTGCAGCAGTGTGTGGAGTGCAGCGGCATGCAGCAGTATGTGGTGTGCAGCAGTGTGCTGTGTGCAGCAGTGTGTGACGTGCAGCAGTGTGTGGCATGCAACAGTGTGTGGCGTGCAGCGGCATGCAGCAGTTTGTGGTGTGCAGCAGTGTGTGGCGTGCAGCAGTGTGTGGCGTGTAGCAGTGTGCGGCATGCAGCAGTCTGCGGTGTGCAGCAGTGTGAGGCGTGCAGCGGCGTGCAGCAGTGTGTGGCATGCAGCAGTGTGTGGCGTGCAGCAGTGTGCGGCATGCAGCAGTGTGTGGCGTGCAGCAGTTTGTGGCGTGCAGGGGCATGTAGCAGTGTGTGGCATGCAGCAGTGTGTGGCGTGCAGCAGTGTGTTGCATGCAGCGGCATGCAGCAGTGTGTGGCATGCAGCAGTGTGCTGCATGCAGCAGTGTGTGGCGTGCAGCAGTGTATGGCGTGCAGCAGTGTGTGGTGTGCAGCAGTGTGCGGCGTGTAGCAGTGTGCGGCGTGCAGCAGTGTGTGGCATGTAGCAGTGTTTGGCGTGCAACAGTGTGTGGCGTGCAGCGGCATGCAGCAGTGTGTGGCATGCAGCAGTGTGCGGCGTGCAGCAGTGTGCGGCATGCAGCAGTGTGCGGCGTGCAGCAGTGTGTGGCGTTGTGAGAAGTTGGCCTGGTATATGATGTTCACTAGTTAAAGTGACCACCTTGTACCATGCCAAGCAACCCTTATGGTGTGGTTGTAAGTCAACCTTTTCGGACTAGCTGCCCTAGTGGTAGCGTAGGCTAAGCAGTCTTTGAGGCTAAACTCGTCAAAGCGTGTTAAGCAGGCTGTTTTACCAAATGTAACCCCCCTTTATACCAATGAAAGGACACCACACAGATATATATTGAAAATATATATGTATTTATTTCTCAAAGTATCCCCTAGACTCTTTATGAGCACAGGAGCACAAATCGTTAAACAAGAATATGTTAGAATACACAGAAGTTGCACTTTATATGGATAGGCCCTGGTGGCCACTCGAACCATATACTAAAATAGTGGTATAAGTACCACGAACAGAAAAGGGAAAAGGCCTAGGGCCTCTAGAATCGCTGGGCCTACAAGGAGCTAACTTTAGTTAGTGACCAGGAGATCCACGGGTTGCGTGTGCAGAGCAAATAGTCACACGCGGGCTCCCATAGGTTTTCAATGGGTGCGTAAAAGTTACAAAGTTACTGCAAAAAGGATCTTCCGGATGGACTATGAACTCAAGATTGGAAACACAGACACTAGAGATGATACTCTACACTTGGGCACCGGAGTGCCAGCTTTACCTCACCCACAGGAAGCGGGTTCATAGGTCTCGAAGTGCGTCGGGTTTCTTCTATATTTTCAATGGAGCCTGAAGACAAAGATGCTGCAGGCGGTCGGTCCGGAAGGGATGCGGTGGATCCAAGGGTGGATCGGAGTTGTAGAAGACCTGTAAGCAGAGGGGACAGTGTTCACAGTCACTAGCCAGTGACCAGCATGGCACCAGGTGGGTACCAGGCGATGTCGGGTGCAAACAGGAGGAGAGGTGCAGCTTGTCTCTGCAGCCACATGGTCCCTGAAGGTTGACAACGTCCAGGAGTTGGTTCACGAGCTGTCCCACGCAGGCTCTCGCTGTCGGCGGTGTCGGCGACTTGGTCGAAGCAAACAAGCCTTGGCAAAAGCAATTGTTGTGGAGAACAAAATAAGCTGATAGTTCTGACCAGCAAGGTCAGAGGGACTGCTCCTTTGGAGGGGAGCAAGGGCCAGTCTGGAGCAACCAGACCAGTGGTGTAGTTCTTGAAGTTCGTCGCCAAGATGGCCACTAGCCAACGGGCCAGCAACTGGTTAGGCGCGTCGAGTGGCAAAATGCAGAGGGGCCCCACGCAGATCGTGGAGATGCTGGAGGGCTCACCTTTGGTGCAGATGCTGCTCGGGTGTTGGGATTCTCAGGACCCAAAGCACAACTTGGAGGGAGCCTCGGTTGTCGCGCTTGCAGCTTGTCGTGGTCTTTTCAAGATGGCTGGCTCCACGTGTCTCGGTGCCTCCACGGGTTCCTTCTTTTCAGGGACTGTGGATCGGGCGGTGAGAGGTCTGGAGGTCCAGGTCTTGTCAGTCTCTGGGCTCCGGCTCCGGCGGGAGGTGGCGGCAAAGCAGACGTTGATTCACTGGATGGTGCTTGCGTTAGCAAGGTGGTCACTCCCTGACCACAGGAGAGATTGGCTTCAGTCCTCTGTGCGGCAGAGCGTCGAAGTTCCCGTCTTCTTCTTGTAGTTAAGTTGATTCCAGGATGTCTAAAGTCTTAGGACACAGCTCCTACCTTTATTCGGATTCTAGGGGCCGGACTACCTGCTAGGTCCCTCCCTAAGGGTGGGACCAGGAAGGGGGGTGGTTACACCCCCAATCCTTTGTCCAGCTTGCCCCAGGTCCAGGGCTGGTGTGCCCCAGGACCGGTTTGAACTGGCATATGCACCAAGGCTCCTTGTGAGCCTCAGGCATGTCTGGTTTCTTTCAAGCCCTACCTGACCAATACACAAAATCCTGTCTGGGGTGGTGCACGCACCTCCCCTGGCAGGAAACCCTTTGTCCACACCTCCCAAGCTGGAAGGACTCCCAGCAGCAGGAGGGCAGACTTGTGTCTGTGGTGGCAGCATCCATTTTGTGGAGCTGAGGCTATGTCTGATTTTACACGGGTTTCAGGTACTATACATGTCGTGTCCCTCTAGAAGGGTGGAATGCTAACCCCGTCGCCAGAATTGGCGAGAGGTTAGTATTCCAATTCGTATGACACCTTACTCGACATGTTTTGATAAAGCCAAACTGTGAGAAGTTGGCCTGGTATATGCTGTTCACTAGTTCTAGTGACCACCTTGTACCATGCCAAGCAACCCTTATGGTGTGGTTGTAAGTCAACCTTTTTGGACTAGCTGCCCTAGTGGTAGCGTAGGCTAAGCAGTCTTTGAGGCTAAACTCGTGATGCGTGTTAAGCAAGCTGTTTTACCAATAGTAACCCCCTTTTATACCAATGAAAGGACACCACACAGATATATATTCAAAATATATATGTATTTATTTCTCAAAGTAACCCCTAGTCTCTTTATGAGCACAGGAGCACAAATCGTCAAACAAGATTATCACAGAATACACAGAAGTTGCACTTTATATGGATAGGCCCTGGTGGCCACTCGAACCATATACTAAAATAGTGGTATAAGTACCACGAACAGAAAAGGGAAAAGGCCTAGGGCCTCTAGAATCGCTGGGCCTACAAGGAGCTAACGTCAGTTAGTGACCAGGAGGTCCACGGGTGGCGTGTGCAGAGCAAATAGTCACACGCGTGCTCCCATAGGTTTCAATGGGTGCGTAAAAAGTACAAAGTTACTGCAAAAGGAATCTTCCGGATGACCTAGGAACTTAAGATTTGGAACACAGGCACTAGAGATGTAATACTACACTTGGGCACAGGTGTGCCAGCTTTACCTCACCCACAGGAAGCGGGTGCATAGGCCTCGAAGTGCGTCGGGTTTCTTCTATCTGTTCCGTGGGGCCTGTAGACAAAAGTGCTGCAGGCGGTCGGTCGGGAAGAGATGCAGTGGATCCAAGAGTGGATCGGAGATGTTGAAGACCTGTAAGCAGAGGGGACAGTGTTCACAGTCACTAGCCAGTGACCAGCGTGGCACCAGGTGGGTACCAGGCGATGTCGGGTGCAAACAGGTGATGAGGGGTAGCTTGTCTCCGCAGCCACGTGGTCCCTGAAGGTCGACGACGTCCAGGAGTCGGCTCACGAGCTGTCCCACGCAGGCTCTCGCTGTCGGCGGTGTCGGCGACTTGATCGAAGCAAACAAGCCTTGGCAAAAGCAATGGTTGTAGGCAAGGAGTTTAAGCTGTTGGTTCTGACCAGCAAGGTCAGAGGGATTGCTCCTTTGGAGGGGAGCAAGAGCCAGTCTGGAGCAACCAGACCAGCGGTGTTTGTCGTAGATTTCGTCGCCAAGATGGCCACTAGCCAGCGGGCCAGCAACCGGTTAGGCACGTCGAGTGGCAAAATGCAGAAGGGCCCCACGCAGATCGTGGAGATGCTGGAGGGCTCACCTTTGGTGCAGATGCTGCTCGAGGGTTGGGCTTCTCAGGACCCAAAGCACAACTTGGAGGGAGCCTCGGTTGTTGCACTGGTCAGCTTGTCGTAGTCGTTTCAAGATGGCTGGCTCCACGTGTCTCGGTGCCTCCACGGGTCTCCTCTTTGCAGGGACTGTGGATCGGGCGGTGAGAGGTCTGGAGGTCCAGGTCTTGTCAGTCTCTGGGCTCGGGCTCCGGCGGGAGGCGGCGGCAAAGCAGACGGTGATTCGCTGGATGGTGCTTGCGTTAGCAAGGTGGTCACTCCCTGACCACAGGGGAGATTTTCTTCAGTCTTCTGTGCAGCAGAATGTCGAAGTTCCCGTCTTCTTCTTAGTTTCAAGTTGATTCCAGGATGTCTGAAGTCTTAGGACACAGCTCCTACCTTTAAGCGGATTCTAGGGGCCGGACTACCTGCTAGGTCCCTCCCTATGGGTGGGACCAGGAAGGGGGGTGGTTACACCCCCAATCCTTTGTCCAGCTCGCCCCAGGCCCGGGACTGGTGTGCCCCAGGACCGGTTTGAACTGGCATATGCACCGAGGCTCCTTGTGAGCCACAGGCATGTCTGGTTCCTTTCAAGCCCTACCTGACCAATACACAAAATCCTGTCTGGGGTGGTGCACGCACCTCCCCTGGCAGGAAACCCTTTGTCCACACCTCCCAAGCTGGAAGGACTCCCAGCAGCAGGAGGGCAGACTTGTGTCTGTGGTGGCAGCATCCATTTTGTGGAGCTGAGGCTATGTCTGATTTTACCCGGGTTTCAGGTACTGTACATGTCGTGTCCCTCTAGAAGGGTGGAATGCTAACCCCGTCGCCAGAATTGGCGAGGGGTTAGTATTCCAATTCGTATGACACCTTACTCGACATGCTTTGATAAAGCCAAACCAAAGATAGCATTTAACCGCGAGGTTCATAATGCACTTAAGAGTATATGGTATGACGATATCTGGAAACAGTAGAAGGAAGTTGTTCCGACCACTGCAGACAGGCTCAGCTCATGCCAGAGCACCATCTCACATGGAACCAAGCACTCTGCCTTCAGGATTGTTAAGGCCTGCTATAGGAGTGACTTATAGGTTACCAGGTGTTCCATTTAAGGTTAGGTATAGGTATACTACACCTAAGTAAGAGGTGATTACACCAACTTACCCCAGCTGAGTGATCAGCCAGTTGTGTCAAATCGTTAGGCCAAGCCTGGGGTGGCATAATACATGCTGCAGCCCTTGGCAGGCCTTGGGTACACCAATGCCCTGGGTACCTAGTGTACACTGGTACAGGGGCTGACAGGGTGATCCACTTCCAATTGGTTATGCACCTAGGGTGCATAGTTTTAATTTAGTAGAGAGAACAGCAGGCTGGGGGTCTGATTGGCAGGCCCACAGCCTCAATATGTCAAAAACCAGTGAAGCAAAAAGCAAAAATTTGGGGTGACCATAGGATAGCAGACCCTACTCTCCTACACAACCCCCCCCCAAACGCTGGGACATTAAACTAGCCTTGACCAGTCTCGTCTTCATGTCCTAAGTGGAAGTACCTGGAGAGACCATCTGCATTCCCATGGTCAGTACCTGGCCGGTGCTCCACTGTAAAGTCCATCCCCTGTAGGGAAATGGACCACCTAAGCAGTTTGGGGTTTTCACCCTTCATCTGATTTAGCCACAAGAGGGGCTTATGGTCGGTCTGAATCTTGAAGTGAGTGCCAAACAAGTATGGCCTCAGCTTCTTCAGGGCCCACACCACAGCAAAGGCCTCCCTCTCAATAGCTGACCAATTCTTCTCTCTGGGGGTCAACCTTCTGCTAATAAAAGCAATGGGTTGGTCTTGACCATCTACATTAAGTTGTGACAGCACAGCTCCCACACCCAACTCAGAAGCATCTGTTTGGACAATAAACTCTTTGGAGTAGTCAGGACTTTTCAGGATAGGTGCAGAGCACATGGCCTCCTTCAGGTCATCAAATGCCTTTTGACAGCTTACTGTCCACTGAACCTTTTTGGGCATCTTCTTGGATGTCAGATCATTAAGAGGAGTCACAATGGACCCATAGTTCTTAACAAACTTCCTGTAATACCCAGTCAAGCCCAAGAAAGCTCGAACTTGAGTCTGGGTGGTTGGAGGGGACCAATCCTTGATGGACTGTATCTTACTCTCCAGTGGTTGAACTTGGCCCCCACCTACAAGGTGGCCCAAATACACAACCTTACTCTGCCCTATCTGGCACTTAGTAGCCTTGATAGTGAGGCCTGCCCTTTGCAGAGCCTCAAGAGCCTTCTTCAGGTGGATCAGGTGATCCTCCCAGGTGGAACTAAAGACAGCAATGTCATCAAGATATGCTGCGCAAAAGTCATCCAACCCAGTAAGGACTTGGTTCACCAGCCTTTGGAAGGTGGCAGGTGCATTCTTCAGACCAAAGGGCATCACCACAAACTGATAATGCCCACCTGGGGTTGAGAATGCTGTTTTGGCCTTAGACTCCTCAGCTAATCTGATTTGCCAATAGCCAGCTGTCAAGTCAAATGTGCTCAAAAACTTTGCAGAAGCTAGTTTGTCTATGAGCTCATCTGCCCTTGGAATAGGGTGTGCATCTGTCCTGGTGACAGCATTGAGTCCTCTGTAGTCCACACAGAACCTCATCTCTCTCTTGCCATCTTTGGTGTGAGGTTTGGGGACCAGAACCACTGGGCTAGCCCAGGGGCTCTCTGAGGGTTCAATGACACCTAATTCCAGCATTTTATGTACCTCAGCCTTTATACAGTCCCTGACGTGGTCAGGTTGTCTGTAAAGTTTGTTCTTTACAGGCAGACTGTCACCAGTGTCCACAACATGGGTACACCAGTCAGTTTGACTAGGTATCAAGGAAAACATATGTGAAAATGATTGTAGAACCTGTCTACATTCAGTCTGCTGATGGGCAGTGAGGTTGCCTCCAAGGGTCACTCCTTCAACTGAGCCATCTTCAGGGTTCTGAGACAACAGGTCTGGGAGAGGGTCACTCTCTTCCTCCTGTCCCTCATCTGTAGCCATGAGCAAGCCCATGTCTGCCCTGTCAACATATGCTTTAAGCCTGTTAACATGGAGTACCCTGTGGGGACTCCTGGGAGTTCCTAGGTCCACCAAGTAGGTGACCTCTCCCTTCTTTTCCAGGATTGTATGGGGTCCAGACCATTTGTCTTGGAGTGCGGCTGGGGCCACTGGCTCCAACACCCATACCTTCTGTCCTGGCTGATACTCAACCAAGACAGCCTTTTGGTCATGCCAAGCTTTCTGTAAGGCCTGGCTTGCCTCAAGGTTTTTAGATGCCTTCTCCATATACTCAGCCATCCTGGAGCGGAGACCAAGTACATAGTCCACTATGTCTAGCTTAGGCTTTTTGAGAGGTAACTCCCATCCTTCCTTCACCAAACACAGTGGGCCTCTCACAGGGTGCCCAAACAACAATTCAAAGGGGCTGTAGCCAACTCCTTTTTGTGGGACCTCTCTGTAAGCAAACAGAAGGCAGGGTAGAAGGATATCCCATCTTCGCCTGAGCTTTTCAGGTAATCCTTTGATCATACCCTTTAGGGTCTTGTTGAATCTCTCAACAAGCCCATTGCATTGTGGGTGATAAGGGGTGGTGAACTTGTAGTTGACACCACATTCCTTCCACATAGCTGTCAAGTATCCTGACATAAAGTTGGTACCTCTGTCAGATACTACCTCCTTAGGAAACCCCACTCTGGAGAATACTCCCAGCAGGGCCCTGGCCACAACAGGAGCTGTAGTGGTCCTAAGGGGAATTGCCTCTGGATACCTGGTGGCATGATCCACTACCACCAGTATAAATCTGTGCCCAGATGCAGTGGGAGGATCCATGGGACCCACTATGTCTATTCCCACTCTTTCAAAGGGGACCCCCACCACAGGTAGTGGTATTAGGGGGGCCTTTGTTGTGCCACCTGATTTGCCACTGGCTTGGCAGGTAACACAGGAGCGACAAAACTCCTTTGTATCTTCATTCATATGAGGCCAGTGAAAGTGAGGGACAAGTCTGTCCCAGGTCTTATTCTGGCCTAGGTGTCCTGCTAAAGGAATGTCATGGGCCAAGGTAAGAAGGAAGCCCCTAAATTGCAGAGGTATGACCAACCTCCTGGTAGCACCAGGCTTGGGGTCTCTAGCCTCTGAATAAAGGAGCCCTTCATCCCAATACACTTTATGGGTACCTTGAGCATTCCCAGCAGCCTCAGCAGCAGCCAGCTGTCTGAGGGGTTCAAGAGAGGGACAGGATAACTGAGCCTGCCTCAAGTCAGCCCTTGAAGGTCCCCCTGTCCCCAGAAACTCAACCTGATCAGGTTCAAGCTCTTCAGGGACAGTTCCTTCAGGGTCCTCTAGATCAGCTTCCTGGGAAGGCTGATCATCACTCTGAGGCAGGGGGGAAGGCACAGCCTTGACCCTCCTGTTCTTCTTCTTGGTAGGTGCTTGGTCCATTGTTCCAGGATCCAAGACCTGTGGTTCAGTGAGGCACTTTTTGGCCTGTGACCTGGTCACAGCAAGGACATGTGATGATATACCTAACATCTCTGCATGAGTCCTGTACTCCACTTCTGACCATAGAGAACTCTCTAGGTCATTGCCCAACAAACATTCTACTGGGAGGTCTGCACTAACCACAACCCTTTTGAGGCCAGTTACCCCTCCCCATGAGAAGTTAACAACTGCCACACTGTGTGAAGTAGTGGCATTGCTGGCATTGGTCACCAGGTAGTTCTCACCTGGTATGTACTGTCCAGGGTCCACAAAGCCTGGTGTCACCATAGTGACACTGGCACATGTGTCCCTGTAGGCTTGAGCCACTTTGTCATTAATTAAAGGAGTCTGTCTGTACTTGCCCAGGTTACTGGGGCTCACAGTCAGGGACAAATCAATGTCCCCATCACAGATCAAGACTGCCTGTGTAAGGGTTCTGTCTAAGTCAGAATCTCCTTCAGTTCCCATAGTGATTCCCACTACACCCTTTGTCTGGGGACCAACACTGCTAACAGTAGTACTGGGAGCAGGTGCCTTAGGGGCAACAGTGTTGGGGGCTCCACCCTTTTTGCAATCACTAGTCCAGTGAGTTGTATTTTTACAATGATTGCACCAGGGTTTCTTCTGACCTTCTTTCTTCTTCTTGGACTGTTGGGACCCACCCTCCTTAGCAGTAGTTTGGGGCCCTGTTGAAGACTTCTGGTCTTTAGATTTCTGATCTCCACCCTTTTGGTCTGTTTTCTTCTGATCACCCCCTTGGCCCTGGTTCTGGTTCTTTTGCTTAACCCTGGTTCTGACCCATTTGTCTGCCTTCTTTCCCAATTCTTGGGGAGAGGTCAGATCAGAGTCAACCAAGTGTTGATGCAGTTGCTGGTTTTGACAGTTATTTAAAATCTGTTCTCTCATCATCAAATTATACAATCCTGTAAAATCAGATACCTTACTTCCCAGCAACCAACCCTCCAAAGCCTTAGTGGCACATTCAATGTATTCAGACCAGTCCTGAGTCTGTGTCTTTTGGGTGTCTCTGAACATTAACCTGTACTGTTCAGTGGTTAAGCCTAACCCATCTACTAGAACACTCTTCAGGACTCTGTAGTTTCTGACATCCTCTTCTCTAACAGTGAGGAGTCTGTCTCTGCCTCTTCCCTCAAAGGAGAGCCAGAGGATTGCTGCCCACTGATCTTCAGGAACCTGCTGTACTTTGCAGGCTCTCTCAAGAGCAGTTATCCACTTGTGGATGTCATCCCCACTTTTGTAGGGGGGCACAACCTTAGACAGGTTTCTATTGTCGAAAACCCTATCTTTGCCCTTAGGGACAATGCTGCCACCAGTGGGTATAGACCCACTCTCTTTATGCTGTCTAGCCTTGCTAAGTTTCTCTTCCATCAGGGCTACTTCTAGCTCCTGCTTCCTGATCCTCAGCTGGGCCTCTTGCATCTTGGCCTCATGTTCCCTCCTCTGAGGGGTGGTCATCCTTCTCCTGGAGTGACCTTGAGAGCCTCTAGAGCCATGGGAAGCATTGGAGTCACCTGAGCGATTCCTTTGCCTTCCCAGCCCTGTGTTAAGTCCACTGGGGAGATCCAGTGGGTTGAACCCACTGTCAGTCCCCAATAGCCTTGGTTTAGCTGGGCCAAGTATAACACTTGGCACTGGGCTAGTTCTCCCTTCATCCTCACTACTGTCAGTATCCTTTTCACTCTCATCCTCTGTGGTAGGCATCCCATCTAAGGGGTGACTATTGGGAAGGGGTACTTCAGTGGCATCTTTAGAAGGGGGGCCTCCTGTTCCTGTCCCTAAGGGGGCTAACTGGGAAGCTTTCTTGAGTGCTCTCTGATTCTCATCATTCTGTAAGAGCTCTCTGAGCTCAGCAGAGTTTGGGTTCTTGGGCTGTTTAAGGCCTCTAAGAGTTGCCAAATGCCTGAGCTCATTCTGATTAAGGGTAGCAAAGCTGGATGGTGCCCTCTGGGGGTCACTCTCAACAGAGATGGGTACAGTGGACCCCTCTGCCCCGGCCATTGCTCTTAAGTGTGGGTGGATGTGTTGCAATCTACCTACACTTGGGTTTACCTACTAAACCTATCTAGTAGTTGTAGTCAGGGTGTGCTACTCCCTTTGCTCTACAACAACTAAGTTCAGTAGAACTTAAGTATATCTAATCTTGTTTTATATGTACCTACAGGTACCTATGTGATCTTTCAATTGGTAACCAAGAGATTACAATGGTAAAACACAGCAAGCTCAAATCCAACCGCTGCTCACCAATGTGAGAAGTTGGCCTGGTATATGCTGTTCACTAGTTCTAGTGACCACCTTGTACCATGCCAAGCAACCCTTATGGTGTGGTTGTAAGTCAACCTTTTTGGACTAGCTGCCCTAGTGGTAGCGTAGGCTAAGCAGTCTTTGAGGCTAAACTCGTGATGCGTGTTAAGCAAGCTGTTTTACCAATAGTAACCCCCTTTTATACCAATGAAAGGACACCACACAGATATATATTCAAAATATATATGTATTTATTTCTCAAAGTAACCCCTAGTCTCTTTATGAGCACAGGAGCACAAATCGTCAAACAAGATTATCACAGAATACACAGAAGTTGCACTTTATATGGATAGGCCCTGGTGGCCACTCGAACCATATACTAAAATAGTGGTATAAGTACCACGAACAGAAAAGGGAAAAGGCCTAGGGCCTCTAGAATCGCTGGGCCTACAAGGAGCTAACGTCAGTTAGTGACCAGGAGGTCCACGGGTGGCGTGTGCAGAGCAAATAGTCACACGCGTGCTCCCATAGGTTTCAATGGGTGCGTAAAAAGTACAAAGTTACTGCAAAAGGAATCTTCCGGATGACCTAGGAACTTAAGATTTGGAACACAGGCACTAGAGATGTAATACTACACTTGGGCACAGGTGTGCCAGCTTTACCTCACCCACAGGAAGCGGGTGCATAGGCCTCGAAGTGCGTCGGGTTTCTTCTATCTGTTCCGTGGGGCCTGTAGACAAAAGTGCTGCAGGCGGTCGGTCGGGAAGAGATGCAGTGGATCCAAGAGTGGATCGGAGATGTTGAAGACCTGTAAGCAGAGGGGACAGTGTTCACAGTCACTAGCCAGTGACCAGCGTGGCACCAGGTGGGTACCAGGCGATGTCGGGTGCAAACAGGTGATGAGGGGTAGCTTGTCTCCGCAGCCACGTGGTCCCTGAAGGTCGACGACGTCCAGGAGTCGGCTCACGAGCTGTCCCACGCAGGCTCTCGCTGTCGGCGGTGTCGGCGACTTGATCGAAGCAAACAAGCCTTGGCAAAAGCAATTGTTGTAGGCAAGGAGTTTAAGCTGTTGGTTCTGACCAGCAAGGTCAGAGGGATTGCTCCTTTGGAGGGGAGCAAGAGCCAGTCTGGAGCAACCAGACCAGCGGTGTTTGTCGTAGATTTCGTCGCCAAGATGGCCACTAGCCAGCGGGCCAGCAACCGGTTAGGCACGTCGAGTGGCAAAATGCAGAAGGGCCCCACGCAGATCGTGGAGATGCTGGAGGGCTCACCTTTGGTGCAGATGCTGCTCGAGGATTGGGCTTCTCAGGACCCAAAGCACAACTTGGAGGGAGCCTCGGTTGTTGCACTGGTCAGCTTGTCATAGTCGTTTCAAGATGGCTGGCTCCACGTGTCTCGGTGCCTCCACGGGTCTCCTCTTTTCAGGGACTGTGGATCGGGCGGTGAGAGGTCTGGAGGTCCAGGTCTTGTCAGTCTCTGGGCTCGGGCTCCGGCGGGAGGCGGCGGCAAAGCAGACGGTGATTCGCTGGATGGTGCTTGCGTTAGCAAGGTGGTCACTCCCTGACCACAGGGGAGATTTTCTTCAGTCTTCTGTGCAGCAGAATGTCGAAGTTCCCGTCTTCTTCTTAGTTTCAAGTTGATTCCAGGATGTCTGAAGTCTTAGGACACAGCTCCTACCTTTAAGCGGATTCTAGGGGCCGGACTACCTGCTAGGTCCCTCCCTATGGGTGGGACCAGGAAGGGGGGTGGTTACACCCCCAATCCTTTGTCCAGCTCGCCCCAGGCCCGGGACTGGTGTGCCCCAGGACCGGTTTGAACTGGCATATGCACCGAGGCTCCTTGTGAGCCACAGGCATGTCTGGTTCCTTTCAAGCCCTACCTGACCAATACACAAAATCCTGTCTGGGGTGGTGCACGCACCTCCCCTGGCAGGAAACCCTTTGTCCACACCTCCCAAGCTGGAAGGACTCCCAGCAGCAGGAGGGCAGACTTGTGTCTGTGGTGGCAGCATCCATTTTGTGGAGCTGAGGCTATGTCTGATTTTACCCGGGTTTCAGGTACTGTACATGTCGTGTCCCTCTAGAAGGGTGGAATGCTAACCCCGTCGCCAGAATTGGCGAGGGGTTAGTATTCCAATTCGTATGACACCTTACTCGACATGCTTTGATAAAGCCAAACCAAAGATAGCATTTAACCGCGAGGTTCATAATGCACTTAAGAGTATATGGTATGACGATATCTGGAAACAGTAGAAGGAAGTTGTTCCGACCACTGCAGACAGGCTCAGCTCATGCCAGAGCACCATCTCACATGGAACCAAGCACTCTGCCTTCAGGATTGTTAAGGCCTGCTATAGGAGTGACTTATAGGTTACCAGGTGTTCCATTTAAGGTTAGGTATAGGTATACTACACCTAAGTAAGAGGTGATTACACCAACTTACCCCAGCTGAGTGATCAGCCAGTTGTGTCAAATCGTTAGGCCAAGCCTGGGGTGGCATAATACATGCTGCAGCCCTTGGCAGGCCTTGGGTACACCAATGCCCTGGGTACCTAGTGTACACTGGTACAGGGGCTGACAGGGTGATCCACTTCCAATTGGTTATGCACCTAGGGTGCATAGTTTTAATTTAGTAGAGAGAACAGCAGGCTGGGGGTCTGATTGGCAGGCCCACAGCCTCAATATGTCAAAAACCAGTGAAGCAAAAAGCTAAAATTTGGGGTGACCATAGGATAGCAGACCCTACTCTCCTACACAAACCAAAGATAGCATTTAACCGCGAGGTTCATAATGCACTTAAGAGTATATGGTATGACGATATCTGGAAACAGTAGAAGGAAGTGGTTCCGACCACTGCAGACAGGCTCAGCTCATGCCAGAGCACCATCTCACATGGAACCAAGCACTCTGCCTTCAGGATTGTTAAGGCCTGCCATAGGAGTGACTTATAGGTTAACATGTGTCCCATTTAAGGTTAGGTATAGGTATACTACACCTAAGTAAGAGGTGGTTACACCAACTTACCCCAGCTGAGTGATCAGCCAGTTGTGTCAAATTTGTTAGGCCCGGCCAGGGGTGGCACAATACATGCTTCAGCCCCTGGTAGGCCTTAGATACACCAATGCCCTGGGTACCTAGTGTACACTGGTACAGGGGCTCTCAGGGTGATCCACTTCCAATTGGTTGTGCACCTAGGGTGCATAGTGTAAATTTAGTAGAGAGAACAGCAGGCTGGGGGTCTGATTGGCAGGCCCACAGCCTCAATATGTCAAAAACCAGTGAAGCAAAAAGCAAAAATTTGGGGTGACCATAGGATAGCAGACCCTACTCTCCTACAGGCGTGCAGCGGCATGCAGTAGTTTGTGGTGTGCAGCAGTGTGTGGCGTGCAGCAGTGTGTGGCGTGTAGCAGTGTGCGGCGTGCAGCAGTCTGCGGTGTGCAGCAGTGTGAGGCGTGCAGCAGTGTGTGGCTCGCAGCGGCATGCAGCAGTGTGTGGCGTGCAGGAGTGTGTGGCGTGTAGCAGTGTGCGGTGTGTAGCAGTGTGCAGCGTGCAGCAGTGTGCTGCGTGCAGCAGTGTCATGCAGCATGCAGCAGTGAGTAATGCAGCAGTGTGCAGCAGTGTGCGGCGTGCAGCAGTGTGTGCCATGCAGCAGTGTGTGGCGTGCAGCAGTGTTTCGTGTAGCATTGTGCGGTGTGCAGCAGTGTGTAGCATGCAGCAGTGTGTGGTGTGCAGCAGTGTTTCGTGTAGCAGTGTGCGGCGTGCAGCAGTGTGCGGCATGCAGCAGTGTGCGGCATGCAGCAGTGTGTGGCGTGCAGCAGTGTGTGGCTTGCAGCGGCATGCAGCAGTGTGTGGCGTGCAGCAGTGTGTGGCGTGCAGCAGTGTGTGGCTTGCAGCAGCATGCAGCAGTGTGTGGCATGCAGCAGTGTGTGGCGTACAGCAGTGTGTGGCGTGTAGCAGTGTGCGGTGTGCAGCAGTGTGCAGCAGTCTGTGGCGTGCAGCAGTCTGCGGCATGCAGCAGTGTGTGCTGTGCAGCAGTGTGTGGCATGCAGCAGTGTTTGGCGTGCAACAGTGTGTGGCATGCAGCGGCATGCAGCAGTGTGTGGCGTGCAGCAGTGTGCGGCGTGCAGCAGTGTGCGGCATGCAGCAGTGTGCGGCGTGCAGCAGTGTGTGGCGTGCAGCAGTGTGTGGCGTGCCGCAGTGTGTAGCATGCAACAGTGTTTTGTGTAGCAGTGTGCGGTGTGCAGCAGTGTGTGGCATGCAGCAGTGTGCTGCGTGCAGCAGTGTGTGGCATGCAGCAGTGTGTGGCGTGCAGCGGCATGCAGCAGTGTGTGGTGTGCAGCAGTGTGCTGCGTGCAGCAGTGTGTGACGTGCAGCAGTGTGTGGCGTGCAGCAGTGTGTGGCGTGCAGTGGCATGCAGCAGTTTGTGGTGTGCAGCAGTGTGTGGCGTGCAGCAGTGTGTGGCGTGTAGCAGTGTGCGGCGTGCAGCAGTCTGCGGTGTGCAGCAGTGTGAGGCGTGCAGCAGTGTGTGGCTTGCAGCGGCATGCAGCAGTGTGTGGCGTGCAGCAGTGTGTGGCGTGTAGCAGTGTGCGGCGTGCAGCAGTCTGCGGTGTGCAGCAGTGTGAGGCGTGCAGCAGTGTGTGGCTTGCAGCGGCATGCAGCAGTGTGTGGCATGCAGCATTGTGGGGCGTGCAGCAGTGTGCGGCGTGCAGCAGTGTGTGGCATGCAGCAGTGTTTTGTGTAGCATTGTGCGGCGTGCAGCAGTGTTTCGTGTAGCAGTGTGTGGCGTGCAGCAGTGTTTGGCGTGCAGCAGTGTGCGGTGAGCAGCAGTGTGCTGCGTGCAGCAGTGTGTGGCGTGCAGCAGTGTGTGGCGTGCAGCGGCATGCAGCAGTGTGTGGTGTGCAGCAGTGTGTAGCGTGCAGCAGTGTGTGGCATGCATCAGTGTGTGGTGTGCAGCTGTGTTTCGTGTAGCAGTGTGTGGCGTGCAGCAGTGTGTGGCGTGCAGCAGTGTGTGGCTTGCAGTGGCATGCAGCAGTGTGTGGCGTGCAGCAGTGTGTGGCATGCAGCAGTTTGCGGCATGCAGCAGTGTGTGCCATGCAGCAGTGTGTGGCGTGCAGCAGTGTGTGGCATGCATCAGTGTGTGGTGTGCAGCAGTGTTTCGTGTAGCAGTGTGCGGCGTGCAGCAGTGTGCGGCATGCAGCAGTGTGCGACATGCATCAGTGTGCGGTGTGCAGCAGTGTGTGGCGTGCAGCAGTGTGTGGCATGCAGCAGTGTGCAGCGTGCAGCAGTGTGCGGCATGCAGCAGTGTGCTGCGTGCAGCAGTGTGTGGCGTGCAGCAGTGTGTGGCGTGCAGCGGCATGCAGCAGTTTGTGGCGTGCAGCAGTGTGTGGTGTGCAGCAGTGTGTGGCATGCAGCAGTGTGTGGCGTGCAGCAGTGTGCGGCGTGCAGCAGTGTGTGGCATGCAGCAGTGTTTGGCATGCAACAGTGTGTGGCGTGCAGCGGCATGCAGCAGTGTGTGGCACAGCAGTGTGCGGCCTGCAGCAGTGTGCGGCATGCAGCAGTGTGCGGCGTGCAGCAGTGTGTGGCGTGCAGCAGTGTTTGGCGTGCAGCGGCATGCAGCAGTTTGTGGTGTGCAGCAGTGTGTGGCGTGCAGCAGTGTGTGGCGTGTAGCAGTGTGCGGCGTGCAGCAGTCTGCGGTGTGCAGCAGTGTGAGGAGTGCAGCAGTGTGTGGCTTGCAGCGGCATGCAGCAGTGTGTGGCGTGCAGCAGTGTGTGGCGTGTAGCAGTGTGCGGCGTGCAGCAGTCTGCGGTGTGCAGCAGTGTGAGGCGTGCATCAGTGTGTGGCTTGCAGCAGCATGCAGCAGTGTGTGGCGTGCAGGAGTGTGTGGCGTGCAGCAGTGTGTGGCTTGCAGCGGCATGCAGCAGTGTGTGGCGTGCAGCAGTGTGTGGCGTGTAGCAGTGTGCGGCGTGCAGCAGTCTGCGGTGTGCAGCAGTGTGAGGCGTGCATCAGTGTGTGGCTTGCAGCAGCATGCAGCAGTGTGTGGCGTGCAGGAGTGTGTGGCTTGCAGCGGCATGCAGCAGTGTGTGGCGTGCAGCAGTGTGTGGCGTGCAGCAGTGTGTGGCGTGCAGCAGTGTGAGGCTTGCAGCGGCATGCAGCAGTGTGTGGCATGCAGCAGTGTGTGGCATGCAGCAGTGTGTGGCGTGTAGCAGTGTGTGGCGTGCAGCAGTGTGCAGCAGTCTGCGGCGTGCAGCAGTGTGTGCTGTGCAGCAGTGTTTCGTATAGCATTGTGCGGCGTGTAGCAGTGTGCGGTGTGCAGCAGTGTGTGGCGTGCAGCAGTGTGTGGCATGCAGCAGTGTGTGGCGTGCAGCAATGTGCGGCGTGCAGCAGTGTGTGGCGTGCAGCAGTCTTTGGCATGCAGCAGTGTGTGGCGTGCAGCGGCATGCAGCAGTGTGCGGCGTGTAGCAGTGTGCGGCATGCAGCAGTGTGTGGCGTGCAGCAGTGTGTGGCTTGCAGCGGCATGCAGCAGTGTGTGGCATGCAGCAGTGTGTGGCGTGCAGCAGTGTAGGAGAGTAGGGTCTGCTATCCTATGGTCACCCCAAATTTTTGCTTTTTGCTTCACTGGTTTTTGACATATTGAGGCTGTGGGCCTGCCAATCAGACCCCCAGCCTGCTGTTCTCTCTACTAAATTAAAACTATGCACCCTAGGTGCATAACCAATTGGAAGTGGATCACCCTGTCAGCCCCTGTACCAGTGTACACTAGGTACCCAGGGCATTGGTGTACCCAAGGCCTGCCAGGGGCTGCAGCATGTATTATGCCACCCCAGGCTTGGCCTAACAATCTGACACAACTGGCTGATCACTCAGCTGGGGTAAGTTGGTGTAATCACCTCTTACTTAGGTGTAGTATACCTATACCTAACCTTAAATGGGACACCTGGTAACCTATAAGTCACTCCTATGGCAGGCCTTAACAATCCTGAAGGCAGAGTGCTTGGTTCCATGTGAGATGGTGCTCTGGCATGAGCTGAGCCTGTCTGCAGGGGTCGGAACAACTTCCTTCTACTGTTTCCAGATATCGTCATACCATATACTCTTAAGTGCATTATGAACCTCGCGGTTAAATGCTATCTTTGGTTTGGCTTTATCAAAACATGTCGAGTAAGGTGTCATACGAATTGGAATACTAACCCCTCGCCAATTCTGGCAACGGGGTTAGCATTCCACCCTTCTAGAGGGACACGACATGTACAGTACCTGAAACCCGGGTAAAATCAGACATAGCCTCAGCTCCACAAAATGGATGCTGCCACCACAGACACAAGTCTGCCCTCCTGCTGCTGGGAGTCCTTCCAGCTTGGGAGGTGTGGACAAAGGGTTTCCTGCCAGGGGAGGTGCATGCACCACCCCAGACAGGATTTTGTGTATTGGTCAGGTAGGGCTTGAAAGAAACCAGACATGCCTGTGGCTCACAAGGAGCCTCGGTGCATATGCCAGTTCAAACCGGTCCTGGGGCACACCAGTCCCGGGCCTGGGGCGAGCTGGACAAAGGATTGGGGGTGTAACCACCCCCCTTCCTGGTCCCACCCATAGGGAGGGACCTAGCAGGTAGTCCGGCCCCTAGAATCCGCTTAAAGGTAGGAGCTGTGTCCTAAGACTTCAGACATCCTGGAATCAACTTGAAACTAAGAAGAAGACGGGAACTTCGACATTCTGCTGCACAGAAGACTGAAGAAAATCTCCCCTGTGGTCAGGGAGTGACCACCTTGCTAACGCAAGCACCATCCAGCGCATCAACGTCTGCTTTGCCGCCGCCTCCCGCCGGAGCCCGAGCCCAGAGACTGACAAGACCTGGACCTCCAGACCTCTCACCGCCCGATCCACAGTCCCTGAAAAGAGGAGACCCGTGGAGGCACCGAGACACGTGGAGCCAGCCATCTTGGAACGACTACGACAAGCTGACAAGTGCAACAACCGAGGCTCCCTCCAAGTTGTGCTTTGGGTCCTGAGAAGCCCAACCCTCGAGCAGCATCTGCACCAAAGGTGAGCCCTCCAGCATCTCCACGATCTGCGTGGGGCCCTTCTGCATTTTGCCACTCGACGCGCCTAACCGGTTGCTGGCCCGCTGGCTAGTGGCCATCTTGGCGACGAAATCTACGACAAACACCGCTGGTCTGGTTGCTCCAGACTGGCCCTTGCTCCCCTCCAAAGGAGCAATCCATCTGACCTTGCTGGTCAGAACCAACAGCTGATTTCCGAATCCTCCTGCAATTGCTTTTGCCAAGGCTTGTTTGCTTCGATCAAGTCGCCGACACCGCCGACAGCGAGAGCCTGCGTGGGACAGCTCGTGAGCCGACTCCTGGACGTCGTCGACCTTCAGGGACCACGTGGCTGCGGAGACAAGCTACCCCTCATCACCTGTTTGCACCCGACATCGCCTGGTACCCACCTGGTGCCACGCTGGTCACTGGCTAGTGACTGTGAACACTGTCCCCTCTGCTTACAGGTCTTCAACATCTCCGATCCACTCTTGGATCCACTGCATCTCTCCCGGACCGACCGCCTGCAGCATCTTTGTCTTCAAGCTCCACGGAACAGATAGAAGAAACCCGACGCACTTTGAGGCCTATGCACCCGCTTCCTGTGGGTGAGGTAAAGCTGGTACTCCGGTGCCCATGTGTAGTAATACATCTCTAGTGCCTGTGTTCCAAATCTTAAGTTCCTAGTCAACCCGGAAGATCTCCTTTGCAGTAACTTTGTACTTTTTACGCACCCATTGAAACCTATGGGAGCACGCGTGTGACTATTTGCTCTGCACACGCCACCCGTGGACCTCCTGGTCACTAACTGACGTTAGCTCCTTGTAGGCCCAGCGATTCTAGAGGCCCTAGGCCTTTTCCCTTTTCTGTTCGTGGTACTTATACCACTATTTTAGTATATGGTTTGAGTGGCCACCAGGGCCTATCCATATAACGTGCAACTTCTGTGTATTATGTGATAATCTTGTTTGACGATTTGTGCTCCTGTGCTCATAAAGAGACTAGGGGTTACTTTGAGAAATAAATACATATATATTTTGAATATATATCTGTGTGGTGTCCTTTCATTGGTATAAAAGGGGGTTATATTTGGTAAAACAGCTGGCTTAACACGCATCACGAGTTTAGCCTCAAAGACTGCTTAGCCTACGCTACCACTAGGGCAGCTAGTCCGAAAAGGTTGACTTACAACCACACCATAAGGGTTGCTTGGCATGGTACAAGGTGGTCACTAGAACTAGTGAACAGCATATACCAGGCCAACTTCTCACATTGGTGAGCAGCGGTTGGATTTGAGCTTGCTGTGTTTTACCATTGTAATCTCTTGGTTACCAATTGAAAGATCACATAGGTACCTGTAGGTACATATAAAACAAGATTAGATATACTTAAGTTCTACTGAACTTAGTTGTTGTAGAGCAAAGGGAGTAGCACACCCTGACTACAACTACTAGATAGGTTTAGTAGGTAAACCCAAGTGTAGGTAGATTGCAACACATCCACCCACACTTAAGAGCAATGGCCGGGGCAGAGGGGTCCACTGTACCCATCTCTGTTGAGAGTGACCCCCAGAGGGCACCATCCAGCTTTGCTACCCTTAATCAGAATGAGCTCAGGCATTTGGCAACTCTTAGAGGCCTTAAACAGCCCAAGAACCCAAACTCTGCTGAGCTCAGAGAGCTCTTACAGAATGATGAGAATCAGAGAGCACTCAAGAAAGCTTCCCAGTTAGCCCCCTTAGGGACAGGAACAGGAGGCCCCCCTTCTAAAGATGCCACTGAAGTACCCCTTCCCAATAGTCACCCCTTAGATGGGATGCCTACCACAGAGGATGAGAGTGAAAAGGATACTGACAGTAGTGAGGATGAAGGGAGAACTAGCCCAGTGCCAAGTATTATACTTGGCCCAGCTAAACCAAGGCTATTGGGGACTGACAGTGGGTTCAACCCACTGGATCTCCCCAGTGGACTTAACACAGGGCTTGGAAGGCAAAGGAATCGCTCAGGTGACTCCAATGCTTCCCATGGCTCTAGAGGCTCTCAAGGTCACTCCAGGAGAAGGATGACCACCCCTCAGAGGAGGGAACATGAGGCCAAGATGCAAGAGGCCCAGCTGAGGATCAGGAAGCAGGAGCTAGAAGTAGCCCTGATGGAAGAGAAACTTAGCAAGGCTAGACAGCATAAAGAGAGTGGGTCTATACCCACTGGTGGCAGCATTGTCCCTAAGGACAAAGATAGGGTTTTCGACAATAGAAACCTGTCTAAGGTTGTGCCCCCCTACAAAAGTGGGGATGACATCCACAAGTGGATAACTGCTCTTGAGAGAGCCTGCAAAGTACAGCAGGTTCCTGAAGATCAGTGGGCAGCAATCCTCTGGCTCTCCTTTGAAGGAAGAGGCAGAGACAGACTCCTCACTGTTAGAGAAGAGGATGTCAGAAACTACAGAGTCCTGAAGAGTGTTCTAGTTGATGGGTTAGGCTTAACCACTGAGCAGTACAGGTTAATGTTCAGAGACACCCAAAAGACACAGACTCAGGACTGGTCTGAATACATTGAATGTGCCACTAAGGCTTTGGAGGGTTGGTTGCTGGGAAGTAAGGTATCTGATTTTACAGGATTGTATAATTTGATGATGAGAGAACAGATTTTAAATAACTGTCAAAACCAGCAACTGCATCAACACTTGGTTGACTCTGATCTGACCTCTCCCCAAGAATTGGGAAAGAAGGCAGACAAATGGGTCAGAACCAGGGTTAAGCAAAAGAACCAGAACCAGGGCCAAGGGGGTGATCAGAAGAAAACAGACCAAAAGGGTGGAGATCAGAAACCTAAAGACCAGAAGTCTTCAACAGGGCCCCAAACTACTGCTAAGGAGGGTGGGTCCCAACAGTCCAAGAAGAAGAAAGAAGGTCAGAAGAAACCCTGGTGCAATCATTGTAAAAATACAACTCACTGGACTAGTGATTGCAAAAAGGGTGGAGCCCCCAACACTGTTGCCCCTAAGGCACCTGCTCCCAGTACTACTGTTAGCAGTGTTGGTCCCCAGACAAAGGGTGTAGTGGGAATCACTATGGGAACTGAAGGAGATTCTGACTTAGACAGAACCCTTACACAGGCAGTCTTGATCTGTGATGGGGACATTGATTTGTCCCTGACTGTGAGCCCCAGTAACCTGGGCAAGTACAGACAGACTCCTTTAATTAATGACAAAGTGGCTCAAGCCTACAGGGACACATGTGCCAGTGTCACTATGGTGACACCAGGCTTTGTGGACCCTGGACAGTACATATCAGGTGAGAACTACCTGGTGACCAATGCCAGCAATGCCACTACTTCACACAGTGTGGCAGTTGTTAACTTCTCATGGGGAGGGGTAACTGGCCTCAAAAGGGTTGTGGTTAGTGCAGACCTCCCAGTAGAATGTTTGTTGGGCAATGACCTAGAGAGTTCTCTATGGTCAGAAGTGGAGTACAGGACTCATGCAGAGATGTTAGGGATATCATCACGTGTCCTTGCTGTGACCAGGTCACAGGCCAAAAAGTGCCTCACTGAACCACAGGTCTTGGATCCTGGAACAATGGACCAAGCACCTACCAAGAAGAAGAACAGGAGGGTCAAGGCTGTGCCTTCCCCCCTGCCTCAGAGTGATGATCAGCCTTCCCAGGAAGCTGATCTAGAGGACCCTGAAGGAACTGTCCCTGAAGAGCTTGAACCTGATCAGGTTGAGTTTCTGGGGACAGGGGGACCTTCAAGGGCTGACTTGAGGCAGGCTCAGTTATCCTGTCCCTCTCTTGAACCCCTCAGACAGCTGGCTGCTGCTGAGGCTGCTGGGAATGCTCAAGGTACCCATAAAGTGTATTGGGATGAAGGGCTCCTTTATTCAGAGGCTAGAGACCCCAAGCCTGGTGCAACCAGGAGGTTGGTTATACCTCTGCAATTTAGGGGCTTCCTTCTTACCTTGGCCCATGACATTCCTTTAGCAGGACACCTAGGCCAGAACAAGACCTGGGACAGACTTGTCCCTCACTTTCACTGGCCTCATATGAATGAAGATACAAAGGAGTTTTGTCGCTCCTGTGTTACCTGCCAAGCCAGTGGCAAATCAGGTGGCACAACAAAGGCCCCCCTGATACCACTACCTGTGGTGGGGGTTCCCTTTGAAAGAGTGGGAATAGACATAGTGGGTCCCATGGATCCTCCCACTGCATCTGGGCACAGATTTATACTGGTGGTAGTGGATCATGCCACCAGGTACCCAGAGGCAATTCCCCTTAGGACCACTACAGCTCCTGTTGTGGCCAGGGCCCTGCTGGGAGTATTCTCCAGAGTGGGGTTTCCTAAGGAGGTAGTATCTGACAGAGGTACCAACTTTATGTCAGGATACTTGACAGCTATGTGGAAGGAATGTGGTGTCAACTACAAGTTCACCACCCCTTATCACCCACAATGCAATGGGCTTGTTGAGAGATTCAACAAGACCCTAAAGGGTATGATCAAAGGATTACCTGAAAAGCTCAGGCGAAGATGGGATATCCTTCTACCCTGCCTTCTGTTTGCTTACAGAGAGGTCCCACAAAAAGGAGTTGGCTACAGCCCCTTTGAATTGTTGTTTGGGCACCCTGTGAGAGGCCCACTGTGTTTGGTGAAGGAAGGATGGGAGTTACCTCTCAAAAAGCCTAAGCTAGACATAGTGGACTATGTACTTGGTCTCCGCTCCAGGATGGCTGAGTATATGGAGAAGGCATCTAAAAACCTTGAGGCAAGCCAGGCCTTACAGAAAGCTTGGCATGACCAAAAGGCTGTCTTGGTTGAGTATCAGCCAGGACAGAAGGTATGGGTGTTGGAGCCAGTGGCCCCAGCAGCACTCCAAGACAAATGGTCTGGACCCCATACAATCCTGGAAAAGAAGGGAGAGGTCACCTACTTGGTCGACCTAGGAACTCCCAGGAGTCCCCACAGGGTACTCCATGTTAACAGGCTTAAAGCATATGTTGACAGGGCAGACATGGGCTTGCTCATGGCTACAGATGAGGGACAGGAGGAAGAGAGTGACCCTCTCCCAGACCTGTTGTCTCAGAACCCTGAAGATGGCTCAGTTGAAGGAGTGACCCTTGGAGGCAACCTCACTGCCCATCAGCAGACTGAATGTAGACAGGTTCTACAATCATTTTCACATATGTTTTCCTTGATACCTAGTCAAACTGACTGGTGTACCCATGTTGTGGACACTGGTGACAGTCTGCCTGTAAAGAACAAACTTTACAGACAACCTGACCACGTCAGGGACTGTATAAAGGCTGAGGTACATAAAATGCTGGAATTAGGTGTCATTGAACCCTCAGAGAGCCCCTGGGCTAGCCCAGTGGTTCTGGTCCCCAAACCTCACACCAAAGATGGCAAGAGAGAGATGAGGTTCTGTGTGGATTACAGAGGACTCAATGCTGTCACCAGGACAGATGCACACCCTATTCCAAGGGCAGATGAGCTCATAGACAAACTAGCTTCTGCAAAGTTTTTGAGCACATTTGACTTAACAGCTGGCTATTGGCAAATCAGATTAGCTGAGGAGTCTAAGGCCAAAACAGCATTCTCAACCCCAGGTGGGCATTATCAGTTTGTGGTGATGCCCTTTGGTCTGAAGAATGCACCTGCCACCTTCCAAAGGCTGGTGAACCAAGTCCTTACTGGGTTGGATGACTTTTGTGCAGCATATCTGGATGACATTGCTGTCTTTAGCTCCACCTGGGAGGATCACCTGATCCACCTGAAGAAGGCTCTTGAGGCCCTGCAGAGGGCAGGCCTCACTATCAAGGCTACTAAGTGCCAGATAGGGCAGAGTAAGGTTGTATATTTGGGCCACCTTGTGGGTGGAGGCCAAGTTCAACCACTGGAGAGTAAGATACAATCCATCAAGGACTGGTCCCCTCCAACCACCCAGACTCAAGTTCGAGCTTTCTTGGGCTTGACTGGGTACTACAGGAAGTTTGTTAAGAACTATGGGTCCATTGTGACTCCTCTTAATGATCTGACATCCAAGAAGATGCCCAAAAAGGTTCAGTGGACAGTAAGCTGTCAAAAGGCATTTGATGACCTGAAGGAGGCCATGTGCTCTGCACCTATCCTGAAAAGTCCTGACTACTCCAAAGAGTTTATTGTCCAAACAGATGCTTCTGAGTTGGGTGTGGGAGCTGTGCTGTCACAACTTAATGTAGATGGTCAAGACCAACCCATTGCTTTTATTAGCAGAAGGTTGACCCCCAGAGAGAAGAATTGGTCAGCTATTGAGAGGGAGGCCTTTGCTGTGGTGTGGGCCCTGAAGAAGCTGAGGCCATACTTGTTTGGCACTCACTTCAAGATTCAGACCGACCATAAGCCCCTCTTGTGGCTAAATCAGATGAAGGGTGAAAACCCCAAACTGCTTAGGTGGTCCATTTCCCTACAGGGGATGGACTTTACAGTGGAGCACCGGCCAGGTACTGACCATGGGAATGCAGATGGTCTCTCCAGGTACTTCCACTTAGGACATGAAGACGAGACTGGTCAAGGCTAGTTTAATGTCCCAGCGTTTGGGGGGGGGTTGTGTAGGAGAGTAGGGTCTGCTATCCTATGGTCACCCCAAATTTTTGCTTTTTGCTTCACTGGTTTTTGACATATTGAGGCTGTGGGCCTGCCAATCAGACCCCCAGCCTGCTGTTCTCTCTACTAAATTAAAACTATGCACCCTAGGTGCATAACCAATTGGAAGTGGATCACCCTGTCAGCCCCTGTACCAGTGTACACTAGGTACCCAGGGCATTGGTGTACCCAAGGCCTGCCAGGGGCTGCAGCATGTATTATGCCACCCCAGGCTTGGCCTAACAATCTGACACAACTGGCTGATCACTCAGCTGGGGTAAGTTGGTGTAATCACCTCTTACTTAGGTGTAGTATACCTATACCTAACCTTAAATGGGACACCTGGTAACCTATAAGTCACTCCTATGGCAGGCCTTAACAATCCTGAAGGCAGAGTGCTTGGTTCCATGTGAGATGGTGCTCTGGCATGAGCTGAGCCTGTCTGCAGGGGTCGGAACAACTTCCTTCTACTGTTTCCAGATATCGTCATACCATATACTCTTAAGTGCATTATGAACCTCGCGGTTAAATGCTATCTTTGGTTTGGCTTTATCAAAACATGTCGAGTAAGGTGTCATACGAATTGGAATACTAACCCCTCGCCAATTCTGGCGACGGGGTTAGCATTCCACCCTTCTAGAGGGACACGACATGTACAGTACCTGAAACCCGGGTAAAATCAGACATAGCCTCAGCTCCACAAAATGGATGCTGCCACCACAGACACAAGTCTGCCCTCCTGCTGCTGGGAGTCCTTCCAGCTTGGGAGGTGTGGACAAAGGGTTTCCTGCCAGGGGAGGTGCATGCACCACCCCAGACAGGATTTTGTGTATTGGTCAGGTAGGGCTTGAAAGAAACCAGACATGCCTGTGGCTCACAAGGAGCCTCGGTGCATATGCCAGTTCAAACCGGTCCTGGGGCACACCAGTCCCGGGCCTGGGGCGAGCTGGACAAAGGATTGGGGGTGTAACCACCCCCCTTCCTGGTCCCACCCATAGGGAGGGACCTAGCAGGTAGTCCGGCCCCTAGAATCCGCTTAAAGGTAGGAGCTGTGTCCTAAGACTTCAGACATCCTGGAATCAACTTGAAACTAAGAAGAAGACGGGAACTTCGACATTCTGCTGCACAGAAGACTGAAGAAAATCTCCCCTGTGGTCAGGGAGTGACCACCTTGCTAACGCAAGCACCATCCAGCGCATCAACGTCTGCTTTGCCGCCGCCTCCCGCCGGAGCCCGAGCCCAGAGACTGACAAGACCTGGACCTCCAGACCTCTCACCGCCCGATCCACAGTCCCTGAAAAGAGGAGACCCGTGGAGGCACCGAGACACGTGGAGCCAGCCATCTTGGAACGACTACGACAAGCTGACAAGTGCAACAACCGAGGCTCCCTCCAAGTTGTGCTTTGGGTCCTGAGAAGCCCAACCCTCGAGCAGCATCTGCACCAAAGGTGAGCCCTCCAGCATCTCCACGATCTGCGTGGGGCCCTTCTGCATTTTGCCACTCGACGCGCCTAACCGGTTGCTGGCCCGCTGGCTAGTGGCCATCTTGGCGACGAAATCTACGACAAACACCGCTGGTCTGGTTGCTCCAGACTGGCCCTTGCTCCCCTCCAAAGGAGCAATCCATCTGACCTTGCTGGTCAGAACCAACAGCTGATTTCCGAATCCTCCTGCAATTGCTTTTGCCAAGGCTTGTTTGCTTCGATCAAGTCGCCGACACCGCCGACAGCGAGAGCCTGCGTGGGACAGCTCGTGAGCCGACTCCTGGACGTCGTCGACCTTCAGGGACCACGTGGCTGCGGAGACAAGCTACCCCTCATCACCTGTTTGCACCCGACATCGCCTGGTACCCACCTGGTGCCACGCTGGTCACTGGCTAGTGACTGTGAACACTGTCCCCTCTGCTTACAGGTCTTCAACATCTCCGATCCACTCTTGGATCCACTGCATCTCTCCCGGACCGACCGCCTGCAGCATCTTTGTCTTCAAGCTCCACGGAACAGATAGAAGAAACCCGACGCACTTTGAGGCCTATGCACCCGCTTCCTGTGGGTGAGGTAAAGCTGGTACTCCGGTGCCCATGTGTAGTAATACATCTCTAGTGCCTGTGTTCCAAATCTTAAGTTCCTAGTCAACCCGGAAGATCTCCTTTGCAGTAACTTTGTACTTTTTACGCACCCATTGAAACCTATGGGAGCACGCGTGTGACTATTTGCTCTGCACACGCCACCCGTGGACCTCCTGGTCACTAACTGACGTTAGCTCCTTGTAGGCCCAGCGATTCTAGAGGCCCTAGGCCTTTTCCCTTTTCTGTTCGTGGTACTTATACCACTATTTTAGTATATGGTTTGAGTGGCCACCAGGGCCTATCCATATAACGTGCAACTTCTGTGTATTATGTGATAATCTTGTTTGACGATTTGTGCTCCTGTGCTCATAAAGAGACTAGGGGTTACTTTGAGAAATAAATACATATATATTTTGAATATATATCTGTGTGGTGTCCTTTCATTGGTATAAAAGGGGGTTATATTTGGTAAAACAGCTGGCTTAACACGCATCACGAGTTTAGCCTCAAAGACTGCTTAGCCTACGCTACCACTAGGGCAGCTAGTCCGAAAAGGTTGACTTACAACCACACCATAAGGGTTGCTTGGCATGGTACAAGGTGGTCACTAGAACTAGTGAACAGCATATACCAGGCCAACTTCTCACAAGCAGTGTGTGGCGTGCAGCAGTGTGAGGCTTGCAGCGGCATGCAGCAGTGTGTGGCATGCAGCAGTGTGTGGCATGCAGCAGTGTGTGGCGTGTAGCAGTGTGTGGCGTGCAGCAGTGTGCAGCAGTCTGCGGCGTGCAGCAGTGTGTGCTGTGCAGCAGTGTTTCGTATAGCATTGTGCGGCGTGTAGCAGTGTGCGGTGTGCAGCAGTGTGTGGCGTGCAGCAGTGTGTGGCATGCAGCAGTGTGTGGCGTGCAGCAATGTGCGGCGTGCAGCAGTGTGTGGCGTGCAGCAGTCTTTGGCATGCAGCAGTGTGTGGCGTGCAGCGGCATGCAGCAGTGTGTGGCGTGCAGCAGTGTGCGGTGTGCAGCAGTGTGCGGCATGCAGCAGTGTGCGGCGTGCAGCATTGTGAGGCGTGCAGCAGTGTGCGGCGTGCAGCAGTGTGTGGCGTGCAGCAGTGTTTTGTGTAGCATTGTGCGGCGTGCAGCAGTGTTTCGTGTAGCAGTGTGTGGCGTGCAGCAGTGTTCGGCGTGCAGCAGTGTGCGTTGAGCAGCAGTGTGCTGTGTGCAGCAGTGTGTGGCGTGCAGCAGTGTGTGGTGTGCAGCGGCATGCAGCAGTGTGTGGTGTGCAGCAGTGTGTGGCGTGCAGCAGTGTGTGGCATGCATCAGTGTGTGGTGTGCAGCAGTGTTTCGTGTAGCAGTGTGCGGCATGCAGCAGTGTGCGGCATGCAGCAGTGTGTGACATGCAGCAGTGTGTGGCGTGCAGCAGTGTGTGGCTTGCAGCGGCATGCAGCAGTGTGTGGCATGCAGCAGTGTGTGGCGTTCAGCAGTGTGTGGCATGCAGCAGTGTGCGGCATGCAGCAGTGTGTGCCATGCAGCAGTGTGTGGCGTGCAGCAGTGTGTGGCATGCATCAGTGTGTGGTGTGCAGCAGTGTTTCGTGTAGCAGTGTGCGGCGTGCAGCAGTGTGCGGCATGCAGCAGTGTGCGACATGCAGCAGTGTGCGGTGTGCAGCAGTGTGTGGCATGCAGCAGTGTGTGGCATGCAGCAGTGTGCGGCATGCAGCAGTGTGCTGCGTGCAGCAGTGTGTGGCATGCAGCAGTGTGTGGCGTGCAGCAGTGTGTGGCGTGCAGCTGCATGCAGCAGTTTTTGGCATGCAGCAGTGTGTGGCATGCAGCAGTGTGTGGCGTGTAGCAGTCTGCGGCGTGCAGCAGTCTGCGGTGTGCAGCAGTGTGAGGCATGCAGCAGTGTGCGGCGTGCAGCAGTGTGTGGCGTGCAGCAGTGTGTGGCGTGCCGCAGTGTGTGGCATGCAACAGTGTTTTGTGTAGCAGTGTGCGGTGTGCAGCAGTGTGTGGCATGCAGCAGTGTGCTGCGTGCAGCAGTGTGTGGCGTGCAGCAGTGTGTGGAGTGCAGCGGCATGCAGCAGTGTGTGGTGTGCAGCAGTGTGCTGCGTGCAGCAGTGTGTGATGTGCAGCAGTGTGTGGCGTGCAGCAGTGTGTGGCGTGCAGCGGCATGCAGCAGTTTGTGGTGTGCAGCAGTGTGTGGCGTGCAGCAGTGTGTGGCGTGTAGCAGTGTGCGGCGTGCAGCAGTCTGCGGTGTGCAGCAGTGTGAGGCGTGCAGCAGTGTGTGGCTTGCAGCGGCATGCAGCAGTGTGTGGCGTGCAGCAGTGTGTGGCATGTAGCAGTGTGCGGCGTGCAGCAGTCTGCGGTGTGCAGCAGTGTGAGGCGTGCAGCAGTGTGTGGCTTGCAGCGGCATGCAGCAGTGTGTGGCGTGTAGCAGTGTGCGGCGTGTAGCAGTGTGCGGCATGCAGCAGTGTGTGGCGTGCAGCAGTGTGTGGCTTGCAGCGGCATGCAGCAGTGTGTGGCGTGCAGCAGTGTGTGGTGTGCAGCAGTGTGTGGCGTGCAGCAGTGTGTGGCTTGCAGCAGCATGCAGCAGTGTGTGGCATGCAGCAGTGTGTGGCGTACAGCAGTGTGTGGCGTGTAGCAGTGTGCGGCGTGCAGCAGTCTGCGGTGTGCAGCAGTGTGAGGAGTGCAGCAGTGTGTGGCTTGCAGCGGCATGCAGCAGTGTGTGGCGTGCAGCAGTGTGTGGCGTGTAGCAGTGTGCGGCGTGCAGCAGTCTGCGGTGTGCAGCAGTGTGAGGCGTGCAGCAGTGTGTGGCTTGCAGCAGCATGCAGCAGTGTGTGGCGTGCAGGAGTGTGTGGCGTGTAGCAGTGTGCGGCGTGTAGCAGTGTGCGGCATGCAGCAGTGTGTGGCGTGCAGCAGTGTGTGGCTTGCAGCGGCATGCAGCAGTGTGTGGCGTGCAGCAGTGTGAGGCTTGCAGCGGCATGCAGCAGTGTGTGGCATGCAGCAGTGTGTGGCATGCAGCAGTGTGTGGCGTGTAGCAGTGTGTGGCGTGCAGCAGTGTGCAGCAGTCTGCGGCGTGCAGCAGTGTGTGCTGTGCAGCAGTGTTTCGTATAGCATTGTGCGGCGTGTAGCAGTGTGCGGTGTGCAGCAGTGTGTGGAGTGCAGCAGTGTGTGGCATGCAGCAGTGTGTGGTGTGCAGCAGTGTGCTGCGTGCAGCAGTGTGTGACGTGCAGCAGTGTGTGGCATGCAGCAGTGTGTGGCGTGCAGTGGCATGCAGCAGTTTGTGGTGTGCAGCAGCGTGTGGCGTTCAGCAGTGTGTGGCATGTAGCAGTGTGTGGCGTGCAGCAGTCTGCGGTGTGCAGCAGTGTGAGGCGTGCAGCAGTGTGTGGCTTGCAGCGGCATGCAGCAGTGTGTGGCGTGCAGCAGTGTGTGGCGTGTAGCAGTGTGCGGCGTGCAGCAGTCTGCGGTGTGCAGCAGTGTGAGGTGTGCAGCAGTGTGTGGCTTGCAGCGGCATGCAGCAGTGTGTGGCGTGCAGCATTGTGGGGCGTGCAGCAGTGTGCGGCGTGCAGCAGTGTGTGGCATGCAGCAGTGTGTGGCATGCAGCAGTGTTTTGTGTAGCATTGTGCGGCGTGCAGCAGTGTTTTGTGTAGCAGTGTGTGGCGTGCAGCAGTGTTCGGCGTGCAGCAGTGTGCGGTGAGCAGCAGTGTGCTGCGTGCAGCAGTGTGTGGTGTGCAGCAGTGTGTGGTGTGCAGCGGCATGCAGCTGTGTGTGGTGTGCAGCAGTGTGTAGCGTGCAGCAGTGTGTGGCATGCATCAGTGTGTGGTGTGCAGCTGTGTTTCGTGTAGCAGTGTGCGGCGTGCAGCAGTGTGCGGCATGCAGCAATGTGTGACATGCAGCAGTGTGTGGCGTGCAGCAGTGTGTGGCTTGCAGCGGCATGCAGCAGTTTGCGGCATGCAGCAGTGTGTGCCATGAAGCAGTGTGTGGCGTGCAGCAGTGTGCGGCGTGTAGCAGTGTGCGGCGTGCAGCAGTGTGTGGCGTGCAGCAGTGTGTGGCGTGCAGCAGCATGCAGCAGTTTGTGGTGTGCAGCAGTGTGTGGCGTGCAGCAGTGTGTGGCGTGTAGCAGTGTGCGGCGTGCAGCAGTCTGCGGTGTGCAGCAGTGTGAGGCGTGCAGCAGTGTGTGGCTTGCAGCGGCATGCAGCAGTGTGTGGCGTGCAGCAGTGTGTGGCGTGTAGCAGTGTGCGGCGTGCAGCAGTCTGCGGTGTGCAGCAGTGTGAGGCGTGCAGCAGTGTGTGGCTTGCAGCAGAATGCAGCAGTGTGTGGCGTGCAGGAGTGTGTGGCGTGTAGCAGTGTGCGGCGTGTAGCAGTGTGCGGCATGCAGCAGTGTGTGGCGTGCAGCAGTGTGTGGCTTGCATCGGCATGCAGCAGTGTGTGGCGTGCAGCAGTGTGTGGCGTGCAGCAGTGTGAGGCTTGCAGCGGCATGCAGCAGTGTGTGGCATGCAGCAGTGTGTGGCATGCAGCAGTGTGTGGCGTGTAGCAGTGTGTGGCGTGCAGCAGTATGCAGCAGTCTGCGGCGTGCAGCAGTGTGTGCTGTGCAGCAGTGTTTCGTATAGCATTGTGCGGCGTGTAGCAGTGTGCGGTGTGCAGCAGTGTGTGGCGTGCAGCAGTGTGTGGCATGCAGCAGTGTGTGGCGTGCAGCAATGTGCGGCATGCAGCAGTGTGTGGCGTGCAGCAGTCTTTGGCATGCAGCAGTGTGTGGCGTGCAGCGGCATGCAGCAGTGTGTGGCGTGCAGCAGTGTGCTGCGTGCAGCAGTGTGCAGCATGCAGCAGTGTGCGGCGTGCAGCATTGTGAGGCGTGCAGCAGTGTGCGGCGTGCAGCAGTGTGTGGCGTGCAGCAGTGTTTTGTGTAGCATTGTGCGGCATGCAGCAGTGTTTCGTGTAGCAGTGTGTGGCGTGCAGCAGTGTTCGGCGTGCAGCAGTGTGCGGTGAGCAGCAGTGTGCTGTGTGCAGCAGTGTGTGGCATGCAGCAGTGTGTGGCGTGCAGCGGCATGCAGCAGTGTGTGGTGTGCAGCAGTGTGTGGCGTGCAGCAGTGTGTGGCATGCATCAGTGTGTGGTGTGCAGCAGTGTTTCGTGTAGCAGTGTGCGGCGTGCAGCAGTGTGGGGCATGCAGCAGTGTGTGACATGCAGCAGTGTGTGGCGTGCAGCAGTGTGTGGCTTGCAGCGGCATGCAGCAGTGTGTGGCATGCAGCAGTGTGTGGCGTGCAGCAGTGTGTGGCATGCAGCAGTGTGCGGCATGCAGCAGTGTGTGCCATGCAGCAGTGTGTGGCGTGCAGCAGTGTGTGGCATGCATCAGTGTGTGGTGTGCAGCAGTGTTTCGTGTAGCAGTGTACGGCATGCAGCAGTGTGCAGCATGCAGCAGTGTGCGACATGCAGCAGTGTGCGGTGTGCAGCAGTGTGTGGCGTGCAGCAGTGTGCGGCATGCAGCAGTGTGCAGCATGCAGCAGTGTGCTGCGTGCAGCAGTGTGTGGCATGCAGCAGTGTGTGGCGTGCAGCAGTGTGTGGCGTGCAGCGGCATGCAGCAGTTTTTGGCATGCAGCAGTGTGTGGCATGCAGCAGTGTGTGGCGTGTAGCAGTCTGCGGTGTGCAGCAGTCTGCGGTGTGCAGCAGTGTGAGGCATGCAGCAGTGTGCGGCGTGCAGCAGTGTGTGGCGTGCAGCAGTGTGTGGCGTGCCGCAGTGTGTGGCATGCAACAGTGTTTTGTGTAGCAGTGTGCGGTGTGCAGCAGTGTGTGGCATGCAGCAGTGTGCTGCGTGCAGCAGTGTGTGGCATGCAGCAGTGTGTGGAGTGCAGCGGCATGCAGCAGTGTGTGGTGTGCAGCAGTGTGCTGCGTGCAGCAGTGTGTGACGTGCAGCAGTGTGTGGCGTGCAGCAGTGTGTGGTGTGCAGCGGCATGCAGCAGTTTGTGGTGTGCAGCAGTGTGTGGCGTGCAGCAGTGTGTGGCGTGTAGCAGTGTGCGGCGTGCAGCAGTCTGCGGTGTGCAGCAGTGTGAGGCGTGCAGCAGTGTGTGGCTTGCAGCGGCATGTAGCAGTGTGTGGCGTGCAGCAGTGTGTGGCGTGTAGCAGTGTGCGGCGTGCAGCAGTCTGTGGTGTGCAGCAGTGTGAGGCGTGCAGCAGTGTGTGGCTTGCAGCGGCATGCAGCAGTGTGTGGCGTGTAGCAGTGTGCGGCATGTAGCAGTGTGCGGCATGCAGCAGTGTGTGGCGTGCAGCAGTGTGTGGCTTGCAGCGGCATGCAGCAGTGTGTGGCGTGCTGCAGTGTGTGGTGTGCAGCAGTGTGTGGCATGCAGCAGTGTGTGGCTTGCAGCAGCATGCAGCAGTGTGTGGCATGCAGCAGTGTGTGGCGTACAGCAGTGTGTGGCGTGTAGCAGTGTGCGGCATGCAGCAGTGTGCAGCAGTCTGCGGCGTGCAGCAGTGTGTGCTGTGCAGCAGTGTTTCGTATAGCATCGTGCGGTGTGTAGCAGTGTGCGGTGTGCAGCAGTGTGTGGCGTGCAGCAGTGTGTGGCATGCAGCAGTGTGTGCTATGCAGCAATGTGCGGCGTGCAGCAGTGTGTGGCGTGCAGCCGTCTTTGGCGTGCAGCAGTGTGTGGCGTGCAGCGGCATGCAGCAGTGTGTGGCGTGCAGCAGTGTGCGGCATGCAGCAGTGTGCGGCGTGCAGCATTGTGAGGCGTGCAGCAGTGTGCGGCGTGCAGCAGTGTGTGGCGTGCAGCAGTGTTTTGTGTAGCATTGTGCGGCGTGCAGCAGTGTTTCGTGTAGCAGTGTGTGGCGTGCAGCAGTGTTTGGCGTGCAGCAGTGTGCGGTGAGCAGCAGTGTGCTGTGTGCAGCAGTGTGTGGTGTGCAGCAGTGTGTGGCATGCAGTGGCATGCAGCAGTGTGTGGTGTGCAGCAGTGTGTGGCGTGCAGCAGTGTGTGGCATGCATCAGTGTGTGGTGTGCAGCAGTGTTTCGTGTAGCAGTGTGCGGCGTGCAGCAGTGTGCGGCATGTAGCAGTGTGTGACATGCAGCAGTGTGTGGCGTGCAGCAGTGTGTGGTTTGCAGCGGCATGCAGCAGTGTGTGGCATGCAGCAGTGTGTGGCGTGCAGCAGTGAGTGGCATGCAGCAGTGTGCGGCATGCAGCAGTGTGTGCCATGCAGCAGTGTGTGGCGTGCAGCAGTGTGTGGCATGCATCAGTGTGTGGTGTGCAGCAGTGTTTCGTGTAGCAGTGTGCGGCGTGCAGCAGTGTGCGGCATGCAGCAGTGTGCGACATGCAGCAGTGTGCGGTGTGCAGCAGTGTGTGGCGTGCAGCAGTGTGTGGCATGCAGCAGTGTGCGGCGTGCAGCAGTGTGCGGCATGCAGCAGTGTGCTGCGTGCAGCAATGTGTGGCATGCAGCAGCGTGTGGCGTGCAGCGGCATGCAGCAGTGTGTGGCATGCAGCAGTGTGTGGCATGCAGCAGTGTGTGGCGTGTAGCAGTGTGCGGCGTGCAGCAGTGTGCGGTGTGCAGCAGTGTGTGGCGTGCAGCGGCGTGCAGCAGTGTGTGGCATGCAGCAGTGTGTGGCGTGCAGCAGTGTGCGGCATGCAGCAGTGTGTGGCGTGCAGCAGTTTGTGGCGTGCAGGGGCATGCAGCAGTGTGTGGCATGCAGCAGTGTGTGGCGTGCAGCAGTGTGTTGCATGCAGCGGCATGCAGCAGTGTGTGGCGTGCAGCAGTGTGCTGCATGCAGCAGTGTGTGGCGTGCAGCAGTGTATGGCATGTAGCAGTGTGCGGCGTGCAGCAGTCTGCGGTGTGCAGCAGTGTGAGGCGTGCAGCAGTGTGTGGCTTGCAGCAGCATGCAGCAGTGTGTGGCGTGCAGGAGTGTGTGGCGTGTAGCAGTGTGCGCGTGTAGCAGTGTGCGGCATGCAGCAGTGTGTGGCGTGCATCAGTGTGTGGCTTGCAGCGGCATGCAGCAGTGTGTGGTGTGCAGCAGTGTGTGGCATGCAGCAGTGTGTGGCGTGCAGCAGTGTGAGGCTTGCAGCGGCATGCAGCAGTGTGTGGCATGCAGCAGTGTGTGGCATGCAGCAGTGTGTGGCGTGTAGCAGTGTGTGGCATGCAGCAGTGTGCAGCAGTCTGTGGTGTGCAGCAGTGTGTGCTGTGCAGCAGTGTTTCGTATAGCATTGTGCGGCGTGTAGCAGTGTGCGGTGTGCAGCAGTGCGTGGCATGCAGCAGTGTGTGGCGTGCAGCAATGTGCGGCGTGCAGCAGTGTGTGGCGTGCAGCAGTCTTTGGCATGCAGCAGTGTGTGGCGTGCAGCGGCATGCAGCAGTGTGTGGCGTGCAGCAGTGTGCGGCGTGCAGCAGTGTGCGGCATGCAGCAGTGTGCAGCGTGCAGCATTGTGAGGCGTGCAGCAGTGTGCGGCGTGCAGCAGTGTGTGGCGTGCAGCAGTGTTTTGTGTAGCATTGTGCGGCGTGCAGCAGTGTTTCGTGTAGCAGTGTGTGGCGTGCAGCAGTGTTCGGCGTGCAGCAGTGTGCGGTGAGCAGCAGTGTGCTGTGTGCAGCAGTGTGTGGCGTGCAGCAGTGTGTGGCGTGCAGCGGCATGCAGCAGTGTGTGGTGTGCAGCAGTGTGTGGCGTGCAGCAGTGTGTGGCATGCATCAGTGTGTGATGTGCAGCAGTGTTTCGTGTAGCAGTGTGCGGCGTGCAGCAGTGTGCGGCATGCAGCAGTGTGTGACATGCAGCAGTGTGTGGCATGCAGCAGTGTGTGGCATGCAGCAGTGTGTGGCGTGCAGCAGTGTGTGGCATGCAGCAGTGTGTGGCATGCATCAGTGTGTGGTATGCAGCAGTGTTTCGTGTAGCAGTGTGCGGCGTGCAGCAGTGTGCGGCATGCAGCAGTGTGCGACATGCAGCAGTGTGCGGTGTGCAGCAGTGTGTGGCATGCAGCAGTGTGCGGCGTGCAGCAGTGTGCGGCATGCAGCAGTGTGCTGCGTGCAGCAGTGTGTGGCATGCAGCAGTGTGTGGCGTGCAGCAGTGTGTGGCGTGCAGCGGCATGCAGCAGTTTTTGGCATGCAGCAGTGTGTGGCATGCAGCAGTGTGTGGCGTGTAGCAGTCTGCGGCGTGCAGCAGTCTGCGGTGTGCAGCAGTGTGAGGCATGCAGCAGTGTGCGGCGTGCAGCAGTGTGTGGCGTGCAGCAGTGTGTGGCGTGCCGTAGTGTGTGGCATGCAACAGTGTTTTGTGTAGCAGTGTGCGGTGTGCAGAAGTGTGTGGCATGCAGCAGTGTGCTGCGTGCAGCAGTGTGTGGCGTGCAGCAGTGTGTGGAGTGCAGCGGCATGCAGCAGTATGTGGTGTGCAGCAGTGTGCTGTGTGCAGCAGTGTGTGATGTGCAGCAGTGTGTGGCGTGCAACAGTGTGTGGCGTGCAGCGGCATGCAGCAGTTTGTGGTATGCAGCAGTGTGTGGCGTGCAGCAGTGTGTGGCGTGTAGCAGTGTGCGGCATGCAGCAGTCTGCGGTGTGCAGCAGTGTGAGGCGTGCAGCGGCGTGCAGCAGTGTGTGGCATGCAGCAGTGTGTGGCGTGCAGCAGTGTGCGGCATGCAGCAGTGTGTGGCGTGCAGCAGTTTGTGGCGTGCAGGGGCATGTAGCAGTGTGTGGCATGCAGCAGTGTGTGGCGTGCAGCAGTGTGTTGCATGCAGCGGCATGCAGCAGTGTGTGGCATGCAGCAGTGTGCTGCATGCAGCAGTGTGTGGCGTGCAGCAGTGTATGGCGTGCAGCAGTGTGTGGTGTGCAGCAGTGTGCGGCATGTAGCAGTGTGCGGCGTGCAGCAGTGTGTGGCATGCAGCAGTGTTTGGCGTGCAACAGTGTGTGGCGTGCAGCGGCATGCAGCAGTGTGTGGCATGCAGCAGTGTGCGGCGTGCAGCAGTGTGCGGCATGCAGCAGTGTGCGGCGTGCAGCAGTGTGTGGCGTTGTGAGAAGTTGGCCTGGTATATGATGTTCACTAGTTAAAGTGACCACCTTGTACCATGCCAAGCAACCCTTATGGTGTGGTTGTAAGTCAACCTTTTCGGACTAGCTGCCCTAGTGGTAGCGTAGGCTAAGCAGTCTTTGAGGCTAAACTCGTCAAAGCGTGTTAAGCAGGCTGTTTTACCAAATGTAACCCCCCTTTATACCAATGAAAGGACACCACACAGATATATATTGAAAATATATATGTATTTATTTCTCAAAGTATCCCCTAGACTCTTTATGAGCACAGGAGCACAAATCGTTAAACAAGAATACGTTAGAATACACAGAAGTTGCACTTTATATGGATAGGCCCTGGTGGCCACTCGAACCATATACTAAAATAGTGGTATAAGTACCACGAACAGAAAAGGGAAAAGGCCTAGGGCCTCTAGAATCGCTGGGCCTACAAGGAGCTAACTTTAGTTAGTGACCAGGAGATCCACGGGTTGCGTGTGCAGAGCAAATAGTCACACGCGGGCTCCCATAGGTTTTCAATGGGTGCGTAAAAGTTACAAAGTTACTGCAAAAAGGATCTTCCGGATGGACTATGAACTCAAGATTGGAAACACAGACACTAGAGATGATACTCTACACTTGGGCACCGGAGTGCCAGCTTTACCTCACCCACAGGAAGCGGGTTCATAGGTCTCGAAGTGCGTCGGGTTTCTTCTATATTTTCAATGGAGCCTGAAGACAAAGATGCTGCAGGCGGTCGGTCCGGAAGGGATGCGGTGGATCCAAGGGTGGATCGGAGTTGTAGAAGACCTGTAAGCAGAGGGGACAGTGTTCACAGTCACTAGCCAGTGATCAGCATGGCACCAGGTGGGTACCAGGCGATGTCGGGTGCAAACAGGAGGAGAGGTGCAGCTTGTCTCTGCAGCCACATGGTCACTGAAGGTTGACAACGTCCAGGAGTTGGTTCACGAGCTGTCCCACGCAGGCTCTCGCTGTCGGCGGTGTCGGCGACTTGGTCGAAGCAAACAAGCCTTGGCAAAAGCAATTGTTGTGGAGAACAAAATAAGCTGATAGTTCTGACCAGCAAGGTCAGAGGGACTGCTCCTTTGGAGGGGAGCAAGGGCCAGTCTGGAGCAACCAGACCAGTGGTGTAGTTCTTGAAGTTCGTCACCAAGATGGCCACTAGCCAACGGGCCAGCAACTGGTTAGGCGCGTCGAGTGGCAAAATGCAGAGGGGCCCCATGCAGATCGTGGAGATGCTGGAGGGCTCACCTTTGGTGCAGATGCTGCTCGGGTGTTGGGATTCTCAGGACCCAAAGCACAACTTGGAGGGAGCCTCGGTTGTCGCGCTTGCAGCTTGTCGTGGTCTTTTCAAGATGGCTGGCTCCACGTGTCTCGGTGCCTCCACGGGTTCCTTCTTTTCAGGGACTGTGGATCGGGCGGTGAGAGGTCTGGAGGTCCAGGTCTTGTCAGTCTCTGGGCTCGGGCTCCGGCGGGAGGTGGCGGCAAAGCAGACGTTGATTCGCTGGATGGTGCTTGCGTTAGCAAGGTGGTCACTCCCTGACCACAGGGGAGATTGGCTTCAGTCCTCTGTGCGGCAGAGCGTCGAAGTTCCCGTCTTCTTCTTGTAGTTAAGTTGATTCCAGGATGTCTAAAGTCTTAGGACACAGCTCCTACCTTTATTCGGATTCTAGGGGCCGGACTACCTGCTAGGTCCCTCCCTAAGGGTGGGACCAGGAAGGGGGGTGGTTACACCCCCAATCCTTTGTCCAGCTCGCCCCAGGTCCAGGGCTGGTGTGCCCCAGGACCGGTTTGAACTGGCATATGCACCAAGGCTCCTTGTGAGCCTCAGGCATGTCTGGTTTCTTTCAAGCCCTACCTGACCAATACACAAAATCCTGTCTGGGGTGGTGCACGCACCTCCCCTGGCAGGAAACCCTTTGTCCACACCTCCCAAGCTGGAAGGACTCCCAGCAGCAGGAGGGCAGACTTGTGTCTGTGGTGGCAGCATCCATTTTGTGGAGCTGAGGCTATGTCTGATTTTACACGGGTTTCAGGTACTATACATGTCGTGTCCCTCTAGAAGGGTGGAATGCTAACCCCGTCGCCAGAATTGGCGAGGGGTTAGTATTCCAATTCGTATGACACCTTACTCGACATGTTTTGATAAAGCCAAACCAAAGATAGCATTTAACCGCGAGGTTCATAATGCACTTAAGAGTATATGGTATGACGATATCTGGAAACAGTAGAAGGAAGTGGTTCCGACCACTGCAGACAGGCTCAGCTCATGCCAGAGCACCATCTCACATGGAACCAAGCACTCTGCCTTCAGGATTGTTAAGGCCTGCCATAGGAGTGACTTATAGGTTAACATGTGTCCCATTTAAGGTTAGGTATAGGTATACTACACCTAAGTAAGAGGTGGTTACACCAACTTACCCCAGCTGAGTGATCAGCCAGTTGTGTCAAATTTGTTAGGCCCGGCCAGGGGTGGCACAATACATGCTTCAGCCCCTGGTAGGCCTTAGATACACCAATGCCCTGGGTACCTAGTGTACACTGGTACAGGGGCTCACAGGGTGATCCACTTCCAATTGGTTGTGCACCTAGGGTGCATAGTGTAAATTTAGTAGAGAGAACAGCAGGCTGGGGGTCTGATTGGCAGGCCCACAGCCTCAATATGTCAAAAACCAGTGAAGCAAAAAGCAAAAATTTGGGGTGACCATAGGATAGCAGACCCTACTCTCCTACAGGCGTGCAGCGGCATGCAGTAGTTTGTGGTGTGCAGCAGTGTGTGGCGTGCAGCAGTGTGTGGCGTGTAGCAGTGTGCGGCGTGCAGCAGTCTGCGGTGTGCAGCAGTGTGAGGCGTGCAGCAGTGTGTGGCTCGCAGCGGCATGCAGCAGTGTGTGGCGTGCAGGAGTGTGTGGCGTGTAGCAGTGTGCGGTGTGTAGCAGTGTGCAGCGTGCAGCAGTGTGCTGCGTGCATCAGTGTCATGCAGCATGAAGCAGTGAGTAATGCAGCAGTGTGCAGCAGTGTGCAGCAGTGTGTGCCATGCAGCAGTGTGTGTCGTGCAGCAGTGTTTCGTGTAGCATTGTGCGGTGTGCAGCAGTGTGTAGCATGCAGCAGTGTGTGGTGTGCAGCAGTGTTTCGTGTAGCAGTGTGCGGCGTGCAGCAGTGTGCGGCGTGCAGCAGTGTGCGGCATGCAGCAGTGTGTGGCGTGCAGCAGTGTGTGGCTTGCAGCGGCATGCAGCAGTGTGTGGCGTGCAGCAGTGTGTGGCGTGCAGCAGTGTGTGGCTTGCAGCAGCATGCAGCAGTGTGTGGCATGCAGCAGTGTGTGGCGTACAGCAGTGTGTGGCGTGTAGCAGTGTGCGGTGTGCAGCAGTGTGCAGCAGTCTGTGGCGTGCAGCAGTCTGCGGCATGCAGCAGTGTGTGCTGTGCAGCAGTGTGTGGCATGCAGCAGTGTTTGGCGTGCAACAGTGTGTGGCATGCAGCGGCATGCAGCAGTGTGTGGCGTGCAGCAGTGTGCGGCGTGCAGCAGTGTGCGGCATGCAGCAGTGTGCGGCGTGCAGCAGTGTGTGGTGTGCAGCAGTGTGTGGCGTGCCGCAGTGTGTAGCATGCAACAGTGTTTTGTGTAGCAGTGTGCGGTGTGCAGCAGTGTGTGGCATGCAGCAGTGTGCTGCGTGCAGCAGTGTGTGGCATGCAGCAGTGTGTGGCGTGCAGCGGCATGCATCAGTGTGTGGTGTGCAGTTGTGTGCTGCTTGCAGCAGTGTGTGACGTGCAGCAGTGTGTGGCGTGCAGCAGTGTGTGGCGTGCAGTGGCATGCAGCAGTTTGTGGTGTGCAGCAGTGTGTGGCGTGCAGCAGTGTGTGGCGTGTAGCAGTGTGCGGCGTGCAGCAGTCTGCGGTGTGCAGCAGTGTGAGGCGTGCAGCAGTGTGTGGCTTGCAGCGGCATGCAGCAGTGTGTGGCGTGCAGCAGTGTGTGGCGTGCAGCAGTGTGTGGCGTGCAGTGGCATGCAGCAGTTTGTGGTGTGCAGCAGTGTGTGGCGTGCAGCAGTGTGTGGCGTGTAGCAGTGTGCGGCGTGCAGCAGTCTGTGGTGTGCAGCAGTGTGAGGCGTGCAGCAGTGTGTGGCTTGCAGCGGCATGCAGCAGTGTGTGGCGTGCAGCAGTGTGTGGCGTGTAGCAGTGTGCGGCATGCAGCAGTCTGCGGTGTGCAGCAGTGTGAGGCGTGCAGCAGTGTGTGGCTTGCAGCGGCATGCAGCAGTGTGTAGCATGCAGCATTGTGGGGCGTGCAGCAGTGTGCGGCGTGCAGCAGTGTGTGGCATGCAGCAGTGTTTTGTGTAGCATTGTGCGGCGTGCAGCAGTGTTTGGCGTGCAGCAGTGTGCGGTGAGCAGCAGTGTGCTGCGTGCAGCAGTGTGTGGCGTGCAGCAGTGTGTGGCGTGCAGCGGCATGCAGCAGTGTGTGGTGTGCAGCAGTGTGTAGCGTGCAGCAGTGTGTGGCATGCATCAGTGTGTGGTGTGCAGCTGTGTTTCGTGTAGCAGTGTGTGGCGTGCAGCAGTGTGCGGCATGCAGCAATGTGTGACATGCAGCAGTGTGTGGCGTGCAGCAGTGTGTGGCTTGCAGCGGCATGCAGTGTGTGGCATGCAGCAGTGTGTGGCGTGCAGCAGTGTGTGGCATGCAGCAGTTTGCGGCATGCAGCAGTGTGTGCCATGCAGCAGTGTGTGGCGTGCAGCAGTGTGTGGCATGCATCAGTGTGTGGTGTGCAGCAGTGTTTCGTGTAGCAGTGTGCGGCGTGCAGCAGTGTGCGGCATGCAGCAGTGTGTGACATGCATCAGTGTGCGGTGTGCAGCAGTGTGTGGCGTGCAGCAGTGTGTGGCATGCAGCAGTGTGCAGCGTGCAGCAGTGTGCGGCATGCAGCAGTGTGCTGCGTGCAGCAGTGTGTGGCGTGCAGCAGTGTGTGGCGTGCAGCGGCATGCAGCAGTTTGTGGCGTGCAGCATAGTGTGGTGTGCAGCAGTGTGTGGCATGCAGCAGTGTGTGGTGTGCAGCAGTGTGCGGCGTGCAGCAGTGTGTGGCATGCAGCAGTGTTTGGCATGCAACAGTGTGTGGCGTGCAGCGGCATGCAGCAGTGTGTGGCGCAGCAGTGTGCGGCCTGCAGCAGTGTGTGGCATGCAGCAGTGTGTGGCGTGCAGCAGTGTTTGGCGTGCAGCGGCATGCAGCAGTTTGTGGTGTGCAGCAGTGTGTGGCGTGCAGCAGTGTGTGGCGTGTAGCAGTGTGCGGCGTGCAGCAGTCTGCGGTGTGCAGCAGTGTGAGGAGTGCAGCAGTGTGTGGCTTGCAGCGGCATGCAGCAGTGTGTGGCGTGCAGCAGTGTGTGGCATGTAGCAGTGTGCGGCGTGCAGCAGTCTGCGGTGTGCAGCAGTGTGAGGCGTGCATCAGTGTGTGGCTTGCAGCAGCATGCAGCAGTGTGTGGCGTGCAGGAGTGTGTGGCGTGTAGCAGTGTGCGGCGTGTAGCAGTGTGCGGCATGCAGCAGTGTGTGGCGTGCAGCAGTGTGTGGCTTGCAGCGGCATGCAGCAGTGTGTGGCGTGCAGCAGTGTGTGGCGTGCAGCAGTGTGTGGCGTGCAGCAGTGTGAGGCTTGCAGCGGCATGCAGCAGTGTGTGGCATGCAGCAGTGTGTGGCATGCAGCAGTGTGTGGCGTGTAGCAGTGTGTGGCGTGCAGCAGTGTGCAGCAGTCTGCGGCGTGCAGCAGTGTGTGCTGTGCAGCAGTGTTTCGTATAGCATTGTGCGGCGTGTAGCAGTGTGCGGTGTGCAGCAGTGTGTGGCGTGCAGCAGTGTGTGGCATGCAGCAGTGTGTGGCGTGCAGCAATGTGCGGCGTGCAGCAGTGTGTGGCGTGCAGCAGTCTTTGGCATGCAGCAGTGTGTGGCGTGCAGCGGCATGCAGCAGTGTGTGGCGTGCAACAGTGTGCGGTGTGCAGCAGTGTGCGGCATGCAGCAGTGTGCGGCGTGCAGCATTGTGAGGCGTGCAGCAGTGTGCGGCGTGCAGCAGTGTGTGGCGTGCAGCAGTGTTTTGTGTAGCATTGTGCGGCGTGCAGCAGTGTTTCGTGTAGCAGTGTGTGGCGTGCAGCAGTGTTCGGCGTGCAGCAGTGTGCGTTGAGCAGCAGTGTGCTGTGTGCAGCAGTGTGTGGCGTGCAGCAGTGTGTGGTGTGCAGCGGCATGCAGCAGTGTGTGGTGTGCAGCAGTGTGTGGCGTGCAGCAGTGTGTGGCATGCATCAGTGTGTGGTGTGCAGCAGTGTTTCGTGTAGCAGTGTGCGGCGTGCAGCAGTGTGCGGCATGCAGCAGTGTGTGACATGCAGCAGTGTGTGGCGTGCAGCAGTGTGTGGCTTGCAGCGGCATGCAGCAGTGTGTGGCATGCAGCAGTGTGTGGCGTGCAGCAGTGTGTGGCATGCAGCAGTGTGCGGCATGCAGCAGTGTGTGCCATGCAGCAGTGTGTGGCGTGCAGCAGTGTGTGGCATGCATCAGTGTGTGGTGTGCAGCAGTGTTTCGTGTAGCAGTGTGCGGCGTGCATCAGTGTGCGGCATGCAGCAGTGTGCGACATGCAGCAGTGTGCGGTGTGCAGCAGTGTGTGGCATGCAGCAGTGTGCGGCATGCAGCAGTGTGCGGCATGCAGCAGTGTGCTGCGTGCAGCAGTGTGTGGCATGCATCAGTGTGTGGCATGCAGCAGTGTGTGGCGTGCAGCTGCATGCAGCAGTTTTTGGCATGCAGCAGTGTGTGGCATGCAGCAGTGTGTGGCGTGTAGCAGTCTGCGGCGTGCAGCAGTCTGCGGTGTGCAGCAGTGTGAGGCATGCAGCAGTGTGCGGCGTGCAGCAGTGTGTGGCGTGCAGCAGTGTGTGGCGTGCCGCAGTGTGTGGCATGCAACAGTGTTTTGTGTAGCAGTGTGCGGTGTGCAGCAGTGTGTGGCATGCAGCAGTGTGTGGCATGCAGCAGTGTTTTGTGTAGCATTGTGCGGCGTGCAGCAGTGTTTCGTGTAGCAGTGTGTGGCGTGCAGCAGTGTTTGGCGTGCAGCAGTGTGCGGTGAGCAGCAGTGTGCTGCGTGCAGCAGTGTGTGGCGTGCAGCAGTGTGTGGCGTGCAGCGGCATGCAGCAGTGTGTGGTGTGCAGCAGTGTGTAGCGTGCAGCAGTGTGTGGCATGCATCAGTGTGTGGTGTGCAGCTGTGTTTCGTGTAGCAGTGTGTGGCGTGCAGCAGTGTGCGGCATGCAGCAATGTGTGACATGCAGCAGTGTGTGGCGTGCAGCAGTGTGTGGCTTGCAGCGGCATGCAGTGTGTGGCATGCAGCAGTGTGTGGCGTGCAGCAGTGTGTGGCATGCAGCAGTTTGCGGCATGCAGCAGTGTGTGCCATGCAGCAGTGTGTGGCGTGCAGCAGTGTGTGGCATGCATCAGTGTGTGGTGTGCAGCAGTGTTTCATGTAGCAGTGTGCGGCGTGCAGCAGTGTGCGGCATGCAGCAGTGTGCGACATGCATCAGTGTGCGGTGTGCAGCAGTGTGTGGCGTGCAGCAGTGTGTGGCATGCAGCAGTGTGCAGCGTGCAGCAGTGTGCGGCATGCAGCAGTGTGCTGCGTGCAGCAGTGTGTGGTGTGCAGCAGTGTGTGGCGTGCAGCGGCATGCAGCAGTTTGTGGCGTGCAGCAGTGTGTGGTGTGCAGCAGTGTGTGGCATGCAGCAGTGTGTGGCGTGCAGCAGTGTGCGGCATGCAGCAGTGTGTGGCATGCAGCAGTGTTTGGCATGCAACAGTGTGTGGCGTGCAGCGGCATGCAGCAGTGTGTGGCGCAGCAGTGTGCGGCCTGCAGCAGTGTGCGGCATGCAGCAGTGTGCGGCGTGCAGCAGTGTGTGGCGTGCAGCAGTGTTTGGCGTGCAGCGGCATGCAGCAGTTTGTGGTGTGCAGCAGTGTGTGGCGTGCAGCAGTGTGTGGCGTGTAGCAGTGTGCGGCGTGCAGCAGTCTGCGGTGTGCAGCAGTGTGAGGAGTGCAGCAGTGTGTGGCTTGCAGCGGCATGCAGCAGTGTGTGGCATGCAGCAGTGTGTGGCGTGTAGCAGTGTGCGGCGTGCAGCAGTCTGCGGTGTGCAGCAGTGTGAGGCGTGCATCAGTGTGTGGCTTGCAGCAGCATGCAGCAGTGTGTGGCGTGCAGGAGTGTGTGGCGTGTAGCAGTGTGCGGCGTGTAGCAGTGTGCGGCATGCAGCAGTGTGTGGCGTGCAGCAGTGTGTGGCTTGCAGCAGTGTGAGGCTTGCAGCGGCATGCAGCAGTGTGTGGCATGCAGCAGTGTGTGGCATGCAGCAGTGTGTGGCGTGTAGCAGTGTGTGGCGTGCAGCAGTGTGCAGCAGTCTGTGGCGTGCAGCAGTGTGTGCTGTGCAGCAGTGTTTCGTATAGCATTGTGCGGCGTGTAGCAGTGTGCGGTGTGCAGCAGTGTGTGGCGTGCAGCAGTGTGTGGCATGCAGCAGTGTGTGGCATGCAGCAATGTGCGGCGTGCAGCAGTGTGTGGCGTGCAGCAGTCTTTGGCATGCAGCAGTGTGTGGCGTGCAGCGGCATGCAGCAGTGTGTGGCGTGCAGCAGTGTGTGGCGTGTAGCAGTGTGTGGTGTGCAGCAGTGTGTGGCGTGCAGCAGTGTGTGGCATGCAGCAGTGTGTGGCGTGCAGCAATGTGCGGCGTGCAGCAGTGTGTGGCGTGCAGCAGTCTTTGGCATGCAGCAGTGTGTGGCGTGCAGCGGCATGCAGCAGTGTGTGGCTTGCAGCAGTGTGCGGTGTGCAGCAGTGTGCGGCATGCAGCAGTGTGCGGCGTGCAGCAGTCTTTGGCATGCAGCAGTGTGTGGCGTGCAGCGGCATGCAGCAGTGTGTGGCGTGCAGCAGTGTGCGGTGTGCAGCAGTGTGCGGCATGCAGCAGTGTGCGGCGTGCAGCATTGTGAGGCGTGCAGCAGTGTGCGGCGTGCAGCAGTGTGTGGCGTGCAGCAGTGTTTTGTGTAGCATTGTGCGGCGTGCAGCAGTGTTTCGTGTAGCAGTGTGTGGCGTGCAGCAGTGTTCGGCGTGCAGCAGTGTGCGTTGAGCAGCAGTGTGCTGTGTGCAGCAGTGTGTGGCGTGCAGCAGTGTGATGCAGCAGTGTGTGGTGTGCAGCAGTGTGTGGCGTGCAGCAGTGTGTGGCATGCATCAGTGTGTGGTGTGCAGCAGTGTTTCGTGTAGCAGTGTGCGGCGTGCAGCAGTGTGCGGCATGCAGCAGTGTGTGACATGCAGCAGTGTGTGGCGTGCAGCAGTGTGTGGCTTGCAGCGGCATGCAGCAGTGTGTGGCATGCAGCAGTGTGTGGCGTGCAGCAGTGTGTGGCATGCAGCAGTGTGCGGCATGCAGCAGTGTGTGCCATGCAGCAGTGTGTGGCGTGCAGCAGTGTGTGGCATGCATCAGTGTGTGGTGTGCAGCAGTGTTTCGTGTAGCAGTGTGCGGCGTGCAGCAGTGTGCGGCATGCAGCAGTGTGCGACATGCAGCAGTGTGCGGTGTGCAGCAGTGTGTGGCATGCAGCAGTGTGCGGCGTGCAGCAGTGTGCGGCATGCAGCAGTGTGCTGCGTGCAGCAGTGTGTGGCATGCAGCAGTGTGTGGCGTGCAGCAGTGTGTGGTGTGCAGCTGCATGCAGCAGTTTTTGGCATGCAGCAGTGTGTGGCATGCAGCAGTGTGTGGCGTGTAGCAGTCTGCGGCGTGCAGCAGTCTGCGGTGTGCAGCAGTGTGAGGCATGCAGCAGTGTGCGGCGTGCAGCAGTGTGTGGTGTGCAGCAGTGTGTGGCGTGCCGCAGTGTGTGGCATGCAACAGTGTTTTGTGTAGCAGTGTGCGGTGTGCAGAGTGTGCTGCGTGCAGCAGTGTGTGGCGTGCAGCAGTGTGTGGAGTGCAGCGGCATGCAGCAGTGTGTGGTGTGCAGCAGTGTGCTGCGTGCAGCAGTGTGTGATGTGCAGCAGTGTGTGGCGTGCAGCAGTGTGTGGCGTGCAGCGGCATGCAGCAGTTTGTGGTGTGCAGCAGTGTGTGGCGTGCAGCAGTGTGTGGCGTGTAGCAGTGTGCGGTGTGCAGCAGTCTGCGGTGTGCAGCAGTGTGTGGCTTGCAGCGGCATGCAGCAGTGTGTGGCTTGCAGCGGCATGCAGCAGTGTGTGGCGTGCAGCAGTGTGTGGCATGTAGCAGTGTGCGGCGTGCAGCAGTCTGCGGTGTGCAGCAGTGTGAGGCGTGCAGCAGTGTGTGGCTTGCAGCGGCATGCAGCAGTGTGTGGCGTGTAGCAGTGTGCGGCGTGTAGCAGTGTGCGGCATGCAGCAGTGTGTGGCGTGCAGCAGTGTGTGGCTTGCAGCGGCATGCAGCAGTGTGTGGCGTGCAGCAGTGTGTGGTGTGCAGCAGTGTGTGGCGTGCAGCAGTGTGTGGCTTGCAGCAGCATGCAGCAGTGTGTGGCATGCAGCAGTGTGTGGCGTACAGCAGTGTGTGGCGTGTAGCAGTGTGCGGCGTGCAGCAGTCTGCGGTGTGCAGCAGTGTGAGGAGTGCAGCAGTGTGTGGCTTGCAGCGGCATGCAGCAGTGTGTGGCGTGCAGCAGTGTGTGGCGTGTAGCAGTGTGCGGCGTGCAGCAGTCTGCGGTGTGCAGCAGTGTGAGGCGTGCAGCAGTGTGTGGCTTGCAGCAGCATGCAGCAGTGTGTGGCGTGCAGGAGTGTGTGGCGTGTAGCAGTGTGCGGCGTGTAGCAGTGTGCGGCATGCAGCAGTGTGTGGCGTGCAGCAGTGTGTGGCTTGCAGCGGCATGCAGCAGTGTGTGGCGTGCAGCAGTGTGTGGCGTGCAGCAGTGTGTGGCGTGCAGCAGTGTGAGGCTTGCAGCGGCATGCAGCAGTGTGTGGCATGCTGCAGTGTGTGGCATGCAGCAGTGTGTGGCGTGTAGCAGTGTGTGGCGTGCAGCAGTGTGCAGCAGTCTGCGGCGTGCAGCAGTGTGTGCTGTGCAGCAGTGTTTCGTATAGCAATGTGCGGCGTGTAGCAGTGTGCGGTGTGCAGCAGTGTGTGGTGTGCAGCAGTGTGTGGCATGCAGCAGTGTGTGGTGTGCAGCAGTGTGCTGCGTGCAGCAGTGTGTGACGTGCAGCAGTGTGTGGCATGCAGCAGTGTGTGGCGTGCAGTGGCATGCAGCAGTTTGTGGTGTGCAGCAGTGTGTGGCGTTCAGCAGTGTGTAGCGTGCAGCAGTGTGTGGCATGCATCAGTGTGTGGTGTGCAGCTGTGTTTCGTGTAGCAGTGTGTGGCGTGCAGCAGTGTGCGGCATGCAGCAATGTGTGACATGCAGCAGTGTGTGGCGTGCAGCAGTGTGTGGCTTGCAGCGGCATGCAGTGTGTGGCATGCAGCAGTGTGTGGCGTGCAGCAGTGTGTGGCATGCAGCAGTTTGCGGCATGCAGCAGTGTGTGCCATGCAGCAGTGTGTGGCGTGCAGCAGTGTGTGGCATGCATCAGTGTGTGGTGTGCAGCAGTGTTTCGTCTAGCAGTGTGCGGCGTGCAGCAGTGTGCGGCATGCAGCAGTGTGCGACATGCATCAGTGTGCGGTGTGCAGCAGTGTGTGGCGTGCAGCAGTGTGTGGCATGCAGCAGTGTGCGGCGTGCAGCAGTGTGCGGCATGCAGCAGTGTGCTGCGTGCAGCAGTGTGTGGCGTGCAGCAGTGTGTGGTGTGCAGCAGTGTGTGGCGTGCAGCGGCATGCAGCAGTTTGTGGCGTGCAGCAGTATGTGGCGTGCAGCAGTGTGTGGCATGCAGCAGTGTGTGGCGTGCAGCAGTGTGCGGCGTGCAGCAGTGTGTGGCATGCAGCAGTGTTTGGCATGCAACAGTGTGTGGCGTGCAGCGGCATGCAGCAGTGTGTGGCGTGCAGCAGTGTGCGGCGTGTAGCAGTGTGCGGCATGCAGCAGTGTGCGGCATGCAGCAGTGTGTGGCGTGCAGCAGTGTGTGGCGTGCAGCGGCATGCAGCAGTTTGTGGTGTGCAGCAGTGTGTGGCGTGCAGCAGTGTGTGGCGTGTAGCAGTGTGCGGCATGCAGCAGTCTGCGGTGTGCAGCAGTGTGAGGCGTGCAGCAGTGTGTGGCTTGCAGCGGCATGCAGCAGTGTGTGGCGTGCAGCAGTGTGTGGCGTGTAGCAGTGTGCGGCGTGCAGCAGTCTGCGGTGTGCAGCAGTGTGAGGCGTGCAGCAGTGTGTGGCTTGCAGCAGAATGCAGCAGTGTGTGGCGTGCAGGAGTGTGTGGCGTGTAGCAGTGTGCGGCGTGTAGCAGTGTGCGGCATGCAGCAGTGTGTGGCGTGCAGCAGTGTGTGGCTTGCAGCGGCATGCAGCAGTGTGTGGCGTGCAGCAGTGTGTGGCGTGCAGCAGTGTGAGGCTTGCAGCGGCATGCAGCAGTGTGTGGCATGCAGCAGTGTGTGGCATGCAGCAGTGTGTGGCGTGTAGCAGTGTGTGGCGTGCAGCAGTATGCAGCAGTCTGCGGCGTGCAGCAGTGTGTGCTGTGCAGCAGTGTTTCGTATAGCATTGTGCGGCGTGTAGCAGTGTGCGGTGTGCAGCAGTGTGTGGCGTGCAGCAGTGTGTGGCATGCAGCAGTGTGTGGCGTGCAGCAATGTGCGGCGTGCAGCAGTGTGTGGCGTGCAGCACTCTTTGGCATGCAGCAGTGTGTGGCGTGCAGCGGCATGCAGCAGTGTGTGGCGTGCAGCAGTGTGCGGCGTGCAGCAGTGTGCAGCATGCAGCAGTGTGCGCCGTGCAGCATTGTGAGGCGTGCAGCAGTGTGCGGCGTGCAGCAGTGTGTGTCGTGCAGCAGTGTTTTGTGTAGCATTGTGCGGCATGCAGCAGTGTTTCGTGTAGCAGTGTGTGGCGTGCAGCAGTGTTCGGCGTGCAGCAGTGTGCGGTGAGCAGCAGTGTGCTGTGTGCAGCAGTGTGTGGCGTGCAGCAGTGTGTGGCGTGCAGCGGCATGCAGCAGTGTGTGGTGTGCAGCAGTGTGTGGCGTTGTAGGAGAGTAGGGTCTGCTATCCTATGGTCACCCCAAATTTTTGCTTTTTGCTTCACTGGTTTTTGACATATTGAGGCTGTGGGCCTGCCAATCAGACCCCCAGCCTGCTGTTCTCTCTACTAAATTAAAACTATGCACCCTAGGTGCATAACCAATTGGAAGTGGATCACCCTGTCAGCCCCTGTACCAGTGTACACTAGGTACCCAGGGCATTGGTGTACCCAAGGCCTGCCAGGGGCTGCAGCATGTATTATGCCACCCCAGGCTTGGCCTAACAATCTGACACAACTGGCTGATCACTCAGCTGGGGTAAGTTGGTGTAATCACCTCTTACTTAGGTGTAGTATACCTATACCTAACCTTAAATGGGACACCTGGTAACCTATAAGTCACTCCTATGGCAGGCCTTAACAATCCTGAAGGCAGAGTGCTTGGTTCCATGTGAGATGGTGCTCTGGCATGAGCTGAGCCTGTCTGCAGTGGTCGGAACAACTTCCTTCTACTGTTTCCAGATATCGTCATACCATATACTCTTAAGTGCATTATGAACCTCGCGGTTAAATGCTATCTTTGGTTTGGCTTTATCAAAACATGTCGAGTAAGGTGTCATACGAATTGGAATACTAACCCCTCGCCAATTCTGGCGACGGGGTTAGCATTCCACCCTTCTAGAGGGACACGACATGTACAGTACCTGAAACCCGGGTAAAATCAGACATAGCCTCAGCTCCACAAAATGGATGCTGCCACCACAGACACAAGTCTGCCCTCCTGCTGCTGGGAGTCCTTCCAGCTTGGGAGGTGTGGACAAAGGGTTTCCTGCCAGGGGAGGTGCGTGCACCACCCCAGACAGGATTTTGTGTATTGGTCAGGTAGGGCTTGAAAGAAACCAGACATGCCTGTGGCTCACAAGGAGCCTCGGTGCATATGCCAGTTCAAACCGGTCCTGGGGCACACCAGTCCCGGGCCTGGGGCGAGCTGGACAAAGGGTTGGGGGTGTAACCACCCCCCTTCCTGGTCCCACCCATAGGGAGGGACCTAGCAGGTAGTCCGGCCCCTAGAATCCGCTTAAAGGTAGGAGCTGTGTCCTAAGACTTCAGACATCCTGGAATCAACTTGAAACTAAGAAGAAGACGGGAACTTCGACATTCTGCTGCACAGAAGACTGAAGAAAATCTCCCCTGTGGTCAGGGAGTGACCACCTTGCTAACGCAAGCACCATCCAGCGAATCAACGTCTGCTTTGCCGCCGCCTCCCGCCGGAGCCCGAGCCCAGAGACTGACAAGACCTGGACCTCCAGACCTCTCACCGCCCGATCCACAGTCCCTGCAAAGAGGAGACCCGTGGAGGCACCGAGACACGTGGAGCCAGCCATCTTGAAACGACTACGACAAGCTGACCAGTGCAACAACCGAGGCTCCCTCCAAGTTGTGCTTTGGGTCCTGAGAAGCCCAACCCTCGAGCAGCATCTGCACCAAAGGTGACCCCTTCAGCATCTCCACGATCTGCGTGGGGCCCTTCTGCATTTTGCCACTCGACGCGCCTAACCGGTTGCTGGCCCGCTGGCTAGTGGCCATCTTGGCGACGAAATCTACAACAAACACCGCTGGTCTGGTTGCTCCAGACTGGCCCTTGCTCCCCTCCAAAGGAGCAGTTCCTTTGACCTTGCTGGTCAGAACCATCAGCTTAAACTCCTTGCCTACAACAATTGCTTTTGCCAAGGCTTGTTTGCTTCGATCAAGTCGCCGACACCGCCGACAGCGAGAGCCTGCGTGGGACAGCTCGTGACTCGACTCCTGGACGTCGTCGACCTTCAGGGACCACGTGGCTGCAGAGTCAAGCTACACCTTCCTTCCTGTTTGCACCCGACATCGCCTGGTACCCCCCTGGTGCCACGCTGGTCACTGGCTAGTGACTGTGAACACTGTCCCCTCTGCTTACAGGTCTTCAACATCTCCGATCCACTCTTGGATCCACTGCATCTCTTCCCGACCGACCGCCTGCAGCACTTTTGTCTACAGGCCCCACGGAACCGATAGAAGAAACCCGACGCACTTCGAGGCCTATGCACCCGCTTCCTGTGGGTGAGGTAAAGCTGGCACTCCTGTGCCCAAGTGTAGTATTACATCTCTAGTGCCTGTGTTCCAAATCTTAAGTTCCTAGGTCATCCGGAAGATTCCTTTTGCAGTAACTTTGTACTTTTTACGCACCCATTGAAACCTATGGGAGCACGCGTGTGACTATTTGCTCTGCACACGCCACCCGTGGACCTCCTGGTCACTAACTGACGTTAGCTCCTTGTAGGCCCAGCGATTCTAGAGGCCCTAGGCCTTTTTCCTTTTCTGTTCGTGGTACTTATACCACTATTTTAGTATATGGTTTGAGTGGCCACCAGGGCCTATCCATATAACGTGCAACTTCTGTGTATTCTGTGATAATCTTGTTTGACGATTTGTGCTCCTGTGCTCATAAAGAGACTAGGGGTTACTTTGAGAAATAAATACATATATATTTTGAATATATATCTGTGTGGTGTCCTTTCATTGGTATAAAAGGGGGTTGCATTTGGTAAAACAGCTGGCTTAACACGCTTCACGAGTTTAGCCTCAAAGACTGCTTAGCCTACGCTACCACTAGGGCAGCTAGTCCGAAAAGGTTGACTTACAACCACACCATAAGGGTTGCTTGGCATGGTACAAGGTGATCACTTTAACTAGTGAGCATCATATACCAGGCCAACTTCTCACATTGGTGGCAGCGATGGGATTTGAGCTTGCTGTGTTTTACCATTGTAATCTCTTGGTTACCAATTGAAAGATCACATAGGTACCTGTAGGTACATATAAAACAAGATTAGATATACTTAAGTTCTACTGAACTTAGTTGTTGTAGAGCAAAGGGAGTAGCACACCCTGACTACAACTACTAGATAGGTTTAGTAGGTAAACCCAAGTGTAGGTAGATTGCAACACATCCACCCACACTTAAGAGCAATGGCCGGGGCAGAGGGGTCCACTGTACCCATCTCTGTCGAGAGTGACCCCCAGAGGGCACCAACCAGCTTTGCTACCCTTAATCAGAATGAGCTCAGGCATTTGGCAACTCTTAGAGGCCTTAAACAGCCCAAGAACCCAAACTCTGCTGAGCTCAGAGAGCTCTTACAGAATGATGAGAATCAGAGAGCACTCAAGAAAGCTTCCCAGTTAGCCCCCTTAGGGACAGGAACAGGAGGCCCCCCTTCTGAAGATGCCACTGAAGTACCCCTTCCCAATAGTCACCCCTTAGATGGGATGCCTACCACAGAGGATGAGAGTGAAAAGGATACTGACAGTAGTGAGGATGAAGGGAGAACTAGCCCAGTGCCAAGTGTTATACTTGGCCCAGCTAAACCAAGGCTATTGGGGACTGACAGTGGGTTCAACCCACTGGATCTCCCCAGTGGACTTAACACAGGGCTGGGAAGGCAAAGGAATCGCTCAGGTGACTCCAATGCTTCCCATGGCTCTAGAGGCTCTCAAGGTCACTCCAGGAAAAGGATGACCACCCCTCAGAGGAGGGAACATGAGGCCAGAATGCAGGAAGCCCAGCTGAGGATCAGGAAGCAGGAGCTAGAAGTAGCCCTGATGGAAGAAAAACTGAACAAGGCTAGGCAACCTAGAGAGAGTGGGTCTATACCCACTGGTGGCAGCATTGTCCCTAAGGACAAAGATAGGGTCTTTGACAATAGGAACCTGTCTAAGGTTGTGCCCCCCTACAAAAGTGGGGATGACATCCACAAATGGATAACTGCTCTTGAGAGAGCCTGCAAAGTACAGCAGGTTCCTGAAGACCAGTGGGCAGCAATCCTCTGGCTCTCCTTTGAAGGAAGAGGCAGAGACAGACTCCTCACTGTTAGAGAAGAGGATGTCAGAAACTACAGAGTCCTGAAGAGTGTTCTGGTAGATGGGTTAGGCTTAACCACTGAACAGTACAGGTTAATGTTCAGAGACACCCAAAAGACACAGACTCAGGACTGGTCTGAATACATTGAATGTGCCACTAAGGCTTTGGAGGGTTGGTTGCTGGGAAGTAAGGTATCTGATTTTACAGGATTGTATAATTTGATGATGAGAGAACAGATTTTAAATAACTGTCAAAACCAGCAACTGCATCAACACTTGGTTGACTCTGATCTGACCTCTCCCCAAGAATTGGGAAAGAAGGCAGACAAATGGGTCAGAACCAGGGTTAAGCAAAAGAACCAGAACCAGGGCCAAGGGGGTGATCAGAAGAAAACAGACCAAAAGGGTGGAGATCAGAAACCTAAAGACCAGAAGTCTTCAACAGGGCCCCAAACTACTGCTAAGGAGGGTGGGTCCCAACAGTCCAAGAAGAAGAAAGAAGGTCAGAAGAAACCCTGGTGCAATCATTGTAAAAATACAACTCACTGGACTAGTGATTGCAAAAAGGGTGGAGCCCCCAACACTGTTGCCCCTAAGGCACCTGCTCCCAGTACTACTGTTAGCAGTGTTGGTCCCCAGACAAAGGGTGTAGTGGGAATCACTATGGGAACTGAAGGAGATTCTGACTTAGACAGAACCCTTACACAGGCAGTCTTGATCTGTGATGGGGACATTGATTTGTCCCTGACTGTGAGCCCCAGTAACCTGGGCAAGTACAGACAGACTCCTTTAATTAATGACAAAGTGGCTCAAGCCTACAGGGACACATGTGCCAGTGTCACTATGGTGACACCAGGCTTTGTGGACCCTGGACAGTACATACCAGGTGAGAACTACCTGGTGACCAATGCCAGCAATGCCACTACTTCACATAGGGTGGCAGTTGTTAACTTCTCATGGGGAGGGGTAACTGGCCTCAAAAGGGTTGTGGTTAGTGCAGACCTCCCAGTAGAATGTTTGTTGGGCAATGACCTAGAGAGTTCTCTATGGTCAGAAGTGGAGTACAGGACTCATGCAGAGATGTTAGGTATATCATCACATGTCCTTGCTGTGACCAGGTCACAGGCCAAAAAGTGCCTCACTGAACCTCAGGTCTTGGATCCTGGAACAATGGACCAAGCACCTACCAAGAAGAAGAACAGGAGGGTCAAGGCTGTGCCTTCCCCCCTGCCTCAGAGTGATGATCAGCCTTCCCAGGAAGCTGATCTAGAGGACCCTGAAGGAACTGTCCCTGAAGAGCTTGAACCTGATCAGGTTGAGTTTCTGGGGACAGGGGGACCTTCAAGGGCTGACTTGAGGCAGGCTCAGTTATCCTGTCCCTCTCTTGAACCCCTCAGACAGCTGGCTGCTGCTGAGGCTGCTGGGAATGCTCAAGGTACCCATAAAGTGTATTGGGATGAAGGGCTCCTTTATTCAGAGGCTAGAGACCCCAAGCCTGGTGCAACCAGGAGGTTGGTCATACCTCTGCAATTTAGGGGCTTCCTTCTTACCTTGGCTGTAGGAAGGTGGATATCTGACTATGGTTACCCCCAAATTTTTGCCTAGTGTCTAGCTGGTTTTTCGACTTAGTTGGCCTGAGATCCTGCCATTCAGGCTCTCAGGCTATCTGCTCTCTCTGTAAAATGGACTCCATGTACCCTAGGTACATACCCAATTGGTTGGATCACCCTGTCAGCCCCTGTACCAGTGTACACTAGGTACCCAGGGCATTGGTGTATCCAAGGCCTGCCAGGGGCTGAAGCATGTATTATGCCACCCCAGGCTTGGCCTAACAATCTGACACAACTGGCTGATCACTCAGCTGGGGTAAGTTGGTGTAATCACCTCTTACTTAGGTGTAGTATACCTATACCTAAACTTAAATGGGACACCTGGTAACCTATAAGTCACTCCTATGGCAGGCCTTAACAATCCTGAAGGCAGAGTGCTTGGTTCCATGTGAGATGGTGCTCTGGCATGAGCTGAGCCTGTCTGCAGTGGTCGGAACAACTTCCTTCTACTGTTTCCAGATATCGTCATACCATATACTCTTAAGTGCATTATGAACCTCGCGGTTAAATGCTATCTTTGGTTTGGCTTTATCAAAACATGTCGAGTAAGGTGTCATACGAATTGGAATACTAACCCCTCGCCAATTCTGGCGACGGGGTTAGCATTCCACCCTTCTAGAGGGACACGACATGTACAGTGCCTGAAACGCGGGTAAAATCAGACATAGCCTCAGCTCCACAAAATGGATGCTGCCACCACAGACACAAGTCTGCCCTCCTGCTGCTGGGAGTCCTTCCAGCTTGGGAGGTGTGGACAAAGGGTTTCCTGCCAGGGGAGGTGCGTGCACCACCCCAGACAGGATTTTGTGTATTGGTCAGGTAGGGCTTGAAAGAAACCAGACATGCCTGTGGCTCACAAGGAGCCTCGGTGCATATGCCAGTTCAAACCGGTCCTGGGGCACACCAGTCCCGGGCCTGGGGCGAGCTGGACAAAGGATTGGGGGTGTAACCACCCCCCTTCCTGGTCCCACCCATAGGGAGGGACCTAGCAGGTAGTCCGGCCCCTAGAATCCGAATAAAGGTAGGAGCTGTGTCCTAAGACTTTAGACATCCTGGAATCAACTTGAAACTAAGAAGAAGACGGGAACTTCGACATTCTGCTGCACAGAAGACTGAAGAAAATCTCCCCTGTGGTCAGGGAGTGACCACCTTGCTAACGCAAGCACCATCCAGCGAATCACCGTCTGCTTTGCCGCCGCCTCCCGCCGGAGCCCGAGCCCAGAGACTGACAAGACCTGGACCTCCAGACCTCTCACCGCCCGATCCACAGTCCCTGCAAAGAGGAGACCCGTGGAGGCACCGAGACACGTGGAGCCAGCCATCTTGGAACGACTACGACAAGCTGACCAGTGCAACAACCGAGGCTCCCTCCAAGTTGTGCTTTGGGTCCTGAGAAGCCCAACCCTCGAGCAGCATCTGCACCAAAGGTGAGCCCTCCAGCATCTCCACGATCTGCGTGGGGCCCTTCTGCATTTTGCCACTCGACGCGCCTAACCGGTTGCTGGCCCGCTGGCTAGTGGCCATCTTGGCGACGAAATCTACGACAAACACCGCTGGTCTGGTTGCTCCAGACTGGCCCTTGCTCCCCTCCAAAGGAGCAATCCATCTGACCTTGCTGGTCAGAACCAACAGCTGATTTCCGAATCCTCCTGCAATTGCTTTTGCCAAGGCTTGTTTGCTTCGATCAAGTCGCCGACACCGCCGACAGCGAGAGCCTGCGTGGGACAGCTCGTGAGCCGACTCCTGGACGTCGTCGACCTTCAGGGACCACGTGGCTGCGGAGACAAGCTACCCCTCATCACCTGTTTGCACCCGACATCGCCTGGTACCCACCTGGTGCCACGCTGGTCACTGGCTAGTGACTGTGAACACTGTCCCCTCTGCTTACAGGTCTTCAACATCTCCGATCCACTCTTGGATCCACTGCATCTCTTCCCGACCGACCGCCTGCAGCACTTTTGTCTACAGGCCCCACGGAACAGATAGAAGAAACCCGACGCACTTCGAGGCCTATGCACCCGCTTCCTGTGGGTGAGGTAAAGCTGGCACACCTGTGCCCAAGTGTAGTATTACATCTCTAGTGCCTGTGTTCCAAATCTTAAGTTCCTAGGTCATCCGGAAGATTCCTTTTGCAGTAACTTTGTACTTTTTACGCACCCATTGAAACCTATGGGAGCACGCGTGTGACTATTTGCTCTGCACACGCCACCCGTGGACCTCCTGGTCACTAACTGACGTTAGCTCCTTGTAGGCCCAGCGATTCTAGAGGCCTTAGGCCTTTTCCCTTTTCTGTTCGTGGTACTTATACCACTATTTTAGTATATGGTTTGAGTGGCCACCAGGGCCTATCCATATAAAGTGCAACTTCTGTGTATTCTGTGATAATCTTGTTTGACGATTTGTGCTCCTGTGCTCATAAAGAGACTAGGGGTTACTTTGAGAAATAAATACATATATATTTTGAATATATATCTGTGTGGTGTCCTTTCATTGGTATAAAAGGGGGTTGCATTTGGTAAAACAGCTGGCTTAACACGCTTCACGAGTTTAGCCTCAAAGACTGCTTAGCCTACGCTACCACTAGGGCAGCTAGTCCAAAAAGGTTGACTTACAACCACACCATAAGGGTTGCTTGGCATGGTACAAGGTGGTCACTAGAACTAGTGAACAGCATATACCAGGCCAACTTCTCACATTGGTGAGCAGCGGTTGGATTTGAGCTTGCTGTGTTTTACCATTGTAATCTCTTGGTTACCAATTGAAAGATCACATAGGTACCTGTAGGTACATATAAAACAAGATTAGATATACTTAAGTTCTACTGAACTTAGTTGTTGTAGAGCAAAGGGAGTAGCACACCCTGACTACAACTACTAGATAGGTTTAGTAGGTAAACCCAAGTGTAGGTAGATTGCAACACATCCACCCACACTTAAGAGCAATGGCCGGGGCAGAGGGGTCCACTGTACCCATCTCTGTTGAGAGTGACCCCCAGAGGGCACCATCCAGCTTTGCTACCCTTAATCAGAATGAGCTCAGGCATTTGGCAACTCTTAGAGGCCTTAAACAGCCCAAGAACCCAAACTCTGCTGAGCTCAGAGAGCTCTTACAGAATGATGAGAATCAGAGAGCACTCAAGAAAGCTTCCCAGTTAGCCCCCTTAGGGACAGGAACAGGAGGCCCCCCTTCTGAAGATGCCACTGAAGTACCCCTTCCCAATAGTCACCCCTTAGATGGGATGCCTACCACAGAGGAAGAAAGTGATGGGGATACAGATGTGAGTGGGGATGAAGGGAGAACTAGCCCAGTGCCAAGTGTTATACTTGGCCCAGCTAAACTAAGGCTATTGGGGACTGACAGTGGGTTCACCCCATTGGATCTCCCCAGTGGACTTAACACAGGGCTTGGAAGGCAAAGGAATCGCTCAGGTGACTCCAATGCTTCCCATGGCTCTAGAGGCTCTCAAGGTCACTCCAGAAGGAGACTGACCACCCCTCAGAGGAGGGAACATGAGGCCAGAATGCAGGAAGCCCAGCTGAGGATCAGGAAGCAGGAGCTAGAAGTAGCCCTGATGGAAGAAAAACTGAGCAAGGCTAGGCAGCATAGAGAGAGTGGGTCTATACCCACTGGTGGCAGCAATGTCCCTAGGGACAAAGATAGGGTCTTTGACAATAGGAACCTGTCCAAGATTGTGCCCCCCTACAAAAGTGGGGATGACATCCACAAATGGATGACTGCTCTTGAGAGAGCCTGCAAAGTGCAGCAGGTTCCTGAAGACCAGTGGGCAGCAATCTTATGGCTCTCCTTTGAGGGGAGAGGCAGAGATAGACTCCTCACTGTTAGAGAAGAGGATGTCAGAAATTACAGAGTCCTGAAGAGTGTCCTAGTTGATGGGTTAGGCTTAACCACTGAACAGTACAGGTTAATGTTCAGAGACACCCAGAAGACACAGACTCAGGACTGGTCTGAATATGTGGAATGTGCCACTAAGGCTTTGGAGGGTTGGTTGCTGGGAAGTAAGGTGTCTGATTATACAGGATTGTACAATTTGATGATGAGAGAGCAGATTTTAAGTAATTGTCAAAACCAGCTTCTCCATCAACACCTGGTAGACTCAGATTTGACCTCTCCCCAAGAATTGGGAAAGAGGGCAGATAAATGGGTCAGGACCAGGATCAGGCCTAAAAACCAGGGTGGTGACCAAAAGAAAGATACCACCAAGCCTCAAGAGAAGGGTGGGGATAAAGAAAAAGAGAAACCGTCCTCAGGGCCCCAAAACTCCACACAGGGTGGTGGGTCCCAAGCTCCCTCCTCTACCACAGCTAAAAAGCCCTACTGCCATGAGTGTAAAACTCCTGGGCATTGGAAAACTGACAGCGGTTGCCCAAGGGCTAAAAACAAAACTGTTCCTCCAATTACTCCTGTCACACCACCTATTACTGTCAGCAGTAATCCCCCAGGTGGTGGGAGTGCCCCCAGAAATCTGGGTGGGTTTACTTGGGGAACACAGGGGGACCCTGGCTTAGCCAATTCCCCTACAGCAACCACTCTTGTCTGTGATGGTGGCATGGGGTTTGCCAACTTCACTGCCTGTCCCAACACTTTGGGTAGGTACAGACAGGAGCCCTACATCAATGGTACAAAAGCTGAGGCCTACAGAGACACTGGGGCTAGCATCACAATGGTGGCCCATTGGCTAGTTCCCTCTGAGCAGCTTTTGCCCGGTTTCTCCTACCAGGTGACTAACATTGATGGCAAACAGAACAGTCATCCCATGGCAGAGGTATGTCTCAGCTGGGGAGGGGTCACTGGCCCTAAAAGGGTAGCAGTGTCCCCAACCTTGCCTGTAGACTGCTTACTGGGGAATGACTTAGAACTCTCAGCTTGGGCTGGAGTTGAACAAGACACCCATTCTAAAATGGTAGGCCTTTCACAAAAGGGTAGGGGGGTTGTGCCATTCACAACCCCTGTCCAAATAGATTTCCTCCCTGAAAAGGTTGGAAGGGCAGTGGTAGCCACAGCCCAGGCACAGACAGACTTCCCTGTAGGGACTGGCAGAGCTGTGACAGTCACAGCTCAAACACAAACTGAGTGCCCCCCTGAAAAGGTTGGCAAGGCTGTAATGGTCTCAGCCTATACTCAGACTGACATAGGTGTAGTGAAGCCTGAAACAATGGATCACTCCACACAAACTGAGAGTAGTGGGGAGGAAGAAAAGTCTCCCTCTCCCCAGACATTAGGAAAAGGTCAGCCTCCTCAGGGATCTGACCTCACCCCTTGTGAAGGAACTGCCCCAGAGGTAGCCAGGCCTGGCCTGGCAGAGCCTCTGATGTCAGTGGCCCCTTCCAAGGTGGGATCCAGTCTGGTGCAGGTAGCCTGCCTCTCTCTACCCTGCCTCAGTCAGCCCAGGGCTGCAGAGGTCAGGGAGGCCAGTGGACCCCCAGAGGGCCCCTGTCCACAAGAACCCCCCCATCAAAAGAATGAGGATTGCCTGGCTAGTAGCCCTAGTCAGGTGATGGGTAAAAACATTCCTGAGGGATCTCCTTTACAGGTAGTTAGGGACCTCCCCCAGGGGGATTCTGTTGGGCACAGGCAAACATGGGACCTTAGGGCCCCAAACCTGACCTGTCCCTCCAGTAAGCCCACAAAAGGGACCCAGCCTCCAGCTTTAGGTAGCCAGAGGCTGACCCTGAGAGCACAGTGCAACTCAGTTAAAGAAAGAAAGGCATCCATGGTGGAGGATGATCGGAGGAAGCTGAGGCCTCACTTTGAGGACACTCACTTCAGTACTCCATCTCAACACCAGCCTTTTACTTTGCCAAGACACACCACAGGTAGAGATTCCCTATGGTGGAGACCCTCTGATACCCTTAGGGTGAGGGATTGCTTAGTGGACCATGAGACAGGGGGTAACCATGCCAGTGCTGGTTCCTCCTTATATGGCCACTTGGGCAATATAGGCTTACCTGGTCAAGGTCAGCCTTATCTCCCTTCGTTTGGGGGGGGGTTGTGTAGGAAGGTGGATATCTGACTATGGTTACCCCCAAATTTTTGCCTAGTGTCTAGCTGGTTTTTCGACTTAGTTGGCCTGAGATCCTGCCATTCAGGCTCTCAGGCTATCTGCTCTCTCTGTAAAATGGACTCCATGTACCCTAGGTACATACCCAATTGGTTGGATCACCCTGTCAGCCCCTGTACCAGTGTACACTAGGTACCCAGGGCATTGGTGTATCCAAGGCCTGCCAGGGGCTGAAGCATGTATTATGCCACCCCAGGCTTGGCCTAACAATCTGACACAACTGGCTGATCACTCAGCTGGGGTAAGTTGGTGTAATCACCTCTTACTTAGGTGTAGTATACCTATACCTAAACTTAAATGGGACACCTGGTAACCTATAAGTCACTCCTATGGCAGGCCTTAACAATCCTGAAGGCAGAGTGCTTGGTTCCATGTGAGATGGTGCTCTGGCATGAGCTGAGCCTGTCTGCAGTGGTCGGAACAACTTCCTTCTACTGTTTCCAGATATCGTCATACCATATACTCTTAAGTGCATTATGAACCTCGCGGTTAAATGCTATCTTTGGTTTGGCTTTATCAAAACATGTCGAGTAAGGTGTCATACGAATTGGAATACTAACCCCTCGCCAATTCTGGCGACGGGGTTAGCATTCCACCCTTCTAGAGGGACACGACATGTACAGTGCCTGAAACGCGGGTAAAATCAGACATAGCCTCAGCTCCACAAAATGGATGCTGCCACCACAGACACAAGTCTGCCCTCCTGCTGCTGGGAGTCCTTCCAGCTTGGGAGGTGTGGACAAAGGGTTTCCTGCCAGGGGAGGTGCGTGCACCACCCCAGACAGGATTTTGTGTATTGGTCAGGTAGGGCTTGAAAGAAACCAGACATGCCTGTGGCTCACAAGGAGCCTCGGTGCATATGCCAGTTCAAACCGGTCCTGGGGCACACCAGTCCCGGGCCTGGGGCGAGCTGGACAAAGGATTGGGGGTGTAACCACCCCCCTTCCTGGTCCCACCCATAGGGAGGGACCTAGCAGGTAGTCCGGCCCCTAGAATCCGAATAAAGGTAGGAGCTGTGTCCTAAGACTTTAGACATCCTGGAATCAACTTGAAACTAAGAAGAAGACGGGAACTTCGACATTCTGCTGCACAGAAGACTGAAGAAAATCTCCCCTGTGGTCAGGGAGTGACCACCTTGCTAACGCAAGCACCATCCAGCGAATCACCGTCTGCTTTGCCGCCGCCTCCCGCCGGAGCCCGAGCCCAGAGACTGACAAGACCTGGACCTCCAGACCTCTCACCGCCCGATCCACAGTCCCTGCAAAGAGGAGACCCGTGGAGGCACCGAGACACGTGGAGCCAGCCATCTTGGAACGACTACGACAAGCTGACCAGTGCAACAACCGAGGCTCCCTCCAAGTTGTGCTTTGGGTCCTGAGAAGCCCAACCCTCGAGCAGCATCTGCACCAAAGGTGAGCCCTCCAGCATCTCCACGATCTGCGTGGGGCCCTTCTGCATTTTGCCACTCGACGCGCCTAACCGGTTGCTGGCCCGCTGGCTAGTGGCCATCTTGGCGACGAAATCTACGACAAACACCGCTGGTCTGGTTGCTCCAGACTGGCCCTTGCTCCCCTCCAAAGGAGCAATCCATCTGACCTTGCTGGTCAGAACCAACAGCTGATTTCCGAATCCTCCTGCAATTGCTTTTGCCAAGGCTTGTTTGCTTCGATCAAGTCGCCGACACCGCCGACAGCGAGAGCCTGCGTGGGACAGCTCGTGAGCCGACTCCTGGACGTCGTCGACCTTCAGGGACCACGTGGCTGCGGAGACAAGCTACCCCTCATCACCTGTTTGCACCCGACATCGCCTGGTACCCACCTGGTGCCACGCTGGTCACTGGCTAGTGACTGTGAACACTGTCCCCTCTGCTTACAGGTCTTCAACATCTCCGATCCACTCTTGGATCCACTGCATCTCTTCCCGACCGACCGCCTGCAGCACTTTTGTCTACAGGCCCCACGGAACAGATAGAAGAAACCCGACGCACTTCGAGGCCTATGCACCCGCTTCCTGTGGGTGAGGTAAAGCTGGCACACCTGTGCCCAAGTGTAGTATTACATCTCTAGTGCCTGTGTTCCAAATCTTAAGTTCCTAGGTCATCCGGAAGATTCCTTTTGCAGTAACTTTGTACTTTTTACGCACCCATTGAAACCTATGGGAGCACGCGTGTGACTATTTGCTCTGCACACGCCACCCGTGGACCTCCTGGTCACTAACTGACGTTAGCTCCTTGTAGGCCCAGCGATTCTAGAGGCCTTAGGCCTTTTCCCTTTTCTGTTCGTGGTACTTATACCACTATTTTAGTATATGGTTTGAGTGGCCACCAGGGCCTATCCATATAAAGTGCAACTTCTGTGTATTCTGTGATAATCTTGTTTGACGATTTGTGCTCCTGTGCTCATAAAGAGACTAGGGGTTACTTTGAGAAATAAATACATATATATTTTGAATATATATCTGTGTGGTGTCCTTTCATTGGTATAAAAGGGGGTTGCATTTGGTAAAACAGCTGGCTTAACACGCTTCACGAGTTTAGCCTCAAAGACTGCTTAGCCTACGCTACCACTAGGGCAGCTAGTCCAAAAAGGTTGACTTACAACCACACCATAAGGGTTGCTTGGCATGGTACAAGGTGGTCACTAGAACTAGTGAACAGCATATACCAGGCCAACTTCTCACATGGCCCATGACATTCCTTTAGCAGGACACTTAGGCCAGAACAAGACTTGGGACAGGCTTGTCCCTCACTTTCACTGGCCTCATATGAATGAAGATACAAAGGAGTTTTGTCGCTCCTGTGTTACCTGCCAAGCCAGTGGCAAATCAGGTGGCACAACAAAGGCCCCCCTAATACCACTACCTGTGGTGGGGGTCCCCTTTGAAAGAGTGGGAATAGACATAGTGGGTCCCATGGATCCTCCCACTGCATCTGGGCACAGATTTATACTGGTGGTAGTGGATCATGCCACCAGGTATCCAGAGGCAATTCCCCTTAGGACCACTACAGCTCCTGTTGTGGCCAGGGCCCTGCTGGGAGTATTCTCCAGAGTGGGGTTTCCTAAGGAGGTAGTATCTGACAGAGGTACCAACTTTATGTCAGGATACTTGACAGCTATGTGGAAGGAATGTGGTGTCAACTACAAGTTCACCACCCCTTATCACCCACAATGCAATGGGCTTGTTGAGAGATTCAACAAGACCCTAAAGGGTATGATCAAAGGATTACCTGAAAAGCTCAGGCGAAGATGGGATATCCTTCTACCCTGCCTTCTGTTTGCTTACAGAGAGGTCCCACAAAAAGGAGTTGGCTACAGCCCCTTTGAATTGTTGTTTGGGCACCCTGTGAGAGGCCCACTGTGTTTGGTGAAGGAAGGATGGGAGTTACCTCTCAAAAAGCCTAAGCTAGACATAGTGGACTATGTACTTGGTCTCCGCTCCAGGATGGCTGAGTATATGGAGAAGGCATCTAAAAACCTTGAGGCAAGCCAGGCCTTACAGAAAGCTTGGCATGACCAAAAGGCTGTCTTGGTTGAGTATCAGCCAGGACAGAAGGTATGGGTGTTGGAGCCAGTGGCCCCAGCAGCACTCCAAGACAAATGGTCTGGACCCCATACAATCCTGGAAAAGAAGGGAGAGGTCACCTACTTGGTGGACCTAGGAACTCCCAGGAGTCCCCACAGGGTACTCCATGTTAACAGGCTTAAAGCATATGTTGACAGGGCAGACATGGGCTTGCTCATGGCTACAGATGAGGGACAGGAGGAAGAGAGTGACCCTCTCCCAGACCTGTTGTCTCAGAACCCTGAAGATGGCTCAGTTGAAGGAGTGACCCTTGGAGGCAACCTCACTGCCCATCAGCAGACTGAATGTAGACAGGTTCTACAATCATTTTCACATATGTTTTCCTTGATACCTAGTCAAACTGACTGGTGTACCCATGTTGTGGACACTGGTGACAGTCTGCCTGTAAAGAACAAACTTTACAGACAACCTGACCACGTCAGGGACTGTATAAAGGCTGAGGTACATAAAATGCTGGAATTAGGTGTCATTGAACCCTCAGAGAGCCCCTGGGCTAGCCCAGTGGTTCTGGTCCCCAAACCTCACACCAAAGATGGCAAGAGAGAGATGAGGTTCTGTGTGGACTACAGAGGACTCAATGCTGTCACCAGGACAGATGCACACCCTATTCCAAGGGCAGATGAGCTCATAGACAAACTAGCTTCTGCAAAGTTTTTGAGCACATTTGACTTGACAGCTGGCTATTGGCAAATCAGATTAGCTGAGGAGTCTAAGGCCAAAACAGCATTCTCAACCCCAGGTGGGCATTATCAGTTTGTGGTGATGCCCTTTGGTCTGAAGAATGCACCTGCCACCTTCCAAAGGCTGGTGAACCAAGTCCTTACTGGGTTGGATGACTTTTGCGCAGCATATCTTGATGACATTGCTGTCTTTAGTTCCACCTGGGAGGATCACCTGATCCACCTGAAGAAGGCTCTTGAGGCTCTGCAAAGGGCAGGCCTCACTATCAAGGCTACTAAGTGCCAGATAGGGCAGAGTAAGGTTGTATATTTGGGCCACCTTGTAGGTGGAGGCCAAGTTCAACCACTGGAGAGTAAGATACAATCCATCAAGGACTGGTCCCCTCCAACCACCCAGACTCAAGTTCGAGCTTTCTTGGGCTTGACTGGGTACTACAGGAAGTTTGTTAAGAACTATGGGTCCATTGTGACTCCTCTTAATGATCTGACATCCAAGAAGATGCCCAAAAAGGTTCAGTGGACAGTAAGCTGTCAAAAGGCATTTGATGACCTGAAGGAGGCCATGTGCTCTGCACCTATCCTGAAAAGTCCTGACTACTCCAAAGAGTTTATTGTCCAAACAGATGCTTCTGAGTTGGGTGTGGGAGCTGTGCTGTCACAACTTAATGTAGATGGTCAAGACCAACCCATTGCTTTTATTAGCAGAAGGTTGACCCCCAGAGAGAAGAATTGGTCAGCTATTGAGAGGGAGGCCTTTGCTGTGGTGTGGGCCCTGAAGAAGCTGAGGCCATACTTGTTTGGCACTCACTTCAAGATTCAGACCGACCATAAGCCCCTCTTGTGGCTAAATCAGATGAAGGGTGAAAACCCCAAACTGCTTAGGTGGTCCATTTCCCTACAGGGGATGGACTTTACAGTGGAGCACCGGCCAGGTACTGACCATGGGAATGCAGATGGTCTCTCCAGGTACTTCCACTTAGGACATGAAGACGAGACTGGTCAAGGCTAGTTTAATGTCCCAGCGTTTGGGGGGGGGTTGTGTAGGAGAGTAGGGTCTGCTATCCTATGGTCACCCCAAATTTTTGCTTTTTGCTTCACTGGTTTTTGACATATTGAGGCTGTGGGCCTGCCAATCAGACCCCCAGCCTGCTGTTCTCTCTACTAAATTAAAACTATGCACCCTAGGTGCATAACCAATTGGAAGTGGATCACCCTGTCAGCCCCTGTACCAGTGTACACTAGGTACCCAGGGCATTGGTGTACCCAAGGCCTGCCAGGGGCTGCAGCATGTATTATGCCACCCCAGGCTTGGCCTAACAATCTGACACAACTGGCTGATCACTCAGCTGGGGTAAGTTGGTGTAATCACCTCTTACTTAGGTGTAGTATACCCTAGGTACATACCCAATTGGTTAGATCACCCTGTGAGCCCCTGTACCAGTGTACACTAGGTACCCAGGGCATTGGTGTATCTAAGGCCTACCAGGGGCTGAAGCATGTATTATGCCACCCCTGGCCTGGCCTAACAAATTTGACACAACTGGCTGATCCCTCAGCTGGGGTAAGTTGGTGTAACCACCTCTTACTTAGGTGTAGTATACCTATACCTAACCTTAAATGGGACACATGTTAACCTATAAGTCACTCCTATGGCAGGCCTTAACAATCCTGAAGGCAGAGTGCTTGGTTCCATGTGAGATGGTGCTCTGGCATGAGCTGAGCCTGTCTGCAGTGGTCGGAACAACTTCCTTCTACTGTTTCCAGATATCGTCATACCATATACTCTTAAGTGCATTATGAACCTCGCGGTTAAATGCTATCTTTGGTTTGGCTTTATCAAAACATGTCGAGTAAGGTGTCATACGAATTGGAATACTAACCCCTCGCCAATTCTGGCGACGGGGTTAGCATTCCACCCTTCTAGAGGGACACGACATGTACAGTACCTGAAACCCGGGTAAAATCAGACATAGCCTCAGCTCCACAAAATGGATGCTGCCACCACAGACACAAGTCTGCCCTCCTGCTGCTGGGAGTCCTTCCAGCTTGGGAGGTGTGGACAAAGGGTTTCCTGCCAGGGGAGGTGCGTGCACCACCCCAGACAGGATTTTGTGTATTGGTCAGGTAGGGCTTGAAAGAAACCAGACATGCCTGTGGCTCACAAGGAGCCTCGGTGCATATGCCAGTTCAAACCGGTCCTGGGGCACACCAGTCCCGGGCCTGGGGCGAGCTGGACAAAGGGTTGGGGGTGTAACCACCCCCCTTCCTGGTCCCACCCATAGGGAGGGACCTAGCAGGTAGTCCGGCCCCTAGAATCCGCTTAAAGGTAGGAGCTGTGTCCTAAGACTTCAGACATCCTGGAATCAACTTGAAACTAAGAAGAAGACGGGAACTTCGACATTCTGCTGCACAGAAGACTGAAGAAAATCTCCCCTGTGGTCAGGGAGTGACCACCTTGCTAACGCAAGCACCATCCAGCGAATCAACGTCTGCTTTGCCGCCGCCTCCCGCCGGAGCCCGAGCCCAGAGACTGACAAGACCTGGACCTCCAGACCTCTCACCGCCCGATCCACAGTCCCTGCAAAGAGGAGACCCGTGGAGGCACCGAGACACGTGGAGCCAGCCATCTTGAAACGACTACGACTACGACAAGCTGACCAGTGCAACAACCGAGGCTCCCTCCAAGTTGTGCTTTGGGTCCTGAGAAGCCCAACCCTCGAGCAGCATCTGCACCAAAGGTGAGCCCTCCAGCATCTCCACGATCTGCGTGGGGCCCTTCTGCATTTTGCCACTCGACGCGCCTAACCGGTTGCTGGCCCGCTGGCTAGTGGCCATCTTGGCGACGAAATCTACGACAAACACCGCTGGTCTGGTTGCTCCAGACTGGCCCTTGCTCCCCTCCAAAGGAGCAGTTCCTTTGACCTTGCTGGTCAGAACCATCAGCTTAAACTCCTTGCCTACAACAATTGCTTTTGCCAAGGCTTGTTTGCTTCGATCAAGTCGCCGACACCGCCGACAGCGAGAGCCTGCGTGGGACAGCTCGTGACTCGACTCCTGGACGTCGTCGACCTTCAGGGACCACGTGGCTGCAGAGTCAAGCTACACCTTCCTTCCTGTTTGCACCCGACATCGCCTGGTACCCCCCTGGTGCCACGCTGGTCACTGGCTAGTGACTGTGAACACTGTCCCCTCTGCTTACAGGTCTTCAACATCTCCGATCCACTCTTGGATCCACTGCATCTCTTCCCGACCGACCGCCTGCAGCACTTTTGTCTACAGGCCCCACGGAACCGATAGAAGAAACCCGACGCACTTCGAGGCCTATGCACCCGCTTCCTGTGGGTGAGGTAAAGCTGGCACTCCTGTGCCCAAGTGTAGTATTACATCTCTAGTGCCTGTGTTCCAAATCTTAAGTTCCTAGGTCATCCGGAAGATTCCTTTTGCAGTAACTTTGTACTTTTTACGCACCCATTGAAACCTATGGGAGCACGCGTGTGACTATTTGCTCTGCACACGCCACCCGTGGACCTCCTGGTCACTAACTGACGTTAGCTCCTTGTAGGCCCAGCGATTCTAGAGGCCCTAGGCCTTTTTCCTTTTCTGTTCGTGGTACTTATACCACTATTTTAGTATATGGTTTGAGTGGCCACCAGGGCCTATCCATATAACGTGCAACTTCTGTGTATTCTGTGATAATCTTGTTTGACGATTTGTGCTCCTGTGCTCATAAAGAGACTAGGGGTTACTTTGAGAAATAAATACATATATATTTTGAATATATATCTGTGTGGTGTCCTTTCATTGGTATAAAAGGGGGTTGCATTTGGTAAAACAGCTGGCTTAACACGCTTCACGAGTTTAGCCTCAAAGACTGCTTAGCCTACGCTACCACTAGGGCAGCTAGTCCGAAAAGGTTGACTTACAACCACACCATAAGGGTTGCTTGGCATGGTACAAGGTGATCACTTTAACTAGTGAGCATCATATACCAGGCCAACTTCTCACAGGCGTGCAGCAGTGTGTGGCATGCATCAGTGTGTGGTGTGCAGCAGTGTTTCGTGTAGCAGTGTGCGGCGTGCAGCAGTGTGCGGCATGCAGCAGTGTGTGACATGCAGCAGTGTGTGGCGTGCAGCAGTGTGTGGCTTGCAGCGGCATGCAGCAGTGTGTGGCATGCAGCAGTGTGTGGCATGCAGCAGTGTGTGGCATGCAGCAGTGTGCGGCATGCAGCAGTGTGTGCCATGCAGCAGTGTGTGGCGTGCAGCAGTGTGTGGCATGCATCAGTGTGTGGTGTGCAGCAGTGTTTCGTGTAGCAGTGTACGGCATGCAGCAGTGTGCAGCATGCAGCAGTGTGCGACATGCAGCAGTGTGCGGTGTGCAGCAGTGTGTGGCATGCAGCAGTGTGCGGCATGCAGCAGTGTGCAGCATGCAGCAGTGTGCTGCGTGCAGCAGTGTGTGGCATGCAGCAGTGTGTGGCGTGCAGCAGTGTGTGGCGTGCAGCGGCATGCAGCAGTTTTTGGCATGCAGCAGTGTGTGGCATGCAGCAGTGTGTGGCGTGTAGCAGTCTGCGGTGTGCAGCAGTCTGCGGTGTGCAGCAGTGTGAGGCATGCAGCAGTGTGCGGCGTGCAGCAGTGTGTGGCGTGCAGCAGTGTGTGGCGTGCCGCAGTGTGTGGCATGCAACAGTGTTTTGTGTAGCAGTGTGCGGTGTGCAGCAGTGTGTGGCATGCAGCAGTGTGCTGCGTGCAGCAGTGTGTGGCGTGCAGCAGTGTGTGGAGTGCAGCGGCATGCAGCAGTGTGTGGTGTGCAGCAGTGTGCTGCATGCAGCAGTGTGTGGCGTGCAGCAGTGTGTGGCGTGCAGCGGCATGCAGCAGTTTTTGGCATGCAGCAGTGTGTGGCATGCAGCAGTGTGTGGCGTGTAGCAGTCTGCGGTGTGCAGCAGTCTGCGGTGTGCAGCAGTGTGTGGCGTGCAGCAGTGTGTGGCGTGTAGCAGTGTGCGGCGTGCAGCAGTCTGCGGTGTGCAGCAGTGTGAGGCGTGCAGCAGTGTGTGGCTTGCAGCGGCATGTAGCAGTGTGTGGCGTGCAGCAGTGTGTGGCGTGTAGCAGTGTGCGGCGTGCAGCAGTCTGCGGTGTGCAGCAGTGTGAGGCGTGCAGCAGTGTGTGGCTTGCAGCGGCATGCAGCAGTGTGTGGCGTGTAGCAGTGTGCGGCGTGTAGCAGTGTGCGGCATGCAGCAGTGTGTGGCGTGCAGCAGTGTGTGGCTTGCAGCGGCATGCAGCAGTGTGTGGCGTGCAGCAGTGTGTGGTGTGCAGCAGTGTGTGGCATGCAGCAGTGTGTGGCTTGCAGCAGCATGCAGCAGTGTGTGGCATGCAGCAGTGTGTGGCGTACAGCAGTGTGTGGCGTGTAGCAGTGTGCGGCGTGCAGCAGTGTGCAGCAGTCTGCGGCGTGCAGCAGTGTGTGCTGTGCAGCAGTGTTTCGTATAGCATCGTGTGGTGTGTAGCAGTGTGCGGTGTGCAGCAGTGTGTGGCGTGCAGCAGTGTGTGGCATGCAGCAGTGTGTGGTGTGCAGCAATGTGCGGCGTGCAGCAGTGTGTGGCGTGCAGCCGTCTTTGGCGTGCAGCAGTGTGTGGCGTGCAGCGGCATGCAGCAGTGTGTGGCGTGCAGCAGTGTGCGGCATGCAGCAGTGTGCGGCGTGCAGCATTGTGAGGCGTGCAGCAGTGTGCGGCGTGCAGCAGTGTGTGGCGTGCAGCAGTGTTTTGTGTAGCATTGTGCGGCGTGCAGCAGTGTTTCGTGTAGCAGTGTGTGGCGTGCAGCAGTGTTTGGCGTGCAGCAGTGTGCGGTGAGCAGCAGTGTGCTGTGTGCAGCAGTGTGTGGCGTGCAGCAGTGTGTGGCATGCAGTGGCATGCAGCAGTGTGTGGTGTGCAGCAGTGTGTGGCGTGCAGCAGTGTGTGGCATGCATCAGTGTGTGGTGTGCAGCAGTGTTTCGTGTAGCAGTGTGCGGCGTGCAGCAGTGTGCGGCATGTAGCAGTGTGTGACATGCAGCAGTGTGTGGCGTGCAGCAGTGTGTGGCTTGCAGCGGCATGCAGCAGTGTGTGGCATGCAGCAGTGTGTGGCGTGCAGCAGTGAGTGGCATGCAGCAGTGTGCGGCATGCAGCAGTGTGTGCCATGCAGCAGTGTGTGGCGTGCAGCAGTGTGTGGCATGCATCAGTGTGTGGTGTGCAGCAGTGTTTCGTGTAGCAGTGTGCGGCGTGCAGCAGTGTGCGGCATGCAGCAGTGTGCGACATGCAGCAGTGTGCGGTGTGCAGCAGTGTGTGGCGTGCAGCAGTGTGTGGCATGCAGCAGTGTGCGGCGTGCAGCAGTGTGCGGCATGCAGCAGTGTGCTGCGTGCAGCAATGTGTGGCATGCAGCAGTGTGTGGCGTGCAGCGGCATGCAGCAGTGTGTGGCATGCAGCAGTGTGTGGCATGCAGCAGTGTGTGGCGTGTAGCAGTGTGCGGCGTGCAGCAGTCTGCGGTGTGCAGCAGTGTGAGGCATGCAGCAGTGTGCGGTGTGCAGCAGTGTGTGGCGTGCAGCGGCGTGCAGCAGTGTGTGGCATGCAGCAGTGTGTGGCGTGCAGCAGTGTGCGGCATGCAGCAGTGTGTGGCGTGCAGCAGTTTGTGGCGTGCAGGGGCATGCAGCAGTGTGTGGCATGCAGCAGTGTGTGGCGTGCAGCAGTGTGTTGCATGCAGCGGCATGCAGCAGTGTGTGGCGTGCAGCAGTGTGCTGCATGCAGCAGTGTGTGGCGTGCAGCAGTGTATGGCATGTAGCAGTGTGCGGCGTGCAGCAGTCTGCGGTGTGCAGAAGTGTGAGGCGTGCAGCAGTGTGTGGCTTGCAGCAGCATGCAGCAGTGTGTGGCGTGCAGGAGTGTGTGGCGTGTAGCAGTGTGCGGCGTGTAGCAGTGTGCGGCATGCAGCAGTGTGTGGCGTGCAGCAGTGTGTGGCTTGCAGCGGCATGCAGCAGTGTGTGGCATGCAGCAGTGTGTGGCATGCAGCAGTGTGTGGCGTGCAGCAGTGTGAGGCTTGCAGCGGCATGCAGCAGTGTGTGGCATGCAGCAGTGTGTGGCATGCAGCAGTGTGTGGCGTGTAGCAGTGTGTGGCATGCAGCAGTGTGCAGCAGTCTGTGGTGTGCAGCAGTGTGTGCTGTGCAGCAGTGTTTCGTATAGCATTGTGCGGCGTGTAGCAGTGTGCGGTGTGCAGCAGTGCGTGGCATGCAGCAGTGTGTGGCGTGCAGCAATGTGCGGCGTGCAGCAGTGTGTGGCGTGCAGCAGTCTTTGGCATGCAGCAGTGTGTGGCGTGCAGCGGCATGCAGCAGTGTGTGGCGTGCAGCAGTGTGCGGCGTGCAGCAGTTTGCGGCATGCAGCAGTGGGCAGCGTGCAGCATTGTGAGGCGTGCAGCAGTGTGCGGCGTGCAGCAGTGTGTGGCGTGCAGCAGTGTTTTGTGTAGCATTGTGCGGCGTGCAGCAGTGTTTCGTGTAGCAGTGTGTGGCGTGCAGCAGTGTTCGGCGTGCAGCAGTGTGCGGTGAGCAGCAGTGTGCTGTGTGCAGCAGTGTGTGGCGTGCAGCAGTGTGTGGCGTGCAGCGGCATGCAGCAGTGTGTGGTGTGCAGCAGTGTGTGGCGTGCAGCAGTGTGTGGCATGCATCAGTGTGTGATGTGCAGCAGTGTTTCGTGTAGCAGTGTGCGGCGTGCAGCAGTGTGCGGCATGCAGCAGTGTGTGACATGCAGCAGTGTGTGGCATGCAGCAGTGTGTGGCATGCAGCAGTGTGTGGTGTGCAGCAGTGTGTGGCATGCAGCAGTGTGCGGCATGCAGCAGTGTGTGCCATGCAGCAGTGTGTGGCATGCATCAGTGTGTGGTGTGCAGCAGTGTTTCGTGTAGCAGTGTACGGCGTGCAGCAGTGTGCGGCATGCAGCAGTGTGCGACATGCAGCAGTGTGCGGTGTGCAGCATTGTGTGGCATGCAGCAGTGTGCGGCGTGCAGCAGTGTGCGGCATGCAGCAGTGTGCTGCGTGCAGCAGTGTGTGGCATGCAGCAGTGTGTGGCGTGCAGCAGTGTGTGGCGTGCAGCGGCATGCAGCAGTTTTTGGCATGCAGCAGTGTGTGGCATGCAGCAGTGTGTGGCGTGTAGCAGTCTGCGGCGTGCAGCAGTCTGCGGTGTGCAGCAGTGTGAGGCATGCAGCAGTGTGCGGCGTGCAGCAGTGTGTGGCTTGCAGCAGTGTGTGGCGTGCCGTAGTGTGTGGCATGCAACAGTGTTTTGTGTAGCAGTGTGCGGTGTGCAGAAGTGTGTGGCATGCAGCAGTGTGGTGCGTGCAGCAGTGTGTGGCGTGCAGCAGTGTGTGGAGTGCAGCGGCATGCAGCAGTATGTGGTGTGCAGCAGTGTGCTGTGTGCAGCAGTGTGTGATGTGCAGCAGTGTGTGGCGTGCAACAGTGTGTGGCGTGCAGCGGCATGCAGCAGTTTGTGGTGTGCAGCAGTGTGTGGCGTGCAGCAGTGTGTGGCGTGTAGCAGTGTGCGGCATGCAGCAGTCTGCGGTGTGCAGCAGTGTGAGGCGTGCAGCGGCGTGCAGCAGTGTGTGGCATGCAGCAGTGTGTGGCGTGCAGCAGTGTGCGGCATGCAGCAGTGTGTGGCGTGCAGCAGTTTGTGGCGTGCAGGGGCATGTAGCAGTGTGTGGCATGCAGCAGTGTGTGGCGTGCAGCAGTGTGTTGCATGCAGCGGCATGCAGCAGTGTGTGGCATGCAGCAGTGTGCTGCATGCAGCAGTGTGTGGCGTGCAGCAGTGTATGGCGTGCAGCAGTGTGTGGTGTGCAGCAGTGTGCGGCGTGTAGCAGTGTGCGGCGTGCAGCAGTGTGTGGCATGCAGCAGTGTTTGGCGTGCAACAGTGTGTGGCGTGCAGCGGCATGCAGCAGTGTGTGGCATGCAGCAGTGTGCGGTGTGCAGCAGTGTGCAGCATGCAGCAGTGTGCGGCGTGCAGCAGTGTGTGGCGTTGTGAGAAGTTGGCCTGGTATATGATGTTCACTAGTTAAAGTGACCACCTTGTACCATGCCAAGCAACCCTTATGGTGTGGTTGTAAGTCAACCTTTTCGGACTAGCTGCCCTAGTGGTAGCGTAGGCTAAGCAGTCTTTGAGGCTAAACTCGTCAAAGCGTGTTAAGCAGGCTGTTTTACCAAATGTAACCCCCCTTTATACCAATGAAAGGACACCACACAGATATATATTGAAAATATATATGTATTTATTTCTCAAAGTATCCCCTAGACTCTTTATGAGCACAGGAGCACAAATCGTTAAACAAGAATACGTTAGAATACACAGAAGTTGCACTTTATATGGATAGGCCCTGGTGGCCACTCGAACCATATACTAAAATAGTGGTATAAGTACCACGAACAGAAAAGGGAAAAGGCCTAGGGCCTCTAGAATCGCTGGGCCTACAAGGAGCTAACTTTAGTTAGTGACCAGGAGATCCACGGGTTGCGTGTGCAGAGCAAATAGTCACACGCGGGCTCCCATAGGTTTTCAATGGGTGCGTAAAAGTTACAAAGTTACTGCAAAAAGGATCTTCCGGATGGACTATGAACTCAAGATTGGAAACACAGACACTAGAGATGATACTCTACACTTGGGCACCGGAGTGCCAGCTTTACCTCACCCACAGGAAGCGGGTTCATAGGTCTCGAAGTGCGTCGGGTTTCTTCTATATTTTCAATGGAGCCTGAAGACAAAGATGCTGCAGGCGGTCGGTCCGGAAGGGATGCGGTGGATCCAAGGGTGGATCGGAGTTGTAGAAGACCTGTAAGCAGAGGGGAAAGTGTTCACAGTCACTAGCCAGTGACCAGCGTGGCACCAGGTGGGTACCAGGCGATGTCGGGTGCAAACAGGAGGAGAGGTGCAGCTTGTCTCTGCAGCCACATGGTCCCTGAAGGATGACAACGTCCAGGAGTTGGTTCACGAGCTATCCCATGCAGGCTCTCGCTGTCGGCGACTTGGTCGAAGCAAACAAGCCTTGGCAAAAGCAATTGTTGTGGAGAACAAAATAAGCTGATAGTTCTGACCAGCAAGGTCAGAGGGACTGCTCCTTTGGAGGGGAGCAAGGGCCAGTCTGGAGCAACCAGACCAGTGGTGTAGTTCTTGAAGTTCGTCGCCAAGATGGCCACTAGCCAACGGGCCAGCAACTGGTTAGGCGCGTCGAGTGGCAAAATGCAGAGGGGCCCCACGCAGATCGTGGAGATGCTGGAGGGCTCACCTTTGGTGCAGATGCTGCTCGGGTGTTGGGATTCTCAGGACCCAAAGCACAACTTGGAGGGAGCCTCGGTTGTCGCGCTTGCAGCTTGTCGTGGTCTTTTCAAGATGGCTGGCTCCACGTGTCTCGGTGCCTCCACGGGTTCCTTCTTTTCAGGGACTGTGGATCGGGCGGTGAGAGGTCTAGAGGTCCAGGTCTTGTCAGTCTCTGGGCTCGGGCTCTGGCGGGAGGCGGCGGCAAAGCAGATGTTGATTCGCTGGATGGTGCTTGCGTTAGCAAGGTGGTCACTCCCTGACCACAGGGGAGATTGGCTTCAGTCCTCTGTGCGGCAGAGCATCGAAGTTCCCGTCTTCTTCTTGTAGTTAAGTTGATTCCAGGATGTCTAAAGTCTTAGGACACAGCTCCTACCTTTATTCGGATTCTAGGGGCCGGACTACCTGCTAGGTCCCTCCCTAAGGGTGGGACCAGGAAGGGGGGTGGTTACACCCCCAATCCTTTGTCCAGCTCGCCCCAGGTCCAGGGCTGGTGTGCCCCAGGACCGGTTTGAACTGGCATATGCACCAAGGCTCCTTGTGAGCCTCAGGCATGTCTGGTTTCTTTCAAGCCCTACCTGACCAATACACAAAATCCTGTCTGGGGTGGTGCACGCACCTCCCCTGGCAGGAAACCCTTTGTCCACACCTCCCAAGCTGGAAGGACTCCCAGCAGCAGGAGGGCAGACTTGTGTCTGTGGTGGCAGCATCCATTTTGTGGAGCTGAGGCTATGTCTGATTTTACACGGGTTTCAGGTACTATACATGTCGTGTCCCTCTAGAAGGGTGGAATGCTAACCCCGTCGCCAGAATTGGCGAGGGGTTAGTATTCCAATTCGTATGACACCTTACTCGACATGTTTTGATAAAGCCAAACCAAAGATAGCATTTAACCGCGAGGTTCATAATGCACTTAAGAGTATATGGTATGACGATATCTGGAAACAGTAGAAGGAAGTGGTTCCGACCACTGCAGACAGGCTCAGCTCATGCCAGAGCACCATCTCACATGGAACCAAGCACTCTGCCTTCAGGATTGTTAAGGCCTGCCATAGGAGTGACTTATAGGTTAACATGTGTCCCATTTAAGGTTAGGTATAGGTATACTACACCTAAGTAAGAGGTGGTTACACAAACTTACCCCAGCTGAGTGATCAGCCAGTTGTGTCAAATTTGTTAGGCCCGGCCAGGGGTGGCACAATACATGCTTCAGCCCCTGGTAGGCCTTAGATACACCAATGCCCTGGGTACCTAGTGTACACTGGTACAGGGGCTCTCAGGGTGATCCACTTCCAATTGGTTGTGCACCTAGGGTGCATAGTGTAAATTTAGTAGAGAGAATAGCAGGCTGGGGGTCTGATTGGCAGGCCCACAGCCTCAATATGTCAAAAACCAGTGAAGCAAAAAGCAAAAATTTGGGGTGACCATAGGATAGCAGACCCTACTCTCCTACAGGCGTGCAGCGGCATGCAGTAGTTTGTGGTGTGCAGCAGTGTGTGGCATGCAGCAGTGTGTGGCGTGTAGCAGTGTGCGGCGTGCAGCAGTCTGCGGTGTGCAGCAGTGTGAGGCGTACAGCAGTGTGTGGCTCGCAGCGGCATGCAGCAGTGTGTGGCGTGCAGGAGTGTGTGGCGTGTAGCAGTGTGCGGTGTGGAGCAGTGTGCAGCGTGCAGCAGTGTGCTGCGTGCAGCAGTGTCATGCAGCATGCAGCAGTGAGTAATGCAGCAGTGTGCAGCAGTGTGCGGCGTGCAGCAGTGTGTGCCATGCAGCAGTGTGTGGCATGCAGCAGTGTTTCGTGTAGCATTGTGCGGTGTGCAGCAGTGTGTAGCATGCAGCAGTGTGTGGTGTGCAGCAGTGTTTCGTGTAGCAGTGTGCGGCGTGCAGCAGTGTGCAGCGTGCAGCAGTGTGCGGCATGCAGCAGTGTGTGGCGTGCAGCAGTGTGTGGCTTGCAGCGGCATGCAGCAGTGTGTGGCGTGCAGCAGTGTGTGGCGTGCAGCAGTGTGTGGCTTGCAGCAGCATGCAGCAGTGTGTGGCATGCAGCAGTGTGTGGCGTACAGCAGTGTGTGGCGTGTAGCAGTGTGCGGTGTGTAGCAGTGTGCGGTGTGCAGCAGTGTGCAGCAGTCTGCAGCGTGCAGCAGTGTGTGCTGTGCAGCAGTGTGTGGCATGCAGCAGTGTTTGGCGTGCAACAGTGTGTGGCATGCAGCGGCATGCAGCAGTGTGTGGCATGCAGCAGTGTGCGGCGTGCAGCAGTGTGCGGCATGCAGCAGTGTGCGGCGTGCAGCAGTGTGTGGCGTGCAGCAGTGTGTGGCGTGCCGCAGTGTGTAGCATGCAACAGTGTTTTGTGTAGCAGTGTGCGGTGTGCAGCAGTGTGTGGCATGCAGCAGTGTGCTGCGTGCAGCAGTGTGTGACGTGCAGCAGTGTGTGGCGTGCAGCAGTATGTGGCGTGCAGTGGCATGCAGCAGTTTGTGGTGTGCAGCAGTGTGTGGCGTGCAGCAGTGTGTGGCGTGTAGCAGTGTGCGGTGTGCAGCAGTCTGCGGTGTGCAGCAGTGTGAGGCGTGCAGCAGTGTGTGGCTTGCAGCGGCATGCAGCAGTGTGTGGCGTGCAGCAGTGTGCGGCGTGCAGCAGTCTGCGGTGTGCAGCAGTGTGAGGCGTGCAGCAGTGTGTGGCTTGCAGCGGCATGCAGCAGTGTGTGGCATGCAGCATTGTGGGGCGTGCAGCAGTGTGTGGCGTGCAGCAGTGTGTGGCATGCAGCAGTGTTTTGTGTAGCATTGTGCGGCGTGCAGCAGTGTTTCGTGTAGCAGTGTGTGGCGTGCAGCAGTGTTTGGCGTGCAGCAGTGTGCGGTGAGCAGCAGTGTGCTGCCTGCAGCAGTGTGTGGCGTGCAGCAGTGTGTGGCGTGCAGCGGCATGCAGCAGTGTGTGGTGTGCAGCAGTGTGTAGCGTGCAGCAGTGTGTGGCATGCATCAGTGTGTGGTGTGCAGCTGTGTTTCGTGTAGCAGTGTGTGGCGTGCAGCAGTGTGCAGCATGCAGCAATGTGTGACATGCAGCAGTGTGTGGTGTGCAGCAGTGTGTGGCTTGCAGCGGCATGCAGTGTGTGGCATGCAGCAGTGTGTGGCGTGCAGCAGTGTGTGGCATGCAGCAGTTTGCGGCATGCAGCAGTGTGTGCCATGCAGCAGTGTGTGGCGTGCAGCAGTGTGTGGCATGCATCAGTGTGTGGTGTGCAGCAGTGTTTCGTGTAGCAGTGTGCGGCGTGCAGCAGTGTGCGGCATGCAGCAGTGTGCGACATGCATCAGTGTGCGTGTGCAGCAGTGTGTGGTGTGCAGCAGTGTGTGGCATGCAGCAGTGTGCAGCGTGCAGCAGTGTGCGGCATGCAGCAGTGTGCTGCGTGCAGCAGTGTGTGGCGTGCAGCAGTGTGTGGCGTGCAGCGGCATGCAGCAGTTTGTGGCGTGCAGCAGTGTGTGGTGTGCAGCAGTGTGTGGCATGCAGCAGTGTGTGGCATGCAGCAGTGTGCGGCGTGCAGCAGTGTGTGGCATGCAACAAAATAAGCAGATAGTTCTGACCAGCAAGGTCAGAGGGACTGCTCCTTTGGAGGGGAGCAAGGGCCAGTCTGGAGCAACCAGACCAGTGGTGTAGTTCTTGAAGTTCGTCGCCAAGATGGCCACTAGCCAACGGGCCAGCAACTGGTTAGGCGCGTCGAGTGGCAAAATGCAGAGGGGCCCCACGCAGATCGTGGAGATGCTGGAGGGCTCACCTTTGGTGCAGATGCTGCTCGGGTGTTGGGATTCTCAGGACCCAAAGCACAACTTGGAGGGAGCCTCGGTTGTCGCGCTTGCAGCTTGTCGTGGTCTTTTCAAGATGGCTGGCTCCACGTGTCTCGGTGCCTCCACGGGTTCCTTCTTTTCAGGGACTGTGGATCGGGCGGTGAGAGGTCTGGAGGTCCAGGTCTTGTCAGTCTCTGGGCTCGGGCTCCGGCGGGAGGCGGCGGCAAAGCAGACGTTGATTCGCTGGATGGTGCTTGCGTTAGCAAGGTGGTCACTCCCTGACCACAGGGGAGATTGGCTTCAGTCCTCTGTGCGGCAGAGCGTCGAAGTTCCCGTCTTCTTCTTGTAGTTAAGTTGATTCCAGGATGTCTAAAGTCTTAGGACACAGCTCCTACCTTTATTCGGATTCTAGGGGCCGGACTACCTGCTAGGTCCCTCCCTAAGGGTGGGACCAGGAAGGGGGGTGGTTACACCCCCAATCCTTTGTCCAGCTCGCCCCAGGTCCAGGGCTGGTGTGCCCCAGGACCGGTTTGAACTGGCATATGCACCAAGGCTCCTTGTGAGCCTCAGGCATGTCTGGTTTCTTTCAAGCCCTACCTGACCAATACACAAAATCCTGTCTGGGGTGGTGCACGCACCTCCCCTGGCAGGAAACCCTTTGTCCACACCTCCCAAGCTGGAAGGACTCCCAGCAGCAGGAGGGCAGACTTGTGTCTGTGGTGGCAGCATCCATTTTGTGGAGCTGAGGCTATGTCTGATTTTACACGGGTTTCAGGTACTATACATGTCGTGTCCCTCTAGAAGGGTGGAATGCTAACCCCGTCGCCAGAATTGGCGAGGGGTTAGTATTCCAATTCGTATGACACCTTACTCGACATGTTTTGATAAAGCCAAACCAAAGATAGCATTTAACCGCGAGGTTCATAATGCACTTAAGAGTATATGGTATGACGATATCTGGAAACAGTAGAAGGAAGTGGTTCCGACCACTGCAGACAGGCTCAGCTCATGCCAGAGCACCATCTCACATGGAACCAAGCACTCTGCCTTCAGGATTGTTAAGGCCTGCCATAGGAGTGACTTATAGGTTAACATGTGTCCCATTTAAGGTTAGGTATAGGTATACTACACCTAAGTAAGAGGTGGTTACACCAACTTACCCCAGCTGAGTGATCAGCCAGTTGTGTCAAATTTGTTAGGCCCGGCCAGGGGTGGCACAATACATGCTTCAGCCCCTGGTAGGCCTTAGATACACCAATGCCCTGGGTACCTAGTGTACACTGGTACAGGGGCTCTTAGGGTGATCCACTTCCAATTGGTTGTGCACCTAGGGTGCATAGTGTAAATTTAGTAGAGAGAACAGCAGGCTGGGGGTCTGATTGGCAGGCCCACAGCCTCAATATGTCAAAAACCAGTGAAGCAAAAAGCAAAAATTTGGGGTGACCATAGGATAGCAGACCCTACTCTCCTACAGGCGTGCAGCGGCATGTAGTAGTTTGTGGTGTGCAGCAGTGTGTGGCGTGCAGCAGTGTGTGGCGTGTAGCAGTGTGCGGCGTGCAGCAGTCTGCGGTGTGCAGCAGTGTGAGGCATGCAGCAGTGTGTGGCTCGCAGCGGCATGCAGCAGTGTGTGGCGTGCAGGAGTGTGTGGCGTGTAGCAGTGTGCGGTGTGTAGCAGTGTGCAGCGTGCAGCAGTGTGCTGCGTGCAGCAGTGTCATGCAGCATGCAGCAGTGAGTAATGCAGCAGTGTGCAGCAGTGTGCGGCGTGCAGCAGTGTGCCATGCAGCAGTGTGTGGCGTGCAGCAGTGTTTCGTGTAGCATTGTGCGGTGTGCAGCAGTGTGTAGCATGCAGCAGTGTGTGGTGTGCAGCAGTGTTTCGTGTAGCAGTGTGCGGCGTGCAGCAGTGTGCGGTGTGCAGCAGTGTGCGGCATGCAGCAGTGTGTGGCGTGCAGCAGTGTGTGGCTTGCAGCGGCATGCAGCAGTGTGTGGCGTGCAGCAGTGTGTGGCGTGCAGCAGTGTGTGGCTTGCAGCAGCATGCAGCAGTGTGTGGCATGCAGCAGTGTGTGGCGTACAGCAGTGTGTGGCGTGTAGCAGTGTGCGGTGTGCAGCAGTGTGCAGCAGTCTGCGGCGTGCAGCAGTGTGTGCTGTGCAGCAGTGTGTGGCATGCAGCAGTGTTTGGCGTGCAACAGTGTGTGGCATGCAGCGGCATGCAGCAGTGTGTGGCGTGCAGCAGTGTGCGGCGTGCAGCAGTGTGCGGCATGCAGCAGTGTGCGGCGTGCAGCAGTGTGTGGCATGCAGCAGTGTGTGGCGTGCCGCAGTGTGTAGCATGCAACAGTGTTTTGTGTAGCAGTGTGCGGTGTGCAGCAGTGTGTGGCATGCAGCAGTGTGCTGCGTGCAGCAGTGTGTGGCATGCAGCAGTGTGTGGCGTGCAGCGGCATGCAGCAGTGTGTGGTGTGCAGCAGTGTGCTGCGTGCAGCAGTGTGTGACGTGCAGCAGTGTGTGGCGTGCAGCAGTGTGTGGCGTGCAGTGGCATGCAGCAGTTTGTGGTGTGCAGCAGTGTGTGGCGTGCAGCAGTGTGTGGCGTGTAGCAGTGTGCGGCATGCAGCAGTCTGCGGTGTGCAGCAGTGTGAGGCGTGCAGCAGTGTGTGGCTTGCAGCGGCATGCAGCAGTGTGTGGCGTGCAGCAGTGTGTGGCATGTAGCAGTGTGCGGCGTGCAGCAGTCTGCGGTGTGCAGCAGTGTGAGGCGTGCAGCAGTGTGTGGCTTGCAGCGGCATGCAGCAGTGTGTGGCATGCAGCATTGTGGGGCGTGCAGCAGTGTGCGGCGTGCAGCAGTGTGTGGCATGCAGCAGTGTTTTGTGTAGCATTGTGCGGCGTGCAGCAGTGTTTCGTGTAGCAGTGTGTGGCGTGCAGCAGTGTTTGGCGTGCAGCAGTGTGCGGTGAGCAGCAGTGTGCTGCGTGCAGCAGTGTGTGGTGTGCAGCAGTGTGTGGCGTGCAGCGGCATGCAGCAGTGTGTGGTGTGCAGCAGTGTGTAGCGTGCAGCAGTGTGTGGCATGCATCAGTGTGTGGTGTGCAGCTGTGTTTCGTGTAGCAGTGTGTGGCGTGCAGCAGTGTGCGGCATGCAGCAATGTGTGACATGCAGCAGTGTGTGGTGTGCAGCAGTGTGTGGCTTGCAGCGGCATGCAGTGTGTGGCATGCAGCAGTGTGTGGCGTGCAGCAGTGTGTGGCATGCAGCAGTTTGCGGCATGCAGCAGTGTGTGCCATGCAGCAGTGTGTGGCGTGCAGCAGTGTGTGGCATGCATCAGTGTGTGGTGTGCAGCAGTGTTTCGTGTAGCAGTGTGCGGCGTGCAGCAGTGTGCGGCATGCAGCAGTGTGCGGTGTGCAGCAGTGTGTGGCGTGCAGCAGTGTGTGGCATGCAGCAGTGTGCAGCGTGCAGCAGTGTGCGGCATGCAGCAGTGTGCTGCGTGCAGCAGTGTGTGGCGTGCAGCAGTGTGTGGCGTGCAGCGGCATGCAGCAGTTTGTGGCGTGCAGCAGTGTGTGGTGTGCAGCAGTGTGTGGCATGCAGCAGTGTGTGGCGTGCAGCAGTGTGCGGCGTGCAGCAGTGTGTGGCATGCAGCAGTGTTTGGCATGCAACAGTGTGTGGCGTGCAGCGGCATGCAGCAGTGTGTGGCGTGCAGCAGTGTGCGGCGTGCAGCAGTGTGCGGCATGCAGCAGTGTGCGGCGTGCAGCAGTGTGTGGCGTGCAGCAGTGTTTGGCGTGCAGCGGCATGCAGCAGTTTGTGGTGTGCAGCAGTGTGTGGCGTGCAGCAGTCTGCGGTGTGCAGCAGTGTGAGGCGTGCATCAGTGTGTGGCTTGCAGCAGCATGCAGCAGTGTGTGGTGTGCAGTAGTGTGTGGCGTGTAGCAGTGTGCGGCGTGTAGCAGTGTGCGGCATGCAGCAGTGTGTGGCGTGCAGCAGTGTGTGGCTTGCAGCGGCATGCAGCAGTGTGTGGCGTGCAGCAGTGTGTGGCGTGCAGCAGTGTGTGGCGTGCAGCAGTGTGAGGCTTGCAGCGGCATGCAGCAGTGTGTGGCATGCAGCAGTGTGTGGCATGCAGCAGTGTGTGGCGTGTAGCAGTGTGTGGCGTGCAGCAGTGTGCAGCAGTCTGCGGCATGCAGCAGTGTGTGCTGTGCAGCAGTGTTTCGTATAGCATTGTGCGGCGTGTAGCAGTGTGCGGTGTGCAGCAGTGTGTGGCGTGCAGCAGTGTGTGGCATGCAGCAGTATGTGGCGTGCAGCAATAAGCGGCGTGCAGCAGTGTGTGGCGTGCAGCAGTCTTTGGCATGCAGCAGTGTGTGGCGTGCAGCGGCATGCAGCAGTGTGTGGCGTGCAGCAGTGTGCGGTGTGCAGCAGTGTGCGGCATGCAGCAGTGTGCGGTGTGCAGCATTGTGAGGCGTGCAGCAGTGTGTGGCGTGCAGCAGTGTGTGGCGTGCAGCAGTGTTTTGTGTAGCATTGTGCGGCGTGCAGCAGTGTTTCGTGTAGCAGTGTGTGGCGTGCAGCAGTGTTCGGCGTGCAGCAGTGTGCGTTGAGCAGTAGTGTGCTGTGTGCAGCAGTGTGTGGCGTGCAGCAGTGTGTGGCGTGCAGCGGCATGCAGCAGTGTGTGGTGTGCAGCAGTGTGTGGCGTGCAGCAGTGTGTGGTATGCATCAGTGTGTGGTGTGCAGCAGTGTTTCGTGTAGCAGTGTGCGGCGTGCAGCAGTGTGCGGCATGCAGCAGTGTGTGACATGCAGCAGTGTGTGGCGTGCAGCAGTGTGTGGCTTGCAGCGGCATGCAGCAGTGTGTGGCATGCAGCAGTGTGTGGCGTGCAGCAGTGTGTGGCATGCAGCAGTGTGCGGCATGCAGCAGTGTGTGCCATGCAGCAGTGTGTGGCGTGCAGCAGTGTGTGGCATGCATCAGTGTGTGGTGTGCAGCAGTGTTTCGTGTAGCAGTGTGCGGCGTGCAGCAGTGTGCGGCATGCAGCAGTGTGCGACATGCAGCAGTGTGCGGTGTGCAGCAGTGTGTGGCATGCAGCAGTGTGCGGCGTGCAGCAGTGTGCGGCATGCAGCAGTGTGCTGCGTGCAGCAGTGTGTGGCATGCAGCAGTGTGTGGCGTGCAGCAGTGTGTGGCGTGCAGCGGCATGCAGCAGTTTTTGGCATGCAGCAGTGTGTGGCATGCAGCAGTGTGTGGCGTGTAGCAGTGTGCGGCGTGCAGCAGTCTGCGGTGTGCAGCAGTGTGAGGCATGCAGCAGTGTGCGGTGTGCAGCAGAGTGTGGCGTGCAGCGGCGTGCAGCAGTGTGTGGCATGCAGCAGTGTGTGGCGTGCAGCAGTGTGCGGCATGCAGCAGTGTGTGGCGTGCAGCAGTTTGTGGCGTGCAGCAGTGTGTGGCGTGCAGCAGTGTGTGGCGTGCCGCAGTGTGTGGCATGCAACAGTGTTTTGTGTAGCAGTGTGCGGTGTGCAGCAGTGTGTGGCATGCAGCAGTGTGCTGTGTGCAGCAGTGTGTGGCGTGCAGCAGTGTGTGGAGTGCAGCGGCATGCAGCAGTGTGTGGTGTGCAGCAGTGTGCTGCGTGCAGCAGTGTGTGATGTGCAGCAGTGTGTGGCGTGCAGCAGTGTGTGGCGTGCAGCGGCATGCAGCAGTTTGTGGTGTGCAGCAGTGTGTGGCGTGCAGCAGTGTGTGGCGTGTAGCAGTGTGCGGCGTGCAGCAGTCTGCGGTGTGCAGCAGTGTGAGGCGTGCAGCAGTGTGTGGCTTGCAGCGGCATGCAGCAGTGTGTGGCGTGCAGTAGTGTGTGGCGTGTAGCAGTGTGCGGCGTGCAGCAGTCTGCGGTGTGCAGCAGTGTGAGGCGTGCAGCAGTGTGTGGCTTGCAGTGGCATGCAGCAGTGTGTGGCGTGTAGCAGTGTGCGGCGTGTAGCAGTGTGCGGCATGCAGCAGTGTGTGGCGTGCAGCAGTGTGTGGCTTGCAGCGGCATGCAGCAGTGTGTGGCGTGCAGCAGTGTGTGGTGTGCAGCAGTGTGTGGCGTGCAGCAGTGTGTGGCTTGCAGCAGCATGCAGCAGTGTGTGGCATGCAGCAGTGTGTGGCGTACAGCAGTGTGTGGCGTGTAGCAGTGTGCGGCGTGCAGCAGTGTGCAGCAGTCTGCGGCGTGCAGCAGTGTGTGCTGTGCAGCAGTGTTTCGTATAGCATCGTGCGGTGTGTAGCAGTGTGCGGTGTGCAGCAGTGTGTGGCATGCAGCAGTGTGTGGCATGCAGCAGTGTGTGGTGTGCAGCAATGTGCGGCGTGCAGCAGTGTGTGGCGTGCAGCAGTCTTTGGCATGCAGCAGTGTGTGGTGTGCAGCGGCATGCAGCAGTGTGTGGCGTGCAGCAGTGTGCGGCGTGCAGCAGTGTGCAGCATGCAGCAGTGTGCGGCGTGCAGCAGTGTGTGGCATGCATCAGTGTGTGGTGTGCAGCAGTGTTTCGTGTAGCAGTGTACGGCGTGCAGCAGTGTGCGGCATGCAGCAGTGTGCGACATGCAGCAGTGTGCGGTGTGCAGCAGTGTGAGGCATGCAGCAGTGTGTGGCTTGCAGCGGCATGCAGCAGTGTGTGGCATGCAGCATTGTGGGGCGTGCAGCAGTGTGCGGCGTGCAGCAGTGTGTGGCATGCAGCAGTGTTTTGTGTAGCATTGTGCGGCGTGCAGCAGTGTTTCGTGTAGCAGTGTGTGGCGTGCAGCAGTGTTTGGCGTGCAGCAGTGTGCGGTGAGCAGCAGTGTGCTGCGTGCAGCAGTGTGTGGCGTGCAGCAGTGTGTGGCGTGCAGCGGCATGCAGCAGTGTGTGGTGTGCAGCAGTGTGTAGCGTGCAGCAGTGTGTGGCATGCATCAGTGTGTGGTGTGCAGCTGTGTTTCGTGTAGCAGTGTGTGGCGTGCAGCAGTGTGCGGCATGCAGCAATGTGTGACATGCAGCAGTGTGGCGTGTGCAGCAGTGTGTGGCTTGCAGCGGCATGCAGTGTGTGGCAGGCAGCAGTGTGTGGCGTGCAGCAGTGTGTGGCATGCAGCAGTTTGCGGCATGCAGCAGTGTGTGCCATGCAGCAGTGTGTGGCGTGCAGCAGTGTGTGGCATGCATCAGTGTGTGGTGTGCAGCAGTGTTTCGTGTAGCAGTGTGCGGCGTGCAGCAGTGTGCGGCATGCAGCAGTGTGCGACATGCATCAGTGTGCGGTGTGCAGCAGTGTGTGGCGTGCAGCAGTGTGTGGCATGCAGCAGTGTGCAGCGTGCAGCAGTGTGCGGCATGCAGCAGTGTGCTGCGTGCAGCAGTGTGTGGCGTGCAGCAGTGTGTGGTGTGCAGCGGCATGCAGCAATTTGTGGCGTGCAGCAGTGTGTGGTGTGCAGCAGTGTGTAGCATGCAGCAGTGTGTGGCGTGCAGCAGTGTGCGGCGTGCAGCAGTGTGTGGCATGCAGCAGTGTTTGGCATGCAACAGTGTGTGGCATGCAGCGGCATGCAGCAGTGTGTGGCGTGCAGCAGTGTGCGGCGTGCAGCAGTGTGCGGCATGCAGCAGTGTGCGGCGTGCAGCAGTGTGTGGCGTGCAGCAGTGTTTGGCGTGCAGCGGCATGCAGCAGTTTGTGGTGTGCAGCAGTGTGTGGCGTACAGCAGTGTGTGGCGTGTAGCAGTGTGCGGCGTGCAGCAGTCTGCGGTGTGCAGCAGTGTGAGGAGTGCAGCAGTGTGTGGCTTGCAGCGGCATGCAGCAGTGTGTGGCGTGCAGCAGTGTGTGGCGTGTAGCAGTGTGCGGCGTGCAGCAGTCTGCGGTGTGCAGCAGTGTGAGGCGTGCATCAGTGTGTGGCTTGCAGCAGCATGCAGCAGTGTGTGGTGTGCAGGAGTGTGTGGCGTGTAGCAGTGTGCGGCGTGTAGCAGTGTGCGGCATGCAGCAGTGTGTGGCATGCAGCAGTGTGTGGCTTGCAGCGGCATGCAGCAGTGTGTGGCGTGCAGCAGTGTGTGGCGTGCAGCAGTGTGTGGCGTGCAGCAGTGTGAGGCTTGCAGCGGCATGCAGCAGTGTGTGGCATGCAGCAGTGTGTGGCATGCAGCAGTGTGTGGCGTGTAGCAGTGTGTGGCGTGCAGCAGTGTGCAGCAGTCTGCGGCGTGCAGCAGTGTGTGCTGTGCAGCAGTGTTTCGTATAGCATTGTGCGGCGTGTAGCAGTGTGCGGTGTGCAGCAGTGTGTGGCGTGCAGCAGTGTGTGGCATGCAGCAGTGTGTGGCGTGCAGCAATGTGCGGCGTGCAGCAGTGTGTGGCGTGCAGCAGTCTTTGGCATGCAGCAGTGTGTGGCGTGCAGCGGCATGCAGCAGTGTGTGGCGTGCAGCAGTGTGCGGTATGCAGCAGTGTGCGGCATGCAGCAGTGTGCGGCGTGCAGCATTGTGAGGCGTGCAGCAGTGTGCGGCGTGCAGCAGTGTGTGGCGTGCAGCAGTGTTTTGTGTAGCATTGTGCGGCGTGCAGCAGTGTTTCGTGTAGCAGTGTGTGGCGTGCAGCAGTGTTCGGCGTGCAGCAGTGTGCGTTGAGCAGCAGTGTGCTGTGTGCAGCAGTGTGTGGCGTGCAGCAGTGTGTGGCATGCAGCGGCATGCAGCAGTGTGTGGTGTGCAGCAGTGTGTGGCGTGCAGCAGTGTGTGGCATGCATCAGTGTGTGGTGTGCAGCAGTGTTTCGTGTAGCAGTGTGCGGCGTGCAGCAGTGTGTGGCATGCAGCAGTGTGTGACATGCAGCAGTGTGTGGCGTGCAGCAGTGTGTGGCTTGCAGCGGCATGCAGCAGTGTGTGGCATGCAGCAGTGTGTGGCGTGCAGCAGTGTGTGGCATGCAGCAGTGTGCGGCATGCAGCAGTGTGTGCCATGCAGCAGTGTGTGGCGTGCAGCAGTGTGTGGCATGCATCAGTGTGTGGTGTGCAGCAGTGTTTCGTGTAGCAGTGTGCGGGGTGCAGCAGTGTGCGGCATGCAGCAGTGTGCGACATGCAGCAGTGTGCGGTGTGCAGCAGTGTGTGGCATGCAGCAGTATGCGGCGTGCAGTAGTGTGCAGCATGCAGCAGTGTGTGGCATGCAGCAGTGTGTGGCGTACAGCAGTGTGTGGCGTGTAGCAGTGTGCGGCGTGCAGCAGTGTGCAGCAGTCTGCGGCGTGCAGCAGTTTTTGGCATGCAGCAGTGTGTGGCATGCAGCAGTGTGTGGCATGCAGCAGTGTGTGGCGTGTAGCAGTCTGCGGCGTGCAGCAGTCTGCGGTGTGCAGCAGTGTGAGGCATGCAGCAGTGTGCGGCGTGCAGCAGTGTGTGGCGTGCAGCAGTGTGTGGCGTGCCGCAGTGTGTGGCATGCAACAGTGTTTTGTGTAGCAGTGTGCGGTGTGCAGCAGTGTGTGGCATGCAGCAGTGTGCTGCGTGCAGCAGTGTGTGGCGTGCAGCAGTGTGTGGAGTGCAGCGGCATGCAGCAGTGTGTGGTGTGCAGCAGTGTGCTGCGTGCAGCAGTGTGTGATGTGCAGCAGTGTGTGGCGTGCAGCAGTGTGTGGCGTGCAGCGGCATGCAGCAGTTTGTGGTGTGCAGCAGTGTGTGGCGTGCAGCAGTGTGTGGCGTGTAGCAGTGTGCGGCGTGCAGCAGTCTGCGGTGTGCAGCAGTGTGAGGCATGCAGCAGTGTGTGGCTTGCAGCGGCATGCAGCAGTGTGTGGCATGCAGCAGTGTGTGGCATGTAGCAGTGTGCGGCGTGCAGCAGTCTGCGGTGTGCAGCAGTGTGAGGCGTGCAGCAGTGTGTGGCTTGCAGCGGCATGCAGCAGTGTGTGGCGTGTAGCAGTGTGCGGCGTGTAGCAGTGTGCGGCATGTAGCAGTGTGTGGCGTGCAGCAGTGTGTGGCTTGCAGCGGCATGCAGCAGTGTGTGGCGTGCAGCAGTGTGTGGTGTGCAGCAGTGTGTGGCGTGCAGCAGTGTGTGGCTTGCAGCAGCATGCAGCAGTGTGTGGCATGCAGCAGTGTGTGGCGTACAGCAGTGTGTGGCGTGTAGCAGTGTGCGGCGTGCAGCAGTGTGCAGCAGTCTGCGGCGTGCAGCAGTGTGTGCTGTGCAGCAGTGTTTCGTATAGCATCGTGCGGTGTGTAGCAGTGTGCGGTGTGCAGCAGTGTGTGGCGTGCAGCAGTGTGTGGCATGCAGCAGTGTGTGGTGTGCAGCAATGTGTGGCGTGCAGCAGTGTGTGGCGTGCAGCAGTTTTTGGCATGCAGCAGTGTGTGGCGTGCAGCGGCATGCAGCAGTGTGTGGCGTGCAGCAGTGTGCGGTGTGCAGCAGTGTGCGGCATGCAGCAGTGTGCGGCGTGCAGCATTGTGAGGCGTGCAGCAGTGTGCGGCGTGCAGCAGTGTGTGGCGTGCAGCAGTGTTTTGTGTAGCATTGTGCGGCGTGCAGCAGTGTTTCGTGTAGCAGTGTGTGGCGTGCAGCAGTGTTTGGCATGCAGCAGTGTGCGGTGAGCAGCAGTGTGCTGTGTGCAGCAGTGTGTGGCGTGCAGCAGTGTGTGGCATGCAGTGGCATGCAGCAGTGTGTGGTTGTGAGAAGTTGGCCTGGTATATGCTGTTCACTAGTTCTAGTGACCACCTTGTACCATGCCAAGCAACCCTTATGGTGTGGTTGTAAGTCAACCTTTTTGGACTAGCTGCCCTAGTGGTAGCGTAGGCTAAGCAGTCTTTGAGGCTAAACTCGTGAAGCGTGTTAAGCAAGCTGTTTTACCAATAGTAACCCCCTTTTATACCAATGAAAGGACACCACACAGATATATATTCAAAATATATATGTATTTATTTCTCAAAGTAACCCCTAGTCTCTTTATGAGCACAGGAGCACAAATCGTCAAACAAGATTATCACAGAATACACAGAAGTTGCACTTTATATGGATAGGCCCTGGTGGCCACTCAAACCATATACTAAAATAGTGGTATAAGTACCACGAACAGAAAAGGGAAAAGGCCTAAGGCCTCTAGAATCGCTGGGCCTACAAGGAGCTAACGTCAGTTAGTGACCAGGAGGTCCACGGGTGGCGTGTGCAGAGCAAATAGTCACACGCGTGCTCCCATAGGTTTCAATGGGTGCGTAAAAAGTACAAAGTTACTGCAAAAGGAATCTTCCGGATGACCTAGGAACTTAAGATTTGGAACACAGGCACTAGAGATGTAATACTACACTTGGGCACAGGTGTGCCAGCTTTACCTCACCCACAGGAAGCGGGTGCATAGGCCTCGAAGTGCGTCGGGTTTCTTCTATCTGTTCCGTGGGGCCTGTAGACAAAAGTGCTGCAGGCGGTCGGTCGGGAAGAGATGCAGTGGATCCAAGAGTGGATCGGAGATGTTGAAGACCTGTAAGCAGAGGGGACAGTGTTCACAGTCACTAGCCAGTGACCAGCGTGGCACCAGGTGGGTACCAGGCGATGTCGGGTGCAAACAGGTGATGAGGGGTAGCTTGTCTCCGCAGCCACGTGGTCCCTGAAGGTCGACGACGTCCAGGAGTCGGCTCACGAGCTGTCCCACGCAGGCTCTCGCTGTCGGCGGTGTCGGCGACTTGATCGAAGCAAACAAGCCTTGGCAAAAGCAATTGCAGGAGGATTCGGAAATCAGCTGTTGGTTCTGACCAGCAAGGTCAGATGGATTGCTCCTTTGGAGGGGAGCAAGGGCCAGTCTGGAGCAACCAGACCAGCGGTATTTGTCGTAGATTTCGTCGCCAAGATGGCCACTAGCCAGCGGGCCAGCAACCGGTTAGGCGCGTCGAGTGGCAAAATGCAGAAGGGCCCCACGCAGATCGTGGAGATGCTGGAGGGCTCACCTTTGGTGCAGATGCTGCTCGAGGGTTGGGCTTCTCAGGACCCAAAGCACAACTTGGAGGGAGCCTCGGTTGTTGCACTTGTCAGCTTGTCGTAGTCGTTCCAAGATGGCTGGCTCCACGTGTCTCGGTGCCTCCACGGGTCTCCTCTTTTCAGGGACTGTGGATCGGGCGGTGAGAGGTCTGGAGGTCCAGGTCTTGTCAGTCTCTGGGCTCGGGCTCCGGCGGGAGGCGGCGGCAAAGCAGACGTTGATGCGCTGGATGGTGCTTGCGTTAGCAAGGTGGTCACTCCCTGACCACAGGGGAGATTTTCTTCAGTCTTCTGTGCAGCAGAATGTCGAAGTTCCCGTCTTCTTCTTAGTTTCAAGTTGATTCCAGGATGTCTGAAGTCTTAGGACACAGCTCCTACCTTTAAGCGGATTCTAGGGGCCGGACTACCTGCTAGGTCCCTCCCTAAGGGTGGGACCAGGAAGGGGGGTGGTTACACCCCCAATCCTTTGTCCAGCTCGCCCCAGGCCCGGGACTGGTGTGCCCCAGGACCGGTTTGAACTGGCATATGCACCGAGGCTCCTTGTGAGCCACAGGCATGTCTGGTTTCTTTCAAGCCCTACCTGACCAATACACAAAATCCTGTCTGGGGTGGTGCATGCACCTCCCCTGGCAGGAAACCCTTTGTCCACACCTCCCAAGCTGGAAGGACTCCCAGCAGCAGGAGGGCAGACTTGTGTCTGTGGTGGCAGCATCCATTTTGTGGAGCTGAGGCTATGTCTGATTTTACCCGGGTTTCAGGTACTGTACATGTCGTGTCCCTCTAGAAGGGTGGAATGCTAACCCCGTCGCCAGAATTGGCGAGGGGTTAGTATTCCAATTCGTATGACACCTTACTCGACATGTTTTGATAAAGCCAAACCAAAGATAGCATTTAACCGCGAGGTTCATAATGCACTTAAGAGTATATGGTATGACGATATCTGGAAACAGTAGAAGGAAGTTGTTCCGACCACTGCAGACAGGCTCAGCTCATGCCAGAGCACCATCTCACATGGAACCAAGCACTCTGCCTTCAGGATTGTTAAGGCCTGCCATAGGAGTGACTTATAGGTTACCAGGTGTCCCATTTAAGGTTAGGTATAGGTATACTACACCTAAGTAAGAGGTGATTACACCAACTTACCCCAGCTGAGTGATCAGCCAGTTGTGTCAGATTGTTAGGCCAAGCCTGGGGTGGCATAATACATGCTGCAGCCCCTGGCAGGCCTTGGGTACACCAATGCCCTGGGTACCTAGTGTACACTGGTACAGGGGCTGACAGGGTGATCCACTTCCAATTGGTTATGCACCTAGGGTGCATAGTTTTAATTTAGTAGAGAGAACAGCAGGCTGGGGGTCTGATTGGCAGGCCCACAGCCTCAATATGTCAAAAAACCAGTGAAGCAAAAAGCAAAAATTTGGGGTGACCATAGGATAGCAGACCCTACTCTCCTACACAACCCCCCCCCAAACGCTGGGACATTAAACTAGCCTTGACCAGTCTCGTCTTCATGTCCTAAGTGGAAGTACCTGGAGAGACCATCTGCATTCCCATGGTCAGTACCTGGCCGGTGCTCCACTGTAAAGTCCATCCCCTGTAGGGAAATGGACCACCTAAGCAGTTTGGGGTTTTCACCCTTCATCTGATTTAGCCACAAGAGGGGCTTATGGTCGGTCTGAATCTTGAAGTGAGTGCCAAACAAGTATGGCCTCAGCTTCTTCAGGGCCCACACCACAGCAAAGGCCTCCCTCTCAATAGCTGACCAATTCTTCTCTCTGGGGGTCAACCTTCTGCTAATAAAAGCAATGGGTTGGTCTTGACCATCTACATTAAGTTGTGACAGCACAGCTCCCACACCCAACTCAGAAGCATCTGTTTGGACAATAAACTCTTTGGAGTAGTCAGGACTTTTCAGGATAGGTGCAGAGCACATGGCCTCCTTCAGGTCATCAAATGCCTTTTGACAGCTTACTGTCCACTGAACCTTTTTGGGCATCTTCTTGGATGTCAGATCATTAAGAGGAGTCACAATGGACCCATAGTTCTTAACAAACTTCCTGTAATACCCAGTCAAGCCCAAGAAAGCTCGAACTTGAGTCTGGGTGGTTGGAGGGGACCAGTCCTTGATGGATTGTATCTTACTCTCCAGTGGTTGAACTTGGCCTCCACCTACAAGGTGGCCCAAATATACAACCTTACTCTGCCCTATCTGGCACTTAGTAGCCTTGATAGTGAGGCCTGCCCTTTGCAGAGCCTCAAGAGCCTTCTTCAGGTGGATCAGGTGATCCTCCCAGGTGGAACTAAAGACAGCAATGTCATCAAGATATGCTGCGCAAAAGTCATCCAACCCAGTAAGGACTTGGTTCACCAGCCTTTGGAAGGTGGCAGGTGCATTCTTCAGACCAAAGGGCATCACCACAAACTGATAATGCCCACCTGGGGTTGAGAATGCTGTTTTGGCCTTAGACTCCTCAGCTAACCTGATTTGCCAATAGCCAGCTGTCAAGTCAAATGTGCTCAAAAACTTTGCAGAAGCTAGTCTGTCTATGAGCTCATCTGCCCTTGGAATAGGGTGTGCATCTGTCCTGGTGACAGCATTGAGTCCTCTGTAGTCCACACAGAACCTCATCTCTCTCTTGCCATCTTTGGTGTGAGGTTTGGGGACCAGAACCACTGGGCTAGCCCAGGGGCTCTCTGAGGGTTCAATAACACCTAATTCCAGCATTTTATGTACCTCAGCCTTTATACAGTCCCTGACGTGGTCAGGTTGTCTGTAAAGTTTGTTCTTTACAGGCAGACTGTCACCAGTGTCCACAACATGGGTACACCAGTCAGTTTGACTAGGTATCAAGGAAAACATATGTGAAAATGATTGTAGAACCTGTCTACATTCAGTCTGCTGATGGGCAGTGAGGTTGCCTCCAAGGGTCACTCCTTCAACTGAGCCATCTTCAGGGTTCTGAGACAACAGGTCTGGGAGAGGGTCACTCTCTTCCTCCTGTCCCTCATCTGTAGCCATGAGCAAGCCCATGTCTGCCCTGTCAACATATGCTTTAAGCCTGTTAACATGGAGTACCCTGTGGGGACTCCTGGGAGTTCCTAGGTCGACCAAGTAGGTGACCTCTCCCTTCTTTTCCAGGATTGTATGGGGTCCAGACCATTTGTCTTGGAGTGCTGCTGGGGCCACTGGCTCCAACACCCATACCTTCTGTCCTGGCTGATACTCAACCAAGACAGCCTTTTGGTCATGCCAAGCTTTCTGTAAGGCCTGGCTTGCCTCAAGGTTTTTAGATGCCTTCTCCATATACTCAGCCATCCTGGAGCGGAGACCAAGTACATAGTCCACTATGTCTAGCTTAGGCTTTTTGAGAGGTAACTCCCATCCTTCCTTCACCAAACACAGTGGGCCTCTCACAGGGTGCCCAAACAACAATTCAAAGGGGCTGTAGCCAACTCCTTTTTGTGGGACCTCTCTGTAAGCAAACAGAAGGCAGGGTAGAAGGATATCCCATCTTCGCCTGAGCTTTTCAGGTAATCCTTTGATCATACCCTTTAGGGTCTTGTTGAATCTCTCAACAAGCCCATTGCATTGTGGGTGATAAGGGGTGGTGAACTTGTAGTTGACACCACATTCCTTCCACATAGCTGTCAAGTATCCTGACCTAAAGTTGGTACCTCTGTCAGATACTACCTCCTTAGGAAACCCCACTCTGGAGAATACTCCCAGCAGGGCCCTGGCCACAACAGGAGCTGTAGTGGTCCTAAGGGGAATTGCCTCTGGATACCTGGTGGCATGATCCACTACCACCAGTATAAATCTGTGCCCAGATGCAGTGGGAGGATCCATGGGACCCACTATGTCTATTCCCACTCTTTCAAAGGGAACCCCCACCACAGGTAGTGGTATCAGGGGGGCCTTTGTTGTGCCACCTGATTTGCCACTGGCTTGGCAGGTAACACAGGAGCGACAAAACTCCTTTGTATCTTCATTCATATGAGGCCAGTGAAAGTGAGGGACAAGTCTGTCCCAGGTCTTGTTCTGGCCTAGGTGTCCTGCTAAAGGAATGTCATGGGCCAAGGTAAGAAGGAAGCCCCTAAATTGCAGAGGTATAACCAACCTCCTGGTTGCACCAGGCTTGGGGTCTCTAGCCTCTGAATAAAGGAGCCCTTCATCCCAATACACTTTATGGGTACCTTGAGCATTCCCAGCAGCCTCAGCAGCAGCCAGCTGTCTGAGGGGTTCAAGAGAGGGACAGGATAACTGAGCCTGCCTCAAGTCAGCCCTTGAAGGTCCCCCTGTCCCCAGAAACTCAACCTGATCAGGTTCAAGCTCTTCAGGGACAGTTCCTTCAGGGTCCTCTAGATCAGCTTCCTGGGAAGGCTGATCATCACTCTGAGGCAGGGGGGAAGGCACAGCCTTGACCCTCCTGTTCTTCTTCTTGGTAGGTGCTTGGTCCATTGTTCCAGGATCCAAGACCTGTGGTTCAGTGAGGCACTTTTTGGCCTGTGACCTGGTCACAGCAAGGACATGTGATGATATACCTAACATCTCTGCATGAGTCCTGTACTCCACTTCTGACCATAGAGAACTCTCTAGGTCATTGCCCAACAAACATTCTACTGGGAGGTCTGCACTAACCACAACCCTTTTGAGGCCAGTTACCCCTCCCCATGAGAAGTTAACAACTGCCACACTGTGTGAAGTAGTGGCATTGCTGGCATTGGTCACCAGGTAGTTCTCACCTGGTATGTACTGTCCAGGGTCCACAAAGCCTGGTGTCACCATAGTGACACTGGCACATGTGTCCCTGTAGGCTTGAGCCACTTTGTCATTAATTAAAGGAGTCTGTCTGTACTTGCCCAGGTTACTGGGGCTCACAGTCAGGGACAAATCAATGTCCCCATCACAGATCAAGACTGCCTGTGTAAGGGTTCTGTCTAAGTCAGAATCTCCTTCAGTTCCCATAGTGATTCCCACTACACCCTTTGTCTGGGGACCAACACTGCTAACAGTAGTACTGGGAGCAGGTGCCTTAGGGGCAACAGTGTTGGGGGCTCCACCCTTTTTGCAATCACTAGTCCAGTGAGTTGTATTTTTACAATGATTGCACCAGGGTTTCTTCTGACCTTCTTTCTTCTTCTTGGACTGTTGGGACCCACCCTCCTTAGCAGTAGTTTGGGGCCCTGTTGAAGACTTCTGGTCTTTAGGTTTCTGATCTCCACCCTTTTGGTCTGTTTTCTTCTGATCACCCCCTTGGCCCTGGTTCTGGTTCTTTTGCTTAACCCTGGTTCTGACCCATTTGTCTGCCTTCTTTCCCAATTCTTGGGGAGAGGTCAGATCAGAGTCAACCAAGTGTTGATGCAGTTGCTGGTTTTGACAGTTATTTAAAATCTGTTCTCTCATCATCAAATTATACAATCCTGTAAAATCAGATACCTTACTTCCCAGCAACCAACCCTCCAAAGCCTTAGTGGCACATTCAATGTATTCAGACCAGTCCTGAGTCTGTGTCTTTTGGGTGTCTCTGAACATTAACCTGTACTGCTCAGTGGTTAAGCCTAACCCATCAACTAGAACACTCTTCAGGACTCTGTAGTTTCTGACATCCTCTTCTCTAACAGTGAGGAGTCTGTCTCTGCCTCTTCCTTCAAAGGAGAGCCAGAGGATTGCTGCCCACTGATCTTCGGGAACCTGCTGTACTTTGCAGGCTCTCTCAAGAGCAGTTATCCACTTGTGGATGTCATCCCCACTTTTGTAGGGGGGCACAACCTTAGACAGGTTTCTATTATCGAAAACCCTATCTTTGTCCTTAGGGACAATGCTGCCACCAGTGGGTATAGACCCACTCTCTCTAGGTTGCCTAGCCTTGTTCAGTTTTTCTTCCATCAGGGCTACTTCTAGCTCCTGCTTCCTGATCCTCAGCTGGGCTTCCTGCATTCTGGCCTCATGTTCCCTCCTCTGAGGGGTGGTCATCCTTTTCCTGGAGTGACCTTGAGAGCCTCTAGAGCCATGGGAAGCATTGGAGTCACCTGAGCGATTCCTTTGCCTTCCAAGCCCTGTGTTAAGTCCACTGGGGAGATCCAGTGGGTTGAACCCACTGTCAGTCCCCAATAGCCTTGGTTTAGCTGGGCCAAGTATAATACTTGGCACTGGGCTAGTTCTCCCTTCATCCTCACTACTGTCAGTATCCTTTTCACTCTCATCCTCTGTGGTAGGCATCCCATCTAAGGGGTGACTATTGGAACTGGGTACCTCTGTAGTATCTTCAGAAGGGGGGCCTCCTGTTCCTGTCCCTAAGGGGGCTAACTGGGAAGCTTTCTTGAGTGCTCTCTGATTCTCATCATTCTGTAAGAGCTCTCTGAGCTCAGCAGAGTTTGGGTTCTTGGGCTGTTTAAGGCCTCTAAGAGTTGCCAAATGCCTGAGCTCATTCTGATTAAGGGTAGCATAGATGGATGGTGCCCTCGGGGGGTCACTCTCAACAGAGATGGGTACAGTGGACCCCTCTGCCCCAGCCATTGCTCTTAAGTGTGGGTGGATGTGTTGCAATCTACCTACACTTGGGTTTACCTACTAAACCTATCTAGTAGTTGTAGTCAGGGTGTGCTACTCCCTTTGCTCTACAACAACTAAGTTCAGTAGAACTTAAGTATATCTAATCTTGTTTTATATGTACCTACAGGTACCTATGTGATCTTTCAATTGGTAACCAAGAGATTACAATGGTAAAACACAGCAAGCTCAAATCCAACCGCTGCTCACCAATGTGAGAAGTTGGCCTGGTATATGCTGTTCACTAGTTCTAGTGACCACCTTGTACCATGCCAAGCAACCCTTATGGTGTGGTTGTAAGTCAACCTTTTTGGACTAGCTGCCCTAGTGGTAGCGTAGGCTAAGCAGTCTTTGAGGCTAAACTCGTGAAGCGTGTTAAGCAAGCTGTTTTACCAATAGTAACCCCCTTTTATACCAATGAAAGGACACCACACAGATATATATTCAAAATATATATGTATTTATTTCTCAAAGTAACCCCTAGTCTCTTTATGAGCACAGGAGCACAAATCGTCAAACAAGATTATCACAGAATACACAGAAGTTGCACTTTATATGGATAGGCCCTGGTGGCCACTCAAACCATATACTAAAATAGTGGTATAAGTACCACGAACAGAAAAGGGAAAAGGCCTAAGGCCTCTAGAATCGCTGGGCCTACAAGGAGCTAACGTCAGTTAGTGACCAGGAGGTCCACGGGTGGCGTGTGCAGAGCAAATAGTCACACGCGTGCTCCCATAGGTTTCAATGGGTGCGTAAAAAGTACAAAGTTACTGCAAAAGGAATCTTCCGGATGACCTAGGAACTTAAGATTTGGAACACAGGCACTAGAGATGTAATACTACACTTGGGCACAGGTGTGCCAGCTTTACCTCACCCACAGGAAGCGGGTGCATAGGCCTCGAAGTGCGTCGGGTTTCTTCTATCTGTTCCGTGGGGCCTGTAGACAAAAGTGCTGCAGGCGGTCGGTCGGGAAGAGATGCAGTGGATCCAAGAGTGGATCGGAGATGTTGAAGACCTGTAAGCAGAGGGGACAGTGTTCACAGTCACTAGCCAGTGACCAGCGTGGCACCAGGTGGGTACCAGGCGATGTCGGGTGCAAACAGGTGATGAGGGGTAGCTTGTCTCCGCAGCCACGTGGTCCCTGAAGGTCGACGACGTCCAGGAGTCGGCTCACGAGCTGTCCCACGCAGGCTCTCGCTGTCGGCGGTGTCGGCGACTTGATCGAAGCAAACAAGCCTTGGCAAAAGCAATTGCAGGAGGATTCGGAAATCAGCTGTTGGTTCTGACCAGCAAGGTCAGATGGATTGCTCCTTTGGAGGGGAGCAAGGGCCAGTCTGGAGCAACCAGACCAGCGGTATTTGTCGTAGATTTCGTCGCCAAGATGGCCACTAGCCAGCGGGCCAGCAACCGGTTAGGCGCGTCGAGTGGCAAAATGCAGAAGGGCCCCACGCAGATCGTGGAGATGCTGGAGGGCTCACCTTTGGTGCAGATGCTGCTCGAGGGTTGGGCTTCTCAGGACCCAAAGCACAACTTGGAGGGAGCCTCGGTTGTTGCACTTGTCAGCTTGTCGTAGTCGTTCCAAGATGGCTGGCTCCACGTGTCTCGGTGCCTCCACGGGTCTCCTCTTTTCAGGGACTGTGGATCGGGCGGTGAGAGGTCTGGAGGTCCAGGTCTTGTCAGTCTCTGGGCTCGGGCTCCGGCGGGAGGCGGCGGCAAAGCAGACGTTGATGCGCTGGATGGTGCTTGCGTTAGCAAGGTGGTCACTCCCTGACCACAGGGGAGATTTTCTTCAGTCTTCTGTGCAGCAGAATGTCGAAGTTCCCGTCTTCTTCTTAGTTTCAAGTTGATTCCAGGATGTCTGAAGTCTTAGGACACAGCTCCTACCTTTAAGCGGATTCTAGGGGCCGGACTACCTGCTAGGTCCCTCCCTAAGGGTGGGACCAGGAAGGGGGGTGGTTACACCCCCAATCCTTTGTCCAGCTCGCCCCAGGCCCGGGACTGGTGTGCCCCAGGACCGGTTTGAACTGGCATATGCACCGAGGCTCCTTGTGAGCCACAGGCATGTCTGGTTTCTTTCAAGCCCTACCTGACCAATACACAAAATCCTGTCTGGGGTGGTGCATGCACCTCCCCTGGCAGGAAACCCTTTGTCCACACCTCCCAAGCTGGAAGGACTCCCAGCAGCAGGAGGGCAGACTTGTGTCTGTGGTGGCAGCATCCATTTTGTGGAGCTGAGGCTATGTCTGATTTTACCCGGGTTTCAGGTACTGTACATGTCGTGTCCCTCTAGAAGGGTGGAATGCTAACCCCGTCGCCAGAATTGGCGAGGGGTTAGTATTCCAATTCGTATGACACCTTACTCGACATGTTTTGATAAAGCCAAACCAAAGATAGCATTTAACCGCGAGGTTCATAATGCACTTAAGAGTATATGGTATGACGATATCTGGAAACAGTAGAAGGAAGTTGTTCCGACCACTGCAGACAGGCTCAGCTCATGCCAGAGCACCATCTCACATGGAACCAAGCACTCTGCCTTCAGGATTGTTAAGGCCTGCCATAGGAGTGACTTATAGGTTACCAGGTGTCCCATTTAAGGTTAGGTATAGGTATACTACACCTAAGTAAGAGGTGATTACACCAACTTACCCCAGCTGAGTGATCAGCCAGTTGTGTCAGATTGTTAGGCCAAGCCTGGGGTGGCATAATACATGCTGCAGCCCCTGGCAGGCCTTGGGTACACCAATGCCCTGGGTACCTAGTGTACACTGGTACAGGGGCTGACAGGGTGATCCACTTCCAATTGGTTATGCACCTAGGGTGCATAGTTTTAATTTAGTAGAGAGAACAGCAGGCTGGGGGTCTGATTGGCAGGCCCACAGCCTCAATATGTCAAAAAACCAGTGAAGCAAAAAGCAAAAATTTGGGGTGACCATAGGATAGCAGACCCTACTCTCCTACAGTGGTGTGCAGCAGTGTGTGGCGTGCAGCAGTGTGTGGCATGCATCAGTGTGTGGTGTGCAGCAGTGTTTCGTGTAGCAGTGTGCGGCGTGCAGCAGTGTGCGGCATGCAGCAGTGTGTGACATGCAGCAGTGAGTGGCGTGCAGCAGTGTGTGGCTTGCAGCGGCATGCAGCAGTGTGTGGCATGCAGCAGTATGTGGCGTGCAGCAGTGTGTGGCATGCAGCAGTGTGATACACCAATGCCCTGGGTACCTAGTGTACACTGGTACAGGGGCTCTCAGGGTGATTGTGAGAAGTTGGCCTGGTATATGATGCTCACTAGTTAAAGTGATCACCTTGTACCATGCCAAGCAACCCTTATGGTGTGGTTGTAAGTCAACCTTTTCGGACTAGCTGCCCTAGTGGTAGCGTAGGCTAAGCAGTCTTTGAGGCTAAACTCGTGAAGCGTGTTAAGCCAGCTGTTTTACCAAATGTAACCCCCTTTTATACCAATGAAAGGACACCACACAGATATATATTCAAAATATATATGTATTTATTTCTCAAAGTAACCCCTAGTCTCTTTATGAGCACAGGAGCACAAATCGTCAAACAAGATTATCACAGAATACACAGAAGTTGCACGTTATATGGATAGGCCCTGGTGGCCACTCAAACCATATACTAAAATAGTGGTATAAGTACCACGAACAGAAAAGGAAAAAGGCCTAGGGCCTCTAGAATCGCTGGGCCTACAAGGAGCTAACGTCAGTTCGTGACCAGGAGGTCCACGGGTGGCGTGTGCAGAGCAAATAGTCACACGCGTGCTCCCATAGGTTTCAATGGGTGCGTAAAAAGTACAAAGTTACTGCAAAGGAGATCTTCCGGGTTGACTAGGAACTTAAGATTTGGAACACAGGCACTAGAGATGTATTACTACACATGGGCACCGGAGTACCAGCTTTACCTCACCCACAGGAAGCGGGTGCATAGGCCTCGAAGTGCGTCGGGTTTCTTCTATCTGTTCCGTGGAGCTTGAAGACAAAGATGCTGCAGGCGGTCGGTCCGGGAGAGATGCAGTGGATCCAAGAGTGGATCGGAGATGTTGAAGACCTGTAAGCAGAGGGGACAGTGTTCACAGTCACTAGCCAGTGACCAGCGTGGCACCAGGTGGGTACCAGGCGATGTCGGGTGCAAACAGGTGATGAGGGGTAGCTTGTCTCCGCAGCCACGTGGTCCCTGAAGGTCGACGACGTCCAGGAGTCGGCTCACGAGCTGTCCCACGCAGGCTCTCGCTGTCGGCGGTGTCGGCGACTTGATCGAAGCAAACGAGCCTTGGCAAAAGCAATTGTAGGAGGATTCGGAAATCAGCTGTTGGTTCTGACCAGCAAGGTCAGAGGGATTGCTCCTTTGGAGGGGAGCAAGGGCCAGTCTGGAGCAACCAGACCAGCAGTGTATTTCGTAGAGTTCGTTGCCAAGATGGCCACTAGCCAGCGGGCCAGCAACCGGTTAGGCGCGTCGAGTGGCAAAATGCAGAAGGGCCCCACGCAGATCGTGGAGATGCTGGAGGGCTCACCTTTGGTGCAGATGCTGCTCGGGGGTTGGGCTTCTCAGGACCCAAAGCACAACTTGGAGGGAGCCTCTGTTGTTGCACTTGTCAGCTTGTCGTAGTCGTTCCAAGATGGCTGGCTCCACGTGTCTCGGTGCCTCCACAGGTCTCCTCTTTTCAGGGACTGTGGATCGGGCGGTGAGAGGTCTGGAGGTCCAGGTCTTGTCAGTCTCTGGGCTCGGGCTCCGGCGGGAGGCGGCGGCAAAGCAGACGTTGATTCGCTGGATGGTGCTTGCGTTAGCAAGGTGGTCACTCCCTGACCACAGGGGAGATTTTCTTCAGTCTTCTGTGCAGCAGAATGTCGAAGTTCCCGTCTTCTTCTTAGTTTCAAGTTGATTCCAGGATGTCTGAAGTCTTAGGACACAGCTCCTACCTTTAAGCGGATTCTAGGGGCCGGACTACCTGCTAGGTCCCTCCCTATGGGTGGGACCAGGAAGGGGGGTGGTTACACCCCCAATCCTTTGTCCAGCTCGCCCCAGGCCCGGGACTGGTGTGCCCCAGGACCGGTTTGGACTGGCATATGCACCGAGGCTCCTTGTGAGCCACAGGCATGTCTGGTTTCTTTCAAGCCCTACCTGACCAATACACAAAATCCTGTCTGGGGTGGTGCATGCACCTCCCCTGGCAGGAAACCCTTTGTCCACACCTCCCAAGCTGGAAGGACTCCCAGCAGCAGGAGGGCAGACTTGTGTCTGTGGTGGCAGCATCCATTTTGTGGAGCTGAGGCTATGTCTGATTTTACCCGGGTTTCAGGTACTGTACATGTCGTGTCCCTCTAGAAGGGTGGAATGCTAACCCCGTCGCCAGAATTGGCGAGGGGTTAGTATTCCAATTCGTATGACACCTTACTCGACATGTTTTGATAAAGCCAAACCAAAGATAGCATTTAACCGCGAGGTTCATAATGCACTTAAGAGTATATGGTATGACGATATCTGGAAACAGTAGAAGGAAGTTGTTCCGACCACTGCAGACAGGCTCAGCTCATGCCAGAGCACCATCTCACATGGAACCAAGCACTCTGCCTTCAGGATTGTTAAGGCCTGCCATAGGAGTAACTTATAGGTTACCAGGTGTCCCATTTAAGGTTAGGTATAGGTATACTACACCTAAGTAAGAGGTGATTACACCAACTTACCCCAGCTGAGTGATCAGCCAGTTGTGTCAGATTGTTAGGCCAAGCCTGGGGTGGCATAATACATGCTGCAGCCCTTGGCAGGCCTTGGGTACACCAATGCCCTGGGTACCTAGTGTACACTGGTACAGGGGCTGACAGGGTGATCCACTTCCAATTGGTTATGCACCTAGGGTGCATAGTTGTAATTTAGTAGAGAGAACAGCAGGCTGGGGGTCTGATTGGCAGGCCCACAGCCTCAATATGTCAAAAACCAGTGAAGCAAAAAGCAAAAATTTGGGGTGACCATAGGATAGCAGACCCTACTCTCCTACACAACCCCCCCCCAAACGCTGGGACATTAAACTAGCCTTGACCAGTCTCGTCTTCATGTCCTAAGTGGAAGTACCTGGAGAGACCATCTGCATTCCCATGGTCAGTACCTGGCCGGTGCTCCACTGTAAAGTCCATCCCCTGTAGGGAAATGGACCACCTAAGCAGTTTGGGGTTTTCACCCTTCATCTGATTTAGCCACAAGAGGGGCTTATGGTCGGTCTGAATCTTGAAGTGAGTGCCAAACAAGTATGGCCTCAGCTTCTTCAGGGCCCACACCACAGCAAAGGCCTCCCTCTCAATAGCTGACCAATTCTTCTCTCTGGGGGTCAACCTTCTGCTAATAAAAGCAATGGGTTGGTCTTGACCATCTACATTAAGTTGTGACAGCACAGCTCCCACACCCAACTCAGAAGAATCTGTTTGGACAATAAACTCTTTGGAGTAGTCAGGACTTTTCAGGATAGGTGCAGAGCACATGGCCTCCTTCAGGTCATCAAATGCCTTTTGACAGCTTACTGTCCACTGAACCTTTTTGGGCATCTTCTTGGATGTCAGATCATTAAGAGGAGTCACAATGGACCCATAGTTCTTAACAAACTTCCTGTAATACCCAGTCAAGCCCAAGAAAGCTCGAACTTGAGTCTGGGTGGTTGGAGGGGACCAATCCTTGATGGACTGTATCTTACTCTCCAGTGGTTGAACTTGGCCCCCACCTACAAGGTGGCCCAAATACACAACCTTACTCTGCCCTATCTGGCACTTAGTAGCCTTGATAGTGAGGCCTGCCCTTTGCAGAGCCTCAAGAGCCTTCTTCAGGTGGATCAGGTGATCCTCCCAGGTGGAACTAAAGACAGCAATGTCATCAAGATATGCTGCGCAAAAGTCATCCAACCCAGTAAGGACTTGGTTCACCAGCCTTTGGAAGGTGGCAGGTGCATTCTTCAGACCAAAGGGCATCACCACAAACTGATAATGCCCACCTGGGGTTGAGAATGCTGTTTTGGCCTTAGACTCCTCAGCTAACCTGATTTGCCAATAGCCAGCTGTCAAGTCAAATGTGCTCAAAAACTTTGCAGAAGCTAGTTTGTCTATGAGCTCATCTGCCCTTGGAATAGGGTGTGCATCTGTCCTGGTGACAGCATTGAGTCCTCTGTAGTCCACACAGAACCTCATCTCTCTCTTGCCATCTTTGGTGTGAGGTTTGGGGACCAGAACCACTGGGCTAGCCCAGGGGCTCTCTGAGGGTTCAATGACACCTAATTCCAGCATTTTATGTACCTCAGCCTTTATACAGTCCCTGACGTGGTCAGGTTGTCTGTAAAGTTTGTTCTTTACAGGCAGACTGTCACCAGTGTCCACAACATGGGTACACCAGTCAGTTTGACTAGGTATCAAGGAAAACATATGTGAAAATGATTGTAGAACCTGCCTACATTCAGTCTGCTGATGGGCAGTGAGGTTGCCTCCAAGGGTCACTCCTTCAACTGAGCCATCTTCAGGGTTCTGAGACAACAGGTCTGGGAGAGGGTCACTCTCTTCCTCCTGTCCCTCATCTGTAGCCATGAGCAAGCCCATGTCTGCCCTGTCAACATATGCTTTAAGCCTGTTAACATGGAGTACCCTGTGGGGACTCCTGGGAGTTCCTAGGTCCACCAAGTAGGTGACCTCTCCCTTCTTTTCCAGGATTGTATGGGGTCCAGACCATTTGTCTTGGAGTGCTGCTGGGGCCACTGGCTCCAACACCCATACCTTCTGTCCTGGCTGATACTCAACCAAGACAGCCTTTTGGTCATGCCAAGCTTTCTGTAAGGCCTGGCTTGCCTCAAGGTTTTTTGATGCCTTCTCCATATACTCAGCCATCCTGGAGCGGAGACCAAGTACATAGTCCACTATGTCTAGCTTAGGCTTTTTGAGAGGTAACTCCCATCCTTCCTTCACCAAACACAGTGGGCCTCTCACAGGGTGCCCAAACAACAATTCAAAGGGGCTGTAGCCAACTCCTTTTTGTGGGACCTCTCTGTAAGCAAACAGAAGGCAGGGTAGAAGGATATCCCATCTTCGCCTGAGCTTTTCAGGTAATCCTTTGATCATACCCTTTAGGGTCTTGTTGAATCTCTCAACAAGCCCATTGCATTGTGGGTGATAAGGGGTGGTGAACTTGTAGTTGACACCACATTCCTTCCACATAGCTGTCAAGTATCCTGACATAAAGTTGGTACCTCTGTCAGATACTACCTCCTTAGGAAACCCCACTCTGGAGAATACTCCCAGCAGGGCCCTGGCCACAACAGGTGCTGTAGTGGTCCTAAGGGGAATTGCCTCTGGATACCTGGTGGCATGATCCACTACCACCAGTATAAATCTGTGCCCAGATGCAGTGGGAGGATCCATGGGACCCACTATGTCTATTCCCACTCTTTCAAAGGGAACCCCCACCACAGGTAGTGGTATCAGGGGGGCCTTTGTTGTGCCACCTGATTTGCCACTGGCTTGGCAGGTAACACAGGAGCGACAAAACTCCTTTGTATCTTCATTCATATGGGGCCAGTGAAAGTGAGGGACAAGTCTGTCCCAGGTCTTGTTCTGGCCTAGGTGTCCTGCTAAAGGAATATCATGGGCCAAGGTAAGGAGGAAGCCCCTAAATTGCAGAGGTATAACCAACCTCCTGGTTGCACCAGGCTTGGGGTCTCTAGCCTCTGAATAAAGGAGCCCTTCATCCCAATACACTTTATGGGTACCTTGAGCATTCCCAGCAGCCTCAGCAGCAGCCAGCTGTCTGAGGGGTTCAAGAGAGGGACAGGATAACTGAGCCTGCCTCAAGTCAGCCCTTGAAGGTCCCCCTGTCCCCAGAAACTCAACCTGATCAGGTTCAAGCTCTTCAGGGACAGTTCCTTCAGGGTCCTCTAGATCAGCTTCCTGGGAAGGCTGATCATCACTCTGAGGCAGGGGGGAAGGCACAGCCTTGACCCTCCTGTTCTTCTTCTTGGTAGGTGCTTGGTCCATTGTTCCAGGATCCAAGACCTGTGGTTCAGTGAGGCACTTTTTGGCCTGTGACCTGGTCACAGCAAGGACATGTGATGATATACCTAACATCTCTGCATGAGTCCTGTACTCCACTTCTGACCATAGAGAACTCTCTAGGTCATTGCCCAACAAACATTCTACTGGGAGGTCTGCACTAACCACAACCCTTTTGAGGCCAGTTACCCCTCCCCATGAGAAGTTAACAACTGCCACACTGTGTGAAGTAGTGGCATTGCTGGCATTGGTCACCAGGTAGTTCTCACCTGGTATGTACTGTCCAGGGTCCACAAAGCCTGGTGTCACCATAGTGACACTGGCACATGTGTCCCTGTAGGCTTGAGCCACTTTGTCATTAATTAAAGGAGTCTGTCTGTACTTGCCCAGGTTACTGGGGCTCACAGTCAGGGACAAATCAATGTCGCCATCACAGATCAAGACTGCCTGTGTAAGGGTTCTGTCTAAGTCAGAATCTCCTTCAGTTCCCATAGTGATTCCCACTACACCCTTTGTCTGGGGACCAACACTGCTAACAGTAGTACTGGGAGCAGGTGCCTTAGGGGCAACAGTGTTGGGGGCTCCACCCTTTTTGCAATCACTAGTCCAGTGAGTTGTATTTTTACAATGATTGCACCAGGGTTTCTTTTGACCTTCTTTCTTCTTTTTGGACTGTTGGGACCCACCCTCCTTAGTAGTAGTTTGGGGCCCTGTTGAAGACTTCTGGTCTTTAGGTTTCTGATCTCCACCCTTTTGGTCTGTTTTCTTCTGATCACCCCCTTGGCCCTGGTTCTGGTTCTTTTGCTTAACCCTGGTTCTGACCCATTTGTCTGCCTTCTTTCCCAATTCTTGGGGAGAGGTCAGATCAGAGTCAACCAAGTGTTGATGCAGTTGCTGGTTTTGACAGTTATTTAAAATCTGTTCTCTCATCATCAAATTATACAATCCTGTAAAATCAGATACCTTACTTCCCAGCAACCAACCCTCCAAAGCCTTAGTGGCACATTCAATGTATTCAGACCAGTCCTGAGTCTGTGTCTTTTGGGTGTCTCTGAACATTAACCTGTACTGCTCAGTGGTTAAGCCTAACCCATCAACTAGAACACTCTTCAGGACTCTGTAGTTTCTGACATCCTCTTCTCTAACAGTGAGGAGTCTGTCTCTGCCTCTTCCTTCAAAGGAGAGCCAGAGGATTGCTGCCCACTGGTCTTCAGGAACCTGCTGTACTTTGCAGGCTCTCTCAAGAGCAGTTATCCATTTGTGGATGTCATCCCCACTTTTGTAGGGGGGCACAACCTTAGACAGGTTCCTATTGTCAAAGACCCTATCTTTGTCCTTAGGGACAATGCTGCCACCAGTGGGTATAGACCCACTCTCTTTATGCTGTCTAGCCTTGCTAAGTTTCTCTTCCATCAGGGCTACTTCTAGCTCCTGCTTCCTGATCCTCAGCTGGGCCTCTTGCATCTTGGCCTCATGTTCCCTCCTCTGAGGGGTGGTCATCCTTCTCCTGGAGTGACCTTGAGAGCCTCTAGAGCCATGGGAAGCATTGGAGTCACCTGAGCGATTCCTTTGCCTTCCCAGCCCTGTGTTAAGTCCACTGGGGAGATCCAGTGGGTTGAACCCACTGTCAGTCCCCAATAGCCTTGGTTTAGCTGGGCCAAGTATAACACTTGGCACTGGGCTAGTTCTCCCTTCATCCTCACTACTGTCAGTATCCTTTTCACTCTCATCCTCTGTGGTAGGCATCCCATCTAAGGGGTGACTATTGGGAAGGGGTACTTCAGTGGCATCTTTAGAAGGGGGGCCTCCTGTTCCTGTCCCTAAGGGGGCTAACTGGGAAGCTTTCTTGAGTGCTCTCTGATTCTCATCATTCTGTAAGAGCTCTCTGAGCTCAGCAGAGTTTGGGTTCTTGGGCTGTTTAAGGCCTCTAAGAGTTGCCAAATGCCTGAGCTCATTCTGATTAAGGGTAGCAAAGCTGGATGGTGCCCTCTGGGGGTCACTCTCAACAGAGATGGGTACAGTGGACCCCTCTGCCCCGGCCATTGCTCTTAAGTGTGGGTGGATGTGTTGCAATCTACCTACACTTGGGTTTACCTACTAAACCTATCTAGTAGTTGTAGTCAGGGTGTGCTACTCCCTTTGCTCTACAACAACTAAGTTCAGTAGAACTTATGTATATCTAATCTTGTTTTATATGTACCTACAGGTACCTATGTGATCTTTCAATTGGTAACCAAGAGATTACAATGGTAAAACACAGCAAGCTCAAATCCAACCGCTGCTCACCAATGTGAGAAGTTGGCCTGGTATATGCTGTTCACTAGTTCTAGTGACCACCTTGTACCATGCCAAGCAACCCTTATGGTGTGGTTGTAAGTCAACCTTTTTGGACTAGCTGCCCTAGTGGTAGCGTAGGCTAAGCAGTCTTTGAGGCTAAACTCGTGAAGCGTGTTAAGCAAGCTGTTTTACCAATAGTAACCCCCTTTTATACCAATGAAAGGACACCACACAGATATATATTCAAAATATATATGTATTTATTTCTCAAAGTAACCCCTAGTCTCTTTATGAGCACAGGAGCACAAATCGTCAAACAAGATTATCACATAATACACAGAAGTTGCACTTTATATGGATAGGCCCTGGTGGCCACTCGAACCATATACTAAAATAGTGGTATAAGTACCACGAACAGAAAAGGGAAAAGGCCTAGGGCCTCTAGAATCGCTGGGCCTACAAGGAGCTAACGTCAGTTAGTGACCAGGAGGTCCACGGGTGGCGTGTGCAGAGCAAATAGTCACACGCGTGCTCCCATAGGTTTCAATGGGTGCGTAAAAAGTACAAAGTTACTGCAAAAGGAATCTTCCGGATGACCTAGGAACTTAAGATTTGGAACACAGGCACTAGAGATGTAATACTACACTTGGGCACAGGTGTGCCAGCTTTACCTCACCCACAGGAAGCGGGTGCATAGGCCTCGAAGTGCGTCGGGTTTCTTCTATCTGTTCCGTGGGGCCTGTAGACAAAAGTGCTGCAGGCGGTCGGTCGGGAAGAGATGCAGTGGATCCAAGAGTGGATCGGAGATGTTGAAGATCTGTAAGCAGAGGGGACAGTGTTCACAGTCACTAGCCAGTGACCAGCGTGGCACCAGGTGGGTACCAGGCGATGTCGGGCGCAAACAGGTGATGAGGGGTAGCTTGTCTCCGCAGCCACGTGGTCCCTGAAGGTCGACGACGTCCAGGAGTCGGCTCACGAGCTGTCCCACGCAGGCTCTCGCTGTCGGCGGTGTCGGCGACTTGATCGAAGCAAACAAGCCTTGGCAAAAGCAATTGTAGAAGGATTCGGAAATCAGCTGTTGGTTCTGACCAGCAAGGTCAGAGGGATTGCTCCTTTGGAGGGGAGCAAGGGCCAGTCTGGAGCAACCAGACCAGCGGTGTTTGTCGTAGATTTCGTCGCCAAGATGGCCACTAGCCAGCGGGCCAGCAACCGGTTAGGCGCGTCGAGTGGCAAAATGCAGAAGGGCCCCACGCAGATCGTGGAGATGCTGGAGGGCTCACCTTTGGTGCAGATGCTGCTCGAGGGTTGGGCTTCTCAGGACCCAAAGCACAACTTGGAGGGAGCCTCGGTTGTTGCACTTGTCAGCTTGTCGTAGTCGTTCCAAGATGGCTGGCTCCACGTGTCTCGGTGCCTCCACGGGTCTCCTCCTTTCAGGGACTGTGGATCGGGCGGTGAGAGGTCTGGAGGTCCAGGTCTTGTCAGTCTCTGGGCTCGGGCTCCGGCGGGAGGCGGCGGCAAAGCAGACGGTGATTCGCTGGATGGTGCTTGCGTTAGCAAGGTGGTCACTCCCTGACCACAGGGGAGATTTTCTTCAGTCTTCTGTGCAGCAGAATGTCGAAGTTCCCGTCTTCTTCTTAGTTTCAAGTTGATTCCAGGATGTCTGAAGTCTTAGGACACAGCTCCTACCTTTATTCGGATTCTAGGGGCCGGACTACCTGCTAGGTCCCTCCCTATGGGTGGGACCAGGAAGGGGGGTGGTTACACCCCCAATCCTTTGTCCAGCTCGCCCCAGGCCCGGGACTGGTGTGCCCCAGGACCGGTTTGAACTGGCATATGCACCGAGGCTCCTTGTGAGCCACAGGCATGTCTGGTTTCTTTCAAGCCCTACCTGACCAATACACAAAATCCTGTCTGGGGTGGTGCACGCACCTCCCCTGGCAGGAAACCCTTTGTCCACACCTCCCAAGCTGGAAGGACTCCCAGCAGCAGGAGGGCAGACTTGTGTCTGTGGTGGCAGCATCCATTTTGTGGAGCTGAGGCTATGTCTGATTTTACCCGGGTTTCAGGTACTGTACATGTCGTGTCCCTCTAGAAGGGTGGAATGCTAACCCCGTCGCCAGAATTGGCGAGGGGTTAGTATTCCAATTCGTATGACACCTTACTCGACATGTTTTGATAAAGCCAAACCAAAGATAGCATTTAACCGCGAGGTTCATAATGCACTTAAGAGTATATGGTATGACGATATCTGGAAACAGTAGAAGGAAGTTGTTCCGACCACTGCAGACAGGCTCAGCTCATGCCAGAGCACCATCTCACATGGAACCAAGCACTCTGCCTTCAGGATTGTTAAGGCCTGCCATAGGAGTGACTTATAGGTTACCAGGTGTCCCATTTAGGGTTAGGTATAGGTATACTACACCTAAGTAAGAGGTGATTACACCAACTTACCCCAGCTGAGTGATCAGCCAGTTGTGTCAGATTGTTAGGCCAAGCCTGGGGTGGCATAATACATGCTGCAGCCCCTGGCAGGCCTTGGGTACACCAATGCCCTGGGTACCTAGTGTACACTGGTACAGGGGCTGACAGGGTGATCCACTTCCAATTGGTTATGCACCTAGGGTGCATAGTTTTAATTTAGTAGAGAGAACAGCAGGCTGGGGGTCTGATTGGCAGGCCCACAGCCTCAATATGTCAAAAACCAGTGAAGCAAAAAGCAAAAATTTGGGGTGACCATAGGATAGCAGACCCTACTCTCCTACATGTGCGGTGTGCAGCAGTGTGTGGCGTGCAGCAGTGTGTGGCTTGCAGCGGCATGCAGCAGTGTGTGGCGTGCAGCAGTGTGCGGCGTGCAGCAGTCTGCGGTGTGCAGCAGTGTGAGGCATGCAGCAGTGTGTGGCTTGCAGCGGCATGCAGCAGTGTGTGGCGTGCAGCAGTGTGTGGCGTGTAGCAGTGTGCGGCGTGCAGCAGTCTGCGGTGTGCAGCAGTGTGAGCCGTGCAGCAGTGTGTGGCTTGCAGCGGCATGCAGCAGTGTGTGGCGTGCAGGAGTGTGTGGCGTGTAGCAGTGTGCGGCGTGTAGCAGTGTGCCGCATGCAGCAGTTTGTGGCGTGCAGCAGTGTGTGGCTTGCAGCGGCATGCAGCAGTGTGTGGCGTGCAGCAGTGTGTGGCGTGCAGCAGTGTGTGGCGTGCAGCAGTGTGTGGCTTGCAGCAGCATGCAGCAGTGTGTGGCATGCAGCAGTGTGTGGCGTACAGCAGTGTGTGGCGTGTAGCAGTGTGCGGCATGCAGCAGTGTGCAGCAGTCTGCGGCGTGCAGCAGTGTGTGCTGTGCAGCAGTGTTTTGTATAGCATTGTGCGGTGTGTAGCAGTGTGCGGTGTGCAGCAGTGTGTGGTGTGCAGCAGTGTGTGGCATGCAGCAGTGTGTGGCATGCAGCAATGTGCGGCGTGCAGCAGTGTGTGGCGTGCAGCAGTCTTTGGCGTGCAGCAGTGTGTGGCGTGCAGCGGCATGCAGCAGTGTGTGGCATGCAGCAGTGTGTGGCGTGCAGCAGTGTGCGGCATGCAGCAGTGTGTGGCATGCAGCATTGTGAGGCGTGCAGCAGTGTGTGGCGTGCAGCAGTGTGTGGCTTGCAGCAGTGTGTGGCGTACAGCAGTGTGTGGCGTGTAGCAGTGTGCGGCGTGCAGCAGTGTGCAGCAGTCTGCGGCATGCAGCAGTGTGTGCTGTGCAGCAGTGTTTCGTATAGCATCGTGCGGTGTGTAGCAGTGTGCGGTGTGCAGCAGTGTGTGGCGTGCAGTAGTGTGTGACATGCAGCAGTGTGTGGTGTGCAGCAATGTGCGGCGTGCAGCAGTGTGTGGCGTGCAGCAGTCTTTGGCGTGCAGCAGTGTGTGGCGTGCAAAGGCATGCAGCAGTGTGTGGCGTGCAGCAGTGTGCGGCGTGCAGCAGTGTGCGGCATGCAGCAGTGTGCGGCGTGCAGCATTGTGAGGCGTGCAGCAGTGTGCGGCGTGCAGCAGTGTGTGGCGTGCAGCAGTGTTTTGTGTAGCATTGTGCGGCGTGCAGCAATGTTTCATGTGGTGAGCAGCAGTGTGCTGTGTGCAGCAGTGTGTGGCGTGCAGCAGTGTGTGGCGTGCAGTGGCATGCAGCAGTGTGTGGTGTGCAGCAGTGTGTGGCGTGCAGCAGTGTGTGGCATGCATCAGTGTGTGGTGTGCAGCAGTGTTTCGTGTAGCAGTGTGCGGCGTGCAGCAGTGTGCGGCATGCAGCAGTGTGTGACATGCAGCAGTGTGTGGCGTGCAGCAGTGTGTGGCTTGCAGCGGCATGCAGCAGTGTGTGGCATGCAGCAGTGTGTGGCGTGCAGCAGTGTGTGGCATGCAGCAGTGTGCGGCATGCAGCAGTGTGTGCCATGCAGCAGTGTGTGGCGTGCAGCAGTGTGTGGCATGCATCAGTGTGTGGTGTGCAGCAGTGTTTCGTGTAGCAGTGTACGGCGTGCAGCAGTGTGCGGCATGCAGCAGTGTGCGACATGCAGCAGTGTGCGGTGTGCAGCAGTGTGTGGCATGCAGCAGTGTGCGGCGTGCAGCAGTGTGCGGCATGCAGCAGTGTGCTGCGTGCAGCAGTGTGTGGCATGCAGCAGTGTGTGGCGTGCAGCAGTGTGTGGCGTGCAGCGGCATGCAGCAGTTTTTGGCATGCAGCAGTGTGTGGCATGCAGCAGTGTGTGGCGTGTAGCAGTCTGCGGCATGCAGCAGTGTGTGGCATGCAGCAGTGTGTGGCGTGCAGCAGTGTGTGGCATGCAGCAGTGTGCGGCATGCAGCAGTGTGTGCCATGCAGCAGTGAGTGGCGTGCAGCAGTGTGTGGCATGCATCAGTGTGTGGTGTGCAGCAGTGTTTCGTGTAGCAGTGTATGGTGTGCAGCAGTGTGCGGCATGCAGCAGTGTGCGACATGCAGCAGTGTGCGGTGTGCAGCAGTGTGTGGCATGCAGCAGTGTGCGGCATGCAGCAGTGTGCGGCATGCAGCAGTGTATGGCGTGCAGCAGTGTGTGGCATGCAGCAGTGTGTGGCGTGTAGCAGTGTGCGGTGTGCAGCAGTGTGTGGCATGCAGCATTGTTTTGTGTAGCATTGTGCGGCGTGCAGCAATGTTTCGTGTAGCAGTGTGTGGCGTGCAGCAGTGTTTGGCGTGCAGCAGTGTGCGGTGAGCAGCAGTGTGCTGTGTGCAGCAGTGTGTGGCGTGCAGCAGTGTGTGGCGTGCAGTGGCATGCAGCAGTGTGCGGCATGCAGCAGTGTGCGGCATGCAGCAGTGTGTGACATGCAGCAGTGTGTGGCGTGCAGCAGTGTGTGGCTTGCAGCGGCATGCAGCAGTGTGTGGCATGCAGCAGTGTGTGGCGTGCAGCAGTGTGTGGCATGCAGCAGTGTGCGGCATGCAGCAGTGTGTGCCATGCAGCAGTGTGTGGCGTGCAGCAGTGTGTGGCATGCATCAGTGTGTGGTGTGCAGCAGTGTTTTGTGTAGCAGTGTGCGGCGTGCAGCAGTGTGCGGCATGCAGCAGTGTGTGACATGCAGCAGTGTGCGGTGTGCAGCAGTGTGTGGCATGCAGCAGTGTGTGGCATGCAGCAGTGTGCAGCGTGCAGCAGTGTGTGGCATGCAGCAATGTGTGGCGTGCAGCAGTGTGTGGCGTGCAGCGGCATGCAGCAGTTTTTGGCATGCAGCAGTGTGTGGCATGCAGCAGTGTGTGGCGTGTAGCAGTGTGCGGCGTGCAGCAGTCTGCGGTGTGCAGCAGTGTGAGGCATGCAGCAGTGTGTGGTGTGCAGCAGTGTGTGGCGTGCAGCAGTGTGTGGCTTGCAGCGGCATGCAGCAGTGTGTGGCGTGCAGCAGTGTGTGGTGTGCAGCAGTGTGTGGCGTGCAGCAGTGTGTGGCTTGCAGCAGCATGCAGCAGTGTGTGGCATGCAGCAGTGTGTGGCGTACAGCAGTGTGTGGCGTGTAGCAGTGTGCGGCGTGCAGCAGTGTGCAGCAGTCTGCGGCGTGCAGCAGTGTGTGCTGTGCAGCAGTGTTTCATATAGCATCGTGCGATGTGTAGCAGTGTGCGGTGTGCAGCAGTGTGTGGCGTGCAGCAGTGTGTGGCATGCAGCAGTGTGTGGTGTGCAGCAATATGCGGCATGCAGCAGTGTGTGGTGTGCAGCAGTCTTTGGCGTGCAGCAGTGTGTGGCATGCAGCGGCATGCAGCAGTGTGTGGCGTGCAGCAGTGTGAGGCGTGCAGCAGTGTGCAGCATGCAGCAGTGTGCGGCGTGCAGCAGTGTGGGACGTGCAGCAGCATGCAGCAGTGTGTGGCATGCAGCAGTGTGTGGCGTGCAGCAGTGTGCGGCATGCAGCAGTGTGTGGCGTGCAGCAGTTTGTGGCGTGCAGGGGCATGCAGCAGTGTGTGGCATGCAGCAGTGTGTGGTGTGCAGCAGTGTGTTGCGTGCAGCGGCATGCAGCAGTGTGTGGCATGCAGCAGTGTGTGGTGTGCAGCAGTGTGTGGCATGCAGCAGTGTGTGGCATGCAGCAGTGTGTGCCATGCAGCAGTGTGTGGCGTGCAGCAGTGTGTGGCATGCATCAGTGTGTGGTGTGCAGCAGTGTTTCGTGTAGCAGTGTACGGCGTGCAGCAGTGTGCGGCATGCAGCAGTGTGCGGCATGCAGCAGTGTGCGGTGTGCAGCAGTGTGTGGCATGCAGCAGTGTGCGGCGTGCAGTGGCATGCAGCAGTGTGTGGTGTGCAGCAGCGTGTGGCGTGCAGCAGTGTGTGGCATGCATCAGTGTGTGGTGTGCAGCAGTGTTTCGTGTAGCAGTGTGCGGCGTGCAGCAGTGTGTGGCATGCAGCAGTGTGTGACATGCAGCAGTGTGTGGCGTGCAGCAGTGTGTGGCTTGCAGCGGCATGCAGCAGTGTGTGGCATGCAGCAGTGTGTGGCGTGCAGCAGTGTGTGGCATGCAGCAGTGTGCGGCATGCAGCAGTGTGCTGTGTGCAGCAGTGTGTGGCGTGCAGCAGTGTGTGGCGTGCAGTGGCATGCAGCAGTGTGTGGTGTGCAGCAGTGTGTGGCGTGCAGCAGAGTGTGGCATGCATCAGTGTGTGGTGTGCAGCAGTGTTTCGTGTAGCAGTGTGCGGCGTGCAGCAGTGTGCGGCATGCAGCAGTGTGTGACATGCAGCAGTGTGTGGCGTGCAGCAGTGTGTGGCTTGCAGCGGCATGCAGCAGTGTGTGGCATGCAGCAGTGTGTGGCGTGCAGCAGTGTGTGGCATGCAGCAGTGTGCGGCATGCAGCAGTGTGTGCCATGCAGCAGTGTGTGGCGTGCAGCAGTGTGTGGCATGCATCAGTGTGTGGTGTGCAGCAGTGTTTCGTGTAGCAGTGTACGGCGTGCAGCAGTGTGCGGCATGCAGCAGTGTGCGACATGCAGCAGTGTGCGGTGTGCAGCAGTGTGTGGCATGCAGCAGTGTGCGGCGTGCAGCAGTGTGCGGCATGCAGCAGTGTGCTGCGTGCAGCAGTGTGTGGCATGCAGCAGTGTGTGGCGTGCAGCAGTGTGTGGCGTGCAGCGGCATGCAGCAGTTTTTGGCATGCAGCAGTGTGTGGCATGCAGCAGTGTGTGGCGTGTAGCAGTCTGTGGCATGCAGCAGTCTGCGGTGTGCAGCAGTGTGAGGCATGCAGCAGTGTGCGGCGTGCAGCAGTGTGTGGCGTGCAGCAGTGTGTGGCGTGCCGCAGTGTGTGGCATGCAACAGTGTTTTGTGTAGCAGTGTGCGGTGTGCAGCAGGGTGTGGCATGCAGCAGTGTGCTGCGTGCAGCAGTGTGTGGCGTGCAGCAGTGTGTGGAGTGCAGCAGCATGCAGCAGTGTGTGGTGTGCAGCAGTGTGCTGCGTGCAGCAGTGTGTGACGTGCAGCAGTGTGTGGCGTGCAGCAGTGTGTGGCGTGCAGCGGGATGCAGCAGTGTGTGGTGTGCAGCAGTGTGTGGCGTGCAGCAGTGTGTGGCATGCATCAGTGTGTGGTGTGCAGCAGTGTTTCGTGTAGCAGTGTACGGCGTGCAGCAGTGTGCGGCATGCAGCAGTGTGCGACATGCAGCAGTGTGCGGTGTGCAGCAGTGTGTGGCATGCAGCAGTGTGCGGCATGCAGCAGTGCATGGCGTGCAGCAGTGTGTGGCATGCAGCAGTGTGTGTCGTGTAGCAGTGTGCGGCGTGCAGCAGTGTGTGGCGTGCAGCAGTGTTTTGTGTAGCATTGTGCGGCGTGCAGCAATGTTTCGTGTAGCAGTGTGGGGCGTGCAGCAGTGTTTGGCGTGCAGCAGTGTGCGGTGAGCAGCAGTGTGCTGTGTGCAGCAGTGTGTGGCGTGCAGCAGTGTGTGGCGTGCAGTGGCATGCAGCAGTGTGCGGCGTGCAGCAGTGTGCGGCATGCAGCAGTGTGTGACATGCAGCAGTGTGTGGCGTGCAGCAATGTGTGGCTTGCAGCGGCATGCAGCAGTGTGTGGCATGCAGCAGTGTGTGGCGTGCAGCAGTGTGTGGCATGCAGCAGTGTGCGGCATGCAGGAGTGTGTGCCATGCAGCAGTGTGTGGCGTGCAGCAGTGTGTGGCATGCATCAGTGTGTGGTGTGCAGCAGTGTTTCGTGTAGCAGTGTGCGGCGTGCAGCAGTGTGCGGCATGCAGCAGTGTGTGACATGCAGCAGTGTGTGGTGTGCAGCAGTGTGTGGCGTGCAGCAGTGTGTGGCATGCAGCCGTGTGTGGCGTGCAGCAGTGTGCGGCATGCAGCAGTGTGCTGCGTGCAGCAGTGTGTGGCATGCAGCAGTGTGTGGCGTGCAGCAGTGTGTGGCGTGCAGCGGCATGCAGCAGTTTTTGGCATGCAGCAGTGTGTGGCATGCAGCAGTGTGTGGCGTGTAGCAGTGTGCGGCGTGCAGCAGTCTGCGGTGTGCAGCAGTGTGAGGCATGCTGTAGTGTGCGGTGTGCAGCAGTGTGTGGCGTGCAGCAGTGTGTGGCTTGCAGCGGCATGCAGCAGTGTGTGGCGTGCAGCAGTGTGCGGCGTGCAGCAGTCTGCGGTGTGCAGCAGTGTGAGGCATGCAGCAGTGTGTGGCTTGCAGCGGCATGCAGCAGTGTGTGGCGTGCAGCAGTGTGTGGCGTGTAGCAGTGTGCGGCGTGCAGCAGTCTGCGGTGTGCAGCAGTGTGAGCCGTGCAGCAGTGTGTGGCTTGCAGCGGCATGCAGCAGTGTGTGGCGTGCAGGAGTGTGTGGCGTGTAGCAGTGTGCGGCGTGTAGCAGTGTGCCGCATGCAGCAGTTTGTGGCGTGCAGCAGTGTGTGGCTTGCAGCGGCATGCAGCAGTGTGTGGCGTGCAGCAGTGTGTGGCGTGCAGCAGTGTGTGGCGTGCAGCAGTGTGTGGCTTGCAGCAGCATGCAGCAGTGTGTGGCATGCAGCAGTGTGTGGCGTACAGCAGTGTGTGGCGTGTAGCAGTGTGCGGCATGCAGCAGTGTGCAGCAGTCTGCGGCGTGCAGCAGTGTGTGCTGTGCAGCAGTGTTTTGTATAGCATTGTGCGGTGTGTAGCAGTGTGCGGTGTGCAGCAGTGTGTGGTGTGCAGCAGTGTGTGGCATGCAGCAGTGTGTGGCATGCAGCAATGTGCGGCGTGCAGCAGTGTGTGGCGTGCAGCAGTCTTTGGCGTGCAGCAGTGTGTGGCGTGCAGCGGCATGCAGCAGTGTGTGGCATGCAGCAGTGTGTGGCGTGCAGCAGTGTGCGGCATGCAGCAGTGTGTGGCATGCAGCATTGTGAGGCGTGCAGCAGTGTGCGGCGTGCAGCAGTGTGTGGCGTGCAGCAGTGTTTTGTGTAGCATTGTGCGGCGTGCAGCAGTGTTTCGTGTAGCAGTGTGTGGCGTGCAGCAGTGTTTGGCGTGCAGCAGTCTGCGGTGAGCAGCAGTGTGCTGTGTGCAGCAGTGTGTGGCGTGCAGCAGTGTGTGGCGTGCAGTGGCATGCAGCAGTGTGTGGTGTGCAGCAGTGTGTGGCATGCAGCAGAGTGCGGCATGCAGCAGTGTGTGCCATGCAGCAGTGTGTTGCGTGCAGCAGTGTGTGGCATGCATCAGTGTGTGGTGTGCAGCAGTGTTTCGTGTAGCAGTGTGCGGCGTGCAGCAGTGTGCGGCATGCAGCAGTGTGTGGCGTACAGCAGTGTGTGGCGTGTAGCAGTGTGCGGCGTGCAGCAGTGTGCAGCAGTCTGCGGTGTGCAGCAGTGTGTGCTGTGCAGCAGTGTTTTGTATAGCATCGTGCGGTGTGTAGCAGTGTGCGGTGTGCAGCAGTGTGTGGCGTGCAGCAGTGTGTGACATGCAGCAGTGTGTGGTGTGCAGCAATGTGCGGCGTGCAGCAGTGTGTGGCGTGCAGCAGTCTTTGGCGTGCAGCAGTGTGTGGCGTGCAGCGGCATGCAGCAGTGTGTGGCGTGCAGCAGTGTGCGGCGTGCAGCAGTGTGCGGCATGCAGCAGTGTGCGGCGTGCAGCATTGTGAGGCGTGCAGCAGTGTGCGGCGTGCAGCAGTGTGTGGCGTGCAGCAGTGTTTTGTGTAGCATTGTGCGGCGTGCAGCAATGTTTCGTGTAGCAGTGTGTGGCGTGCAGCAGTGTTTGGCATGCAGCAGTGTGTGGTGAGCAGCAGTGTGCTGTGTGCAGCAGTGTGTAGCGTGCAGCAGTGTGTGGCATGCATTGGCATGCAGCAGTGTGTGGTGTGCAGCAGTGTGTGGCGTGCAGCAGTGTGTGGCATGCATCAGTGTGTGGTGTGCAGCAGTGTTTCGTGTAGCAGTGTGCGGCGTGCAGCAGTGTGCGGCATGCAGCAGTGTGTGACATGCAGCAGTGTGTGGCGTGCAGCAGTGTGTGGCTTGCAGCGGCATGCAGCAGTGTGTGGCATGCAGCAGTGTGTGGCGTGCAGCAGTGTGTGGCATGCAGCAGTGTGCGGCATGCAGCAGTGTGTGCCATGCAGCAGTGTGTGGCGTGCAGCAGTGTGTGGCATGCATCAGTGTGTGGTGTGCAGCAGTGTTTCGTGTAGCAGTGTACGGCGTGCAGCAGTGTGCAGCATGCAGCAGTGTGCGACATGCAGCAGTGTGCGGTGTGCAGCAGTGTGTGGCATGCAGCAGTGTGCGGCGTGCAGCAGTGTGCGGCATGCAGCAGTGTGCTGCGTGCAGCAGTGTGTGGCATGCAGCAGTGTGTGGCGTGCAGCAGTGTGTGGTGTGCAGCGGCATGCAGCAGTTTTTGGCATGCAGCAGTGTGTGGCATGCAGCAGTGTGTGGCGTGTAGCAGTCTGCGGCGTGCAGCAGTCTGCAGTGTGCAGCAGTGTGAGGCATGCAGCAGTGTGCGGCGTGCAGCAGTGTGTGGCGTGCAGCAGTGTGTGGCGTGCCGCAGTGTGTGGCATGCAACAGTGTTTTGTGTAGCAGTGTGCGGTGTGCAGCAGGGTGTGGCATGCAGCAGTGTGCTGCGTGCAGCAGTGTGTGGCGTGCAGCAGTGTGTGGAGTGCAGCGGCATGCAGCAGTGTGTGGTGTGCAGCAGTGTGCTGCATGCAGCAGTGTGTGACGTGCAGCAGTGTGTGGTGTGCAGCAGTGTGTGGCGTGCAGCGGCATGCAGCAGTTTGTGGTATGCAGCAGTGTGTGGCATGCAGCAGTGTGCGGCATGCAGCAGTGTGTGCCATGCAGCAGTGTGTGGCGTGCAGCAGTGTGTGGCATGCATCAGTGTTTGGTATGCAGCAGTGTTTCGTGTAGCAGTGTACGGCGTGCAGCAGTGTGCGGCATGCAGCAGTGTGCGACATGCAGCAGTGTGCGGTGTGCAGCAGTGTGTGGCATACAGCAGTGTGCGGCGTGCAGCAGTGTGCGGCATGCAGCAGTGTATGGCGTGCAGCAGTGTGTGGCATGCAGCAGTGTGTGGCGTGTAGAAGTGTGCGGCGTGCAGCAGTGTGTGGCGTGCAGCAGTGTTTTGTGTAGCATTGTGCGGCGTGCAGCAATGTTTCGTGTAGAAGTGTGTGGCGTACAGCAGTGTTTGGCGTGCAGCAGTGTGCGGTGAGCAGCAGTGTGCTGTGTGCAGCAGTGTGTGGCGTGCAGCAGTGTGTGGCGTGCAGTGGCATGCAGCAGTGTGCGGCGTGCAGCAGTGTGCGGCATGCAGCAGTGTGTGACATGCAGCAGTGTGTGGCGTGCAGCAGTGTGTGGCTTGCAGCGGCATGCAGCAGTGTGTGTCATGCAGCAGTGTGTGGCGTGCAGCAGTGTGTGGCATGCAGCAGTGTGCGGCATGCAGCAGTGTGTGCCATGCAGCAGTGTGTGGTGTGCAGCAGTGTGTGGCATGCATCAGTGTGTGGTGTGCAGCAGTGTTTCGTGTAGCAGTGTGCGGCGTGCAGCAGTGTGCGGCATGCAGCAGTGTGTGACATGCAGCAGTGTGCGGTGTGCAGCAGTGTGTGGCGTGCAGCAGTGTGTGGCATGCAGTAGTGTGCGGAGTGCAGCAGTGTGCGGCATGCAGCAGTGTGCTGCGTGCAGCAGTGTGTGGCATGCAGCAGTGTGTGGCGTGCAGCAGTGTGTGGCATGCAGCAGTTTTTGGCATGCAGCAGTGTGTGGCATGCAGCAGTGTGTGGCGTGTAGCAGTGTGCGGCGTGCAGCAGTCTGCGGTGTGCAGCAGTGTGAGGCATGCAGCAGTGTGCGGTGTGCAGCAGTGTGTGGTGTGCAGCGGCGTGCAGCAGTGTGTGGCATGCAGCAGTGTGTGGCGTGCAGCAGTGTGCGGCATGCAGCAGTGTGTGGCGTGCAGCAGTGTGTGGCGTGCAGCAGTGTGTGGCGTGCCGCAGTGTGTGGCATGCAACAGTGTTTTGTGTAGCAGTGTGCGGTGTGCAGCAGTGTGTGGCATGCAGCAGTGTGCTGCGTGCAGCAGTGTGTGGCGTGCAGCAGTGTGTGGAGTGCAGCGGCATGCAGCAGTGTGTGGTGTGCAGCAGTGTGCTGCGTGCAGCAGTGTGTGACGTGCAGCAGTGTGTGGCGTGCAGCAGTGTGTGGCGTGCAGCGGCATGCAGCAGTTTGTGGTGTGCAGCAGTGTGTGGCGTGCAGCAGTGTGTGGCGTGTAGCAGTGTGCGGTGTGCAGCAGTCTGCGGTGTGCAGCAGTGTGAGGCGTGCAGCAGTGTGTGGCTTGCAGCGGCATGCAGCAGTGTGTGGCGTGCAGCAGTGTGTGGCATGTAGCAGTGTGCGGCGTGCAGCAGTCTGCGGTGTGCAGCAGTGTGAGGCGTGCAGCAGTGTGTGGCTTGCAGCGGCATGCAGCAGTGTGTGGCGTGTAGCAGTGTGCGGCGTGTAGCAGTGTGCGGCATGCAGCAGTGTGTGGCGTGCAGCAGTCTGCGGTGTGCAGCAGTGTGAGGCGTGCAGCAGTGTGTGGCTTGCAGCGGCATGCAGCAGTGTGTGGCGTGTAGCAGTGTGTGGCGTGTAGCAGTGTGCGGCGTGTAGCAGTGTGCGGCATGCAGCAGTGTGTGGCGTGCAGCAGTATGTGGCTTGCAGCGGCGTGCATCAGTGTGTGCTGTGCAGCAGTGTTTTGTATAGCATCGTGCGGTGTGTAGCAGTGTGCGGTGTGCAGCAGTGTGTGGCGTGCAGCAGTGTGTGACATGCAGCAGTGTGTGGTGTGCAGCAATGTGCGGCATGCAGCAGTGTGTGGCGTGCAGCAGTCTTTGGCGTGCAGCAGTGTGTGGCGTGCAGCGGCATGCAGCAGTGTGTGGCGTGCAGCAGTGTGCGGCGTGCAGCAGTGTGCGGCATGCAGCAGTGTGCGGCGTGCAGCATTGTGAGGCGTGCAGCAGTGTGCGGCGTGCAGCAGTGTGTGGCGTGCAGCAGTGTTTTGTGTAGCATTGTGCGGCGTGCAGCAATGTTTCGTGTAGCAGTGTGTGGCGTGCAGCAGTGTTTGGCATGCAGCAGTGTGTGGTGAGCAGCAGTGTGCTGTGTGCAGCAGTGTGTGGCGTGCAGCAGTGTGTGGCATGCAGTGGCATGCAGCAGTGTGTGGTGTGCAGCAGTGTGTGGCGTGCAGCAGTGTGTGGCATGCATCAGTGTGTGGTGTGCAGCAGTGTTTCGTGTAGCAGTGTGCGGCGTGCAGCAGTGTGCGGCATGCAGCAGTGTGTGACATGCAGCAGTGTGTGGCGTGCAGCAGTGTGTGGCTTGCAGCGGCATGCAGCAGTGTGTGGCATGCAGCAGTGTGTGGCGTGCAGCAGTGTGTGGCATGCAGCAGTGTGCGGCATGCAGCAGTGTGTGCCATGCAGCAGTGTGTGGCGTGCAGCAGTGTGTGGCATGCATCAGTGTGTGGTGTGCAGCAGTGTTTCGTGTAGCAGTGTACGGCGTGCAGCAGTGTGCGGCATGCAGCAGTGTGCGACATGCAGCAGTGTGCGGTGTGCAGCAGTGTGTGGCATGCAGCAGTGTGCGGCGTGCAGCAGTGTGCGGCATGCAGCAGTGCATGGCATGCAGCAGTGTGTGGCATGCAGCAGTGTGTGGCGTGTAGCAGTGTGCGGCGTGCAGCAGTGTGTGGCGTGCAGCAGTGTTTTGTGTAGCATTGTGCGGCGTGCAGCAATGTTTTGTGCAGCAGTGTGTGGCGTGCAGTGGCATGCAGCAGTGTGTGGCATGCAGCAGTGTGTGGCATGCATCAGTGTGTGGTGTGCAGCAGTGTTTTGTGTAGCAGTGTGCGGCGTGCAGCAGTGTGTGGCATGCAGCAGTGTGTGACATGCAGCAGTGTGTGGCGTGCAGCAGTGTGTGGCTTGCAGTGGCATGCAGCAGTGTGTGGCATGCAGCAGTGTGTGGCGTGCAGCAGTGTGTGGCATGCAGCAGTGTGCGGCATGCAGCAGTGTGTGCCATGCAGCAGTGTGTGGCGTGCAGCAGTGTGTGGCATGCATCAGTGTGTGGTGTGCAGCAGTGTTTCGTGTAGCAGTGTGCGGCGTGCAGCAGTGTGCGGCATGCAGCAGTGTGCGACATGCAGCAGTGTGCGGTGTGCAGCAGTGTGTGGCATGCAGCTGTGTAGGAAGGTGGATATCTGACTATGGTTACCCCCAAATTTTTGCCTAGTGTCTAGCTGGTTTTTCGACTTAGTTGGCCTGAGATCCTGCCATTCAGGATCTCAGCCTGGCTGTTCTCTCTTTAAAATGGACTCCATGTACCCTAGGTACATACCCAATTGGTTAGATCACCCTGTGAGCCCCTGTACCAGTGTACACTAGGTACCCAGGGCATTGGTGTATCTAAGGCCTACCAGGGGCTGAAGCATGTATTATGCCACCCCTGGCCTGGCCTAACAAATTTGACACAACTGGCTGATCCCTCAGCTGGGGTAAGTTGGTGTAACCACCTCTTACTTAGGTGTAGTATACCTATACCTAACCTTAAATGGGACACATGTTAACCTATAAGTCACTCCTATGGCAGGCCTTAACAATCCTGAAGGCAGAGTGCTTGGTTCCATGTGAGATGGTGCTCTGGCATGAGCTGAGCCTGTCTGCAGTGGTCGGAACAACTTCCTTCTACTGTTTCCAGATATCGTCATACCATATACTCTTAAGTGCATTATGAACCTCGCGGTTAAATGCTATCTTTGGTTTGGCTTTATCAAAACATGTCGAGTAAGGTGTCATACGAATTGGAATACTAACCCCTCGCCAATTCTGGCGACGGGGTTAGCATTCCACCCTTCTAGAGGGACACGACATGTACAGTACCTGAAACCCGGGTAAAATCAGACATAGCCTCAGCTCCACAAAATGGATGCTGCCACCACAGACACAAGTCTGCCCTCCTGCTGCTGGGAGTCCTTCCAGCTTGGGAGGTGTGGACAAAGGGTTTCCTGCCAGGGGAGGTGCGTGCACCACCCCAGACAGGATTTTGTGTATTGGTCAGGTAGGGCTTGAAAGAAACCAGACATGCCTGTGGCTCACAAGGAGCCTCGGTGCATATGCCAGTTCAAACCGGTCCTGGGGCACACCAGACCCGGGCCTGGGGCGAGCTGGACAAAGGATTGGGGGTGTAACCACCCCCCTTCCTGGTCCCACCCTTAGGGAGGGACCTAGCAGGTAGTCCGGCCCCTAGAATCCGCTTAAAGGTAGGAGCTGTGTCCTAAGACTTCAGACATCCTGGAATAAACTTGAAACTAAGAAGAAGACGGGAACTTCGACATTCTGCTGCACAGAAGACTGAAGAAAATCTCCCCTGTGGTCAGGGAGTGACCACCTTGCTAACGCAAGCACCATCCAGCGAATCACCGTCTGCTTTGCCGCCGCCTCCCGCCGGAGCCCGAGCCCAGAGACTGACAAGACCTGGACCTCCAGACCTCTCACCGCCCGATCCACAGTCCCTGAAAAGAGGAGACCCGTGGAGGCACCGAGACACGTGGAGCCAGCCATCTTGGAACGACTACGACAAGCTGACAAGTGCAACAACCGAGGCTCCCTCCATGTTGTACTTTGGGATCTGAGAAGCCCAACCCCCGAGCAGCATCTGCACCAAAGGTGAGCCCTCCAGCATCTCCACGATCTGCGTGGGGCCCTTCTGCATTTTGCCACTCGACGCGCCTAACCGGTTGCTGGCCCGCTGGCTAGTGGCCATCTTGGCGATGAACTCTACAAAATACACTGCTGGTCTGGTTGCTCCAGACTGGCCCTTGCTCCCCTCCAAAGGAGCAATCCCTCTGACCTCGCTGGTCAGAACCAACAGCTGATTTCCGAATCCTCCTACAATTGCTTTTGCCAAGGCTTGTTTGCTTCGATCAAGTCGCCGACACCGCCGACAGCGAGAGCCTGCGTGGGACAGCTCGTGAGCCGACTCCTGGACGTCGTCGACCTTCAGGGACCACGTGGCTGCGGAGACAAGCTACCCCTCATCACCTGTTTGCACCCGACATCGCCTGGTACCCACCTGGTGCCACGCTGGTCACTGGCTAGTGACTGTGAACACTGTCCCCTCTGCTTACAGGTCTTCAACATCTCCGATCCACTCTTGGATCCACTGCATCTCTCCCGGACCGACCGCCTGCAGCATCTTTGTCTTCAAGCTCCACGGAACAGATAGAAGAAACCCGACGCACTTCGAGGCCTATGCACCCGCTTCCTGTGGGTGAGGTAAAGCTGGCACACCTGTGCCCAAGTGTAGTATTACATCTCTAGTGCCTGTGTTCCAAATCTTGAGTTCCTAGTCCATCCGGAAGATCCTCTTTGCAGTAACTTTGTACTTTTTATGCACCCATTGAAACCTATGGGAGCACGCGTGTGACTATTTGCTCTGCACACGCCACCCGTGGACCTCCTGGTCACTAACTGACGTTAGCTCCTTGTAGGCCCAGCGATTCTAGAGGCCCTAGGCCTTTTCCCTTTTCTGTTCGTGGTACTTATACCACTATTTTAGTATATGGTTTGAGTGGCCACCAGGGCCTATCCATATAACGTGCAACTTCTGTGTATTCTGTGATAATCTTGTTTGACGATTTGTGCTCCTGTGCTCATAAAGAGACTAGGGGTTACTTTGAGAAATAAATACATATATATTTTGCATATATATCTGTGTGGTGTCCTTTCATTGGTATAAAAGGGGGTTACATTTGGTAAAACAGCTGGCTTAACACGCTTCACGAGTTTAGCCTCAAAGACTGCTTAGCCTACGCTACCACTAGGGCAGCTAGTCCGAAAAGGTTGACTTACAACCACACCATAAGGGTTGCTTGGCATGGTACAAGGTGATCACTTTAACTAGTGAGCATCATATACCAGGCCAACTTCTCACATTGGTGAGCAGCGGTTGGATTTGAGCTTGCTGTGTTTTACCATTGTAATCTCTTGGTTACCAATTGAAAGATCACATAGGTACCTGTAGGTACATATAAAACAAGATTAGATATACATAAGTTCTACTGAACTTAGTTGTTGTAGAGCAAAGGGAGTAGCACACCCTGACTACAACTACTAGATAGGTTTAGTAGGTAAACCCAAGTGTAGGTAGATTGCAACACATCCACCCACACTTAAGAGCAATGGCCGGGGCAGAGGGGTCCACTGTACCCATCTCTGTTGAGAGTGACCCCCAGAGGGCAACATCCAGCTTTGCTACCCTTAATCAGAATGAGCTCAGGCATTTGGCAACTCTTAGAGGCCTTAAACAGCCCAAGAACCCAAACTCTGCTGAGCTCAGAGAGCTCTTACAGAATGATGAGAATCAGAGAGCACTCAAGAAAGCTTCCCAGTTAGCCCCCTTAGGGTCAGGAACAGGAGGCCCCCCTTCTGAAGATACTACAGAGGTACCCAGTTCCAATAGCCATCCCTTAGATGAGAACCATACTACAGGGGAGGAAAGTGGTGAGGATACAGAAAGTAGTGATGATGAAGGGAGAACTAGCCCAGTGCCAAGTATTATACTTGGCCCAGCTAAACTAAGGCTATTGGGGACTGACAATGGGTTCACCCCATTGGATCTCCCCAGTGGACTTAACACAGGGCTTGGGAGGCAAAGGAATCGCTCAGGTGACTCCAATGCTTCTCATGGCTCTAGAGGCTCTCAAGGTCACTCCAGGAAAAGGATGACCACCCCTCAGAGGAGGGAACATGAGGCCAGAATGCAGGAAGCCCAGCTGAGGATCAGGAAGCAGGAGCTAGAAGTAGCCCTGATGGAAGAAAAACTGAACAAGGCTAGGCAACCTAGAGAGAGTGGGTCTATACCCACTGGTGGCAGCATTGTCCCTAAGGACAAAGATAGGGTCTTTGACAATAGGAACCTGTCTAAGGTTGTGCCCCCCTACAAAAGTGGGGATGACATCCACAAATGGATAACTGCTCTTGAGAGAGCCTGCAAAGTACAGCAGGTTCCTGAAGACCAGTGGGCAGCAATCCTCTGGCTCTCCTTTGAAGGAAGAGGCAGAGACAGACTCCTCACTGTTAGAGAAGAGGATGTCAGAAACTACAGAGTCCTGAAGAGTGTTCTGGTAGATGGGTTAGGCTTAACCACTGAACAGTACAGGTTAATGTTCAGAGACACCCAAAAGACACAGACTCAGGACTGGTCTGAATATGTTGAATGTGCCACTAAGGCTTTGGAGGGTTGGTTGCTGGGAAGTAAGGTATCTGATTATACAGGATTGTACAATTTGATGATGAGAGAACAGATTTTAAGTAACTGTCAAAACCAGCTCCTCCATCAACACCTGGTAGACTCAGATTTGACCTCTCCCCAAGAATTGGGAAAGAGGGCAGATAAATGGGTCAGGACCAGGATCAGGCCTAAGAATCAGGGTGGTGACCAAAAGAAAGATACCACCAAACCTCAAGAGAAGGGAGGGGATAAGGCAAAAGAGAAATCTTCCTCAGGGCCCCAAAACTCCACACAGGGTGGTGGGTCCCAAGCTCCCTCCTCTACCACAGGTAAAAAGCCTTACTGCCATGAGTGTAAAACTCCTGGGCATTGGAAAACTGACAGCAGTTGCCCAAGGGCTACAAACAAAACTGTTCCTCCAATTACTCCTGTCACACCACCTATTACTGTCAGCAGTAATCCCCCAGGTGGTGGGAGTGCCCCCAAAAATGTGGGTGGGTTTACTTGGGGAACACAGGGGGACCCTGGCTTAGCCAATTCCCCTGCAGCAGATACTCTTGTCTGTGATGGTGGCATGGGGTTTGCCAACTTCACTGCCTGTCCCAACACTTTGGGTAGGTACAGACAGGAGCCCTACATCAATGGTACAAAAGCTGAGGCCTACAGAGACACTGGAGCTAGCATCACAATGGTGGCCCATTGGCTAGTTCCCTCTGAGCAGCTTTTGCCTGGTTTCTCCTACCAGGTGACTAACATTGATGGCAAACAGAACAGTCATCCCATGGCAGAGGTATGTCTCAGCTGGGGAGGGGTCACTGGCCCTAAAAGGGTAGCAGTGTCCCCAACCTTGCCTGTAGACTGCTTACTGGGGAATGACTTAGAACTCTCAGCCTGGGCTGGAGTTGAACAAGACACCCATTCTAAAATGGTAGGCCTGTCACAAAAGGGTAGGGGGGTTGTGCCATTCACAACCCCTGTCCAAATAGATTTCCTCCCTGAAAAGGTTGGAAGGGCAGTGGTAGCCACAGCCCAGGCACAGACAGACTTCCCAGTAGAGACTGGCAGAGCTGTGACAGTCACAGCTCAAACACAAACTGAGTGCCCCCCTGAAAAGGTTGGCAAGGCTGTAATGGTCTCAGCCTATACTCAGACTGACATAGGTGTAGTGTGAGAAGTTGGCCTGGTATATGATGCTCACTAGTTAAAGTGATCACCTTGTACCATGCCAAGCAACCCTTATGGTGTGGTTGTAAGTCAACCTTTTCGGACTAGCTGCCCTAGTGGTAGCGTAGGCTAAGCAGTCTTTGAGGCTAAACTCGTGAAACGTGTTAAGCCAGCTGTTTTACCTAATGCAACCCCCTTTTATACCAATGAAAGGACACCACACAGATATATATTCAAAATATATATGTATTTATTTCTCAAAGTAACCCCTAGTCTCTTTATGAGCACAGGAGCACAAATCGTCAAACAAGATTATCACAGAATACACAGAAGTTGCACGTTATATGGATAGGCCCTGGTGGCCACTCAAACCATATACTAAAATAGTGGTACAAGTACCACGAACAGAAAAGGGAAAAGGCCTAGGGCCTCTAGAATCGCTGGGCCTACAAGGAGCTAACGTCAGTTAGTGACCAGGAGGTCCACGGGTGGCGTGTGCAGAGCAAATAGTCACACGCGTGCTCCCATAGGTTTCAATGGGTGCGTAAAAAGTACAAAGTTACTGCAAAGGAGATCTTCCGGGTTGACTAGGAACTTAAGATTTGGAACACAGGCACTAGAGATGTATTACTACACATGGGCACCGGAGTACCAGCTTTACCTCACCCACAGGAAGCGGGTGCATAGGCCTCAAAGTGCGTCGGGTTTCTTCTATCTGTTCCGTGGAGCTTGAAGACAAAGATGCTGCAGGCGGTCGGTCCGGGAGAGATGCAGTGGATCCAAGAGTGGATAAGAGATATTGAAGACCTGTAAGCAGAGGGGACAGTGTTCACAGTCACTAGCCAGTGACCAGCGTGGCACCAGGGGGGTACCAGGCGATGTCGGGTGCAAACAGGTGATGAGGGGTAGCTTGTCTCCGCAGCCACGTGGTCCCTGAAGGTCGACGACGTCCAGGAGTCGGCTCACGAGCTGTCCCACGCAGGCTCTCGCTGTCGGCGGTGTCGGCGACTTGATCGAAGCAAACAAGCCTTGGCAAAAGCAATCGCAGGAGGATTCGGAAATCAGCTGTTGGTTCTGACCAGCAATGTCAGAGGGATTGCTCCTTTGGAGGGGCGCAAGGGCCAGTCTGGAGCAACCAGACCAGCGGTGTTTGTTGTAGATTTCGTCGCCAAGATGGCCACTAGCCAGCGGGCCAGCAACCGGTTAGGCGCGTAGAGTGGCAAAATGCAGAAGGGCCCCACGCAGATCGTGGAGATGCTGGAGGGCTCACCTTTGGTGCAGATGCTGCTCGAGGGTTGGGCTTCTCAGGACCCAAAGCACAACTTGGAGGGAGCCTCGGTTGTTGCACTTGTCAGCTTGTCGTAGTCGTTCCAAGATGGCTGGCTCCACGTGTCTCGGTGCCTCCACGGGTCTCCTCTTTTCAGGGACTGTGGATCGGGCGGTGAGAGGTCTGGAGGTCCAGGTCTTGTCAGTCTCTGGGCTCGGGCTCCGGCGGGAGGCGGCGGCAAAGCAGACGGTGATTCGCTGGATGGTGCTTGCGTTAGCAAGGTGGTCACTCCCTGACCACAGGGGAGATTTTCTTCAGTCTTCTGTGCAGCAGAATGTCGAAGTTCCCGTCTTCTTCTTAGTTTCAAGTTGATTCCAGGATGTCTGAAGTCTTAGGACACAGCTCCTACCTTTAAGCGGATTCTAGGGGCCGGACTACCTGCTAGGTCCCTCCCTATGGGTGGGACCAGGAAGGGGGGTGGTTACACCCCCAATCCTTTGTCCAGCTCGCCCCAGGCCCGGGACTGGTGTGCCCCAGGACCGGTTTGAACTGGCATATGCACCGAGGCTCCTTGTGAGCCACAGGCATGTCTGGTTTCTTTCAAGCCCTACCTGACCAATACACAAAATCCTGTCTGGGGTGGTGCACGCACCTCCCCTGGCAGGAAACCCTTTGTCCACACCTCCCAAGCTGGAAGGACTCCCAGCAGCAGGAGGGCAGACTTGTGTCTGTGGTGGCAGCATCCATTTTGTGGAGCTGAGGCTATGTCTGATTTTACCCGGGTTTCAGGCACTGTACATGTCGTGTCCCTCTAGAAGGGTGGAATGCTAACCCCGTCGCCAGAATTGGCGAGGGGTTAGTATTCCAATTCGTATGACACCTTACTCGACATGTTTTGATAAAGCCAAACCAAAGATAGCATTTAACCGCGAGGTTCATAATGCACTTAAGAGTATATGGTATGACGATATCTGGAAACAGTAGAAGGAAGTTGTTCCGACCACTGCAGACAGGCTCAGCCCATGCCAGAGCACCATCTCACATGGAACCAAGCACTCTGCCTTCAGGATTGTTAAGGCCTGCCATAGGAGTGACTTATAGGTTACCAGGTGTCCCATTTAAGGTTAGGTATAGGTATACTACACCTAAGTAAGAGGTGATTACACCAACTTACCCCAGCTGAGTGATCAGCCAGTTGTGTCAGATTGTTAGGCCAAGCCTGGGGTGGCATAATACATGCTGCAGCCCTTGGCAGGCCTTGGGTACACCAATGCCCTGGGTACCTAGTGTACACTGGTACAGGGGCTGACAGGGTGATCCACTTCCAATTGGTTATGCACCTAGGGTGCATAGTTGTAATTTAGTAGAGAGAACAGCAGGCTGGGGGTCTGATTGGCAGGCCCACAGCCTCAATATGTCAAAAACCAGTGAAGCAAAAAGCAAAAATTTGGGGTGACCATAGGATAGCAGACCCTACTCTCCTACACAACCCCCCCCCAAACGCTGGGACATTAAACTAGCCTTGACCAGTCTCGTCTTCATGTCCTAAGTGGAAGTACCTGGAGAGACCATCTGCATTCCCATGGTCAGTACCTGGCCGGTGCTCCACTGTAAAGTCCATCCCCTGTAGGGAAATGGACCACCTAAGCAGTTTGGGGTTTTCACCCTTCATCTGATTTAGCCACAAGAGGGGCTTATGGTCGGTCTGAATCTTGAAGTGAGTGCCAAACAAATATGGCCTCAGCTTCTTCAGGGCCCACACCACAGCAAAGGCCTCCCTCTCAATAGCTGACCAATTCTTCTCTCTGGGGGTCAACCTTCTGCTAATAAAAGCAATGGGTTGGTCTTGACCATCTACATTAAGTTGTGACAGCACAGCTCCCACACCCAACTCAGAAGCATCTGTTTGGACAATAAACTCTTTGGAGTAGTCAGGACTTTTCAGGATAGGTGCAGAGCACATGGCCTCCTTCAGGTCATCAAATGCCTTTTGACAGCTTACTGTCCACTGAACCTTTTTGGGCATCTTCTTGGATGTCAGATCATTAAGAGGAGTCACAATGGACCCATAGTTCTTAACAAACTTCCTGTAATACCCAGTCAAGCCCAAGAAAGCTCGAACTTGAGTCTGGGTGGTTGGAGGGGACCAGTCCTTGATGGATTGTATCTTACTCTCCAGTGGTTGAACTTGGCCTCCACCTACAAGGTGGCCCAAATATACAACCTTACTCTGCCCTATCTGGCACTTAGTAGCCTTGATAGTGAGGCCTGCCCTCTGCAGGGCCTCAAGAGCCTTCTTCAGGTGGATCAGGTGATCCTCCCAGGTGGAGCTAAAGACAGCAATGTCATCAAGATATGCTGCACAAAAGTCATCCAACCCAGTAAGGACTTGGTTCACCAGCCTTTGGAAGGTGGCAGGTGCATTCTTCAGACCAAAGGGCATCACCACAAACTGATAATGCCCACCTGGGGTTGAGAATGCTGTTTTGGCCTTAGACTCCTCAGCTAATCTGATTTGCCAATAGCCAGCTGTCAAGTCAAATGTGCTCAAAAACTTGGCAGAAGCTAGTTTGTCTATGAGCTCATCTGCCCTTGGAATAGGGTGTGCATCTGTCCTGGTGACAGCATTGAGTCCTCTGTAATCCACACAGAACCTCATCTCTCTCTTGCCATCTTTGGTGTGAGGTTTGGGGACCAGAACCACTGGGCTAGCCCAGGGGCTCTCTGAGGGTTCAATGACACCTAATTCCAGCATTTTATGTACCTCAGCCTTTATACAGTCCCTGACGTGGTCAGGTTGTCTGTAAAGTTTGTTCTTTACAGGCAGACTGTCACCAGTGTCCACAACATGGGTACACCAGTCAGTTTGACTAGGTATCAAGGAAAACATATGTGAAAATGATTGTAGAACCTGTCTACATTCAGTCTGCTGATGGGCAGTGAGGTTGCCTCCAAGGGTCACTCCTTCAACTGAGCCATCTTCAGGGTTCTGAGACAACAGGTCTGGGAGAGGGTCACTCTCTTCCTCCTGTCCCTCATCTGTAGCCATGAGCAAGCCCATGTCTGCCCTGTCAACATATGCTTTAAGCCTGTTAACATGGAGTACCCTGTGGGGACTCCTGGGAGTTCCTAGGTCCACCAAGTAGGTGACCTCTCCCTTCTTTTCCAGGATTGTATGGGGTCCAGACCATTTGTCTTGGAGTGCTGCTGGGGCCACCGGCTCCAACACCCATACCTTCTGTCCTGGCTGATACTCAACCAAGACAGCCTTTTGGTCATGCCAAGCTTTCTGTAAGGCCTGGCTTGCCTCAAGGTTTTTAGATGCCTTCTCCATATACTCAGCCATCCTGGAGCGGAGACCAAGTACATAGTCCACTATGTCTAGCTTAGGCTTTTTGAGAGGTAACTCCCATCCTTCCTTCACCAAACACAGTGGGCCTCTCACAGGGTGCCCAAACAACAATTCAAAGGGGCTGTAGCCAACTCCTTTTTGTGGGACCTCTCTGTAAGCAAACAGAAGGCAGGGTAGAAGGATGTCCCATCTTCGCCTGAGCTTTTCAGGTAATCCTTTGATCATACCCTTTAGGGTCTTGTTGAATCTCTCAACAAGCCCATTGCATTGTGGGTGATAAGGGGTGGTGAACTTGTAGTTGACACCACATTCCTTCCACATAGCTGTCAAGTATCCTGACATAAAGTTGGTACCTCTGTCAGATACTACCTCCTTAGGAAACCCCACTCTGGAGAATACTCCCAGCAGGGCCCTGGCCACAACAGGTGCTGTAGTGGTCCTAAGGGGAATTGCCTCTGGATACCTGGTGGCATGATCCACTACCACCAGTATAAATCTGTGCCCAGATGCAGTGGGAGGATCCATGGGACCCACTATGTCTATTCCCACTCTTTCAAAGGGGACCCCCACCACAGGTAGTGGTATTAGGGGGGCCTTTGTTGTGCCACCTGATTTGCCACTGGCTTGGCAGGTGACACAGGAGCGACAAAACTCCTTTGTATCTTCATTCATATGAGGCCAGTGAAAGTGAGGGACAAGCCTGTCCCAGGTCTTGTTCTGGCCTAAGTGTCCTGCTAAAGGAATGTCATGGGCCAAGGTAAGAAGGAAGCCCCTAAATTGCAGAGGTATGACCAACCTCCTGGTAGCACCAGGCTTGGGGTCTCTAGCCTCTGAATAAAGGAGCCCTTCATCCCAATACACTTTATGGGTACCTTGAGCATTCCCAGCAGCCTCAGCAGCAGCCAGCTGTCTGAGGGGTTCAAGAGAGGGACAGGATAACTGAGCCTGCCTCAAGTCAGCCCTTGAAGGTCCCCCTGTCCCCAGAAACTCAACCTGATCAGGTTCAAGCTCTTCAGGGACAGTTCCTTCAGGGTCCTCTAGGTCAGCTTCCTGGGAAGGCTGATCATCACTCTGAGGCAGGGGGGAAGGCACAGCCTTGACCCTCCTGTTCTTCTTCTTGGTAGGTGCTTGGTCCATTGTTCCAGGATCCAAGACCTGAGGTTCAGTGAGGCACTTTTTGGCCTGTGACCTGGTCACAGCAAGGACATGTGATGATATACCTAACATCTCTGCATGAGTCCTGTACTCCACTTCTGACCATAGAGAACTCTCTAGGTCATTGCCCAACAAACATTCTACTGGGAGGTCTGCACTAACCACAACCCTTTTGAGGCCATTTACCCCTCCCCATGAGAAGTTAACAACTGCCACACTATGTGAAGTAGTGGCATTGCTGGCATTGGTCACCAGGTAGTTCTCACCTGGTATGTACTGTCCAGGGTCCACAAAGCCTGGTGTCACCATAGTGACACTGGCACATGTGTCCCTGTAGGCTTGAGCCACTCTGTCATTAATTAAAGGAGTCTGTCTGTACTTGCCCAGGTTACTGGGGCTCACAGTCAGGGACTGTGAGAAGTTGGCCTGGTATATGATGCTCACTAGTTAAAGTGATCACCTTGTACCATGCCAAGCAACCCCTATGGTGTGGTTGTAAGTCAACCTTTTTGGACTAGCTGCCCTAGTGGTAGCGTAGGCTAAGCAGTCTTTGAGGCTAAACTCGTGAAGCGTGTTAAGCCAGCTGTTTTACCAAATGTAACCCCCTTTTATACCAATGAAAGGACACCACACAGATATATATTCAAAATATATATGTATTTATTTCTCAAAGTAACCCCTAGTCTCTTTATGAGCACAGGAGCACAAATCGTCAAACAAGATTATCACAGAATACACAGAAGTTGCACTTTATATGGATAGGCCCTGGTGGCCACTCGAACCATATACTAAAATAGTGGTATAAGTACCACGAACAGAAAAGGGAAAAGGCCTAGGGCCTCTAGAATCGCTGGGCCTACAAGGAGCTAACGTCAGTTAGTGACCAGGAGGTCCACGGGTGGCGTGTGCAGAGCAAATAGTCACACGCGGGCTCCCATAGGTTTCAATGGGTGCGTAAAAAGTACAAAGTTACTGCAAAAGGAATCTTCCGGATGACCTAGGAACGTAAGATTTGGAACACAGGCACTAGAGATGTATTACTACACATGGGCACCGGAGTGCCAGCTTTACCTCACCCACAGGAAGCGGGTGCATAGGCCTCAAAGTGCGTCGGGTTTCTTCTATCTGTTCCGTTGAGCCTGGGACAAAGATGCTGCAGGCGGTCGGTCGGGAAGAGATGCAGTGGATCCAAGAGTGGATCGGAGATGTTGAAGACCTGTAAGCAGAGGGGACAGTGTTCACAGTCACTAGCCAGTGACCAGCGTGGCACCAGGTGGGTACCAGGCGATGTCGGGTGCAAACAGGTGATGAGGGGTAGCTTGTCTCCGCAGCCACGTGGTCCCTGAAGGTCGACGACGTCCAGGAGTCGGCTCACGAGCTGTCCCACGCAGGCTCTCGCTGTCGGCGGTGTCGGCGACTTGATCGAAGCAAACAAGCCTTGGCAAAAGCAATTGCAGGAGGATTCGGAAATCAGCTGTTGGTTCTGACCAGCAAGGTCAGAGGGATTGCTCCTTTGGAGGGGAGCAAGGGCCAGTCTGAAGCAACCAGACCAGCGGTGTTTGTCGTAGATTTCGTCGCCAAGATGGCCACTAGCCAGCGGGCCAGCAACCGGTTAGGCGCGTCGAGTGGCAAAATGCAGAAGGGCCCCACGCAGATCGTGGAGATGCTGGAGGGCTCACCTTTGGTGCAGATGCTGCTCGAGGGTTGGGCTTCTCAGGACCCAAAGCACAACTTGGAGGGAGCCTCGGTTGTTGCACTGGTCAGCTTGTCGTAGTCGTTCCAAGATGGCTGGCTCCACGTGTCTCGGTGCCTCCACGGGTCTCCTCTTTTCAGGGACTGTGGATCGGGCGGTGAGAGGTCTGGAGGTCCAGGTCTTGTCAGTCTCTGGGCTCGGGCTCCGGCGGGAGGCGGCGGCAAAGCAGACGTTGATTCGCTGGATGGTGCTTGCGTTAGCAAGGTGGTCACTCCCTGACCACAGGGGAGATTTTCTTCAGTCTTCTGTGCAGCAGAATGTCGAAGTTCCCGTCTTCTTCTTAGTTTCAAGTTGATTCCAGGATGTCTGAAGTCTTAGGACACAGCTCCTACCTTTATTCGGATTCTAGGGGCCGGACTACCTGCTAGGTCCCTCCCTATGGGTGGGACCAGGAAGGGGGGTGGTTACACCCCCAATCCTTTGTCCAGCTCGCCCCAGGCCCGGGACTGGTGTGCCCCAGGACCGGTTTGAACTGGCATATGCACCGAGGCTCCTTGTGAGCCACAGGCATGTCTGGTTTCTTTCAAGCCCTACCTGACCAATACACAAAATCCTGTCTGGGGTGGTGCACGCACCTCCCCTGGCAGGAAACCCTTTGTCCACACCTCCCAAGCTGGAAGGACTCCCAGCAGCAGGAGGGCAGACTTGTGTCTGTGGTGGCAGCATCCATTTTGTGGAGCTGAGGCTATGTCTGATTTTACCCGGGTTTCAGGTACTGTACATGTCGTGTCCCTCTAGAAGGGTGGAATGCTAACCCCGTCGCCAGAATTGGCGAGGGGTTAGTATTCCAATTCGTATGACACCTTACTCGACATGTTTTGATAAAGCCAAACCAAAGATAGCATTTAACCGCGAGGTTCATAATGCACTTAAGAGTATATGGTATGACGATATCTGGAAACAGCAGAAGGAAGTTGTTCCGACCACTGCAGACAGGCTCAGCTCATGCCAGAGCACCATCTCACATGGAACCAAGCACTCTGCCTTCAGGATTGTTAAGGCCTGCCATAGGAGTGACTTAGAGGTTACCAGGTGTCCCATTTAAGGTTAGGTATAGGTATACTACACCTAAGTAAGAGGTGATTACACCAACTTACCCCAGCTGAGTGATCAGCCAGTTGTGTCAGATTGTTAGGCCAAGCCTGGGGTGGCATAATACATGCTGCAGCCCCTGGCAGGCCTTGGGTACACCAATGCCCTGGGTACCTAGTGTACACTGGTACAGGGGCTGACAGGGTGATCCACTTCCAATTGGTTATGCACCTAGGGTGCATAGTTTTAATTTAGTAGAGAGAACATCAGGCTGGGGGTCTGATTGGCAGGCCCACAGCCTCAATATGTCAAAAACCAGTGAAGCAAAAAGCAAAAATTTGGGGTGACCATAGGATAGCAGACCCTACTCTCCTACACAACCCCCCCCCAAACGCTGGGACATTAAACTAGCCTTGACCAGTCTCGTCTTCATGTCCTAAGTGGAAGTACCTGGAGAGACCATCTGCATTCCCATGGTCAGTACCTGGCCGGTGCTCCACTGTAAAGTCCATCCCCTGTAGGGAAATGGACCACCTAAGCAGTTTGGGGTTTTCACCCTTCATCTGATTTAGCCACAAGAGGGGCTTATGGTCGGTCTGAATCTTGAAGTGAGTGCCAAACAAGTATGGCCTCAGCTTCTTCAGGGCCCACACCACAGCAAAGGCCTCCCTCTCAATAGCTGACCAATTCTTCTCTCTGGGGGTCAACCTTCTGCTAATAAAAGCAATGGGTTGGTCTTGACCATCTACATTAAGTTGTGACAGCACAGCTCCCACACCCAACTCAGAAGCATCTGTTTGGACAATAAACTCTTTGGAGTAGTCAGGACTTTTCAGGATAGGTGCAGAGCACATGGCCTCCTTCAGGTCATCAAATGCCTTTTGACAGCTTACTGTCCACTGAACCTTTTTGGGCATCTTCTTGGATGTCAGATCATTAAGAGGAGTCACAATGGACCCATAGTTCTTAACAAACTTCCTGTAATACCCAGTCAAGCCCAAGAAAGCTCGAACTTGAGTCTGGGTGGTTGGAGGGGACCAATCCTTGATGGACTGTATCTTAATCTCCAGTGGTTGAACTTGGCCCCCACCTACAAGGTGGCCCAAATACACAACCTTACTCTGCCCTATCTGGCACTTAGTAGCCTTGATAGTGAGGCCTGCCCTTTGCAGAGCCTCAAGAGCCTTCTTCAGGTGGATCAGGTGATCCTCCCAGGTGGAACTAAAGACAGCAATGTCATCAAGATATGCTGCGCAAAAGTCATCCAACCCAGTAAGGACTTGGTTCACCAGCCTTTGGAAGGTGGCAGGTGCATTCTTCAGACCAAAGGGCATCACCACAAACTGATAATGCCCACCTGGGGTTGAGAATGCTGTTTTGGCCTTAGACTCCTCAGCTAACCTGATTTGCCAATAGCCAGCTGTCAAGTCAAATGTGCTCAAAAACTTTGCAGAAGCTAGTTTGTCTATGAGCTCATCTGCCCTTGGAATAGGGTGTGCATCTGTCCTGGTGACAGCATTGAGTCCTCTGTAGTCCACACAGAACCTCATCTCTCTCTTGCCATCTTTGGTGTGAGGTTTGGGGACCAGAACCACTGGGCTAGCCCAGGGGCTCTCTGAGGGTTCAATGACACCTAATTCCAGCATTTTATGTACCTCAGCCTTTATACAGTCCCTGACGTGGTCAGGTTGTCTGTAAAGTTTGTTCTTTACAGGCAGACTGTCACCAGTGTCCACAACATGGGTACACCAGTCAGTTTGACTAGGTATCAAGGAAAACATATGTGAAAATGATTGTAGAACCTGTCTACATTCAGTCTGCTGATGGGCAGTGAGGTTGCCTCCAAGGGTCACTCCTTCAACTGAGCCATCTTCAGGGTTCTGAGACAACAGGTCTGGGAGAGGGTCACTCTCTTCCTCCTGTCCCTCGTCTGTAGCCATGAGCAAGCCCATGTCTGCCCTGTCAACATATGCTTTAAGCCTGTTAACATGGAGTACCCTGTGGGGACTCCTGGGAGTTCCTAGGTCCACCAAGTAGGTGACCTCTCCCTTCTTTTCCAGGATTGTATGGGGTCCAGACCATTTGTCTTGGAGTGCTGCTGGGGCCACTGGCTCCAACACCCATACCTTCTGTCCTGGCTGATACTCAACCAAGACAGCCTTTTGGTCATGCCAAGCTTTCTGTAAGGCCTGGCTTGCCTCAAGGTTTTTAGATGCCTTCTCCATATACTCAGCCATCCTGGAGCGGAGACCAAGTACATAGTCCACTATGTCTAGCTTAGGCTTTTTGAGAGGTAACTCCCATCCTTCCTTCACCAAACACAGTGGGCCTCTCACAGGGTGCCCAAACAACAATTCAAAGGGGCTGTAGCCAACTCCTTTTTGTGGGACCTCTCTGTAAGCAAACAGAAGGCAGGGTAGAAGGATATCCCATCTTCGCCTGAGCTTTTCAGGTAATCCTTTGATCATACCCTTTAGGGTCTTGTTGAATCTCTCAACAAGCCCATTGCATTGTGGGTGATAAGGGGTGGTGAACTTGTAGTTGACACCACATTCTTTCCACATAGCTGTCAAGTATCCTGACATAAAGTTGGTACCTCTGTCAGATACTACCTCCTTAGGAAACCCCACTCTGGAGAATACTCCCAGCAGGGCCCTGGCCACAACAGGAGCTGTAGTGGTCCTAAGGGGAATTGCCTCTGGATACCTGGTGGCATGATCCACTACCACCAGTATAAATCTGTGCCCAGATGCAGTGGGAGGATCCATGGGACCCACTATGTCTATTCCCACTCTTTCAAAGGGGACCCCCACCACAGGTAGTGGTATAAGGGGGGCCTTTGATGTGCCACCTGATTTGCCACTGGCTTGGCAGGTAACACAGGAGCGACAAAACTCCTTTGTATCTTCATTCATATGAGGCCAGTGAAAGTGAGGGACAAGCCTGTCCCAAGTCTTGTTCTGGCCTAGGTGTCCTGCTAAAGGAATATCATGGGCCAAGGTAAGAAGGAAGCCCCTAAATTGCAGAGGTATGACCAACCTCCTGGTTGCACCAGGCTTGGGGTCTCTAGCCTCTGAATAAAGGAGCCCTTCATCCCAATACACTTTATGGGTACCTTGAGCATTCCCAGCAGCCTCAGCAGCAGCCAGCTGTCTGAGGGGTTCAAGAGAGGGACAGGATAACTGAGCCTGCCTCAAGTCAGCCCTTGAAGGTCCCCCTGTCCCCAGAAACTCAACCTGATCAGGTTCAAGCTCTTCAGGGACAGTTCCTTCAGGGTCCTCTAGATCAGCTTCCTGGGAAGGCTGATCATCACTCTGAGGCAGGGGGGAAGGCACAGCCTTGACCCTCCTGTTCTTCTTCTTGGTAGGTGCTTGGTCCATTGTTCCAGGATCCAAGACCTGAGGTTCAGTGAGGCACTTTTTGGCCTGTGACCTGGTCACAGCAAGGACATGTGATGATATACCTAACATCTCTGCATGAGTCCTGTACTCCACTTCTGACCATAGAGAACTCTCTAGGTCATTGCCCAACAAACATTCTACTGGGAGGTCTGCACTAACCACAACCCTTTTGAGGCCAGTTACCCCTCCCCATGAGAAGTTAACAACTGCCACACTGTGTGAAGTAGTGGCATTGCTGGCATTGGTCACCAGGTAGTTCTCACCTGGTATGTACTGTCCAGGGTCCACAAAGCCTGGTGTCACCATAGTGACACTGGCACATGTGTCCCTGTAGGCTTGAGCCACTTTGTCATTAATTAAAGGAGTCTGTCTGTACTTGCCCAGGTTACTGGGGCTCACAGTCAGGGACAAATCAATGTCCCCATCACAGATCAAGACTGCCTGTGTAAGGGTTCTGTCTAAGTCAGAATCTCCTTCAGTTCCCATAGTGATTCCCACTACACCCTTTGTCTGGGGACCAACACTGCTAACAGTAGTACTGGGAGCAGGTGCCTTAGGGGCAACAGTGTTGGGGGCTCCACCCTTTTTGCAATCACTAGTCCAGTGAGTTGTATTTTTACAATGATTGCACCAGGGTTTCTTCTGACCTTCTTTCTTCTTCTTGGACTGTTGGGACCCACCCTCCTTAGCAGTAGTTTGGGGCCCTGTTGAAGACTTCTGGTCTTTAGGTTTCTGATCTCCACCCTTTTGGTCTGTTTTCTTCTGATCACCCCCTTGGCCCTGGTTCTGGTTCTTTTGCTTAACCCTGGTTCTGACCCATTTGTCTGCCTTCTTTCCCAATTCTTGGGGAGAGGTCAGATCAGAGTCAACCAAGTGTTGATGCAGTTGCTGGTTTTGACAGTTATTTAAAATCTGTTCTCTCATCATCAAATTATACAATCCTGTAAAATCAGATACCTTACTTCCCAGCAACCAACCCTCCAAAGCCTTAGTGGCACATTCAATGTATTCAGACCAGTCCTGAGTCTGTGTCTTTTGGGTGTCTCTGAACATTAACCTGTACTGCTCAGTGGTTAAGCCTAACCCATCAACTAGAACACTCTTCAGGACTCTGTAGTTTCTGACATCCTCTTCTCTAACAGTGAGGAGTCTGTCTCTGCCTCTTCCCTCAAAGGAGAGCCAGAGGATTGCTGCCCACTGATCTTCAGGAACCTGCTGTACTTTGCAGGCTCTCTCAAGAGCAGTTATCCACTTGTGGATGTCATCCCCACTTTTGTAGGGGGGCACAACCTTAGACAGGTTTCTATTGTCGAAAACCCTATCTTTGTCCTTAGGGACAATGCTGCCACCAGTGGGTATAGACCCACTCTCTTTATGCTGTCTTGCCTTGCTAAGTTTCTCTTCCATCAGGGCTACTTCTAGCTCCTGCTTCCTGATCCTCAGCTGGGCCTCTTGCATCTTGGCCTCATGTTCCCTCCTCTGAGGGGTGGTCATCCTTCTCCTGGAGTGACCTTGAGAGCCTCTAGAGCCATGGGAAGCATTGGAGTCACCTGAGCGATTCCTTTGCCTTCCCAGCCCTGTGTTAAGTCCACTGGGGAGATCCAGTGGGTTGAACCCACTGTCAGTCCCCAATAGCCTTGGTTTAGCTGGGCCAAGTATAATACTTGGCACTGGGCTAGTTCTCCCTTCATCCTCACTACTGTCAGTATCCTTTTCACTCTCATCCTCTGTGGTAGGCATCCCATCTAAGGGGTGACTATTGGGAAGGGGTACTTCAGTGGCATCTTTAGAAGGGGGGCCTCCTGTTCCTGTCCCTAAGGGGGCTAACTGGGAAGCTTTCTTGAGTGCTCTCTGATTCTCATCATTCTGTAAGAGCTCTCTGAGCTCAGCAGAGTTTGGGTTCTTGGGCTGTTTAAGGCCTCTAAGAGTTGCCAAATGCCTGAGCTCATTCTGATTAAGGGTAGCAAAGCTGGATGGTGCCCTCTGGGGGTCACTCTCAACAGAGATGGGTACAGTGGACCCCTCTGCCCCGGCCATTGCTCTTAAGTGTGGGTGGATGTGTTGCAATCTACCTACACTTGGGTTTACCTACTAAACCTATCTAGTAGTTGTAGTCAGGGTGTGCTACTCCCTTTGCTCTACAACAACTAAGTTCAGTAGAACTTAAGTATATCTAATCTTGTTTTATATGTACCTACAGGTACCTATGTGATCTTTCAATTGGTAACCAAGAGATTACAATGGTAAAACACAGCAAGCTCAAATCCAACCGCTGCTCACCAATGTGAGAAGTTGGCCTGGTATATGATGCTCACTAGTTAAAGTGATCACCTTGTACCATGCCAAGCAACCCCTATGGTGTGGTTGTAAGTCAACCTTTTTGGACTAGCTGCCCTAGTGGTAGCGTAGGCTAAGCAGTCTTTGAGGCTAAACTCGTGAAGCGTGTTAAGCCAGCTGTTTTACCAAATGTAACCCCCTTTTATACCAATGAAAGGACACCACACAGATATATATTCAAAATATATATGTATTTATTTCTCAAAGTAACCCCTAGTCTCTTTATGAGCACAGGAGCACAAATCGTCAAACAAGATTATCACAGAATACACAGAAGTTGCACTTTATATGGATAGGCCCTGGTGGCCACTCGAACCATATACTAAAATAGTGGTATAAGTACCACGAACAGAAAAGGGAAAAGGCCTAGGGCCTCTAGAATCGCTGGGCCTACAAGGAGCTAACGTCAGTTAGTGACCAGGAGGTCCACGGGTGGCGTGTGCAGAGCAAATAGTCACACGCGGGCTCCCATAGGTTTCAATGGGTGCGTAAAAAGTACAAAGTTACTGCAAAAGGAATCTTCCGGATGACCTAGGAACGTAAGATTTGGAACACAGGCACTAGAGATGTATTACTACACATGGGCACCGGAGTGCCAGCTTTACCTCACCCACAGGAAGCGGGTGCATAGGCCTCAAAGTGCGTCGGGTTTCTTCTATCTGTTCCGTTGAGCCTGGGACAAAGATGCTGCAGGCGGTCGGTCGGGAAGAGATGCAGTGGATCCAAGAGTGGATCGGAGATGTTGAAGACCTGTAAGCAGAGGGGACAGTGTTCACAGTCACTAGCCAGTGACCAGCGTGGCACCAGGTGGGTACCAGGCGATGTCGGGTGCAAACAGGTGATGAGGGGTAGCTTGTCTCCGCAGCCACGTGGTCCCTGAAGGTCGACGACGTCCAGGAGTCGGCTCACGAGCTGTCCCACGCAGGCTCTCGCTGTCGGCGGTGTCGGCGACTTGATCGAAGCAAACAAGCCTTGGCAAAAGCAATTGCAGGAGGATTCGGAAATCAGCTGTTGGTTCTGACCAGCAAGGTCAGAGGGATTGCTCCTTTGGAGGGGAGCAAGGGCCAGTCTGGAGCAACCAGACCAGCGGTGTTTGTCGTAGATTTCGTCGCCAAGATGGCCACTAGCCAGCGGGCCAGCAACCGGTTAGGCGCGTCGAGTGGCAAAATGCAGAAGGGCCCCACGCAGATCGTGGAGATGCTGGAGGGCTCACCTTTGGTGCAGATGCTGCTCGAGGGTTGGGCTTCTCAGGACCCAAAGCACAACTTGGAGAGAGCCTCGGTTGTTGCACTGGTCAGCTTGTCGTAGTCGTTCCAAGATGGCTGGCTCCACGTGTCTCGGTGCCTCCACGGGTCTCCTCTTTTCAGGGACTGTGGATCGGGCGGTGAGAGGTCTGGAGGTCCAGGTCTTGTCAGTCTCTGGGCTCGGGCTCCGGCGGGAGGCGGCAGCAAAGCAGACGTTGATTCGCTGGATGGTGCTTGCGTTAGCAAGGTGGTCACTCCCTGACCACAGGGGAGATTTTCTTCAGTCTTCTGTGCAGCAGAATGTCGAAGTTCCCGTCTTCTTCTTAGTTTCAAGTTGATTCCAGGATGTCTGAAGTCTTAGGACACAGCTCCTACCTTTATTCGGATTCTAGGGGCCGGACTACCTGCTAGGTCCCTCCCTATGGGTGGGACCAGGAAGGGGGGTGGTTACACCCCCAATCCTTTGTCCAGCTCGCCCCAGGCCCGGGACTGGTGTGCCCCAGGACCGGTTTGAACTGGCATATGCACCGAGGCTCCTTGTGAGCCACAGGCATGTCTGGTTTCTTTCAAGCCCTACCTGACCAATACACAAAATCCTGTCTGGGGTGGTGCACGCACCTCCCCTGGCAGGAAACCCTTTGTCCACACCTCCCAAGCTGGAAGGACTCCCAGCAGCAGGAGGGCAGACTTGTGTCTGTGGTGGCAGCATCCATTTTGTGGAGCTGAGGCTATGTCTGATTTTACCCGGGTTTCAGGTACTGTACATGTCGTGTCCCTCTAGAAGGGTGGAATGCTAACCCCGTCGCCAGAATTGGCGAGGGGTTAGTATTCCAATTCGTATGACACCTTACTCGACATGTTTTGATAAAGCCAAACCAAAGATAGCATTTAACCGCGAGGTTCATAATGCACTTAAGAGTATATGGTATGACGATATCTGGAAACAGCAGAAGGAAGTTGTTCCGACCACTGCAGACAGGCTCAGCTCATGCCAGAGCACCATCTCACATGGAACCAAGCACTCTGCCTTCAGGATTGTTAAGGCCTGCCATAGGAGTGACTTAGAGGTTACCAGGTGTCCCATTTAAGGTTAGGTATAGGTATACTACACCTAAGTAAGAGGTGATTACACCAACTTACCCCAGCTGAGTGATCAGCCAGTTGTGTCAGATTGTTAGGCCAAGCCTGGGGTGGCATAATACATGCTGCAGCCCCTGGCAGGCCTTGGGTACACCAATGCCCTGGGTACCTAGTGTACACTGGTACAGGGGCTGACAGGGTGATCCACTTCCAATTGGTTATGCACCTAGGGTGCATAGTTTTAATTTAGTAGAGAGAACAGCAGGCTGGGGGTCTGATTGGCAGGCCCACAGCCTCAATATGTCAAAAACCAGTGAAGCAAAAAGCAAAAATTTGGGGTGACCATAGGATAGCAGACCCTACTCTCCTACAGGGACAAATCAATGTCCCCATCACAGATCAAGACTGCCTGTGTAAGGGTTCTGTCTAAGTCAGAATCTCCTTCAGTTCCCATAGTGATCCCCACTACACCCTTTGTCTGGGGACCAACACTGCTAACAGTAGTACTGGGAGCAGGTGCCTTAGGGGCAACAGTGTTGGGGGCTCCACCCTTTTTGCAATCACTAGTCCAGTGAGTTGTATTTTTACAATGATTGCACCAGGGTTTCTTCTGACCTTCTTTCTTCTTCTTGGACTGTTGGGACCCACCCTCCTTAGCAGTAGTTTGGGGCCCTGTTGAAGACTTCTGGTCTTTAGGTTTCTGATCTCCACCCTTTTGGTCTGTTTTCTTCTGATCACCCCCTTGGCCCTGGTTCTGGTTCTTTTGCTTAACCCTGGTTCTGACCCATTTGTCTGCCTTCTTTCCCAATTCTTGGGGAGAGGTCAGATCAGAGTCAACCAAGTGTTGATGCAGTTGCTGGTTTTGACAGTTATTTAAAATCTGTTCTCTCATCATCAAATTATACAATCCTGTAAAATCAGATACCTTACTTCCCAGCAACCAACCCTCCAAAGCCTTAGTGGCACATTCAATGTATTCAGACCAGTCCTGAGTCTGTGTCTTTTGGGTGTCTCTGAACATTAACCTGTACTGTTCAGTGGTTAAGCCTAACCCATCTACCAGAACACTCTTCAGGACTCTGTAGTTTCTGACATCCTCTTCTCTAACAGTGAGGAGTCTGTCTCTGCCTCTTCCTTCAAAGGAGAGCCAGAGGATTGCTGCCCACTGGTCTTCAGGAACCTGCTGTACTTTGCAGGCTCTCTCAAGAGCAGTTATCCATTTGTGGATGTCATCCCCACTTTTGTAGGGGGGCACAACCTTAGACAGGTTCCTATTGTCAAAGACCCTATCTTTGTCCTTAGGGACAATGCTGCCACCAGTGGGTATAGACCCACTCTCTCTAGGTTGCCTAGCTTTGTTCAGTTTTTCTTCCATCAGGGCTACTTCTAGCTCCTGCTTCCTGATCCTCAGCTGGGCTTCCTGCATTCTGGCCTCATGTTCCCTCCTCTGAGGGGTGGTCATCCTTTTCCTGGAGTGACCTTGAGAGCCTCTAGAGCCATGAGAAGCATTGGAGTCACCTGAGTGATTCCTTTGCCTCCCAAGCCCTGTGTTAAGTCCACTGGGGAGATCCAGTGGGGTGAACCCATTGTCAGTCCCCAATAGCCTTAGTTTAGCTGGGCCAAGTATAATACTTGGCACTGGGCTAGTTCTCCCTTCATCATCACTACTTTCTGTATCCTCACCACTTTCCTCCCCTGTAGTATGGTTCTCATCTAAGGGATGGCTATTGGAACTGGGTACCTCTGTAGTCTCTTCAGAAGGGGGGCCTCCTGTTCCTGACCCTAAGGGGGCTAACTGGGAAGCTTTCTTGAGTGCTCTCTGATTCTCATCATTCTGTAAGAGCTCTCTGAGCTCAGCAGAGTTTGGGTTCTTGGGCTGTTTAAGGCCTCTAAGAGTTGCCAAATGCCTGAGCTCATTCTGATTAAGGGTAGCAAAGCTGGATGTTGCCCTCTGGGGGTCACTCTCAACAGAGATGGGTACAGTGGACCCCTCTGCCCCGGCCATTGCTCTTAAGTGTGGGTGGATGTGTTGCAATCTACCTACACTTGTGTTTACCTACTAAACCTATCTAGTAGTTGTAGTCAGGGTGTGCTACTCCCTTTGCTCTACAACAACTAAGTTCAGTAGAACTTAAGTATATCTAATCTTGTTTTATATGTACCTATAGGTACCTATGTGATCTTTCAATTGGTAACCAAGAGATTACAATGGTAAAACACAGCAAGCTCAAATCCAACCGCTGCTCACCAATGTGAGAAGTTGGCCTGGTATATGATGCTCACTAGTTAAAGTGATCACCTTGTACCATGCCAAGCAACCCTTATGGTGTGGTTGTAAGTCAACCTTTTCGGACTAGCTGCCCTAGTGGTAGCGTAGGCTAAGCAGTCTTTGAGGCTAAACTCGTGAAACGTGTTAAGCCAGCTGTTTTACCTAATGCAACCCCCTTTTATACCAATGAAAGGACACCACACAGATATATATTCAAAATATATATGTATTTATTTCTCAAAGTAACCCCTAGTCTCTTTATGAGCACAGGAGCACAAATCGTCAAACAAGATTATCACAGAATACACAGAAGTTGCACGTTATATGGATAGGCCCTGGTGGCCACTCAAACCATATACTAAAATAGTGGTACAAGTACCACGAACAGAAAAGGGAAAAGGCCTAGGGCCTCTAGAATCGCTGGGCCTACAAGGAGCTAACGTCAGTTAGTGACCAGGAGGTCCACGGGTGGCGTGTGCAGAGCAAATAGTCACACGCGTGCTCCCATAGGTTTCAATGGGTGCGTAAAAAGTACAAAGTTACTGCAAAGGAGATCTTCCGGGTTGACTAGGAACTTAAGATTTGGAACACAGGCACTAGAGATGTATTACTACACATGGGCACCGGAGTACCAGCTTTACCTCACCCACAGGAAGCGGGTGCATAGGCCTCAAAGTGTGTCGGGTTTCTTCTATCTGTTCCGTGGAGCTTGAAGACAAAGATGCTGCAGGCGGTCGGTCCGGGAGAGATGCAGTGGATCCAAGAGTGGATCGGAGATATTGAAGACCTGTAAGCAGAGGGGACAGTGTTCACAGTCACTAGCCAGTGACCAGCGTGGCACCAGGGGGGTACCAGGCGATGTCGGGTGCAAACAGGTGATGAGGGGTAGCTTGTCTCCGCAGCCACGTGGTCCCTGAAGGTCGACGACATCCAGGAGTCGGCTCACGAGCTGTCCCACGCAGGCTCTCGCTGTCGGTGGTGTCGGCGACTTGATCGAAGCAAACAAGCCTTGGCAAAAGCAATCGCAGGAGGATTCGGAAATCAGCTGTTGGTTCTGACCAGCAAGGTCAGAGGGATTGCTCCTTTGGAGGGGAGCAAGGGCCAGTCTGGAGCAACCAGACCAGCGGTGTTTGTTGTAGATTTCGTTGCCAAGATGGCCACTAGCCAGCGGGCCAGCAACCGGTTAGGCGCGTCGAGTGGCAAAATGCAGAAGGGCCCCACGCAGATCGTGGAGATGCTGGAGGGCTCACCTTTGGTGCAGATGCTGCTCGAGGGTTGGGCTTCTCAGGACCCAAAGCACAACTTGGAGGGAGCCTCGGTTGTTGCACTTGTCAGCTTGTCGTAGTCGTTCCAAGATGGCTGGCTCCACGTGTCTCGGTGCCTCCACGGGTCTCCTCTTTTCAGGGACTGTGGATCGGGCGGTGAGAGGTCTGGAGGTCCAGGTCTTGTCAGTCTCTGGGCTCGGGCTCCGGCGGGAGGCGGCGGCAAAGCAGACGGTGATTCGCTGGATGGTGCTTGCGTTAGCAAGGTGGTCACTCCCTGACCACAGGGGAGATTTTCTTCAGTCTTCTGTGCAGCAGAATGTCGAAGTTCCCGTCTTCTTCTTAGTTTCAAGTTGATTCCAGGATGTCTGAAGTCTTAGGACACAGCTCCTACCTTTAAGCGGATTCTAGGGGCCGGACTACCTGCTAGGTCCCTCCCTATGGGTGGGACCAGGAAGGGGGGTGGTTACACCCCCAATCCTTTGTCCAGCTCGCCCCAGGCCCGGGACTGGTGTGCCCCAGGACCGGTTTGAACTGGCATATGCACCGAGGCTCCTTGTGAGCCACAGGCATGTCTGGTTTCTTTCAAGCCCTACCTGACCAATACACAAAATCCTGTCTGGGGTGGTGCACGCACCTCCCCTGGCAGGAAACCCTTTGTCCACACCTCCCAAGCTGGAAGGACTCCCAGCAGCAGGAGGGCAGACTTGTGTCTGTGGTGGCAGCATCCATTTTGTGGAGCTGAGGCTATGTCTGATTTTACCCGGGTTTCAGGCACTGTACATGTCGTGTCCCTCTAGAAGGGTGGAATGCTAACCCCGTCGCCAGAATTGGCGAGGGGTTAGTATTCCAATTCGTATGACACCTTACTCGACATGTTTTGATAAAGCCAAACCAAAGATAGCATTTAACCGCGAGGTTCATAATGCACTTAAGAGTATATGGTATGACGATATCTGGAAACAGTAGAAGGAAGTTGTTCCGACCACTGCAGACAGGCTCAGCTCATGCCAGAGCACCATCTCACATGGAACCAAGCACTCTGCCTTCAGGATTGTTAAGGCCTGCCATAGGAGTGACTTATAGGTTACCAGGTGTCCCATTTAAGGTTAGGTATAGGTATACTACACCTAAGTAAGAGGTGATTACACCAACTTACCCCAGCTGAGTGATCAGCCAGTTGTGTCAGATTGTTAGGCCAAGCCTGGGGTGGCATAATACATGCTGCAGCCCTTGGCAGGCCTTGGGTACACCAATGCCCTGGGTACCTAGTGTACACTGGTACAGGGGCTGACAGGGTGATCCACTTCCAATTGGTTATGCACCTAGGGTGCATAGTTGTAATTTAGTAGAGAGAACAGCAGGCTGGGGGTCTGATTGGCAGGCCCACAGCCTCAATATGTCAAAAACCAGTGAAGCAAAAAGCAAAAATTTGGGGTGACCATAGGATAGCAGACCCTACTCTCCTACATGTAGTGAAGCCTGAAACAATGGATCACTCCACACAAACTGAGAGTAGTGGGGAGGAAGAAAAGTCTCCCTCTCCCCAGACATTAGGAAAAGGTCAGCCTCCTCAGGGATCTGACCTCACCCCTTGTGAAGGAACTGCCCCAGAGGTAGCCAGGCCTGGCCTGGCAGAGCCTCTGATGTCAGTGGCCCCTTCCAAGGTGGGACCCAGTCTGGTGCAGGTAACCTGCCTCTCTCTACCCTGCCTCAGTCAGCCCAGGACTGCAGAGGTCAGGGAGGCCAGTGGACCCCCAGAGGGCCCCTGTCCACAAGAACCCCCCCATCAAAAGAATGAGGATTGCCTGGCTAGTAGCCCTAGTCAGGTGATGGGTAAAAACATTCCTGAGGGATCTCCTTTACAGGTAGTTAGGGACCTCCCCCAGAGGGATTCTGTTGGGTACAGGCAAACATGGGACATTAGGGCCCCAGACCTGACCTGTCCCTCCAGTAAGTCCACAAAAGGGACCCAGCCTCCAGCTTTAGGTAGCCAGAGGCTGACCCTGAGAGCACAGTGCAACTCAGTTAAGGAAAGAAAGGCATCCATGGTGGAGAATGATTGGAGGAAGCTGAGACCTCACTTTGAGGACACTCACTTCAGTACTCCATCTCAACACCAGCCTTTTACTTTGCCAAGACACACCAAAGGTAGAGATTCCCTATGGTGGAGACCCTCTGATACCCATAGGGTGAGGGATTGCTTAGTGGACCATGAGACAGGGGGTAACCATGCCAGTGCTGGTTCCTCCTTATATGGCCACTTGGGCAATATAGGCTTACCTGTTCAAGGTCAGCCTTATCTCCCTTCGTTTGGGGGGGGGTTGTGTAGGAAGGTGGATATCTGACTATGGTTACCCCCAAATTTTTGCCTAGTGTCTAGCTGGTTTTTCGACTTAGTTGGCCTGAGATCCTGCCATTCAGGATCTCAGCCTGGCTGTTCTCTCTTTAAAATGGACTCCATGTACCCTAGGTACATACCCAATTGGTTAGATCACCCTGTGAGCCCCTGTACCAGTGTACACTAGGTACCCAGGGCATTGGTGTATCTAAGGCCTACCAGGGGCTGAAGCATGTATTATGCCACCCCTGGCCTGGCCTAACAAATTTGACACAACTGGCTGATCCCTCAGCTGGGGTAAGTTGGTGTAACCACCTCTTACTTAGGTGTAGTATACCTATACCTAACCTTAAATGGGACACATGTTAACCTATAAGTCACTCCTATGGCAGGCCTTAACAATCCTGAAGGCAGAGTGCTTGGTTCCATGTGAGATGGTGCTCTGGCATGAGCTGAGCCTGTCTGCAGTGGTCGGAACAACTTCCTTCTACTGTTTCCAGATATCGTCATACCATATACTCTTAAGTGCATTATGAACCTCGCGGTTAAATGCTATCTTTGGTTTGGCTTTATCAAAACATGTCGAGTAAGGTGTCATACGAATTGGAATACTAACCCCTCGCCAATTCTGGCGACGGGGTTAGCATTCCACCCTTCTAGAGGGACACGACATGTACAGTACCTGAAACCCGGGTAAAATCAGACATAGCCTCAGCTCCACAAAATGGATGCTGCCACCACAGACACAAGTCTGCCCTCCTGCTGCTGGGAGTCCTTCCAGCTTGGGAGGTGTGGACAAAGGGTTTCCTGCCAGGGGAGGTGCGTGCACCACCCCAGACAGGATTTTGTGTATTGGTCAGGTAGGGCTTGAAAGAAACCAGACATGCCTGTGGCTCACAAGGAGCCTCGGTGCATATGCCAGTTCAAACCGGTCCTGGGGCACACCAGTCCCGGGCCTGGGGCGAGCTGGACAAAGGATTGGGGGTGTAACCACCCCCCTTCCTGGTCCCACCCTTAGGGAGGGACCTAGCAGGTAGTCCGGCCCCTAGAATCCGCTTAAAGGTAGGAGCTGTGTCCTAAGATGTAGGAGAGTAGGGTCTGCTATCCTATGGTCACCCCAAATTTTTGCTTTTTGCTTCACTGGTTTTTGACATATTGAGGCTGTGGGCCTGCCAATCAGACCCCCAGCCTGCTGTTCTCTCTACTAAATTAAAACTATGCACCCTAGGTGCATAACCAATTGGAAGTGTATCACCCTGTCAGCCCCTGTACCAGTGTACACTAGGTACCCAGGGCATTGGTGTACCCAAGGCCTGCCAAGGGCTGCAGCATGTATTATGCCACCCCAGGCTTGGCCTAACAATCTGACACAACTGGCTGATCACTCAGCTGGGGTAAGTTGGTGTAATCACCTCTTACTTAGGTGTAGTATACCTATACCTAACCTTAAATGGGACACCTGGTAACCTATAAGTCACTCCTATGGCAGGCCTTAACAATCCTGAAGGCAGAGTGCTTGGTTCCATGTGAGATGGTGCTCTGGCATGAGCTGAGCCTGTCTGCAGTGGTCGGAACAACTTCCTTCTACTGTTTCCAGATATCGTCATACCATATACTCTTAAGTGCATTATGAACCTCGCGGTTAAATGCTATCTTTGGTTTGGCTTTATCAAAACATGTCGAGTAAGGTGTCATACGAATTGGAATACTAACCCCTCGCCAATTCTGGCGACGGGGTTAGCATTCCACCCTTCTAGAGGGACACGACATGTACAGTACCTGAAACCCGGGTAAAATCAGACATAGCCTCAGCTCCACAAAATGGATGCTGCCACCACAGACACAAGTCTGCCCTCCTGCTGCTGGGAGTCCTTCCAGCTTGGGAGGTGTGGACAAAGGGTTTCCTGCCAGGGGAGGTGCGTGCACCACCCCAGACAGGATTTTGTGTATTGGTCAGGTAGGGCTTGAAAGAAACCAGACATGCCTGTGGCTCACAAGGAGCCTCGGTGCATATGCCAGTTCAAACCGGTCCTGGGGCACACCAGTCCCGGGCCTGGGGCGAGCTGGACAAAGGATTGGGGGTGTAACCACCCCCCTTCCTGGTCCCACCCATAGGGAGGGACCTAGCAGGTAGTCCGGCCCCTAGAATCCGCTTAAAGGTAGGAGCTGTGTCCTAAGACTTCAGACATCCTGGAATCAACTTGAAACTAAGAAGAAGACGGGAACTTCGACATTCTGCTGCACAGAAGACTGAAGAAAATCTCCCCTGTGGTCAGGGAGTGACCACCTTGCTAACGAAAGCACCATCCAGCGCATCAACGTCTGCTTTGCCGCCGCCTCCCGCCGGAGCCCGAGCCCAGAGACTGACAAGACCTGGACCTCCAGACCTCTCACCGCCCGATCCACAGTCCCTGAGAAGAAGAGACCCGTGGAGGCACCGAGACACGTGGAGCCAGCCATCTTGGAACGACTACGACAAGCTGACAAGTGCAACAACCGAGGCTCCCTCCAAGTTGTGCTTTGGGATCTGAGAAGCCCAATCCCCGAGCAGCATCTGCACCAAAGGTGAGCCCTCCAGCATCTCCACGATCTGCGTGGGGCCCTTCTGCATTTTGCCACTCGACGCGCCTAACCGGTTGCTGGCCCGCTGGCTAGTGGCCATCTTGGCGATGAACTCTACGAAATACACTGCTGGTCTGGTTGCTCCAGACTGGCCCTTGCTCCCCTCCAAAGGAGCAATCCCTCTGACCTTGCTGGTCAGAACCAACAGCTGATTTCCGAATCCTCCTACAATTGCTTTTGCCAAGGCTTGTTTGCTTCGATCAAGTCGCCGACACCGCCGACAGCGAGAGCCTGCGTGGGACAGCTCGTGAGCCGACTCCTGGACGTCGTCGACCTTCAGGGACCACGTGGCTGCGGAGACAAGCTACCCCTCATCACCTGTTTGCACCCGACATCGCCTGGTACCCACCTGGTGCCACGCGGGTCACTGGCTAGTGACTGTGAACACTGTCCCCTCTGCTTACAGGTCTTCAACATCTCCGATCCACTCTTGGATCCACTGCATCTCTCCCGGACCGACCGCCTGCAGCATCTTTGTCTTCAAGCTCCACGGAACAGATAGAAGAAACCCGACGCACTTCGAGGCCTATGCACCCGCTTCCTGTGGGTGAGGTAAAGCTGGCACACCTGTGCCCAAGTGTAGTATTACATCTCTAGTGCCTGTGTTCCAAATCTTGAGTTCCTAGTCCATCCGGAAGATCCTCTTTGCAGTAACTTTGTACTTTTTACGCACCCATTGAAACCTATGGGAGCACGCGTGTGACTATTTGCTCTGCACACGCCACCCGTGGACCTCCTGGTCACTAACTGACGTTAGCTCCTTGTAGGCCCAGCGATTCTAGAGGCCCTAGGCCTTTTCCCTTTTCTGTTCGTGGTACTTATACCACTATTTTAGTATATGGTTTGAGTGGCCACCAGGGCCTATCCATATAACGTGCAACTTCTGTGTATTCTGTGATAATCTTGTTTGACGATTTGTGCTCCTGTGCTCATAAAGAGACCAGGGGTTACTTTGAGAAATAAATACATATATATTTTGAATATATATCTGTGTGGTGTCCTTTCATTGGTATAAAAGGGGGTTACATTTGGTGAAACAGCTGGCTTAACACGCTTCACGAGTTTAGCCTCAAAGACTGCTTAGCTTACGCTACCACTAGGGCAGCTAGTCCGAAAAGGTTGACTTACAACCACACCATAAGGGTTGCTTGGCATGGTACAAGGTGATCACTTTAACTAGTGAGCATCATATACCAGGCCAACTTCTCACATAAGACTTCAGACATCCTGGAATCAACTTGAAACTAAGAAGAAGACGGGAACTTCGACATTCTGCTGCACAGAAGACTGAAGAAAATCTCCCCTGTGTCAGGGAGTGACCACCTTGCTAACGCAAGCACCATCCAGCGAATCACCGTCTGCTTTGCCGCCGCCTCCCGCCGGAGCCCGAGCCCAGAGACTGACAAGACCTGGACCTCCAGACCTCTCACCGCCCGATCCACAGTCCCTGAAAAGAGGAGACCCGTGGAGGCACCGAGACACGTGGAGCCAGCCATCTTGGAACGACTACGACAAGCTGACAAGTGCAACAACCGAGGCTCCCTCCAAGTTGTACTTTGGGATCTGAGAAGCCCAACCCCCGAGCAGCATCTGCACCAAAGGTGAGCCCTCCAGCATCTCCACGATCTGCGTGGGGCCCTTCTGCATTTTGCCACTCGACGCGCCTAACCGGTTGCTGGCCCGCTGGCTAGTGGCCATCTTGGCGACGAACTCTACGAAATACACTGCTGGTCTGGTTGCTCCAGACTGGCCCTTGCTCCCCTCCAAAGGAGCAATCCCTCTGACCTTGCTGGTCAGAACCAACAGCTGATTTCCGAATCCTCCTACAATTGCTTTTGCCAAGGCTTGTTTGCTTCGATCAAGTCGCCGACACCGCCGACAGCGAGAGCCTGCGTGGGACAGCTTGTGAGCCGACTCCTGGACGTCGTCGACCTTCAGGGACCACGTGGCTGCGGAGACAAGCTACCCCTCATCACCTGTTTGCACCCGACATCGCCTGGTACCCACCTGGTGCCACGCTGGTCACTGGCTAGTGACTGTGAACACTGTCCCCTCTGCTTACAGGTCTTCAACATCTCCGATCCACTCTTGGATCCACTGCATCTCTCCCGGACCGACCGCCTGCAGCATCTTTGTCTTCAAGCTCCACGGAACAGATAGAAGCAACCCGACGCACTTCGAGGCCTATGCACCCGCTTCCTGTGGGTGAGGTAAAGCTGGCACACCTGTGCCCAAGTGTAGTATTACATCTCTAGTGCCTGTGTTCCAAATCTTGAGTTCCTAGTCCATCCGGAAGATCCTCTTTGCAGTAACTTTGTACTTTTTACGCACCCATTGAAACCTATGGGAGCACGCGTGTGACTATTTGCTCTGCACACGCCACCCGTGGACCTCCTGGTCACTAACTGACGTTAGCTCCTTGTAGGCCCAGCGTTTCTAGAGGCCCTAGGCCTTTTCCCTTTTCTGTTCGTGGTACTTATACCACTATTTTAGTATATGGTTTGAGTGGCCACCAGGGCCTATCCATATAACGTGCAACTTCTGTGTATTCTGTGATAATCTTGTTTGACGATTTGTGCTCCTGTGCTCATAAAGAGACTAGGGGTTACTTTGAGAAATAAATACATATATATTTTGCATATATATCTGTGTGGTGTCCTTTCATTGGTATAAAAGGGGGTTACATTTGGTAAAACAGCTGGCTTAACACGCTTCACGAGTTTAGCCTCAAAGACTGCTTAGCCTACGCTACCACTAGGGCAGCTAGTCCGAAAAGGTTGACTTACAACCACACCATAAGGGTTGCTTGGCATGGTACAAGGTGATCACTTGAACTAGTGAGCATCATATACCAGGCCAACTTCTCACAAGCAGTGTGCGGCGTGCAGCAGTGTGCGGCATGCAGCAGTGTGCTGCGTGCAGCAGTGTGTGGCATGCAGCAGTGTGTGGCGTGCAGCAGTGTGTGGCGTGCAGCGGCATGCAGCAGTTTTTGGCATGCAGCAGTGTGTGGCATGCAGCAGTGTGTGGCGTGTAGCAGTGTGCGGCGTGCAGCAGTCTGCGGTGTGCAGCAGTGTGAGGCATGCAGCAGTGTGCGGTGTGCAGCAGTGTGTGGCATGCAGCGGCGTGCAGCAGTGTGTGGCATGCAGCAGTGTGTGGCGTGCAGCAGTGTGCGGCATGCAGCAGTGTGTGGCGTGCAGCAGTTTGTGGCGTGCAGCAGTGTGTGGCGTGCAGCAGTGTGTTGCATGCAGCGGCATGCAGCAGTGTGTGGCGTGCAGCAGTGTGCTGCATGCAGCAGTGTGTGGCGTGCAGCAGTGTGCGGCGTGCAGCAGTCTGCAGTGTGCAGCAGTCTGCGGTGTGCAGCAGTGTGAGGCGTGCAGCAGTGTGTGGCTTGCAGCAGCATGCAGCAGTGTGTGGTGTGCAGCAGTGTGTGGCGTGCAGCGGCATGCAGCAGTTTGTGGCGTGCAGCAGTGTGTGGCATGCAGCAGTGTGTTGCATGCAGCAGTGTGTGGCGTGCAGCAGTGTGCGGCGTGCAACAGTGTGTGGCATGCAGCAGTGTTTGGCGTGCAACAGTGTGTGGCATGCAGCGGCATGCAGCAGTGTGTGGCGTGCAGCATTGTGCGGCGTGCAGCAGTGTGCGGCATGCAGCAGTGTGCGGCGTGCAGCAGTGTGTGGCATGCAGCAGTGTGTGGCGTGCCGCAGTGTGTAGCATGCAACAGTGTTTTGTGTAGCAGTGTGCGGTGTGCAGCAGTGTGTGGCATGCAGCAGTGTGCTGCGTGCAGCAGTGTGTGGCGTGCAGCAGTGTGTGGCGTGCAGCGGCATGCAGCAGTGTGTGGTGTGCAGCAGTGTGCTGCGTGCAGCAGTGTGTGACGTGCAGCAGTGTGTGGCATGCAGCAGTGTGTGGCGTGCAGTGGCATGCAGCAGTTTGTGGTGTGCAGCAGTGTGTGGCGTTCAGCAGTGTGTGGTGTGTAGCAGTGTGCGGCGTGCAGCAGTCTGCGGTGTTCAGCAGTGTGAGGCGTGCAGCAGTGTGTGGCTTGCAGCGGCATGCAGCAGTGTGTGGCGTGCAGCAGTGTGTGGCGTGTAGCAGTGTGCGGCGTGCAGCAGTCTGCGGTGTGCAGCAGTGTGAGGTGTGCAGCAGTGTGTGGCTTGCAGCGGCATGCAGCAGTGTGTGGCGTGCAGCATTGTGGGGCGTGCAGCAGTGTGCGGCGTGCAGCAGTGTGTGGCATGCAGCAGTGTGTGGCATGCAGCAGTGTTTTGTGTAGCATTGTGCGGCGTGCAGCAGTGTTTCGTGTAGCAGTGTGTGGCGTGCAGCAGTGTTCGGCGTGCAGCAGTGTGCGGTGAGCAGCAGTGTGCTGTGTGCAGCAGTGTGTGGCATGCATCAGTGTGTGGTGTACAGCTGTGTTTCGTGTAGCAGTGTGCGGCGTGCAGCAGTGTGCGGCATGCAGCAATGTGTGACATGCAGCAGTGTGTGGCGTGCAGCAGTGTGTGGCTTGCAGCGGCATGCAGTGTGTGGCATGCAGCAGTGTGTGGCGTGCAGCAGTGTGTGACATGCAGCAGTTTGCGGCATGCAGCAGTGTGTGCCATGCAGCAGTGTGTGGCGTGCAGCAGTGTGTGGCATGCATCAGTGTGTGGTGTGCAGCAGTGTTTCGTGTAGCAGTGTGTGGCGTGCAGCAGTGTGCGGCATGCAGCAGTGTGCGACATGCATCAGTGTGCGGTGTGCAGCAGTGTGTGGCGTGCAGCAGTGTGTGGCATGCAGCAGTGTGCGGCGTGCAGCAGTGTGCGGCATGCAGCAGTGTGCTGCGTGCAGCAGTGTGTGGCGTGCAGCAGTGTGTGGTGTGCAGCAGTGTGTGGCGTGCAGCGGCATGCAGCAGTTTGTGGCGTGCAGCAGTGTGTGGCGTGCAGCAGTGTGTGGCATGCAGCAGTGTGTGGCATGCAGCAGTGTGCGGGAGTGTGTGGCATGCAGCAGTGTTTGGCATGCAACAGTGTGTGGCGTGCAGCGGCATGCAGCAGTGTGTGGCGTGCAGCAGTGTGCGGCATGCAGCAGTGTGCAGCATGCAGCAGTGTGCGGCGTGCAGCAGTGTGTGGCATGCAGCAGTGTGTGGCGTGCAGCGGCATGCAGCAGTTTGTGGTGTGCAGCAGTGTGTGGCGTGCAGCAGTGTGTGGCGTGTAGCAGTGTGCGGCGTGCAGCAGTCTGCGGTGTGCAGCAGTGTGAGGCGTGCAGCAGTGTGTGGCTTGCAGCGGCATGCAGCAGTGTGTGGCGTGCAGCAGTGTGTGGTGTGTAGCAGTGTGCGGCATGCAGCAGTCTGCGGTGTGCAGCAGTGTGAGGCGTGCAGCAGTGTGTGGCTTGCAGCAGCATGCAGCAGTGTGTGGCGTGCAGCAGTGTGTGGCTTGCAGCGGCATGCAGCAGTGTGTGGCGTGCAGCAGTGTGTGGCGTGCAGCAGTGTGAGGCTTGCAGCGGCATGCAGCAGTGTGTGGCATGCAGCAGTGTGTGGCATGCAGCAGTGTGTGGCGTGTAGCAGTGTGTGACGTGCAGCAGTGTGCAGCAGTCTGCGGTGTGCAGCAGTGTGTGCTGTGCAGCAGTGTTTCGTATAGCATTGTGCGGCATGTAGCAGTGTGCGGTGTGCAGCAGTGTGTGGCGTGCAGCAGTGTGTGGCATGCAGCAGTGTGTGGCGTGCAGCAATGTGCGGCGTGCAGCAGTGTGTGGCGTGCAGCAGTCTTTGGCATGCAGCAGTGTGTGGCGTGCAGCGGCATGCAGCAGTGTGTGGCGTGCAGCAGTGTGCGGCGTGCAGCAGTGTGCGGCATGCAGCAGTGTGCGGCATGCAGCATTGTGAGGCGTGCAGCAGTGTGCGGCGTGCAGCAGTGTGTGGCGTGCAGCAGTGTTTTGTGTAGCATTGTGCGGCGTGCAGCAGTGTTTCGTGTAGCAGTGTGTGGCGTGCAGCAGTGTTCGGCGTGCAGCAGTGTGCGGTGAGCAGCAGTGTGCTGTGTGCAGCAGTGTGTGGCGTGCAGCAGTGTGTGGCGTGCAGTGGCATGCAGCAGTGTGTGGTGTGCAGCAGTGTGTGGCGTGCAGCAGTGTGTGGCATGCATCAGTGTGTGGTGTGCAGCAGTGTTTCGTGTAGCAGTGTGCGGCGTGCAGCAGTGTGTGGCATGCAGCAGTGTGTGACATGCAGCAGTGTGTGGCGTGCAGCAGTGTGTGGCTAGCAGCGGCATGCAGCAGTGTGTGGCATGCAGCAGTGTGTGGCATGCAGCAGTGTGCGGCATGCAGCAGTGTGTGCCATGCAGCAGTGTGTGGCATGCAGCAGTGTGTGGCATGCATCAGTGTGTGGTGTGCAGCAGTGTTTCGTGTAGCAGTGTACGGCGTGCAGCAGTGTGCGGCATGCAGCAGTGTGCGACATGCAGCAGTGTGCGGTGTGCAGCAGTGTGTGGCATGCAGCAGTGTGCGGCGTGCAGCAGTGTGCGGCATGCAGCAGTGTGCTGCGTGCAGCAGTGTGCGGCATGCAGCAGTGTGCTGCGTGCAGCAGTGTGTGGCATGCAGCAGTGTGTGGCGTGCAGCAGTGTGTGGCGTGCAGCGGCATGCAGCAGTTTTTGGCATGCAGCAGTGTGTGGCATGCAGCAGTGTGTGGCGTGTAGCAGTCTGCGGCGTGCAGCAGTCTGCGGTGTGCAGCAGTGTGAGGCATGCAGCAGTGTGCGGCGTGCAGCAGTGTGTGGCGTGCAGCAGTGTGTGGCGTGCCGCAGTGTGTGGCATGCAACAGTGTTTTGTGTAGCAGTGTGCGGTGTGCAGCAGTGTGTGGCATGCAGCAGTGTGCTGCGTGCAGCAGTGTGTGGCGTGCAGCAGTGTGTGGAGTGCAGCGGCATGCAGCAGTGTGTGGTGTGCAGCAGTGTGCTGCGTGCAGCAGTGTGTGACGTGCAGCAGTGTGTGGCGTGTAGCAGTGTGCGGCGTGTAGCAGTGTGCGGCATGCAGCAGTGTGTGGCGTGCAGCAGTGTGTGGCTTGCAGCGGCATGCAGCAGTGTGTGGCGTGCAGCAGTGTGTGGTATGCAGCAGTGTGTGGCATGCAGCAGTGTGTGGCTTGCAGCAGCATGCAGCAGTGTGTGGCATGCAGCAGTGTGTGGTGTACAGCAGTGTGTGGCGTGTAGCAGTGTGCGGTGTGCAGCAGTGTGCAGCAGTCTGCGGCGTGCAGCAGTGTGTGCTGTGCAGCAGTGTTTCGTATAGCATCGTGCGGTGTGTAGCAGTGTGCGGTGTGCAGCAGTGTGTGGCGTGCAGCAGTGTGTGGCATGCAGCAGTGTGTGGTGTGCAGCAATGTGCGGCGTGCAGCAGTGTGTGGCGTGCAGCAGTCTTTGGCGTGCAGCAGTGTGTGGCGTGCAGCGGCATGCAGCAGTGTGTGGCGTGCAGCAGTGTGCGGCGTGCAGCAGTGTGCGTCATGCAGCAGTGTGCGGCGTGCAGCATTGTGAGGCGTGCAGCAGTGTGCGGCGTGCAGCAGTGTGTGGCGTGCAGCAGTGTTTTGTGTAGCATTGTGTGGCGTGCAGCAGTGTTTCGTGTAGCAGTGTGTGGTGTGCAGCAGTGTTTGGCGTGCAGCAGTGTGCGGTGAGCAGCAGTGTGCTGTGTGCAGCAGTGTGTGGCGTGCAGCAGTGTGTGGCTTGCAGCAGCATGCAGCAGTGTGTGGCATGCAGCAGTGTGTGGCATGCAGCAGTGTGTGGCGTGTAGCAGTGTGTGGCGTGCAGCAGTGTGCAGCAGTCTGTGGCATGCAGCAGTGTGTGCTGTGCAGCAGTGTTTCGTATAGCATTGTGTGGCGTGTAGCAGTGTGCGGTGTGCAGCAGTGTGTGGCATGCAGCAGTGTGTGGCGTGCAGCAATGTGCGGCGTGCAGCAGTGTGTGGCGTGCAGCAGTCTTTGGCATGCAGCAGTGTGTGGCGTGCAGCGGCATGCAGCAGTGTGTGGCGTGCAGCAGTGTGCGGCGTGCAGCAGTGTGTGGCATGCAGCAGTGTGCGGCGTGCAGCATTGTGAGGCGTGCAGCAGTGTGTGGCATGCAGCAGTGTGTGGCGTGCAGCAGTGTGTGGCATGCAGCAGAGTGCGGCATGCAGCAGTGTGTGCCATGCAGCAGTGTGTTGCGTGCAGCAGTGTGTGGCATGCATCAGTGTGTGGTGTGCAGCAGTGTTTCGTGTAGCAGTGTGCGGCGTGCAGCAGTGTGCGGCATGCAGCAGTGTGCGACATGCAGCAGTGTGCGGTGTGCAGCAGTGTGTGGCATGCAGCAGTGTGCGGCGTGCAGCAGTGTGCGGCATGCAGCAGTGTGCTGCGTGCAGCAGTGTGTGGCATGCAGCAGTGTGTGGCGTGCAGCAGTGTGTGGCGTGCAGCGGCATGCAGCAGTTTTTGGCATGCAGCAGTGTGTGGCATGCAGCAGTGTGTGGCGTGTAGCAGTCTGCGGCGTGCAGCAGTCTGCGGTGTGCAGCAGTGTGAGGCATGCAGCAGTGTGCGGCGTGCAGCAGTGTGTGGCGTGCAGCAGTGTGTTGCGTGCCGCAGTGTGTGGCATGCAACAGTGTTTTGTGTAGCAGTGTGCGGTGTGCAGCAGTGTGTGGCATGCAGCAGTGTGCTGCGTGCAGCAGTGTGTGGCATGCAGCAGTGTGTGGAGTGCAGCGGCATGCAGCAGTATGTGGTGTGCAGCAGTGTGCTGTGTGCAGCAGTGTGTGACGTGCAGCGGCATGCAGCAGTTTGTGGTGTGCAGCAGTGTGTGGCGTGCAGCAGTGTGTGGCGTGTAGCAGTGTGCGGCATGCAGCAGTCTGCGGTGTGCAGCAGTGTGAGGCGTGCAGCAGTGTGTGGCTTGCAGCGGCATGCAGCAGTGTGTGGCGTGCAGCAGTGTGTGGCGTGTAGCAGTGTGCGGCGTGCAGCAGTCTGCAGTGTGAAGCAGTGTGAGGCGTGCAGCAGTGTGTGGCTTGCAGCGGCATGCAGCAGTGTGTGGCGTGCAGCAGTGTGTGGCTTGCAGCAGCATGCAGCAGTGTGTGGCATGCAGCAGTGTGTGGCGTACAGCAGTGTGTGGCGTGTAGCAGTGTGCGGCGTGCAGCAGTGTGCAGCAGTCTGCGGCGTGCAGCAGTGTGTGCTGTGCAGCAGTGTTTTGTATAGCATCGTGCGGTGTGTAGCAGTGTGCGGTGTGCAGCAGTGTGTGGTGTGCAGCAGTGTGTGGTGAGCAGCAGTGTGCTGTGTGCAGCAGTGTGTGGTGTGCAGCAGTGTGTGGCGTGCAGTGGCATGCAGCAGTGTGTGGTGTGCAGCAGTGTGTGGCATGCAGCAGTGTGTGGCATGCATCAGTGTGTGGTGTGCAGCAGTGTTTCGTGTAGCAGTGTGCGGCGTGCAGCAGTGTGCGGCATGCAGCAGTGTGTGACATGCAGCAGTGTGTGGCGTGCAGCAGTGTGTGGCTTGCAGCGGCATGCAGCAGTGTGTGGCATGCAGCAGTGTGTGGCGTGCAGCAGTGTGTGGCATGCAGCAGTGTGCGGCATGCAGCAGTGTGTGCCATGCAGCAGTGTGTGGCGTGCAGCAGTGTGTGGCATGCATCAGTGTGTGGTGTGCAGCAGTGTTTCGTGTAGCAGTGTACGGCGTGCAGCAGTGTGCGGCATGCAGCAGTGTGCGACATGCAGCAGTGTGCGGTGTGCAGCAGTGTGTGGCATGCAGCAGTGTGCGGCGTGCAGCAGTTTGTGGCATGCAGCAATGTGCTGCGTGCAGCAGTGTGTGGCATGCAGCAGTGTGTGGCGTGCAGCAGTGTGTGGCGTGCAGCGGCATGCAGCAGTTTTTGGCATGCAGCAGTGTGTGGCATGCAGCAGTGTGTGGCGTGTAGCAGTCTGCGGCGTGCAGCAGTCTGCGGTGTGCAGCAGTGTGAGGCGTGCAGCAGTGTGTGGCTTGCAGCAGCATGCAGCAGTGTGTGGCGTGCAGCAGTGTGTGGCGTGTAGCAGTGTGCGGCGTGCAGCAGTCTGCGGTGTGCAGCAGTGTGAGGCATGCAGCAGTGTGTGGCTTGCAGCGGCATGCAGCAGTGTGTGGCGTGCAGCAGTGTGTGGCTTGCAGCAGCATGCAGCAGTGTGTGGCATGCAGCAGTGTGTGGCGTACAGCAGTGTGTGGCGTGTAGCAGTGTGCGGCGTGCAGCAGTGTGCAGCAGTCTGCGGCGTGCAGCAGTGTGTGCTGTGCAGCAGTGTTTTGTATAGCATCGTGCGGTGTGTAGCAGTGTGCGGTGTGCAGCAGTGTGTGGCGTGCAGCAGTGTGTGACATGCAGCAGTGTGTGGTGTGCAGCAATGTGCAGCATGCAGCAGTGTGTGGCGTGCAGCAGTCTTTGGCGTGCAGCAGTGTGTGGCGTGCAAAGGCATGCAGCAGTGTGTGGCGTGCAGCAGTGTGCGGTGTGCAGCAGTGTGCGGCATGCAGCAGTGTGCGGCGTGCAGCAGTGTGCGGCGTGCAGCAGTGTGTGGCGTGCAGCAGTGTTTTGTGTAGCATTGTGCGGCGTGCAGCAATGTTTCGTGTAGCAGTGTGTGGCGTGCAGCAGTGTTTGGCGTGCAGCAGTGTGTGGTGAGCAGCAGTGTGCTGTGTGCAGCAGTGTGTGGCGTGCAGCAGTGTATGGCGTGCAGCAGTGTGTGGCATGCAGCAGTGTGCGGCGTGCAGCAGTGTGCGGCATGCAGCAGTGTGCTGCGTGCAGCAGTGTGTGGCATGCAGCAGTGTGTGGCGTGCAGCAGTGTGTGGCGTGCAGCGGCATGCAGCAGTTTTTGGCATGCAGCAGTGTGTGGCATGCAGCAGTGTGTGGCGTGTAGCAGTGTGCGGCGTGCAGCAGTCTGCGGTGTGCAGCAGTGTGAGGCATGCAGCAGTGTGCGGTGTGCAGCAGTGTGTGGCATGCAGCGGCGTGCAGCAGTGTGTGGCATGCAGCAGTGTGTGGCGTGCAGCAGTGTGCGGCATGCAGCAGTGTGTGGCGTGCAGCAGTTTGTGGCGTGCAGGGGCATGCAGCAGTGTGTGGCATGCAGCAGTGTGTGGCATGCAGCAGTGTGTTGCATGCAGCGGCATGCAGCAGCGTGTGGCGTGCAGCAGTGTGCTGCATGCAGCAGTGTGTGGCGTGCAGCAGTGTATGGCGTGTAGCAGTGTGCGGCGTGCAGCAGTCTGCGGTGTGCAGCAGTGTGAGGCGTGCAGCAGTGTGTGGCTTGCAGCAGCATGCAGCAGTGTGTGGCGTGCAGGAGTGTGTGGCATGTAGCAGTGTGCGGCATGTAGCAGTGTGCGGCATGCAGCAGTGTGTGGCGTGCAGCAGTGTGTGGCTTGCAGCGGCATGCAGCAGTGTGTGGCGTGCAGCAGTGTGTGGCATGCAGCAGTGTGTGGCGTGCAGCAGTGTGAGGCTTGCAGCGGCATGCAGCAGTGTGTGGCATGCAGCAGTGTGTGGCATGCAGCAGTGTGTGGCGTGTAGCAGTGTGTGGCGTGCAGCAGTGTGCAGCAGTCTGTGGCATGCAGCAGTGTGTGCTGTGCAGCAGTGTTTCGTATAGCATTGTGTGGCGTGTAGCAGTGTGCGGTGTGCAGCAGTGTGTGGCATGCAGCAGTGTGTGGCGTGCAGCAATGTGCGGCGTGCAGCAGTGTGTGGCGTGCAGCAGTCTTTGGCATGCAGCAGTGTGTGGCGTGCAGCGGCATGCAGCAGTGTGTGGCGTGCAGCAGTGTGCGGCGTGCAGCAGTGTGTGGCATGCAGCAGTGTGCGGCGTGCAGCATTGTGAGGCGTGCAGCAGTGTGTGGCATGCAGCAGTGTGTGGTGTGCAGCAGTGTGTGGCATGCAGCAGTGTGCGGCATGCAGCAGTGTGTGCCATGCAGCAGTGTGTGGCGTGCAGCAGTGTGTGGCATGCATCAGGGTGTGGTGTGCAGCAGTGTTTCGTGTAGCAGTGTGCGGCGTGCAGCAGTGTGCGGCATGCAGCAGTGTGCGACATGCAGCAGTGTGCGGTGTGCAGCAGTGTGTGGCGTGCAGCAGTGTGTGGCGTGCAGCAGTGTTTTGTGTAGCATTGTGCGGCGTGCAGCAATGTTTCGTGTAGCAGTGTGTGGCGTGCAGCAGTGTTTGTCGTGCAGCAGTGTGTGGTGAGCAGCAGTGTGCTGTGTGCAGCAGTGTGTGGCGTGCAGCAGTGTGTGGCGTGCAGTGGCATGCAGCAGTGTGTGGCGTGCAGCAGTGTGTGGCATGCATCAGTGTGTGGTGTGCAGCAGTGTTTCGTGTAGCAGTGTGCGGCGTGCAGCAGTGTGCGGCATGCAGCAGTGTGTGACATGCAGCAGTGTGTGGCGTGCAGCAGTGTGTGGCTTGCAGCGGCATGCAGCAGTGTGTGGCATGCAGCAGTGCGTGGCGTGCAGCAGTGTGTGGCATGCAGCAGTGTGCGGCATGCAGCAGTGTGTGCCATGCAGCAGTGTGTGGCGTGCAGAAGTGTGTGGCATGCATCAGTGTGTGGTGTGCAGCAGTGTTTCGTGTAGCAGTGTACGGCGTGCAGCAGTGTGCGGCATGCAGCAGTGTGCGACATGCAGCAGTGTGCGGTGTGCAGCAGTGTGTGGCATGCAGCAGTGTGCGGCGTGCAGCAGTGTGCGGCATGCAGCAGTGTGCTGCGTGCAGCAGTGTGTGGCATGCAGCAGTGTGTGGCGTGCAGCAGTGTGTGGCGTGCAGCGGCATGCAGCAGTTTTTGGCATGCAGCAGTGTGTAGCATGCAGCAGTGTGTGGCGTGTAGCAGTGTGTGGCGTGCAGCGGCATGCAGCAGTTTGTGGTGTGCAGCAGTGTGTGGCATGCAGCAGTGTGCGGCATGCAGCAGTGTGTGCCATGCAGCAGTGTGTGGCGTGCAGCAGTGTGTGGCATGCATCAGTGTGTGGTGTGCAGCAGTGTTTCGTGTAGCAGTGTATGGCGTGCAGCAGTGTGCGGCATGCAGCAGTGTGCGACATGCAGCAGTGTGCGGTGTGCAGCAGTGTGTGGCATGCAGCAGTGTGCGGCATGCAGCAGTGTGCGGCGTGCAGCAGTGTGTGGCGTGCAGCAGTGTGTGGCGTGCCGCAGTGTGTGGCATGCAACAGTGTTTTGTGTAGCAGTGTGCGGTGTGCAGCAGGGTGTGGCATGCAGCAGTGTGCTGCGTGCAGCAGTGTGTGGCGTGCAGCAGTGTGTGGAGTGCAGCGGCATGCAGCAGTGTGTGGTGTGCAGCAGTGTGCTGCATGCAGCAGTGTGTGACGTGCAGCAGTGTGTGGTGTGCAGCAGTGTGTGGCGTGCAGCGGCATGCAGCAGTTTGTGGTGTGCAGCAGTGTGTGGCATGCAGCAGTGTGCGGCATGCAGCAGTGTGTGCCATGCAGCAGTGTGTGGCGTGCAGCAGTGTGTGGCATGCATCAGTGTGTGGTGTGCAGCAGTGTTTCGTGTAGCAGTGTATGGCGTGCAGCAGTGTGCGGCATGCAGCAGTGTGCGACATGCAGCAGTGTGCGGTGTGCAGCAGTGTGTGGCATGCAGCAGTGTGCGGCATGCAGCAGTGTGCGGCATGCAGCAGTGTATGGCGTGCAGCAGTGTGCGGCATGCAGCAGTGTGCGACATGCAGCAGTGTGCGGTGTGCAGCAGTGTGTGGCATGCAGCAGTGTGCAGCGTGCAGCAGTGTGCGGCATGCAGCAGTGTGCTGCGTGCAGCAGTGTGTGGCATGCAGCAGTGTGTGGCGTGCAGCAGTGTGTGGCGTGCAGCGGCATGCAGCAGTTTTTGGCATGCAGCAGTGTGTGGCATGCAGCAGTGTGTGGCGTGTAGCAGTCTGCGGCGTGCAGCAGTCTGCGGTGTGCAGCAGTGTGAGGCGTGCAGCAGTGTGTGGCTTGCAGCGGCATGCAGCAGTGTGTGGCGTGCAGCAGTGTGTGGCGTGTAGCAGTGTGCGGCGTGCAGCAGTCTGCGGTGTGCAGCAGTGTGAGGCGTGCAGCAGTGTGTGGCTTGCAGCGGCATGCAGCAGTGTGTGGCGTGCAGCAGTGTGTGGCTTGCAGCAGCATGCAGCAGTGTGTGGCATGCAGCAGTGTGTGGCGTACAGCAGTGTGTGGCGTGTAGCAGTGTGCGGCGTGCAGCAGTGTGCAGCAGTCTGCGGCGTGCAGCAGTGTGTGCTGTGCAGCAGTGTTTTGTATAGCATCGTGCGGTGTGTAGCAGTGTGCGGTGTGCAGCAGTGTGTGGCGTGCAGCAGTGTGTGACATGCAGCAGTGTGTGGTGTGCAGCAATGTGCGGCGTGCAGCAGTGTGTGGCGTGCAGCAGTCTTTGGCGTGCAGCAGTGTGTGGCGTGCAAAGTCATGCAGCAGTGTGTGGCGTGCAGCAGTGTGCGGCGTGCAGCAGTGTGCGGCGTGCAGCAGTGTGCGGCGTGCAGCAGTGTGTGGCGTGCAGCAGTGTTTTGTGTAGCATTGTGCGGCATGCAGCAATGTTTCGTGTAGCAGTGTGTGGCGTGCAGCAGTGTTTGGCGTGCAGCAGTGTGTGGTGAGCAGCAGTGTGCTGTGTGCAGCAGTGTGTGGCGTGCAGCAGTGTGTGGCGTGCAGCAGTGTGTGGCATGCAGCAGTGTGCGGCGTGCAGCAGTGTGCGGCATGCAGCAGTGTGCTGCGTGCAGCAGTGTGTGGCATGCAGCAGTGTGTGGCGTGCAGCAGTGTGTGGCGTGCAGCGGCATGCAGCAGTTTTTGGCATGCAGCAGTGTGTGGCATGCAGCAGTGTGTGGCGTGTAGCAGTGTGCGGCGTGCAGCAGTCTGCGGTGTGCAGCAGTGTGAGGCATGCAGCAGTGTGCGGTGTGCAGCAGTGTGTGGCGTGCAGCGGCGTGCAGCAGTGTGTGGCATGCAGCAGTGTGTGGCGTGCAGCAGTGTGCGGCATGCAGCAGTGTGTGGCGTGCAGCAGTTTGTGGCGTGCAGGGGCATGCAGCAGTGTGTGGCATGCAGCAGTGTGTGGCATGCAGCAGTGTGTTGCATGCAGCGGCATGCAGCAGCGTGTGGCGTGCAGCAGTGTGCTGCATGCAGCAGTGTGTGGCGTGCAGCAGTGTATGGCGTGTAGCAGTGTGCAGCGTGCAGCAGTCTGCGGTGTGCAGCAGTGTGAGGCGTGCAGCAGTGTGTGGCTTGCAGCAGCATGCAGCAGTGTGTGGCGTGCAGGAGTGTGTGGCATGTAGCAGTGTGCGGCATGTAGCAGTGTGCGGCATGCAGCAGTGTGTGGCGTGCAGCAGTGTGTGGCTTGCAGCGGCATGCAGCAGTGTGTGGCGTGCAGCAGTGTGTGGCATGCAGCAGTGTGTGGCGTGCAGCAGTGTGAGGCTTGCAGCGGCATGCAGCAGTGTGTGGCATGCAGCAGTGTGTGGCATGCAGCAGTGTGTGGCGTGTAGCAGTGTGTGGCGTGCAGCAGTGTGCAGCAGTCTGTGGCATGCAGCAGTGTGTGCTGTGCAGCAGTGTTTCGTATAGCATTGTGTGGCGTGTAGCAGTGTGCGGTGTGCAGCAGTGTGTGGCATGCAGCAGTGTGTGGCGTGCAGCAATGTGCGGCGTGCAGCAGTGTGTGGCGTGCAGCAGTCTTTGGCATGCAGCAGTGTGTGGCGTGCAGTGGCATGCAGCAGTGTGTGGCGTGCAGCAGTGTGCGGCATGCAGCAGAGTGCGGCATGCAGCAGTGTGCGGCGTGCAGCATTGTGAGGCGTGCAGCAGTGTGTGGCATGCAGCAGTGTGTGGCGTGCAGCAGTGTGTGGCATGCAGCAGTGTGCGGCATGCAGCAGTGTGTGCCATGCAGCAGTGTGTGGCGTGCAGCAGTGTGTGGCATGCATCAGGGTGTGGTGTGCAGCAGTGTTTCGTGTAGCAGTGTGCGGCGTGCAGCAGTGTGCGGCATGCAGCAGTGTGCGACATGCAGCAGTGTGTGGCGTGCAGCAGTGTGTGGCATGCAGCAGTGTGCGGCGTGCAGCAGTGTGCGGCATGCAGCAGTGTGCTGCGTGCAGCAGTGTGTGGCATGCAGCAGTGTGTGGCGTGCAGCAGTGTGTGGCGTGCAGCGGCATGCAGCAGTTTTTGGCATGCAGCAGTGTGTGGCATGCAGCAGTGTGTGGCGTGTAGCAGTGTGCGGCGTGCAGCAGTCTGCGGTGTGCAGCAGTGTGAGGCATGCTGCAGTGTGCGGTGTGCAGCAGTGTGTGGCGTGCAGCAGTGTGTGGCTTGCAGCGGCATGCAGCAGTGTGTGGCGTGCAGCAGTGTGTGGTGTGCAGCAGTGTGTGGCGTGCAGCAGTGTGTGGCTTGCAGCAGCATGCAGCAGTGTGTGGCATGCAGCAGTGTGTGGCGTACAGCAGTGTGTGGCGTGTAGCAGTGTGTGGCGTGCAGCAGTGTGCAGCAGTCTGCGGCGTGCAGCAGTGTGTGCTGTGCAGCAGTGTTTCGTATAGCATCGTGCGATGTGTAGCAGTGTGCGGTGTGCAGCAGTGTGTGGCGTGCAGCAGTGTGTGGCATGCAGCAGTGTGTGGTGTGCAGCAATGTGCGGCATGCAGCAGTGTGTGGTGTGCAGCAGTCTTTGGCGTGCAGCAGTGTGTGGCATGCAGCGGCATGCAGCAGTGTGTGGCGTGCAGCAGTGTGCGGCGTGCAACAGTGTGCGGCACGCAGCAGTGTGCGGCGTGCAGCAGTGTGGGGCGTGCAGCGGCGTGCAGCAGTGTGTGGCATGCAGCAGTGTGTGGCATGCAGCAGTGTGCGGCATGCAGCAGTGTGTGGCGTGCAGCAGTTTGTGGCGTGCAGGGGCATGCAGCAGTGTGTGGCATGCAGCAGTGTGTGGTGTGCAGCAGTGTGTTGCATGCAGCGGCATGCAGCAGTGTGTGGCGTGCAGCAGTGTGCTGCATGCAGCAGTGTGTGGCGTGCAGCAGTGTATGGCGTGTAGCAGTGTGCGGCATGCAGCAGTCTGCGGTGTGCAGCAGTGTGAGGCGTGCAGCAGTGTGTGGCGTGCAGCGGCATGCAGCAGTGTGTGGCATGCAGCAGTGTGCGGCGTGCAGCAGTGTGCGGCATGCAGCAGTGTGCGGCGTGCAGCAGTGTGTGGCGTGCAGCAGTGTGTGGCATGCAGCAGTGTTTCGTGTAGCAGCGTGCGGTGTGCAGCAGTGTGTGGCATGCAGCAGTGTGCGGTGAGCAGCAGTGTGCTGTGTGCAGCAGTGTGTGGCGTGCAGCAGTGTGTGGCGTGCAGCGGCATGCAGCAGTGTGTGGTGTGCAGCAGTGTGCTGCGTGCAGCAGTGTGTGACGTGCAGCAGTGTGTGGCGTGCAGCAGTGTGTGGCGTTGTGAGAAGTTGGCCTGGTATATGATGTTCACTAGTTAAAGTGACCACCTTGTACCATGCCAAGCAACCCTTATGGTGTGGTTGTAAGTCAACCTTTTCGGACTAGCTGCCCTAGTGGTAGCGTAGGCTAAGCAGTCTTTGAGGCGTGCAGCAGTGTGTGGCGTGCAGCGGCATGCAGCAGTTTGTGGTGTGCAGCAGTGTGTGGCGTGCAGCAGTGTGTGGTGTGTAGCAGTGTGCGGCGTGCAGCAGTCTGCGGTGTGCAGCAGTGTGAGGCATGCAGCAGTGTGTGGCTTGCAGCGGCATGCAGCAGTGTGTGGCGTGCAGCAGTGTGTGGCGTGTAGCAGTGTGCGGCGTGCAGCAGTCTGCGGTGTGCAGCAGTGTGAGCCGTGCAGCAGTGTGTGGCTTGCAGCGGCATGCAGCAGTGTGTAGCGTGCAGGAGTGTGTGGCGTGTAGCAGTGTGCGGCGTGTAGCAGTGTGCCGCATGCAGCAGTTTGTGGCGTGCAGCAGTGTGTGGCTTGCAGCGGCATGCAGCAGTGTGTGGCGTGCAGCAGTGTGTGGCGTGCAGCAGTGTGTGGCGTGCAGCAGTGTGTGGCTTGCAGCAGCATGCAGCAGTGTGTGGCATGCAGCAGTGTGTGGCGTACAGCAGTGTGTCGCGTGTAGCAATGTGCGGCGTGCAGCAGTGTGTGGCGTGCAGCAGTCTTTGGCGTGCAGCAGTGTGTGGCGTGCAGCGGCATGCAGCAGTGTGTGGCGTGCAGCAGTGTGCGGCGTGCAGCAGTGTGCGGCATGCAGCAGTGTGCGGCGTGCAGCATTGTGAGGCGTGCAGCAGTGTGCGGCGTGCAGCAGTGTGTGGCATGCAGCAGTGTTTTGTGTAGCATTGTGCGGCGTGCAGCAGTGTTTCGTGTAGCAGTGTGTGGCGTGCAGCAGTGTTTGGCGTGCAGCAGTGTGCGGTGAGCAGCAGTGTGCTGTGTGCAGCAGTGTGTGGCGTGCAGCAGTGTGTGGCGTGCAGTGGCATGCAGCAGTGTGTGGTGTGCAGCAGTGTGTGGCGTGCAGCAGTGTGTGGCATGCATCAGTGTGTGGTGTGCAGCAGTGTTTCGTGTAGCAGTGTGCGGCGTGCAGCAGTGTGCGGCATGCAGCAGTGTGTGGCGTACAGCAGTGTGTGGCGTGTAGCAGTGTGCGGTGTGCAGCAGTGTGCAGCAGTCTGCGGTGTGCAGCAGTGTGTGCTGTGCAGAAGTGTTTTGTATAGCATCGTGCGGTGTGTAGCAGTGTGCGGTGTGCAGCAGTGTGTGGCGTGCAGCAGTGTGTGACATGCAGCAGTGTGTGGTGTGCAGCAATGTGCGGCGTGCAGCAGTGTGTGGCGTGCAGCAGTCTTTGGCGTGCAGCAGTGTGTGGCGTGCAGCGGCATGCAGCAGTGTGTGGCGTGCAGCAGTGTGCGGCGTGCAGCAGTGTGCGGCATGCAGCAGTGTGCGGCGTGCAGCATTGTGAGGCGTGCAGCAGTGTGCGGCATGCAGCAGTGTGTGGCGTGCAGCAGTGTTTTGTGTAGCATTGTGCGGCGTGCAGCAATGTTTCGTGTAGCAGTGTGTGGCGTGCAGCAGTGTTTGGCATGCAGCAGTGTGTGGTGAGCAGCAGTGTGCTGTGTGCAGCAGTGTGTGGCGTGCAGCAGTGTGTGGCGTGCAGTGGCATGCAGCAGTGTGTGGTGTGCAGCAGTGTGTGGCGTGCAGCAGTGTGTGGCATGCATCAGTGTGTGGTGTGCAGCAGTGTTTCGTGTAGCAGTGTGCGGCGTGCAGCAGTGTGCGGCATGCAGCAGTGTGTGACATGCAGCAGTGTGTGGCGTGCAGCAGTGTGTGGCTTGCAGCGGCATGCAGCAGTGTGTGGCATGCAGCAGTGTGTGGCGTGCAGCAGTGTGTGGCATGCAGCAGTGTGCGGCATGCAGCAGTGTGTGCCATGCAGCAGTGTGTGGCGTGCAGCAGTGTGTGGCATGCATCAGTGTGTGGTGTGCAGCAGTGTTTCGTGTAGCAGTGTACGGCGTGCAGCAGTGTGCGGCATGCAGCAGTGTGCGACATGCAGCAGTGTGCGGTGTGCAGCAGTGTGTGGCATGCAGCAGTGTGCGGCGTGCTGCAGTGTGCGGCATGCAGCAGTGTGCTGCGTGCAGCAGTGTGTGGCATGCAGCAGTGTGTGGCGTGCAGCAGTGTGTGGTGTGCAGCGGCATGCAGCAGTTTTTGGCATGCAGCAGTGTGTGGCATGCAGCAGTGTGTGGCGTGTAGCAGTCTGCGGCGTGCAGCAGTCTGCGGTGTGCAGCAGTGTGAGGCATGCAGCAGTGTGCGGCGTGCAGCAGTGTGTGGCGTGCAGCAGTGTGTGGCGTGCCGCAGTGTGTGGCATGCAACAGTGTTTTGTGTAGCAGTGTGCAGTGTGCAGCAGGGTGTGGCATGCAGCAGTGTGCTGCGTGCAGCAGTGTGTGGCGTGCAGCAGTGTGTGGAGTGCAGCGGCATGCAGCAGTGTGTGGTGTGCAGCAGTGTGCTGCATGCAGCAGTGTGTGACGTGCAGCAGTGTGTGGTGTGCAGCAGTGTGTGGCGTGCAGCGGCATGCAGCAGTTTGTGGTGTGCAGCAGTGTGTGGCATGCAGCAGTGTGCGGCATGCAGCAGTGTGTGCCATGCAGCAGTGTGTGGCGTGCAGCAGTGTGTGGCATGCATCAGTGTGTGGTGTGCAGCAGTGTTTCGTGTAGCAGTGTACGGCGTGCAGCAGTGTGCGGCATGCAGCAGTGTGCGACATGCAGCAGTGTGCGGTGTGCAGCAGTGTGTGGCATACAGCAGTGTGCGGCGTGCAGCAGTGTGCGGCATGCAGCAGTGTATGGCGTGCAGCAGTGTGTGGCATGCAGCAGTGTGTGGCGTGTAGCAGTGTGCGGCGTGCAGCAGTGTGTGGCGTGCAGCAGTGTTTTGTGTAGCATTGTGCGGCGTGCAGCAATGTTTCGTGTAGCAGTGTGTGGCGTGCAGCAGTGTTTGGCGTGCAGCAGTGTGCGGTGAGCAGCAGTGTGCTGTGTGCAGCAGTGTGTGGCGTGCAGCAGTGTGTGGCGTGCAGTGGCATGCAGCAGTGTGCGGCGTGCAGCAGTGTGTGGCGTGCAGCAGTGTGTGGCTTGCAGCGGCATGCAGCAGTGTGTGGCATGCAGCAGTGTGTGGCGTGCAGCAGTGTGTGGCATGCAGCAGTGTGCGGCATGCAGCAGTGTGTGCCATGCAGCAGTGTGTGGTGTGCAGCAGTGTGTGGCATGCATCAGTGTGTGGTGTGCAGCAGTGTTTCGTGTAGCAGTGTGCGGCGTGCAGCAGTGTGCGGCATGCAGCAGTGTGTGACATGCAGCAGTGTGCGGTGTGCAGTAGTGTGTGGCGTGCAGCAGTGTGTGGCATGCAGCAGTGTGCGGCATGCAGCAGTGTGCGGCATGCAGCAGTGTGCTGCATGCAGCAGTGTGTGGCATGCAGCAGTGTGTGGCGTGCAGCAGTGTGTGGCGTGCAGCGGCATGCAGCAGTTTTTGGCATGCAGCAGTGTGTGGCATGCAGCAGTGCGTGGCGTGTAGCAGTGTGTGGCGTGCAGCAGTCTGCGGTGTGCAGCAGTGTGAGGCATGCAGCAGTGTGCGGTGTGCAGCAGTGTGTGGCGTGCAGCGGCGTGCAGCAGTGTGTGGCATGCAGCAGTGTGTGGCGTGCAGCAGTGTGCGGCATGCAGCAGTGTGTGGCGTGCAGCAGTGTGTGGCGTGTAGCAGTCTGCGGCATGCAGCAGTCTGCGGTGTGCAGCAGTGTGAGGCATGCAGCAGTGTGCGGCGTGCAGCAGTGTGTGGCGTGCAGCAGTGTGTGGCGTGCCGCAGTGTGTGGCATGCAGCGGCATGCAGCAGTTTGTGGTGTGCAGCAGTGTGTGGCGTGCAGCAGTGTGTGGCGTGTAGCAGTGTGCGGCGTGCAGCAGTCTGCGGGGTGCAGCAGTGTGTGGCGTGCAGCAGTGTTTTGTGTAGCATTGTGCGGCGTGCAGCAATGTTTCGTGTAGCAGTGTGTGGCGTGCAGCAGTGTTTGGCATGCAGCAGTGTGTGGTGAGCAGCAGTGTGCTGTGTGCAGCAGTGTGTGGCGTGCAGCAGTGTGTGGCGTGCAGTGGCATGCAGCAGTGTGTGGTGTGCAGCAGTGTGTGGCGTGCAGCAGTGTGTGGCATGCATCAGTGTGTGGTGTGCAGCAGTGTTTCGTGTAGCAGTGTGCGGCATGCAGCAGTGTGCGGCATGCAGCAGTGTGTGACATGCAGCAGTGTGTGGCGTGCAGCAGTGTGTGGCTTGCAGCGGCATGCAGCAGTGTGTGGCATGCAGCAGTGTGTGGCGTGCAGCAGTGTGTGGCATGCAGCAGTGTGTGCCATGCAGCAGTGTGTGGCGTGCAGCAGTGTGTGGCATGCATCAGTGTGTGGTGTGCAGCAGTGTTTCGTGTAGCAGTGTACGGCGTGCAGCAGTGTGCGGCATGCAGCAGTGTGCGACATGCAGCAGTGTGCGGTGTGCAGCAGTGTGTGGCATGCAGCAGTGTGCGGTGTGCAGCAGTGTGCAGCATGCAGCAGTGTGCTGCGTGCAGCAGTGTGTGGCATGCAGCAGTGTGTGGCGTGCAGCGGCATGCAGCAGTTTTTGGCATGCAGCAGTGTGTGGCATGCAGCAGTGTGTGGCGTGTAGCAGTCTGCGGCGTGCAGCAGTCTGCGGTGTGCAGCAGTGTGAGGCATGCAGCAGTGTGCGGCGTGCAGCAGTGTGTGGCGTGCAGCAGTGTGTGGCGTGCCGCAGTGTGTGGCATGCAGCAGTGTGTGGCATGCATCAGTGTGTGGTGTGCAGCAGTGTTTCGTGTAGCAGTGTACGGCGTGCAGCAGTGTGCGGCATGCAGCAGTGTGCGACATGCAGCAGTGTTTTGTGTAGCAGTGTGCGGTGTGCAGCAGGGTGTGGCATGCAGCAGTGTGCTGCGTGCAGCAGTGTGTGGTGTGCAGCAGTGTGTGGCGTGCAGCGGCATGCAGCAGTTTGTGGTGTGCAGCAGTGTGTGGCATGCAGCAGTGTGCGGCATGCAGCAGTGTGTGCCATGCAGCAGTGTGTGGCGTGCAGCAGTGTGTGGCATGCATCAGTGTGTGGTGTGCAGCAGTGTTTCGTGTAGCAGTGTACGGCGTGCAGCAGTGTGCGGCATGCAGCAGTGTGCGACATGCAGCAGTGTGCGGTGTGCAGCAGTGTGTGGCATACAGCAGTGTGCGGCGTGCAGCAGTGTGCGGCATGCAGCAGTGTATGGCGTGCAGCAGTGTGTGGCATGCAGCAGTGTGTGGTGTGTAGCAGTGTGCGGCGTGCAGCAGTGTGTGGCGTGCAGCAGTGTTTTGTGTAGCATTGTGCGGCATGCAGCAATGTTTCGTGTAGCAGTGTGTGGCGTACAGCAGTGTTTGGCGTGCAGCAGTGTGCGGTGAGCAGCAGTGTGCTGTGTGCAGCAGTGTGTGGCGTGCAGCAGTGTGTGGTGTGCAGTGGCATGCAGCAGTGTGCGGCGTGCAGCAGTGTGCGGCATTCAGCAGTGTGTGACATGCAGCAGTGTGTGGCGTGCAGCAGTGTGTGGCTTGCAGCGGCATGCAGCAGTGTGTGTCATGCAGCAGTTTGTGGCGTGCAGCAGTGTGTGGCATGCAGCAGTGTGCGGCATGCAGCAGTGTGTGCCATGCAGCAGTGTGTGGTGTGCAGCAGTGTGTGGCGTGCATCAGTGTGTGGTGTGCAGCAGTGTTTCGTGTAGCAGTGTGCGGCGTGCAGCAGTGTGCGGCATGCAGCAGTGTGTGACATGCAGCAGTGTGCGGTGTGCAGCAGTGTGTGGCGTGCAGCAGTGTGTGGCGTGCAGCAGTGTGTGGCATGCAGCAGTGTGCGGAGTGCAGCAGTGTGCGGCATGCAGCAGTGTGCTGCGTGCAGCAGTGTGTGGCATGCAGCAGTGTGTGGCGTGCAGCAGTGTGTGGCATGCAGCAGTTTTTGGCATGCAGCAGTGTGTGGCATGCAGCAGTGTGTGGCGTGTAGCAGTGTGCGGCGTGCAGCAGTCTGCGGTGTGCAGCAGTGTGAGGCATGCAGCAGTGTACGTGTGCAGCAGTGTGTGGCGTGCAGCGGCGTGCAGCAGTGTGTGGCATGCAGCAGTGTGTGGCGTGCAGCAGTGTGCGGCATGCAGCAGTGTGTGGCGTGCAGCAGTGTGTGGCGTGTAGCAGTCTGCGGCGTGCAGCAGTCTGCGGTGTGCAGCAGTGTGAGGCATGCAGCAGTGTGCGGCGTGCAGCACTGTGTGGCGTGCAGCAGTGTGTGGCGTGCTGCAGTGTGTGGCATGCAACAGTGTTTTGTGTAGCAGTGTGCGGTGTGCAGCAGTGTGTGGCATGCAGCAGTGTGCTGCGTGCAGCAGTGTGTGGCATGCAGCAGTGTGTGGAGTGCAGCGGCATGCAGCAGTGTGTGGTGTGCAGCAGTGTGCTGCGTGCAGCAGTGTGTGACATGCAGCAGTGTGTGGCGTGCAGCAGTGTGTGGCGTGCAGCGGCATGCAGCAGTTTGTGGTGTGCAGCAGTGTGTGGCGTGCAGCAGTGTGTGGCGTGTAGCAGTGTGCGGCGTGCAGCAGTCTGCGGTGTGCAGCAGTGTGAGGCGTGCAGCAGTGTGTGGCTTGCAGCGGCATGCAGCAGTGTGTGGCGTGCAGCAGTGTGTGGCGTGTAGCAGTGTGCGGCGTGCAGCAGTCTGCGGTGTGCAGCAGTGTGAGGCGTGCAGCAGTGTGTGGCTTGCAGCGGCATGCAGCAGTGTGTGGCGTGTAGCAGTGTGCGGCGTGTAGCAGTGTGCGGCATGCAGCAGTGTGTGGCGTGCAGCAGTATGTGGCTTGCAGCGGCGTGCAGCAGTGTGCAGCAGTCTGCGGCGTGCAGCAGTGTGTGCTGTGCAGCAGTGTTTTGTATAGCATCGTGCGGTGTGTAGCAGTGTGCGGTGTGCAGCAGTGTGTGGCGTGCAGCAGTGTGTGGCGTGCAGCAGTGTTTTGTGTAGCATTGTGCGGCGTGCAGCAATGTTTCGTGTAGCAGTGTGTGGCGTGCAGCAGTGTTTGGCGTGCAGCAGTGTGTGGTGAGCAGCAGTGTGCTGTGTGCAGCAGTGTGTGGCGTGCAGTGGCATGCAGCAGTGTGTGGTGTGCAGCAGTGTGTGGCGTGCAGCAGTGTGTGGCATGCATCAGTGTGTGGTGTGCAGCAGTGTTTCGTGTAGCAGTGTGCGGCGTGCAGCAGTGTGTGGCATGCAGCAGTGTGTGACGTGCAGCAGTGTGTGGCGTGCAGCAGTGTGTGGCTTGCAGCGGCATGCAGCAGTGTGTGGCATGCAGCAGTGTGTGGCGTGCAGCAGTGTGTGGCATGCAGCAGTATGCGGCATGCAGCAGTGTGTGCCATGCAGCAGTGTGTGGCGTGCAGCAGTGTTTGGCATGCATCAGTGTGTGGTGTGCAGCAGTGTTTCGTGTAGCAGTGTACGGCGTGCAGCAGTGTGCGGCATGCAGCAGTGTGCGACATGCAGCAGTGTGCGGTGTGCAGCAGTGTGTGGCATGCAGCAGTGTGCGGCGTGCAGCAGTGTGCGGCATGCAGCAGTGCATGGCGTGCAGCAGTGTGTGGCATGCAGCAGTGTGTGGCGTGTAGCAGTGTGCAGCGTGCAGCAGTGTGTGGCGTGCAGCAGTGTTTTGTGTAGCATTGTGCGGCGTGCAGCAATGTTTTGTGCAGCAGTGTGTGGTGTGCAGTGGCATGCAGCAGTGTGTGGTGTGCAGCAGTGTGTGGCGTGCAGCAGTGTGTGGCATGCATCAGTGTGTGGTGTGCAGCAGTGTTTCGTGTAGCAGTGTGCGGCGTGCAGCAGTGTGTGGCATGCAGCAGTGTGTGACATGCAGCAGTGTGTGGCGTGCAGCAGTGTGTGGCTTGCAGCGGCATGCAGCGGTGTGTGGCATGCAGCAGTGTGTGGCGTGCAGCAGTGTGTGGCATGCAGCAGTGTGCGGCATGCAGCAGTGTGTGCCATGCAGCAGTGTGTGGCGTGCAGCAGTGTGTGGCATGCATCAGTGTGTGGTGTGCAGCAGTGTTTCGTGTAGCAGTGTGCGGCGTGCAGCAGTGTGCGGCATGCAGCAGTGTGCGACATGCAGCAGTGTGCGGTGTGCAGCAGTGTGTGGCGTGCAGCAGTGTGTGGCATGCAGCAGTGTGCGGCATGCAGCAGTGTGCGGCATGCAGCAGTGTGCTGCGTGCAGCAGTGTGTGGCATGCAGCAGTGTGTGGCGTGCAGCAGTGTGTGGCGTGAAGCGGCATGCAGCAGTTTTTGGCATGCAGCAGTGTGTGGCATGCAGCAGTGTGTGGCGTGTAGCAGTGTGCGGCGTGCAGCAGTCTGCGGTGTGCAGCAGTGCGAGGCATGCAGCAGTGTGCGGTGTGCAGCAGTGTGTGGCGTGCAGCGGCGTGCAGCAGTGTGTGGCATGCAGCAGTGTGTGGCGTGCAGCAGTGTGCGGCATGCAGCAGTGTGTGGCGTGCAGCAGTTTGTGGCGTGCAGCAGTGTGTGGCGTGCAGCAGTGTGTTGCATGCAGCGGCATGCAGCAGTGTGTGGCGTGCAGCAGTGTGCTGCATGCAGCAGTGTGTGGCGTGCAGCAGTGTGCGGCGTGCAGCAGTCTGCAGTGTGCAGCAGTCTGCAGTGTGCAGCAGTGTGAGGCGTGCAGCAGTGTGTGGCTTGCAGCAGCATGCAGCAGTGTGTGGTGTGCAGCAGTGTGTGGCATGCAGCGGCATGCAGCAGTTTGTGGCGTGCAGCAGTGTGTGGCATGCAGCAGTGTGTTGCATGCAGCAGTGTGTGGCGTGCAGCAGTGTGCGGCGTTGTGAGAAGTTGGCCTGGTATATGATGCTCACTAGTTAAAGTGATCACCTTGTACCATGCCAAGCAACCCTTATGGTGTGGTTGTAAGTCAACCTTTTCGGACTAGCTGCCCTAGTGGTAGCGTAGGCTAAGCAGTCTTTGAGGCTAAACTCGTGATGCGTGTTAAGCCAGCTGTTTTACCAAATGCAACCCCCTTTTATACCAATGAAAGGACACCACACAGATATATATTCAAAATATATATGTATTTATTTATCAAAGTAACCCCTAGTCTCTTTATGAGCACAGGAGCACAAATCGTCAAACAAGATTATCACAGAATACACAGAAGTTGCACTTTATATGGATAGGCCCTGGTGGCCACTCGAACCATATACTAAAATAGTGGTATAAGTACCGCGAACAGAAAAGGGAAAAGGCCTAGGGCCTCTAGAATCGCTGGGCCTACGAGGAGCTAACGTCAGTTAGTGACCAGGAGGTCCACGGGTGGCGTGTGCAGAGCAAATAGTCACACGCGGGCTCCCATAGGTTTCAATGGGTGCGTAAAAAGTACAAAGTTACTGCAAAAGGAATCTTCCGGATGACCTAGGAACTTAAGATTTGGAACACAGGCACTAGAGATGTATTACTACACATGGGCACCGGAGTACCAGCTTTACCTCACCCACAGGAAGCGGGTGCATAGGCCTCAAAGTGCGTCGGGTTTCTTCTATCTGTTCCGTTGAGCCTGGGACAAAGATGCTGCAGGCGGTCGGTCGGGAAGAGATGCAGTGGATCCAAGAGTGGATCGGAGATGTTGAAGACCTGTAAGCAGAGGGGACAGTGTTCACAGTCACTAGCCAGTGACCAGCGTGGCACCAGGTGGGTACCAGGCGATGTCGGGTGCAAACAGGTGATGAGGGGTAGCTTGTCTCCGCAGCCACGTGGTCCCTGAAGGTCGACGACGTCCAGGAGTCGGCTCACGAGCTGTCCCACGCAGGCTCTCGCTGTCGGCGGTGTCGGCGACTTGATCGAAGCAAACAAGCCTTGGCAAAAGCAATTGCAGGAGGATTCGGAAATCAGCTGTTGGTTCTGACCAGCAAGGTCAGAGGGATTGCTCCTTTGGAGGGGAACAAGGGCGAGTCTGGAGCAACCAGACCAGCGGTGTTTGTCGTAGATTTCGTCGCCAAGATGGCCACTAGCCAGCGGGCCAGCAACCGGTTAGGCGCGTCGAGTGGCAAAATGCAGAAGGGCCCCACGCAGATCGTGGAGATGCTGGAGGGCTCACCTTTGGTGCAGATGCTGCTCGAGGGTTGGGCTTCTCAGGACCCAAAGCACAACTTGGAGGGAGCCTCGGTTGTTGCACTGGTCAGCTTGTCGTAGTCGTTCCAAGATGGCTGGCTCCACGTGTCTCGGTGCCTCCACGGGTCTCCTCTTTGCAGGGACTGTGGATCGGGCGGTGAGAGGTCTGGAGGTCCAGGTCTTGTCAGTCTCTGGGCTCGGGCTCCGGCGGGAGGCGGCGGCAAAGCAGACGGTGATTCGCTGGATGGTGCTTGCGTTAGCAAGGTGGTCACTCCCTGACCACAGGGGAGATTTTCTTCAGTCTTCTGTGCAGCAGAATGTCGAAGTTCCCGTCTTCTTCTTAGTTTCAAGTTGATTCCAGGATGTCTGAAGTCTTAGGACACAGCTCCTACCTTTATTCGGATTCTAGGGGCCGGACTACCTGCTAGGTCCCTCCCTATGGGTGGGACCAGGAAGGGGGGTGGTTACACCCCCAATCCTTTGTCCAGCTCGCCCCAGGCCCGGGACTGGTGTGCCCCAGGACCGGTTTGAACTGGCATATGCACCGAGGCTCCTTGTGAGCCACAGGCATGTCTGGTTTCTTTCAAGCCCTACCTGACCAATACACAAAATCCTGTCTGGGGTGGTGCATGCACCTCCCCTGGCAGGAAACCCTTTGTCCACACCTCCCAAGCTGGAAGGACTCCCAGCAGCAGGAGGGCAGACTTGTGTCTGTGGTGGCAGCATCCATTTTGTGGAGCTGAGGCTATGTCTGATTTTACCCGGGTTTCAGGTACTGTACATGTCGTGTCCCTCTAGAAGGGTGGAATGCTAACCCCGTCGCCAGAATTGGCGAGGGGTTAGTATTCCAATTCGTATGACACCTTACTCGACATGTTTTGATAAAGCCAAACCAAAGATAGCATTTAACCGCGAGGTTCATAATGCACTTAAGAGTATATGGTATGACGATATCTGGAAACAGTAGAAGGAAGTTGTTCCGACCACTGCAGACAGGCTCAGCTCATGCCAGAGCACCATCTCACATGGAACCAAGCACTCTGCCTTCAGGATTGTTAAGGCCTGCCATAGGAGTGACTTATAGGTTACCAGGTGTCCCATTTAAGGTTAGGTATAGGTATACTACACCTAAGTAAGAGGTGATTACACCAACTTACCCCAGCTGAGTGATCAGCCAGTTGTGTCAGATTGTTAGGCCAAGCCTGGGGTGGCATAATACATGCTGCAGCCCCTGGCAGGCCTTGGGTACACCAATGCCCTGGGTACCTAGTGTACACTGGTACAGGGGCTGACAGGGTGATCCACTTCCAATTGGTTATGCACCTAGGGTGCATAGTTTTAATTTAGTAGAGAGAACAGCAGGCTGGGGGTCTGATTGGCAGGCCCACAGCCTCAATATGTCAAAAACCAGTGAAGCAAAAAGCAAAAATTTGGGGTGACCATAGGATAGCAGACCCTACTCTCCTACACAACCCCCCCCCAAACGCTGGGACATTAAACTAGCCTTGACCAGTCTCGTCTTCATGTCCTAAGTGGAAGTACCTGGAGAGACCATCTGCATTCCCATGGTCAGTACCTGGCCGGTGCTCCACTGTAAAGTCCATCCCCTGTAGGGAAATGGACCACCTAAGCAGTTTGGGGTTTTCACCCTTCATCTGATTTAGCCACAAGAGGGGCTTATGGTCGGTCTGAATCTTGAAGTGAGTGCCAAACAAGTATGGCCTCAGCTTCTTCAGGGCCCACACCACAGCAAAGGCCTCCCTCTCAATAGCTGACCAATTCTTCTCTCTGGGGGTCAACCTTCTGCTAATAAAAGCAATGGGTTGGTCTTGACCATCTACATTAAGTTGTGACAGCACAGCTCCCACACCCAACTCAGAAGCATCTGTTTGGACAATAAACTCTTTGGAGTAGTCAGGACTTTTCAGGATAGGTGCAGAGCACATGGCCTCCTTCAGGTCATCAAATGCCTTTTGACAGCTTACTGTCCACTGAACCTTTTTGGGCATCTTCTTGGATGTCAGATCATTAAGAGGAGTCACAATGGACCCATAGTTCTTAACAAACTTCCTGTAATACCCAGTCAAGCCCAAGAAAGCTCGAACTTGAGTCTGGGTGGTTGGAGGGGACCAATCCTTGATGGACTGTATCTTACTCTCCAGTGGTTGAACTTGGCCCCCACCTACAAGGTGGCCCAAATACACAACCTTACTCTGCCCTATCTGGCACTTAGTAGCCTTGATAGTGAGGCCTGCCCTTTGCAGAGCCTCAAGAGCCTTCTTCAGGTGGATCAGGTGATCCTCCCAGGTGGAACTAAAGACAGCAATGTCATCAAGATATGCTGCGCAAAAGTCATCCAACCCAGTAAGGACTTGGTTCACCAGCCTTTGGAAGGTGGCAGGTGCATTCTTCAGACCAAAGGGCATCACCACAAACTGATAATGCCCACCTGGGGTTGAGAATGCTGTTTTGGCCTTAGACTCCTCAGCTAATCTGATTTGCCAATAGCCAGCTGTTAAGTCAAATGTGCTCAAAAACTTTGCAGAAGCTAGTTTGTCTATGAGCTCATCTGCCCTTGGAATAGGGTGTGCATCTGTCCTGGTGACAGCATTGAGTCCTCTGTAATCCACACAGAACCTCATCTCTCTCTTGCCATCTTTGGTGTGAGGTTTGGGGACCAGAACCACTGGGCTAGCCCAGGGGCTCTCTGAGGGTTCAATGACACCTAATTCCAGCATTTTATGTACCTCAGCCTTTATACAGTCCCTGACGTGGTCAGGTTGTCTGTAAAGTTTGTTCTTTACAGGCAGACTGTCACCAGTGTCCACAACATGGGTACACCAGTCAGTTTGACTAGGTATCAAGGAAAACATATGTGAAAATGATTGTAGAACCTGTCTACATTCAGTCTGCTGATGGGCAGTGAGGTTGCCTCCAAGGGTCACTCCTTCAACTGAGCCATCTTCAGGGTTCTGAGACAACAGGTCTGGGAGAGGGTCACTCTCTTCCTCCTGTCCCTCATCTGTAGCCATGAGCAAGCCCATGTCTGCCCTGTCAACATATGCTTTAAGCCTGTTAACATGGAGTACCCTGTGGGGACTCCTGGGAGTTCCTAGGTCCACCAAGTAGGTGACCTCTCCCTTCTTTTCCAGGATTGTATGGGGTCCAGACCATTTGTCTTGGAGTGCTGCTGGGGCCACTGGCTCCAACACCCATACCTTCTGTCCTGGCTGATACTCAACCAAGACAGCCTTTTGGTCATGCCAAGCTTTCTGTAAGGCCTGGCTTGCCTCAAGGTTTTTAGATGCCTTCTCCATATACTCAGCCATCCTGGAGCGGAGACCAAGTACATAGTCCACTATGTCCAGCTTAGGCTTTTTGAGAGGTAACTCCCATCCTTCCTTCACCAAACACAGTGGGCCTCTCACAGGGTGCCCAAACAACAATTCAAAGGGGCTGTAGCCAACTCCTTTTTGTGGGACCTCTCTGTAAGCAAACAGAAGGCAGGGTAGAAGGATATCCCATCTTCGCCTGAGCTTTTCAGGTAATCCTTTGATCATACCTTTTAGGGTCTTGTTGAATCTCTCAACAAGCCCATTGCATTGTGGGTGATAAGGGGTGGTGAACTTGTAGTTGACACCACATTCCTTCCACATAGCTGTCAAGTATCCTGACATAAAGTTGGTACCTCTGTCAGATACTACCTCCTTAGGAAACCCCACTCTGGAGAATACTCCCAGCAGGGCCCTGGCCACAACAGGTGCTGTAGTGGTCCTAAGGGGAATTGCCTCTGGATACCTGGTGGCATGATCCACTACCACCAGTATAAATCTGTGCCCAGATGCAGTGGGAGGATCCATGGGACCCACTATGTCTATTCCCACTCTTTCAAAGGGAACCCCCACCACAGGTAGTGGTATCAGGGGGGCCTTTGTTGTGCCACCTGATTTGCCACTGGCTTGGCAGGTAACACAGGAGCGACAAAACTCCTTTGTATCTTCATTCATATGAGGCCAGTGAAAGTGAGGGACAAGTCTGTCCCAGGTCTTGTTCTGGCCTAGGTGTCCTGCTAAAGGAATATCATGGGCCAAGGTAAGAAGGAAGCCCCTAAATTGCAGAGGTATAACCAACCTCCTGGTTGCACCAGGCTTGGGGTCTCTAGCCTCTGAATAAAGGAGCCCTTCATCCCAATACACTTTATGGGTACCTTGAGCATTCCCAGCAGCCTCAGCAGCAGCCAGCTGTCTGAGGGGTTCAAGAGAGGGACAGGATAACTGAGCCTGCCTCAAGTCAGCCCTTGAAGGTCCCCCTGTCCCCAGAAACTCAACCTGATCAGGTTCAAGCTCTTCAGGGACAGTTCCTTCAGGGTCCTCTAGATCAGCTTCCTGGGAAGGCTGATCATCACTCTGAGGCAGGGGGGAAGGCACAGCCTTGACCCTCCTGTTCTTCTTCTTGGTAGGTGCTTGGTCCATTGTTCCAGGATCCAAGACCTGAGGTTCAGTGAGGCACTTTTTGGCCTGTGACCTGGTCACAGCAAGGACATGTGATGATATACCTAACATCTCTGCATGAGTCCTGTACTCCACTTCTGACCATAGAGAACTCTCTAGGTCATTGCCCAACAAACATTCTACTGGGAGGTCTGCACTAACCACAACCCTTTTGAGGCCAGTTACCCCTCCCCATGAGAAGTTAACAACTGCCACACTATGTGAAGTAGTGGCATTGCTGGCATTGGTCACCAGGTAGTTCTCACCTGGTATGTACTGTCCAGGGTCCACAAAGCCTGGTGTCACCATAGTGACACTGGCACATGTGTCCCTGTAGGCTTGAGCCACTTTGTCATTAATTAAAGGAGTCTGTCTGTACTTGCCCAGGTTACTGGGGCTCACAGTCAGGGACAAATCAATGTCCCCATCACAGATCAAGACTGCCTGTGTAAGGGTTCTGTCTAAGTCAGAATCTCCTTCAGTTCCCATAGTGATTCCCACTACACCCTTTGTCTGGGGACCAACACTGCTAACAGTAGTACTGGGAGCAGGTGCCTTAGGGGCAACAGTGTTGGGGGCTCCACCCTTTTTGCAATCACTAGTCCAGTGAGTTGTATTTTTACAATGATTGCACCAGGGTTTCTTCTGACCTTCTTTCTTCTTCTTGGACTGTTGGGACCCACCCTCCTTAGCAGTAGTTTGGGGCCCTGTTGAAGACTTCTGGTCTTTAGGTTTCTGATCTCCACCCTTTTGGTCTGTTTTCTTCTGATCACCCCCTTGGCCCTGGTTCTGGTTCTTTTGCTTAACCCTGGTTCTGACCCATTTGTCTGCCTTCTTTCCCAATTCTTGGGGAGAGGTCAGATCAGAGTCAACCAAGTGTTGATGCAGTTGCTGGTTTTGACAGTTATTTAAAATCTGTTCTCTCATCATCAAATTATACAATCCTGTAAAATCAGATACCTTACTTCCCAGCAACCAACCCTCCAAAGCCTTAGTGGCACATTCAATGTATTCAGACCAGTCCTGAGTCTGTGTCTTTTGGGTGTCTCTGAACATTAACCTGTACTGCTCAGTGGTTAAGCCTAACCCATCAACTAGAACACTCTTCAGGACTCTGTAGTTCCTGACATCCTCTTCTCTAACAGTGAGGAGTCTGTCTCTGCCTCTTCCTTCAAAGGAGAGCCAGAGGATTGCTGCCCACTGATCTTCAGGAACCTGCTGTACTTTGCAGGCTCTCTCAAGAGCAGTTATCCACTTGTGGATGTCATCCCCACTTTTGTAGGGGGGCACAACCTTAGACAGGTTTCTATTGTCGAAAACCCTATCTTTGTCCTTAGGGACAATGCTGCCACCAGTGGGTATAGACCCACTCTCTTTATGCTGTCTAGCCTTGCTAAGTTTCTCTTCCATCAGGGCTACTTCTAGCTCCTGCTTCCTGATCCTCAGCTGAGCCTCTTGCATCTTGGCCTCATGTTCCCTCCTCTGAGGGGTGGTCATCCTTCTCCTGGAGTGACCTTGAGAGCCTCTAGAGCCATGGGAAGCATTGGAGTCACCTGAGCGATTCCTTTGCCTTCCCAGCCCTGTGTTAAGTCCACTGGGGAGATCCAGTGGGTTGAACCCACTGTCAGTCCCCAATAGCCTTGGTTTAGCTGGGCCAAGTATAACACTTGGCACTGGGCTAGTTCTCCCTTCATCCTCACTACTGTCAGTATCCTTTTCACTCTCATCCTCTGTGGTAGGCATCCCATCTAAGGGGTGACTATTGGGAAGGGGTACTTCAGTGGCATCTTTAGAAGGGGGGCCTCCTGTTCCTGTCCCTAAGGGGGCTAACTGGGAAGCTTTCTTGAGTGCTCTCTGATTCTCATCATTCTGTAAGAGCTCTCTGAGCTCAGCAGAGTTTGGGTTCTTGGGCTGTTTAAGGCCTCTAAGAGTTGCCAAATGCCTGAGCTCATTCTGATTAAGGGTAGCAAAGCTGGATGGTGCCCTCTGGGGGTCACTCTCAACAGAGATGGGTACAGTGGACCCCTCTGCCCCGGCCATTGCTCTTAAGTGTGGGTGGATGTGTTGCAATCTACCTACACTTGGGTTTACCTACTAAACCTATCTAGTAGTTGTAGTCAGGGTGTGCTACTCCCTTTGCTCTACAACAACTAAGTTCAGTAGAACTTAAGTATATCTAATCTTGTTTTATATGTACCTACAGGTACCTATGTGATCTTTCAATTGGTAACCAAGAGATTACAATGGTAAAACACAGCAAGCTCAAATCCAACCGCTGCTCACCAATGTGAGAAGTTGGCCTGGTATATGATGCTCACTAGTTAAAGTGATCACCTTGTACCATGCCAAGCAACCCTTATGGTGTGGTTGTAAGTCAACCTTTTCGGACTAGCTGCCCTAGTGGTAGCGTAGGCTAAGCAGTCTTTGAGGCTAAACTCGTGATGCGTGTTAAGCCAGCTGTTTTACCAAATGCAACCCCCTTTTATACCAATGAAAGGACACCACACAGATATATATTCAAAATATATATGTATTTATTTATCAAAGTAACCCCTAGTCTCTTTATGAGCACAGGAGCACAAATCGTCAAACAAGATTATCACAGAATACACAGAAGTTGCACTTTATATGGATAGGCCCTGGTGGCCACTCGAACCATATACTAAAATAGTGGTATAAGTACCGCGAACAGAAAAGGGAAAAGGCCTAGGGCCTCTAGAATCGCTGGGCCTACGAGGAGCTAACGTCAGTTAGTGACCAGGAGGTCCACGGGTGGCGTGTGCAGAGCAAATAGTCACACGCGGGCTCCCATAGGTTTCAATGGGTGCGTAAAAAGTACAAAGTTACTGCAAAAGGAATCTTCCGGATGACCTAGGAACTTAAGATTTGGAACACAGGCACTAGAGATGTATTACTACACATGGGCACCGGAGTACCAGCTTTACCTCACCCACAGGAAGCGGGTGCATAGGCCTCAAAGTGCGTCGGGTTTCTTCTATCTGTTCCGTTGAGCCTGGGACAAAGATGCTGCAGGCGGTCGGTCGGGAAGAGATGCAGTGGATCCAAGAGTGGATCGGAGATGTTGAAGACCTGTAAGCAGAGGGGACAGTGTTCACAGTCACTAGCCAGTGACCAGCGTGGCACCAGGTGGGTACCAGGCGATGTCGGGTGCAAACAGGTGATGAGGGGTAGCTTGTCTCCGCAGCCACGTGGTCCCTGAAGGTCGACGACGTCCAGGAGTCGGCTCACGAGCTGTCCCACGCAGGCTCTCGCTGTCGGCGGTGTCGGCGACTTGATCGAAGCAAACAAGCCTTGGCAAAAGCAATTGCAGGAGGATTCGGAAATCAGCTGTTGGTTCTGACCAGCAAGGTCAGAGGGATTGCTCCTTTGGAGGGGAACAAGGGCCAGTCTGGAGCAACCAGACCAGCGGTGTTTGTCGTAGATTTCGTCGCCAAGATGGCCACTAGCCAGCGGGCCAGCAACCGGTTAGGCGCGTCGAGTGGCAAAATGCAGAAGGGCCCCACGCAGATCGTGGAGATGCTGGAGGGCTCACCTTTGGTGCAGATGCTGCTCGAGGGTTGGGCTTCTCAGGACCCAAAGCACAACTTGGAGGGAGCCTCGGTTGTTGCACTGGTCAGCTTGTCGTAGTCGTTCCAAGATGGCTGGCTCCACGTGTCTCGGTGCCTCCACGGGTCTCCTCTTTGCAGGGACTGTGGATCGGGCGGTGAGAGGTCTGGAGGTCCAGGTCTTGTCAGTCTCTGGGCTCGGGCTCCGGCGGGAGGCGGCGGCAAAGCAGACGGTGATTCGCTGGATGGTGCTTGCGTTAGCAAGGTGGTCACTCCCTGACCACAGGGGAGATTTTCTTCAGTCTTCTGTGCAGCAGAATGTCGAAGTTCCCGTCTTCTTCTTAGTTTCAAGTTGATTCCAGGATGTCTGAAGTCTTAGGACACAGCTCCTACCTTTATTCGGATTCTAGGGGCCGGACTACCTGCTAGGTCCCTCCCTATGGGTGGGACCAGGAAGGGGGGTGGTTACACCCCCAATCCTTTGTCCAGCTCGCCCCAGGCCCGGGACTGGTGTGCCCCAGGACCGGTTTGAACTGGCATATGCACCGAGGCTCCTTGTGAGCCACAGGCATGTCTGGTTTCTTTCAAGCCCTACCTGACCAATACACAAAATCCTGTCTGGGGTGGTGCATGCACCTCCCCTGGCAGGAAACCCTTTGTCCACACCTCCCAAGCTGGAAGGACTCCCAGCAGCAGGAGGGCAGACTTGTGTCTGTGGTGGCAGCATCCATTTTGTGGAGCTGAGGCTATGTCTGATTTTACCCGGGTTTCAGGTACTGTACATGTCGTGTCCCTCTAGAAGGGTGGAATGCTAACCCCGTCGCCAGAATTGGCGAGGGGTTAGTATTCCAATTCGTATGACACCTTACTCGACATGTTTTGATAAAGCCAAACCAAAGATAGCATTTAACCGCGAGGTTCATAATGCACTTAAGAGTATATGGTATGACGATATCTGGAAACAGTAGAAGGAAGTTGTTCCGACCACTGCAGACAGGCTCAGCTCATGCCAGAGCACCATCTCACATGGAACCAAGCACTCTGCCTTCAGGATTGTTAAGGCCTGCCATAGGAGTGACTTATAGGTTACCAGGTGTCCCATTTAAGGTTAGGTATAGGTATACTACACCTAAGTAAGAGGTGATTACACCAACTTACCCCAGCTGAGTGATCAGCCAGTTGTGTCAGATTGTTAGGCCAAGCCTGGGGTGGCATAATACATGCTGCAGCCCCTGGCAGGCCTTGGGTACACCAATGCCCTGGGTACCTAGTGTACACTGGTACAGGGGCTGACAGGGTGATCCACTTCCAATTGGTTATGCACCTAGGGTGCATAGTTTTAATTTAGTAGAGAGAACAGCAGGCTGGGGGTCTGATTGGCAGGCCCACAGCCTCAATATGTCAAAAACCAGTGAAGCAAAAAGCAAAAATTTGGGGTGACCATAGGATAGCAGACCCTACTCTCCTACAGGCGTGCAACAGTGTGTGGCATGCAGCAGTGTTTGGCGTGCAACAGTGTGTGGCATGCAGCGGCATGCAGCAGTGTGTGGCGTGCAGCAGTGTGTGGCATGCAGCAGTGTGCGGCATGCAGCAGTGTGCGGCGTGCAGCAGTGTGTGGCGTGCAGCAGTGTGTGGCGTGCCGCAGTGTGTAGCATGCAACAGTGTTTTGTGTAGCAGTGTGCGGTGTGCAGCAGTGTGTGGCATGCAGCAGTGTGCTGCGTGCAGCAGTGTGTGGCGTGCAGCAGTGTGTGGCATGCAGCGGCATGCAGCAGTGTGTGGTGTGCAGCAGTGTGCTGCGTGCAGCAGTGTGTGACGTGCAGCAGTGTGTGGCATGCAGCAGTGTGTGGCGTGCAGTGGCATGCAGCAGTTTGTGGTGTGCAGCAGTGTGTGGCGTTCAGCAGTGTGTGGCATGTAGCAGTGTGCGGCGTGCAGCAGTCTGCGGTGTTCAGCAGTGTGAGGCGTGCAGCAGTGTGTGGCTTGCAGCGGCATGCAGCAGTGTGGCGTGCAGCAGTGTGTGGCGTGTAGCAGTGTGCGGCGTGCAGCAGTCTGCGGTGTGCAGCAGTGTGAGGTGTGCAGCAGTGTGTGGCTTGCAGCGGCATGCAGCAGTGTGTGGCGTGCAGCATTGTGGGGCGTGCAGCAGTGTGCGGCAAGCAGCAGTGTGTGGCATGCAGCATTGTGTGGCATGCAGCAGTGTTTTGTGTAGCATTGTGCGGCGTGCAGCAGTGTTTTGTGTAGCAGTGTGTGGCGTGCAGCAGTGTTCGGCGTGCAGCAGTGTGCGGTGAGCAGCAGTGTTCTGCGTGCAGCAGTGTGTGGCGTGCAGCAGTGTGTGGCGTGCCGCGGCATGCAGCAGTGTGTGGTGTGCAGCAGTGTGTGGCATGCATCAGTGTGTGGTGTGCAGCTGTGTTTCGTGTAGCAGTGTGCGGCGTGCAGCAGTGTGCGGCATGCAGCAATGTGTGACATGCAGCAGTGTGTGGCGTGCAGCAGTGTGTGGCTTGCAGCGGCATGCAGTGTGTGGCATGCAGCAGTGTGTGGCGTGCAGCAGTGTGTGACATGCAGCAGTTTGCGGCATGCAGCAGTGTGTGCCATGCAGCAGTGTGTGGCGTGCAGCAGTGTGTGGCATGCATCAGTGTGTGGTGTGCAGCAGTGTTTCGTGTAGCAGTGTGCGGCGTGCAGCAGTGTGCGGCATGCAGCAGTGTGCGACATGCATCAGTGTGCGGTGTGCAGCAGTGTGTGGCGTGCAGCAGTGTGTGGCATGCAGCAGTGTGCGGCGTGCAGCAGTGTGCGGCATGCAGCAGTGTGCTGCGTGCAGCAGTGTGTGGCGTGCAGCAGTGTGTGGTGTGCAGCAGTGTGTGGCGTGCAGCGGCATGCAGCAGTTTGTGGCGTGCAGCAGTGTGTGGCGTGCAGCAGTGTGTGGCATGCAGCAGTGTGTGGCGTGCAGCAGTGTGCGGCAGTGTGTGGCATGCAGCAGTGTTTGGCATGCAACAGTGTGTGGCGTGCAGCGGCATGCAGCAGTGTGTGGCGTGCAGCAGTGTGCGGCGTGCAGCAGTGTGCGGCATGCAGCAGTGTGCGGCGTGCAGCAGTGTGTGGCATGCAGCAGTGTGTGGCGTGCAGCGGCATGCAGCAGTTTGTGGTGTGCAGCAGTGTGGGGCGTGCAGCAGTGTGTGGCGTGTAGCAGTGTGCGGCGTGCAGCAGTCTGCGGTGTGCAGCAGAGTGAGGCGTGCAGCAGTGTGTGGCTTGCAGCGGCATGCAGCAGTGTGTGGCGTGCAGCAGTGTGTGGCGTGTAGCAGTGTGCGGCGTGCAGCAGTCTGCGGTGTGCAGCAGTGTGAGGCGTGCAGCAGTGTGTGGCTTGCAGCAGCATGCAGCAGTGTGTGGCGTGCAGCAGTGTGTGGCTTGCAGCGGCATGCAGCAGTGTGTGGCGTGCAGCAGTGTGTGGCGTGCAGCAGTGTGAGGCTTGCAGCGGCATGCAGCAGTGTGTGGCATGCAGCAGTGTGTGGCATGCAGCAGTGTGTGGCGTGTAGCAGTGTGTGGCGTGCAGCAGTGTGCAGCAGTCTGCGGTGTGCAGCAGTGTGTGCTGTGCAGCAGTGTTTCGTATAGCATTGTGCGGCGTGTAGCAGTGTGCGGTGTGCAGCAGTGTGTGGCGTGCAGCAGTGTGTGGCATGCAGCAGTGTGTGGCGTGCAGCAATGTGCGGCGTGCAGCAGTGTGTGGCGTGCAGCAGTCTTTGGCATGCAGCAGTGTGTGGCGTGCAGCGGCATGCAGCAGTGTGTGGCGTGCAGCAGTGTGCGGCGTGCAGCAGTGTGCGGCATGCTGCAGTGTGCGGCATGCAGCATTGTGAGGCGTGCAGCAGTGTGCGGCGTGCAGCAGTGTGTGGCGTGCAGCAGTGTTTTGTGTAGCATTGTGCGGCGTGCAGCAGTGTTTCGTGTAGCAGTGTGTGGCGTGCAGCAGTGTTCGGCGTGCAGCAGTGTGCGGTGAGCAGCAGTGTGCTGTGTGCAGCAGTGTGTGGCGTGCAGCAGTGTGTGGCGTGCAGTGGCATGCAGCAGTGTGTGGTGTGCAGCAGTGTGTGGCGTGCAGCAGTGTGTGGCATGCATCAGTGTGTGGTGTGCAGCAGTGTTTCGTGTAGCAGTGTGCGGCGTGCAGCAGTGTGTGGCATGCAGCAGTGTGTGACATGCAGCAGTGTGTGGCGTGCAGCAGTGTGTGGCTAGCAGCGGCATGCAGCAGTGTGTGGCATGCAGCAGTGTGTGGCGTGCAGCAGTGTGTGGCATGCAGCAGTGTGCGGCATGCAGCAGTGTGTGCCATGCAGCAGTGTGTGGCGTGCAGCAGTGTGTGGCATGCATCAGTGTGTGGTGTGCAGCAGTGTTTCGTGTAGCAGTGTACGGCGTGCAGCAGTGTGCGGCATGCAGCAGTGTGCGACATGCAGCAGTGTGCGGTGTGCAGCAGTGTGTGGCATGCAGCAGTGTGCGGCGTGCAGCAGTGTGCGGCATGCAGCAGTGTGCTGCGTGCAGCAGTGTGCGGCATGCAGCAGTGTGCTGCGTGCAGCAGTGTGTGGCATGCAGCAGTGTGTGGCGTGCAGCAGTGTGTGGCGTGCAGCGGCATGCAGCAGTTTTTGGCATGCAGCAGTGTGTGGCATGCAGCAGTGTGTGGCGTGTAGCAGTCTGCGGCGTGCAGCAGTCTGCGGTGTGCAGCAGTGTGAGGCATGCAGCAGTGTGCGGCGTGCAGCAGTGTGTGGCGTGCAGCAGTGTGTGGCGTGCCGCAGTGTGTGGCATGCAACAGTGTTTTGTGTAGCAGTGTGCGGTGTGCAGCAGTGTGTGGCATGCAGCAGTGTGCTGCGTGCAGCAGTGTGTGGCGTGCAGCAGTGTGTGGAGTGCAGCGGCATGCAGCAGTGTGTGGTGTGCAGCAGTGTGCTGCGTGCAGCAGTGTGTGACGTGCAGCAGTGTGTGGCGTGCAGCAGTGTGTGGCGTGCAGCGGCATGCAGCAGTTTGTGGTGTGCAGCAGTGTGTGGCGTGCAGCAGTGTGTGGTGTGTAGCAGTGTGCGGCGTGCAGCAGTCTGCGGTGTGCAGCAGTGTGAGGCGTGCAGCAGTGTGTGGCTTGCAGCGGCATGCAGCAGTGTGTGGCGTGCAGCAGTGTGTGGCGTGTAGCAGTGTGCGGCGTGCAGCAGTCTGCGGTGTGCAGCAGTGTGAGGCATGCAGCAGTGTGTGGCTTGCAGCGGCATGCAGCAGTGTGTGGCGTGTAGCAGTGTGCGGCGTGTAGCAGTGTGCGGCATGCAGCAGTGTGTGGCGTGCAGCAGTGTGTGGCTTGCAGCGGCATGCAGCAGTGTGTGGCGTGCAGCAGTGTGTGGTATGCAGCAGTGTGTGGCATGCAGCAGTGTGTGGCTTGCAGCAGCATGCAGCAGTGTGTGGCATGCAGCAGTGTGTGGCGTACAGCAGTGTGTGGCGTGTAGCAGTGTGCGGCGTGCAGCAGTGTGCAGCAGTCTGCGGCGTGCAGCAGTGTGTGCTGTGCAGCAGTGTTTCGTATAGCATCGTGCGGTGTGTAGCAGTGTGCGGTGTGCAGCAGTGTGTGGCGTGCAGCAGTGTGTGGCATGCAGCAGTGTGTGGTGTGCAGCAATGTGCGGCGTGCAGCAGTGTGTGGCGTGCAGCAGTCTTTGGCGTGCAGCAGTGTGTGGCGTGCAGCGGTGTTGGACTTGGCCCTTCTGGCAGGTTCACCCCTGAACTTTTTTGCTTTTTACTGGTGACTTGGTGTGGTGATTTGTTTGGTTTCTGCGCACTTTCCCTGTGTCCCAGGGTAAAGTGCGTGCGTGCTCTGAGTGCATGTGGTGAGATAGGCCTGCCCTCCCATAGGAATGCATGGGGAGTGTATGTGTCCCTAGTAGTTCCTGATGCGTGGGGTGTTGTGAGAAGTTGGCCTGGTATATGATGCTCACTAGTTAAAGTGATCACCTTGTACCATGCCAAGCAACCCTTATGGTGTGGTTGTAAGTCAACCTTTTTGGACTAGCTGCCCTAGTGGTAGCGTAGGCTAAGCAGTCTTTGAGGCTAAACTCGTGAAGCGTGTTAAGCCAGCTGTTTTACCAAATGCAACCCCCTTTTATACCAATGAAAGGACACCACACAGATATATATTCAAAATATATATGTATTTATTTATCAAAGTAACCCCTAGTCTCTTTATGAGCACAGGAGCACAAATCGTCAAACAAGATTATCACAGAATACACAGAAGTTGCACTTTATATGGATAGGCCCTGGTGGCCACTCAAACCATATACTAAAATAGTGGTATAAGTACCACGAACAGAAAAGGGAAAAGGCCTAGGGCCTCTAGAATCGCTGGGCCTACAAGGAGCTAACGTCAGTTAGTGACCAGGAGGTCCACGGGTGGCGTGTGCAGAGCAAATAGTCACACGCGTGCTCCCATAGGTTTCAATGGGTGCGTAAAAAGTACAAAGTTACTGCAAAGGAGATCTTCCGGGTTGACTAGGAACTTAAGATTTGGAACACAGGCACTAGAGATGTATTACTACACATGGGCACCGGAGTACCAGCTTTACCTCACCCACAGGAAGCGGGTGCATAGGCCTCAAAGTGCGTCGGGTTTCTTCTATCTGTTCCGTGGAGCTTGAAGACAAAGATGCTGCAGGCGGTCGGTCCGGGAGAGATGCAGTGGATCCAAGAGTGGATCGGAGATGTTGAAGACCTGTAAGCAGAGGGGACAGTGTTCACAGTCACTAGCCAGTGACCAGCGTGGCACCAGGTGGGTACCAGGCGATGTCGGGTGCAAACAGGTGATGAGGGGTAGATTGTCTCCGCAGCCACGTGGTCCCTGAAGGTCGACGACGTCCAGGAGTCGGCTCACGAGCTGTCCCACGCAGGCTCTCGCTGTCGGCGGTGTCGGCGACTTGATCGAAGCAAACAAGCCTTGGCAAAAGCAATTGCAGGAGGATTCGGAAATCAGCTGTTGGTTCTGACCAGCAAGGTCAGAGGGATTGCTCCTTTGGAGGGGAGCAAGGGCCAGTCTGGAGCAACCAGACCAGCGGTGTTTGTCGTAGATTTCGTCGCCAAGATGGCCACTAGCCAGCGGGCCAGCAACCGGTTAGGCGCGTCGAGTGGCAAAAGGCAGAAGGGCCCCACGCAGATCGTGGAGATGCTGGAGGGCTCACCTTTGGTGCAGATGCTGCTCGAGGGTTGGGCTTCTCAGGACCCAAAGCACAACTTGGAGGGAGCCTCGGTTGTTGCACTTGTCAGCTTGTCGTAGTCGTTCCAAGATGGCTGGCTCCATGTGTCTCGGTGCCTCCACGGGTCTCCTCTTTTCAGGGACTGTGGATCGGGCGGTGAGAGGTCTGGAGGTCCAGGTCTTGTCAGTCTCTGGGCTCGGGCTCCGGCGGGAGGCGGCGGCAAAGCAGACGGTGATTCGCTGGATGGTGCTTGCGTTAGCAAGGTGGTCACTCCCTGACCACAGGGGAGATTTTCTTCAGTCTTCTGTGCAGCAGAATGTCGAAGTTCCCGTCTTCTTCTTAGTTTCAAGTTGATTCCAGGATGTCTGAAGTCTTAGGACACAGCTCCTACCTTTATTCGGATTCTAGGGGCCGGACTACCTGCTAGGTCCCTCCCTATGGGTGGGACCAGGAAGGGGGGTGGTTACACCCCCAATCCTTTGTCCAGCTCGCCCCAGGCCCGGGACTGGTGTGCCCCAGGACCGGTTTGAACTGGCATATGCACCGAGGCTCCTTGTGAGCCACAGGCATGTCTGGTTTCTTTCAAGCCCTACCTGACCAATACACAAAATCCTGTCTGGGGTGGTGTGAGAAGTTGGCCTGGTATATGCTGTTCACTAGTTCTAGTGACCACCTTGTACCATGCCAAGCAACCCTTATGGTGTGGTTGTAAGTCAACCTTTTTGGACTAGCTGCCCTAGTGGTAGCGTAGGCTAAGCAGTCTTTGAGGCTAAACTCGTGAAGCGTGTTAAGCCAGCTGTTTTACCAAATGCAACCCCCTTTTATACCAATGAAAGGACACCACACAGATATATATTCAAAATATATATGTATTTATTTCTCAAAGTAACCCCTAGTCTCTTTATGAGCACAGGAGCACAAATCGTCAAACAAGATTATCACAGAATACACAGAAGTTGCACTTTATATGGATAGGCCCTGGTGGCCACTCAAACCATATACTAAAATAGTGGTATAAGTACCACGAACAGAAAAGGGAAAAGGCCTAAGGCCTCTAGAATCGCTGGGCCTACAAGGAGCTAACGTCAGTTAGTGACCAGGAGGTCCACGGGTGGCGTGTGCAGAGCAAATAGTCACACGCGTGCTCCCATAGGTTTCAATGGGTGCGTAAAAAGTACAAAGTTACTGCAAAAGGAATCTTCCGGATGACCTAGGAACTTAAGATTTGGAACACAGGCACTAGAGATGTAATACTACACTTGGGCACAGGTGTGCCAGCTTTACCTCACCCACAGGAAGCGGGTGCATAGGCCTCGAAGTGCGTCGGGTTTCTTCTATCTGTTCCGTGGGGCCTGTAGACAAAAGTGCTGCAGGCGGTCGGTCGGGAAGAGATGCAGTGGATCCAAGAGTGGATCGGAGATGTTGAAGACCTGTAAGCAGAGGGGACAGTGTTCACAGTCACTAGCCAGTGACCAGCGTGGCACCAGGTGGGTACCAGGCGATGTCGGGTGCAAACAGGTGATGAGGGGTAGCTTGTCTCCGCAGCCACGTGGTCCCTGAAGGTCGACGACGTCCAGGAGTCGGCTCACGAGCTGTCCCACGCAGGCTCTCGCTGTCGGCGGTGTCGGCGACTTGATCGAAGCAAACAAGCCTTGGCAAAAGCAATTGCAGGAGGATTCGGAAATCAGCTGTTGGTTCTGACCAGCAAGGTCAGATGGATTGCTCCTTTGGAGGGGAGCAAGGGCCAGTCTGGAGCAACCAGACCAGCGGTGTTTGTCGTAGATTTCGTCGCCAAGATGGCCACTAGCCAGCGGGCCAGCAACCGGTTAGGCGCGTCGAGTGGCAAAATGCAGAAGGGCCCCACGCAGATCGTGGAGATGCTGGAGGGCTCACCTTTGGTGCAGATGCTGCTCGAGGGTTGGGCTTCTCAGGACCCAAAGCACAACTTGGAGGGAGCCTCGGTTGTTGCACTGGTCAGCTTGTCGTAGTCGTTCCAAGATGGCTGGCTCCACGTGTCTCGGTGCCTCCACGGGTCTCCTCTTTGCAGGGACTGTGGATCGGGCGGTGAGAGGTCTGGAGGTCCAGGTCTTGTCAGTCTCTGGGCTCGGGCTCCGGCGGGAGGCGGCGGCAAAGCAGACGGTGATTCGCTGGATGGTGCTTGCGTTAGCAAGGTGGTCACTCCCTGACCACAGGGGAGATTTTCTTCAGTCTTCTGTGCAGCAGAATGTCGAAGTTCCCGTCTTCTTCTTAGTTTCAAGTTGATTCCAGGATGTCTGAAGTCTTAGGACACAGCTCCTACCTTTAAGCGGATTCTAGGGGCCGGACTACCTGCTAGGTCCCTCCCTAAGGGTGGGACCAGGAAGGGGGGTGGTTACACCCCCAATCCTTTGTCCAGCTCGCCCCAGGCCCGGGACTGGTGTGCCCCAGGACCGGTTTGAACTGGCATATGCACCGAGGCTCCTTGTGAGCCACAGGCATGTCTGGTTTCTTTCAAGCCCTACCTGACCAATACACAAAATCCTGTCTGGGGTGGTGCATGCACCTCCCCTGGCAGGAAACCCTTTGTCCACACCTCCCAAGCTGGAAGGACTCCCAGCAGCAGGAGGGCAGACTTGTGTCTGTGGTGGCAGCATCCATTTTGTGGAGCTGAGGCTATGTCTGATTTTACCCGGGTTTCAGGTACTGTACATGTCGTGTCCCTCTAGAAGGGTGGAATGCTAACCCCGTCGCCAGAATTGGCGAGGGGTTAGTATTCCAATTCGTATGACACCTTACTCGACATGTTTTGATAAAGCCAAACCAAAGATAGCATTTAACCGCGAGGTTCATAATGCACTTAAGAGTATATGGTATGACGATATCTGGAAACAGTAGAAGGAAGTTGTTCCGACCACTGCAGACAGGCTCAGCTCATGCCAGAGCACCATCTCACATGGAACCAAGCACTCTGCCTTCAGGATTGTTAAGGCCTGCCATAGGAGTGACTTATAGGTTACCAGGTGTCCCATTTAAGGTTAGGTATAGGTATACTACACCTAAGTAAGAGGTGATTACACCAACTTACCCCAGCTGAGTGATCAGCCAGTTGTGTCAGATTGTTAGGCCAAGCCTGGGGTGGCATAATACATGCTGCAGCCCCTGGCAGGCCTTGGGTACACCAATGCCCTGGGTACCTAGTGTACACTGGTACAGGGGCTGACAGGGTGATCCACTTCCAATTGGTTATGCACCTAGGGTGCATAGTTTTAATTTAGTAGAGAGAACAGCAGGCTGGGGGTCTGATTGGCAGGCCCACAGCCTCAATATGTCAAAAACCAGTGAAGCAAAAAGCAAAAATTTGGGGTGACCATAGGATAGCAGACCCTACTCTCCTACACAACCCCCCCCCAAACGCTGGGACATTAAACTAGCCTTGACCAGTCTCGTCTTCATGTCCTAAGTGGAAGTACCTGGAGAGACCATCTGCATTCCCATGGTCAGTACCTGGCCGGTGCTCCACTGTAAAGTCCATCCCCTGTAGGGAAATGGACCACCTAAGCAGTTTGGGGTTTTCACCCTTCATCTGATTTAGCCACAAGAGGGGCTTATGGTCGGTCTGAATCTTGAAGTGAGTGCCAAACAAGTATGGCCTCAGCTTCTTCAGGGCCCACACCACAGCAAAGGCCTCCCTCTCAATAGCTGACCAATTCTTCTCTCTGGGGGTCAACCTTCTGCTAATAAAAGCAATGGGTTGGTCTTGACCATCTACATTAAGTTGTGACAGCACAGCTCCCACACCCAACTCAGAAGCATCTGTTTGGACAATAAACTCTTTGGAGTAGTCAGGACTTTTCAGGATAGGTGCAGAGCACATGGCCTCCTTCAGGTCATCAAATGCCTTTTGACAGCTTACTGTCCACTGAACCTTTTTGGGCATCTTCTTGGATGTCAGATCATTAAGAGGAGTCACAATGGACCCATAGTTCTTAACAAACTTCCTGTAATACCCAGTCAAGCCCAAGAAAGCTCGAACTTGAGTCTGGGTGGTTGGAGGGGACCAGTCCTTGATGGATTGTATCTTACTCTCCAGTGGTTGAACTTGGCCTCCACCTACAAGGTGGCCCAAATATACAACCTTACTCTGCCCTATCTGGCACTTAGTAGCCTTGATAGTGAGGCCTGCCCTTTGCAGAGCCTCAAGAGCCTTCTTCAGGTGGATCAGGTGATCCTCCCAGGTGGAACTAAAGACAGCAATGTCATCAAGATATGCTGCGCAAAAGTCATCCAACCCAGTAAGGACTTGGTTCACCAGCCTTTGGAAGGTGGCAGGTGCATTCTTCAGACCAAAGGGCATCACCACAAACTGATAATGCCCACCTGGGGTTGAGAATGCTGTTTTGGCCTTAGACTCCTCAGCTAACCTGATTTGCCAATAGCCAGCTGTCAAGTCAAATGTGCTCAAAAACTTTGCAGAAGCTAGTTTGTCTATGAGCTCATCTGCCCTTGGAATAGGGTGTGCATCTGTCCTGGTGACAGCATTGAGTCCTCTGTAGTCCACACAGAACCTCATCTCTCTCTTGCCATCTTTGGTGTGAGGTTTGGGGACCAGAACCACTGGGCTAGCCCAGGGGCTCTCTGAGGGTTCAATAACACCTAATTCCAGCATTTTATGTACCTCAGCCTTTATACAGTCCCTGACGTGGTCAGGTTGTCTGTAAAGTTTGTTCTTTACAGGCAGACTGTCACCAGTGTCCACAACATGGGTACACCAGTCAGTTTGACTAGGTATCAAGGAAAACATATGTGAAAATGATTGTAGAACCTGTCTACATTCAGTCTGCTGATGGGCAGTGAGGTTGCCTCCAAGGGTCACTCCTTCAACTGAGCCATCTTCAGGGTTCTGAGACAACAGGTCTGGGAGAGGGTCACTCTCTTCCTCCTGTCCCTCATCTGTAGCCATGAGCAAGCCCATGTCTGCCCTGTCAACATATGCTTTAAGCCTGTTAACATGGAGTACCCTGTGGGGACTCCTGGGAGTTCCTAGGTCGACCAAGTAGGTGACCTCTCCCTTCTTTTCCAGGATTGTATGGGGTCCAGACCATTTGTCTTGGAGTGCTGCTGGGGCCACTGGCTCCAACACCCATACCTTCTGTCCTGGCTGATACTCAACCAAGACAGCCTTTTGGTCATGCCAAGCTTTCTGTAAGGCCTGGCTTGCCTCAAGGTTTTTAGATGCCTTCTCCATATACTCAGCCATCCTGGAGCGGAGACCAAGTACATAGTCCACTATGTCTAGCTTAGGCTTTTTGAGAGGTAACTCCCATCCTTCCTTCACCAAACACAGTGGGCCTCTCACAGGGTGCCCAAACAACAATTCAAAGGGGCTGTAGCCAACTCCTTTTTGTGGGACCTCTCTGTAAGCAAACAGAAGGCAGGGTAGAAGGATATCCCATCTTCGCCTGAGCTTTTCAGGTAATCCTTTGATCATACCCTTTAGGGTCTTGTTGAATCTCTCAACAAGCCCATTGCATTGTGGGTGATAAGGGGTGGTGAACTTGTAGTTGACACCACATTCCTTCCACATAGCTGTCAAGTATCCTGACATAAAGTTGGTACCTCTGTCAGATACTACCTCCTTAGGAAACCCCACTCTGGAGAATACTCCCAGCAGGGCCCTGGCCACAACAGGAGCTGTAGTGGTCCTAAGGGGAATTGCCTCTGGATACCTGGTGGCATGATCCACTACCACCAGTATAAATCTGTGCCCAGATGCAGTGGGAGGATCCATGGGACCCACTATGTCTATTCCCACTCTTTCAAAGGGAACCCCCACCACAGGTAGTGGTATCAGGGGGGCCTTTGTTGTGCCACCTGATTTGCCACTGGCTTGGCAGGTAACACAGGAGCGACAAAACTCCTTTGTATCTTCATTCATATGAGGCCAGTGAAAGTGAGGGACAAGTCTGTCCCAGGTCTTGTTCTGGCCTAGGTGTCCTGCTAAAGGAATATCATGGGCCAAGGTAAGAAGGAAGCCCCTAAATTGCAGAGGTATGACCAACCTCCTGGTTGCACCAGGCTTGGGGTCTCTAGCCTCTGAATAAAGGAGCCCTTCATCCCAATACACTTTATGGGTACCTTGAGCATTCCCAGCAGCCTCAGCAGCAGCCAGCTGTCTGAGGGGTTCAAGAGAGGGACAGGATAACTGAGCCTGCCTCAAGTCAGCCCTTGAAGGTCCCCCTGTCCCCAGAAACTCAACCTGATCAGGTTCAAGCTCTTCAGGGACAGTTCCTTCAGGGTCCTCTAGATCAGCTTCCTGGGAAGGCTGATCATCACTCTGAGGCAGGGGGGAAGGCACAGCCTTGACCCTCCTGTTCTTCTTCTTGGTAGGTGCTTGGTCCATTGTTCCAGGATCCAAGACCTGTGGTTCAGTGAGGCACTTTTTGGCCTGTGACCTGGTCACAGCAAGGACATGTGATGATATACCTAACATCTCTGCATGAGTCCTGTACTCCACTTCTGACCATAGAGAACTCTCTAGGTCATTGCCCAACAAACATTCTACTGGGAGGTCTGCACTAACCACAACCCTTTTGAGGCCAGTTACCCCTCCCCATGAGAAGTTAACAACTGCCACACTATGTGAAGTAGTGGCATTGCTGGCATTGGTCACCAGGTAGTTCTCACCTGGTATGTACTGTCCAGGATCCACAAAGCCTGGTGTCACCATAGTGACACTGGCACATGTGTCCCTGTAGGCTTGAGCCACTTTGTCATTAATTAAAGGAGTCTGTCTGTACTTGCCCAGGTTACTGGGGCTCACAGTCAGGGACAAATCAATGTCCCCATCACAGATCAAGACTGCCTGTGTAAGGGTTCTGTCTAAGTCAGAATCTCCTTCAGTTCCCATAGTGATTCCCACTACACCCTTTGTCTGGGGACCAACACTGCTAACAGTAGTACTGGGAGCAGGTGCCTTAGGGGCAACAGTGTTGGGGGCTCCACCCTTTTTGCAATCACTAGTCCAGTGAGTTGTATTTTTACAATGATTGCACCAGGGTTTCTTCTGACCTTCTTTCTTCTTCTTGGACTGTTGGGACCCACCCTCCTTAGCAGTAGTTTGGGGCCCTGTTGAAGACTTCTGGTCTTTAGGTTTCTGATCTCCACCCTTTTGGTCTGTTTTCTTCTGATCACCCCCTTGGCCCTGGTTCTGGTTCTTTTGCTTAACCCTGGTTCTGACCCATTTGTCTGCCTTCTTTCCCAATTCTTGGGGAGAGGTCAGATCAGAGTCAACCAAGTGTTGATGCAGTTGCTGGTTTTGACAGTTATTTAAAATCTGTTCTCTCATCATCAAATTATACAATCCTGTAAAATCAGATACCTTACTTCCCAGCAACCAACCCTCCAAAGCCTTAGTGGCACATTCAATGTATTCAGACCAGTCCTGAGTCTGTGTCTTTTGGGTGTCTCTGAACATTAACCTGTACTGCTCAGTGGTTAAGCCTAACCCATCAACTAGAACACTCTTCAGGACTCTGTAGTTTCTGACATCCTCTTCTCTAACAGTGAGGAGTCTGTCTCTGCCTCTTCCTTCAAAGGAGAGCCAGAGGATTGCTGCCCACTGATCTTCGGGAACCTGCTGTACTTTGCAGGCTCTCTCAAGAGCAGTTATCCACTTGTGGATGTCATCCCCACTTTTGTAGGGGGGCACAACCTTAGACAGGTTTCTATTATCGAAAACCCTATCTTTGTCCTTAGGGACAATGCTGCCACCAGTGGGTATAGACCCACTCTCTCTAGGTTGCCTAGCCTTGTTCAGTTTTTCTTCCATCAGGGCTACTTCTAGCTCCTGCTTCCTGATCCTCAGCTGGGCTTCCTGCATTCTGGCCTCATGTTCCCTCCTCTGAGGGGTGGTCATCCTTTTCCTGGAGTGACCTTGAGAGCCTCTAGAGCCATGGGAAGCATTGGAGTCACCTGAGCGATTCCTTTGCCTTCCAAGCCCTGTGTTAAGTCCACTGGGGAGATCCAGTGGGTTGAACCCACTGTCAGTCCCCAATAGCCTTGGTTTAGCTGGGCCAAGTATAATACTTGGCACTGGGCTAGTTCTCCCTTCATCCTCACTACTGTCAGTATCCTTTTCACTCTCATCCTCTGTGGTAGGCATCCCATCTAAGGGGTGACTATTGGAACTGGGTACCTCTGTAGTATCTTCAGAAGGGGGGCCTCCTGTTCCTGTCCCTAAGGGGGCTAACTGGGAAGCTTTCTTGAGTGCTCTCTGATTCTCATCATTCTGTAAGAGCTCTCTGAGCTCAGCAGAGTTTGGGTTCTTGGGCTGTTTAAGGCCTCTAAGAGTTGCCAAATGCCTGAGCTCATTCTGATTAAGGGTAGCATAGATGGATGGTGCCCTCGGGGGGTCACTTTCAACAGAGATGGGTACAGTGGACCCCTCTGCCCCAGCCATTGCTCTTAAGTGTGGGTGGATGTGTTGCAATCTACCTACACTTGGGTTTACCTACTAAACCTATCTAGTAGTTGTAGTCAGGGTGTGCTACTCCCTTTGCTCTACAACAACTAAGTTCAGTAGAACTTAAGTATATCTAATCTTGTTTTATATGTACCTACAGGTACCTATGTGATCTTTCAATTGGTAACCAAGAGATTACAATGGTAAAACACAGCAAGCTCAAATCCAACCGCTGCTCACCAATGTGAGAAGTTGGCCTGGTATATGCTGTTCACTAGTTCTAGTGACCACCTTGTACCATGCCAAGCAACCCTTATGGTGTGGTTGTAAGTCAACCTTTTTGGACTAGCTGCCCTAGTGGTAGCGTAGGCTAAGCAGTCTTTGAGGCTAAACTCGTGAAGCGTGTTAAGCCAGCTGTTTTACCAAATGCAACCCCCTTTTATACCAATGAAAGGACACCACACAGATATATATTCAAAATATATATGTATTTATTTCTCAAAGTAACCCCTAGTCTCTTTATGAGCACAGGAGCACAAATCGTCAAACAAGATTATCACAGAATACACAGAAGTTGCACTTTATATGGATAGGCCCTGGTGGCCACTCAAACCATATACTAAAATAGTGGTATAAGTACCACGAACAGAAAAGGGAAAAGGCCTAAGGCCTCTAGAATCGCTGGGCCTACAAGGAGCTAACGTCAGTTAGTGACCAGGAGGTCCACGGGTGGCGTGTGCAGAGCAAATAGTCACACGCGTGCTCCCATAGGTTTCAATGGGTGCGTAAAAAGTACAAAGTTACTGCAAAAGGAATCTTCCGGATGACCTAGGAACTTAAGATTTGGAACACAGGCACTAGAGATGTAATACTACACTTGGGCACAGGTGTGCCAGCTTTACCTCACCCACAGGAAGCGGGTGCATAGGCCTCGAAGTGCGTCGGGTTTCTTCTATCTGTTCCGTGGGGCCTGTAGACAAAAGTGCTGCAGGCGGTCGGTCGGGAAGAGATGCAGTGGATCCAAGAGTGGATCGGAGATGTTGAAGACCTGTAAGCAGAGGGGACAGTGTTCACAGTCACTAGCCAGTGACCAGCGTGGCACCAGGTGGGTACCAGGCGATGTCGGGTGCAAACAGGTGATGAGGGGTAGCTTGTCTCCGCAGCCACGTGGTCCCTGAAGGTCGACGACGTCCAGGAGTCGGCTCACGAGCTGTCCCACGCAGGCTCTCGCTGTCGGCGGTGTCGGCGACTTGATCGAAGCAAACAAGCCTTGGCAAAAGCAATTGCAGGAGGATTCGGAAATCAGCTGTTGGTTCTGACCAGCAAGGTCAGATGGATTGCTCCTTTGGAGGGGAGCAAGGGCCAGTCTGGAGCAACCAGACCAGCGGTGTTTGTCGTAGATTTCGTCGCCAAGATGGCCACTAGCCAGCGGGCCAGCAACCGGTTAGGCGCGTCGAGTGGCAAAATGCAGAAGGGCCCCACGCAGATCGTGGAGATGCTGGAGGGCTCACCTTTGGTGCAGATGCTGCTCGAGGGTTGGGCTTCTCAGGACCCAAAGCACAACTTGGAGGGAGCCTCGGTTGTTGCACTGGTCAGCTTGTCGTAGTCGTTCCAAGATGGCTGGCTCCACGTGTCTCGGTGCCTCCACGGGTCTCCTCTTTGCAGGGACTGTGGATCGGGCGGTGAGAGGTCTGGAGGTCCAGGTCTTGTCAGTCTCTGGGCTCGGGCTCCGGCGGGAGGCGGCGGCAAAGCAGACGGTGATTCGCTGGATGGTGCTTGCGTTAGCAAGGTGGTCACTCCCTGACCACAGGGGAGATTTTCTTCAGTCTTCTGTGCAGCAGAATGTCGAAGTTCCCGTCTTCTTCTTAGTTTCAAGTTGATTCCAGGATGTCTGAAGTCTTAGGACACAGCTCCTACCTTTAAGCGGATTCTAGGGGCCGGACTACCTGCTAGGTCCCTCCCTAAGGGTGGGACCAGGAAGGGGGGTGGTTACACCCCCAATCCTTTGTCCAGCTCGCCCCAGGCCCGGGACTGGTGTGCCCCAGGACCGGTTTGAACTGGCATATGCACCGAGGCTCCTTGTGAGCCACAGGCATGTCTGGTTTCTTTCAAGCCCTACCTGACCAATACACAAAATCCTGTCTGGGGTGGTGCATGCACCTCCCCTGGCAGGAAACCCTTTGTCCACACCTCCCAAGCTGGAAGGACTCCCAGCAGCAGGAGGGCAGACTTGTGTCTGTGGTGGCAGCATCCATTTTGTGGAGCTGAGGCTATGTCTGATTTTACCCGGGTTTCAGGTACTGTACATGTCGTGTCCCTCTAGAAGGGTGGAATGCTAACCCCGTCGCCAGAATTGGCGAGGGGTTAGTATTCCAATTCGTATGACACCTTACTCGACATGTTTTGATAAAGCCAAACCAAAGATAGCATTTAACCGCGAGGTTCATAATGCACTTAAGAGTATATGGTATGACGATATCTGGAAACAGTAGAAGGAAGTTGTTCCGACCACTGCAGACAGGCTCAGCTCATGCCAGAGCACCATCTCACATGGAACCAAGCACTCTGCCTTCAGGATTGTTAAGGCCTGCCATAGGAGTGACTTATAGGTTACCAGGTGTCCCATTTAAGGTTAGGTATAGGTATACTACACCTAAGTAAGAGGTGATTACACCAACTTACCCCAGCTGAGTGATCAGCCAGTTGTGTCAGATTGTTAGGCCAAGCCTGGGGTGGCATAATACATGCTGCAGCCCCTGGCAGGCCTTGGGTACACCAATGCCCTGGGTACCTAGTGTACACTGGTACAGGGGCTGACAGGGTGATCCACTTCCAATTGGTTATGCACCTAGGGTGCATAGTTTTAATTTAGTAGAGAGAACAGCAGGCTGGGGGTCTGATTGGCAGGCCCACAGCCTCAATATGTCAAAAACCAGTGAAGCAAAAAGCAAAAATTTGGGGTGACCATAGGATAGCAGACCCTACTCTCCTACAGGTGGTGCACGCACCTCCCCTGGCAGGAAACCCTTTGTCCACACCTCCCAAGCTGAAAGGACTCCCAGCAGCAGGAGGGCAGACTTGTGTCTGTGGTGGCAGCGTCCATTTTGTGGAGCTGAGGCTATGTCTGATTTTACCCGGGTTTCAGGCACTGTACATGTCGTGTCCCTCTAGAAGGGTGGAATGCTAACCCCGTCGCCAGAATTGGCGAGGGGTTAGTATTCCAATTCGTATGACACCTTACTCGACATGTTTTGATAAAGCCAAACCAAAGATAGCATTTAACCGCGAGGTTCATAATGCACTTAAGAGTATATGGTATGACGATATCTGGAAACAGTAGAAGGAAGTTGTTCCGACCACTGCAGACAGGCTCAGCTCATGCCAGAGCACCATCTCACATGGAACCAAGCACTCTGCCTTCAGGATTGTTAAGGCCTGCCATAGGAGTGACTTATAGGTTACCAGGTGTCCCATTTAAGGTTAGGTATAGGTATACTACACCTAAGTAAGAGGTGATTACACCAACTTACCCCAGCTGAGTGATCAGCCAGTTGTGTCAAATTGTTAGGCCAAGCCTGGGGTGGCATAATACATGCTGCAGCCCTTGGCAGGCCTTGGGTACACCAATGCCCTGGGTACCTAGTGTACACTGGTACAGGGGCTGACAGGGTGATCCACTTCCAATTGGTTATGCACCTAGGGTGCATAGTTTTAATTTAGTAGAGAGAACAGCAGGCTGGGGGTCTGATTGGCAGGCCCACAGCCTCAATATGTCAAAAACCAGTTAGACACTAGGCAAAAAATTTGGGGGTAACCATAGTCAGATATCCACCTTCCTACACAACCCCCCCCCAAACGAAGGGAGATAAGGCTGACCTTGACCAGGTAAGCCTATATTGCCCAAGTGGCCATATAAGGAGGAACCAGCACTGGCATGGTTACCCCCTGTCTCATGGTCCACTAGGCAATCCCTCACCCTAAGGGTATCAGAGGGTCTCCACCATAGGGAATCTCTACCTTTGGTGTGTCTTGGCAAAGTAAAAGGCTGGTGTTGAGATGGAGTACTGAAGTGAGTGTCCTCAAAGTGAGGCCTCAGCTTCCTCCAATCCCCCTCCACCATGGATGCCTTTCTTTCCTTAACTGAGTTGCACTGTGCTCTCAGGGTCAGCCTCTGGCTACCTAAAGCTGGAGGCTGGGTCCCTTTTGTGGGCTTACTGGAGGGACAGGTCAGGTCTGGGGCCCTAAGGTCCCATGTTTGCCTGTACCCAACAGAATCCCTCTGGGGGAGGTCCCTAACTACCTGTAAAGGAGATCCCTCAGGAATGTTTTTACCCATCACCTGACTAGGGCTACTAGCCAGGCAATCCTCATTCTTTTGATGGGGGGGTGCTTGTGGACAGGGGCCCTCTTGGGGTCCACTGGCCTCCCTGACCTCTGCAGCCCTGGGCTGACTGAGGCAGGGTAGAGAGAGGCAGGTTACCTGCACCAGACTGGGTCCCACCTTGGAAGGGGCCACTGACATCAGAGGCTCTGCCAGGCCAGGCCTGGCTACCTCTGGGGCAGTTCCTTCACAAGGGGTGAGGTCAGCTCCCTGAGGAGGCTGACTTTTTCCTAATGTCTGGGGAGAGGGAGACTTTTCTTCCTCCCCACTACTCTCTGTTTGTGTGGAGTGATCCATAGTTTCAGGCTTCACTACACCCATGTCAGTCTGAGTATAGGCTGAGACCATTACAGCCTTGCCAACCTTTTCAGGGGGGCACTCAGTTTGTGTTTGAGCTGTGACTGTCACAGCTCTGCCAGTCTCTACAGGGAAGTCTGTCTGTGCCTGGGCTGTGGCTACCACTGCCCTTCCAACCTTTCCAGGGAGGAAATCTATTTGGACAGGGGTTGTGAATGGCACAACCCCACTACCCTTTTGTGAAAGGCCTACCATTTTAGAATGGGTGTCTTGTTCAACTCCAGCCCAAGCTGAGAGTTCTAAGTCATTCCCCAGTAAGCAGTCTACAGGCAAGGTTGGGGACACTGCCACCCTTTTAGGGCCAGTGACACCTCCCCAGCTGAGACATACCTCTGCCATGGGATGACTGTTCTGTTTACCATCAATGTTGGTCACCTGGTAGGAGAAACCAGGCAAAAGCTGCTCAGAGGGAACTAGCCAATGGGCCACCATTGTGATGCTAGCTCCAGTGTCTCTGTAGGCCTCAGCTTTTGTACCATTGATGTAGGGCTCCTGTCTGTACCTACCCAAAGTGTTGGGACAGGCAGTGAAGTTGGCAAACCCCATGCCACCGTCACAGACAAGAGTGGTTGCTGTAGGGGAATTGGCTAAGCCAGGGTCCCCCTGTGTTCCCCAAGTAAACCCACCCAGATTTCTGGGGGCACTCCCACCACCTGGGGGATTACTGCTGACAGTAATAGGTGGTGTGACAGGAGTAATTGGAGGAACAGTTTTATTTTTAGCCCTTGGGCAACCGCTGTCAGTTTTCCAATGCCCAGGAGTTTTACACTCATGGCAGTAGGGCTTTTTAGCTGTGGTAGAGGAGGGAGCTTGGGACCCACCACCCTGTGTGGAGTTTTGGGGCCCTGAGGAAGGTTTCTCTTTTTCTTTATCCCCACCCTTCTCTTGAGGCTTGGTGGTATCTTTCTTTTGGTCACCACCCTGGTTTTTAGGCCTGATCCTGGTCCTGACCCATTTATCTGCCCTCTTTCCCAATTCTTGGGGAGAGGTCAAATCTGAGTCTACCAGGTGTTGATGGAGAAGCTGGTTTTGACAATTACTTAAAATCTGCTCTCTCATCATCAAATTGTACAATCCTGTATAATCAGACACCTTACTTCCCAGCAACCAACCCTCCAAAGCCTTAGTGGCACATTCCACATATTCAGACCAGTCCTGAGTCTGTGTCTTCTGGGTGTCTCTGAACATTAACCTGTACTGTTCAGTGGTTAAGCCTAACCCATCAACTAGGACACTCTTCAGGACTCTGTAATTTCTGACATCCTCTTCTCTAACAGTGAGGAGTCTATCTCTGCCTCTCCCCTCAAAGGAGAGCCATAAGATTGCTGCCCACTGGTCTTCAGGAACCTGCTGCACTTTGCAGGCTCTCTCAAGAGCAGTCATCCATTTGTGGATGTCATCCCCACTTTTGTAGGGGGGCACAATCTTGGACAGGTTCCTATTGTCAAAGACCCTATCTTTGTCCCTAGGGACATTGCTGCCACCAGTGGGTATAGACCCACTCTCTCTATGCTGCCTAGCCTTGCTCAGTTTTTCTTCCATCAGGGCTACTTCTAGCTCCTGCTTCCTGATCCTCAGCTGGGCTTCCTGCATTCTGGCCTCATGTTCCCTCCTCTGAGGGGTGGTCAGTCTCCTTCTGGAGTGACCTTGAGAGCCTCTAGAGCCATGGGAAGCATTGGAGTCACCTGAGCGATTCCTTTGCCTTCCAAGCCCTGTGTTAAGTCCACTGGGGAGATCCAATGGGGTGAACCCACTGTCAGTCCCCAATAGCCTTAGTTTAGCTGGGCCAAGTATAACACTTGGCACTGGGCTAGTTCTCCCTTCATCCCCACTCACATCTGTATCCCCATCACTTTCTTCCTCTGTGGTAGGCATCCCATCTAAGGGGTGACTATTGGGAAGGGGTACTTCAGTGGCATCTTCAGAAGGGGGGCCTCCTGTTCCTGTCCCTAAGGGGGCTAACTGGGAAGCTTTCTTGAGTGCTCTCTGATTCTCATCATTCTGTAAGAGCTCTCTGAGCTCAGCAGAGTTTGGGTTCTTGGGCTGTTTAAGGCCTCTAAGAGTTGCCAAATGCCTGAGCTCATTCTGATTAAGGGTAGCAAAGCTGGATGGTGCCCTCTGGGGGTCACTCTCAACAGAGATGGGTACAGTGGACCCCTCTGCCCCGGCCATTGCTCTTAAGTGTGGGTGGATGTGTTGCAATCTACCTACACTTGGGTTTACCTACTAAACCTATCTAGTAGTTGTAGTCAGGGTGTGCTACTCCCTTTGCTCTACAACAACTAAGTTCAGTAGAACTTAAGTATATCTAATCTTGTTTTATATGTACCTACAGGTACCTATGTGATCTTTCAATTGGTAACCAAGAGATTACAATGGTAAAACACAGCAAGCTCAAATCCAACCGCTGCTCACCAATGTGAGAAGTTGGCCTGGTATATGATGCTCACTAGTTAAAGTGATCACCTTGTACCATGCCAAGCAACCCTTATGGTGTGGTTGTAAGTCAACCTTTTTGGACTAGCTGCCCTAGTGGTAGCGTAGGCTAAGCAGTCTTTGAGGCTAAACTCGTGAAGCGTGTTAAGCCAGCTGTTTTACCAAATGCAACCCCCTTTTATACCAATGAAAGGACACCACACAGATATATATTCAAAATATATATGTATTTATTTATCAAAGTAACCCCTAGTCTCTTTATGAGCACAGGAGCACAAATCGTCAAACAAGATTATCACAGAATACACAGAAGTTGCACTTTATATGGATAGGCCCTGGTGGCCACTCAAACCATATACTAAAATAGTGGTATAAGTACCACGAACAGAAAAGGGAAAAGGCCTAGGGCCTCTAGAATCGCTGGGCCTACAAGGAGCTAACGTCAGTTAGTGACCAGGAGGTCCACGGGTGGCGTGTGCAGAGCAAATAGTCACACGCGTGCTCCCATAGGTTTCAATGGGTGCGTAAAAAGTACAAAGTTACTGCAAAGGAGATCTTCCGGGTTGACTAGGAACTTAAGATTTGGAACACAGGCACTAGAGATGTATTACTACACATGGGCACCGGAGTACCAGCTTTACCTCACCCACAGGAAGCGGGTGCATAGGCCTCAAAGTGCGTCGGGTTTCTTCTATCTGTTCCGTGGAGCTTGAAGACAAAGATGCTGCAGGCGGTCGGTCCGGGAGAGATGCAGTGGATCCAAGAGTGGATCGGAGATGTTGAAGACCTGTAAGCAGAGGGGACAGTGTTCACAGTCACTAGCCAGTGACCAGCGTGGCACCAGGTGGGTACCAGGCGATGTCGGGTGCAAACAGGTGATGAGGGGTAGATTGTCTCCGCAGCCACGTGGTCCCTGAAGGTCGACGACGTCCAGGAGTCGGCTCACGAGCTGTCCCACGCAGGCTCTCGCTGTCGGCGGTGTCGGCGACTTGATCGAAGCAAACAAGCCTTGGCAAAAGCAATTGCAGGAGGATTCGGAAATCAGCTGTTGGTTCTGACCAGCAAGGTCAGAGGGATTGCTCCTTTGGAGGGGAGCAAGGGCCAGTCTGGAGCAACCAGACCAGCGGTGTTTGTCGTAGATTTCGTCGCCAAGATGGCCACTAGCCAGCGGGCCAGCAACCGGTTAGGCGCGTCGAGTGGCAAAAGGCAGAAGGGCCCCACGCAGATCGTGGAGATGCTGGAGGGCTCACCTTTGGTGCAGATGCTGCTCGAGGGTTGGGCTTCTCAGGACCCAAAGCACAACTTGGAGGGAGCCTCGGTTGTTGCACTTGTCAGCTTGTCGTAGTCGTTCCAAGATGGCTGGCTCCACGTGTCTCGGTGCCTCCACGGGTCTCCTCTTTTCAGGGACTGTGGATCGGGCGGTGAGAGGTCTGGAGGTCCAGGTCTTGTCAGTCTCTGGGCTCGGGCTCCGGCGGGAGGCGGCGGCAAAGCAGACGGTGATTCGCTGGATGGTGCTTGCGTTAGCAAGGTGGTCACTCCCTGACCACAGGGGAGATTTTCTTCAGTCTTCTGTGCAGCAGAATGTCGAAGTTCCCGTCTTCTTCTTAGTTTCAAGTTGATTCCAGGATGTCTGAAGTCTTAGGACACAGCTCCTACCTTTATTCGGATTCTAGGGGCCGGACTACCTGCTAGGTCCCTCCCTATGGGTGGGACCAGGAAGGGGGGTGGTTACACCCCCAATCCTTTGTCCAGCTCGCCCCAGGCCCGGGACTGGTGTGCCCCAGGACCGGTTTGAACTGGCATATGCACCGAGGCTCCTTGTGAGCCACAGGCATGTCTGGTTTCTTTCAAGCCCTACCTGACCAATACACAAAATCCTGTCTGGGGTGGTGCACGCACCTCCCCTGGCAGGAAACCCTTTGTCCACACCTCCCAAGCTGAAAGGACTCCCAGCAGCAGGAGGGCAGACTTGTGTCTGTGGTGGCAGCGTCCATTTTGTGGAGCTGAGGCTATGTCTGATTTTACCCGGGTTTCAGGCACTGTACATGTCGTGTCCCTCTAGAAGGGTGGAATGCTAACCCCGTCGCCAGAATTGGCGAGGGGTTAGTATTCCAATTCGTATGACACCTTACTCGACATGTTTTGATAAAGCCAAACCAAAGATAGCATTTAACCGCGAGGTTCATAATGCACTTAAGAGTATATGGTATGACGATATCTGGAAACAGTAGAAGGAAGTTGTTCCGACCACTGCAGACAGGCTCAGCTCATGCCAGAGCACCATCTCACATGGAACCAAGCACTCTGCCTTCAGGATTGTTAAGGCCTGCCATAGGAGTGACTTATAGGTTACCAGGTGTCCCATTTAAGGTTAGGTATAGGTATACTACACCTAAGTAAGAGGTGATTACACCAACTTACCCCAGCTGAGTGATCAGCCAGTTGTGTCAAATTGTTAGGCCAAGCCTGGGGTGGCATAATACATGCTGCAGCCCTTGGCAGGCCTTGGGTACACCAATGCCCTGGGTACCTAGTGTACACTGGTACAGGGGCTGACAGGGTGATCCACTTCCAATTGGTTATGCACCTAGGGTGCATAGTTTTAATTTAGTAGAGAGAACAGCAGGCTGGGGGTCTGATTGGCAGGCCCACAGCCTCAATATGTCAAAAACCAGTTAGACACTAGGCAAAAAATTTGGGGGTAACCATAGTCAGATATCCACCTTCCTACAGGTGTGCAGGCCCGAGTTTGGTATGTGCGGATTCGTGGGAGTGAATGCTGCGCGATGATGTGTGCGGCGTGCATGTACCTAGTGTGGAAGTGCCACTTCTAGAAGTGGGCACTTCTGTGTGCAGTGTGTCTGTCGCGTGATTGGCTGGTCGTGTCATGTGACGGGCTAGAGATTCCCCAGAGTCAGGATGAGTCACCCAGTGGTGAATGGGGAGATCAGCAGCTAGATGGGTGGGAGGAGTACACCTGGGTCCTGAATAGGACAGGGTTTTCCACACACAATGCTGGCCCCGCCCCCTGTGGTGCGACTGACGACCCTAGCCCTGCCAGTGAATAGAGTGAGGGGCTGAGCACATCAAGGGTGCTCCCCAACCAGCTGCGACTGGTTTTCCCCCTCACCCTGAACCCAGAACAAAGGGGTTTTGCTGTATAAGAATGGGGCTGTGTCCCCACAGAAGCTGTTCTCTGCCAGGATCTTACCTGAGGCGGGCTGCTGCTGCTGCTGGACCAGAGGACTGCCACTTGGACTACCTCCCTGCCTGGAGGCCCAGTGAGCTGGCTCTGGGTCCAGCCTTGCCCCCACCCCTGCCCTGCTGCATGCAGGGAAGAACTTTGCTGGACTTTGTGGTGCTTGTTAGGCCTAAGCGCTTGGAAGCGCTTTTATTCTCCTTTAGCGCTTGGAAGCGCTTTTATTTGTCCTAGCGCCAGGAGCGCTTTATTGCTGCAAGCCGGTGCCCACCCGGCATTTCCCCCGTGCGGTGCCAATCCTGAAATCCCCTGGCAGGTGCCCACCCTGCCAGGGACCTTGCCGTGCTCGTTGGCGGGTGCCCACCCCGCTTATTTGTTTATTTTACGGCGGGTGCCCACCCCGCCGTACATCCACTGTAACGAGGGAGCCTACCCCTCTTATTGCCGAGAGAAGTCACCGCCGTGGCCGGGCTCGAAGGAAGTCAGGCAGGCCGGGGGCGGGACTCCGGGACGTGGGCGGGACTTCAAAGCAGGAAGCGACGGGAGCCTACCCCGCGCTCCTGCACTGGGCGGAAGACGGGAACCAGGAAGTCTGCGAGTAAGCGGGGCTCCCGTGTGCCAGGAGAGCCCCACAGCCACAGAGGAGGTGGGAGCGCTGCGTGTTCCCTTGCAGCTGTCCCCATCGCCTGACCGGAGCAGCCCGTCGGAGCAGCCCATCGAAGTCCTGGTGAGTGGGGGCTGAAGGGGGAGCCGGGTTAGCCTCCCCAAGTACTGTAAGAGCCCGCGAGGCTCACGAGTCCCCCGAGCGGGACTCCAACGTCGGGGGTGATCTCGGTTAGAAGGTCCCCAGAGAGGGGGCCCCCACCTACCTGTGTCAGCGCTGGGGGGCATTCATTGGTCCTCCGTTAAGTGCCAGTGAAGGCACTGAACAGCGCAGTTCTCGGGCGGCCCCGTCTGATAGCGGGCCACCCCAGCGAGGGCATCTCTCTCCTCGAGTCCCTGAGGAGGACTCCACCGAACGGGGGCCATTTGGTTCAGAGCCGTGAAGGCTCCAACGCTACGGGGGCATTTCCTAGCCAGCAGAGCGGCCCCGGAAGGCAGCGGGCCGCTCCAACGTCGCCCCCACCTTTTTCTAGAGCCCGTGAGGCTCCAACAAAGGGGCACATTATTATTTAGAGCCTGCGAGGCTCTAGGGGTCATTTCATTTGTTTCAGAGCCCTGGGAGGCTCCAACGTTGGCCCCAGCATTTCTCCAGTTGCCCAGCACTTAGTGGGCAACTGCCACGTGTAGGTTGTGCTTTGTGTGCGCTGGTTTGCGCAGCCTGCGCCGGCGCGCCCTGACTTTCTGGACGCAGGGCGTCCTGGCCCCTTCAAGGCCAGTTGGCCTAGGGACTGCCACAGATAGTGGCTAATGTGAGTTTTTGCGCCATTTTTCCTTCCCTGCACCTCTGAATGTGTTTATGCGTCATGTGCTTTGCTTTACACCTCTGAATGTTATGCATCATGTGTTTATGTGCTTAGACCCCTACAGGTATTGTGATACTTAGGTGGTTGTTTTCTCCCTAGTACAGGTGGTGCTAGTGAGGTCCTGATTCCCTGCGCAATACTTTCCTAAGGGGGTTAGGGTTGCGTAGGTGGTACTTACCTGATACCAGTAGTTACTGGTTGTGTGCTACATATGTTATTTTGTACTACAGTATTATTCCTATGTTCTAAAAAGTGCTAATTCCTGACAGTGGTCCATGTGGCCCTGTCCCCTGTATATATAATCCCTTGTAAATTCTGCCCGTGCCTGTTGGCACATTGTAGAGTGTGTGTTTTTATCTAATGTGTTGTGTATAATACAAAGGCTATTTTTATAGAATACCTTGTGTGGAGTTTCCTTTGTGGTGGGCCTTGGGTGTTGTTGTTGGGTGCGCGCGCAAACGCTTTACACATCGCCTCAGAGATAAGCCTGACTGCTCGTGCCAAGCTACCAAGGGGGTGAGCAGGGGTTATCTTTGGCGTGTAACTTCCTTGCCCTGACTAGAGTGGTGGTTTGTGCCTGACTTTGGCGCAAGCCTTAGCCAACCAGAAATCCCATTTCTAACATTGGTGATCAGCGGTGGGATTTGGACTTGCGTTTGCGCTGTACTACAGCGGCAACTGGCCGCACTACAAAACTCTGCATTTAGATAAATCACATGGTATAGGGATTATTGTTCTAAGTTTGTTTTTAATTGTCATTTCTTTGGAAATGTGTTTTCGTGCACTGTGAGTTAGGTGTCCCTAGCTCGGGAGGGTAGATCATCCCCCTTAGTGCATTGTGTTTTCTGGATTCACCAGAGGGTGGGATCCAGTGGTGGCAGCGTAATAGTGTCCTGTACATTTGTCCCCCGCCCTGCGCCCAGAGTTGGTACCTGTGTCACGTGGTGGTCAGGTTGAGGAATCAGGGGTGGTAGAGACTGCCTTACCAGTCCGAGGGGAGGGTTGTGTGTGGATGAGTGGTGAGTGGCACTAGGCAAGTGAGTGTGAGTTCTCTGGGTTAGAGAGCTTGCTGAATCTTTTTGTGAATTGTGTGCTCCTGTGTGGAACTCAGACCCCTAGGTTCCCTGTATAATTTTTACCATAACGTCCGCCAGAATGGAGCCTGCTTGTGATCCCTATGAGCTAGCTTGGCGCCAGAGGCAGGAGTTAGAATGGTCCTGTACAGGGAGAGAGTCCGACACTCGGTACGAACTTCAGGACCACCTGGTCCTATGGCAAAAGGGTCCATGGGATCTTGAGCACAGTAGGGAAAGGGCCCGGGCCTCACACCTGGAGGGTGGTGGGTCTGTGGGGAGCCCTGAAGAGTCAGAAGAGGAGGTAGAGGATGACAATACCTGGACGCCAGTAGAGAGTGAAGACCCCATAGGTAGGGAGTCCCTTGCTGGGTCCAGCGTAGGAGGCAGCTCCTCATCCCTTTCCCTGTCCCCAGAAGAGTGGGAAGATAGGAGGAAAGAAAGGGAGCACCAGCTGACGTTAGAAAAGCTCAGGTTGCAGCATGCCCAGGCGATGGCGCAGCTGGAGGTCAAAAGACAGATGGCGGAGGCTGAGAGGGCCTTTGCCAGAGAGAAACTAGCTCTGGAGGGTAGGTTATCCCCAGAGCGCTGTTGTGGTTTTCTGGACTCCTCAGGGAGGGTTGAGTCCAGTGGTAGCAGCCAGATAGATTCCAGTGTAGGAAATCCCAGTCCCAGTTCCCCCAGTCTGGTACCTGTTTCCCAGGAGGAGGAGTTAAGGTTGAAATTCAGGGGCAGTAGGAAGCTGTCTCACCAGTCTTGGGAGGAGTTTGTGGATGACTGTCAGGATGCACTGGTGGAATGGCTGATTGTGAGAAGTTGGCCTGGTATATGCTGTTCACTAGTTCTAGTGACCACCTTGTACCATGCCAAGCAACCCTTATGGTGTGGTTGTAAGTCAACCTTTTTGGACTAGCTGCCCTAGTGGTAGCGTAGGCTAAGCAGTCTTTGAGGCTAAACTCGTGAAGCGTGTTAAGCCAGCTGTTTTACCAATAGCAACCCCCTTTTATACCAATGAAAGGACACCACACAGATATATATTCAAAATATATATGTATTTATTTCTCAAAGTAACCCCTAGTCTCTTTATGAGCACAGGAGCACAAATCGTCAAACAAGATTATCACAGAATACACAGAAGTTGCACTTTATATGGATAGGCCCTGGTGGCCACTCAAACCATATACTAAAATAGTGGTATAAGTACCACGAACAGAAAAGGGAAAAGGCCTAGGGCCTCTGGAATCGCTGGGCCTACAAGGAGCTAACGTCAGTTAGTGACCAGGAGGTCCATGGGTGGCGTGTGCAGAGCAAATAGTCACACGCGTGCTCCCATAGGTTTCAATGGGTGCGTAAAAAGTACAAAGTTACTGCAAAAGGAATCTTCCGGATGACCTAGGAACTTAAGATTTGGAACACAGGCACTAGAGATGTATTACTACACATGGGCACCGGAGTACCAGCTTTACCTCACCCACAGGAAGCGGGTGCATAGGCCTCAAAGTGCGTCGGGTTTCTTCTATCTGTTCCGTTGAGCCTGGGACAAAGATGCTGCAGGCGGTCGGTCGGGAAGAGATGCAGTGGATCCAAGAGTGGATCGGAGATGTTGAAGACCTGTAAGCAGAGGGGACAGTGTTCACAGTCACTAGCCAGTGACCAGCGTGGCACCAGGTGGGTACCAGGCGATGTCGGGTGCAAACAGGTGATGAGGGGTAGCTTGTCTCCGCAGCCACGTGGTCCCTGAAGGTCGACGACGTCCAGGAGTCGGCTCACGAGCTGTCCCACGCAGGCTCTCGCTGTCGGCGGTGTCGGCGACTTGATCGAAGCAAACAAGCCTTGGCAAAAGCAATTGCAGGAGGATTCGGAAATCAGCTGTTGGTTCTGACCAGCAAGGTCAGAGGGATTGCTCCTTTGGAGGGGAGCAAGGGCCAGTCTGGAGCAACCAGACCAGCGGTGTTTGTCGTAGATTTCGTCGCCAAGATGGCCACTAGCCAGCGGGCCAGCAACCGGTTAGGCGCGTCGAGTGGCAAAATGCAGAAGGGCCCCACGCAGATCGTGGAGATGCTGGAGGGCTCACCTTTGGTGCAGATGCTGCTCGAGGGTTGGGCTTCTCAGGACCCAAAGCACAACTTGGAGGGAGCCTCGGTTGTTGCACTGGTCAGCTTGTCGTAGTCGTTCCAAGATGGCTGGCTCCACGTGTCTCGGTGCCTCCACGGGTCTCCTCTTTGCAGGGACTGTGGATCGGGCGGTGAGAGGTCTGGAGGTCCAGGTCTTGTCAGTCTCTGGGCTCGGGCTCCGGCGGGAGGCGGCGGCAAAGCAGACGGTGATTCGCTGGATGGTGCTTGCGTTAGCAAGGTGGTCACTCCCTGACCACAGGGGAGATTTTCTTCAGTCTTCTGTGCAGCAGAATGTCGAAGTTCCCGTCTTCTTCTTAGTTTCAAGTTGATTCCAGGATGTCTGAAGTCTTAGGACACAGCTCCTACCTTTATTCGGATTCTAGGGGCCGGACTACCTGCTAGGTCCCTCCCTATGGGTGGGACCAGGAAGGGGGGTGGTTACACCCCCAATCCTTTGTCCAGCTCGCCCCAGGCCCGGGACTGGTGTGCCCCAGGACCGGTTTGAACTGGCATATGCCCCGAGGCTCCTTGTGAGCCACAGGCATGTCTGGTTTCTTTCAAGCCCTACCTGACCAATACACAAAATCCTGTCTGGGGTGGTGCATGCACCTCCCCTGGCAGGAAACCCTTTGTCCACACCTCCCAAGCTGGAAGGACTCCCAGCAGCAGGAGGGCAGACTTGTGTCTGTGGTGGCAGCATCCATTTTGTGGAGCTGAGGCTATGTCTGATTTTACCCGGGTTTCAGGCACTGTACATGTCGTGTCCCTCTAGAAGGGTGGAATGCTAACCCCGTCGCCAGAATTGGCGAGGGGTTAGTATTCCAATTCGTATGACACCTTACTCGACATGTTTTGATAAAGCCAAACCAAAGATAGCATTTAACCGCGAGGTTCATAATGCACTTAAGAGTATATGGTATGACGATATCTGGAAACAGTAGAAGGAAGTTGTTCCGACCACTGCAGACAGGCTCAGCTCATGCCAGAGCACCATCTCACATGGAACCAAGCACTCTGCCTTCAGGATTGTTAAGGCCTGCCATAGGAGTGACTTATAGGTTACCAGGTGTCCCATTTAAGTTTAGGTATAGGTATACTACACCTAAGTAAGAGGTGATTACACCAACTTACCCCAGCTGAGTGATCAGCCAGTTGTGTCAGATTGTTAGGCCAAGCCTGGGGTGGCATAATACATGCTTCAGCCCCTGGCAGGCCTTGGATACACCAATGCCCTGGGTACCTAGTGTACACTGGTACAGGGGCTGACAGGGTGATCCAACCAATTGGGTATGTACCTAGGGTACATGGAGTCCATTTTACAGAGAGAGCAGATAGCCTGAGAGCCTGAATGGCAGGATCTCAGGCCAACTAAGTCGAAAAACCAGCTAGACACTAGGCAAAAATTTGGGGGTAACCATAGTCAGATATCCACCTTCCTACACAACCCCCCCCCAAACGAAGGGAGATAAGGCTGACCTTGACCAGGTAAGCCTATATTGCCCAAGTGGCCATATAAGGAGGAACCAGCACTGGCATGGTTACCCCCTGTCTCATGGTCCACTAAGCAATCCCTCACCCTAAGGGTATCAGAGGGTCTCCACCATAGGGAATCTCTACCTGTGGTGTGTCTTGGCAAAGTAAAAGGCTGGTGTTGAGATGGAGTACTGAAGTGAGTGTCCTCAAAGTGAGGCCTCAGCTTCCTCCAATCATCCTCCACCATGGATGCCTTTCTTTCTTTAACTGAGTTGCACTGTGCTCTCAGGGTCAGCCTCTGGCTACCTAAAGCTGGAGGCTGGGTCCCTTTTGTGGGCTTACTGGAGGGACAGGTCAGGTTTGGGGCCCTAAGGTCCCATGTTTGCCTGTGCCCAACAGAATCCCCCTGGGGGAGGTCCCTAACTACCTGTAAAGGAGATCCCTCAGGAATGTTTTTACCCATCACCTGACTAGGGCTACTAGCCAGGCAATCCTCATTCTTTTGATGGGGGGGTTCTTGTGGACAGGGGCCCTCTGGGGGTCCACTGGCCTCCCTGACCTCTGCAGCCCTGGGCTGACTGAGGCAGGGTAGAGAGAGGCAGGCTACCTGCACCAGACTGGATCCCACCTTGGAAGGGGCCACTGACATCAGAGGCTCTGCCAGGCCAGGCCTGGCTACCTCTGGGGCAGTTCCTTCACAAGGGGTGAGGTCAGATCCCTGAGGAGGCTGACCTTTTCCTAATGTCTGGGGAGAGGGAGACTTTTCTTCCTCCCCACTACTCTCAGTTTGTGTGGAGTGATCCAGTGTTTCAGGCTTCACTACACCTATGTCAGTCTGAGTATAGGCTGAGACCATTACAGCCTTGCCAACCTTTTCAGGGGGGCACTCAGTTTGTGTTTGAGCTGTGACTGTCACAGCTCTGCCAGTCCCTACAGGGAAGTCTGTCTGTGCCTGGGCTGTGGCTACCACTGCCCTTCCAACCTTTTCAGGGAGGAAATCTATTTGGACAGGGGTTGTGAATGGCACAACCCCCCTACCCTTTTGTGAAAGGCCTACCATTTTAGAATGGGTGTCTTGTTCAACTCCAGCCCAAGCTGAGAGTTCTAAGTCATTCCCCAGTAAGCAGTCTACAGGCAAGGTTGGGGACACTGCTACCCTTTTAGGGCCAGTGACCCCTCCCCAGCTGAGACATACCTCTGCCATGGGATGACTGTTCTGTTTGCCATCAATGTTAGTCACCTGGTAGGAGAAACCGGGCAAAAGCTGCTCAGAGGGAACTAGCCAATGGGCCACCATTGTGATGCTAGCCCCAGTGTCTCTGTAGGCCTCAGCTTTTGTACCATTGATGTAGGGCTCCTGTCTGTACCTACCCAAAGTGTTGGGACAGGCAGTGAAGTTGGCAAACCCCATGCCACCATCACAGACAAGAGTGGTTGCTGTAGGGGAATTGGCTAAGCCAGGGTCCCCCTGTGTTCCCCAAGTAAACCCACCCAGATTTCTGGGGGCACTCCCACCACCTGGGGGATTAATGCTGACAGTAATAGGTGGTGTGACAGGAGTAATTGGAGGAACAGTTTTGTTTTTAGCCCTTGGGCAACCGCTGTCAGTTTTCCAATGCCCAGGAGTTTTACACTCATGGCAGTAGGGCTTTTTAGCTGTGGTAGAGGAGGGAGCTTGGGACCCACCACCCTGTGTGGAGTTTTGGGGCCCTGAGGAAGGTTTCTCTTTTTCTTTATCCCCACCCTTCTCTTGAGGCTTGGTGGTATCTTTCTTTTGGTCACCACCCTGGTTTTTAGGCCTGATCCTGGTCCTGACCCATTTATCTGCCCTCTTTCCCAATTCTTGGGGAGAGGTCAAATCTGAGTCTACCAGGTGTTGATGGAGAAGCTGGTTTTGACAATTACTTAAAATCTGCTCTCTCATCATCAAATTGTACAATCCTGTATAATCAGACACCTTACTTCCCAGCAACCAACCCTCCAAAGCCTTAGTGGCACATTCCACATATTCAGACCAGTCCTGAGTCTGTGTCTTCTGGGTGTCTCTGAACATTAACCTGTACTGTTCAGTGGTTAAGCCTAACCCATCAACTAGGACACTCTTCAGGACTCTGTAATTTCTGACATCCTCTTCTCTAACAGTGAGGAGTCTATCTCTGCCTCTCCCCTCAAAGGAGAGCCATAAGATTGCTGCCCACTGGTCTTCAGGAACCTGCTGCACTTTGCAGGCTCTCTCAAGAGCAGTCATCCATTTGTGGATGTCATCCCCACTTTTGTAGGGGGGCACAACCTTGGACAGGTTCCTATTGTCAAAGACCCTATCTTTGTCCCTAGGGACATTGCTGCCACCAGTGGGTATAGACCCACTCTCTCTATGCTGCCTAGCCTTGCTCAGTTTTTCTTCCATCAGGGCTACTTCTAGCTCCTGCTTCCTGATCCTCAGCTGGGCTTCCTGCATCCTGGCCTCATGTTCCCTCCTCTGAGGGGTGGTCATCCTTTTCCTGGAGTGACCTTGAGAGCCTCTAGAGCCATGAGAAGCATTGGAGTCACCTGAGCGATTCCTTTGCCTCCCAAGCCCTGTGTTAAGTCCACTGGGGAGATCCAGTGGGTTGAACCCACTGTCAGTCCCCAATAGCCTTGGTTTAGCTGGGCCAAGTATAATACTTGGCACTGGGCTAGTTCTCCCTTCATCCTCACTACTGTCAGTATCCTTTTCACTCTCATCCTCTGTGGTAGGCATCCCATCTAAGGGGTGACTATTGGGAAGGGGTACTTCAGTGGCATCTTTAGAAGGGGGGCCTCCTGTTCCTGTCCCTAAGGGGGCTAACTGGGAAGCTTTCTTGAGTGCTCTCTGATTCTCATCATTCTGTAAGAGCTCTCTGAGCTCAGCAGAGTTTGGGTTCTTGGGCTGTTTAAGGCCTCTAAGAGTTGCCAAATGCCTGAGCTCATTCTGATTAAGGGTAGCAAAGCTGGATGGTGCCCTCTGGGGGTCACTCTCAACAGAGATGGGTACAGTGGACCCCTCTGCCCCGGCCATTGCTCTTAAGTGTGGGTGGATGTGTTGCAATCTACCTACACTTGGGTTTACCTACTAAACCTATCTAGTAGTTGTAGTCAGGGTGTGCTACTCCCTTTGCTCTACAACAACTAAGTTCAGTAGAACTTAAGTATATTTAATCTTGTTTTATATGTACCTACAGGTACCTATGTGATCTTTCAATTGGTAACCAAGCGATTACAATGGTAAAACACAGCAAGCTCAAATCCAACCGCTGCTCACCAATGTGAGAAGTTGGCCTGGTATATGCTGTTCACTAGTTCTAGTGACCACCTTGTACCATGCCAAGCAACCCTTATGGTGTGGTTGTAAGTCAACCTTTTTGGACTAGCTGCCCTAGTGGTAGCGTAGGCTAAGCAGTCTTTGAGGCTAAACTCGTGAAGCGTGTTAAGCCAGCTGTTTTACCAATAGCAACCCCCTTTTATACCAATGAAAGGACACCACACAGATATATATTCAAAATATATATGTATTTATTTCTCAAAGTAACCCCTAGTCTCTTTATGAGCACAGGAGCACAAATCGTCAAACAAGATTATCACAGAATACACAGAAGTTGCACTTTATATGGATAGGCCCTGGTGGCCACTCAAACCATATACTAAAATAGTGGTATAAGTACCACGAACAGAAAAGGGAAAAGGCCTAGGGCCTCTGGAATCGCTGGGCCTACAAGGAGCTAACGTCAGTTAGTGACCAGGAGGTCCATGGGTGGCGTGTGCAGAGCAAATAGTCACACGCGTGCTCCCATAGGTTTCAATGGGTGCGTAAAAAGTACAAAGTTACTGCAAAAGGAATCTTCCGGATGACCTAGGAACTTAAGATTTGGAACACAGGCACTAGAGATGTATTACTACACATGGGCACCGGAGTACCAGCTTTACCTCACCCACAGGAAGCGGGTGCATAGGCCTCAAAGTGCGTCGGGTTTCTTCTATCTGTTCCGTTGAGCCTGGGACAAAGATGCTGCAGGCGGTCGGTCGGGAAGAGATGCAGTGGATCCAAGAGTGGATCGGAGATGTTGAAGACCTGTAAGCAGAGGGGACAGTGTTCACAGTCACTAGCCAGTGACCAGCGTGGCACCAGGTGGGTACCAGGCGATGTCGGGTGCAAACAGGTGATGAGGGGTAGCTTGTCTCCGCAGCCACGTGGTCCCTGAAGGTCGACGACGTCCAGGAGTCGGCTCACGAGCTGTCCCACGCAGGCTCTCGCTGTCGGCGGTGTCGGCGACTTGATCGAAGCAAACAAGCCTTGGCAAAAGCAATTGCAGGAGGATTCGGAAATCAGCTGTTGGTTCTGACCAGCAAGGTCAGAGGGATTGCTCCTTTGGAGGGGAGCAAGGGCCAGTCTGGAGCAACCAGACCAGCGGTGTTTGTCGTAGATTTCGTCGCCAAGATGGCCACTAGCCAGCGGGCCAGCAACCGGTTAGGCGCGTCGAGTGGCAAAATGCAGAAGGGCCCCACGCAGATCGTGGAGATGCTGGAGGGCTCACCTTTGGTGCAGATGCTGCTCGAGGGTTGGGCTTCTCAGGACCCAAAGCACAACTTGGAGGGAGCCTCGGTTGTTGCACTGGTCAGCTTGTCGTAGTCGTTCCAAGATGGCTGGCTCCACGTGTCTCGGTGCCTCCACGGGTCTCCTCTTTGCAGGGACTGTGGATCGGGCGGTGAGAGGTCTGGAGGTCCAGGTCTTGTCAGTCTCTGGGCTCGGGCTCCGGCGGGAGGCGGCGGCAAAGCAGACGGTGATTCGCTGGATGGTGCTTGCGTTAGCAAGGTGGTCACTCCCTGACCACAGGGGAGATTTTCTTCAGTCTTCTGTGCAGCAGAATGTCGAAGTTCCCGTCTTCTTCTTAGTTTCAAGTTGATTCCAGGATGTCTGAAGTCTTAGGACACAGCTCCTACCTTTATTCGGATTCTAGGGGCCGGACTACCTGCTAGGTCCCTCCCTATGGGTGGGACCAGGAAGGGGGGTGGTTACACCCCCAATCCTTTGTCCAGCTCGCCCCAGGCCCGGGACTGGTGTGCCCCAGGACCGGTTTGAACTGGCATATGCCCCGAGGCTCCTTGTGAGCCACAGGCATGTCTGGTTTCTTTCAAGCCCTACCTGACCAATACACAAAATCCTGTCTGGGGTGGTGCATGCACCTCCCCTGGCAGGAAACCCTTTGTCCACACCTCCCAAGCTGGAAGGACTCCCAGCAGCAGGAGGGCAGACTTGTGTCTGTGGTGGCAGCATCCATTTTGTGGAGCTGAGGCTATGTCTGATTTTACCCGGGTTTCAGGCACTGTACATGTCGTGTCCCTCTAGAAGGGTGGAATGCTAACCCCGTCGCCAGAATTGGCGAGGGGTTAGTATTCCAATTCGTATGACACCTTACTCGACATGTTTTGATAAAGCCAAACCAAAGATAGCATTTAACCGCGAGGTTCATAATGCACTTAAGAGTATATGGTATGACGATATCTGGAAACAGTAGAAGGAAGTTGTTCCGACCACTGCAGACAGGCTCAGCTCATGCCAGAGCACCATCTCACATGGAACCAAGCACTCTGCCTTCAGGATTGTTAAGGCCTGCCATAGGAGTGACTTATAGGTTACCAGGTGTCCCATTTAAGTTTAGGTATAGGTATACTACACCTAAGTAAGAGGTGATTACACCAACTTACCCCAGCTGAGTGATCAGCCAGTTGTGTCAGATTGTTAGGCCAAGCCTGGGGTGGCATAATACATGCTTCAGCCCCTGGCAGGCCTTGGATACACCAATGCCCTGGGTACCTAGTGTACACTGGTACAGGGGCTGACAGGGTGATCCAACCAATTGGGTATGTACCTAGGGTACATGGAGTCCATTTTACAGAGAGAGCAGATAGCCTGAGAGCCTGAATGGCAGGATCTCAGGCCAACTAAGTCGAAAAACCAGCTAGACACTAGGCAAAAATTTGGGGGTAACCATAGTCAGATATCCACCTTCCTACACTGATGGTTAACCCGGAAGAGGATTTGAAGGCAGTGATCAAAATGATTATCAAAGAGCAGATGCTCAGTAGTTGTTCTCCAGGGTTGCGCCAACACCTGCAGAGGTACGACTCTTTTTGTCCTTGGGAGCTTGCAGAGGAAGCAGAGCACTGGGAAAGTGCTAGAGGTCCTCTAGTGTCATTAGAGAGTAATTCCAACAGTAGTGGTTCAGAGATCCTCCAGCCCAGCGTGGTGGAGGAGGCTCAGTGTAGCCCAGCTAGGTCCCAGGATAGCGAGGAGGGTGTAGGGGCTCACTGCCTGGCTCAGTGGAGCAGGAGTGAGAGGGTGACCGAGGGTCCCCAGACGCACGAAACCCTGCCTCAGGACTTGGATGGTTTCTTGAGGGAACACCAAGTTGGGGACCTAGGCTGTCCTGTTACTCCACTTGAGGAAGATCTCTTAGTGAGTAGAGGACCTGGAGCACCTGTAACCAGGGCTCCTGTGGTTCTAGAGTCTGGCAGTACCGCTCCGGTAGGGAGGGTACAGGAGTCCAGTGTGAGGAGTGATTGGGGGATGAGTTCCCCAGTGGAAGAACCTGTGGGTCAGGGACTGCCGAGTTGGGCTAGGATCCCGTGTAGTGACCAGGGTGGCACCACTTCTGTTCTGGGGGATCTCCGCGCACTGTCAGGTGGACAGGGGACGGGAGATCAGCGCCAGACAGACAGTCGCTCGACATATGTGTCCTTTGATAGCCTCAGGGGGATGGAGTGGAAATCCCCAGAAGTCCTGGAGTGCCAGGCAATTATTCCACCAAAGGTTCTAGGCCGGAGGTTGGGAGGCCAGGTTCAGGATCAGCCTGACCTGAAGGGTGGGACGTCTGTAACCAGCGTCCCGACCAGTTCTTCTTCCAGAGGTACCGCCCCAGTTGGTAGGGAGCAGGGCTCTGGAAGGGGGTGCAGAGGGTGGGAGAGCCCACCTCTGCCCCCGGTACAACCTGAGGGGTTAAACCCTGGGTTGGAATGGCGTTCTAGGTGTACTCCTCGCCAGAGGAGGAGGAACCCTAGGAGAAGAGGTAGGGGGAGGAGAGCCTTCCCTGAGACTCCTGGTCCGCCTGAGGGTGTAGACCCTAGGCTGGAGAACCAGTGGCAGTCTAGTCCTGTCTTTCAGAGAGGAAGAGTGGAGAATGGCCGCTATGTGCCAGGGGTTACTACCCCCCACTCTGTGGTTAGGCAAGGACCGGTGGCACCTGGGTGGCCTAGGGCCTGGTCTTGGCCGCGGACAGCTTGGGAGTACCAGTGGGGTAGCCCAGTTGGTCCAGACAGTGGTGTTAGAAAGAATTCCATGGGTTCACCGTGGCGTAGAACCGGAGGGTGTCCCTGCAGTTGCGGGCCCGCGTCCGTGTTCTATCGCCCCAAGCAGGGAAGTCCGTCACGGTGGTGATTGGTCTGCCCTGCGTTTTGGCTGGAAGGGGGTTGTGTTGGACTTGGCCCTTCTGGCAGGTTCACTCCTGAACTTTTTTGCTTTTTACTGGTGACTTGGTGTGGTGATTTGTTTGGTTTCTGCGCACTTTCCCTGTGTCCCAGGGTAAAGTGCGTGCGTGCTCTGAGTGCATGTGGTGAGATAGGCCTGCCCTCCCATAGGAATGCATGGGGAGTGTATGTGTCCCTAGTAGTTCCTGATGCGTGGGGTGTGCAGGCCCGAGTTTGGTATGTGGGGATTCGTGGGAGTGAATGCTGCGCGATGATGTGTGCGGCGTGCATGTACCTAGTGTGGAAGTGCCACTTCTAGAAGAGGGCACTTCTGTGTGCAGTGTGTCTGTCGCGTGATTGGCTGGTCGTGTCATGTGACGGGCTAGGGATTCCCCAGAGTCAGGATGAGTCACCCAGTGGTGAATGGGGAGATCAGCAGCTAGATGGGTGGGAGGAGTACACCTGGGTCCTGAATAGGACAGGGTTTTCCACACACAATGCTGGCCCCGCCCCCTGTGGTGCGACTGACGACCCTAGCCCTGCCAGTGAATAGAGTGAGGGGCTGAGCACATCAAGGGTGCTCCCCAACCAGCTGCGACTGGTTTTCCCCCTCACCCTGAACCCAGAACAAAGGGGTTTTGCTGTATAAGAATGGGGCTGTGTCCCCACAGAAGCTGTTCTCTGCCAGGATCTTACCTGAGGGGGGCTGCTGCTGCTGCTGGACCAGAGGACCGCCACTTGGACTACCTCCCTGCCTGGAGGCCCAGTGAGCTGGCTCTGGGTCCAGCCTTGCCCCCACCCCTGCCCTGCTGCATGCAGGGAAGAACTTTGCTGGACTTTGTGGTGCTTGTTAGGCCTAAGCGCTTGGAAGCGCTTTTATTTGTCCTAGCGCCAGGAGCGCTTTATTGCTGCAAGCCGGTGCCCACCCGGCATTTCCCCCGTGCGGTGCCAATCCTGAAATCCCCTGGCAGGTGCCCACCCTGCCAGGGACCTTGCCGTGCTCGTTGGCGGGTGCCCACCCCGCTTATTTGTTTATTTTACGGCGGGTGCCCACCCCGCCGTACATCCACTGTAACGAGGGAGCCTACCCCTCTTATTGCCGAGAGAAGTCACCGCCGTGGCCGGGCTCGAAGGAAGTCAGGCAGGCCGGGGGCGGGACTCCGGGACGTGGGCGGGACTTCAAAGCAGGAAGCGACGGGAGCCTACCCCGCGCTCCTGCACTGGGCGGAAGACGGGAACCAGGAAGTCTGCGAGTAAGCGGGGCTCCCGTGTGCCAGGAGAGCCCCACAGCCACAGAGGAGGTGGGAGCGCTGCGTGTTCCCTTGCAGCTGTCCCCATCGCCTGACCGGAGCAGCCCTTCGGAGCAGCCCATCGAAGTCCTGGTGAGTGGGGGCTGAAGGGGGAGCCGGGTTAGCCTCCCCAAGTACTGTAAGAGCCCGCGAGGCTCACGAGTCCCCCGAGCGGGACTCCAACGTCGGGGGTGATCTCGGTTAGAAGGTCCCCAGAGAGGGGGCCCCCACCTACCTGTGTCAGCGCTGGGGGGCATTCATTGGTCCTCCGTTAAGTGCCGGTGAAGGCACTGAACAGCGCAGTTCTCGGGCGGCCCCGTCTGATAGCGGGCCACCCCAGCGAGGGCATCTCTCTCCTCGAGTCCCTGAGGAGGACTCCACCGAACGGGGGCCATTTGGTTCAGAGCCGTGAAGGCTCCAACGCTACGGGGGCATTTCCTAGCCAGCAGAGCGGCCCCGGAAGGCAGCGGGCCGCTCCAACGTCGCCCCCACCTTTTTCTAGAGCCTGTGAGGCTCCAACAAAGGGGCACATTATTATTTAGAGCCTGCGAGGCTCTAGGGGTCATTTCATTTGTTTCAGAGCCCTGGGAGGCTCCAACGTTGGCCCCAGCATTTCTCCAGTTGCCCAGCACTTAGTGGGCAACTGCCACGTGTAGGTTGTGCTTTGTGTGCGCTGGTTTGCGCAGCCTGCGCCGGCGCACCCTGACTTTCTGGACGCAGGGCGTCCTGGCCCCTTCAAGGCCAGTTGGCCTAGGGACTGCCACAGATAGTGGCTAATGTGAGTTTTTGCGCCATTTTTCCTTCCCTGCACCTCTGAATGTGTTTATGCGTCATGTGCTTTGCTTTACACCTCTGAATGTTATGCATCATGTGTTTATGTGCTTAGACCCCTACAGGTATTGTGATATGTTGGACTTGGCCCTTCTGGCAGGTTCACCCCTGGACTTTTTGGCTTTTTATTGGTGACTGGGTATGGTGATTGTTTGGTCTCTGCGCACTTTCCCTGTGTCCCAGGGTAAAGTGCGTGCGTGCTCTGAGTGCATGTGGTGAGATAGGCCTGCCCTCCCATAGGAATGCATGGGGAATGTATGTGTCCCTAGTAGTTCCTGATGCGTGGGGTGTGCAGGCCCGAGTTTGGTATGTGCGGACTCGTGGGAGTGAATGCTGCGCGATGATGTGTGCGGCGTGCATGTACCTAGTGTGGAAGTGCCACTTCTAGAAGTGGGCACTTCTGTGTGCAGTGTGTCTGTCGCGTGATTGGCTGGTCGTGTCATGTGACGGGCTAGGGATTCCCCAGTGTCAGGATGAGTCACCCAGTGGTGAATGGGGAGATCAGCAGCTAGATGGGTGGGAGGAGTCCACCTGGGTCCTGAATAGGACAGGGTTTTCCAAACACAATGCTGGCCCCGCCCCCTGTGGTGCGACTGACGACCCTAGCCCTTCCAGTGAATAGAATGAGGGGCTGAGCACATCAAGGGTGCTCCCCAACCAGCTGCGACTGGTTTTCCCCCTCACCCTGAACCCAGAACAAAGGGTTTGCCTGTATAAAAATGGGGCTGTGTCCCCACAGAAACTGTTCTCTGCCAGGATCTTACCTGAGGGGGGCTGCTGCTGCTGCTGGACCAGAGGACCGCCACCTGGACTACCTCCCTGCCTGGAGGCCCAGTGAGCTGGCTCTGGGTCCAGCCTTGCCCCCCACCCCTGCCCTGTTGCATGCAGGGAAGAACATTGCTGGACTTTGGTACTTTCCTGCTCCCCAAAGCACCTGGGAGCGCTTTAATTTGCCAAAGCGCTGGGAGCGCTTTATTTGTCCCTCAAGCGCCTGGAAGCGCTTGTGTGAGAAGTTGGCCTGGTATATGATGCTCACTAGTTAAAGTGATCACCTTGTACCATGCCAAGCAACCCTTATGGTGTGGTTGTAAGTCAACCTTTTCGGACTAGCTGCCCTAGTGGTAGCGTAGGCTAAGCAGTCTTTGAGGCTAAACTCGTGAAGCGTGTTAAGCCAGCTGTTTTACCAAATGCAACCCCCTTTTATACCAATGAAAGGACACCACACAGATATATATTCAAAATATATATGTATTTATTTATCAAAGTTACCCCTAGTCTCTTTATGAGCACAGGAGCACAAATCGTCAAACAAGATTATCACAGAATACACAGAAGTTGCACTTTATATGGGTAGGCCCTGGTGGCCACTCAAACCATATACTAAAATAGTGGTATAAGTACCACGAACAGAAAAGGGAAAAGGCCTAGGGCCTCTAGAATCGCTGGGCCTACAAGGAGCTAACGTCAGTTAGTGACCAGGAGGTCCACGGGTGGCGTGTGCAGAGCAAATAGTCACACGCGGGCTCCCATAGGTTTCAATGGGTGCGTAAAAAGTACAAAGTTACTGCAAAAGGAATCTTCCGGATGACCTAGGAACTTAAGATTTGGAACACAGGCACTAGAGATGTATTACTACACATGGGCACCGGAGTACCAGCTTTACCTCACCCACAGGAAGCGGGTGCATAGGCCTCAAAGTGCGTCGGGTTTCTTCTATCTGTTCCGTTGAGCCTGGGACAAAGATGCTGCAGGCGGTCGGTCGGGAAGAGATGCAGTGGATCCAAGAGTGGATCGGAGATGTTGAAGACCTGTAAGCAGAGGGGACAGTGTTCACAGTCACTAGCCAGTGACCAGCGTGGCACCAGGTGGGTACCAGGCGATGTCGGGTGCAAACAGGTGATGAGGGGTAGCTTGTCTCCGCAGCCACGTGGTCCCTGAAGGTCGACGACGTCCAGGAGTCGGCTCACGAGCTGTCCCACGCAGGCTCTCGCTGTCGGCGGTGTCGGCGACTTGATCGAAGCAAACAAGCCTTGGCAAAAGCAATTGCAGGAGGATTCGGAAATCAGCTGTTGGTTCTGACCAGCAAGGTCAGAGGGATTGCTCCTTTGGAGGGGAGCAAGGGCCAGTCTGGAGCAACCAGACCAGCGGTGTTTGTCGTAGATTTCGTCGCCAAGATGGCCACTAGCCAGCGGGCCAGCAACCGGTTAGGCGCGTCGAGTGGCAAAATGCAGAAGGGCCCCACGCAGATCGTGGAGATGCTGGAGGGCTCACCTTTGGTGCAGATGCTGCTCGAGGGTTGGGCTTCTCAGGACCCAAAGCACAACTTGGAGGGGGCCTCGGTTGTTGCACTGGTCAGCTTGTCGTAGTCGTTCCAAGATGGCTGGCTCCACGTGTCTCGGTGCCTCCACGGGTCTCCTCTTTGCAGGGACTGTGGATCGGGCGGTGAGAGGTCTGGAGGTCCAGGTCTCGTCAGTCTCTGGGCTCGGGCTCCGGCGGGAGGCGGCGGCAAAGCAGACGTTGATTCGCTGGATGGTGCTTGCGTTAGCAAGGTGGTCACTCCCTGACCACAGGGGAGATTTTCTTCAGTCTTCTGTGCAGCAGAATGTCGAAGTTCCCGTCTTCTTCTTAGTTTCAAGTTGATTCCAGGATGTCTGAAGTCTTAGGACACAGCTCCTACCTTTAAGCGGATTCTAGGGGCCGGACTACCTGCTAGGTCCCTCCCTAAGGGTGGGACCAGGAAGGGGGGTGGTTACACCCCCAATCCTTTGTCCAGCTCGCCCCAGGCCCGGGACTGGTGTGCCCCAGGACCGGTTTGAACTGGCATATGCACCGAGGCTCCTTGTGAGCCACAGGCATGTCTGGTTTCTTTCAAGCCCTACCTGACCAATACACAAAATCCTGTCTGGGGTGGTGCACGCACCTCCCCTGGCAGGAAACCCTTTGTCCACACCTCCCAAGCTGGAAGGACTCCCAGCAGCAGGAGGGCAGACTTGTGTCTGTGGTGGCAGCATCCATTTTGTGGAGCTGAGGCTATGTCTGATTTTACCCGGGTTTCAGGTACTGTACATGTCGTGTCCCTCTAGAAGGGTGGAATGCTAACCCCGTCGCCAGAATTGGCGAGGGGTTAGTATTCCAATTCGTATGACACCTTACTCGACATGTTTTGATAAAGCCAAACCAAAGATAGCATTTAACCGCGAGGTTCATAATGCACTTAAGAGTATATGGTATGACGATATCTGGAAACAGTAGAAGGAAGTTGTTCCGACCACTGTAGACAGGCTCAGCTCATGCCAGAGCACCATCTCACATGGAACCAAGCACTCTGCCTTCAGGATTGTTAAGGCCTGCTATAGGAGTGACTTATAGGTTACCAGGTGTCCCATTTAAGGTTAGGTATAGGTATACTACACCTAAGTAAGAGGTGATTACACCAACTTACCCCAGCTGAGTGATCAGCCAGTTGTGTCAAATCGTTAGGCCAAGCCTGGGGTGGCATAATACATGCTGCAGCCCTTGGCAGGCCTTGGGTACACCAATGCCCTGGGTACCTAGTGTACACTGGTACAGGGGCTGACAGGGTGATCCACTTCCAATTGGTTATGCACCTAGGGTGCATAGTTTTAGTTTAGTAGAGAGAACAGCAGGCTGGGGGTCTGATTGGCAGGCCCACAGCCTCAATATGTCAAAAACCAGTGAAGCAAAAAGCAAAAATTTGGGGTGACCATAGGATAGCAGACCCTACTCTCCTACACAACCCCCCCCCAAACGCTGGGACATTAAACTAGCCTTGACCAGTCTCGTCTTCATGTCCTAAGTGGAAGTACCTGGAGAGACCATCTGCATTCCCATGGTCAGTACCTGGCCGGTGCTCCACTGTAAAGTCCATCCCCTGTAGGGAAATGGACCACCTAAGCAGTTTGGGGTTTTCACCCTTCATCTGATTTAGCCACAAGAGGGGCTTATGGTCGGTCTGAATCTTGAAGTGAGTGCCAAACAAGTATGGCCTCAGCTTCTTCAGGGCCCACACCACAGCAAAGGCCTCCCTCTCAATAGCTGACCAATTCTTCTCTCTGGGGGTCAACCTTCTGCTAATAAAAGCAATGGGTTGGTCTTGACCATCTACATTAAGTTGTGACAGCACAGCTCCCACACCCAACTCAGAAGCATCTGTTTGGACAATAAACTCTTTGGAGTAGTCAGGACTTTTCAGGATAGGTGCAGAGCACATGGCCTCCTTCAGGTCATCAAATGCCTTTTGACAGCTTACTGTCCACTGAACCTTTTTGGGCATCTTCTTGGATGTCAGATCATTAAGAGGAGTCACAATGGACCCATAGTTCTTAACAAACTTCCTGTAATACCCAGTCAAGCCCAAGAAAGCTCGAACTTGAGTCTGGGTGGTTGGAGGGGACCAGTCCTTGATGGATTGTATCTTACTCTCCAGTGGTTGAACTTGGCCTCCACCTACAAGGTGGCCCAAATATACAACCTTACTCTGCCCTATCTGGCACTTAGTAGCCTTGATAGTGAGGCCTGCCCTTTGCAGAGCCTCAAGAGCCTTCTTCAGGTGGATCAGGTGATCCTCCCAGGTGGAACTAAAGACAGCAATGTCATCAAGATATGCTGCACAAAAGTCATCCAACCCAGTAAGGACTTGGTTCACCAGCCTTTGGAAGGTGGCAGGTGCATTCTTCAGACCAAAGGGCATCACCACAAACTGATAATGCCCACCTGGGGTTGAGAATGCTGTTTTGGCCTTAGACTCCTCAGCTAATCTGATTTGCCAATAGCCAGCTGTTAAGTCAAATGTGCTCAAAAACTTTGCAGAAGCTAGTTTGTCTATGAGCTCATCTGCCCTTGGAATAGGGTGTGCATCTGTCCTGGTGACAGCATTGAGTCCTCTGTAATCCACACAGAACCTCATCTCTCTCTTGCCATCTTTGGTGTGAGGTTTGGGGACCAGAACCACTGGGCTAGCCCAGGGGCTCTCTGAGGGTTCAATGACACCTAATTCCAGCATTTTATGTACCTCAGCCTTTATACAGTCCCTGACGTGGTCAGGTTGTCTGTAAAGTTTGTTCTTTACAGGCAGACTGTCACCAGTGTCCACAACATGGGTACACCAGTCAGTTTGACTAGGTATCAAGGAAAACATATGTGAAAATGATTGTAGAACCTGTCTACATTCAGTCTGCTGATGGGCAGTGAGGTTGCCTCCAAGGGTCACTCCTTCAACTGAGCCATCTTCAGGGTTCTGAGACAACAGGTCTGGGAGAGGGTCACTCTCTTCCTCCTGTCCCTCATCTGTAGCCATGAGCAAGCCCATGTCTGCCCTGTCAACATATGCTTTAAGCCTGTTAACATGGAGTACCCTGTGGGGACTCCTGGGAGTTCCTAGGTCCACCAAGTAGGTGACCTCTCCCTTCTTTTCCAGGATTGTATGGGGTCCAGACCATTTGTCTTGGAGTGCTGCTGGGGCCACTGGCTCCAACACCCATACCTTCTGTCCTGGCTGATACTCAACCAAGACAGCCTTTTGGTCATGCCAAGCTTTCTGTAAGGCCTGGCTTGCCTCAAGGTTTTTAGATGCCTTCTCCATATACTCAGCCATCCTGGAGCGGAGACCAAGTACATAGTCCACTATGTCTAGCTTAGGCTTTTTGAGAGGTAACTCCCAGCCTTCCTTCACCAAACACAGTGGGCCTCTCACAGGGTGCCCAAACAACAATTCAAAGGGGCTGTAGCCAACTCCTTTTTGTGGGACCTCTCTGTAAGCAAACAGAAGGCAGGGTAGAAGGATATCCCATCTTCGCCTGAGCTTTTCAGGTAATCCTTTGATCATACCCTTTAGGGTCTTGTTGAATCTCTCAACAAGCCCATTGCATTGTGGGTGATAAGGGGTGGTGAACTTGTAGTTGACACCACATTCCTTCCACATAGCTGTCAAGTATCCTGACATAAAGTTGGTACCTCTGTCAGATACTACCTCCTTAGGAAACCCCACTCTGGAGAATACTCCCAGCAGGGCCCTGGCCACAACAGGTGCTGTAGTGGTCCTAAGGGGAATTGCCTCTGGATACCTGGTGGCATGATCCACTACCACCAGTATAAATCTGTGCCCAGATGCAGTGGGAGGATCCATGGGACCCACTATGTCTATTCCCACTCTTTCAAAGGGAACCCCCACCACAGGTAGTGGTATCAGGGGGGCCTTTGTTGTGCCACCTGATTTGCCACTGGCTTGGCAGGTAACACAGGAGCGACAAAACTCCTTTGTATCTTCATTCATATGAGGCCAGTGAAAGTGAGGGACAAGTCTGTCCCAGGTCTTGTTCTGGCCTAGGTGTCCTGCTAAAGGAATATCATGGGCCAAGGTAAGAAGGAAGCCCCTAAATTGCAGAGGTATAACCAACCTCCTGGTTGCACCAGGCTTGGGGTCTCTAGCCTCTGAATAAAGGAGCCCTTCATCCCAATACACTTTATGGGTACCTTGAGCATTCCCAGCAGCCTCAGCAGCAGCCAGCTGTCTGAGGGGTTCAAGAGAGGGACAGGATAACTGAGCCTGCCTCAAGTCAGCCCTTGAAGGTCCCCCTGTCCCCAGAAACTCAACCTGATCAGGTTCAAGCTCTTCAGGGACAGTTCCTTCAGGGTCCTCTAGATCAGCTTCCTGGGAAGGCTGATCATCACTCTGAGGCAGGGGGGAAGGCACAGCCTTGACCCTCCTGTTCTTCTTCTTGGTAGGTGCTTGGTCCATTGTTCCAGGATCCAAGACCTGAGGTTCAGTGAGGCACTTTTTGGCCTGTGACCTGGTCACAGCAAGGACATGTGATGATATACCTAACATCTCTGCATGAGTCCTGTACTCCACTTCTGACCATAGAGAACTCTCTAGGTCATTGCCCAACAAACATTCTACTGGGAGGTCTGCACTAACCACAACCCTTTTGAGGCCAGTTACCCCTCCCCATGAGAAGTTAACAACTGCCACACTATGTGAAGTAGTGGCATTGCTGGCATTGGTCACCAGGTAGTTCTCACCTGGTATGTACTGTCCAGGATCCACAAAGCCTGGTGTCACCATAGTGACACTGGCACATGTGTCCCTGTAGGCTTGAGCCACTTTGTCATTAATTAAAGGAGTCTGTCTGTACTTGCCCAGGTTACTGGGGCTCACAGTCAGGGACAAATCAATGTCCCCATCACAGATCAAGACTGCCTGTGTAAGGGTTCTGTCTAAGTCAGAATCTCCTTCAGTTCCCATAGTGATTCCCACTACACCCTTTGTCTGGGGACCAACACTGCTAACAGTAGTACTGGGAGCAGGTGCCTTAGGGGCAACAGTGTTGGGGGCTCCACCCTTTTTGCAATCACTAGTCCAGTGAGTTGTATTTTTACAATGATTGCACCAGGGTTTCTTCTGACCTTCTTTCTTCTTCTTGGACTGTTGGGACCCACCCTCCTTAGCAGTAGTTTGGGGCCCTGTTGAAGACTTCTGGTCTTTAGGTTTCTGATCTCCACCCTTTTGGTCTGTTTTCTTCTGATCACCCCCTTGGCCCTGGTTCTGGTTCTTTTGCTTAACCCTGGTTCTGACCCATTTGTCTGCCTTCTTTCCCAATTCTTGGGGAGAGGTCAGATCAGAGTCAACCAAGTGTTGATGCAGTTGCTGGTTTTGACAGTTATTTAAAATCTGTTCTCTCATCATCAAATTATACAATCCTGTAAAATCAGATACCTTACTTCCCAGCAACCAACCCTCCAAAGCCTTAGTGGCACATTCAATGTATTCAGACCAGTCCTGAGTCTGTGTCTTTTGGGTGTCTCTGAACATTAACCTGTACTGCTCAGTGGTTAAGCCTAACCCATCAACTAGAACACTCTTCAGGACTCTGTAGTTTCTGACATCCTCTTCTCTAACAGTGAGGAGTCTGTCTCTGCCTCTTCCTTCAAAGGAGAGCCAGAGGATTGCTGCCCACTGATCTTCAGGAACCTGCTGTACTTTGCAGGCTCTCTCAAGAGCAGTTATCCACTTGTGGATGTCATCCCCACTTTTGTAGGGGGGCACAACCTTAGACAGGTTTCTATTGTCGAAAACCCTATCTTTGTCCTTAGGGACAATGCTGCCACCAGTGGGTATAGACCCACTCTCTTTATGCTGTCTAGCCTTGCTAAGTTTCTCTTCCATCAGGGCTACTTCTAGCTCCTGCTTCCTGATCCTCAGCTGGGCCTCTTGCATCTTGGCCTCATGTTCCCTCCTCTGAGGGGTGGTCATCCTTCTCCTGGAGTGACCTTGAGAGCCTCTAGAGCCATGGGAAGCATTGGAGTCACCTGAGCGATTCCTTTGCCTTCCAAGCCCTGTGTTAAGTCCACTGGGGAGATCCAGTGGGTTGAACCCACTGTCAGTCCCCAATAGCCTTGGTTTAGCTGGGCCAAGTATAATACTTGGCACTGGGCTAGTTCTCCCTTCATCCTCACTACTGTCAGTATCCTTTTCACTCTCATCCTCTGTGGTAGGCATCCCATCTAAGGGGTGACTATTGGGAAGGGGTACTTCAGTGGCATCTTTAGAAGGGGGGCCTCCTGTTCCTGTCCCTAAGGGGGCTAACTGGGAAGCTTTCTTGAGTGCTCTCTGATTCTCATCATTCTGTAAGAGCTCTCTGAGCTCAGCAGAGTTTGGGTTCTTGGGCTGTTTAAGGCCTCTAAGAGTTGCCAAATGCCTGAGCTCATTCTGATTAAGGGTAGCATAGATGGATGGTGCCCTCGGGGGGTCACTCTCAACAGAGATGGGTACAGTGGACCCCTCTGCCCCAGCCATTGCTCTTAAGTGTGGGTGGATGTGTTGCAATCTACCTACACTTGGGTTTACCTACTAAACCTATCTAGTAGTTGTAGTCAGGGTGTGCTACTCCCTTTGCTCTACAACAACTAAGTTCAGTAGAACTTAAGTATATCTAATCTTGTTTTATATGTACCTACAGGTACCTATGTGATCTTTCAATTGGTAACCAAGAGATTACAATGGTAAAACACAGCAAGCTCAAATCCAACCGCTGCTCACCAAAGTGAGAAGTTGGCCTGGTATATGATGCTCACTAGTTAAAGTGATCACCTTGTACCATGCCAAGCAACCCTTATGGTGTGGTTGTAAGTCAACCTTTTCGGACTAGCTGCCCTAGTGGTAGCGTAGGCTAAGCAGTCTTTGAGGCTAAACTCGTGAAGCGTGTTAAGCCAGCTGTTTTACCAAATGCAACCCCCTTTTATACCAATGAAAGGACACCACACAGATATATATTCAAAATATATATGTATTTATTTATCAAAGTTACCCCTAGTCTCTTTATGAGCACAGGAGCACAAATCGTCAAACAAGATTATCACAGAATACACAGAAGTTGCACTTTATATGGGTAGGCCCTGGTGGCCACTCAAACCATATACTAAAATAGTGGTATAAGTACCACGAACAGAAAAGGGAAAAGGCCTAGGGCCTCTAGAATCGCTGGGCCTACAAGGAGCTAACGTCAGTTAGTGACCAGGAGGTCCACGGGTGGCGTGTGCAGAGCAAATAGTCACACGCGGGCTCCCATAGGTTTCAATGGGTGCGTAAAAAGTACAAAGTTACTGCAAAAGGAATCTTCCGGATGACCTAGGAACTTAAGATTTGGAACACAGGCACTAGAGATGTATTACTACACATGGGCACCGGAGTACCAGCTTTACCTCACCCACAGGAAGCGGGTGCATAGGCCTCAAAGTGCGTCGGGTTTCTTCTATCTGTTCCGTTGAGCCTGGGACAAAGATGCTGCAGGCGGTCGGTCGGGAAGAGATGCAGTGGATCCAAGAGTGGATCGGAGATGTTGAAGACCTGTAAGCAGAGGGGACAGTGTTCACAGTCACTAGCCAGTGACCAGCGTGGCACCAGGTGGGTACCAGGCGATGTCGGGTGCAAACAGGTGATGAGGGGTAGCTTGTCTCCGCAGCCACGTGGTCCCTGAAGGTCGACGACGTCCAGGAGTCGGCTCACGAGCTGTCCCACGCAGGCTCTCGCTGTCGGCGGTGTCGGCGACTTGATCGAAGCAAACAAGCCTTGGCAAAAGCAATTGCAGGAGGATTCGGAAATCAGCTGTTGGTTCTGACCAGCAAGGTCAGAGGGATTGCTCCTTTGGAGGGGAGCAAGGGCCAGTCTGGAGCAACCAGACCAGCGGTGTTTGTCGTAGATTTCGTCGCCAAGATGGCCACTAGCCAGCGGGCCAGCAACCGGTTAGGCGCGTCGAGTGGCAAAATGCAGAAGGGCCCCACGCAGATCGTGGAGATGCTGGAGGGCTCACCTTTGGTGCAGATGCTGCTCGAGGGTTGGGCTTCTCAGGACCCAAAGCACAACTTGGAGGGGGCCTCGGTTGTTGCACTGGTCAGCTTGTCGTAGTCGTTCCAAGATGGCTGGCTCCACGTGTCTCGGTGCCTCCACGGGTCTCCTCTTTGCAGGGACTGTGGATCGGGCGGTGAGAGGTCTGGAGGTCCAGGTCTCGTCAGTCTCTGGGCTCGGGCTCCGGCGGGAGGCGGCGGCAAAGCAGACGTTGATTCGCTGGATGGTGCTTGCGTTAGCAAGGTGGTCACTCCCTGACCACAGGGGAGATTTTCTTCAGTCTTCTGTGCAGCAGAATGTCGAAGTTCCCGTCTTCTTCTTAGTTTCAAGTTGATTCCAGGATGTCTGAAGTCTTAGGACACAGCTCCTACCTTTAAGCGGATTCTAGGGGCCGGACTACCTGCTAGGTCCCTCCCTAAGGGTGGGACCAGGAAGGGGGGTGGTTACACCCCCAATCCTTTGTCCAGCTCGCCCCAGGCCCGGGACTGGTGTGCCCCAGGACCGGTTTGAACTGGCATATGCACCGAGGCTCCTTGTGAGCCACAGGCATGTCTGGTTTCTTTCAAGCCCTACCTGACCAATACACAAAATCCTGTCTGGGGTGGTGCACGCACCTCCCCTGGCAGGAAACCCTTTGTCCACACCTCCCAAGCTGGAAGGACTCCCAGCAGCAGGAGGGCAGACTTGTGTCTGTGGTGGCAGCATCCATTTTGTGGAGCTGAGGCTATGTCTGATTTTACCCGGGTTTCAGGTACTGTACATGTCGTGTCCCTCTAGAAGGGTGGAATGCTAACCCCGTCGCCAGAATTGGCGAGGGGTTAGTATTCCAATTCGTATGACACCTTACTCGACATGTTTTGATAAAGCCAAACCAAAGATAGCATTTAACCGCGAGGTTCATAATGCACTTAAGAGTATATGGTATGACGATATCTGGAAACAGTAGAAGGAAGTTGTTCCGACCACTGTAGACAGGCTCAGCTCATGCCAGAGCACCATCTCACATGGAACCAAGCACTCTGCCTTCAGGATTGTTAAGGCCTGCTATAGGAGTGACTTATAGGTTACCAGGTGTCCCATTTAAGGTTAGGTATAGGTATACTACACCTAAGTAAGAGGTGATTACACCAACTTACCCCAGCTGAGTGATCAGCCAGTTGTGTCAAATCGTTAGGCCAAGCCTGGGGTGGCATAATACATGCTGCAGCCCTTGGCAGGCCTTGGGTACACCAATGCCCTGGGTACCTAGTGTACACTGGTACAGGGGCTGACAGGGTGATCCACTTCCAATTGGTTATGCACCTAGGGTGCATAGTTTTAGTTTAGTAGAGAGAACAGCAGGCTGGGGGTCTGATTGGCAGGCCCACAGCCTCAATATGTCAAAAACCAGTGAAGCAAAAAGCAAAAATTTGGGGTGACCATAGGATAGCAGACCCTACTCTCCTACAGCTTGTAATTGCCTTTTAGCGCTCAGAGCGCTTTCACGTTTTCTCCCTAGCGCTAGGAGCGCTGTATTTCTAACAGCCGGTGCCCACCCGGCGTTTGCCCCGTCTATACAGATCCTGAAATCCCCTGGCAGGTGCCCACCCTGCCAGGGACCTTGCTGTGCTCGTTGGCGGGTGCCCACCCCGCTTATTTGTTTATTTTACGGCGGGTGCCCACCCCGCCGTACATCCACTGTAACGAGGGAGCCTACCCCTCTTGTGACGGGAAAAATCACCGCTGCAGCCCGGGCTGAAACCGGAAGTCAGGCGGGTTGAGGGCGGGCCTCCGGGACACCCAGAACAGGAAGCAGGAGGGCGGGAGCCTACCCCGCCTCCTGCCAGGCACCGCGGTCGCAGCCCGGTCGAAGAAGTTAGGATCCAGGCGGGAGCCTACCCCGCGCTGGACTGAGAGGAGAAGTGCGGCCGGAGCTGATGCGGAGGGGGCGCGAGGCACATTGTCGGTGCCTGCCCCTCCGCGTTGCAGAGAAGCCTCGGAGCCTTCCCCGGAGAGCGGAGACGACGCGGGAGTCCCCCGAGCAGCCGGTGAGTGCCTAGAGGGCTGGGGGACTCCGCGCATCTGCTGGGGGGTGCAGGGGGCTGTGCTCACGAGCCCCGTGAGGCTCCAACGACGGGGGCTGAGAGTAGTAGAGCCTGTGAGGCTCCCAGAAGGCATTGTTCGTGCAGAGCCGGTTGCGGCTCCAACGAGGGGCGCTATATTTCCTCAGAGTCCAGGGTGACTCCAACGAAGGGGGGACACCCGTGGGCATACTAGGGCGGCCCCGGAAGGCAGTGGGTCGCCCCAACGTGTTCGCGAGCCCAGCGAGGCTCCAACGTCGCAGTACAGTACCAGTGCAGAGCCGGTTGAGGCTCTAGAGGGCAGTTCGTGTTTTAGAGCCCAGGGAGGCTCCACGGGAGCGACAAGAGTTGTTTTCCAGGCACAGTGGTGCCCACGTTTACTTTCTCCAGCTGCCCAGCACTTAGTGGGCAGCTGCATCGTTTAGGTTGGGGCCCTCGGAGTTTTGGACTGTGCCTCCTGCGCAGCCTTGACCCTGACTTGTTGAACGCAGGGCGTCCTAGCCCCTACCAGGCCAGTTGGCCCAGGGACTGCCACAGTAGTGGCTAATGTGAGTTTTGGCGCCATTGTACCTTTTCTGCACCTCTGAATGTGTTTATGCGTCATGTGCTTTGCTTTACACCTCTGAATGTTATGCATCATGTGTTTATGTGCTTAGACCCCTACAGGTATTGTGATACTTAGGTGGTTGTTTTCTCCCTAGTACAGGTGGTGCTAGTGAGGTCCTGATTCCCTGCGCAATACTGTCCTAAGGTGGTTAGGGTTGCGTAGGTGGTACTTACCTGATACCAGTAGTGACTGGTTGTGTGCTACATATGTTATTTTGTACTACAGTATTATTCCTATTTCTAAAAAGTGCAACTTCCTGACAGTGGTCCAAGTGGCCCTGTCCCCTGTATATATAATCCCTTGTAAATTCTGCCCGTGCCTGTTGGCACATTGTAGAGTGTGTGTTTTTATCTAATGTGTTGTGTATAATACAAAGGCTATTTTTATAGAATACCTTGTGTGGAGTTTCCTTTGTGGTGGGCCTTGGGTGTTGTTGCTGGGTGCGCGCGCAAACGCTTTACACATCGCCTCAGGGATAAGCCTGTCTGCTCGTGCCAAGCTACCAAGGGGGTGAGCAGGGGTTATCTTTGGCGTGTACCTTCCTTGCCCTGACTAGAGTGGTGGTTTCTGTCTGGCTTTGGCGCAAGCCCTAGCCAACCAGAAATCCCATTTCTAACATGATACTTAGGTGGTTGTTTTCTCCCTAGTACAGGTGGTGCTAGTGAGGTCCTGATTCCCTGCGCAATACTTTCCTAAGGGGGTTAGGGTTGCGTAGGTGGTACTTACCTGATACCAGTAGTTACTGGTTGTGTGCTACATATGTTATTTTGTACTACAGTATTATTCCTATGTTCTAAAAAGTGCTAATTCCTGACAGTGGTCCATGTGGCCCTGTCCCCTGTATATATAATCCCTTGTAAATTCTGCCCATGCCTGTTGGCACATTGTAGAGTGTGTGTTTTTATCTAATGTGTTGTGTATAATACAAAGGCTATTTTTATAGAATACCTTGTGTGGAGTTTCCTTTGTGGTGGGCCTTGGGTGTTGTTGTTGGGTGCGCGCGCAAACGCTTTACACATCGCCTCAGAGATAAGCCTGACTGCTCGTGCCAAGCTACCAAGGGGGTGAGCAGGGGTTATCTTTGGCGTGTAACTTCCTTGCCCTGACTAGAGTGGTGGTTTCTGCCTGACTTTGGCGCAAGCCTTAGCCAACCAGAAATCCCATTTCTAACAAGCGGCATGCAGCAGTGTGTGGCGTGCAGCAGTGTGCGGCGTGCAGCAGTGTGCGTCATGCAGCAGTGTGCGGCGTGCAGCATTGTGAGGCGTGCAGCAGTGTGCGGCGTGCAGCAGTGTGTGGCGTGCAGCAGTGTTTTGTGTAGCATTGTGTGGTGTGCAGCAGTGTTTCGTGTAGCAGTGTGCGGCATGCAGCAGTGTGCGGCATGCAGCAGTGTGCGACATGCAGCAGTGTGCGGTGTGCAGCAGTGTGTGGCGTGCAGCAGTGTGTGGCATGCAGCAGTGTGCGGCGTGCAGCAGTGTGCGGCATGCAGCAGTGTGCTGCGTGCAGCAGTGTGTGGCATGCAGCAGTGTGTGGCGTGCAGCAGTGTGTGGCGTGCAGCGGCATGCAGCAGTTTTTGGCATGCAGCAGTGTGAGAAGTTGGCCTGGTATATGATGCTCACTAGTTAAAGTGATCACCTTGTACCATGCCAAGCAACCCTTATGGTGTGGTTGTAAGTCAACCTTTTCGGACCAGCTGCCCTAGTGGTAGCGTAGGCTAAGCAGTCTTTGAGGCTAAACTCGTGATGCGTGTTAAGCAAGCTGTTTTACCAATAGTAACCCCCTTTTATACCAATGAAAGGACACCACACAGATATATATTCAAAATATATATGTATTTATTTCTCAAAGTAACCCCTAGTCTCTTTATGAGCACAGGAGCACAAATCGTCAAACAAGATTATCACAGAATACACAGAAGTTGCACTTTATATGGATAGGCCCTGGTGGCCACTCGAACCATATACTAAAATAGTGGTATAAGTACCACGAACAGAAAAGGGAAAAGGCCTAGGGCCTCTAGAATCGCTGGGCCTACAAGGAGCTAACGTCAGTTAGTGACCAGGAGGTCCACGGGTGGCGTGTGCAGAGCAAATAGTCACACGCGTGCTCCCATAGGTTTCAATGGGTGCGTAAAAAGTACAAAGTTACTGCAAAAGGAATCTTCCGGATGACCTAGGAACTTAAGATTTGGAACACAGGCACTAGAGATGTAATACTACACTTGGGCACAGGTGTGCCAGCTTTACCTCACCCACAGGAAGCGGGTGCATAGGCCTCGAAGTGCGTCGGGTTTCTTCTATCTGTTCCGTGGGGCCTGTAGACAAAAGGGCTGCAGGCGGTCGGTCGGGAAGAGATGCAGTGGATCCAAGAGTGGATCGGAGATGTTGAAGACCTGAAAGCAGAGGGGACAGTGTTCACAGTCACTAGCCAGTGACCAGCGTGGCACCAGGTGGGTACCAGGCGATGTCGGGTGCAAACAGGAAGGAAGGTGTAGCTTGACTCTGCAGCCACGTGGTCCCTGAAGGTCGACGACGTCCAGGAGTCGAGTCACGAGCTGTCCCACGCAGGCTCTCGCTGTCGGCGGTGTCGGCGACTTGATCGAAGCAAACAAGCCTTGGCAAAAGCAATTGTTGTAGGCAAGGAGTTTAAGCTGATGGTTCTGACCAGCAAGGTCAGAGGAACTGCTCCTTTGGAGGGGAGCAAGGGCCAGTCTGGAGCAACCAGACCAGCGGTGTTTGTCGTAGATTTCGTCGCCAAGATGGCCACTAGCCAGCGGGCCAGCAACCGGTTAGGCGCGTCGAGTGGCAAAATGCAGAAGGGCCCCACGCAGATCGTGGAGATGCTGGAGGGCTCACCTTTGGTGCAGATGCTGCTCGAGGGTTGGGCTTCTCAGGACCCAAAGCACAACTTGGAGGGAGCCTCGGTTGTTGCACTGGTCAGCTTGTCGTAGTCGTTTCAAGATGGCTGGCTCCACGTGTCTCGGTGCCTCCACGGGTCTCCTCTTTGCAGGGACTGTGGATCGGGCGGTGAGAGGTCTGTAGGTCCAGGTCTTGTCAGTCTCTGGGCTCGGGCTCCGGCGGGAGGCGGCGGCAAAGCAGACGTTGATTCGCTGGATGGTGCTTGCGTTAGCAAGGTGGTCACTCCCTGACCACAGGGGAGATTGGCTTCAGTCCTCTGTGCAGCAGAGCGTCGAAGTTCCCGTCTTCTTCTTAGTTTTAAGTTGATTCCAGGATGTCTGAAGTCTTAGGACACAGCTCCTACCTTTATTCGGATTCTAGGGGCCGGACTACCTGCTAGGTCCCTCCCTATGGGTGGGACCAGGAAGGGGGGTGGTTACACCCCCAATCCTTTGTCCAGCTCGCCCCAGGCCCGGGACTGGTGTGCCCCAGGACCGGTTTGAACTGGCATATGCACCGAGGCTCCTTGTGAGCCACAGGCATGTCTGGTTTCTTTCAAGCCCTACCTGACCAATACACAAAATCCTGTCTGGGGTGGTGCACGCACCTCCCCTGGCAGGAAACCCTTTGTCCACACCTCCCAAGCTGGAAGGACTCCCAGCAGCAGGAGGGCAGACTTGTGTCTGTGGTGGCAGCATCCATTTTGTGGAGCTGAGGCTATGTCTGATTTTACCCGGGTTTCAGGCACTGTACATGTCGTGTCCCTCTAGAAGGGTGGAATGCTAACCCCGTCGCCAGAATTGGCGAGGGGTTAGTATTCCAATTCGTATGACACCTTACTCGACATGTTTTGATAAAGCCAAACCAAAGATAGCATTTAACCGCGAGGTTCATAATGCACTTAAGAGTATATGGTATGACGATATCTGGAAACAGTAGAAGGAAGTTGTTCCGACCACTGCAGACAGGCTCAGCTCATGCCAGAGCACCATCTCACATGGAACCAAGCACTCTGCCTTCAGGATTGTTAAGGCCTGCCCTAGGAGTGACTTATAGGTTACCAGGTGTCCCATTTAAGGTTAGGTATAGGTATACTACACCTAAGTAAGAGGTGATTACACCAACTTACCCCAGCTGAGTGATCAGCCAGTTGTGTCAAATTGTTAGGCCAAGCCTGGGGTGGCATAATACATGCTGCAGCCCTTGGCAGGCCTTGGGTACACCAATGCCCTGGGTACCTAGTGTACACTGGTACAGGGGCTGACAGGGTGATCCACTTCCAATTGGTTATGCACCTAGGGTGCATAGTTTTAATTTAGTAGAGAGAACAGCAGGCTGGGGGTCTGATTGGCAGGCCCACAGCCTCAATATGTCAAAAACCAGTGAAGCAAAAAGCAAAAATTTGGGGTGACCATAGGATAGCAGACCCTACTCTCCTACACAACCCCCCCCCCCAAACGCTGGGACATTAAACTAGCCTTGACCAGTCTCGTCTTCATGTCCTAAGTGGAAGTACCTGGAGAGACCATCTGCATTCCCATGGTCAGTACCTGGCCGGTGCTCCACTGTAAAGTCCATCCCCTGTAGGGAAATGGACCACCTAAGCAGTTTGGGGTTTTCACCCTTCATCTGATTTAGCCACAAGAGGGGCTTATGGTCGGTCTGAATCTTGAAGTGAGTGCCAAACAAGTATGGCCTCAGCTTCTTCAGGGCCCACACCACAGCAAAGGCCTCCCTCTCAATAGCTGACCAATTCTTCTCTCTGGGGGTCAACCTTCTGCTAATAAAAGCAATGGGTTGGTCTTGACCATCTACATTAAGTTGTGACAGCACAGCTCCCACACCCAACTCAGAAGCATCTGTTTGGACAATAAACTCTTTGGAGTAGTCAGGACTTTTCAGGATAGGTGCAGAGCACATGGCCTCCTTCAGGTCATCAAATGCCTTTTGACAGCTTACTGTCCACTGAACCTTTTTGGGCATCTTCTTGGATGTCAGATCATTAAGAGGAGTCACAATGGACCCATAGTTCTTAACAAACTTCCTGTAGTACCCAGTCAAGCCCAAGAAAGCTCGAACTTGAGTCTGGGTGGTTGGAGGGGACCAGTCCTTGATGGATTGTATCTTACTCTCCAGTGGTTGAACTTGGCCTCCACCTACAAGGTGGCCCAAATATACAACCTTACTCTGCCCTATCTGGCACTTAGTAGCCTTGATAGTGAGGCCTGCCCTTTGCAGAGCCTCAAGAGCCTTCTTCAGGTGGATCAGGTGATCCTCCCAGGTGGAGCTAAAGACAGCAATGTCATCAAGATATGCTGCGCAAAAGTCATCCAACCCAGTAAGGACTTGGTTCACCAGCCTTTGGAAGGTGGCAGGTGCATTCTTCAGACCAAAGGGCATCACCACAAACTGGTAGTGCCCACCTGGGGTTGAGAATGCTGTTTTGGCCTTAGACTCCTCAGCTAATCTGATTTGCCAATAGCCAGCTGTTAAGTCAAATGTGCTCAAAAACTTTGCAGAAGCTAGTTTGTCTATGAGCTCATCTGCCCTTGGAATAGGGTGTGCATCTGTCCTGGTGACAGCATTGAGTCCTCTGTAATCCACACAGAACCTCATCTCTCTCTTGCCATCTTTGGTGTGAGGTTTGGGGACCAGAACCACTGGGCTAGCCCAGGGGCTCTCTGAGGGTTCAATGACACCTAATTCCAGCATTTTATGTACCTCAGCCTTTATACAGTCCCTGACGTGGTCAGGTTGTCTGTAAAGTTTGTTCTTTACAGGCAGACTGTCACCAGTGTCCACCACATGGGTACACCAGTCAGTTTGACTAGGTATCAAGGAAAACATATGTGAAAATGATTGTAGAACCTGTCTACATTCAGTCTGCTGATGGGCAGTGAGGTTGCCTCCAAGGGTCACTCCTTCAACTCAGCCATCTTCAGGGTTCTGAGACAACAGGTCTGGGAGAGGGTCACTCTCTTCCTCCTGTCCCTCATCTGTAGCCATGAGCAAGCCCATGTCTGCCCTGTCAACATATGCTTTAAGCCTGTTAACATGGAGTACCCTGTGGGGACTCCTGGGAGTTCCTAGGTCGACCAAGTAGGTGACCTCTCCCTTCTTTTCCAGGATTGTATGGGGTCCAGACCATTTGTCTTGGAGTGCTGCTGGGGCCACTGGCTCCAACACCCATACCTTCTGTCCTGGCTGAAACTCAACCAAGACAGCCTTTTGGTCATGCCAAGCTTTCTGTAAGGCCTGGCTTGCCTCAAGGTTTTTGGATGCCTTCTCCATATACTCAGCCATCCTGGAGCGGAGACCAAGTACATAGTCCACTATGTCTAGCTTAGGCTTTTTGAGAGGTAACTCCCAGCCTTCCTTCACCAAACACAGTGGGCCTCTCACAGGGTGCCCAAACAACAATTCAAAGGGGCTGTAGCCAACTCCTTTTTGTGGGACCTCTCTGTAAGCAAACAGAAGGCAGGGTAGAAGGATGTCCCATCTTCGCCTGAGCTTTTCAGGTAATCCTTTGATCATACCCTTTAGGGTCTTGTTGAATCTCTCAACAAGCCCATTGCATTGTGGGTGATAAGGGGTGGTGAACTTGTAGTTGACACCACATTCCTTCCACATAGCTGTTAAGTATCCTGACATAAAGTTGGTACCTCTGTCAGATACTACCTCCTTAGGAAACCCCACTCTGGAGAATACTCCCAGCAGGGCCCTGGCCACAACAGGAGCTGTAGTGGTCCTAAGGGGAATTGCCTCTGGATACCTGGTGGCATGATCCACTACCACCAGTATAAATCTGTGCCCAGATGCAGTGGGAGGATCCATGGGACCCACTATGTCTATTCCCACTCTTTCAAAGGGAACCCCCACCACAGGTAGTGGTATCAGGGGGGCCTTTGTTGTGCCACCTGATTTGCCACTGGCTTGGCAGGTAACACAGGAGCGACAAAACTCCTTTGTATCTTCATTCATATGAGGCCAGTGAAAGTGAGGGACAAGTCTGTCCCAGGTCTTGTTCTGGCCTAGGTGTCCTGCTAAAGGAATATCATGGGCCAAGGTAAGAAGGAAGCCCCTAAATTGCAGAGGTATAACCAACCTCCTGGTTGCACCAGGCTTGGGGTCTCTAGCCTCTGAATAAAGGAGCCCTTCATCCCAATACACTTTATGGGTACCTTGAGCATTCCCAGCAGCCTCAGCAGCAGCCAGCTGTCTGAGGGGTTCAAGAGAGGGACAGGATAACTGAGCCTGCCTCAAGTCAGCCCTTGAAGGTCCCCCTGTCCCCAGAAACTCAACCTGGTCAGGTTCAAGCTCTTCAGGGACAGTTCCTTCAGGGTCCTCTAGATCAGCTTCCTGGGAAGGCTGATCATCACTCTGAGGCAGGGGGGAAGGCACAGCATTGACCCTCCTGTTCTTCTTCTTGGTAGGTGCTTGGTCCATTGTTCCAGGATCCAAGACCTGTGGTTCAGTGAGGCACTTTTTGGCCTGTGACCTGGTCACAGCAAGGACATGTGATGATATACCTAACATCTCTGCATGAGTCCTGTACTCCACTTCTGACCATAGAGAACTCTCTAGGTCATTGCCCAACAAACATTCTACTGGGAGGTCTGCACTAACCACAACCCTTTTGAGGCCAGTTACCCCTCCCCATGAGAAGTTAACAACTGCCACACTATGTGAAGTAGTGGCATTGCTGGCATTGGTCACCAGGTAGTTCTCACCTGGTATGTACTGTCCAGGGTCCACAAAGCCTGGGGTCACCATAGTGACACTGGCACATGTGTCCCTGTAGGCTTGAGCCACTTTGTCATTAATTAAAGGAGTCTGTCTGTACTTGCCCAGGTTACTGGGGCTCACAGTCAGGGACAAATCAATGTCCCCATCGCAGATCAAGACTGCCTGTGTCAGGGTTCTGTCTAAGTCAGAATCTCCTTCAGTTCCCATAGTGATTCCCACTACACCCTTTGTCTGGGGACCAACACTGCTAACAGTAGTACTGGGAGCAGGTGCCTTAGGGGCCACAGTGTTGGGGGCTCCACCCTTTTTGCAATCACTAGTCCAGTGAGTTGTATTCTTGCAATGATTGCACCAGGGTTTCTTTTGACCTTCTTTCTTCTTTTTGGACTGTTGGGACCCACCCTCCTTAGTAGTAGTTTGGGGCCCTGTTGAAGACTTCTGGTCTTTAGGTTTCTGATCTCCACCCTTTTGGTCTGTTTTCTTCTGATCACCCCCTTGGCCCTGGTTCTGGTTCTTTTGCTTAACCCTGGTTCTGACCCATTTGTCTGCCTTCTTTCCCAATTCTTGGGGAGAGGTCAGATCAGAGTCAACCAAGTGTTGATGCAGTTGCTGGTTTTGACAGTTATTTAAAATCTGTTCTCTCATCATCAAATTATACAATCCTGTAAAATCAGATACCTTACTTCCCAGCAACCAACCCTCCAAAGCCTTAGTGGCACATTCAATGTATTCAGACCAGTCCTGAGTCTGTGTCTTTTGGGTGTCTCTGAACATTAACCTGTACTGCTCAGTGGTTAAGCCTAACCCATCAACTAGAACACTCTTCAGGACTCTGTAGTTTCTGACATCCTCTTCTCTAACAGTGAGGAGTCTGTCTCTGCCTCTTCCCTCAAAGGAGAGCCAGAGGATTGCTGCCCACTGGTCTTCAGGAACCTGCTGTACTTTGCAGGCCCTCTCAAGAGCAGTTATCCACTTGTGGATGTCATCCCCACTTTTGTAGGGGGGCACAACCTTAGACAGGTTTCTATTATCGAAAACCCTATCTTTGTCCTTAGGGACAATGCTGCCACCAGTGGGTATAGACCCACTCTCTTTATGCTGTCTAGCCTTGCTAAGTTTCTCTTCCATCAGGGCTACTTCTAGCTCCTGCTTCCTGATCCTCAGCTGAGCTTCTTGCATCTTGGCCTCATGTTCCCTCCTCTGAGGGGTGGTCATCCTTCTCCTGGAGTGACCTTGAGAGCCTGTGAGAAGTTGGCCTGGTATATGCTGTTCACTAGTTCTAGTGACCACCTTGTACCATGCCAAGCAACCCTTATGGTGTGGTTGTAAGTCAACCTTTTTGGACTAGCTGCCCTAGTGGTAGCGTAGGCTAAGCAGTCTTTGAGGCTAAACTCGTGAAGCGTGTTAAGCCAGCTGTTTTACCAAATGCAACCCCCTTTTATACCAATGAAAGGACACCACACAGATATATATTCAAAATATATATGTATTTATTTCTCAAAGTAACCCCTAGTCTCTTTATGAGCACAGGAGCACAAATCGTCAAACAAGATTATCACAGAATACACAGAAGTTGCACTTTATATGGATAGGCCCTGGTGGCCACTCAAACCATATACTAAAATAGTGGTATAAGTACCACGAACAGGAAAGGGAAAAGGCCTAGGGCCTCTAGAATCGCTGGGCCTACAAGGAGCTAACGTCAGTTAGTGACCAGGAGGTCCACGGGTGGCGTGTGCAGAGCAAATAGTCACACGCGTGCTCCCATAGGTTTCAATGGGTGCGTAAAAAGTACAAAGTTACTGCAAAAGGAATCTTCCGGATGACCTAGGAACTTAAGATTTGGAACACAGGCACTAGAGATGTATTACTACACATGGGCACCGGAGTACCAGCTTTACCTCACCCACAGGAAGCGGGTGCATAGGCCTCAAAGTGCGTCGGGTTTCTTCTATCTGTTCCGTTGAGCCTGGGACAAAGATGCTGCAGGCGGTCGGTCGGGAAGAGATGCAGTGGATCCAAGAGTGGATCGGAGATGTTGAAGACCTGTAAGCAGAGGGGACAGTGTTCACAGTCACTAGCCAGTGACCAGCGTGGCACCAGGTGGGTACCAGGCGATGTCGGGTGCAAACAGGTGATGAGGGGTAGCTTGTCTCCGCAGCCACGTGGTCCCTGAAGGTCGACGACGTCCAGGAGTCGGCTCACGAGCTGTCCCACGCAGGCTCTCGCTGTCGGCGGTGTCGGCGACTTGATCGAAGCAAACAAGCCTTGGCAAAAGCAATTGCAGGAGGATTCGGAAATCAGCTGTTGGTTCTGACCAGCAAGGTCAGAGGGATTGCTCCTTTGGAGGGGAGCAAGGGCCAGTCTGGAGCAACCAGACCAGCGGTGTTTGTCGTAGATTTCGTCGCCAAGATGGCCACTAGCCAGCGGGCCAGCAACCGGTTAGGCGCGTCGAGTGGCAAAATGCAGAAGGGCCCCACGCAGATCGTGGAGATGCTGGAGGGCTCACCTTTGGTGCAGATGCTGCTCGAGGGTTGGGCTTCTCAGGACCCAAAGCACAACTTGGAGGGAGCCTCGGTTGTTGCACTGGTCAGCTTGTCGTAGTCGTTTCAAGATGGCTGGCTCCACGTGTCTCGGTGCCTCCACGGGTCTCCTCTTTTCAGGGACTGTGGATCGGGCGGTGAGAGGTCTGGAGGTCCAGGTCTTGTCAGTCTCTGGGCTCGGGCTCCGGCGGGAGGCGGCGGCAAAGCAGACGGTGATTCGCTGGATGGTGCTTGCGTTAGCAAGGTGGTCACTCCCTGACCACAGGGGAGATTTTCTTCAGTCTTCTGTGCAGCAGAATGTCGAAGTTCCCGTCTTCTTCTTAGTTTCAAGTTGATTCCAGGATGTCTGAAGTCTTAGGACACAGCTCCTACCTTTATTCGGATTCTAGGGGCCGGACTACCTGCTAGGTCCCTCCCTATGGGTGGGACCAGGAAGGGGGGTGGTTACACCCCCAATCCTTTGTCCAGCTCGCCCCAGGCCCGGGACTGGTGTGCCCCAGGACCGGTTTGAACTGGCATATGCACCGAGGCTCCTTGTGAGCCACAGGCATGTCTGGTTTCTTTCAAGCCCTACCTGACCAATACACAAAATCCTGTCTGGGGTGGTGCACGCACCTCCCCTGGCAGGAAACCCTTTGTCCACACCTCCCAAGCTGGAAGGACTCCCAGCAGCAGGAGGGCAGACTTGTGTCTGTGGTGGCAGCATCCATTTTGTGGAGCTGAGGCTATGTCTGATTTTACCCGGGTTTCAGGCACTGTACATGTCGTGTCCCTCTAGAAGGGTGGAATGCTAACCCCGTCGCCAGAATTGGCGAGGGGTTAGTATTCCAATTCGTATGACACCTTACTCGACATGTTTTGATAAAGCCAAACCAAAGATAGCATTTAACCGCGAGGTTCATAATGCACTTAAGAGTATATGGTATGACGATATCTGGAAACAGTAGAAGGAAGTTGTTCCGACCACTGCAGACAGGCTCAGCTCATGCCAGAGCACCATCTCACATGGAACCAAGCACTCTGCCTTCAGGATTGTTAAGGCCTGCCATAGGAGTGACTTATAGGTTACCAGGTGTCCCATTTAAGGTTAGGTATAGGTATACTACACCTAAGTAAGAGGTGATTACACCAACTTACCCCAGCTGAGTGATCAGCCAGTTGTGTCAAATTGTTAGGCCAAGCCTGGGGTGGCATAATACATGCTGCAGCCCTTGGCAGGCCTTGGGTACACCAATGCCCTGGGTACCTAGTGTACACTGGTACAGGGGCGGACAGGGTGATCCAACCAATTGGGTATGTACCTAGGGTACATGGAGTCCATTTTACAGAGAGAGCAGATAGCCTGAGAGCCTGAATGGCAGGATCTCAGGCCAACTAAGTCGAAAAACCAGCTAGACACTAGGCAAAAATTTGGGGGTAACCATAGTCAGATATCCACCTTCCTACACAACCCCCCCCCAAACGAAGGGAGATAAGGCTGACCTTGACCAGGTAAGCCTATATTGCCCAAGTGGCCATATAAGGAGGAACCAGCACTGGCATGGTTACCCCCTGTCTCATGGTCCACTAAGCAATCCCTCACCCTAAGGGTATCAGAGGGTCTCCACCATAGGGAATCTCTACCTGTGGTGTGTCTTGGCAAAGTAAAAGGCTGGTGTTGAGATGGAGTACTGAAGTGAGTGTCCTCAAAGTGAGGCCTCAGCTTCCTCCAATCATCCTCCACCATGGATGCCTTTCTTTCTTTAACTGAGTTGCACTGTGCTCTCAGGGTCAGCCTCTGGCTACCTAAAGCTGGAGGCTGGGTCCCTTTTGTGGGCTTACTGGAGGGACAGGTCAGGTTTGGGGCCCTAAGGTCCCATGTTTGCCTGTGCCCAACAGAATCCCCCTGGGGGAGGTCCCTAACTACCTGTAAAGGAGATCCCTCAGGAATGTTTTTACCCATCACCTGACTAGGGCTACTAGCCAGGCAATCCTCATTCTTTTGATGGGGGGGTTCTTGGGGACAGGGGCCCTCTGGGGGTCCACTGGCCTCCCTGACCTCTGCAGCCCTGGGCTGACTGAGGCAGGGTAGAGAGAGGCAGGCTACCTGCACCAGACTGGATCCCACCTGGGAAGGGGCCACTGACATCAGAGGCTCTGCCAGGCCAGGCCTGGCTACCTCTGGGGCAGTTCCTTCACAAGGGGTGAGGTCAGATCCCTGAGGAGGCTGACCTTTTCCTAATGTCTGGGGAGAGGGAGACTTTTCTTCCTCCCCACTACTCTCAGTTTGTGTGGAGTGATCCATTGTTTCAGGCTTCACTACACCTATGTCAGTCTGAGTATAGGCTGAGACCATTACAGCCTTGCCAACCTTTTCAGGGGGGCACTCAGTTTGTGTTTGAGCTGTGACTGTCACAGCTCTGCCAGTCCCTACAGGGAAGTCTGTCTGTGCCTGGGCTGTGGCTACCACTGCCCTTCCAACCTTTTCAGGGAGGAAATCTATTTGGACAGGGGTTGTGAATGGCACAACCCCCCTACCCTTTTGTGAAAGGCCTACCATTTTAGAATGGGTGTCTTGTTCAACTCCAGCCCAAGCTGAGAGTTCTAAGTCATTCCCCAGTAAGCAGTCTACAGGCAAGGTTGGGGACACTGCTACCCTTTTAGGGCCAGTGACCCCTCCCCAGCTGAGACATACCTCTGCCATGGGATGACTGTTCTGTTTGCCATCAATGTTAGTCACCTGGTAGGAGAAACCGGGCAAAAGCTGCTCAGAGGGAACTAGCCAATGGGCCACCATTGTGATGCTAGCCCCAGTGTCTCTGTAGGCCTCAGCTTTTGTACCATTGATGTAGGGCTCCTGTCTGTACCTACCCAAAGTGTTGGGACAGGCAGTGAAGTTGGCAAACCCCATGCCACCATCACAGACAAGAGTGGTTGCTGTAGGGGAATTGGCTAAGCCAGGGTCCCCCTGTGTTCCCCAAGTAAACCCACCCAGATTTCTGGGGGCACTCCCACCACCTGGGGGATTACTGCTGACAGTAATAGGTGGTGTGACAGGAGTAATTGGAGGAACAGTTTTGTTTTTAGCCCTTGGGCAACCGCTGTCAGTTTTCCAATGCCCAGGAGTTTTACACTCATGGCAGTAGGGCTTTTTAGCTGTGGTAGAGGAGGGAGCTTGGGACCCACCACCCTGTGTGGAGTTTTGGGGCCCTGAGGAAGGTTTCTCTTTTTCTTTATCCCCACCCTTCTCTTGAGGCTTGGTGGTATCTTTCTTTTGGTCACCACCCTGGTTTTTAGGCCTGATCCTGGTCCTGACCCATTTATCTGCCCTCTTTCCCAATTCTTGGGGAGAGGTCAAATCTGAGTCTACCAGGTGTTGATGGAGAAGCTGGTTTTGACAATTACTTAAAATCTGCTCTCTCATCATCAAATTGTACAATCCTGTATAATCAGACACCTTACTTCCCAGCAACCAACCCTCCAAAGCCTTAGTGGCACATTCCACATATTCAGACCAGTCCTGAGTCTGTGTCTTCTGGGTGTCTCTGAACATTAACCTGTACTGTTCAGTGGTTAAGCCTAACCCATCAACTAGGACACTCTTCAGGACTCTGTAATTTCTGACATCCTCTTCTCTAACAGTGAGGAGTCTATCTCTGCCTCTCCCCTCAAAGGAGAGCCATAAGATTGCTGCCCACTGGTCTTCAGGAACCTGCTGCACTTTGCAGGCTCTCTCAAGAGCAGTCATCCATTTGTGGATGTCATCCCCACATTTGTAGGGGGGCACAATCTTGGACAGGTTCCTATTGTCAAAGACCCTATCTTTGTCCCTAGGGACATTGCTGCCACCAGTGGGTATAGACCCACTCTCTCTATGCTGCCTAGCCTTGCTCAGTTTTTCTTCCATCAGGGCTACTTCTAGCTCCTGCTTCCTGATCCTCAGCTGGGCTTCCTGCATTCTGGCCTCATGTTCCCTCCTCTGAGGGGTGGTCAGTCTCCTTCTGGAGTGACCTTGAGAGCCTCTAGAGCCATGAGAAGCATTGGAGTCACCTGAGCGATTCCTTTGCCTCCCAAGCCCTGTGTTAAGTCCACTGGGGAGATCCAATGGGGTGAACCCATTGTCAGTCCCCAATAGCCTTAGTTTAGCTGGGCCAAGTATAATACTTGGCACTGGGCTAGTTCTCCCTTCATCATCACTACTTTCTGTATCCTCACCACTTTCCTCCCCTGTAGTATGGTTCTCATCTAAGGGATGGCTATTGGAACTGGGTACCTCTGTAGTATCTTCAGAAGGGGGGCCTCCTGTTCCTGACCCTAAGGGGGCTAACTGGGAAGCTTTCTTGAGTGCTCTCTGATTCTCATCATTCTGTAAGAGCTCTCTGAGCTCAGCAGAGTTTGGGTTCTTGGGCTGTTTAAGGCCTCTAAGAGTTGCCAAATGCCTGAGCTCATTCTGATTAAGGGTAGCAAAGCTGGATGGTGCCCTCTGGGGGTCACTCTCAACAGAGATGGGTACAGTGGACCCCTCTGCCCCGGCCATTGCTCTTAAGTGTGGGTGGATGTGTTGCAATCTACCTACACTTGGGTTTACCTACTAAACCTATCTAGTAGTTGTAGTCAGGGTGTGCTACTCCCTTTGCTCTACAACAACTAAGTTCAGTAGAACTTATGTATATCTAATCTTGTTTTATATGTACCTACAGGTACCTATGTGATCTTTCAATTGGTAACCAAGAGATTACAATGGTAAAACACAGCAAGCTCAAATCCCACCGCTGCCACCAATGTGAGAAGTTGGCCTGGTATATGCTGTTCACTAGTTCTAGTGACCACCTTGTACCATGCCAAGCAACCCTTATGGTGTGGTTGTAAGTCAACCTTTTTGGACTAGCTGCCCTAGTGGTAGCGTAGGCTAAGCAGTCTTTGAGGCTAAACTCGTGAAGCGTGTTAAGCCAGCTGTTTTACCAAATGCAACCCCCTTTTATACCAATGAAAGGACACCACACAGATATATATTCAAAATATATATGTATTTATTTCTCAAAGTAACCCCTAGTCTCTTTATGAGCACAGGAGCACAAATCGTCAAACAAGATTATCACAGAATACACAGAAGTTGCACTTTATATGGATAGGCCCTGGTGGCCACTCAAACCATATACTAAAATAGTGGTATAAGTACCACGAACAGGAAAGGGAAAAGGCCTAGGGCCTCTAGAATCGCTGGGCCTACAAGGAGCTAACGTCAGTTAGTGACCAGGAGGTCCACGGGTGGCGTGTGCAGAGCAAATAGTCACACGCGTGCTCCCATAGGTTTCAATGGGTGCGTAAAAAGTACAAAGTTACTGCAAAAGGAATCTTCCGGATGACCTAGGAACTTAAGATTTGGAACACAGGCACTAGAGATGTATTACTACACATGGGCACCGGAGTACCAGCTTTACCTCACCCACAGGAAGCGGGTGCATAGGCCTCAAAGTGCGTCGGGTTTCTTCTATCTGTTCCGTTGAGCCTGGGACAAAGATGCTGCAGGCGGTCGGTCGGGAAGAGATGCAGTGGATCCAAGAGTGGATCGGAGATGTTGAAGACCTGTAAGCAGAGGGGACAGTGTTCACAGTCACTAGCCAGTGACCAGCGTGGCACCAGGTGGGTACCAGGCGATGTCGGGTGCAAACAGGTGATGAGGGGTAGCTTGTCTCCGCAGCCACGTGGTCCCTGAAGGTCGACGACGTCCAGGAGTCGGCTCACGAGCTGTCCCACGCAGGCTCTCGCTGTCGGCGGTGTCGGCGACTTGATCGAAGCAAACAAGCCTTGGCAAAAGCAATTGCAGGAGGATTCGGAAATCAGCTGTTGGTTCTGACCAGCAAGGTCAGAGGGATTGCTCCTTTGGAGGGGAGCAAGGGCCAGTCTGGAGCAACCAGACCAGCGGTGTTTGTCGTAGATTTCGTCGCCAAGATGGCCACTAGCCAGCGGGCCAGCAACCGGTTAGGCGCGTCGAGTGGCAAAATGCAGAAGGGCCCCACGCAGATCGTGGAGATGCTGGAGGGCTCACCTTTGGTGCAGATGCTGCTCGAGGGTTGGGCTTCTCAGGACCCAAAGCACAACTTGGAGGGAGCCTCGGTTGTTGCACTGGTCAGCTTGTCGTAGTCGTTTCAAGATGGCTGGCTCCACGTGTCTCGGTGCCTCCACGGGTCTCCTCTTTTCAGGGACTGTGGATCGGGCGGTGAGAGGTCTGGAGGTCCAGGTCTTGTCAGTCTCTGGGCTCGGGCTCCGGCGGGAGGCGGCGGCAAAGCAGACGGTGATTCGCTGGATGGTGCTTGCGTTAGCAAGGTGGTCACTCCCTGACCACAGGGGAGATTTTCTTCAGTCTTCTGTGCAGCAGAATGTCGAAGTTCCCGTCTTCTTCTTAGTTTCAAGTTGATTCCAGGATGTCTGAAGTCTTAGGACACAGCTCCTACCTTTATTCGGATTCTAGGGGCCGGACTACCTGCTAGGTCCCTCCCTATGGGTGGGACCAGGAAGGGGGGTGGTTACACCCCCAATCCTTTGTCCAGCTCGCCCCAGGCCCGGGACTGGTGTGCCCCAGGACCGGTTTGAACTGGCATATGCACCGAGGCTCCTTGTGAGCCACAGGCATGTCTGGTTTCTTTCAAGCCCTACCTGACCAATACACAAAATCCTGTCTGGGGTGGTGCACGCACCTCCCCTGGCAGGAAACCCTTTGTCCACACCTCCCAAGCTGGAAGGACTCCCAGCAGCAGGAGGGCAGACTTGTGTCTGTGGTGGCAGCATCCATTTTGTGGAGCTGAGGCTATGTCTGATTTTACCCGGGTTTCAGGCACTGTACATGTCGTGTCCCTCTAGAAGGGTGGAATGCTAACCCCGTCGCCAGAATTGGCGAGGGGTTAGTATTCCAATTCGTATGACACCTTACTCGACATGTTTTGATAAAGCCAAACCAAAGATAGCATTTAACCGCGAGGTTCATAATGCACTTAAGAGTATATGGTATGACGATATCTGGAAACAGTAGAAGGAAGTTGTTCCGACCACTGCAGACAGGCTCAGCTCATGCCAGAGCACCATCTCACATGGAACCAAGCACTCTGCCTTCAGGATTGTTAAGGCCTGCCATAGGAGTGACTTATAGGTTACCAGGTGTCCCATTTAAGGTTAGGTATAGGTATACTACACCTAAGTAAGAGGTGATTACACCAACTTACCCCAGCTGAGTGATCAGCCAGTTGTGTCAAATTGTTAGGCCAAGCCTGGGGTGGCATAATACATGCTGCAGCCCTTGGCAGGCCTTGGGTACACCAATGCCCTGGGTACCTAGTGTACACTGGTACAGGGGCGGACAGGGTGATCCAACCAATTGGGTATGTACCTAGGGTACATGGAGTCCATTTTACAGAGAGAGCAGATAGCCTGAGAGCCTGAATGGCAGGATCTCAGGCCAACTAAGTCGAAAAACCAGCTAGACACTAGGCAAAAATTTGGGGGTAACCATAGTCAGATATCCACCTTCCTACAGAGCCTCTAGAGCCATGGGAAGCATTGGAGTCACCTGAGCGATTCCTTTGCCTTCCAAGCCCTGTGTTAAGTCCACTGGGGAGATCCAGTGGGGTGAACCCACTGTCAGTCCCCAATAGCCTTAGTTTAGCTGGGCCAAGTATAACACTTGGCACTGGGCTAGTTCTCCCTTCATCCTCACTACTGTCAGTATCCTTTTCACTCTCATCCTCTGTGGTAGGCATCCCATCTAAGGGGTGACTATTGGGAAGGGGTACTTCAGTGGCATCTTCAGAAGGGGGGCCTCCTGTTCCTGTCCCTAAGGGGGCTAACTGGGAAGCTTTCCTGAGCTCTTTTTGATTTTCATCTTCTTGCAAGAGCTCTCTGAGCAAAGCAGAGGTAGGGTTCTTGGGCTGTTTAAGGCCTCTAAGAGTTGCCAGCTGCCTGAGCTCATTTTGATTAAGGGTAGCATAGATGGATGGTGCCCTCGGGGGGTCACTCTCAACAGAGATGGGTACAGTGGACCCCTCTGCCCCAGCCATTGCTCTTAAGTGTGGGTGGATGTGTTGCAATCTACCTACACTTGGGTTTACCTACTAAACCTATCTAGTAGTTGTAGTCAGGGTGTGCTACTCCCTTTGCTCTACAACAACTAAGTTCAGTAGAACTTAAGTATATCTAATCTTGTTTTATATGTACCTACAGGTACCTATGTGATCTTTCAATTGGTAACCAAGAGATTACAATGGTAAAACACAGCAAGCTCAAATCCAACCGCTGCTCACCAATGTGAGAAGTTGGCCTGGTATATGATGCTCACTAGTTAAAGTGATCACCTTGTACCATGCCAAGCAACCCTTATGGTGTGGTTGTAAGTCAACCTTTTCGGACCAGCTGCCCTAGTGGTAGCGTAGGCTAAGCAGTCTTTGAGGCTAAACTCGTGATGCGTGTTAAGCAAGCTGTTTTACCAATAGTAACCCCCTTTTATACCAATGAAAGGACACCACACAGATATATATTCAAAATATATATGTATTTATTTCTCAAAGTAACCCCTAGTCTCTTTATGAGCACAGGAGCACAAATCGTCAAACAAGATTATCACAGAATACACAGAAGTTGCACTTTATATGGATAGGCCCTGGTGGCCACTCGAACCATATACTAAAATAGTGGTATAAGTACCACGAACAGAAAAGGGAAAAGGCCTAGGGCCTCTAGAATCGCTGGGCCTACAAGGAGCTAACGTCAGTTAGTGACCAGGAGGTCCACGGGTGGCGTGTGCAGAGCAAATAGTCACACGCGTGCTCCCATAGGTTTCAATGGGTGCGTAAAAAGTACAAAGTTACTGCAAAAGGAATCTTCCGGATGACCTAGGAACTTAATATTTGGAACACAGGCACTAGAGATGTAATACTACACTTGGGCACAGGTGTGCCAGCTTTACCTCACCCACAGGAAGCGGGTGCATAGGCCTCGAAGTGCGTCGGGTTTCTTCTATCTGTTCCGTGGGGCCTGTAGACAAAAGGGCTGCAGGCGGTCGGTCGGGAAGAGATGCAGTGGATCCAAGAGTGGATCGGAGATGTTGAAGACCTGAAAGCAGAGGGGACAGTGTTCACAGTCACTAGCCAGTGACCAGCGTGGCACCAGGTGGGTACCAGGCGATGTCGGGTGCAAACAGGAAGGAAGGTGTAGCTTGACTCTGCAGCCACGTGGTCCCTGAAGGTCGACGACATCCAGGAGTCAAGTCACGAGCTGTCCCACGCAGGCTCTCGCTGTCGGCGGTGTCGGCGACTTGATCGAAGCAAACAAGCCTTGGCAAAAGCAATTGTTGTAGGCAAGGAGTTTAAGCTGATGGTTCTGACCAGCAAGGTCAGAGGAACTGCTCCTTTGGAGGGGAGCAAGGGCCAGTCTGGAGCAACCAGACCAGCGGTGTTTGTCGTAGATTTCGTCGCCAAGATGGCCACTAGCCAGCGGGCCAGCAACCGGTTAGGCGCGTCGAGTGGCAAAATGCAGAAGGGCCCCACGCAGATCGTGGAGATGCTGGAGGGCTCACCTTTGGTGCAGATGCTGCTCGAGGGTTGGGCTTCTCAGGACCCAAAGCACAACTTGGAGGGAGCCTCGGTTGTTGCACTGGTCAGCTTGTCGTAGTCGTTTCAAGATGGCTGGCTCCACGTGTCTCGGTGCCTCCACGGGTCTCCTCTTTGCAGGGACTGTGGATCGGGCGGTGAGAGGTCTGGAGGTCCAGGTCTTGTCAGTCTCTGGGCTCGGGCTCCGGCGGGAGGCGGCGGCAAAGCAGACGTTGATTCGCTGGATGGTGCTTGCGTTAGCAAGGTGGTCACTCCCTGACCACAGGGGAGATTGGCTTCAGTCCTCTGTGCAGCAGAGCGTCGAAGTTCCCGTCTTCTTCTTAGTTTTAAGTTGATTCCAGGATGTCTGAAGTCTTAGGACACAGCTCCTACCTTTATTCGGATTCTAGGGGCCGGACTACCTGCTAGGTCCCTCCCTATGGGTGGGACCAGGAAGGGGGGTGGTTACACCCCCAATCCTTTGTCCAGCTCGCCCCAGGCCCGGGACTGGTGTGCCCCAGGACCGGTTTGAACTGGCATATGCACCGAGGCTCCTTGTGAGCCACAGGCATGTCTGGTTTCTTTCAAGCCCTACCTGACCAATACACAAAATCCTGTCTGGGGTGGTGCACGCACCTCCCCTGGCAGGAAACCCTTTGTCCACACCTCCCAAGCTGGAAGGACTCCCAGCAGCAGGAGGGCAGACTTGTGTCTGTGGTGGCAGCATCCATTTTGTGGAGCTGAGGCTATGTCTGATTTTACCCGGGTTTCAGGCACTGTACATGTCGTGTCCCTCTAGAAGGGTGGAATGCTAACCCCGTCGCCAGAATTGGCGAGGGGTTAGTATTCCAATTCGTATGACACCTTACTCGACATGTTTTGATAAAGCCAAACCAAAGATAGCATTTAACCGCGAGGTTCATAATGCACTTAAGAGTATATGGTATGACGATATCTGGAAACAGTAGAAGGAAGTTGTTCCGACCACTGCAGACAGGCTCAGCTCATGCCAGAGCACCATCTCACATGGAACCAAGCACTCTGCCTTCAGGATTGTTAAGGCCTGCCCTAGGAGTGACTTATAGGTTACCAGGTGTCCCATTTAAGGTTAGGTATAGGTATACTACACCTAAGTAAGAGGTGATTACACCAACTTACCCCAGCTGAGTGATCAGCCAGTTGTGTCAAATTGTTAGGCCAAGCCTGGGGTGGCATAATACATGCTGCAGCCCTTGGCAGGCCTTGGGTACACCAATGCCCTGGGTACCTAGTGTACACTGGTACAGGGGCTGACAGGGTGATCCACTTCCAATTGGTTATGCACCTAGGGTGCATAGTTTTAATTTAGTAGAGAGAACAGCAGGCTGGGGGTCTGATTGGCAGGCCCACAGCCTCAATATGTCAAAAACCAGTGAAGCAAAAAGCAAAAATTTGGGGTGACCATAGGATAGCAGACCCTACTCTCCTACAAGCAGTGTGTGGCATGCAGCAGTGTGAGGCATGCAGCAGTGTGCGGTGTGCAGCAGTGTGTGGCGTGCAGCGGCGTGCAGCAGTGTGTGGCATGCAGCAGTGTGTGGCGTGCAGCAGTGTGCGGCATGCAGCAGTGTGTGGCGTGCAGCAGTTTGTGGCGTGCAGGGGCATGCAGCAGTGTGTGGCATGCAGCAGTGTGTAGCATGCAGCAGTGTGTTGCATGCAGCGGCATGCAGCAGCGTGTGGCGTGCAGCAGTGTGCTGCATGCAGCAGTGTGTGGTGTGCAGCAGTGTATGGCGTGTAGCAGTGTGCGGCGTGCAGCAGTCTGCGGTGTGCAGCAGTGTGAGGCGTGCAGCAGTGTGTGGCTTGCAGCAGCATGCAGCAGTGTGTGGCGTGCAGGAGTGTGTGGCATGTAGCAGTGTGCGGCATGTAGCAGTGTGCGGCATGCAGCAGTGTGTGGCGTGCAGCAGTGTGTGGCTTGCAGCGGCATGCAGCAGTGTGTGGCGTGCAGCAGTGTGTGGCATGCAGCAGTGTGTGGCGTGCAGCAGTGTGAGGCTTGCAGCGGCATGCAGCAGTGTGTGGCATGCAGCAGTGTGTGGCATGCAGCAGTGTGTGGCGTGTAGCAGTGTGTGGCGTGCAGCAGTGTGCAGCAGTCTGTGGCATGCAGAAGTGTGTGCTGTGCAGCAGTGTTTCGTATAGCATTGTGTGGCGTGTAGCAGTGTGCGGTGTGCAGCAGTGTGTGGCATGCAGCAGTGTGTGGCGTGCAGCAATGTGCGGCGTGCAGCAGTGTGTGGCGTGCAGCAGTCTTTGGCATGCAGCAGTGTGTGGCGTGCAGCGGCATGCAGCAGTGTGTGGCGTGCAGCAGTGTGCGGCGTGCAGCAGTGTGTGGCATGCAGCAGTGTGCGGCGTGCAGCATTGTGAGGCGTGCAGCAGTGTGTGGCATGCAGCAGTGTGTGGCGTGCAGCAGTGTGTGGCGTGCAGCAGTGTGCGGCATGCAGCAGTGTGTGCCATGCAGCAGTGTGTGGCGTGCAGCAGTGTGTGGCATGCATCAGTGTGTGGTGTGCAGCAGTGTTTCGTGTAGCAGTGTGCGGCGTGCAGCAGTGTGCGGCATGCAGCAGTGTGCGACATGCAGCAGTGTGCGGTGTGCAGCAGTGTGTGGCATGCAGCAGTGTGCGGCGTGCAGCAGTGTGCGGCATGCAGCAGTGTGCTGCGTGCAGCAGTGTGTGGCATGCAGCAGTGTGTGGCGTGCAGCAGTGTGTGGCGTGCAGCGGCATGCAGCAGTTTTTGGCATGCAGCAGTGTGTGGCATGCAGCAGTGTGTGGCGTGTAGCAGTCTGCGGCGTGCAGCAGTCTGCGGTGTGCAGCAGTGTGAGGCATGCAGCAGTGTGCGGCGTGCAGCAGTGTGTGGCGTGCAGCAGTGTGTTGCGTGCCGCAGTGTGTGGCATGCAACAGTGTTTTGTGTAGCAGTGTGTGGTGTGCAGCAGTGTGTGGCATGCAGCAGTGTGCTGCGTGCAGCAGTGTGTGGCATGCAGCAGTGTGTGGAGTGCAGCGGCATGCAGCAGTATGTGGTGTGCAGCAGTGTGCTGTGTGCAGCAGTGTGTGACGTGCAGCAGTGTGTGGCGTGCAACAGTGTGTGGCGTGCAGCGGCATGCAGCAGTTTGTGGTGTGCAGCAGTGTGTGGCGTGCAGCAGTGTGTGGCGTGTAGCAGTGTGCGGCATGCAGCAGTCTGCGGTGTGCAGAAGTGTGAGGCGTGCAGCAGTGTGTGGCTTGCAGCGGCATGCAGCAGTGTGTGGCGTGCAGCAGTGTGTGGCTTGTAGCAGTGTGCGGCGTGCAGCAGTCTGCGGTGTGTAGCAGTGTGAGGCGTGCAGCAGTGTGTGGCTTGCAGCAGCATGCAGCAGTGTGTGGTGTGCAGCAGTGTGTGGCTTGCAGCAGCATGCAGCAGTGTGTGGCATGCAGCAGTGTGTGGCGTACAGCAGTGTGTGGCGTGTAGCAGTGTGCGGCGTGCAGCAGTGTGCAGCAGTCTGCGGCGTGCAGCAGTGTGTGCTGTGCAGCAGTGTTTTGTATAGCATCGTGCGGTGTGTAGCAGTGTGCGGTGTGCAGCAGTGTGTGGTGTGCAGCAGTGTGTGACATGCAGCAGTGTGTGGTGTGCAGCAATGTGCAGCATGCAGCAGTGTGTGGCGTGCAGCAGTCTTTGGCGTGCAGCAGTGTGTGGCGTGCAAAGGCATGCAGCAGTGTGTGGCGTGCAGCAGTGTGCGGCATGCAGCAGTGTGCGGCATGCAGCAGTGTGCGGCGTGCAGCATTGTGAGGCGTGCAGCAGTGTGCGGCATGCAGCAGTGTGTGGTGTGCAGCAGTGTTTTGTGTAGCATTGTGCGGCGTGCAGCAATGTTTTGTGTAGCAGTGTGTGGCGTGCAGCAGTGTTTGGCATGCAGCAGTGTGTGGTGAGCAGCAGTGTGTGGCGTGCAGCAGTGTGTGGCGTGCAGTGGCATGCAGCAGTGTGTGGTGTGCAGCAGTGTATGGCGTGCAGCAGTGTGTGGCATGCATCAGTGTGTGGTGTGCAGCAGTGTTTCGTGTAGCAGTGTGCGGCGTGCAGCAGTGTGCGGCATGCAGCAGTGTGTGACATGCAGCAGTGTGTGGCGTGCAGCAGTGTGTGGCTTGCAGCGGCATGCAGCAGTGTGTGGCATGCAGCAGTGTGTGGCGTGCAGCAGTGTGTGGCATGCAACAGTGTGCGGCATGCAGCAGTGTGTGCCATGCAGCAGTGTGTGGCGTGCAGCAGTGTGTGGCGTGCATCAGTGTGTGGTGTGCAGCAGTGTTTCGTGTAGCAGTGTACGGCGTGCAGCAGTGTGCGGCATGCAGCAGTGTGCGACATGCAGCAGTGTGCGGTGTGCAGCAGTGTGTGGCATGCAGCAGTGTGCGGCGTGCAGCAGTGTGCGGCATGCAGCAGTGTGCTGCGTGCAGCAGTGTGTGGCATGCAGCAGTGTGTGGCGTGCAGCAGTGTGTGGCGTGCAGCGGCATGCAGCAGTTTTTGGCATGCAGCAGTGTGTGGCATGCAGCAGTGTGTGGCGTGTAGCAGTCTGCGGCGTGCAGCAGTCTGCAGTGTGCAGCAGTGTGAGGCGTGCAGCAGTGTGTGGCTTGCAGCAGTGTGCGGCGTGCAGCAGTGTGTGGCTTGCAGCAGCATGCAGCAGTGTGTGGCGTGCAGCAGTGTGTGGCGTGTAGCAGTGTGCGGCGTGCAGCAGTCTGCGGTGTGCAGCAGTGTGAGGCGTGCAGCAGTGTGTGGCTTGCAGCGGCATGCAGCAGTGTGTGGCGTGCAGCAGTGTGTGGCTTGCAGCAGCATGCAGCAGTGTGTGGCATGCAGCAGTGTGTGGCGTACAGCAGTGTGTGGCGTGTAGCAGTGTGCGGCGTGCAGCAGTGTGCAGCAGTCTGCGGCGTGCAGCAGTGTGTGCTGTGCAGCAGTGTTTTGTATAGCATCGTGCGGTGTGTAGCAGTGTGCGGTGTGCAGCAGTGTGTGGCGTGCAGCAGTGTGTGACATGCAGCAGTGTGTGGTGTGCAGCAATGTGCGGCATGCAGCAGTGTGTGGCGTGCAGCAGTCTTTGGCGTGCAGCAGTGTGTGGCGTGCAAAGGCATGCAGCAGTGTGTGGCGTGCAGCAGTGTGCGGCGTGCAGCAGTGTGTGGCATGCAGCAGTGTGCGGCGTGCAGCAGTGTGCGGCGTGCAGCAGTGTGTGGCGTGCAGCAGTGTTTTGTGTAGCATTGTGCAGCGTGCAGCAATGTTTCGTGTAGCAGTGTGTGGCGTGCAGCAGTGTTTGGCGTGCAGCAGTGTGTGGTGAGCAGCAGTGTGCTGTGTGCAGCAGTGTGTGGCGTGCAGCAGTGTGTGGCGTGCAGCAGTGTGTGGCATGCAGCAGTGTGCGGCGTGCAGCAGTGTGCGGCATGCAGCAGTGTGCTGCGTGCAGCAGTGTGTGGCATGCAGCAGTGTGTGGCGTGCAGCAGTGTGTGGCGTGCAGCGGCATGCAGCAGTTTTTGGCATGCAGCAGTGTGTGGCATGCAGCAGTGTGTGGCGTGTAGCAGTGTGCGGCGTGCAGCAGTCTGCGGTGTGCAGCAGTGTGAGGCATGCAGCAGTGTGCGGTGTGCAGCAGTGTGTGGCGTGCAGCAGTGTGTGGCGTGCAGCAGTGTGCGGCATGCAGCAGTGTGTGGCGTGCAGCAGTTTGTGGCGTGCAGGGGCATGCAGCAGTGTGTGGCATGCAGCAGTGTGTGGCATGCAGCAGTGTGTGGCGTGCCGCAGTGTATGGCGTGTAGCAGTTTGCGGCGTGCAGCAGTCTGCGGTGTGCAGCAGTGTGAGGCGTGCAGCAGTGTGTGGCTTGCAGCAGCATGCAGCAGTGTGTGGCACGCAGGAGTGTGTGGCATGTAGCAGTGTGCGGCATGTAGCAGTGTGCGGCATGCAGCAGTGTGTGGCGTGCAGCAGTGTGTGGCTTGCAGTGGCATGCAGCAGTGTGTGGCGTGCAGCAGTGTGTGGCATGCAGCAGTGTGTGGTGTGCAGCAGTGTGAGGCTTGCAGCGGCATGCAGCAGTGTGTGGCATGCAGCAGTGTGTGGCATGCAGCAGTGTGTGGCATGCAGTGTGTGGCGTGCAGCAGTGTGTGGCATGCAGCAGTGTGCAGCATGCAGCAGTGTGTGCCATGCAGCAGTGTGTGGCGTGCAGCAGTGTGTGGCATGCATCAGTGTGTGGTGTGCAGCAGTGTTTCGTGTAGCAGTGTGCGGCGTGCAGCAGTGTGCGGCATGCAGCAGTGTGCGACATGCAGCAGTGTGCGGTGTGCAGCAGTGTGTGGCATGCAGCAGTGTGCGGCGTGCAGCAGTGTGCGGCATGCAGCAGTGTGCTGCGTGCAGCAGTGTGTGGCATGCAGCAGTGTGTGGCGTGCAGCAGTGTGTGGCGTGCAGCGGCATGCGGCAGTTTTTGGCATGCAGCAGTGTGTGGCATGCAGCAGTGTGTGGCGTGTAGCAGTCTGCGGCGTGCAGCAGTCTGCGGTGTGCAGCAGTGTGAGGCATGCAGCAGTGTGCGGCGTGCAGCAGTGTGTGGCGTGCAGCAGTGTGTTGCGTGCCGCAGTGTATGGCATGCAACAGTGTTTTGTGTAGCAGTGTGCGGTGTGCAGCAGTGTGTGGCATGCAGCAGTGTGCTGCCTGCAGCAGAGTGTGGCATGCAGCAGTGTGTGGAGTGCAGCGGCATGCAGCAGTATGTGGTGTGCAGCAGTGTGCTGTGTGCAGCAGTGTGTGACGTGCAGCAGTGTGTGGCGTGCAACAGTGTGTGGCGTGCAGCGGCATGCAGCAGTTTGTGGTGTGCAGCAGTGTGTGGCGTGCAGCAGTGTGTGGCGTGTAGCAGTGTGCGGCATGCAGCAGTCTGCGGTTTGCAGCAGTGTGAGGCGTGCAGCAGTGTGTGGCTTGCAGCGGCATGCAGCAGTGTGTGGCGTGCAGCAGTGTGTGGCGTGTAGCAGTGTGCGGCGTGCAGCAGTCAGCGGTGTGCAGCAGTGTGAGGCGTGCAGCAGTGTGTGGCTTGCAGCGGCACGCAGCAGTGTGTGGCGTGCAGCAGTGTGTGGCTTGCAGCAGCATGCAGCAGTGTGTGGCATACAGCAGTGTGTGGCGTACAGCAGTGTGTGGCGTGTAGCAGTGTGCGGCGTGCAGCAGTGTGCAGCAGTCTGCGGCGTGCAGCAGTGTGTGCTGTGCAGCAGTGTTTTGTATAGCATCGTGCGGTGTGTAGCAGTGTGCGGTGTGCAGCAGTGTGTGGTGTGCAGCAGTGTGTGACATGCAGCAGTGTGTGGTGTGCAGCAATGTGCGGCATGCAGCAGTGTGTGGCGTGCAGCAGTCTTTGGCGTGCAGCAGTGTGTGGCGTGCAAAGGCATGCAGCAGTGTGTGGCGTGCAGCAGTGTGCGGCATGCAGCAGTGTGCGGCATGCAGCAGTGTGCGGCGTGCAGCATTGTGAGGCGTGCAGCAGTGTGCGGCGTGCAGCAGTGTGTGGCATGCAGCAGTGTTTTGTGTAGCATTGTGCGGCGTGCAGCAATGTTTCGTGTAGCAGTGTGTGGCGTGCAGCAGTGTTTGGCGTGCAGCAGTGTGTGGTGAGCAGCAGTGTGCTGTGTGCAGCAGTGTGTGGCGTGCAGCAGTGTGTGGCGTGCAGTGGCATGCAGCAGTGTGTGGTGTGCAGCAGTGTGTGGCGTGCAGCAGTGTGTGGCATGCATCAGTGTGTGGTGTGCAGCAGTGTTTCGTGTAGCAGTGTGCGGCGTGCAGCAGTGTGCGGCATGCAGCAGTGTGTGACATGCAGCAGTGTGTGGCGTGCAGCAGTGTGTGGCTTGCAGCGGCATGCAGCAGTGTGTGGCATGCAGCAGTGTGTGGTGTGCAGCAGTGTGTGGCATGCAGCAGTGTGTGGCATGCAGCAGTGTGTGCCATGCAGCAGTGTGTGGCGTGCAGCAGTGTGTGGCATGCATCAGTGTGTGGTGTGCAGCAGTGTTTCGTGTAGCAGTGTACGGCGTGCAGCAGTGTGCGGCATGCAGCAGTGTGCGACATGCAGCAGTGTGCGGTGTGCAGCAGTGTGTGGCATGCAGCAGTGTGCGGCGTGCAGCAGTGTGCGGCATGCAGCAGTGTGCTGCGTGCAGCAGTGTGTGGCATGCAGCAGTGTGTGGCGTGCAGCAGTGTGTGGCGTGCAGCGGCATGCAGCAGTTTTTGGCATGCAGCAGTGTGTGGCATGCAGCAGTGTGTGGCGTGTAGCAGTCTGCGGCGTGCAGCAGTCTGCGGTGTGCAGCAGTGTGAGGCGTGCAGCAGTGTGTGGCTTGCAGCGGCATGCAGCAGTGTGTGGCGTGCAGCAGTGTGTGGCGTACAGCAGTGTGTGGCGTGTAGCAGTGTGCGGCGTGCAGCAGTGTGCAGCAGTCTGCGGCATGCAGCAGTGTGTGCTGTGCAGCAGTGTTTTCTATAGCATCGTGCGGTGTGTAGCAGTGTGCGGTGTGCAGCAGTGTGTGGCGTGCAGCAGTGTGTGACATGCAGCAGTGTGTGGTGTGCAGCAATGTGCGGCGTGCAGCAGTGTGTGGCGTGCAGCAGTCTTTGGCGTGCAGCAGTGTGTGGCGTGCAAAGGCATGCAGCAGTGTGTGGCGTGCAGCAGTGTGCGGCGTGCAGCAGTGTGCGGCATGCAGCAGTGTGCGGCGTGCAGCATTGTGAGGCGTGCAGCAGTGTGCGGCGTGCAGCAGTGTGTGGCGTGCAGCAGTGTTTTGTGTAGCATTGTGCGGCGTGCAGCAATGTTTCATGTAGCAGTGTGTGGCGTGCAGCAGTGTTTGGCGTGCAGCAGTGTGTGGTGAGCAGCAGTGTGCTGTGTGCAGCAGTGTGTGGCGTGCAGCAGTGTGTGGCATGCAGTGGCATGCAGCAGTGTGTGGTGTGCAGCAGTGTGTGGCGTGCAGCAGTGTGTGGCATGCATCAGTGTGTGGTGTGCAGCAGTGTTTCGTGTAGCAGTGTGCGGCATGCAGCAGTGTGCGGCATGCAGCAGTGTGTGACATGCAGCAGTGTGTGGCGTGCAGCAGTGTGTGGCTTGCAGCGGCATGCAGCAGTGTGTGGCATGCAGCAGTGTGTGGCGTGCATCAGTGTGTGGCATGCAGCTGTGTGCGGCATGCAGCAGTGTGTTCCATGCAGCAGTGTGTGGCGTGCAGCAGTGTGTGACATGCATCAGTGTGTGGTGTGCAGCAGTGTTTCGTGTAGCAGTGTACAGCGTGCAGCAGTGTGCGGCATGCAGCAGTGTGCGACATGCAGCAGTGTGCGGTGTGCAGCAGTGTGTGGCATGCAGCAGTGTGCGGCGTGCAGCAGTGTGCGGCATGCAGCAGTGTGCTGCATGCAGCAGTGTGTGGCATGCAGCAGTGTGTGGCGTGCAGCAGTGTGTGTCGTGCAGCGGCATGCAGCAGTTTTTGGCATGCAGCAGTGTGTGGCATGCAGCAGTGTGTGGCGTGTAGCAGTCTGCGGTGTGCAGCAGTCTGCGGTGTGCAGCAGTGTGAGGCATGCAGCAGTGTGCGGCGTGCAGCAGTGTGTGGCGTGCAGCAGTGTGTGGCGTGCCGCAGTGTGTGGCATGCAACAGTGTTTTGTGTAGCAGTGTGCGGTGTGCAGCAGGGTGTGGCATGCAGCAGTGTGCTGCGTGCAGCAGTGTGTGGCGTGCAGCAGTGTGTGGAGTGCAGCGGCATGCAGCAGTGTGTGGTGTGCAGCAGTGTGCTGCATGCAGCAGTGTGTGACGTGCAGCAGTGTGTGGCGTGCAGCAGTGTGTGGCGTGCAGCGGCATGCAGCAGTTTGTGGTGTGCAGCAGTGTGTGGCATGCAGCAGTGTGCGGCATGCAGCAGTGTGTGCCATGCAGCAGTGTGTGGCGTGCAGCAGTGTGTGGCATGCATCAGTGTGTGGTGTGCAGCAGTGTTTCGTGTAGCAGTGTATGGCGTGCAGCAGTGTGCGGCATGCAGCAGTGTGCGACATGCAGCAGTGTGCGGTGTGCAGCAGTGTGTGGCATGCAGCAGTGTGCGGCATGCAGCAGTGTGCGGCATGCAGCAGTGTATGGCGTGCAGCAGTGTGTGGCATGCAGCAGTGTGTGGCGTGTAGAAGTGTGCGGCGTGCAGCAGTGTGTGGCGTGCAGCATTGTTTTGTGTAGCATTGTGCGGCGTGCAGCAATGTTTCGTGTAGCAGTGTGTGGCGTGCAGCAGTGTTTGGCGTGCAGCAGTGTGCGGTGAGCAGCAGTGTGCTGTGTGCAGCAGTGTGTGGCGTGCATCAGTGTGTGGCTTGCAGCGGCATGCAGCAGTGTGTGGCATGCAGCAGTGTGTGGCGTGCAGCAGTGTGTGGCATGCAGCAGTGTGTGGCATGCAGCAGTGTGTGCCATGCAGCAGTGTGTGGCGTGCAGCAGTGTGTGGCATGCATCAGTGTGTGGTGTGCAGCAGTGTTTCGTGTAGCAGTGTGCGGCGTGCAGCAGTGTGCGGCATGCAGCAGTGTGTGACATGCAGCAGTGTGCGGTGTGCAGCAGTGTGTGGCATGCTGCAGTGTGTGGCATGCAGCAGTGTGCGGCGTGCAGCAGTGTGTGGCATGCAGCAGTGTGTGGCGTGCAGCAGTGTGTGGCGTGCAGCGGCATGCAGCAATTTTTGGCATGCAGCAGTGTGTGGCATGCAGCAGTGTGTGGCGTGTAGCAGTGTGCGGCGTGCAGCAGTCTGCGGTGTGCAGCAGTGTGAGGCATGCAGCAGTGTGTGGTGTGCAGCAGTGTGTGGCGTGCAGCAGTGTGTGGCTTGCAGCGGCATGCAGCAGTGTGTAGCATGCAGCAGTGTGTGGTGTGCAGCAGTGTGTGGCGTGCAGCAGTGTGTGGCGTGCAGCAGTGTGGGACGTGCAGCAGCGTGCAGCAGTGTGTGGCATGCAGCAGTGTGTGGCGTGCAGCAGTGTGCGGCATGCAGCAGTGTGTGGTGTGCAGCAGTTTGTGGCGTGCAGGGGCATGCAGCAGTGTGTGGTGTGCAGCAGTGTGTGGCGTGCAGCAGTGTGTGGCATGCATCAGTGTGTGGTGTGCAGCAGTGTTTCGTGTAGCAGTGTGCGGCGTGCAGCAGTGTGCGGCATGCAGCAATGTTTTGTGTAGCAGTGTGTGGCGTGCAGCAGTGTTTCGTGTAGCAGTGTGTGGCGTGCAGCAGTGTTTGGCGTGCAGCAGTGTGTGGTGAGCAGCAGTGTGCTGTGTGCAGCAGTGTGTGGCGTGCAGCAGTGTGTGGCGTGCAGTGGCATGCAGCAGTGTGTGGTGTGCAGCAGTGTGTGGCGTGCAGCAGTGTGTGGCATGCATCAGTGTGTGGTGTGCAGCAGTGTTTCGTGTAGCAGTGTGCGGCGTGCAGCAGTGTGCGGCATGCAGCAGTGTGTGACATGCAGCAGTGTGTGGCGTGCAGCAGTGTGTGGCTTGCAGCGGCATGCAGCAGTGTGTGGCATGCAGCAGTGTGTGGCGTGCAGCAGTGTGTGGCATGCAGCAGTGTGCGGCATGCAGCAGTGTGTGCCATGCAGCAGTGTGTGGCGTGCAGCAGTGTGTGGCATGCATCAGTGTGTGGTGTGCAGCAGTGTTTCGTGTAGCAGTGTACGGCGTGCAGCAGTGTGCGGCATGCAGCAGTGTGCGACATGCAGCAGTGTGCGGTTTGCAGCAGTGTGTGGCATGCAGCAGTGTGCGGCGTGCAGCAGTGTGCGGCATGCAGCAGTGTGCTGCGTGCAGCAGAATGTGGCATGCAGCAGTGTGTGGTGTGCAGCAGTGTGTGGCGTGCAGCGGCATGCAGCAGTTTTTGGCATGCAGCAGTGTGTGGCATGCAGCAGTGTGTGGCGTGTAGCAGTCTGCGGCGTGCAGCAGTCTGCGGTGTGCAGCAGTGTGAGGCATGCAGCAGTGTGTGGCGTGCAGCAGTGTGTGGCGTGCAGCAGTGTGTGGCGTGCCGCAGTGTGTGGCATGCAACAGTGTTTTGTGTAGCAGTGTGCGGTGTGCAGCAGGGTGTGGCATGCAGCAGTGTGCTGCGTGCAGCAGTGTGTGGCATGCAGCAGTGTGTGGAGTGCAGCGGCATGCAGCAGTGTGTGGTGTGCAGCAGTGTGCTGCATGCAGCAGTGTGTGACGTGCAGCAGTGTGTGGCATGCAGCAGTGTGTGGCGTGCAGCGGCATGCAGCAGTTTGTGGTGTGCAGCAGTGTGTGGCATGCAGCAGTGTGCGGCATGCAGCAGTGTGTGCCATGCAGCAGTGTGTGGCGTGCAGCAGTGTGTGGCATGCATCAGTGTGTGGTGTGCAGCAGTGTTTCGTGTAGCAGTGTATGGCGTGCAGCAGTGTGCGGCATGCAGCAGTGTGCGACATGCAGCAGTGTGCGGTGTGCAGCAGTGTGTGGCATGCAGCAGTGTGCGGCATGCAGCAGTGTGCGGCATGCAGCAGTGTATGGCGTGCAGCAGTGTGTGGCATGCAGCAGTGTGTGGCGTGTAGCAGTGTGCGGCGTGCAGCAGTGTGTGGCATGCAGCATTGTTTTGTGTAGCATTGTGCGGCGTGCAGCAATGTTTCGTGTAGTAGTGGGTGGCGTGCAGCAGTGTTTGGCGTGCAGCAGTGTGCGGTGAGCAGCAGTGTGCTGTGTGCAGCAGTGTGTGGCGTGCAGCAGTGTGTGGCGTGCAGTGGCATGCAGCAGTGTGCGGCGTGCAGCAGTGTGCGGCATGCAGCAGTGTGTGACATGCAGCAGTGTGTGGCGTGCATCAGTGTGTGGCTTGCAGCGGCATGCAGCAGTGTGTGGCATGCAGCAGTGTGTGGCGTGCAGCAGTGTGTGGCATGCAGCAGTGTGCGGCATGCAGCAGTGTGTGCCATGCAGCAGTGTGTGGCGTGCAGCAGTGTGTGGCATGCATCAGTGTGTGGTGTGCAGCAGTGTTTCGTGTAGCAGTGTGCGGCGTGCAGCAGTGTGCGGCATGCAGCAGTGTGACATGCAGCAGTGTGCGGTGTGCAGCAGTATGTGGCGTGCAGCAGTGTGTGGCATGCAGCAGTGTGCGGCGTGCAGCAGTGTGTGGCATGCAGCAGTGTGTGGCGTGCAGCAGTGTGTGGCGTGCAGCGGCATGCAGCAGTTTTTGGCATGCAGCAGTGTGTGGCATGCAGCAGTGTGTGGCGTGTAGCAGTGTGCGGCGTTCAGCAGTCTGCGGTGTGCAGCAGTGTGAGGCATGCAGCAGTGTGTGGTGTGCAGCAGTGTGTGGCGTGCAGCAGTGTGTGGCTTGCAGCGGCATGCAGCAGTGTGTGGCGTGCAGCAGTGTGTGGTGTGCAGCAGTGTGTGGCGTGCAGCAGTGTGTGGCTTGCAGCAGCATGCAGCAGTGTGTGGCATGCAGCAGTGTGTGGCGTACAGCAGTGTGTGGCGTGTAGCAGTGTGCGGCGTGCAGCAGTGTGCAGCAGTCTGCGGTGTGCAGCAGTGTGTGCTGTGCAGCAGTGTTTCATATAGCATCGTGCGATGTGTAGCAGTGTGCGGTGTGCAGCAGTGTGTGGCGTGCAGCAGTGTGTGGCATGCAGCAGTGTGTGGTGTGCAGCAATATGCGGCATGCAGCAGTGTGTGGTGTGCAGCAGTCTTTGGCGTGCAGCAGTGTGTGGCATGCAGCGGCATGCAGCAGTGTGTGGCGTGCAGCAGTGTGAGGCATGCAGCAGTGTGCGGCATGCAGCAGTGTGTGGCATGCAGCAGTGTGGGACGTGCAGCAGCGTGCAGCAGTGTGTGGCATGCAGCAGTGTGTGGCGTGCAGCAGTGTGCGGCATGCAGCAGTGTGTGGCGTGCAGCAGTTTGTGGCGTGCAGGGGCATGCAGCAGTGTGTGGCATGCAGCAGTGTGTGGTGTGCAGCAGTGTGTTGCGTGCAGCGGCATGCAGCAGTGTGTGGCATGCAGCAGTGTGTGGCGTGCAGCAGTGTGTGGCATGCAGCAGTGTGCGGCATGCAGCAGTGTGTGCCATGCAGCAGTGTGTGGCGTGCAGCAGTGTGTGGCATGCATCAGTGTGTGGTGTGCAGCAGTGTTTCGTGTAGCAGTGTACGGCGTGTAGCAGTGTGCGGCATGCAGCAGTGTGCGACATGCAGCAGTGTGCGGTGTGCAGCAGTGTGTGGCATGCAGCAGTGTGCGGCGTGCAGTGGCATGCAGCAGTGTGTGGTGTGCAGCAGTGTGTGGCGTGCAGCAGTGTGTGGCATGCATCAGTGTGTGGTGTGCAGCAGTGTTTCGTGTAGCAGTGTGCGGCGTGCAGCAGTGTGTGGCATGCAGCAGTGTGTGACATGCAGCAGTGTGTGGCGTGCAGCAGTGTGTGGCTTGCAGCGGCATGCAGCAGTGTGTGGCATGCAGCAGTGTGTGGCGTGCAGCAGTGTGTGGCATGCAGCAGTGTGCGGCATGCAGCAGTGTGCTGTGTGCAGCAGTGTGTGGCGTGCAGCAGTGTGTGGCGTGCAGTGGCATGCAGCAGTGTGTGGCGTGCAGCAGTGTGTGGCATGCATCAGTGTGTGGTGTGCAGCAGTGTTTCGTGTAGCAGTGTGCGGCGTGCAGCAGTGTGCGGCATGCAGCAGTGTGTGACATGCAGCAGTTTGTGGCGTGCAGCAGTGTGTGGCTTGCAGCGGCATGCAGCAGTGTGTGGCATGCAGCAGTGTGTGGCGTGCAGCAGTGTGTGGCATGCAGCAGTGTGCGGCATGCAGCAGTGTGTGCCATGCAGCAGTGTGTGGCGTGCAGCAGTGTGTGGCATGCATCAGTGTGTGGTGTGCAGCAGTGTTTCGTGTAGCAGTGTACGGCGTGCAGCAGTGTGCGGCATGCAGCAGTGTGCGACATGCAGCAGTGTGCGGTGTGCAGCAGTGTGTGGCATGCAGCAGTGTGCGGCGTGCAGCAGTGTGCGGCATGCAGCAGTGTGCTGCGTGCAGCAGTGTGTGGCATGCAGCAGTGTGTGGCGTGTAGCAGTCTGTGGCATGCAGCAGTCTGCGGTGTGCAGCAGTGTGAGGCATGCAGCAGTGTGCGGCGTGCAGCAGTGTGTGGCGTGCAGCAGTGTGTGGCGTGCCGCAGTGTGTGGCATGCAACAGTGTTTTGTGTAGCAGTGTGCGGTGTGCAGCAGGGTGTGGCATGCAGCAGTGTGCTGCGTGCAGCAGTGTGTGGCGTGCAGCAGTGTGTGGAGTGCAGCGGCATGCAGCAGTGTGTGGTGTGCAGCAGTGTGCTGTGTGCAGCAGTGTGTGACGTGCAGCAGTGTGTGGCGTGCAGCAGTGTGTGGCGTGCAGCGGGATGCAGCAGTGTGTGGTGTGCAGCAGTGTGTGGCGTGCAGCAGTGTGTGGCATGCATCAGTGTGTGGTGTGCAGCAGTGTTTCGTGTAGCAGTGTACGGCGTGCAGCAGTGTGCGGCATGCAGCAGTGTGCGACATGCAGCAGTGTGCGGTGTGCAGCAGTGTGTGGCATGCAGCAGTGTGCGGCATGCAGCAGTGCACGGCGTGCAGCAGTGTGTGGCATGCAGCAGTGTGTGGCGTGTAGCAGTGTGCGGCGTGCAGCAGTGTGCGGCGTGCAGCAGTGTTTTGTGTAGCATTGTGCGGCGTGCAGCAATGTTTCGTGTAGCAGTGTGTGGCGTGCAGCAGTGTTTGGCGTGCAGCAGTGTGCGGTGAGCAGCAGTGTGCTGTGTGCAGCAGTGTGTGGCGTGCAGCAGTGTGTGGCGTGCAGTGGCATGCAGCAGTGTGCGGCGTGCAGCAGTGTGCGGCATGCAGCAGTGTGTGACATGCAGCAGTGTGTGGCGTGCAGCAATGTGTGGCTTGCAGCGGCATGCAGCAGTGTGTGGCATGCAGCAGTGTGTGGCGTGCAGCAGTGTGTGGCGTGCAGCAGTGTGTGGCATGCAGCAGTGTGCGGCATGCAGCAGTGTGTGCCATGCAGCAGTGTGTGGCGTGCAGCAGTGTGTGGCATGCATCAGTGTGTGGTGTGCAGCAGTGTTTCGTGTAGCAGTGTGCGGCATGCAGCAGTGTGCGGCATGCAGCAGTGTGTGACATGCAGCAGTGTGTGGTGTGCAGCAGTGTGTGGCGTGCAGCAGTGTGTGGCATGCAGAAGTGTGCGGCGTGCAGCAGTGTGTGGCATGCAGCAGTGTGTGGCGTGTAGCAGTGTGCGGCGTGCAGCAGTGTGAGGCATGCTGCAGTGTGCGGTGTGCAGCAGTGTGTGGCGTGCAGCAGTGTGTGGCGTGCAGCAGTGTGTGGCTTGCAGCAGCATGCAGCAGTGTGTGGCATGCAGCAGTGTGTGGCGTACAGCAGTGTGTGGCGTGTAGCAGTGTGCGGCGTGCAGCAGTGTGCAGCAGTCTGCGGCGTGCAGCAGTGTGTGCTGTGCAGCAGTGTTTCGTATAGCATCGTGCGATGTGTAGCAGTGTGCGGTGTGCAGCAGTGTGTGGCGTGCAGCAGTGTGTGGCATGCAGCAGTGTGTGGTGTGCAGCAATGTGCGGCATGCAGCAGTGTGTGGTGTGCAGCAGTCTTTGGCGTGCAGCAGTGTGTGGCATGCAGCGGCATGCAGCAGTGTGTGGCATGCAGCAGTGTGCGGCGTGCAGCAGTGTGCGGCACGCAGCAGTGTGCAGCGTGCAGCAGTGTGGGGCGTGCAGCGGCGTGCAGCAGTGTGTGGCATGCAGCAGTGTGTGGCGTGCAGCAGTGTGCGGCATGCAGCAGTGTGTGGCGTGCAGCAGTTTGTGGCGTGCAGGGGCATGCAGCAGTGTGTGGCATGCAGCAGTGTGTGGTGTGCAGCAGTGTGTTGCATGCAACGGCATGCAGCAGTGTGTGGCATGCAGCAGTGTGCTGCATGCAGCAGTGTGTGGCGTGCAGCAGTGTATGGCGTGTAGCAGTGTGCGGCATGCAGCAGTCTGCGGTGTGCAGCAGTGTGAGGCGTGCAGCAGTGTGTGGCATGCAGCGGCATGCAGCAGTGTGTGGCATGCAGCAGTGTGCGGCGTGCAGCAGTGTGCGGCATGCAGCAGTGTGCGGCGTGCAGCAGTGTGTGGCGTGCAGCAGTGTGTGGCATGCAGCAGTGTTTCGTGTAGCAGCGTGCAGTGTGCAGCAGTGTGTGGCATGCAGCAGTGTGCGGTGAGCAGCAGTGTGCTGTGTGCAGCAGTGTGTGGCGTGCAGCAGTGTGTGGCGTGCAGCGGCATGCAGCAGTGTGTGGTGTGCAGCAGTGTGCTGCGTGCAGCAGTGTGTGACGTGCAGCAGTGTGTGGCGTGCAGCAGTGTGTGGCGTTGTGAGAAGTTGGCCTGGCATATGATGTTCACTAGTTAAAGTGACCACCTTGTACCATGCCAAGCAACCCTTATGGTGTGGTTGTAAGTCAACCTTTTCGGACTAGCTGCCCTAGTGGTAGCGTAGGCTAAGCAGTCTTTGAGGCGTGCAGCAGTGTGTGGCGTGCAGCGGCATGCAGCAGTTTGTGGTGTGCAGCAGTGTGTGGCGTGCAGCAGTGTGTGGTGTGTAGCAGTGTGCGGCGTGCAGCAGTCTGCGGTGTGCAGCAGTGTGAGGCATGCAGCAGTGTGTGGCTTGCAGCGGCATGCAGCAGTGTGTGGCGTGCAGCAGTGTGTGGCGTGTAGCAGTGTGCGGCGTGCAGCAGTCTGCGGTGTGCAGCAGTGTGAGCCGTGCAGCAGTGTGTGGCTTGCAGCGGCATTCAGCAGTGTGTGGCGTGCAGGAGTGTGTGGCGTGTAGCAGTGTGCGGCGTGTAGCAGTGTGCCGCATGCAGCAGTTTGTGGCGTGCAGCAGTGTGTGGCTTGCAGCGGCATGCAGCAGTGTGTGGCATGCAGCAGTGTGTGGCGTGCAGCAGTGTGTGGTGTGCAGCAGTGTGTGGCTTGCAGCAGCATGCAGCAGTGTGTGGCATGCAGCAGTGTGTGGCGTACAGCAGTGTGTGGCGTGTAGCAGTGTGCGGCGTGCAGCAGTGTGCAGCAGTCTGCGGCGTGCAGCAGTGTGTGCTGTGCAGCAGTGTTTTGTATAGCATTGTGCGGTGTGTAGCAGTGTGCGGTGTGCAGCAGTGTGTGGTGTGCAGCAGTGTGTGGCATGCAGAAGTGTGTGGCATGCAGCAATGTGCGGCGTGCAGCAGTGTGTGGCGTGCAGCAGTCTTTGGCGTGCAGCAGTGTGTGGCGTGCAGCGGCATGCAGCAGTGTGTGGCATGCAGCAGTGTGTGGCGTGCAGCAGTGTGCGGCATGCAGCAGTGTGTGGCATGCAGCATTGTGAGGCGTGCAGCAGTGTGCGGCGTGCAGCAGTGTGTGGCGTGCAGCAGTGTTTTGTGTAGCATTGTGCGGCGTGCAGCAGTGTTTCGTGTAGCAGTGTGTGGCGTGCAGCAGTGTTTGGCATGCAGCAGTGTGCGGTGAGCAGCAGTGTGCTGTGTGCAGCAGTGTGTGGCGTGCAGCAGTGTGTGGCGTGCAGTGGCATGCAGCAGTGTGTGGTGTGCAGCAGTGTGTGGCGTGCAGCAGTGTGTGGCATGCATCAGTGTGTGGTGTGCAGCAGTGTTTCGTGTAGCAGTGTGCGGCGTGCAGCAGTGTGCGGCATGCAGCAGTGTGTGGCGTACAGCAGTGTGTGGCGTGTAGCAGTGTGCGGCGTGCAGCAGTGTGCAGCAGTCTGCGGTGTGCAGCAGTGTGTGCTGTGCAGCAGTGTTTTGTATAGCATCGTGCGGTGTGTAGCAGTGTGCGGTGTGCAGCAGTGTGTGGCGTGCAGCAGTGTGTGACATGCAGCAGTGTGTGGTGTGCAGCAATGTGCGGCGTGCAGCAGTGTGTGGCGTGCAGCAGTCTTTGGCGTGCAGCAGTGTGTGGCGTGCAGCGGCATGCAGCAGTGTGTGGCGTGCAGCAGTGTGCAGCGTGCAGCAGTGTGCGGCATGCAGCAGTGTGCGGCATGCAGCATTGTGAGGCGTGCAGCAGTGTGCGGCGTGCAGCAGTGTGTGGCGTGCAGCAGTGTTTTGTGTAGCATTGTGCGGCGTGCAGCAATGTTTCGTGTAGCAGTGTGTGGCGTGCAGCAGTGTTTGGCATGCAGCAGTGTGTGGTGAGCAGCAGTGTGCTGTGTGCAGCAGTGTGTGGCGTGCAGCAGTGTGTGGCGTGCAGTGGCATGCAGCAGTGTGTGGTGTGCAGCAGTGTGTGATGTGCAGCAGTGTGTGGCATGCATCAGTGTGTGGTGTGCAGCAGTGTTTCGTGTAGCAGTGTGCGGCGTGCAGCAGTGTGCGGCATGCAGCAGTGTGTGACATGCAGCAGTGTGTGGTGTGCAGCAGTGTGTGGCTTGCAGCGGCATGCAGCAGTGTGTGGCATGCAGCAGTGTGTGGCGTGCAGCAGTGTGTGGCATGCAGCAGTGTGCGGCATGCAGCAGTGTGTGCCATGCAGCAGTGTGTGGCGTGCAGCAGTGTGTGGCATGCATCAGTGTGTGGTGTGCAGCAGTGTTTCGTGTAGCAGTGTACGGCGTGCAGCAGTGTGCGGCATGCAGCAGTGTGCGACATGCAGCAGTGTGCGGTGTGCAGCAGTGTGTGGCATGCAGCAGTGTGCGGCGTGCTGCAGTGTGCGGCATGCAGCAGTGTGCTGCGTGCAGCAGTGTGTGGCATGCAGCAGTGTGTGACGTGCAGCAGTGTGTGGTGTGCAGCAGCATGCAGCAGTTTTTGGCATGCAGCAGTGTGTGGCATGCAGCAGTGTGTGGCGTGTAGCAGTCTGCGGCGTGCAGCAGTCTGCGGTGTGCAGCAGTGTGAGGCATGCAGCAGTGTGCGGCGTGCAGCAGTGTGTGGCGTGCAGCAGTGTGTGGCGTGCCGCAGTGTGTGGCATGCAACAGTGTTTTGTGTAGCAGTGTGCGGTGTGCAGCAGGGTGTGGCATGCAGCAGTGTGCTGCGTGCAGCAGTGTGTGGCGTGCAGCAGTGTGTGGAGTGCAGCGGCATGCAGCAGTGTGTGGTGTGCAGCAGTGTGCTGCATGCAGCAGTGTGTGACGTGCAGCAGTGTGTGGTGTGCAGCAGTGTGTGGCGTGCAGCGGCATGCAGCAGTTTGTGGTGTGCAGCAGTGTGTGGCATGCAGCAGTGTGCGGCATGCAGCAGTGTGTGCCATTGTTGGACTTGGCCCTTCTGGCAGGTTCACCCCTGGACTTTTTGGCTTTTTATTGGTGACTTGGTATGGTGATTGTTTGGTCTCTGCGCACTTTCCCTGTGTCCCAGGGTAAAGTGCGTGCGTGCTCTGAGTGCATGTGGTGAGATAGGCCTGCCCTCCCATAGGAATGCATGGGGAATGTATGTGTCCCTAGTAGTTCCTGATGCGTGGGGTGTGCAGGCCCGAGTTTGGTATGTGCGGACTCGTGGGAGTGAATGCTGCGCGATGATGTGTGCGGCGTGCATGTACCTAGTGTGGAAGTGCCACTTCTAGAAGTGGGCACTTCTGTGTGCAGTGTGTCTGTCGCGTGATTGGCTGGTCGTGTCATGTGACGGGCTAGGGATTCCCCAGTGTCAGGATGAGTCACCCAGTGGTGAATGGGGAGATCAGCAGCTAGATGGGTGGGAGGAGTCCACCTGGGTCCTGAATAGGACAGGGTTTTCCAAACACAATGCTGGCCCCGCCCCCTGTGGTGCGACTGACGACCCTAGCCCTGCCAGTGAATAGAGTGAGGGGCTGAGCACATCAAGGGTGCTCCCCAACCAGCTGCGACTGGTTTTCCCCCTCACCCTGAACCCAGAACAAAGGGTTTGCCTGTATAAAAATGGGGCTGTGTCCCCACAGAAACTGTTCTCTGCCAGGATCTTACCTGAGGGGGGCTGCTGCTGCTGCTGGACCAGAGGACCACCACTTGGACTACCTCCCTGCCTGGAGGCCCAGTGCGCTGGCTCTGGGTCCAGCCTTGCCCCCCCACCCCTGCCCTGCTGCATGCAGGGAAGAACTTTGCTGGACTTTGTGGTGCTTTTCATCCTACAGCGCTGGAAGCGCTTTATTTGTGTCCCCAAAGCGCCTGGAAGCGCTTCTTATTTGCCTTAGCGCTAGGAGCGCTTTATTTGGTGCCCCCAGTGCTTCTAGAGCGCTTTACGTTGGCCGTAGCGCTAGGAGCGCTTTATTCTGGAGGCCGGTGCCCACCCGGCATTGTGGTGCGCTTGCGGGTGCCTACCCCGCTTATTTAATTATTTTCTTACGGCGGGTGCCCACCCCACCGTATATTACTTATTACGAGGGAGCCTACCCCTCTTTGTGCCGAAGTTGGGATCACCGCCGCGGCCCGGGCTGGGACAGGAAGTCAGGCTGTCCTGGTTGGGACGTGGGCGGGGCCTCATTCAAAACAGGAAGCGGACGGGAGCCTACCCCGCACTCCTGTGATCAGCAAGATGAGCGTCAGCCGGAATCCGGACGGAGGGCGGGAGCCTACCCCGCCTCCGTCGGTGAAGGAGAGCCCCGCGTCGCCCGGAGGGAGCCTTCATCCCGGTGAGTGGTTGTCCTGAGTCCCAGAGGGGGACTCCAACGTGGTGCTGCCGGTGAGTGGGGCTCGGCCACTGGGTGGTTGGGGGTGTGTCGGGGCATGCTTCTCGGTGCCCGCCCCCCCCCCGTATCGAAGTCCAGGTCGGCGAGCGTAGTCCTCATTCCCCCTCCCCGCTGCCCCGCCTGACAGTGGGCAGCGGCCGCCGTGCCAGCAAAGGCATCATCTTCGAGTCCAAAGGGACTCCCACGAGTAGGGCACATTGGATTTCGAGCCCACGAGGCTCCAACTACTAGGGGGCATTTTTATTTTATCAGCAGAGCGGCCCCGGAAGGCAGCGGGCCGCTCCAACGTCGCCCCCACCCTTTGGCTAGAGCCCGTGAGGCTCCAACAAGGGGGCACATTATTACTTAGAGCCTGCGAGGCGCTAGGGGGGGCATTTCAGTTGTTCAGAGCCCTGGGAGGCTCCAACGTTGGCCCCAGCATTTCTCCAGTTGCCCAGCACTTAGTGGGCAACTGCCACGTTTAGGTTGGGGATAATTTACATTTTGGCTGGCGCAGCTTTACTGGGACATAGGGCGTCCTAGCCCCTTCAAGGCCAGTTGGCCCAGGGACTGCCACAGATAGTGGCTAATGTGAGTTTTTGCGCCATTGTACCTTTTCTGCACCTCTGAATGTGTTTATGCGTCATGTGCTTTGCTTTACACCTCTGAATGTTATGCATCATGTGTTTATGTGCTTAGACCCCTACAGGTATTGTGATACTTAGGTGGTTGTTTTCTCCCTAGTACAGGTGGTGCTAGTGAGGTCCTGATTCCCTGCGCAATATTTTCCAAAGGTGGTTAGGGTTGCGTAGGTGGTACTTTCTGGTTACCAGTAGTTACTGGTTGTGTGCTACATTTGCTATTTTGTACTACAGTATTATTCCTATGTTCTAAAAAGTGCTAATTCCTGACAGTGGTCCAGGTGGCCCTGTCCCCTGTATATATAATCCCTTGTAAATTCTGCCCGTGCCTGTTGGCACATTGTAGAGTGTGTGTTTTTATCTAATGTGTTGTGTATAATACAAAGGTTATTTTTATAGAATACCTTGTGTGGAGTTTCCTTTGTGGTGGGCCTTGGGTGTTGTTGCTGGGTGCGCGCGCAAACGCTTTACACATCGCCTCAGGGATAAGCCTGTCTGCTCGTGCCAAGCTACCAAGGGGGTGAGCAGGGGTTATCTTTGGCGTGTAACTTCCTTGCCCTGACTAGAGTGGTGGTTTCTGTCTGGCTTTTGGCGCAAGCCCTAGCCAACCAGAAATCCCATTTCTAACAGCCATGCAGCAGTGTGTGGCGTGCAGCAGTGTGTGGCATGCATCAGTGTGTGGTGTGCAGCAGTGTTTCGTGTAGCAGTGTACGGCGTGCAGCAGTGTGCGGCATGCAGCAGTGTGCGACATGCAGCAGTGTGCGGTGTGCAGCAGTGTGTGGCATACAGCAGTGTGCGGCGTGCAGCAGTGTGCGGCATGCAGCAGTGTATGGCGTGCAGCAGTGTGTGGCATGCAGCAGTGTGTGGCGTGTAGCAGTGTGCAGCGTGCAGCAGTGTGTGGCGTGCAGCAGTGTTTTGTGTAGCATTGTGCGGCATGCAGCAATGTTTCGTGTAGCAGTGTGTGGCGTGCAGCAGTGTTTGGCGTGCAGCAGTGTGCGGTGAGCAGCAGTGTGCTGTGTGCAGCAGTGTGTGGCGTGCAGCAGTGTGTGGCGTGCAGTGGCATGCAGCAGTGTGCGGCATGCAGCAGTGTGCGGCATGCAGCAGTGTGTGACATGCAGCAGTGTGTGGCGTGCAGCAGTGTGTGGCTTGCAGCGGCATGCAGCAGTGTGTGGCATGCAGCAGTGTGTGGCGTGCAGCAGTGTGTGGCATGCAGCAGTGTGCGGCATGCAGCAGTGTGTGCCATGCAGCAGTGTGTGGTGTGCAGCAGTGTGTGGCATGCATCAGTGTGTGGTGTGCAGCAGTGTTTCGTGTAGCAGTGTGCGGCGTGCAGCAGTGTGCGGCATGCAGCAGTGTGTGACATGCAGCAGTGTGCGGTGTGCAGCAGTGTGTGGCGTGCAGCAGTGTGTGGCATGCAGCAGTGTGCGGCGTGCAGCAGTGTGCGGCATGCAGCAGTGTGCTGCGTGCAGCAGTGTGTGGCATGCAGCAGTGTGTGGCGTGCAGCAGTGTGTGGCGTGCAGCGGCATGCAGCAGTTTTTGGCATGCAGCAGTGTGTGGCATGCAGCAGTGCGTGGCGTGTAGCAGTGTGCGGCGTGCAGCAGTCTGCGGTGTGCAGCAGTGTGAGGCATGCAGCAGTGTGCGGTGTGCAGCAGTGTGTGGCGTGCAGCGGCATGCAGCAGTGTGTGGCATGCAGCAGTGTGTGGCGTGCAGCAGTGTGCGGCATGCAGCAGTGTGTGGCGTGCAGCAGTGTGTGGCGTGTAGCAGTCTGCGGCGTGCAGCAGTCTGCGGTGTGCAGCAGTGTGAGGCATGCAGCAGTGTGCGGCGTGCAGCAGTGTGTGGCGTGCAGCAGTGTGTGGCGTGCCGCAGTGTGTGGCATGCAGCGGCATGCAGCAGTTTGTGGTGTGCAGCAGTGTGTGGCGTGCAGCAGTGTGTGGCGTGTAGCAGTGTGCGGCGTGCAGCAGTCTGCGGTGTGCAGCAGTGTGAGGCGTGCAGCAGTGTGTGGCTTGCAGCGGCATGCAGCAGTGTGTGGCGTGCAGCAGTGTGTGGCGTGTAGCAGTGTGCGGCGTGTAGCAGTGTGCGGCGTGCAGCAGTGTGCAGCAGTCTGCGGCGTGCAGCAGTGTGTGCTGTGCAGCAGTGTTTTGTATAGCATTGTGCGGTGTGTAGCAGTGTGTGGTGTGCAGCAGTGTGTGGTGTGCAGCAGTGTGTGGCATGCATCAGTGTGTGGTGTGCAGCAGTGTTTCGTGTAGCAGTGTGCGGCGTGCAGCAGTGTGCGGCATGCAGCAGTGTGTGACATGCAGCAGTGTGTGGCGTGCAGCAGTGTGTGGCTTGCAGCGGCATGCAGCACTGTGTGGCATGCAGCAGTGTGTGGCGTGCAGCAGTGTGTGGCATGCAGCAGTGTGCGGCATGCAGCAGTGTGTGCCATGCAGCAGTGTGTGGTGTGCAGCAGTGTGTGGCATGCATCAGTGTGTGGTGTGCAGCAGTGTTTCGTGTAGCAGTGTGCGGCATGCAGCAGTGTGCGGCATGCAGCAGTGTGCGACATGCAGCAGTGTGCGGTGTGCAGCAGTGTGTGGCATGCAGCAGTGTGTGGCATGCAGCAGTGTGCGGCGTGCAGCAGTGTGCGGCATGCAGCAGTGTGCTGCGTGCAGCAGTGTGTGGCATGCAGCAGTGTGTGGCGTGCAGCAGTGTGTGGCGTGCAGCGGCATGCAGCAGTTTTTGGCATGCAGCAGTGTGTGGCATGCAGCAGTGTGTGGCGTGTAGCAGTGTGCGGCGTGCAGCAGTCTGCAGTGTGCAGCAGTGTGAGGCATGCAGCAGTGTGCGGTGTGCAGCAGTGTGTGGTGTGCAGCGGCGTGCAGCAGTGTGTGGCATGCAGCAGTGTGTGGCGTGCAGCAGTGTGCGGCATGCAGCAGTGTGTGGCGTGCAGCAGTTTGTGGCGTGCAGGGGCATGCAGCAGTGTGTGGCATGCAGCAGTGTGTGGCATGCAGCAGTGTGTTGCATGCAGCGGCATGCAGCAGCGTGTGGCGTGCAGCAGTGTGCTGCATGCAGCAGTGTGTGGCGTGCAGCAGTGTATGGCGTGTAGCAGTGTGCGGCGTGCAGCAGTCTGCGGTGTGCAGCAGTGTGAGGCGTGCAGCAGTGTGTGGCTTGCAGCAGCATGCAGCAGTGTGTGGCGTGCAGGAGTGTGTGGCATGTAGCAGTGTGCGGCATGTAGCAGTGTGCGGCATGCAGCAGTGTGTGGCGTGCAGCAGTGTGTGGCTTGCAGCGGCATGCAGCAGTGTGTGGCGTGCAGCAGTGTGTGGCATGCAGCAGTGTGTGGCGTGCAGCAGTGTGAGGCTTGCAGCGGCATGCAGCAGTGTGTGGCATGCAGCAGTGTGTGGCATGCAGCAGTGTGTGGCGTGTAGCAGTGTGTGGCGTGCAGCAGTGTGCAGCAGTCTGTGGCATGCAGAAGTGTGTGCTGTGCAGCAGTGTTTCGTATAGCATTGTGTGGCGTGTAGCAGTGTGCCGTGTGCAGCAGTGTGTGGCATGCAGCAGTGTGTGGCGTGCAGCAATGTGCGGCGTGCAGCAGTGTGTGGCGTGCAGCAGTCTTTGGCATGCAGCAGTGTGTGGCGTGCAGCGGCATGCAGCAGTGTGTGGCGTGCAGCAGTGTGCGGCGTGCAGCAGTGTGTGGCATGCAGCAGTGTGCGGCGTGCAGCATTGTGAGGCGTTGTAGGAGAGTAGGGTCTGCTATCCTATGGTCACCCCAAATTTTTGCTTTTTGCTTCACTGGTTTTTGACATATTGAGGCTGTGGGCCTGCCAATCAGACCCCCAGCCTGCTGTTCTCTCTACTAAATTAAAACTATGCACCCTAGGTGCATAACCAATTGGAAGTGGATCACCCTGTCAGCCCCTGTACCAGTGTACACTAGGTACCCAGGGCATTGGTGTACCCAAGGCCTGCCAGGGGCTGCAGCATGTATTATGCCACCCCAGGCTTGGCCTAACAATCTGACACAACTGGCTGATCACTCAGCTGGGGTAAGTTGGTGTAATCACCTCTTACTTAGGTGTAGTATACCTATACCTAACCCTAAATGGGACACCTGGTAACCTATAAGTCACTCCTATGGCAGGCCTTAACAATCCTGAAGGCAGAGTGCTTGGTTCCATGTGAGATGGTGCTCTGGCATGAGCTGAGCCTGTCTGCAGTGGTCGGAACAACTTCCTTCTACTGTTTCCAGATATCGTCATACCATATACTCTTAAGTGCATTATGAACCTCGCGGTTAAATGCTATCTTTGGTTTGGCTTTATCAAAACATGTCGAGTAAGGTGTCATACGAATTGGAATACTAACCCCTCGCCAATTCTGGCGACGGGGTTAGCATTCCACCCTTCTAGAGGGACACGACATGTACAGTACCTGAAACCCGGGTAAAATCAGACATAGCCTCAGCTCCACAAAATGGATGCTGCCACCACAGACACAAGTCTGCCCTCCTGCTGCTGGGAGTCCTTCCAGCTTGGGAGGTGTGGACAAAGGGTTTCCTGCCAGGGGAGGTGCGTGCACCACCCCAGACAGGATTTTGTGTATTGGTCAGGTAGGGCTTGAAAGAAACCAGACATGCCTGTGGCTCACAAGGAGCCTCGGTGCATATGCCAGTTCAAACCGGTCCTGGGGCACACCAGTCCCGGGCCTGGGGCGAGCTGGACAAAGGATTGGGGGTGTAACCACCCCCCTTCCTGGTCCCACCCATAGGGAGGGACCTAGCAGGTAGTCCGGCCCCTAGAATCCGAATAAAGGTAGGAGCTGTGTCCTAAGACTTCAGACATCCTGGAATCAACTTGAAACTAAGAAGAAGACGGGAACTTCGACATTCTGCTGCACAGAAGACTGAAGAAAATCTCCCCTGTGGTCAGGGAGTGACCACCTTGCTAACGCAAGCACCATCCAGCGAATCACCGTCTGCTTTGCCGCCGCCTCCCGCCGGAGCCCGAGCCCAGAGACTGACAAGACCTGGACCTCCAGACCTCTCACCGCCCGATCCACAGTCCCTGAAAGGAGGAGACCCGTGGAGGCACCGAGACACGTGGAGCCAGCCATCTTGGAACGACTACGACAAGCTGACAAGTGCAACAACCGAGGCTCCCTCCAAGTTGTGCTTTGGGTCCTGAGAAGCCCAACCCTCGAGCAGCATCTGCACCAAAGGTGAGCCCTCCAGCATCTCCACGATCTGCGTGGGGCCCTTCTGCATTTTGCCACTCGACGCGCCTAACCGGTTGCTGGCCCGCTGGCTAGTGGCCATCTTGGCGACGAAATCTACGACAAACACCGCTGGTCTGGTTGCTCCAGACTGGCCCTTGCTCCCCTCCAAAGGAGCAATCCCTCTGACCTTGCTGGTCAGCACCAACAGCTGATTTCCGAATCCTTCTACAATTGCTTTTGCCAAGGCTTGTTTGCTTCGATCAAGTCGCCGACACCGCCGACAGCGAGAGCCTGCGTGGGACAGCTCGTGAGCCGACTCCTGGACGTCGTCGACCTTCAGGGACCACGTGGCTGCGGAGACAAGCTACCCCTCATCACCTGTTTGCGCCCGACATCGCCTGGTACCCACCTGGTGCCACGCTGGTCACTGGCTAGTGACTGTGAACACTGTCCCCTCTGCTTACAGGTCTTCAACATCTCCGATCCACTCTTGGATCCACTGCATCTCTTCCCGACCGACCGCCTGCAGCACTTTTGTCTACAGGCCCCACGGAACAGATAGAAGAAACCCGACGCACTTCGAGGCCTATGCACCCGCTTCCTGTGGGTGAGGTAAAGCTGGCACACCTGTGCCCAAGTGTAGTATTACATCTCTAGTGCCTGTGTTCCAAATCTTAAGTTCCTAGGTCATCCGGAAGATTCCTTTTGCAGTAACTTTGTACTTTTTACGCACCCATTGAAACCTATGGGAGCACGCGTGTGACTATTTGCTCTGCACACGCCACCCGTGGACCTCCTGGTCACTAACTGACGTTAGCTCCTTGTAGGCCCAGCGATTCTAGAGGCCCTAGGCCTTTTCCCTTTTCTGTTCGTGGTACTTATACCACTATTTTAGTATATGGTTCGAGTGGCCACCAGGGCCTATCCATATAAAGTGCAACTTCTGTGTATTAGGTGATAATCTTGTTTGACGATTTGTGCTCCTGTGCTCATAAAGAGACTAGGGGTTACTTTGAGAAATAAATACATATATATTTTGAATATATATCTGTGTGGTGTCCTTTCATTGGTATAAAAGGGGGTTACTATTGGTAAAACAGCTTGCTTAACACGCTTCACGAGTTTAGCCTCAAAGACTGCTTAGCCTACGCTACCACTAGGGCAGCTAGTCCAAAAAGGTTGACTAACAACCACACCATAAGGGTTGCTTGGCATGGTACAAGGTGGTCACTAGAACTAGTGAACAGCATATACCAGGCCAACTTCTCACATTGGTGAGCAGCGGTTGGATTTGAGCTTGCTGTGTTTTACCATTGTAATCTCTTGGTTACCAATTGAAAGATCACATAGGTACCTGTAGGTACATATAAAACAAGATTAGATATACATAAGTTCTACTGAACTTAGTTGTTGTAGAGCAAAGGGAGTAGCACACCCTGACTACAACTACTAGATAGGTTTAGTAGGTAAACCCAAGTGTAGGTAGATTGCAACACATCCACCCACACTTAAGAGCAATGGCCGGGGCAGAGGGGTCCACTGTACCCATCTCTGTTGAGAGTGACCCCCAGAGGGCACCATCCAGCTTTGCTACCCTTAATCAGAATGAGCTCAGGCATTTGGCAACTCTTAGAGGCCTTAAACAGCCCAAGAACCCAAACTCTGCTGAGCTCAGAGAGCTCTTACAGAATGATGAGAATCAGAGAGCACTCAAGAAAGCTTCCCAGTTAGCCCCCTTAGGGACAGGAACAGGAGGCCCCCCTTCTAAAGATGCCACTGAAGTACCCCTTCCCAATAGTCACCCCTTAGATGGGATGCCTACCACAGAGGATGAGAGTGAAAAGGATACTGACAGTAGTGAGGATGAAGGGAGAACTAGCCCAGTGCCAAGTGTTATACTTGGCCCAGCTAAACCAAGGCTATTGGGGACTGACAGTGGGTTCAACCCACTGGATCTCCCCAGTGGACTTAACACAGGGCTGGGAAGGCAAAGGAATCGCTCAGGTGACTCCAATGCTTCCCATGGCTCTAGAGGCTCTCAAGGTCACTCCAGGAGAAGGATGACCACCCCTCAGAGGAGGGAACATGAGGCCAAGATGCAAGAGGCCCAGCTGAGGATCAGGAAGCAGGAGCTAGAAGTAGCCCTGATGGAAGAGAAACTTAGCAAGGCTAGACAGCATAAAGAGAGTGGGTCTATACCCACTGGTGGCAGCATTGTCCCTAAGGACAAAGATAGGGTCTTTGACAATAGGAACCTGTCTAAGGTTGTGCCCCCCTACAAAAGTGGGGATGACATCCACAAATGGATAACTGCTCTTGAGAGAGCCTGCAAAGTACAGCAGGTTCCTGAAGACCAGTGGGCAGCAATCCTCTGGCTCTCCTTTGAAGGAAGAGGCAGAGACAGACTCCTCACTGTTAGAGAAGAGGATGTCAGAAACTACAGAGTCCTGAAGAGTGTTCTAGTTGATGGGTTAGGCTTAACCACTGAGCAGTACAGGTTAATGTTCAGAGACACCCAAAAGACACAGACTCAGGACTGGTCTGAATACATTGAATGTGCCACTAAGGCTTTGGAGGGTTGGTTGCTGGGAAGTAAGGTATCTGATTTTACAGGATTGTATAATTTGATGATGAGAGAACAGATTTTAAATAACTGTCAAAACCAGCAACTGCATCAACACTTGGTTGACTCTGATCTGACCTCTCCCCAAGAATTGGGAAAGAAGGCAGACAAATGGGTCAGAACCAGGGTTAAGCAAAAGAACCAGAACCAGGGCCAAGGGGGTGATCAGAAGAAAACAGACCAAAAGGGTGGAGATCAGAAACCTAAAGACCAGAAGTCTTCAACAGGGCCCCAAACTACTACTAAGGAGGGTGGGTCCCAACAGTCCAAAAAGAAGAAAGAAGGTCAAAAGAAACCCTGGTGCAATCATTGTAAAAATACAACTCACTGGACTAGTGATTGCAAAAAGGGTGGAGCCCCCAACACTGTTGCCCCTAAGGCACCTGCTCCCAGTACTACTGTTAGCAGTGTTGGTCCCCAGACAAAGGGTGTAGTGGGAATCACTATGGGAACTGAAGGAGATTCTGACTTAGACAGAACCCTTACACAGGCAGTCTTGATCTGTGATGGCGACATTGATTTGTCCCTGACTGTGAGCCCCAGTAACCTGGGCAAGTACAGACAGACTCCTTTAATTAATGACAAAGTGGCTCAAGCCTACAGGGACACATGTGCCAGTGTCACTATGGTGACACCAGGCTTTGTGGACCCTGGACAGTACATACCAGGTGAGAACTACCTGGTGACCAATGCCAGCAATGCCACTACTTCACACAGTGTGGCAGTTGTTAACTTCTCATGGGGAGGGGTAACTGGCCTCAAAAGGGTTGTGGTTAGTGCAGACCTCCCAGTAGAATGTTTGTTGGGCAATGACCTAGAGAGTTCTCTATGGTCAGAAGTGGAGTACAGGACTCATGCAGAGATGTTAGGTATATCATCACATGTCCTTGCTGTGACCAGGTCACAGGCCAAAAAGTGCCTCACTGAACCACAGGTCTTGGATCCTGGAACAATGGACCAAGCACCTACCAAGAAGAAGAACAGGAGGGTCAAGGCTGTGCCTTCCCCCCTGCCTCAGAGTGATGATCAGCCTTCCCAGGAAGCTGATCTAGAGGACCCTGAAGGAACTGTCCCTGAAGAGCTTGAACCTGATCAGGTTGAGTTTCTGGGGACAGGGGGACCTTCAAGGGCTGACTTGAGGCAGGCTCAGTTATCCTGTCCCTCTCTTGAACCCCTCAGACAGCTGGCTGCTGCTGAGGCTGCTGGGAATGCTCAAGGTACCCATAAAGTGTATTGGGATGAAGGGCTCCTTTATTCAGAGGCTAGAGACCCCAAGCCTGGTGCAACCAGGAGGTTGGTTATACCTCTGCAATTTAGGGGCTTCCTCCTTACCTTGGCCCATGATATTCCTTTAGCAGGACACCTAGGCCAGAACAAGACCTGGGACAGACTTGTCCCTCACTTTCACTGGCCTCATATGAATGAAGATACAAAGGAGTTTTGTCGCTCCTGTGTTACCTGCCAAGCCAGTGGCAAATCAGGTGGCACAACAAAGGCCCCCCTAATACCACTACCTGTGGTGGGGGTCCCCTTTGAAAGAGTGGGAATAGACATAGTGGGTCCCATGGATCCTCCCACTGCATCTGGGCACAGATTTATACTGGTGGTAGTGGATCATGCCACCAGGTATCCAGAGGCAATTCCCCTTAGGACCACTACAGCACCTGTTGTGGCCAGGGCCCTGCTGGGAGTATTCTCCAGAGTGGGGTTTCCTAAGGAGGTAGTATCTGACAGAGGTACCAACTTTATGTCAGGATACTTGACAGCTATGTGGAAGGAATGTGGTGTCAACTACAAGTTCACCACCCCTTATCACCCACAATGCAATGGGCTTGTTGAGAGATTCAACAAGACCCTAAAGGGTATGATCAAAGGATTACCTGAAAAGCTCAGGCGAAGATGGGATATCCTTCTACCCTGCCTTCTGTTTGCTTACAGAGAGGTCCCACAAAAAGGAGTTGGCTACAGCCCCTTTGAATTGTTGTTTGGGCACCCTGTGAGAGGCCCACTGTGTTTGGTGAAGGAAGGATGGGAGTTACCTCTCAAAAAGCCTAAGCTAGACATAGTGGACTATGTACTTGGTCTCCGCTCCAGGATGGCTGAGTATATGGAGAAGGCATCTAAAAACCTTGAGGCAAGCCAGGCCTTACAGAAAGCTTGGCATGACCAAAAGGCTGTCTTGGTTGAGTATCAGCCAGGACAGAAGGTATGGGTGTTGGAGCCAGTGGCCCCAGCAGCACTCCAAGACAAATGGTCTGGACCCCATACAATCCTGGAAAAGAAGGGAGAGGTCACCTACTTGGTGGACCTAGGAACTCCCAGGAGTCCCCACAGGGTACTCCATGTTAACAGGCTTAAAGCATATGTTGACAGGGCAGACATGGGCTTGCTCATGGCTACAGATGAGGGACAGGAGGAAGAGAGTGACCCTCTCCCAGACCTGTTGTCTCAGAACCCTGAAGATGGCTCAGTTGAAGGAGTGACCCTTGGAGGCAACCTCACTGCCCATCAGCAGACTGAATGTAGGCAGGTTCTACAATCATTTTCACATATGTTTTCCTTGATACCTAGTCAAACTGACTGGTGTACCCATGTTGTGGACACTGGTGACAGTCTGCCTGTAAAGAACAAACTTTACAGACAACCTGACCACGTCAGGGACTGTATAAAGGCTGAGGTACATAAAATGCTGGAATTAGGTGTCATTGAACCCTCAGAGAGCCCCTGGGCTAGCCCAGTGGTTCTGGTCCCCAAACCTCACACCAAAGATGGCAAGAGAGAGATGAGGTTCTGTGTGGACTACAGAGGACTCAATGCTGTCACCAGGACAGATGCACACCCTATTCCAAGGGCAGATGAGCTCATAGACAAACTAGCTTCTGCAAAGTTTTTGAGCACATTTGACTTGACAGCTGGCTATTGGCAAATCAGGTTAGCTGAGGAGTCTAAGGCCAAAACAGCATTCTCAACCCCAGGTGGGCATTATCAGTTTGTGGTGATGCCCTTTGGTCTGAAGAATGCACCTGCCACCTTCCAAAGGCTGGTGAACCAAGTCCTTACTGGGTTGGATGACTTTTGCGCAGCATATCTTGATGACATTGCTGTCTTTAGTTCCACCTGGGAGGATCACCTGATCCACCTGAAGAAGGCTCTTGAGGCTCTGCAAAGGGCAGGCCTCACTATCAAGGCTACTAAGTGCCAGATAGGGCAGAGTAAGGTTGTGTATTTGGGCCACCTTGTAGGTGGGGGCCAAGTTCAACCACTGGAGAGTAAGATACAGTCCATCAAGGATTGGTCCCCTCCAACCACCCAGACTCAAGTTCGAGCTTTCTTGGGCTTGACTGGGTATTACAGGAAGTTTGTTAAGAACTATGGGTCCATTGTGACTCCTCTTAATGATCTGACATCCAAGAAGATGCCCAAAAAGGTTCAGTGGACAGTAAGCTGTCAAAAGGCATTTGATGACCTGAAGGAGGCCATGTGCTCTGCACCTATCCTGAAAAGTCCTGACTACTCCAAAGAGTTTATTGTCCAAACAGATGCTTCTGAGTTGGGTGTGGGAGCTGTGCTGTCACAACTTAATGTAGATGGTCAAGACCAACCCATTGCTTTTATTAGCAGAAGGTTGACCCCCAGAGAGAAGAATTGGTCAGCTATTGAGAGGGAGGCCTTTGCTGTGGTGTGGGCCCTGAAGAAGCTGAGGCCATACTTGTTTGGCACTCACTTCAAGATTCAGACCGACCATAAGCCCCTCTTGTGGCTAAATCAGATGAAGGGTGAAAACCCCAAACTGCTTAGGTGGTCCATTTCCCTACAGGGGATGGACTTTACAGTGGAGCACCGGCCAGGTACTGACCATGGGAATGCAGATGGTCTCTCCAGGTACTTCCACTTAGGACATGAAGACGAGACTGGTCAAGGCTAGTTTAATGTCCCAGCGTTTGGGGGGGGTTGTGTAGGAGAGTAGGGTCTGCTATCCTATGGTCACCCCAAATTTTTGCTTTTTGCTTCACTGGTTTTTGACATATTGAGGCTGTGGGCCTGCCAATCAGACCCCCAGCCTGCTGTTCTCTCTACTAAATTAAAACTATGCACCCTAGGTGCATAACCAATTGGAAGTGGATCACCCTGTCAGCCCCTGTACCAGTGTACACTAGGTACCCAGGGCATTGGTGTACCCAAGGCCTGCCAGGGGCTGCAGCATGTATTATGCCACCCCAGGCTTGGCCTAACAATCTGACACAACTGGCTGATCACTCAGCTGGGGTAAGTTGGTGTAATCACCTCTTACTTAGGTGTAGTATACCTATACCTAACCCTAAATGGGACACCTGGTAACCTATAAGTCACTCCTATGGCAGGCCTTAACAATCCTGAAGGCAGAGTGCTTGGTTCCATGTGAGATGGTGCTCTGGCATGAGCTGAGCCTGTCTGCAGTGGTCGGAACAACTTCCTTCTACTGTTTCCAGATATCGTCATACCATATACTCTTAAGTGCATTATGAACCTCGCGGTTAAATGCTATCTTTGGTTTGGCTTTATCAAAACATGTCGAGTAAGGTGTCATACGAATTGGAATACTATCCCCTCGCCAATTCTGGCGACGGGGTTAGCATTCCACCCTTCTAGAGGGACACGACATGTACAGTACCTGAAACCCGGGTAAAATCAGACATAGCCTCAGCTCCACAAAATGGATGCTGCCACCACAGACACAAGTCTGCCCTCCTGCTGCTGGGAGTCCTTCCAGCTTGGGAGGTGTGGACAAAGGGTTTCCTGCCAGGGGAGGTGCGTGCACCACCCCAGACAGGATTTTGTGTATTGGTCAGGTAGGGCTTGAAAGAAACCAGACATGCCTGTGGCTCACAAGGAGCCTCGGTGCATATGCCAGTTCAAACCGGTCCTGGGGCACACCAGTCCCGGGCCTGGGGCGAGCTGGACAAAGGATTGGGGGTGTAACCACCCCCCTTCCTGGTCCCACCCATAGGGAGGGACCTAGCAGGTAGTCCGGCCCCTAGAATCCGAATAAAGGTAGGAGCTGTGTCCTAAGACTTCAGACATCCTGGAATCAACTTGAAACTAAGAAGAAGACGGGAACTTCGACATTCTGCTGCACAGAAGACTGAAGAAAATCTCCCCTGTGGTCAGGGAGTGACCACCTTGCTAACGCAAGCACCATCCAGCGAATCACCGTCTGCTTTGCCGCCGCCTCCCGCTGGAGCCCGAGCCCAGAGACTGACAAGACCTGGACCTCCAGACCTCTCACCGCCCGATCCACAGTCCCTGAAAGGAGGAGACCCGTGGAGGCACCGAGACACGTGGAGCCAGCCATCTTGGAACGACTACGACAAGCTGACAAGTGCAACAACCGAGGCTCCCTCCAAGTTGTGCTTTGGGTCCTGAGAAGCCCAACCCTCGAGCAGCATCTGCACCAAAGGTGAGCCCTCCAGCATCTCCACGATCTGCGTGGGGCCCTTCTGCATTTTGCCACTCGACGCGCCTAACCGGTTGCTGGCCCGCTGGCTAGTGGCCATCTTGGCGACGAAATCTACGACAAACACCGCTGGTCTGGTTGCTCCAGACTGGCCCTTGCTCCCCTCCAAAGGAGCAATCCCTCTGACCTTGCTGGTCAGAACCAACAGCTGATTTCCGAATCCTTCTACAATTGCTTTTGCCAAGGCTTGTTTGCTTCGATCAAGTCGCCGACACCGCCGACAGCGAGAGCCTGCGTGGGACAGCTCGTGAGCCGACTCCTGGACGTCGTCGACCTTCAGGGACCACGTGGCTGCGGAGACAAGCTACCCCTCATCACCTGTTTGCGCCCGACATCGCCTGGTACCCACCTGGTGCCACGCTGGTCACTGGCTAGTGACTGTGAACACTGTCCCCTCTGCTTACAGGTCTTCAACATCTCCGATCCACTCTTGGATCCACTGCATCTCTTCCCGACCGACCGCCTGCAGCACTTTTGTCTACAGGCCCCACGGAACAGATAGAAGAAACCCGACGCACTTCGAGGCCTATGCACCCGCTTCCTGTGGGTGAGGTAAAGCTGGCACACCTGTGCCCAAGTGTAGTATTACATCTCTAGTGCCTGTGTTCCAAATCTTAAGTTCCTAGGTCATCCGGAAGATTCCTTTTGCAGTAACTTTGTACTTTTTACGCACCCATTGAAACCTATGGGAGCACGCGTGTGACTATTTGCTCTGCACACGCCACCCGTGGACCTCCTGGTCACTAACTGACGTTAGCTCCTTGTAGGCCCAGCGATTCTAGAGGCCCTAGGCCTTTTCCCTTTTCTGTTCGTGGTACTTATACCACTATTTTAGTATATGGTTCGAGTGGCCACCAGGGCCTATCCATATAAAGTGCAACTTCTGTGTATTAGGTGATAATCTTGTTTGACGATTTGTGCTCCTGTGCTCATAAAGAGACTAGGGGTTACTTTGAGAAATAAATACATATATGTGAGAAGTTGGCCTGGTATATGCTGTTCACTAGTTCTAGTGACCACCTTGTACCATGCCAAGCAACCCTTATGGTGTGGTTGTAAGTCAACCTTTTTGGACTAGCTGCCCTAGTGGTAGCGTAGGCTAAGCAGTCTTTGAGGCTAAACTCGTGAAGCGTGTTAAGCCAGCTGTTTTACCAAATGCAACCCCCTTTTATACCAATGAAAGGACACCACACAGATATATATTCAAAATATATATGTATTTATTTATCAAAGTAACCCCTAGTCTCTTTATGAGCACAGGAGCACAAATCGTCAAACAAGATTATCACAGAATACACAGAAGTTGCACTTTATATGGATAGGCCCTGGTGGCCACTCGAACCATATACTAAAATAGTGGTATAAGTACCACGAACAGAAAAGGGAAAAGGCCTAGGGCCTCTAGAATCGCTGGGCCTACGAGGAGCTAACGTCAGTTAGTGACCAGGAGGTCCACGGGTGGCGTGTGCAGAGCAAATAGTCACACGCGGGCTCCCATAGGTTTTAATGGGTGCGTAAAAAGTACAAAGTTACTGCAAAAGGAATCTTCCGGATGACCTAGGAACTTAAGATTTGGAACACAGGCACTAGAGATGTATTACTACACATGGGCACCGGAGTACCAGCTTTACCTCACCCACAGGAAGCGGGTGCATAGGCCTCAAAGTGCGTCGGGTTTCTTCTATCTGTTCCGTTGAGCCTGGGACAAAGATGCTGCAGGCGGTCGGTCGGGAAGAGATGCAGTGGATCCAAGAGTGGATCGGAGATGTTGAAGACCTGTAAGCAGAGGGGACAGTGTTCACAGTCACTAGCCAGTGACCAGCGTGGCACCAGGTGGGTACCAGGCGATGTCGGGTGCAAACAGGTGATGAGGGGTAGCTTGTCTCCGCAGCCACGTGGTCCCTGAAGGTCGACGACGTCCAGGAGTCGGCTCACGAGCTGTCCCACGCAGGCTCTCGCTGTCGGCGGTGTCGGCGACTTGATCGAAGCCAACAAGCCTTGGCAAAAGCAATTGCAGGAGGATTCGGAAATCAGCTGTTGGTTCTGACCAGCAAGGTCAGAGGGATTGCTCCTTTGGAGGGGAGCAAGGGCCAGTCTGGAGCAACCAGACCAGCGGTGTTTGTCGTAGATTTCGTCGCCAAGATGGCCACTAGCCAGCGGGCCAGCAACCGGTTAGGCGCGTCGAGTGGCAAAATGCAGAAGGGCCCCACGCAGGTCGTGGAGATGCTGGAGGGCTCACCTTTGGTGCAGATGCTGCTCGAGGGTTGGGCTTCTCAGGACCCAAAGCACAACTTGGAGGGAGCCTCGGTTGTTGCACTGGTCAGCTTGTCGTAGTCGTTCCAAGATGGCTGGCTCCACGTGTCTCGGTGCCTCCACGGGTCTCCTCTTTGCAGGGACTGTGGATCGGGCGGTGAGAGGTCTGGAGGTCCAGGTCTTGTCAGTCTCTGGGCTCGGGCTCCGGCGGGAGGCGGCGGCAAAGCAGACGGTGATTCGCTGGATGGTGCTTGCGTTAGCAAGGTGGTCACTCCCTGACCACAGGGGAGATTTTCTTCAGTCTTCTGTGCAGCAGAATGTCGAAGTTCCCGTCTTCTTCTTAGTTTCAAGTTGATTCCAGGATGTCTGAAGTCTTAGGACACAGCTCCTACCTTTATTCGGATTCTAGGGGCCGGACTACCTGCTAGGTCCCTCCCTATGGGTGGGACCAGGAAGGGGGGTGGTTACACCCCCAATCCTTTGTCCAGCTCGCCCCGGGCCCGGGACTGGTGTGCCCCAGGACCGGTTTGAACTGGCATATGCACCGAGGCTCCTTGTGAGCCACAGGCATGTCTGGTTTCTTTCAAGCCCTACCTGACCAATACACAAAATCCTGTCTGGGGTGGTGCACGCACCTCCCCTGGCAGGAAACCCTTTGTCCACACCTCCCAAGCTGGAAGGACTCCCAGCAGCAGGAGGGCAGACTTGTGTCTGTGGTGGCAGCATCCATTTTGTGGAGCTGAGGCTATGTCTGATTTTACCCGGGTTTCAGGTACTGTACATGTCGTGTCCCTCTAGAAGGGTGGAATGCTAACCCCGTCGCCAGAATTGGCGAGGGGTTAGTATTCCAATTCGTATGACACCTTACTCGACATGTTTTGATAAAGCCAAACCAAAGATAGCATTTAACCGCGAGGTTCATAATGCACTTAAGAGTATATGGTATGACGATATCTGGAAACAGCAGAAGGAAGTTGTTCCGACCACTGCAGACAGGCTCAGCTCATGCCACAGCACCATCTCACATGGAACCAAGCACTCTGCCTTCAGGATTGTTAAGGCCTGCCATAGGAGTGACTTAGAGGTTACCAGGTGTCCCATTTAAGGTTAGGTATAGGTATACTACACCTAAGTAAGAGGTGATTACACCAACTTACCCCAGCTGAGTGATCAGCCAGTTGTGTCAGATTGTTAGGCCAAGCCTGGGGTGGCATAATACATGCTGCAGCCCCTGGCAGGCCTTGGGTACACCAATGCCCTGGGTACCTAGTGTACACTGGTACAGGGGCTGACAGGGTGATCCACTTCCAATTGGTTATGCACCTAGGGTGCATAGTTTTAATTTAGTAGAGAGAACAGCAGGCTGGGGGTCTGATTGGCAGGCCCACAGCCTCAATATGTCAAAAACCAGTGAAGCAAAAAGCAAAAATTTGGGGTGACCATAGGATAGCAGACCCTACTCTCCTACACAACCCCCCCCCAAACGCTGGGACATTAAACTAGCCTTGACCAGTCTCGTCTTCATGTCCTAAGTGGAAGTACCTGGAGAGACCATCTGCATTCCCATGGTCAGTACCTGGCCGGTGCTCCACTGTAAAGTCCATCCCCTGTAGGGAAATGGACCACCTAAGCAGTTTGGGGTTTTCACCCTTCATCTGATTTAGCCACAAGAGGGGCTTATGGTCGGTCTGAATCTTGAAGTGAGTGCCAAACAAGTATGGCCTCAGCTTCTTCAGGGCCCACACCACAGCAAAGGCCTCCCTCTCAATAGCTGACCAATTCTTCTCTCTGGGGGTCAACCTTCTGCTAATAAAAGCAATGGGTTGGTCTTGACCATCTACATTAAGTTGTGACAGCACAGCTCCCACACCCAACTCAGAAGCATCTGTTTGGACAATAAACTCTTTGGAGTAGTCAGGACTTTTCAGGATAGGTGCAGAGCACATGGCCTCCTTCAGGTCATCAAATGCCTTTTGACAGCTTACTGTCCACTGAACCTTTTTGGGCATCTTCTTGGATGTCAGATCATTAAGAGGAGTCACAATGGACCCATAGTTCTTAACAAACTTCCTGTAATACCCAGTCAAGCCCAAGAAAGCTCGAACTTGAGTCTGGGTGGTTGGAGGGGACCAATCCTTGATGGACTGTATCTTACTCTCCAGTGGTTGAACTTGGCCCCCACCTACAAGGTGGCCCAAATACACAACCTTACTCTGCCCTATCTGGCACTTAGTAGCCTTGATAGTGAGGCCTGCCCTTTGCAGAGCCTCAAGAGCCTTCTTCAGGTGGATCAGGTGATCCTCCCAGGTGGAACTAAAGACAGCAATGTCATCAAGATATGCTGCGCAAAAGTCATCCAACCCAGTAAGGACTTGGTTCACCAGCCTTTGGAAGGTGGCAGGTGCATTCTTCAGACCAAAGGGCATCACCACAAACTGATAATGCCCACCTGGGGTTGAGAATGCTGTTTTGGCCTTAGACTCCTCAGCTAACCTGATTTGCCAATAGCCAGCTGTCAAGTCAAATGTGCTCAAAAACTTTGCAGAAGCTAGTTGGTCTATGAGCTCATCTGCCCTTGGAATAGGGTGTGCATCTGTCCTGGTGACAGCATTGAGTCCTCTGTAGTCCACACAGAACCTCATCTCTCTCTTGCCATCTTTGGTGTGAGGTTTGGGGACCAGAACCACTGGGCTAGCCCAGGGGCTCTCTGAGGGTTCAATGACACCTAATTCCAGCATTTTATGTACCTCAGCCTTTATACAGTCCCTGACGTGGTCAGGTTGTCTGTAAAGTTTGTTCTTTACAGGCAGACTGTCACCAGTGTCCACAACATGGGTACACCAGTCAGTTTGACTAGGTATCAAGGAAAACATATGTGAAAATGATTGTAGAACCTGTCTACATTCAGTCTGCTGATGGGCAGTGAGGTTGCCTCCAAGGGTCACTCCTTCAACTGAGCCATCTTCAGGGTTCTGAGACAACAGGTCTGGGAGAGGGTCACTCTCTTCCTCCTGCCCCTCATCTGTAGCCATGAGCAAGCCCATGTCTGCCCTGTCAACATATGCTTTAAGCCTGTTAACATGGAGTACCCTGTGGGGACTCCTGGGAGTTCCTAGGTCCACCAAGTAGGTGACCTCTCCCTTCTTTTCCAGGATTGTATGGGGTCCAGACCATTTGTCTTGGAGTGCTGCTGGGGCCACTGGCTCCAACACCCATACCTTCTGTCCTGGCTGATACTCAACCAAGACAGCCTTTTGGTCATGCCAAGCTTTCTGTAAGGCCTGGCTTGCCTCAAGGTTTTTAGATGCCTTCTCCATATACTCAGCCATCCTGGAGCGGAGACCAAGTACATAGTCCACTATGTCTAGCTTAGGCTTTTTGAGAGGTAACTCCCAGCCTTCCTTCACCAAACACAGTGGGCCTCTCACAGGGTGCCCAAACAACAATTCAAAGGGGCTGTAGCCAACTCCTTTTTGTGGGACCTCTCTGTAAGCAAACAGAAGGCAGGGTAGAAGGATATCCCATCTTCGCCTGAGCTTTTCAGGTAATCCTTTGATCATACCCTTTAGGGTCTTGTTGAATCTCTCAACAAGCCCATTGCATTGTGGGTGATAAGGGGTGGTGAACTTGTAGTTGACACCACATTCCTTCCACATAGCTGTCAAGTATCCTGACATAAAGTTGGTACCTCTGTCAGATACTACCTCCTTAGGAAACCCCACTCTGGAGAATACTCCCAGCAGGGCCCTGGCCACAACAGGTGCTGTAGTGGTCCTAAGGGGAATTGCCTCTGGATACCTGGTGGCATGATCCACTACCACCAGTATAAATCTGTGCCCAGATGCAGTGGGAGGATCCATGGGACCCACTATGTCTATTCCCACTCTTTCAAAGGGGACCCCCACCACAGGTAGTGGTATCAGGGGGGCCTTTGTTGTGCCACCTGATTTGCCACTGGCTTGGCAGGTAACACAGGAGCGACAAAACTCCTTTGTATCTTCATTCATATGAGGCCAGTGAAAGTGAGGGACAAGTCTGTCCCAGGTCTTGTTCTGGCCTAGGTGTCCTGCTAAAGGAATATCATGGGCCAAGGTAAGAAGGAAGCCCCTAAATTGCAGAGGTATGACCAACCTCCTGGTTGCACCAGGCTTGGGGTCTCTAGCCTCTGAATAAAGGAGCCCTTCATCCCAATACACTTTATGGGTACCTTGAGCATTCCCAGCAGCCTCAGCAGCAGCCAGCTGTCTGAGGGGTTCAAGAGAGGGACAGGATAACTGAGCCTGCCTCAAGTCAGCCCTTGAAGGTCCCCCTGTCCCCAGAAACTCAACCTGATCAGGTTCAAGCTCTTCAGGGACAGTTCCTTCAGGGTCCTCTAGATCAGCTTCCTGGGAAGGCTGATCATCACTCTGAGGCAGGGGGGAAGGCACAGCCTTGACCCTCCTGTTCTTCTTCTTGGTAGGTGCTTGGTCCATTGTTCCAGGATCCAAGACCTGAGGTTCAGTGAGGCACTTTTTGGCCTGTGACCTGGTCACAGCAAGGACATGTGATGATATACCTAACATCTCTGCATGAGTCCTGTACTCCACTTCTGACCATAGAGAACTCTCTAGGTCATTGCCCAACAAACATTCTACTGGGAGGTCTGCACTAACCACAACCCTTTTGAGGCCAGTTACCCCTCCCCATGAGAAGTTAACAACTGCCACACTATGTGAAGTAGTGGCATTGCTGGCATTGGTCACCAGGTAGTTCTCACCTGGTATGTACTGTCCAGGATCCACAAAGCCTGGTGTCACCATAGTGACACTGGCACATGTGTCCCTGTAGGCTTGAGCCACTTTGTCATTAATTAAAGGAGTCTGTCTGTACTTGCCCAGGTTACTGGGGCTCACAGTCAGGGACAAATCAATGTCCCCATCACAGATCAAGACTGCCTGTGTAAGGGTTCTGTCTAAGTCAGAATCTCCTTCAGTTCCCATAGTGATTCCCACTACACCCTTTGTCTGGGGACCAACACTGCTAACAGTAGTACTGGGAGCAGGTGCCTTAGGGGCAACAGTGTTGGGGGCTCCACCCTTTTTGCAATCACTAGTCCAGTGAGTTGTATTTTTGCAATGATTGCACCAGGGTTTCTTTTGACCTTCTTTCTTCTTTTTGGACTGTTGTTGGGACCCACCCTCCTTAGCAGTAGTTTGGGGCCCTGTTGAAGACTTCTGGTCTTTAGATTTCTGATCTCCACCCTTTTGGTCTGTTTTCTTCTGATCACCCCCTTGGCCCTGGTTCTGGTTCTTTTGCTTAACCCTGGTTCTGACCCATTTGTCTGCCTTCTTTCCCAATTCTTGGGGAGAGGTCAGATCAGAGTCAACCAAGTGTTGATGCAGTTGCTGGTTTTGACAGTTATTTAAAATCTGTTCTCTCATCATCAAATTATACAATCCTGTAAAATCAGATACCTTACTTCCCAGCAACCAACCCTCCAAAGCCTTAGTGGCACATTCAATGTATTCAGACCAGTCCTGAGTCTGTGTCTTTTGGGTGTCTCTGAACATTAACCTGTACTGCTCAGTGGTTAAGCCTAACCCATCAACTAGAACACTCTTCAGGACTCTGTAGTTTCTGACATCCTCTTCTCTAACAGTGAGGAGTCTGTCTCTGCCTCTTCCCTCAAAGGAGAGCCAGAGGATTGCTGCCCACTGATCTTCAGGAACCTGCTGTACTTTGCAGGCTCTCTCAAGAGCAGTTATCCACTTGTGGATGTCATCCCCACTTTTGTAGGGGGGCACAACCTTAGACAGGTTTCTATTGTCGAAAACCCTATCTTTGTCCTTAGGGACAATGCTGCCACCAGTGGGTATAGACCCACTCTCTTTATGCTGTCTAGCCTTGCTAAGTTTCTCTTCCATCAGGGCTACTTCTAGCTCCTGCTTCCTGATCCTCAGCTGAGCCTCTTGCATCTTGGCCTCATGTTCCCTCCTCTGAGGGGTGGTCATCCTTCTCCTGGAGTGACCCTGAGAGCCTCTAGAGCCATGGGAAGCATTGGAGTCACCTGAGCGATTCCTTTGCCTTCCAAGCCCTGTGTTAAGTCCACTGGGGAGATCCAGTGGGTTGAACCCACTGTCAGTCCCCAATAGCCTTGGTTTAGCTGGGCCAAGTATAACACTTGGCACTGGGCTAGTTCTCCCTTCATCCTCACTACTGTCAGTATCCTTTTCACTCTCATCCTCTGTGGTAGGCATCCCATCTAAGGGGTGACTATTGGGAAGGGGTACTTCAGTGGCATCTTTAGAAGGGGGGCCTCCTGTTCCTGTCCCTAAGGGGGCTAACTGGGAAGCTTTCTTGAGTGCTCTCTGATTCTCATCATTCTGTAAGAGCTCTCTGAGCTCAGCAGAGTTTGGGTTCTTGGGCTGTTTAAGGCCTCTAAGAGTTGCCAAATGCCTGAGCTCATTCTGATTAAGGGTAGCAAAGCTGGATGGTGCCCTCTGGGGGTCACTCTCAACAGAGATGGGTACAGTGGACCCCTCTGCCCCGGCCATTGCTCTTAAGTGTGGGTGGATGTGTTGCAATCTACCTACACTTGGGTTTACCTACTAAACCTATCTAGTAGTTGTAGTCAGGGTGTGCTACTCCCTTTGCTCTACAACAACTAAGTTCAGTAGAACTTAAGTGTAGGAAGGTGGATATCTGACTATGGTTACCCCCAAATTTTTGCCTAGTGTCTAGCTGGTTTTTCGACTTAGTTGGCCTGAGATCCTGCCATTCAGGCTCTCAGGCTATCTGCTCTCTCTTTAAAATGGACTCCATGTACCCTAGGTACATACCCAATTGGTTGGATCACCCTGTCAGCCCCTGTACCAGTGTACACTAGGTACCCAGGGCATTGGTGTACCCCAGGCCTGCCAAGGGCTGCAGCATGTATTATGCCACCCCAGGCTTGGCCTAACAATCTGACACAACTGGCTGATCACTCAGCTGGGGTAAGTTGGTGTAATCACCTCTTACTTAGGTGTAGTATACCTATACCTAAACTTAAATGGGACACCTGGTAACCTATAAGTCACTCCTATGGCAGGCCTTAACAATCCTGAAGGCAGAGTGCTTGGTTCCATGTGAGATGGTGCTCTGGCATGAGCTGAGCCTGTCTGCAGTGGTCGGAACAACTTCCTTCTACTGTTTCCAGATATCGTCATACCATATACTCTTAAGTGCATTATGAACCTCGCGGTTAAATGCTATCTTTGGTTTGGCTTTATCAAAACATGTCGAGTAAGGTGTCATACGAATTGGAATACTAACCCCTCGCCAATTCTGGCGACGGGGTTAGCATTCCACCCTTCTAGAGGGACACGACATGTACAGTACCTGAAACCCGGGTAAAATCAGACATAGCCTCAGCTCCACAAAATGGATGCTGCCACCACAGACACAAGTCTGCCCTCCTGCTGCTGGGAGTCCTTCCAGCTTGGGAGGTGTGGACAAAGGGTTTCCTGCCAGAGGAGGTGCGTGCACCACCCCAGACAGGATTTTGTGTATTGGTCAGGTAGGGCTTGAAAGAAACCAGACATGCCTGTGGCTCACAAGGAGCCTCGGTGCATATGCCAGTTCAAACCGGTCCTGGGGCACACCAGTCCCGGGCCTGGGGCGAGCTGGACAAAGGATTGGGGGTGTAACCACCCCCCTTCCTGGTCCCACCCATAGGGAGGGACCTAGCAGGTAGTCCGGCCCCTAGAATCCGAATAAAGGTAGGAGCTGTGTCCTAAGACTTCAGACATCCTGGAATCAACTTAAAACTAAGAAGAAGACGGGAACTTCGACGCTCTGCTGCACAGAGGACTGAAGCCAATCTCCCCTGTGGTCAGGGAGTGACCACCTTGCTAATGCAAGCACCATCCAGCGAATCAACGTCTGCTTTGCCGCCGCCTCCCGCCGGAGCCCGAGCCCAGAGACTGACAAGACCTGGACCTCCAGACCTCTCACCGCCCGATCCACAGTCCCTGCAAAGAGGAGACCCGTGGAGGCACCGAGACACGTGGAGCCAGCCATCTTGAAACGACTACGACAAGCTGACCAGTGCAACAACCGAGGCTCCCTCCAAGTTGTGCTTTGGGTCCTGAGAAGCCCAACCCTCGAGCAGCATCTGCACCAAAGGTGAGCCCTCCAGCATCTCCACGATCTGCGTGGGGCCCTTCTGCATTTTGCCACTCGACGCGCCTAACCGGTTGCTGGCCCGCTGGCTAGTGGCCATCTTGGCGACGAAATCTACGACAAACACCGCTGGTCTGGTTGCTCCAGACTGGCCCTTGCTCCCCTCCAAAGGAGCAGTTCCTCTGACCTTGCTGGTCAGAACCATCAGCTTAAACTCCTTGCCTACAACAATTGCTTTTGCCAAGGCTTGTTTGCTTCGATCAAGTCGCCGACACCGCCGACAGCGAGAGCCTGCGTGGGACAGCTCGTGACTCGACTCCTGGACGTCGTCGACCTTCAGGGACCACGCGGCTGCAGAGTCAAGCTACACCTTCCTTCCTGTTTGCACCCGACATCGCCTGGTACCCACCTGGTGCCACGCTGGTCACTGGCTAGTGACTGTGAACACTGTCCCCTCTGCTTTCAGGTCTTCAACATCTCCGATCCACTCTTGGATCCACTGCATCTCTTCCCGACCGACCGCCTCCAGCACTTTTGTCTACAGGCCCCACGGAACAGATAGAAGAAACCCGACGCACTTCGAGGCCTATGCACCCGCTTCCTGTGGGTGAGGTAAAGCTGGCACACCTGTGCCCAAGTGTAGTATTACATCTCTAGTGCCTGTGTTCCAAATCTTAAGTTCCTAGGTCATCCGGAAGATTCCTTTTGCAGTAACTTTGTACTTTTTACGCACCCATTGAAACCTATGGGAGCACGCGTGTGACTATTTGCTCTGCACACGCCACCCGTGGACCTCCTGGTCACTAACTGACGTTAGCTCCTTGTAGGCCCAGCGATTCTAGAGGCCCTAGGCCTTTTCCCTTTTCTGTTCGTGGTACTTATACCACTATTTTAGTATATGGTTCGAGTGGCCACCAGGGCCTATCCATATAAAGTGCAACTTCTGTGTATTCTGTGATAATCTTGTTTGACGATTTGTGCTCCTGTGCTCATAAAGAGACTAGGGGTTACTTTGAGAAATAAATACATATATATTTTGAATATATATCTGTGTGGTGTCCTTTCATTGGTATAAAAGGGGGTTACTATTGGTAAAACAGCTTGCTTAACACGCATCACGAGTTTAGCCTCAAAGACTGCTTAGCCTACGCTACCACTAGGGCAGCTAGTCCGAAAAGGTTGACTTACAACCACACCATAAGGGTTGCTTGGCATGGTACAAGGTGGTCACTAGAACTAGTGAACAGCATATACCAGGCCAACTTCTCACATTGGTGAGCAGCGGTTGGATTTGAGCTTGCTGTGTTTTACCATTGTAATCTCTTGGTTACCAATTGAAAGATCACATAGGTACCTGTAGGTACATATAAAACAAGATTAGATATACATAAGTTCTACTGAACTTAGTTGTTGTAGAGCAAAGGGAGTAGCACACCCTGACTACAACTACTAGATAGGTTTAGTAGGTAAACCCAAGTGTAGGTAGATTGCAACACATCCACCCACACTTAAGAGCAATGGCCGGGGCAGAGGGGTCCACTGTACCCATCTCTGTTGAGAGTGACCCCCAGAGGGCACCATCCAGCTTTGCTACCCTTAATCAGAATGAGCTCAGGCATTTGGCAACTCTTAGAGGCCTTAAACAGCCCAAGAACCCAAACTCTGCTGAGCTCAGAGAGCTCTTACAGAATGATGAGAATCAGAGAGCACTCAAGAAAGCTTCCCAGTTAGCCCCCTTAGGGTCAGGAACAGGAGGCCCCCCTTCTGAAGATACTACAGAGGTACCCAGTTCCAATAGCCATCCCTTAGATGAGAACCATACTACAGGGGAGGAAAGTGGTGAGGATACAGAAAGTAGTGATGATGAAGGGAGAACTAGCCCAGTGCCAAGTATTATACTTGGCCCAGCTAAACTAAGGCTATTGGGGACTGACAATGGGTTCCCCCCATTGGATCTCCCCAGTGGACTTAACACAGGGCTTGGGAGGCAAAGGAATCGCTCAGGTGACTCCAATGCTTCTCATGGCTCTAGAGGCTCTCAAGGTCACTCCAGGAAAAGGATGACCACCCCTCAGAGGAGGGAACATGAGGCCAGAATGCAGGAAGCCCAGCTGAGGATCAGGAAGCAGGAGCTAGAAGTAGCCCTGATGGAAGAAAAACTGAGCAAGGCTAGGCAGCATAGAGAGAGTGGGTCTATACCCACTGGTGGCAGCAATGTCCCTAGGGACAAAGATAGGGTCTTTGACAATAGGAACCTGTCCAAGATTGTGCCCCCCTACAAAAGTGGGGATGACATCCACAAATGGATGACTGCTCTTGAGAGAGCCTGCAAAGTGCAGCAGGTTCCTGAAGACCAGTGGGCAGCAATCTTATGGCTCTCCTTTGAGGGGAGAGGCAGAGATAGACTCCTCACTGTTAGAGAAGAGGATGTCAGAAATTACAGAGTCCTGAAGAGTGTCCTAGTTGATGGGTTAGGCTTAACCACTGAACAGTACAGGTTAATGTTCAGAGACACCCAGAAGACACAGACTCAGGACTGGTCTGAATATGTGGAATGTGCCACTAAGGCTTTGGAGGGTTGGTTGCTGGGAAGTAAGGTGTCTGATTATACAGGATTGTACAATTTGATGATGAGAGAGCAGATTTTAAGTAATTGTCAAAACCAGCTTCTCCATCAACACCTGGTAGACTCAGATTTGACCTCTCCCCAAGAATTGGGAAAGAGGGCAGATAAATGGGTCAGGACCAGGATCAGGCCTAAAAACCAGGGTGGTGACCAAAAGAAAGATACCACCAAGCCTCAAGAGAAGGGTGGGGATAAAGAAAAAGAGAAACCTTCCTCAGGGCCCCAAAACTCCACACAGGGTGGTGGGTCCCAAGCTCCCTCCTCTACCACAGCTAAAAAGCCCTACTGCCATGAGTGTAAAACTCCTGGGCATTGGAAAACTGACAGCGGTTGCCCAAGGGCTAAAAACAAAACTGTTCCTCCAATTACTCCTGTCACACCACCTATTACTGTCAGCAGTAATCCCCCAGGTGGTGGGAGTGCCCCCAGAAATCTGGGTGGGTTTACTTGGGGAACACAGGGGGACCCTGGCTTAGCCAATTCCCCTACAGCAACCACTCTTGTCTGTGATGGTGGCATGGGGTTTGCCAACTTCACTGCCTGTCCCAACACTTTGGGTAGGTACAGACAGGAGCCCTACATCAATGGTACAAAAGCTGAGGCCTACAGAGACACTGGGGCTAGCATCACAATGGTGGCCCATTGGCTAGTTCCCTCTGAGCAGCTTTTGCCCGGTTTCTCCTACCAGGTGACTAACATTGATGGCAAACAGAACAGTCATCCCATGGCAGAGGTATGTCTCAGCTGGGGAGGGGTCACTGGCCCTAAAAGGGTAGCAGTGTCCCCAACCTTGCCTGTAGACTGCTTACTGGGGAATGACTTAGAACTCTCAGCTTGGGCTGGAGTTGAACAAGACACCCATTCTAAAATGGTAGGCCTTTCACAAAAGGGTAGGGGGGTTGTGCCATTCACAACCCCTGTCCAAATAGATTTCCTCCCTGAAAAGGTTGGAAGGGCAGTGGTAGCCACAGCCCAGGCACAGACAGACTTCCCTGTAGGGACTGGCAGAGCTGTGACAGTCACAGCTCAAACACAAACTGAGTGCCCCCCTGAAAAGGTTGGCAAGGCTGTAATGGTCTCAGCCTATACTCAGACTGACATAGGTGTAGTGAAGCCTGAAACAATGGATCACTCCACACAAACTGAGAGTAGTGGGGAGGAAGAAAAGTCTCCCTCTCCCCAGACATTAGGAAAAGGTCAGCCTCCTCAGGGATCTGACCTCACCCCTTGTGAAGGAACTGCCCCAGAGGTAGCCAGGCCTGGCCTGGCAGAGCCTCTGATGTCAGTGGCCCCTTCCAAGGTGGGATCCAGTCTGGTGCAGGTAGCCTGCCTCTCTCTACCCTGCCTCAGTCAGCCCAGGGCTGCAGAGGTCAGGGAGGCCAGTGGACCCCCAGAGGGCCCCTGTCCACAAGAACCCCCCCATCAAAAGAATGAGGATTGCCTGGCTAGTAGCCCTAGTCAGGTGATGGGTAAAAACATTCCTGAGGGATCTCCTTTACAGGTAGTTAGGGACCTCCCCCAGGGGGATTCTGTTGGGCACAGGCAAACATGGGACCTTAGGGCCCCAAACCTGACCCGTCCCTCCAGTAAGCCCACAAAAGGGACCCAGCCTCCAGCTTTAGGTAGCCAGAGGCTGACCCTGAGAGCACAGTGCAACTCAGTTAAAGAAAGAAAGGCATCCATGGTGGAGGATGATTGGAGGAAGCTGAGGCCTCACTTTGAGGACACTCACTTCAGTACTCCATCTCAACACCAGCCTTTTACTTTGCCAAGACACACCACAGGTAGAGATTCCCTATGGTGGAGACCCTCTGATACCCTTAGGGTGAGGGATTGCTTAGTGGACCATGAGACAGGGGGTAACCATGCCAGTGCTGGTTCCTCCTTATATGGCCACTTGGGCAATATAGGCTTACCTGGTCAAGGTCAGCCTTATCTCCCTTCGTTTGGGGGGGGGTTGTGTAGGAAGGTGGATATCTGACTATGGTTACCCCCAAATTTTTGCCTAGTGTCTAGCTGGTTTTTCGACTTAGTTGGCCTGAGATCCTGCCATTCAGGCTCTCAGGCTATCTGCTCTCTCTTTAAAATGGACTCCATGTACCCTAGGTACATACCCAATTGGTTGGATCACCCTGTCAGCCCCTGTACCAGTGTACACTAGGTACCCAGGGCATTGGTGTACCCCAGGCCTGCCAAGGGCTGCAGCATGTATTATGCCACCCCAGGCTTGGCCTAACAATCTGACACAACTGGCTGATCACTCAGCTGGGGTAAGTTGGTGTAATCACCTCTTACTTAGGTGTAGTATACCTATACCTAAACTTAAATGGGACACCTGGTAACCTATAAGTCACTCCTATGGCAGGCCTTAACAATCCTGAAGGCAGAGTGCTTGGTTCCATGTGAGATGGTGCTCTGGCATGAGCTGAGCCTGTCTGCAGTGGTCGGAACAACTTCCTTCTACTGTTTCCAGATATCGTCATACCATATACTCTTAAGTGCATTATGAACCTCGCGGTTAAATGCTATCTTTGGTTTGGCTTTATCAAAACATGTCGAGTAAGGTGTCATACGAATTGGAATACTAACCCCTCGCCAATTCTGGCGACGGGGTTAGCATTCCACCCTTCTAGAGGGACACGACATGTACAGTACCTGAAACCCGGGTAAAATCAGACATAGCCTCAGCTCCACAAAATGGATGCTGCCACCACAGACACAAGTCTGCCCTCCTGCTGCTGGGAGTCCTTCCAGCTTGGGAGGTGTGGACAAAGGGTTTCCTGCCAGAGGAGGTGCGTGCACCACCCCAGACAGGATTTTGTGTATTGGTCAGGTAGGGCTTGAAAGAAACCAGACATGCCTGTGGCTCACAAGGAGCCTCGGTGCATATGCCAGTTCAAACCGGTCCTGGGGCACACCAGTCCCGGGCCTGGGGCGAGCTGGACAAAGGATTGGGGGTGTAACCACCCCCCTTCCTGGTCCCACCCATAGGGAGGGACCTAGCAGGTAGTCCGGCCCCTAGAATCCGAATAAAGGTAGGAGCTGTGTCCTAAGACTTCAGACATCCTGGAATCAACTTAAAACTAAGAAGAAGACGGGAACTTCGACGCTCTGCTGCACAGAGGACTGAAGCCAATCTCCCCTGTGGTCAGGGAGTGACCACCTTGCTAATGCAAGCACCATCCAGCGAATCAACGTCTGCTTTGCCGCCGCCTCCCGCCGGAGCCCGAGCCCAGAGACTGACAAGACCTGGACCTCCAGACCTCTCACCGCCCGATCCACAGTCCCTGCAAAGAGGAGACCCGTGGAGGCACCGAGACACGTGGAGCCAGCCATCTTGAAACGACTACGACAAGCTGACCAGTGCAACAACCGAGGCTCCCTCCAAGTTGTGCTTTGGGTCCTGAGAAGCCCAACCCTCGAGCAGCATCTGCACCAAAGGTGAGCCCTCCAGCATCTCCACGATCTGCGTGGGGCCCTTCTGCATTTTGCCACTCGACGCGCCTAACCGGTTGCTGGCCCGCTGGCTAGTGGCCATCTTGGCGACGAAATCTACGACAAACACCGCTGGTCTGGTTGCTCCAGACTGGCCCTTGCTCCCCTCCAAAGGAGCAGTTCCTCTGACCTTGCTGGTCAGAACCATCAGCTTAAACTCCTTGCCTACAACAATTGCTTTTGCCAAGGCTTGTTTGCTTCGATCAAGTCGCCGACACCGCCGACAGCGAGAGCCTGCGTGGGACAGCTCGTGACTCGACTCCTGGACGTCGTCGACCTTCAGGGACCACGCGGCTGCAGAGTCAAGCTACACCTTCCTTCCTGTTTGCACCCGACATCGCCTGGTACCCACCTGGTGCCACGCTGGTCACTGGCTAGTGACTGTGAACACTGTCCCCTCTGCTTTCAGGTCTTCAACATCTCCGATCCACTCTTGGATCCACTGCATCTCTTCCCGACCGACCGCCTCCAGCACTTTTGTCTACAGGCCCCACGGAACAGATAGAAGAAACCCGACGCACTTCGAGGCCTATGCACCCGCTTCCTGTGGGTGAGGTAAAGCTGGCACACCTGTGCCCAAGTGTAGTATTACATCTCTAGTGCCTGTGTTCCAAATCTTAAGTTCCTAGGTCATCCGGAAGATTCCTTTTGCAGTAACTTTGTACTTTTTACGCACCCATTGAAACCTATGGGAGCACGCGTGTGACTATTTGCTCTGCACACGCCACCCGTGGACCTCCTGGTCACTAACTGACGTTAGCTCCTTGTAGGCCCAGCGATTCTAGAGGCCCTAGGCCTTTTCCCTTTTCTGTTCGTGGTACTTATACCACTATTTTAGTATATGGTTCGAGTGGCCACCAGGGCCTATCCATATAAAGTGCAACTTCTGTGTATTCTGTGATAATCTTGTTTGACGATTTGTGCTCCTGTGCTCATAAAGAGACTAGGGGTTACTTTGAGAAATAAATACATATATATTTTGAATATATATCTGTGTGGTGTCCTTTCATTGGTATAAAAGGGGGTTACTATTGGTAAAACAGCTTGCTTAACACGCATCACGAGTTTAGCCTCAAAGACTGCTTAGCCTACGCTACCACTAGGGCAGCTAGTCCGAAAAGGTTGACTTACAACCACACCATAAGGGTTGCTTGGCATGGTACAAGGTGGTCACTAGAACTAGTGAACAGCATATACCAGGCCAACTTCTCACATTAAGTATATCTAATCTTGTTTTATATGTACCTACAGGTACCTATGTGATCTTTCAATTGGTAACCAAGAGATTACAATGGTAAAACACAGCAAGCTCAAATCCAACCGCTGCTCACCAATGTGAGAAGTTGGCCTGGTGTGAGAAGTTGGCCTGGTATATGATGCTCACTAGTTAAAGTGATCACCTTGTACCATGCCAAGCAACCCTTATGGTGTGGTTGTAAGTCAACCTTTTCGGACTAGCTGCCCTAGTGGTAGCGTAGGCTAAGCAGTCTTTGAGGCTAAACTCGTGAAGCGTGTTAAGCCAGCTGTTTTACCAAATGTAACCCCCTTTTATACCAATGAAAGGACACCACACAGATATATATTCAAAATATATATGTATTTATTTCTCAAAGTAACCCCTAGTCTCTTTATGAGCACAGGAGCACAAATCGTCAAACAAGATTATCACAGAATACACAGAAGTTGCACGTTATATGGATAGGCCCTGGTGGCCACTCAAACCATATACTAAAATAGTGGTATAAGTACCACGAACAGAAAAGGGAAAAGGCCTAGGGCCTCTAGAATCGCTGGGCCTACAAGGAGCTAACGTCAGTTAGTGACCAGGAGGTCCACGGGTGGTGTGTGCAGAGCAAATAGTCACACGCGTGCTCCCATAGGTTTCAATGGGTGCGTAAAAAGTACAAAGTTACTGCAAAGGAGATCTTCCGGGTCGACTAGGAACTTAAGATTTGGAACACAGGCACTAGAGATGTATTACTACACATGGGCACCGGAGTACCAGCTTTACCTCACCCACAGGAAGCGGGTGCATAGGCCTCAAAGTGCGTCGGGTTTCTTCTATCTGTTCCGTGGAGCTTGAAGACACAGATGCTGCAGGCGGTCGGTCCGGGAGAGATGCAGTGGATCCAAGAGTGGATCGGAGATGTTGAAGACCTGTAAGCAGAGGGGACAGTGTTCACAGTCACTAGCCAGTGACCAGCGTGGCACCAGGTGGGTACCAGGCGATGTCGGGTGCAAACAGGTGATGAGGGGTAGCTTGTCTCCGCAGCCACGTGGTCCCTGAAGGTCGACGACGTCCAGGAGTCGGCTCACGAGCTGTCCCACGCAGGCTCTCGCTGTCGGCGGTGTCGGCGACTTGATCGAAGCAAACAAGCCTTGGCAAAAGCAATTGCAGGAGGATTCGGAAATCAGCTGTTGGTTCTGACCAGCAAGGTCAGAGGGATTGCTCCTTTGGAGGGAAGCAAGGGCCAGTCTGGAGCAACCAGACCAGCGGTGTTTATCGTAGATTTCGTCGCCAAGATGGCCACTAGCCAGCGGGCCAGCAACCGGTTAGGCGCGTCGAGTGGCAAAATGCAGAAGGGCCCCACGCAGATCGTGGAGATGCTGGAGGGCTCACCTTTGGTGCAGATACTGCTCGAGGGTTGGGCTTCTCAGGACCCAAAGCACAACTTGGAGGGAGCCTCGGTTGTTGCACTTGTCAGCTTGTCGTAGTCGTTCCAAGATGGCTGGCTCCACGTGTCTCGGTGCCTCCACGGGTCTCCTCTTTTCAGGGACTGTGGATCGGGCGGTGAGAGGTCTGGAGGTCCAGGTCTTGTCAGTCTCTGGGCTCGGGCTCCGGCGGGAGGCGGCGGCAAAGCAGACGGTGATTCGCTGGATGGTGCTTGCGTTAGCAAGGTGGTCACTCCCTGACCACAGGGGAGATTGGCTTCAGTCCTCTGTGCAGCAGAGCGTCGAAGTTCCCGTCTTCTTCTTAGTTTTAAGTTGATTCCATGATGTCTGAAGTCTTAGGACACAGCTCCTACCTTTAAGCGGATTCTAGGGGCCGGACTACCTGCTAGGTCCCTCCCTATGGGTGGGACCAGGAAGGGGGGTGGTTACACCCCCAATCCTTTGTCCAGCTCGCCCCAGGCCCGGGACTGGTGTGCCCCAGGACCGGTTTGAACTGGCATATGCACCGAGGCTCCTTGTGAGCCACAGGCATGTCTGGTTTCTTTCAAGCCCTACCTGACCAATACACAAAATCCTGTCTAGGGTGGTGCACGCACCTCCCCTGGCAGGAAACCCTTTGTCCACACCTCCCAAGCTGGAAGGACTCCCAGCAGCAGGAGGGCAGACTTGTGTCTGTGGTGGCAGCATCCATTTTGTGGAGCTGAGGCTATGTCTGATTTTACCCGGGTTTCAGGCACTGTACATGTCGTGTCCCTCTAGAAGGGTGGAATGCTAACCCCGTCGCCAGAATTGGCGAGGGGTTAGTATTCCAATTCGTATGACACCTTACTCGACATGTTTTGATAAAGCCAAACCAAAGACAGCATTTAACCGCGAGGTTCATAATGCACTTAAGAGTATATGGTATGACGATATCTGGAAACAGTAGAAGGAAGTTGTTCCGACCACTGCAGACAGGCTCAGCTCATGCCAGAGCACCATCTCACATGGAACCACGCACTCTGCCTTCAGGATTGTTAAGGCCTGCCATAGGAGTGACTTATAGGTTACCAGGTGTCCCATTTAAGGTTAGGTATAGGTATACTACACCTAAGTAAGAGGTGATTACACCAACTTACCCCAGCTGAGTGATCAGCCAGTTGTGTCAAATTGTTAGGCCAAGCCTGGGGTGGCATAATACATGCTTCAGCCCTTGGCAGGCCTTGGGTACACCAATGCCCTGGGTACCTAGTGTACACTGGTACAGGGGCTGACAGGGTGATCCAACCAATTGGGTATGTACCTAGGGTACATGGAGTCCATTTTAAAGAGAGAACAGCCAGGCTGAGATCCTGAATAGCAGGATCTCAGGCCAACTAAGTCGAAAAACCAGCTAGACACTAGGCAAAAATTTGGGGGTAACCATAGTCAGGTATCCACCTTCCTACACAACCCCCCCTCAAACGAAGGGAGATAAGGCTGACCTTGACCAGGTAAGCCTATATTGCCCAAGTGGCCATATAAGGAGGAACCAGCACTGGCATGGTTACCCCCTGTCTCATGGTCCACTAAGCAATCCCTCACCCTAAGGGTATCAGAGGGTCTCCACCATAGGGAATCTCTACCTTTGGTGTGTCTTGGCAAAGTAAAAGGCTGGTGTTGAGATGGAGTACTGAAGTGAGTGTCCTCAAAGTGAGGCCTCACCTTCCTCCAATCCTCCTCCACCATGGATGCCTTTCTTTCCTTAACTGAGTTGCACTGTGCTCTCAGGGTCAGCCTCTGGCTACCTAAAGCTGGAGGCTGGGTCCCTTTTGTGGGCTTACTGGAGGGACAGGTCAGGTCTGGGGCCCTAAGGTCCCATGTTTGCCTGTACCCAACAGAATCCCTCTGGGGGAGGTCCCTAACTACCTGTAAAGGAGATCCCTCAGGAATGTTTTTACCCATCACCTGACTAGGGCTACTAGCCAGGCAATCCTCATTCTTTTGATGGGGGGGTTCTTGTGGACAGGGGCCCTCTTGGGGTCCACTGGCCTCCCTGACCTCTGCAGCCCTGGGCTGACTGAGGCAGGGTAGAGAGAGGCAGGCTACCTGCACCAGACTGGGTCCCACCTTGGAAGGGGCCACTGACATCAGAGGCTCTGCCAGGCCAGGCCTGGCTACCTCTGGGGCAGTTCCTTCACAAGGGGTGAGGTCAGCTCCCTGAGGAGGCTGACTTTTTCCTAATGTCTGGGGAGAGGGAGACTTTTCTTCCTCCCCACTACTCTCTGTTTGTGTGGAGTGATCCATAGTTTCAGGCTTCACTACACCTATGTCAGTCTGAGTATAGGCTGAGACCATTACAGCCTTGCCAACCTTTTCAGGGGGGCACTCAGTTTGTGTTTGAGCTGTGACTGTCACAGCTCTGCCAGTCTCTACAGGGAAGTCTGTCTGTGCCTGGGCTGTGGCTACCACTGCCCTTCCAACCTTTCCAGGGAGGAAATCTATTTGGACAGGGGTTGTGAATGGCACAACCCCACTACCCTTTTGTGAAAGGCCTACCATTTTAGAATGGGTGTCTTGTTCAACTCCAGCCCAAGCTGAGAGTTCTAAGTCATTCCCCAGTAAGCAGTCTACAGGCAAGGTTGGGGACACTGCCACCCTTTTAGGGCCAGTGACACCTCCCCAGCTGAGACATACCTCTGCCATGGGATGACTGTTCTGTTTGCCATCAATGTTGGTCACCTGGTAGGAGAAACCAGGCAAAAGCTGCTCAGAGGGAACTAGCCAATGGGCCACCATTGTGATGCTAGCTCCAGTGTCTCTGTAGGCCTCAGCTTTTGTACCATTGATGTAGGGCTCCTGTCTGTACCTACCCAAAGTGTTGGGACAGGCAGTGAAGTTGGCAAACCCCATGCCACCATCATAGACAAGAGTATCTGCTGCAGGGGAATTGGCTAAGCCAGGGTCCCCCTGTGTTCCCCAAGTAAACCCACCCAAATCTTTGGGGGCACTCCCACCACCTGGGGGATTACTGCTGACAGTAATAGGTGGTGTGACAGGAGTAATTGGAGGAACAGTTTTGTTTGTAGCCCTTGGGCAACTGCTGTCAGTTTTCCAATGCCCAGGAGTTTTACACTCATGGCAGTAAGGCTTTTTAGCTGTGGTAGAGGAGGGAGCTTGGGACCCACCACCCTGTGTGGAGTTTTGGGGCCCTGAGGAAGATTTCTCTTTTGCTTTATCCCCACCCTTCTCTTGAGGCTTGGTGGTATCTTTCTTTTGGTCACCACCCTGGTTTTTAGGCCTGATCCTGGTCCTGACCCATTTATCTGCCCTCTTTCCCAATTCTTGGGGAGAGGTCAAATCTGAGTCTACCAGGTGTTGATGGAGAAGCTGGTTTTGACAATTACTTAAAATCTGCTCTCTCATCATCAAATTGTACAATCCTGTATAATCAGACACCTTACTTCCCAGCAACCAACCCTCCAAAGCCTTAGTTGCACATTCCACATATTCAGACCAGTCCTGAGTCTGTGTCTTTTGGGTGTCTCTGAACATTAACCTGTACTGTTCAGTGGTTAAGCCTAACCCATCAACCAGAACACTCTTCAGGACTCTGTAGTTTCTGACATCCTCTTCTCTAACAGTGAGGAGTCTGTCTCTGCCTCTTCCTTCAAAGGAGAGCCAGAGGATTGCTGCCCACTGGTCTTCAGGAACCTGCTGTACTTTGCAGGCTCTCTCAAGAGCAGTTATCCATTTGTGGATGTCATCCCCACTTTTGTAGGGGGGCACAACCTTAGACAGGTTCCTATTATCAAAGACCCTATCTTTGTCCTTAGGGACAATGCTGCCACCAGTGGGTATAGACCCACTCTCTCTAGGTCGCCTAGCCTTCCTCAGTTTTTCTTCCATCAGGGCTACTTCTAGCTCCTGCTTCCTGATCCTCAGCTGGGCTTCCTTCATTCTGGCCTCATGTTCCCTCCTCTGAGGGGTGGTCAGTCTCCTTCTGGAGTGACCTTGAGAGCCTCTAGAGCCATGGGAAGCATTGGAGTCACCTGAGCGATTCCTTTGCCTTCCAAGCCCTGTGTTAAGTCCACTGGGGAGATCCAATGTGGTGAACCCACTGTCAGTCCCCAATAGCCTTAGTTTAGCTGGGCCAAGTATAACACTTGGCACTGGGCTAGTTCTCCCTTCATCCCCACTCACATCTGTATCCCCATCACTTTCTTCCTCTGTGGTAGGCATCCCATCTAAGGGGTGACTATTGGGAAGGGGTACTTCAGTGGCATCTTCAGAAGGGGGGCCTCCTGTTCCTGTCCCTAAGGGGGCTAACTGGGAAGCTTTCTTGAGTGCTCTCTGATTCTCATCATTCTGTAAGAGCTCTCTGAGCTCAGCAGAGTTTGGGTTCTTGGGCTGTTTAAGGCCTCTAAGAGTTGCCAAATGCCTGAGCTCATTCTGATTAAGGGTAGCAAAGCTGGATGGTGCCCTCTGGGGGTCACTCTCAACAGAGATGGGTACAGTGGACCCCTCTGCCCCGGCCATTGCTCTTAAGTGTGGGTGGATGTGTTGCAATCTACCTACACTTGGGTTTACCTACTAAACCTATCTAGTAGTTGTAGTCAGGGTGTGCTACTCCCTTTGCTCTACAACAACTAAGTTCAGTAGAACTTAAGTATATCTAATCTTGTTTTATATGTACCTACAGGTACCTATGTGATCTTTCAATTGGTAACCAAGAGATTACAATGGTAAAACACAGCAAGCTCAAATCCAACCGCTGCTCACCAATGTGAGAAGTTGGCCTGGTATATGATGCTCACTAGTTAAAGTGATCACCTTGTACCATGCCAAGCAACCCTTATGGTGTGGTTGTAAGTCAACCTTTTCGGACTAGCTGCCCTAGTGGTAGCGTAGGCTAAGCAGTCTTTGAGGCTAAACTCGTGAAGCGTGTTAAGCCAGCTGTTTTACCAAATGTAACCCCCTTTTATACCAATGAAAGGACACCACACAGATATATATTCAAAATATATATGTATTTATTTCTCAAAGTAACCCCTAGTCTCTTTATGAGCACAGGAGCACAAATCGTCAAACAAGATTATCACAGAATACACAGAAGTTGCACGTTATATGGATAGGCCCTGGTGGCCACTCAAACCATATACTAAAATAGTGGTATAAGTACCACGAACAGAAAAGGGAAAAGGCCTAGGGCCTCTAGAATCGCTGGGCCTACAAGGAGCTAACGTCAGTTAGTGACCAGGAGGTCCACGGGTGGTGTGTGCAGAGCAAATAGTCACACGCGTGCTCCCATAGGTTTCAATGGGTGCGTAAAAAGTACAAAGTTACTGCAAAGGAGATCTTCCGGGTCGACTAGGAACTTAAGATTTGGAACACAGGCACTAGAGATGTATTACTACACATGGGCACCGGAGTACCAGCTTTACCTCACCCACAGGAAGCGGGTGCATAGGCCTCAAAGTGCGTCGGGTTTCTTCTATCTGTTCCGTGGAGCTTGAAGACACAGATGCTGCAGGCGGTCGGTCCGGGAGAGATGCAGTGGATCCAAGAGTGGATCGGAGATGTTGAAGACCTGTAAGCAGAGGGGACAGTGTTCACAGTCACTAGCCAGTGACCAGCGTGGCACCAGGTGGGTACCAGGCGATGTCGGGTGCAAACAGGTGATGAGGGGTAGCTTGTCTCCGCAGCCACGTGGTCCCTGAAGGTCGACGACGTCCAGGAGTCGGCTCACGAGCTGTCCCACGCAGGCTCTCGCTGTCGGCGGTGTCGGCGACTTGATCGAAGCAAACAAGCCTTGGCAAAAGCAATTGCAGGAGGATTCGGAAATCAGCTGTTGGTTCTGACCAGCAAGGTCAGAGGGATTGCTCCTTTGGAGGGAAGCAAGGGCCAGTCTGGAGCAACCAGACCAGCGGTGTTTATCGTAGATTTCGTCGCCAAGATGGCCACTAGCCAGCGGGCCAGCAACCGGTTAGGCGCGTCGAGTGGCAAAATGCAGAAGGGCCCCACGCAGATCGTGGAGATGCTGGAGGGCTCACCTTTGGTGCAGATACTGCTCGAGGGTTGGGCTTCTCAGGACCCAAAGCACAACTTGGAGGGAGCCTCGGTTGTTGCACTTGTCAGCTTGTCGTAGTCGTTCCAAGATGGCTGGCTCCACGTGTCTCGGTGCCTCCACGGGTCTCCTCTTTTCAGGGACTGTGGATCGGGCGGTGAGAGGTCTGGAGGTCCAGGTCTTGTCAGTCTCTGGGCTCGGGCTCCGGCGGGAGGCGGCGGCAAAGCAGACGGTGATTCGCTGGATGGTGCTTGCGTTAGCAAGGTGGTCACTCCCTGACCACAGGGGAGATTGGCTTCAGTCCTCTGTGCAGCAGAGCGTCGAAGTTCCCGTCTTCTTCTTAGTTTTAAGTTGATTCCATGATGTCTGAAGTCTTAGGACACAGCTCCTACCTTTAAGCGGATTCTAGGGGCCGGACTACCTGCTAGGTCCCTCCCTATGGGTGGGACCAGGAAGGGGGGTGGTTACACCCCCAATCCTTTGTCCAGCTCGCCCCAGGCCCGGGACTGGTGTGCCCCAGGACCGGTTTGAACTGGCATATGCACCGAGGCTCCTTGTGAGCCACAGGCATGTCTGGTTTCTTTCAAGCCCTACCTGACCAATACACAAAATCCTGTCTAGGGTGGTGCACGCACCTCCCCTGGCAGGAAACCCTTTGTCCACACCTCCCAAGCTGGAAGGACTCCCAGCAGCAGGAGGGCAGACTTGTGTCTGTGGTGGCAGCATCCATTTTGTGGAGCTGAGGCTATGTCTGATTTTACCCGGGTTTCAGGCACTGTACATGTCGTGTCCCTCTAGAAGGGTGGAATGCTAACCCCGTCGCCAGAATTGGCGAGGGGTTAGTATTCCAATTCGTATGACACCTTACTCGACATGTTTTGATAAAGCCAAACCAAAGACAGCATTTAACCGCGAGGTTCATAATGCACTTAAGAGTATATGGTATGACGATATCTGGAAACAGTAGAAGGAAGTTGTTCCGACCACTGCAGACAGGCTCAGCTCATGCCAGAGCACCATCTCACATGGAACCACGCACTCTGCCTTCAGGATTGTTAAGGCCTGCCATAGGAGTGACTTATAGGTTACCAGGTGTCCCATTTAAGGTTAGGTATAGGTATACTACACCTAAGTAAGAGGTGATTACACCAACTTACCCCAGCTGAGTGATCAGCCAGTTGTGTCAAATTGTTAGGCCAAGCCTGGGGTGGCATAATACATGCTTCAGCCCTTGGCAGGCCTTGGGTACACCAATGCCCTGGGTACCTAGTGTACACTGGTACAGGGGCTGACAGGGTGATCCAACCAATTGGGTATGTACCTAGGGTACATGGAGTCCATTTTAAAGAGAGAACAGCCAGGCTGAGATCCTGAATAGCAGGATCTCAGGCCAACTAAGTCGAAAAACCAGCTAGACACTAGGCAAAAATTTGGGGGTAACCATAGTCAGGTATCCACCTTCCTACACCTGGTATATGCTGTTCACTAGTTCTAGTGACCACCTTGTACCATGCCAAGCAACCCTTATGGTGTGGTTGTAAGTCAACCTTTTTGGACTAGCTGCCCTAGTGGTAGCGTAGGCTAAGCAGTCTTTGAGGCTAAACTCGTGAAGCGTGTTAAGCCAGCTGTTTTACCAAATGCAACCCCCTTTTATACCAATGAAAGGACACCACACAGATATATATTCAAAATATATATGTATTTATTTATCAAAGTAACCCCTAGTCTCTTTATGAGCACAGGAGCACAAATCGTCAAACAAGATTATCACAGAATACACAGAAGTTGCACTTTATATGGATAGGCCCTGGTGGCCACTCGAACCATATACTAAAATAGTGGTATAAGTACCACGAACAGAAAAGGGAAAAGGCCTAGGGCCTCTAGAATCGCTGGGCCTACGAGGAGCTAACGTCAGTTAGTGACCAGGAGGTCCACGGGTGGCGTGTGCAGAGCAAATAGTCACACGCGGGCTCCCATAGGTTTCAATGGGTGCGTAAAAAGTACAAAGTTACTGCAAAAGGAATCTTCCGGATGACCTAGGAACTTAAGATTTGGAACACAGGCACTAGAGATGTATTACTACACATGGGCACCGGAGTACCAGCTTTACCTCACCCACAGGAAGCGGGTGCATAGGCCTCAAAGTGCGTCGGGTTTCTTCTATCTGTTCCGTTGAGCCTGGGACAAAGATGCTGCAGGCGGTCGGTCGGGAAGAGATGCAGTGGATCCAAGAGTGGATCGGAGATGTTGAAGACCTGTAAGCAGAGGGGACAGTGTTCACAGTCACTAGCCAGTGACCAGCGTGGCACCAGGTGGGTACCAGGCGATGTCGGGTGCAAACAGGTGATGAGGGGTAGCTTGTCTCCGCAGCCACGTGGTCCCTGAAGGTCGACGACGTCCAGGAGTCGGCTCACGAGCTGTCCCACGCAGGCTCTCGCTGTCGGCGGTGTCGGCGACTTGATCGAAGCCAACAAGCCTTGGCAAAAGCAATTGCAGGAGGATTCGGAAATCAGCTGTTGGTTCTGACCAGCAAGGTCAGAGGGATTGCTCCTTTGGAGGGGAGCAAGGGCCAGTCTGGAGCAACCAGACCAGCGGTGTTTGTCGTAGATTTCGTCGCCAAGATGGCCACTAGCCAGCGGGCCAGCAACCGGTTAGGCGCGTCGAGTGGCAAAATGCAGAAGGGCCCCACGCAGGTCGTGGAGATGCTGGAGGGCTCACCTTTGGTGCAGATGCTGCTCGAGGGTTGGGCTTCTCAGGACCCAAAGCACAACTTGGAGGGAGCCTCGGTTGTTGCACTGGTCAGCTTGTCGTAGTCGTTCCAAGATGGCTGGCTCCACGTGTCTCGGTGCCTCCACGGGTCTCCTCTTTGCAGGGACTGTGGATCGGGCGGTGAGAGGTCTGGAGGTCCAGGTCTTGTCAGTCTCTGGGCTCGGGCTCCGGCGGGAGGCGGCGGCAAAGCAGACGGTGATTCGCTGGATGGTGCTTGCGTTAGCAAGGTGGTCACTCCCTGACCACAGGGGAGATTTTCTTCAGTCTTCTGTGCAGCAGAATGTCGAAGTTCCCGTCTTCTTCTTAGTTTCAAGTTGATTCCAGGATGTCTGAAGTCTTAGGACACAGCTCCTACCTTTATTCGGATTCTAGGGGCCGGACTACCTGCTAGGTCCCTCCCTATGGGTGGGACCAGGAAGGGGGGTGGTTACACCCCCAATCCTTTGTCCAGCTCGCCCCGGGCCCGGGACTGGTGTGCCCCAGGACCGGTTTGAACTGGCATATGCACCGAGGCTCCTTGTGAGCCACAGGCATGTCTGGTTTCTTTCAAGCCCTACCTGACCAATACACAAAATCCTGTCTGGGGTGGTGCACGCACCTCCCCTGGCAGGAAACCCTTTGTCCACACCTCCCAAGCTGGAAGGACTCCCAGCAGCAGGAGGGCAGACTTGTGTCTGTGGTGGCAGCATCCATTTTGTGGAGCTGAGGCTATGTCTGATTTTACCCGGGTTTCAGGTACTGTACATGTCGTGTCCCTCTAGAAGGGTGGAATGCTAACCCCGTCGCCAGAATTGGCGAGGGGTTAGTATTCCAATTCGTATGACACCTTACTCGACATGTTTTGATAAAGCCAAACCAAAGATAGCATTTAACCGCGAGGTTCATAATGCACTTAAGAGTATATGGTATGACGATATCTGGAAACAGCAGAAGGAAGTTGTTCCGACCACTGCAGACAGGCTCAGCTCATGCCAGAGCACCATCTCACATGGAACCAAGCACTCTGCCTTCAGGATTGTTAAGGCCTGCCATAGGAGTGACTTAGAGGTTACCAGGTGTCCCATTTAAGGTTAGGTATAGGTATACTACACCTAAGTAAGAGGTGATTACACCAACTTACCCCAGCTGAGTGATCAGCCAGTTGTGTCAGATTGTTAGGCCAAGCCTGGGGTGGCATAATACATGCTGCAGCCCCTGGCAGGCCTTGGGTACACCAATGCCCTGGGTACCTAGTGTACACTGGTACAGGGGCTGACAGGGTGATCCACTTCCAATTGGTTATGCACCTAGGGTGCATAGTTTTAATTTAGTAGAGAGAACAGCAGGCTGGGGGTCTGATTGGCAGGCCCACAGCCTCAATATGTCAAAAACCAGTGAAGCAAAAAGCAAAAATTTGGGGTGACCATAGGATAGCAGACCCTACTCTCCTACAATATATATTTTGAATATATATCTGTGTGGTGTCCTTTCATTGGTATAAAAGGGGGTTACTATTGGTAAAACAGCTTGCTTAACACGCTTCACGAGTTTAGCCTCAAAGACTGCTTAGCCTACGCTACCACTAGGGCAGCTAGTCCAAAAAGGTTGATGTGAGAAGTTGGCCCACGCAGGCTCTCGCTGTCGGCGGTGTCGGCGACTTGATCGAAGCAAACAAGCCTTGGCAAAAGCAATTGTAGGAGGATTCGGAAATCAGCTGTTGGTTCTGACCAGCAAGGTCAGAGGGATTGCTCCTTTGGAGGGGAGCAAGGGCCAGTCTGGAGCAACCAGACCAGTGGTGTTTGTCGTAGATTTCGTCGCCAAGATGGCCACTAGCCAGCGGGCCAGCAACCGGTTAGGCGCGTCGAGTGGCAAAATGCAGAAGGGCCCCACGCAGATCGTGGAGATGCTGGAGGGCTCACCTTTGGTGCAGATGCTGCTCGAGGGTTGGGCTTCTCAGGACCCAAAGCACAACTTGGAGGGAGCCTCGGTTGTTGCACTTGTCAGCTTGTCGTAGTCGTTCCAAGATGGCTGGCTCCACGTGTCTCGGTGCCTCCACGGGTCTCCTCTTTGCAGGGACTGTGGATCGGGCGGTGAGAGGTCTGGAGGTCCAGGTCTTGTCAGTCTCTGGGCTCGGGCTCCGGCGGGAGGCGGCGGCAAAGCAGACGTTGATGCGCTGGATGGTGCTTGCGTTAGCAAGGTGGTCACTCCCTGACCACAGGGGAGATTTTCTTCAGTCTTCTGTGCAGCAGAATGTCGAAGTTCCCGTCTTCTTCTTAGTTTCAAGTTGATTCCAGGATGTCTGAAGTCTTAGGACACAGCTCCTACCTTTATTCGGATTCTAGGGGCCGGACTACCTGCTAGGTCCCTCCCTATGGGTGGGACCAGGAAGGGGGGTGGTTACACCCCCAATCCTTTGTCCAGCTCGCCCCAGGCCCGGGACTGGTGTGCCCCAGGACCGGTTTGAACTGGCATATGCACCGAGGCTCCTTGTGAGCCACAGGCATGTCTGGTTTCTTTCAAGCCCTACCTGACCAATACACAAAATCCTGTCTGGGGTGGTGCATGCACCTCCCCTGGCAGGAAACCCTTTGTCCACACCTCCCAAGCTGGAAGGACTCCCAGCAGCAGGAGGGCAGACTTGTGTCTGTGGTGGCAGCATCCATTTTGTGGAGCTGAGGCTATGTCTGATTTTACCCGGGTTTCAGGTACTGTACATGTCGTGTCCCTCTAGAAGGGTGGAATGCTAACCCCGTCGCCAGAATTGGCGAGGGGTTAGTATTCCAATTCGTATGACACCTTACTCGACATGTTTTGATAAAGCCAAACCAAAGATAGCATTTAACCGCGAGGTTCATAATGCACTTAAGAGTATATGGTATGACGATATCTGGAAACAGTAGAAGGAAGTTGTTCCGACCACTGCAGACAGGCTCAGCTCATGCCAGAGCACCATCTCACATGGAACCAAGCACTCTGCCTTCAGGATTGTTAAGGCCTGCCATAGGAGTGACTTATAGGTTACCAGGTGTCCCATTTAAGTTTAGGTATAGGTATACTACACCTAAGTAAGAGGTGATTACACCAACTTACCCCAGCTGAGTGATCAGCCAGTTGTGTCAGATTGTTAGGCCAAGCCTGGGGTGGCATAATACATGCTTCAGCCCCTGGCAGGCCTTGGATACACCAATGCCCTGGGTACCTAGTGTACACTGGTACAGGGGCTGACAGGGTGATCCAACCAATTGGGTATGTACCTAGGGTACATGGAGTCCATTTTACAGAGAGAGCAGATAGCCTGAGAGCCTGAATGGCAGGATCTCAGGCCAACTAAGTCGAAAAACCAGCTAGACACTAGGCAAAAATTTGGGGGTAACCATAGTCAGATATCCACCTTCCTACACAACCCCCCCCCAAACGAAGGGAGATAAGGCTGACCTTGACCAGGTAAGCCTATATTGCCCAAGTGGCCATATAAGGAGGAACCAGCACTGGCATGGTTACCCCCTGTCTCATGGTCCACTAAGCAATCCCTCACCCTAAGGGTATCAGAGGGTCTCCACCATAGGGAATCTCTACCTGTGGTGTGTCTTGGCAAAGTAAAAGGCTGGTGTTGAGATGGAGTACTGAAGTGAGTGTCCTCAAAGTGAGGCCTCAGCTTCCTCCAATCATCCTCCACCATGGATGCCTTTCTTTCTTTAACTGAGTTGCACTGTGCTCTCAGGGTCAGCCTCTGGCTACCTAAAGCTGGAGGCTGGGTCCCTTTTGTGGGCTTACTGGAGGGACAGGTCAGGTTTGGGGCCCTAAGGTCCCATGTTTGCCTGTGCCCAACAGAATCCCCCTGGGGGAGGTCCCTAACTACCTGTAAAGGAGATCCCTCAGGAATGTTTTTACCCATCACCTGACTAGGGCTACTAGCCAGGCAATCCTCATTCTTTTGATGGGGGGGTTCTTGTGGACAGGGGCCCTCTGGGGGTCCACTGGCCTCCCTGACCTCTGCAGCCCTGGGCTGACTGAGGCAGGGTAGAGAGAGGCAGGCTACCTGCACCAGACTGGATCCCACCTTGGAAGGGGCCACTGACATCAGAGGCTCTGCCAGGCCAGGCCTGGCTACCTCTGGGGCAGTTCCTTCACAAGGGGTGAGGTCAGATCCCTGAGGAGGCTGACCTTTTCCTAATGTCTGGGGAGAGGGAGACTTTTCTTCCTCCCCACTACTCTCAGTTTGTGTGGAGTGATCCATTGTTTCAGGCTTCACTACACCTATGTCAGTCTGAGTATAGGCTGAGACCATTACAGCCTTGCCAACCTTTTCAGGGGGGCACTCAGTTTGTGTTTGAGCTGTGACTGTCACAGCTCTGCCAGTCCCTACAGGGAAGTCTGTCTGTGCCTGGGCTGTGGCTACCACTGCCCTTCCAACCTTTTCAGGGAGGAAATCTATTTGGACAGGGGTTGTGAATGGCACAACCCCCCTACCCTTTTGTGAAAGGCCTACCATTTTAGAATGGGTGTCTTGTTCAACTCCAGCCCAAGCTGAGAGTTCTAAGTCATTCCCCAGTAAGCAGTCTACAGGCAAGGTTGGGGACACTGCTACCCTTTTAGGGCCAGTGACCCCTCCCCAGCTGAGACATACCTCTGCCATGGGATGACTGTTCTGTTTGCCATCAATGTTAGTCACCTGGTAGGAGAAACCGGGCAAAAGCTGCTCAGAGGGAACTAGCCAATGGGCCACCATTGTGATGCTAGCCCCAGTGTCTCTGTAGGCCTCAGCTTTTGTACCATTGATGTAGGGCTCCTGTCTGTACCTACCCAAAGTGTTGGGACAGGCAGTGAAGTTGGCAAACCCCATGCCACCATCACAGACAAGAGTGGTTGCTGTAGGGGAATTGGCTAAGCCAGGGTCCCCCTGTGTTCCCCAAGTAAACCCACCCAGATTTCTGGGGGCACTCCCACCACCTGGGGGATTACTGCTGACAGTAATAGGTGGTGTGACAGGAGTAATTGGAGGAACAGTTTTGTTTTTAGCCCTTGGGCAACCGCTGTCAGTTTTCCAATGCCCAGGAGTTTTACACTCATGGCAGTAGGGCTTTTTAGCTGTGGTAGAGGAGGGAGCTTGGGACCCACCACCCTGTGTGGAGTTTTGGGGCCCTGAGGAAGGTTTCTCTTTTTCTTTATCCCCACCCTTCTCTTGAGGCTTGGTGGTATCTTTCTTTTGGTCACCACCCTGGTTTTTAGGCCTGATCCTGGTCCTGACCCATTTATCTGCCCTCTTTCCCAATTCTTGGGGAGAGGTCAAATCTGAGTCTACCAGGTGTTGATGGAGAAGCTGGTTTTGACAATTACTTAAAATCTGCTCTCTCATCATCAAATTGTACAATCCTGTATAATCAGACACCTTACTTCCCAGCAACCAACCCTCCAAAGCCTTAGTGGCACATTCCACATATTCAGACCAGTCCTGAGTCTGTGTCTTCTGGGTGTCTCTGAACATTAACCTGTACTGTTCAGTGGTTAAGCCTAACCCATCAACTAGGACACTCTTCAGGACTCTGTAATTTCTGACATCCTCTTCTCTAACAGTGAGGAGTCTATCTCTGCCTCTCCCCTCAAAGGAGAGCCATAAGATTGCTGCCCACTGGTCTTCAGGAACCTGCTGCACTTTGCAGGCTCTCTCAAGAGCAGTCATCCATTTGTGGATGTCATCCCCACTTTTGTAGGGGGGCACAATCTTGGACAGGTTCCTATTGTCAAAGACCCTATCTTTGTCCCTAGGGACATTGCTGCCACCAGTGGGTATAGACCCACTCTCTCTAGGCTGCCTAGCCTTGTTCAGTTTTTCTTCCATCAGGGCTACTTCTAGCTCCTGCTTCCTGATCCTCAGCTGGGCTTCCTGCATTCTGGCCTCATGTTCCCTCCTCTGAGGGGTGGTCAGTCTCCTTCTGGAGTGACCTTGAGAGCCTCTAGAGCCATGGGAAGCATTGGAGTCACCTGAGCGATTCCTTTGCCTTCCAAGCCCTGTGTTAAGTCCACTGGGGAGATCCAATGGGGTGAACCCACTGTCAGTCCCCAACAGCCTTAGTTTAGCTGGGCCAAGTATAACACTTGGCACTGGGCTAGTTCTCCCTTCATCCCCACTCACATCTGTATCCCCATCACTTTCTTCCTCTGTGGTAGGCATCCCATCTAAGGGGTGACTATTGGAAGGGGGTACCTCTGTGGCATCTTCAGAAGGGGGGCCTCCTGTTCCTGACCCTAAGGGGGCTAACTGGGAAGCTTTCCTGAGTTCTCTCTGATTCTCATCATTCTGTAAGAGTTCTCTGAGCTCAGCAGAGTTTGGGTTCTTGGGCTGTTTAAGGCCTCTAAGAGTTGCCAAATGCCTGAGCTCATTCTGATTAAGGGTAGCAAAGCTGGATGGTGCCCTCTGGGGGTCACTCTCAACAGAGATGGGTACAGTGGACCCCTCTGCCCCGGCCATTGCTCTTAAGTGTGGGTGGATGTGTTGCAATCTACCTACACTTGTGTTTACCTACTAAACCTATCTAGTAGTTGTAGTCAGGGTGTGCTACTCCCTTTGCTCTACAACAACTAAGTTCAGTAGAACTTATGTATATCTAATCTTGTTTTATATGTACCTACAGGTACCTATGTGATCTTTCAATTGGTAACCAAGAGATTACAATGGTAAAACACAGCAAGCTCAAATCCAACCGCTGCTCACCAATGTGAGAAGTTGGCCTGGTATATGATGCTCACTAGTTAAAGTGATCACCTTGTACCATGCCAAGCAACCCTTATGGTGTGGTTGTAAGTCAACCTTTTCGGACTAGCTGCCCTAGTGGTAGCGTAGGCTAAGCAGTCTTTGAGGCTAAACTCGTGAAGCGTGTTAAGCAAGCTGTTTTACCAATAGTAACCCCCTTTTATACCAATGAAAGGACACCACACAGATATATATTCAAAATATATATGTATTTATTTCTCAAAGTAACCCCTAGTCTCTTTATGAGCACAGGAGCACAAATCGTCAAACAAGATTATCACAGAATACACAGAAGTTGCACGTTATATGGATAGGCCCTGGTGGCCACTCAAACCATATACTAAAATAGTGGTATAAGTACCACGAACAGAAAAGGGAAAAGGCCTAGGGCCTCTAGAGTCGCTGGGCCTACAAGGAGCTAACGTCAGTTAGTGACCAGGAGGTCCACGGGTGGCGTGTGCAGAGCAAATAGTCACACGCGTGCTCCCATAGGTTTCAATGGGTGCGTAAAAAGTACAAAGTTACTGCAAAAGGAATCTTCCGGATGACCTAGGAACTTAAGATTTGGAACACAGGCACTAGAGATGTATTACTACACATGGGCACCGGAGTACCAGCTTTACCTCACCCACAGGAAGCGGGTGCATAGGCCTCAAAGTGCGTCGGGTTTCTTCTATCTGTTCCGTTGAGCCTGGGACAAAGATGCTGCAGGCGGTCGGTCGGGAAGAGATGCAGTGGATCCAAGAGTGGATCGGAGATGTTGAAGACCTGTAAGCAGAGGGGACAGTGTTCACAGTCACTAGCCAGTGACCAGCGTGGCACCAGATGGGTACCAGGCGATGTCGGGTGCAAACAGGTGATGAGGGGTAGCTTGTCTCCGCAGCCACGTGGTCCCTGAAGGTCGACGACATCCAGGAGTCGGCTCACGAGCTGTCCCACGCAGGCTCTCGCTGTCGGCGGTGTCGGCGACTTGATCGAAGCAAACAAGCCTTGGCAAAAGCAATTGTAGGAGGATTCGGAAATCAGCTGTTGGTTCTGACCAGCAAGGTCAGAGGGATTGCTCCTTTGGAGGGGAGCAAGGGCCAGTCTGGAGCAACCAGACCAGCGGTGTTTGTCGTAGATTTCGTCGCCAAGATGGCCACTAGCCAGCGGGCCAGCAACCGGTTAGGCGCGTCGAGTGGCAAAATGCAGAAGGGCCCCACGCAGATCGTGGAGATGCTGGAGGGCTCACCTTTGGTGCAGATGCTGCTCGAGGGTTGGGCTTCTCAGGACCCAAAGCACAACTTGGAGGGAGCCTCGGTTGTTGCACTTGTCAGCTTGTCGTAGTCGTTCCAAGATGGCTGGCTCCACGTGTCTCGGTGCCTCCACGGGTCTCCTCTTTGCAGGGACTGTGGATCGGGCGGTGAGAGGTCTGGAGGTCCAGGTCTTGTCAGTCTCTGGGCTCGGGCTCCGGCGGGAGGCGGCGGCAAAGCAGACGTTGATGCGCTGGATGGTGCTTGCGTTAGCAAGGTGGTCACTCCCTGACCACAGGGGAGATTTTCTTCAGTCTTCTGTGCAGCAGAATGTCGAAGTTCCCGTCTTCTTCTTAGTTTCAAGTTGATTCCAGGATGTCTGAAGTCTTAGGACACAGCTCCTACCTTTATTCGGATTCTAGGGGCCGGACTACCTGCTAGGTCCCTCCCTATGGGTGGGACCAGGAAGGGGGGTGGTTACACCCCCAATCCTTTGTCCAGCTCACCCCAGGCCCGGGACTGGTGTGCCCCAGGACCGGTTTGAACTGGCATATGCACCGAGGCTCCTTGTGAGCCACAGGCATGTCTGGTTTCTTTCAAGCCCTACCTGACCAATACACAAAATCCTGTCTGGGGTGGTGCATGCACCTCCCCTGGCAGGAAACCCTTTGTCCACACCTCCCAAGCTGGAAGGACTCCCAGCAGCAGGAGGGCAGACTTGTGTCTGTGGTGGCAGCATCCATTTTGTGGAGCTGAGGCTATGTCTGATTTTACCCGGGTTTCAGGTACTGTACATGTCGTGTCCCTCTAGAAGGGTGGAATGCTAACCCCGTCGCCAGAATTGGCGAGGGGTTAGTATTCCAATTCGTATGACACCTTACTCGACATGTTTTGATAAAGCCAAACCAAAGATAGCATTTAACCGCGAGGTTCATAATGCACTTAAGAGTATATGGTATGACGATATCTGGAAACAGTAGAAGGAAGTTGTTCCGACCACTGCAGACAGGCTCAGCTCATGCCAGAGCACCATCTCACATGGAACCAAGCACTCTGCCTTCAGGATTGTTAAGGCCTGCCATAGGAGTGACTTATAGGTTACCAGGTGTCCCATTTAAGTTTAGGTATAGGTATACTACACCTAAGTAAGAGGTGATTACACCAACTTACCCCAGCTGAGTGATCAGCCAGTTGTGTCAGATTGTTAGGCCAAGCCTGGGGTGGCATAATACATGCTTCAGCCCCTGGCAGGCCTTGGATACACCAATGCCCTGGGTACCTAGTGTACACTGGTACAGGGGCTGACAGGGTGATCCAACCAATTGGGTATGTACCTAGGGTACATGGAGTCCATTTTACAGAGAGAGCAGATAGCCTGAGAGCCTGAATGGCAGGATCTCAGGCCAACTAAGTCGAAAAACCAGCTAGACACTAGGCAAAAATTTGGGGGTAACCATAGTCAGATATCCACCTTCCTACAGTTGACTAACAACCACACCATAAGGGTTGCTTGGCATGGTACAAGGTGGTCACTAGAACTAGTGAACAGCATATACCAGGCCAACTTCTCACAGGCGTGCAGCAGTGTGTGGCATGCAGCAGTGTGTGGCGTGCAGCAGTGTGTGGCGTGCAGCAGTGTGCGGCATGCAGCAGTGTGTGCCATGCAGCAGTGTGTGGCGTGCAGCAGTGTGTGGCATGCATCAGTGTGTGGTGTGCAGCAGTGTTTCGTGTAGCAGTGTGCGGCGTGCAGCAGTGTGCGGCATGCAGCAGTGTGCGACATGTAGCAGTGTGCGGTGTGCAGCAGTGTGTGGCATGCAGCAGTGTGCGGCGTGCAGCAGTGTGCGGCATGCAGCAGTGTGCTGCGTGCAGCAGTGTGTGGCATGCAGCAGTGTGTGGCGTGCAGCAGTGTGTGGCTTGCAGCGGCATGCAGCAGTGTGTGGCGTGTAGCAGTGTGCGGCGTGTAGCAGTGTGCGGCATGCAGCAGTGTGTGGCGTGCAGCAGTATGTGACTTGCAGCGGCGTGCAGCAGTGTGCAGCAGTCTGCGGCGTGCAGCAGTGTGTGCTGTGCAGCAGTGTTTTGTATAGCATCGTGCGGTGTGTAGCAGTGTGCGGTGTGCAGCAGTGTGTGGCGTGCAGCAGTGTGTGACATGCAGCAGTGTGTGGTGTGCAGCAATGTGCGGCATGCAGCAGTGTGTGGCGTGCAGCAGTCTTTGGCATGCAGCAGTGTGTGGCGTGCAGCGGCATGCAGCAGTGTGTGGCGTGCAGCAGTGTGCGGTGTGCAGCAGTGTGCGGCATGCAGCAGTGTGCGGTGTGCAGCATTGTGAGGCGTGCAGCAGTGTGCGGCGTGCAGCAGTGTGTGGCGTGCAGCAGTGTTTTGTGTAGCATTGTGCGGCGTGCAGCAATGTTTCGTGTAGCAGTGTGTGGCGTGCAGCAGTGTTTGGCGTGCAGCAGTGTGTGGTGAGCAGCAGTGTGCTGTGTGCAGCAGTGTGTGGCGTGCAGCAGTGTGTGGCATGCAGTGGCATGCAGCAGTGTGTGGTGTGCAGCAGTGTGTGGCGTGCAGCAGTGTGTGGCATGCATCAGTGTGTGGTGTGCAGCAGTGTTTCGTGTAGCAGTGTGCGGCGTGCAGCAGTGTGCTGCATGCAGCAGTGTGTGACATGCAGCAGTGTGTGGCGTGCAGCAGTGTGTGGCTTGCAGCGGCATGCAGCAGTGTGTGGCATGCAGCAGTGTGTGGCGTGCAGCAGTGTGTGGCATGCAGCAGTGTGCGGCATGCAGCAGTGTGTGCCATGCAGCAGTGTGTGGCGTGCAGCAGTGTGTGGCATGCATCAGTGTGTGGTGTGCAGCAGTGTTTCATGTAGCAGTGTACGGCGTGCAGCAGTGTGCGGCATGCAGCAGTGTGCGACATGCAGCAGTGTGCGGTGTGCAGCAGTGTGTGGCATGCAGCAGTGTGCGGCGTGCAGCAGTGTGCGGCATGCAGCAGTGCATGGCGTGCAGAAGTGTGTGGCATGCAGCAGTGTGTGGCATGTAGCAGTGTGCGGCGTGCAGGAGTGTGTGGCGTGCAGCAGTGTTTTGTGTAGCATTGTGCGGCGTGCAGCAATGTTTTGTGCAGCAGTGTGTGGCGTGCAGTGGCATGCAGCAGTGTGTGGTGTGCAGCAGTGTGTGGCGTGCAGCAGTGTGTGGCATGCATCAGTGTGTGGTGTGCAGCAGTGTTTCGTGTAGCAGTGTGCGGCGTGCAGCAGTGTGCGGCATGCAGCAGTGTGTGACATGCAGCAGTGTGTGGCGTGCAGCAGTGTGTGGCTTGCAGCGGCATGCAGCAGTGTGTGGCATGCAGCAGTGTGTGGCGTGCAGCAGTGTGTGGCATGCAGCAGTGTGCGGCATGCAGCAGTGTGTGCCATGCAGCAGTGTGTGGCGTGCAGCAGTGTGTGGCATGCATCAGTGTGTGGTGTGCAGCAGTGTTTCGTGTAGCAGTGTGCGGCGTGCAGCAGTGTGCTGTGCGGCATGCAGCAGTGTGCGACATGCAGCAGTGTGCGGTGTGCAGCAGTGTGTGGCGTGCAGCAGTGTGTGGCATGCAGCAGTGTGCGGCGTGCAGCAGTGTGCGGCATGCAGCAGTGTGCTGCGTGCAGCAGTGTGTGGCATGCAGCAGTGTGTGGCGTGCAGCAGTGTGTGGCGTGCAGCGGCATGCAGCAGTTTTTGGCATGCAGCAGTGTGTGGCATGCAGCAGTGTGTGGCGTGTAGCAGTGTGCGGCGTGCAGCAGTCTGCGGTGTGCAGCAGTTTGAGGCATGCAGCAGTGTGCGGTGTGCAGCAGTGTGTGGCGTGCAGCGGCGTGCAGCAGTGTGTGGCATGCAGCAGTGTGTGGCGTGCAGCAGTGTGCGGCATGCAGCAGTGTGTGGCGTGCAGCAGTTTGTGGCGTGCAGCAGTGTGTGGCGTGCAGCAGTGTGTTGCATGCAGCAGCATGCAGCAGTGTGTGGCGTGCAGCAGTGTGCTGCATGCAGCAGTGTGTGGCGTGCAGCAGTGTGCGGCGTGCAGCAGTCTGCGGTGTGCAGCAGTCTGCGGTGTGCAGCAGTGTGAGGCGTGCAGCAGTGTGTGGCTTGCAGCAGCATGCAGCAGTGTGTGGTGTGCAGCAGTGTGTGGCGTGCAGCGGCATGCAGCAGTTTGTGGCGTGCAGCAGTGTGTGGCATGCAGCAGTGTGTTGCATGCAGCAGTGTGTGGCGTGCAGCAGTGTGCGGCGTGCAACAGTGTGTGGCATGCAGCAGTGTTTGGCGTGCAACAGTGTGTGGCATGCAGAGGCATGCAGCAGTGTGTGGCGTGCAGCAGTGTGCGGCGTGCAGCAGTGTGCGGCATGCAGCAGTGTGCGGCGTGCAGCAGTGTGTGGCGTGCAGCAGTGTGTGGCGTGCCGCAGTGTGTAGCATGCAACAGTGTTTTGTGTAGCAGTGTGCGGTGTGCAGCAGTGTGTGGCATGCAGCAGTGTGCTGCGTGCAGCAGTGTGTGGCGTGCAGCAGTGTGTGGCGTGCAGCGGCATGCAGCAGTGTGTGGTGTGCAGCAGTGTGCTGCGTGCAGCAGTGTGTGACGTGCAGCAGTGTGTGGCATGCAGCAGTGTGTGGCGTGCAGTGGCATGCAGCAGTTTGTGGTGTGCAGCAGTGTGTGGCGTTCAGCAGTGTGTGGTGTGTAGCAGTGTGCGGCATGCAGCAGTCTGCGGTGTTCAGCAGTGTGAGGCGTGCAGCAGTGTGTGGCTTGCAGCGGCATGCAGCAGTGTGTGGCGTGCAGCAGTGTGTGGCGTGTAGTAGTGTGCGGCGTGCAGCAGTCTGCGGTGTGCAGCAGTGTGAGGTGTGCAGCAGTGTGTGGCTTGCAGCGGCATGCAGCAGTGTGTGGCGTGCAGCATTGTGGGGCGTGCAGCAGTGTGCGGCGTGCAGCAGTGTGTGGCATGCAGCAGTGTGTGGCATGCAGCAGTGTTTTGTGTAGCATTGTGCGGCGTGCATCAGTGTTTCGTGTAGCAGTGTGTGGCGTGCAGCAGTGTTCGGCGTGCAGCAGTGTGTGGCATGCAGCAGTGTTTGGCGTGCAGCAGTGTGTGGTGAGCAGCAGTGTGCTGTGTGCAGCAGTGTGTGGCATGCAGCAGTGTGCGGCGTGCAGCAGTGTGCGGCATGCAGCAGTGTGCTGCGTGCAGCAGTGTGTGGCATGCAGCAGTGTTTGGCGTGCAGCAGTGTGTGGTGAGCAGCAGTGTGCTGTGTGCAGCAGTGTGTGGCGTGCAGCAGTGTGTGGCGTGCAGTGGCATGCAGCAGTGTGTGGTGTGCAGCAGTGTGTGGCGTGCAGCAGTGTGTGGCATGCATCAGTGTGTGGTGTGCAGCAGTGTTTCGTGTAGCAGTGTGCGGCATGCAGCAGTGTGCGGCATGCAGCAGTGTGTGACATGCAGCAGTGTGTGGCGTGCAGCAGTGTGTGGCTTGCAGCGGCATGCAGCAGTGTGTGGCATGCAGCAGTGTGTGGCGTGCAGCAGTGTGTGGCATGCAGCAGTGTGCGGCATGCAGCAGTGTGTGCCATGCAGCAGTGTGTGGCGTGCAGCAGTGTGTGGCATGCATCAGTGTGTGGTGTGCAGCAGTGTTTCGTGTAGCAGTGTACGGCGTGCAGCAGTGTGCGGCATGCAGCAGTGTGCGACATGCAGCAGTGTGCGGTGTGCAGCAGTGTGTGGCATGCAGCAGTGTGCGGCGTGCAGCAGTGTGCGGCATGCAGCAGTGCATGGCGTGCAGAAGTGTGTGGCATGCAGCAGTGTGTGGCGTGCAGCAGTGTGTGGCATGCAGCATTGTGCGGCATGCAGCAGTGTGTGCCATGCAGCAGTGTGTGGCATGCAGCAGTGTGTGGCATGCATCAGTGTGTGGTGTGCAGCAGTGTTTCGTGTAGCAGTGTGGAGCGTGCAGCAGTGTGCGGCATGCAGCAGTGTGCGACATGCAGCAGTGTGCGGTGTGCAGCAGTGTGTGGCGTGCAGCAGTGTGTGGCATGCAGCAGTGTGCGGCGTGCAGCAGTGTGCGGCATGCAGCAGTGTGCTGCGTGCAGCAGTGTGTGGCATGCAGCAGTGTGTGGCGTGCAGCAGTGTGTGGCGTGCAGCGGCATGCAGCAGTTTTTGGCATGCAGCAGTGTGTGGCATGCAGCAGTGTGTGGCGTGTAGCAGTGTGCGGCGTGCAGCAGTCTGCGGTGTGCAGCAGTGTGAGGCATGCAGCAGTGTGCGGTGTGCAGCAGTGTGTGGCATGCAGCGGCGTGCAGCAGTGTGTGGCATGCAGCAGTGTGTGGCGTGCAGCAGTGTGCGGCATGCAGCAGTGTGTGGCGTGCAGCAGTTTGTGGCGTGCAGCAGTGTGTGGCGTGCAGCAGTGTGTTGCATGCAGCAGCATGCAGCAGTGTGTGGCGTGCAGCAGTGTGCTGCATGCAGCAGTGTGTGGCGTGCAGCAGTGTGCGGCGTGCAGCAGTCTGCGGTGTGCAGCAGTCTGCGGTGTGCAGCAGTGTGAGGCATGCAGCAGTGTGTGGCTTGCAGCAGCATGCAGCAGTGTGTGGTGTGCAGCAGTGTGTGGCGTGCAGCGGCATGCAGCAGTTTGTGGCGTGCAGCAGTGTGTGGCATGCAGCAGTGTGTTGCATGCAGCAGTGTGTGGCGTGCAGCAGTGTGCGGCGTGCAACAGTGTGTGGCATGCAGCAGTGTTTGGCGTGCAACAGTGTGTGGCATGCAGAGGCATGCAGCAGTGTGTGGCGTGCAGCAGTGTGCGGCGTGCAGCAGTGTGCGGCATGCAGCAGTGTGCGGCGTGCAGCAGTGTGTGGCGTGCAGCAGTGTGTGGCGTGCCGCAGTGTGTAGCATGCAACAGTCTTTTGTGTAGCAGTGTGCGGTGTGCAGCAGTGTGTGGCATGCAGCAGTGTGCTGCGTGCAGCAGTGTGTGGCGTGCAGCAGTGTGTGGCGTGCAGCGGCATGCAGCAGTGTGTGGTGTGCAGCAGTGTGCTGCGTGCAGCAGTGTGTGACGTGCAGCAGTGTGTGGCATGCAGCAGTGTGTGGCGTGCAGTGGCATGCAGCAGTTTGTGGTGTGCAGCAGTGTGTGGCGTTCAGCAGTGTGTGGTGTGTAGCAGTGTGCGGCATGCAGCAGTCTGCGGTGTTCAGCAGTGTGAGGCGTGCAGCAGTGTGTGGCTTGCAGCGGCATGCAGCAGTGTGTGGCGTGCAGCAGTGTGTGGCGTGTAGTAGTGTGCGGCGTGCAGCAGTCTGCGGTGTGCAGCAGTGTGAGGTGTGCAGCAGTGTGTGGCTTGCAGCGGCATGCAGCAGTGTGTGGCGTGCAGCATTGTGGGGCGTGCAGCAGTGTGCGGCGTGCAGCAGTGTGTGGCATGCAGCAGTGTGTGGCATGCAGCAGTGTTTTGTGTAGCATTGTGCGGCGTGCAGCAGTGTTTCGTGTAGCAGTGTGTGGCGTGCAGCAGTGTTCGGCGTGCAGCAGTGTGCGGTGAGCAGCAGTGTGCTGCGTGCAGCAGTGTGTGGCGTGCAGCAGTGTGTGGCATGCAGCGGCATGCAGCAGTGTGTGGTGTGCAGCAGTGTGTAGCGTGCAGCAGTGTGTGGCATGCATCAGTGTGTGGTGTGCAGCTGTGTTTCGTGTAGCAGTGTGCGGCGTGCAGCAGTGTGCGGCATGCAGCAATGTGTGACATGCAGCAGTGTGTGGCGTGCAGCAGTGGGTGGCTTGCAGCGGCATGCAGTGTGTGGCATGCAGCAGTGTGTGGCGTGCAGCAGTGTGTGACATGCAGCAGTTTGCGGCAAGCAGCAGTGTGTGCCATGCAGCAGTGTGTGGCGTGCAGCAGTGTGTGGCATGCATCAGTGTGTGGTGTGCAGCAGTGTTTCGTGTAGCAGTGTGCGGCATGCAGCAGTGTGCGGCATGCAGCAGTGTGCGACATGCATCAGTGTGCGGTGTGCAGCAGTGTGTGGCGTGCAGCAGTGTGTGGCATGCAGCAGTGTGCGGCGTGCAGCAGTGTGCGGCATGCAGCAGTGTGCTGCATGCAGCAGTGTGTGGCGTGCAGCAGTGTGTGGTGTGCAGCAGTGTTTGGCGTGCAGCGGCATGCAGCAGTTTGTGGTGTGCAGCAGTGTGTGGCGTGCAGCAGTGTGTGGCATGCAGCAGTTTGTGGCATGCAGCAGTGTGCGGCAGTGTGTGGCATGCAGCAGTGTTTGGCATGCAACAGTGTGTGGCGTGCAGCGGCATGCAGCAGTGTGTGGCGTGCAGCAGTGTGTGGTGTGCAGCAGTGTGCGGCATGCAGCAGTGTGCGGCGTGCAGCAGTGTGTGGCGTGCAGCGGCATGCAGCAGTTTGTGGTGTGCAGCAGTGTGTGGCGTGCAGCAGTGTGTGGCGTGTAGCAGTGTGCGGCGTGCAGCAGTCTGCGGTGTGCAGCAGTGTGAGGCGTGCAGCAGTGTGTGGCTTGCAGCGGCATGCAGCAGTGTGTGGCGTGCAGCAGTGTGTGGCGTGTAGCAGTGTGCGGCGTGCAGCAGTCTGCGGTGTGCAGCAGTGTGAGGCGTGCAGCAGTGTGTGGCTTGCAGCAGCATGCAGCAGTGTGTGGCATGCAGCAGTGTGTGGCGTACAGCAGTGTGTGGCGTGTAGCAGTGTGCGGCATGCAGCAGTTTGTGGTGTGCAGCAGTGTGTGGCGTGCAGCAGTGTGTGGCGTGTAGCAGTGTGCGGCGTGCAGCAGTCTGCGGTGTGCAGCAGTGTGAGGCGTGCAGCAGTGTGTGGCTTGCAGCGGCATGCAGCAGTGTGTGGCGTGCAGTAGTGTGCGGCGTGCAGCAGTGTGCGGCATGCAGCAGTGTGCGGCGTGCAGCAGTGTGTGGCATGCAGCAGTGTGTGGCATGCAGCAGTGTGTGGCGTGTAGCAGTGTGTGGCGTGCAGCAGTGTGCAGCAGTCTGCGGTGTGCAGCAGTGTGTGCTGTGCAGCAGTGTTTCGTATAGCATTGTGCGGCGTGTAGCAGTGTGCGGTGTGCAGCAGTGTGTGGCGTGCAGCAGTGTGTGGCATGCAGCAGTGTGTGGCGTGCAGCAATGTGCAGCGTGCAGCAGTGTGTGGCGTGCAGCAGTCTTTGGCATGCAGCAGTGTGTGGCGTGCAGCGGCATGCAGCAGTGTGTGGCGTGCAGCAGTGTGCGGCATGCAGCAGTGTGCGGCATGCAGCATTGTGAGGCGTGCAGCAGTGTGCGGCGTGCAGCAGTGTGTGGCGTGCAGCAGTGTTTTGTGTAGCATTGTGCGGCGTGCAGCAGTGTTTCGTGTAGCAGTGTGTGGCGTGCAGCAGTGTTCGGCGTGCAGCAGTGTGCGGTGAGCAGCAGTGTGCTGTGTGCAGCAGTGTGTGGCGTGCAGCAGTGTGTGGCGTGCAGCGGCATGCAGAAGTGTGTGGTGTGCAGCAGTGTGTGGCGTGCAGCAGTGTGTGGCATGCATCAGTGTGTGGTGTGCAGCAGTGTTTCGTGTAGCAGTGTGCGGCGTGCAGCAGTGTGTGGCATGCAGCAGTGTGTGACATGCAGCAGTGTGTGGCGTGCAGCAGTGTGTGGCTAGCAGCGGCATGCAGCAGTGTGTGGCATGCAGCAGTGTGTGGTGTGCAGCAGTGTGTGGCATGCAGCAGTGTGCGGCATGCAGCAGTGTGTGCCATGCAGCAGTGTGTGGCGTGCAGCAGTGTGTGGCATGCATCAGTGTGTGGTGTGCAGCAGTGTTTCGTGTAGCAGTGTACAGCGTGCAGCAGTGTGCGGCATGCAGCAGTGTGCGACATGCAGCAGTGTGCGGTGTGCAGCAGTGTGTGGCATGCAGCAGTGTGCGGCGTGCAGCAGTGTGCGGCATGCAGCAGTGTGCTGCATGCAGCAGTGTGCGGCATGCAGCAGTGTGCTGCGTGCAGCAGTGTGTGGCATGCAGCAGTGTGTGGCGTGCAGCAGTGTGTGGCGTGCAGCGGCATGCAGCAGTTTTTGGCATGCAGCAGTGTGTGGCATGCAGCAGTGTGTGGCGTGTAGCAGTCTGCGGCGTGCAGCAGTCTGCGGTGTGCAGCAGTGTGAGGCATGCAGCAGTGTGCGGCGTGCAGCAGTGTGTGGCATGCAGCAGTGTGTGGCGTGCCGCAGTGTGTGGCATGCAACAGTGTTTTGTGTAGCAGTGTGCGGTGTGCGGCAGTGTGTGGCATGCAGCAGTGTGCTGCGTGCAGCAGTGTGTGGCGTGCAGCAGTGTGTGGAGTGCAGCGGCATGCAGCAGTGTGTGGTGTGCAGCAGTGTGCTGCGTGCAGCAGTGTGTGACGTGCAGCAGTGTGTGGCGTGCAGCAGTGTGTGGCGTGCAGCGGCATGCAGCAGTTTGTGGTGTGCAGCAGTGTGTGGCGTGCAGCAGTGTGTGGTGTGTAGCAGTGTGCGGCGTGCAGCAGTCTGCGGTGTGCAGCAGTCTGCGGCGTGCAGCAGTGTGTGGCTTGCAGCGGCATGCAGCAGTGTGTGGCGTGCAGCAGTGTGTGGCGTGTAGCAGTGTGCGGCGTGCAGCAGTCTGCGGTGTGCAGCAGTGTGAGGCGTGCAGCAGTGTGTGGCTTGCAGCGGCATGCAGCAGTGTGTGGCGTGTAGCAGTGTGCGGCATGTAGCAGTGTGCGGCATGCAGCAGTGTGTGGCGTGCAGCAGTGTGTGGCTTGCAGCGGCATGCAGCAGTGTGTGGCGTGCAGCAGTGTGCTGCGTGCAGCAGTGTGTGGCGTGCAGCAGTGTGTGGAGTGCAGCGGCATGCAGCAGTGTGTGGTGTGCAGCAGTGTGCTGCATGCAGCAGTGTGTGATGTGCAGCAGAGTGTGGCGTGCAGCAGTGTGTGGCATGCAGCGGCATGCAGCAGTTTGTGGTGTGCAGCAGTGTGTGGCATGCAGCAGTGTGCGGCATGCAGCAGTGTGTGCCATGCAGCAGTGTGTGGCGTGCAGCAGTGTGTGGCATGCATCAGTGTGTGGTGTGCAGCAGTGTTTCGTGTAGCAGTGCATGGCGTGCAGCAGTGTGCGGCATGCAGCAGTGTGCGACATGCAGCAGTGTGCGGTGTGCAGCAGTGTGTGGCATGCAGCAGTGTGCGGCATGCAGCAGTGTGCGGCATGCAGCAGTGTATGGCGTGCAGCAGTGTGTGGCATGCAGCAGTGTGTGGCGTGTAGCAGTGTGCGGCTGTGAGAAGTTGGCCTGGTATATGCTGTTCACTAGTTCTAGTGACCACCTTGTACCATGCCAAGCAACCCTTATGGTGTGGTTGTAAGTCAACCTTTTTGGACTAGCTGCCCTAGTGGTAGCGTAGGCTAAGCAGTCTTTGAGGCTAAACTCGTGATGCGTGTTAAGCAAGCTGTTTTACCAATAGTAACCCCCTTTTATACCAATGAAAGGACACCACACAGATATATATTCAAAATATATATGTATTTATTTCTCAAAGTAACCCCTAGTCTCTTTATGAGCACAGGAGCACAAATCGTCAAACAAGATTATCACAGAATACACAGAAGTTGCACTTTATATGGATAGGCCCTGGTGGCCACTCGAACCATATACTAAAATAGTGGTATAAGTACCACGAACAGAAAAGGGAAAAGGCCTAGGGCCTCTAGAATCGCTGGGCCTACAAGGAGCTAACGTCAGTTAGTGACCAGGAGGTCCACGGGTGGCGTGTGCAGAGCAAATAGTCACACGCGGGCTCCCATAGGTTTCAATGGGTGCGTAAAAAGTACAAAGTTACTGCAAAAGGAATCTTCCGGATGACCTAGGAACTTAAGATTTGGAACACAGGCACTAGAGATGTATTACTACACATGGGCACCGGAGTGCCAGCTTTACCTCACCCACAGGAAGCGGGTGCATAGGCCTCAAAGTGCGTCGGGTTTCTTCTATCTGTTCCGTTGAGCCTGGGACAAAGATGCTGCAGGCGGTCGGTCGGGAAGAGATGCAGTGGGTCCAAGAGTGGATCGGAGATGTTGAAGACCTGTAAGCAGAGGGGACAGTGTTCACAGTCACTAGCCAGTGACCAGCGTGGCACCAGGTGGGTACCAGGCGATGTCGGGTGCAAACAGGTGATGATGGGTAGCTTGTCTCCGCAGCCACGTGGTCCCTGAAGGTCGACGACGTCCAGGAGTCGGCTCACGAGCTGTCCCACGCAGGCTCTCGCTGTCGGCGGTGTCGGCGACTTGATCGAAGCAAACAAGCCTTGGCAAAAGCAATTGCAGGAGGATTCGGAAATCAGCTGTTGGTTCTGACCAGCAAGGTCAGAGGGATTGCTCCTTTGGAGGGGAGCAAGGGCCAGTCTGGAGCAACCAGACCAGCGGTGTTTGTCGTAGATTTCGTCGCCAAGATGGCCACTAGCCAGCGGGCCAGCAACCGGTTAGGCGCGTCGAGTGGCAAAATGCAGAAGGGCCCCACGCAGATCGTGGAGATGCTGGAGGGCTCACCTTTGGTGCAGATGCTGCTCGAGGGTTGGGCTTCTCAGGACCCAAAGCACAACTTGGAGGGAGCCTCGGTTGTTGCACTGGTCAGCTTGTCGTAGTCGTTCCAAGATGGCTGGCTCCACGTGTCTCGGTGCCTCCACGGGTCTCCTCTTTTCAGGGACTGTGGATCGGGCGGTGAGAGGTCTGGAGGTCCAGGTCTTGTCAGTCTCTGGGCTCGGGCTCCGGCGGGAGGCGGCGGCAAAGCAGACGGTGATTCGCTGGATGGTGCTTGCGTTAGCAAGGTGGTCACTCCCTGACCACAGGGGAGATTTTCTTCAGTCTTCTGTGCAGCAGAATGTCGAAGTTCCCGTCTTCTTCTTAGTTTCAAGTTGATTCCAGGATGTCTGAAGTCTTAGGACACAGCTCCTACCTTTAAGCGGATTCTAGGGGCCGGACTACCTGCTAGGTCCCTCCCTATGGGTGGGACCAGGAAGGGGGGTGGTTACACCCCCAATCCTTTGTCCAGCTCGCCCCAGGCCCGGGACTGGTGTGCCCCAGGACCGGTTTGAACTGGCATATGCACCGAGGCTCCTTGTGAGCCACAGGCATGTCTGGTTTCTTTCAAGCCCTACCTGACCAATACACAAAATCCTGTCTGGGGTGGTGCACGCACCTCCCCTGGCAGGAAACCCTTTGTCCACACCTCCCAAGCTGGAAGGACTCCCAGCAGCAGGAGGGCAGACTTGTGTCTGTGGTGGCAGCATCCATTTTGTGGAGCTGAGGCTATGTCTGATTTTACCCGGGTTTCAGGTACTGTACATGTCGTGTCCCTCTAGAAGGGTGGAATGCTAACCCCGTCGCCAGAATTGGCGAGGGGTTAGTATTCCAATTCGTATGACACCTTACTCGACATGTTTTGATAAAGCCAAACCAAAGATAGCATTTAACCGCGAGGTTCATAATGCACTTAAGAGTATATGGTATGACGATATCTGGAAACAGTAGAAGGAAGTTGTTCCGACCACTGCAGACAGGCTCAGCTCATGCCAGAGCACCATCTCACATGGAACCAAGCACTCTGCCTTCAGGATTGTTAAGGCCTGCCATAGGAGTGACTTAGAGGTTACCAGGTGTCCCATTTAAGGTTAGGTATAGGTATACTACACCTAAGTAAGAGGTGATTACACCAACTTACCCCAGCTGAGTGATCAGCCAGTTGTGTCAGATTGTTAGGCCAAGCCTGGGGTGGCATAATACATGCTGCAGCCCCTGGCAGGCCTTGGGTACACCAATGCCCTGGGTACCTAGTGTACACTGGTACAGGGGCTGACAGGGTGATCCACTTCCAATTGGTTATGCACCTAGGGTGCATAGTTTTAATTTAGTAGAGAGAACAGCAGGCTGGGGGTCTGATTGGCAGGCCCACAGCCTCAATATGTCAAAAACCAGTGAAGCAAAAAGCAAAAATTTGGGGTGACCATAGGATAGCAGACCCTACTCTCCTACACAACCCCCCCCCAAACGCTGGGACATTAAACTAGCCTTGACCAGTCTCGTCTTCATGTCCTAAGTGGAAGTACCTGGAGAGACCATCTGCATTCCCATGGTCAGTACCTGGCCGGTGCTCCACTGTAAAGTCCATCCCCTGTAGGGAAATGGACCACCTAAGCAGTTTGGGGTTTTCACCCTTCATCTGATTTAGCCACAAGAGGGGCTTATGGTCGGTCTGAATCTTGAAGTGAGTGCCAAACAAGTATGGCCTCAGCTTCTTCAGGGCCCACACCACAGCAAAGGCCTCCCTCTCAATAGCTGACCAATTCTTCTCTCTGGGGGTCAACCTTCTGCTAATAAAAGCAATGGGTTGGTCTTGACCATCTACATTAAGTTGTGACAGCACAGCTCCCACACCCAACTCAGAAGCATCTGTTTGGACAATAAACTCTTTGGAGTAGTCAGGACTTTTCAGGATAGGTGCAGAGCACATGGCCTCCTTCAGGTCATCAAATGCCTTTTGACAGCTTACTGTCCACTGAACCTTTTTGGGCATCTTCTTGGATGTCAGATCATTAAGAGGAGTCACAATGGACCCATAGTTCTTAACAAACTTCCTGTAATACCCAGTCAAGCCCAAGAAAGCTCGAACTTGAGTCTGGGTGGTTGGAGGGGACCAATCCTTGATGGACTGTATCTTACTCTCCAGTGGTTGAACTTGGCCCCCACCTACAAGGTGGCCCAAATACACAACCTTACTCTGCCCTATCTGGCACTTAGTAGCCTTGATAGTGAGGCCTGCCCTTTGCAGAGCCTCAAGAGCCTTCTTCAGGTGGATCAGGTGATCCTCCCAGGTGGAACTAAAGACAGCAATGTCATCAAGATATGCTGCGCAAAAGTCATCCAACCCAGTAAGGACTTGGTTCACCAGCCTTTGGAAGGTGGCAGGTGCATTCTTCAGACCAAAGGGCATCACCACAAACTGATAATGCCCACCTGGGGTTGAGAATGCTGTTTTGGCCTTAGACTCCTCAGCTAACCTGATTTGCCAATAGCCAGCTGTCAAGTCAAATGTGCTCAAAAACTTTGCAGAAGCTAGTTTGTCTATGAGCTCATCTGCCCTTGGAATAGGGTGTGCATCTGTCCTGGTGACAGCATTGAGTCCTCTGTAATCCACACAGAACCTCATCTCTCTCTTGCCATCTTTGGTGTGAGGTTTGGGGACCAGAACCACTGGGCTAGCCCAGGGGCTCTCTGAGGGTTCAATGACACCTAATTCCAGCATTTTATGTACCTCAGCCTTTATACAGTCCCTGACGTGGTCAGGTTGTCTGTAAAGTTTGTTCTTTACAGGCAGACTGTCACCAGTGTCCACAACATGGGTACACCAGTCAGTTTGACTAGGTATCAAGGAAAACATATGTGAAAATGATTGTAGAACCTGTCTACATTCAGTCTGCTGATGGGCAGTGAGGTTGCCTCCAAGGGTCACTCCTTCAACTGAGCCATCTTCAGGGTTCTGAGACAACAGGTCTGGGAGAGGGTCACTCTCTTCCTCCTGTCCCTCATCTGTAGCCATGAGCAAGCCCATGTCTGCCCTGTCAACATATGCTTTAAGCCTGTTAACATGGAGTACCCTGTGGGGACTCCTGGGAGTTCCTAGGTCCACCAAGTAGGTGACCTCTCCCTTCTTTTCCAGGATTGTATGGGGTCCAGACCATTTGTCTTGGAGTGCTGCTGGGGCCACCGGCTCCAACACCCATACCTTCTGTCCTGGCTGATACTCAACCAAGACAGCCTTTTGGTCATGCCAAGCTTTCTGTAAGGCCTGGCTTGCCTCAAGGTTTTTAGATGCCTTCTCCATATACTCAGCCATCCTGGAGCGGAGACCAAGTACATAGTCCACTATGTCTAGCTTAGGCTTTTTGAGAGGTAACTCCCATCCTTCCTTCACCAAACACAGTGGGCCTCTCACAGGGTGCCCAAACAACAATTCAAAGGGGCTGTAGCCAACTCCTTTTTGTGGGACCTCTCTGTAAGCAAACAGAAGGCAGGGTAGAAGGATATCCCATCTTCGCCTGAGCTTTTCAGGTAATCCTTTGATCATACCCTTTAGGGTCTTGTTGAATCTCTCAACAAGCCCATTGCATTGTGGGTGATAAGGGGTGGTGAACTTGTAGTTGACACCACATTCCTTCCACATAGCTGTCAAGTATCCTGACATAAAGTTGGTACCTCTGTCAGATACTACCTCCTTAGGAAACCCCACTCTGGAGAATACTCCCAGCAGGGCCCTGGCCACAACAGGAGCTGTAGTGGTCCTAAGGGGAATTGCCTCTGGATACCTGGTGGCATGATCCACTACCACCAGTATAAATCTGTGTCCAGATGCAGTGGGAGGATCCATGGGACCCACTATGTCTATTCCCACTCTTTCAAAGGGGACCCCCACCACAGGTAGTGGTATTAGGGGGGCCTTTGTTGTGCCACCTGATTTGCCACTGGCTTGGCAGGTAACACAGGAGCGACAAAACTCCTTTGTATCTTCATTCATATGAGGCCAGTGAAAGTGAGGGACAAGCCTGTCCCAAGTCTTGTTCTGGCCTAAGTGTCCTGCTAAAGGAATGTCATGGGCCAAGGTAAGAAGGAAGCCCCTAAATTGCAGAGGTATGACCAACCTCCTGGTTGCACCAGGCTTGGGGTCTCTAGCCTCTGAATAAAGGAGCCCTTCATCCCAATACACTTTATGGGTACCTTGAGCATTCCCAGCAGCCTCAGCAGCAGCCAGCTGTCTGAGGGGTTCAAGAGAGGGACAGGATAACTGAGCCTGCCTCAAGTCAGCCCTTGAAGGTCCCCCTGTCCCCAGAAACTCAACCTGATCAGGTTCAAGCTCTTCAGGGACAGTTCCTTCAGGGTCCTCTAGATCAGCTTCCTGGGAAGGCTGATCATCACTCTGAGGCAGGGGGGAAGGCACAGCCTTGACCCTCCTGTTCTTCTTCTTGGTAGGTGCTTGGTCCATTGTTCCAGGATCCAAGACCTGTGGTTCAGTGAGGCACTTTTTGGCCTGTGACCTGGTCACAGCAAGGACATGTGATGATATACCTAACATCTCTGCATGAGTCCTGTACTCCACTTCTGACCATAGAGAACTCTCTAGGTCATTGCCCAACAAACATTCTACTGGGAGGTCTGCACTAACCACAACCCTTTTGAGGCCAGTTACCCCTCCCCATGAGAAGTTAACAACTGCCACACTATGTGAAGTAGTGGCATTGCTGGCATTGGTCACCAGGTAGTTCTCACCTGGTATGTACTGTCCAGGATCCACAAAGCCTGGTGTCACCATAGTGACACTGGCACATGTGTCCCTGTAGGCTTGAGCCACTTTGTCATTAATTAAAGGAGTCTGTCTGTACTTGCCCAGGTTACTGGGGCTCACAGTCAGGGACAAATCAATGTCCCCATCACAGATCAAGACTGCCTGTGTAAGGGTTCTGTCTAAGTCAGAATCTCCTTCAGTTCCCATAGTGATTCCCACTACACCCTTTGTCTGGGGACCAACACTGCTAACAGTAGTACTGGGAGCAGGTGCCTTAGGGGCAACAGTGTTGGGGGCTCCACCCTTTTTGCAATCACTAGTCCAGTGAGTTGTATTTTTACAATGATTGCACCAGGGTTTCTTCTGACCTTCTTTCTTCTTTTTGGACTGTTGGGACCCACCCTCCTTAGTAGTAGTTTGGGGCCCTGTTGAAGACTTCTGGTCTTTAGGTTTCTGATCTCCACCCTTTTGGTCTGTTTTCTTCTGATCACCCCCTTGGCCCTGGTTCTGGTTCTTTTGCTTAACCCTGGTTCTGACCCATTTGTCTGCCTTCTTTCCCAATTCTTGGGGAGAGGTCAGATCAGAGTCAACCAAGTGTTGATGCAGTTGCTGGTTTTGACAGTTATTTAAAATCTGCTCTCTCATCATCAAATTATACAATCCTGTAAAATCAGATACCTTACTTCCCAGCAACCAACCCTCCAAAGCCTTAGTGGCACATTCAATGTATTCAGACCAGTCCTGAGTCTGTGTCTTTTGGGTGTCTCTGAACATTAACCTGTACTGTTCAGTGGTTAAGCCTAACCCATCTACCAGAACACTCTTCAGGACTCTGTAGTTTCTGACATCCTCTTCTCTAACAGTGAGGAGTCTGTCTCTGCCTCTTCCTTCAAAGGAGAGCCAGAGGATTGCTGCCCACTGGTCTTCAGGAACCTGCTGTACTTTGCAGGCTCTCTCAAGAGCAGTTATCCATTTGTGGATGTCATCCCCACTTTTGTAGGGGGGCACAACCTTAGACAGGTTCCTATTGTCAAAGACCCTATCTTTGTCCTTAGGGACAATGCTGCCACCAGTGGGTATAGACCCACTCTCTTTATGCTGTCTAGCCTTGCTAAGTTTCTCTTCCATCAGGGCTACTTCTAGCTCCTGCTTCCTGATCCTCAGCTGAGCCTCTTGCATCTTGGCCTCATGTTCCCTCCTCTGAGGGGTGGTCATCCTTCTCCTGGAGTGACCTTGAGAGCCTCTAGAGCCATGGGAAGCATTGGAGTCACCTGAGCGATTCCTTTGCCTTCCAAGCCCTGTGTTAAGTCCACTGGGGAGATCCAGTGGGTTGAACCCACTGTCAGTCCCCAATAGCCTTGGTTTAGCTGGGCCAAGTATAATACTTGGCACTGGGCTAGTTCTCCCTTCATCCTCACTACTGTCAGTATCCTTTTCACTCTCATCCTCTGTGGTAGGCATCCCATCTAAGGGGTGACTATTGGGAAGGGGTACTTCAGTGGCATCTTTAGAAGGGGGGCCTCCTGTTCCTGTCCCTAAGGGGGCTAACTGGGAAGCTTTCTTGAGTGCTCTCTGATTCTCATCATTCTGTAAGAGCTCTCTGAGCTCAGCAGAGTTTGGGTTCTTGGGCTGTTTAAGGCCTCTAAGAGTTGCCAAATGCCTGAGCTCATTCTGATTAAGGGTAGCAAAGCTGGATGGTGCCCTCTGGGGGTCACTCTCAACAGAGATGGGTACAGTGGACCCCTCTGCCCCGGCCATTGCTCTTAAGTGTGGGTGGATGTGTTGCAATCTACCTACACTTGGGTTTACCTACTAAACCTATCTAGTAGTTGTAGTCAGGGTGTGCTACTCCCTTTGCTCTACAACAACTAAGTTCAGTAGAACTTAAGTATATCTAATCTTGTTTTATATGTACCTACAGGTACCTATGTGATCTTTCAATTGGTAACCAAGAGATTACAATGGTAAAACACAGCAAGCTCAAATCCAACCGCTGCTCACCAATGTGAGAAGTTGGCCTGGTATATGCTGTTCACTAGTTCTAGTGACCACCTTGTACCATGCCAAGCAACCCTTATGGTGTGGTTGTAAGTCAACCTTTTTGGACTAGCTGCCCTAGTGGTAGCGTAGGCTAAGCAGTCTTTGAGGCTAAACTCGTGATGCGTGTTAAGCAAGCTGTTTTACCAATAGTAACCCCCTTTTATACCAATGAAAGGACACCACACAGATATATATTCAAAATATATATGTATTTATTTCTCAAAGTAACCCCTAGTCTCTTTATGAGCACAGGAGCACAAATCGTCAAACAAGATTATCACAGAATACACAGAAGTTGCACTTTATATGGATAGGCCCTGGTGGCCACTCGAACCATATACTAAAATAGTGGTATAAGTACCACGAACAGAAAAGGGAAAAGGCCTAGGGCCTCTAGAATCGCTGGGCCTACAAGGAGCTAACGTCAGTTAGTGACCAGGAGGTCCACGGGTGGCGTGTGCAGAGCAAATAGTCACACGCGGGCTCCCATAGGTTTCAATGGGTGCGTAAAAAGTACAAAGTTACTGCAAAAGGAATCTTCCGGATGACCTAGGAACTTAAGATTTGGAACACAGGCACTAGAGATGTATTACTACACATGGGCACCGGAGTGCCAGCTTTACCTCACCCACAGGAAGCGGGTGCATAGGCCTCAAAGTGCGTCGGGTTTCTTCTATCTGTTCCGTTGAGCCTGGGACAAAGATGCTGCAGGCGGTCGGTCGGGAAGAGATGCAGTGGGTCCAAGAGTGGATCGGAGATGTTGAAGACCTGTAAGCAGAGGGGACAGTGTTCACAGTCACTAGCCAGTGACCAGCGTGGCACCAGGTGGGTACCAGGCGATGTCGGGTGCAAACAGGTGATGAGGGGTAGCTTGTCTCCGCAGCCACGTGGTCCCTGAAGGTCGACGACGTCCAGGAGTCGGCTCACGAGCTGTCCCACGCAGGCTCTCGCTGTCGGCGGTGTCGGCGACTTGATCGAAGCAAACAAGCCTTGGCAAAAGCAATTGCAGGAGGATTCGGAAATCAGCTGTTGGTTCTGACCAGCAAGGTCAGAGGGATTGCTCCTTTGGAGGGGAGCAAGGGCCAGTCTGGAGCAACCAGACCAGCGGTGTTTGTCGTAGATTTCGTCGCCAAGATGGCCACTAGCCAGCGGGCCAGCAACCGGTTAGGCGCGTCGAGTGGCAAAATGCAGAAGGGCCCCACGCAGATCGTGGAGATGCTGGAGGGCTCACCTTTGGTGCAGATGCTGCTCGAGGGTTGGGCTTCTCAGGACCCAAAGCACAACTTGGAGGGAGCCTCGGTTGTTGCACTGGTCAGCTTGTCGTAGTCGTTCCAAGATGGCTGGCTCCACGTGTCTCGGTGCCTCCACGGGTCTCCTCTTTTCAGGGACTGTGGATCGGGCGGTGAGAGGTCTGGAGGTCCAGGTCTTGTCAGTCTCTGGGCTCGGGCTCCGGCGGGAGGCGGCGGCAAAGCAGACGGTGATTCGCTGGATGGTGCTTGCGTTAGCAAGGTGGTCACTCCCTGACCACAGGGGAGATTTTCTTCAGTCTTCTGTGCAGCAGAATGTCGAAGTTCCCGTCTTCTTCTTAGTTTCAAGTTGATTCCAGGATGTCTGAAGTCTTAGGACACAGCTCCTACCTTTAAGCGGATTCTAGGGGCCGGACTACCTGCTAGGTCCCTCCCTATGGGTGGGACCAGGAAGGGGGGTGGTTACACCCCCAATCCTTTGTCCAGCTCGCCCCAGGCCCGGGACTGGTGTGCCCCAGGACCGGTTTGAACTGGCATATGCACCGAGGCTCCTTGTGAGCCACAGGCATGTCTGGTTTCTTTCAAGCCCTACCTGACCAATACACAAAATCCTGTCTGGGGTGGTGCACGCACCTCCCCTGGCAGGAAACCCTTTGTCCACACCTCCCAAGCTGGAAGGACTCCCAGCAGCAGGAGGGCAGACTTGTGTCTGTGGTGGCAGCATCCATTTTGTGGAGCTGAGGCTATGTCTGATTTTACCCGGGTTTCAGGTACTGTACATGTCGTGTCCCTCTAGAAGGGTGGAATGCTAACCCCGTCGCCAGAATTGGCGAGGGGTTAGTATTCCAATTCGTATGACACCTTACTCGACATGTTTTGATAAAGCCAAACCAAAGATAGCATTTAACCGCGAGGTTCATAATGCACTTAAGAGTATATGGTATGACGATATCTGGAAACAGTAGAAGGAAGTTGTTCCGACCACTGCAGACAGGCTCAGCTCATGCCAGAGCACCATCTCACATGGAACCAAGCACTCTGCCTTCAGGATTGTTAAGGCCTGCCATAGGAGTGACTTAGAGGTTACCAGGTGTCCCATTTAAGGTTAGGTATAGGTATACTACACCTAAGTAAGAGGTGATTACACCAACTTACCCCAGCTGAGTGATCAGCCAGTTGTGTCAGATTGTTAGGCCAAGTCTGGGGTGGCATAATACATGCTGCAGCCCCTGGCAGGCCTTGGGTACACCAATGCCCTGGGTACCTAGTGTACACTGGTACAGGGGCTGACAGGGTGATCCACTTCCAATTGGTTATGCACCTAGGGTGCATAGTTTTAATTTAGTAGAGAGAACAGCAGGCTGGGGGTCTGATTGGCAGGCCCACAGCCTCAATATGTCAAAAACCAGTGAAGCAAAAAGCAAAAATTTGGGGTGACCATAGGATAGCAGACCCTACTCTCCTACAGCGGCGTGCAGCAGTGTGTGGCATGCAGCATTGTTTTGTGTAGCATTGTGCGGCGTGCAGCAATGTTTCGTGTAGCAGTGTGTGGCGTGCAGCAGTGTTTGGCGTGCAGCAGTGTGCGGTGAGCAGCAGTGTGCTGTGTGCAGCAGTGTGTGGCGTGCAGCAGTGTGTGGCGTGCAGTGGCATGCAGCAGTGTGCGGCGTGCAGCAGTGTGCGGCATGCAGCAGTGTGTGACATGCAGCAGTGTGTGGCGTGCAGCAGTGTGTGGCATGCAGCAGTGTGTGGCGTGCAGCAGTGTGTGGCATGCAGCAGTGTGTGGCATGCAGCAGTGTGTGCCATGCAGCAGTGTGTGGCGTGCAGCAGTGTGTGGCATGCATCAGTGTGTGGTGTGCAGCAGTGTTTCGTGTAGCAGTGTGCGGCGTGCAGCAGTGTGCGGCATGCAGCAGTGTGTGACATGCAGCAGTGTGCGGTGTGCAGCAGTGTGTGGCGTGCAGCAGTGTGTGGCATGCAGCAGTGTGCGGTGTGCAGCAGTGTGTGGCATGCAGCAGTGTGTGGCGTGCAGCAGTGTGTGGCGTGCAGCGGCATGCAGCAGTTTTTGGCATGCAGCAGTGTGTGGCATGCAGCAGTGTGTGGCGTGTAGCAGTGTGCGGCGTGCAGCAGTCTGCGGTGTGCAGCAGTGTGAGGCATGCAGCAGTGTGCGGCGTGCAGCAGTCTGCGGTGTGCAGCAGTGTGAGGCGTGCAGCAGTGTGTGGCTTGCAGCGGCATGCAGCAGTGTGTGGCATGCAGCATTGTGGGGCGTGCAGCAGTGTGCGGCGTGCAGCAGTGTGTGGCATGCAGCAGTGTTTTGTGTAGCATTGTGCGGCGTGCAGCAGTGTTTCGTGTAGCAGTGTGTGGCGTGCAGCAGTGTTTGGCATGCAGCAGTGTGCGGTGAGCAGCAGTGTGCTGCCTGCAGCAGTGTGTGGCGTGCAGCAGTGTGTGGCGTGCAGCGGCATGCAGCAGTGTGTGGTGTGCAGCAGTGTGTAGCGTGCAGCAGTGTGTGGCATGCATCAGTGTGTGGTGTGCAGCAGTGTTTCGTGTAGCAGTGTGCGGCGTGCAGCAGTGTGCGGCATGCAGCAGTGTGTGACATGCAGCAGTGTGCGGTGTGCAGCAGTGTGTGGCGTGCAGCAGTGTGTGGCATGCAGCAGTGTGCGGTGTGCAGCAGTGTGTGGCATGCAGCAGTGTGTGGCGTGCAGCAGTGTGTGGCGTGCAGCGGCATGCAGCAGTTTTTGGCATGCAGCAGTGTGTGGCATGCAGCAGTGTGTGGCGTGTAGCAGTGTGCGGCGTGCAGCAGTCTGCGGTGTGCAGCAGTGTGAGGCATGCAGCAGTGTGTGGTGTGCAGCAGTGTGTGGCGTGCAGCAGTGTGTGGCTTGCAGCGGCATGCAGCAGTGTGTGGCGTGCAGCAGTGTGTGGTGTGCAGCAGTGTGTGGCGTGCAGCAGTGTGTGGCTTGCAGCAGCATGCAGCAGTGTGTGGCATGCAGCAGTGTGTGGCGTACAGCAGTGTGTGGCGTGTAGCAGTGTGCGGCATGCAGCAGTGTGCAGCAGTCTGCGGCGTGCAGCAGTGTGTGCTGTGCAGCAGTGTTTCATATAGCATCGTGCGATGTGTAGCAGTGTGCGGTGTGCAGCAGTGTGTGGCGTGCAGCAGTGTGTGGCGTGCAGCAGTGTGTGGTGTGCAGCAATATGCGGCATGCAGCAGTGTGTGGTGTGCAGCAGTCTTTGGCGTGCAGCAGTGTGTGGCATGCAGCGGCATGCAGCAGTGTGTGGCATGCAGCAGTGTGAGGCGTGCAGCAGTGTGCGGCATGCAGCAGTGTGCGGCGTGCAGCAGTGTGGGACGTGCAGCAGTGTGCAGCAGTGTGTGGCATGCAGCAGTGTGTGGCGTGCAACAGTGTGCGGCATGCAGCAGTGTGTGGCGTGCAGCAGTTTGTGGCGTGCAGGGGCATGCAGCAGTGTGTGGCATGCAGCAGTGTGTGGTGTGCAGCAGTGTGTTGCGTGCAGCGGCATGCAGCAGTGTGTGGCATGCAGCAGTGTGTGGCGTGCAGCAGTGTGTGGCATGCAGCAGTGTGCGGCATGCAGCAGTATGTGCCATGCAGCAGTGTGTGGCATGCAGCAGTGTGTGGTATGCATCAGTGTGTGGTGTGCAGCAGTGTTTCGTGTAGCAGTGTACGGCGTGCAGCAGTGTGCGGCATGCAGCAGTGTGCGACATGCAGCAGTGTGCGGTGTGCAGCAGTGTGTGGCATGCAGCAGTGTGCGGCGTGCAGTGGCATGCAGCAGTGTGTGGTGTGCAGCAGTGTGTGGCGTGCAGCAGTGTGTGGCATGCATCAGTGTGTGGTGTGCAGCAGTGTTTCGTGTAGCAGTGTGCGGCGTGCAGCAGTGTGTGGCATGCAGCAGTGTGTGGCATGCAGCAGTGTGTGGCGTGCAGCAGTGTGTGGCTTGCAGCAGCATGCAGCAGTGTGTGGCATGCAGCAGTGTGTGGCATGCAGCAGTGTGTGGCATGCAGCAGTGTGCGGCATGCAGCAGTGTGCTGTGTGCAGCAGTGTGTGGCGTGCAGCAGTGTGTGGCGTGCAGTGGCATGCAGCAGTGTGTGGTGTGCAGCAGTGTGTGGCGTGCAGCAGTGTGTGGCATGCATCAGTGTGTGGTGTGCAGCAGTGTTTCGTGTAGCAGTGTGCGGCATGCAGCAGTGTGTGGCATGCAGCAGTGTGTGACATGCAGCAGTGTGTGGCGTGCAGCAGTGTGTGGCTTGCAGCGGCATGCAGCAGTGTGTGGCATGCAGCAGTGTGTGGCGTGCAGCAGTGTGTGGCATGCAGCAGTGTGCGGCATGCAGCAGTGTGTGCCATGCAGCAGTGTGTGGCGTGCAGCAGTGTGTGGCATGCATCAGTGTGTGGTGTGCAGCAGTGTTTCGTGTAGCAGTGTACGGCGTGCAGCAGTGTGCGGCATGCAGCAGTGTGCGACATGCAGCAGTGTGCGGTGTGCAGCAGTGTGTGGCATGCAGCAGTGTGCGGCGTGCAGCAGTGTGCGGCATGCAGCAGTGTGCTGCGTGCAGCAGTGTGTGGCATGCAGCAGTGTGTGGCGTGCAGCAGTGTGTGGCGTGCAGCGGCATGCAGCAGTTTTTGGCATGCAGCAGTGTGTGGCATGCAGCAGTGTGTGGCGTGTAGCAGTCTGTGGCATGCAGCAGTCTGCGGTGTGCAGCAGTGTGAGGCATGCAGCAGTGTGCGGCGTGCAGCAGTGTGTGGCGTGCAGCAGTGTGTGGCGTGCCGCAGTGTGTGACATGCAACAGTGTTTTGTGTAGCAGTGTGCGGTGTGCAGCAGGGTGTGGCATGCAGCAGTGTGCTGCGTGCAGCAGTGTGTGGCGTGCAGCGGGATGCAGCAGTGTGTGGTGTGCAGCAGTGTGTGGCGTGCAGCAGTGTGTGGCATGCATCAGTGTGTGGTGTGCAGCAGTGTTTCGTGTAGCAGTGTACGGCATGCAGCAGTGTGCGGCATGCAGCAGTGTGCGACATGCAGCAGTGTGCGGCGTGCAGCAGTGTGTGGCGTGCAGCGGCATGCAGCATTGTGAGGCGTGCAGCAGTGTGCGGCGTGCAGCAGTGTGTGGCGTGCAGCAGTGTTTTGTGTAGCATTGTGCGGCGTGCAGCAATGTTTCGTGTAGCAGTGTGTGGCGTGCAGCAGTGTTTGGCGTGCAGCAGTGTGCGGTTGTTGGACCTGGCCCTTTTTGAAGGGTCATCCCTAAACTTTTTGCCTTCCTCCTGTATTTTTTCTGACCTGGTGTTGGCTGATTTATGACTCTGGGCACCTTACCACTGCTGACCAGTGCTAAGGTGCATATGCTCTCCCTATGGTAAAATGTATACATTGATTGGTGTCCATGATTGGTTTATTTGGTTTACTGTCAGCCCCTAGTAAAGTGCACCAGGAGTGCCAGGGCTTGTAAATACAAATGCTGCTGGTGGGCTTGCAGCACTGGTTGTGCCACCCACAGAAGCGGCCTAGTAAAATGTGTCTAGGATCTGCCACTGCAGAACCTGCGCGCAGTCTGATACTGTCGCGCTGACTGCGCAAGTGCACCCACTTGCCAGTCCCTAAACCTTCCCTTAACTACATATTAGTCACCCCTCTGGTAGGCCCAAGGGCAGGGTGCATTGTAGGCATAAGGTAGGACATGCCCTGATGTGTGTGGCATGTCTTAATAGTGAATTACAGCCATTTTCGTTTTTCACTATTGAAGGCTACCTGCTCTCCATAGGCCAGAATGGGCTGCTGGAATTACTACACCCTGTAATCCCAGTGGACTCATAGAGCATGGTAGACAATTATGTTTAGTATGCCTGAACTCAGAATAATAAAATACTTCTTTTAGTAAAGTTTATTTTAATATCCTGCGTTTGTAAATACTACTTTTAGAAAGTTAGTATTTACTGACCTGGCCATTTCAGTCCGCCTCTGCTGTGTGTGTGTGTTCTGCCTAGCAACAGTAAGGAGCAGGGTTGGGGAATCCCCAGAGACAGGCTGGCTGCCAGGTGGTGGGTAGAGAGATTACACCAGGATGGGTGGGAGGAGTCCACCCTTGACTCTGAATAGACCTGTGCTCTGACAGCACAAAGCCGGCGCCGCCCCCTGTGGAGCGGCTGATGTCTCTGCCCTGCTGCTGAAAGGAAAGCGCAGAGTCACCACAACAAAGTGCTCCAGAACTGGACTGAGCCAGGCCCAGGCCCCCTGGCGCTAAAGAACAAAAGAATCGCACTATAAAAGTAGGAGCCTGGCTCCTAAGAAATCAGATCCTGTTTACGCAACGACGAACCTCTGCCTGAAGGAGAAGGACCTGGAGAAGCTGAAGGAGGAATACTGTCTCTCTGCCTGAGAGACTGGCCTGCAGTGGGTGCCTGTCTGCTGGAAGGAGAGGAAAAGACTGAAGGAAAAAGACTTTGAATCAACTTGTGCTGAACAATCTCCAAGGGCTTGCTTGTGAACTTGCCCCCTGATCTGCGCCCCAGGAACAGTGGGCGCAACCTACCCCCAGAAGAGGAGAAGTCGCTGGACGCCATCCCGTGACGCTGATCCCCAGAGAACCTGTGTGCCTCTCCCCCTTTCTCTACACCGCGACGTCTGTCACCTGGGACTACCACGAGCACCGCAAGGACCTACCTACCTGGTCCAAGCACCGCAAGTACCAGCCCCTCCGAGCCGTAGCTCGCAACGCGGAGAAAGGCACCTGAAGGCCTGCGCACCGAGCCCTGGCGACCCTGCGCCGTCAAGATCACCGCGAGGCCCTGTGCACACTTGTGATCCCCTGAAAAGCTGATCGCGCTGCAACAGCGCTGTGGATTGCCCCGGAGCTGCTTCCCCCTCCTCTGCCCTTGGTCGTGTGGCTGAGACCTTTTTCGGGTGCCCCACGAAGCACCGCCGCCCTCTGACTGCGAGGGACGACACCGCGACGTGGGACACCGCTCCGTCGAAACCCGAGGCCGCTGGGGCCATCCCCGTGCGAACAAAAAGGTATTGGTGGCTTCGCGCGCTAAATCCCGGCCCGTACTAGCCTTTGTACGAACCGTGCCAGCATTAGAAGTATTTGTGATTTAGTGCGCTGTTTGTACGGCCCGTGCCTGCCTTGTACGGACCGTACTTACATCTGACGTGTTTTGAGCCGTCCTGCCTTGCCAGTATCCTGGGATTGCACCGTACTGTTGGCCCGTACTGTTTTCACGCCCTGTTTGCACCGGACTATTGGCACGTACTACTGAGCCATACTGCCTTTGCCAATATCCTGGGATTGCATCATACTGCCCGTGTACACACAGGCATCCTGTTTGAATCGTACTGTGTGCATCATAGTACGAGCCGTACCGACCGTACTTACATCTGGAGGAGCTTGTGTTTACTTTGGAACCGTACCTGCCTTTGGCATATGGGTGTCTGGGGCCGTAGTTCACCCCTACTGCTCCCTGTTCGCACCGTATTGACCCGCTCTGAGTTCGCACCGTACTGAGGAAGCCGTGTTCGCACCGGACCGGTGCTTCCCTCCAGGTACGGAGCGTCCCTGACAGTCCGAACCGTACCCGCATAGAAAAGCATTACCGGTGCTCACTCGAGAAGAGTGAGACTCGGCAAGCGTACTCGTGCTCACGCGAGAAGCGTGAGAAACGGCAAGGTCCTGTTAAAACCTTGCCCAGAGCACCCCAAAGGCGCTACGAAGTGCGCAGAAGACCTAAAGAACTTGATTTTAATCAGAACTTTGCCATTATTAAGACCTGTGGACTTCCTTTGAGCATTTAAAGAGTAACTGGATTATTTCCCCAAGAGAACTGTATTTATGCAACCCGCCTGAAAGAAAAACTTTTATATAAAGAAATATATTTTACTATAAATACAGCCTTATGTCTTTGTGTGGTGGGGAGGTGATTATTGTGTGGGACAACTTGAACGCTTAACCTTATGCCCTCTGGAAATTTAGCCTGACTGCTCGCGCCACGTTACCTAGAGGGTGAGCAGGGGTTATTTTTAAAGAGGTGATCCTTTACCCTGACTTAGAGGAAAGGGTCCCTGCTTGTCGCAAGTGCATACCTGCGCCAACCAGAGACCCCGGATTCTAACATTGGTGGCAGCGGTGGGATTTACGGATTTGCGTTCTTGGTGTCTGCACAGTGATTACCAACCATTGCACAGTAGACAGTCCAGTAGCTTGAGCCACAGAACTTTTTATTTTTGCTTGCCAAGAGAAGACGATCCCTTGTGTTTGGAGTCATGCCGGGCCCAAACAGCATAGAGAAAACCGCGCTGAAAGCCTGGATTGAATCAAGGGGTGCAACCAAGGAAGTTACACCATTGAAACCAGCGGGAAGTGTTCGCAGTTTTGGTAGAGGCCTGTCGCCAGAGGAGCTGGCAGACAGACAGGCCACCAGGGATCACGAAGTATTGTTGGCAAAGCTGGAAGTAAATGCCCAACTGGAGCTAGAGAGCAAGAAGCTGGCTCTGGAAGAAAAGAAAATGCAAATGGAGCATGACTTCCTAATGAAGAAATATGATATGGAGCTCGAGAGGCTTGAGGCCATGAGTGTCTCAGCCCAGCAACAAGAAAGGTGCGTAGCTCAGAGATTGAGCTTTTCTGAGTGGGAGGAGGAATCCAGCTCAGATGGTGGCAGCAGTATTGAATTCTCTAGTGTTGAAAGAGTAGTACGCACACCCAGAGATGTGGCGCCTGACTTGAAGGAGGGGGTTAACACACACCAGGAGGTTCAAGGGCATGAGGTAGCTCCAGTAGTGCGCAGTATCCCTGAAGGGAATAGGGTAACTGGCGCAGGGGTTCATAGTCCTAGTGGCGGGAGGGACACTCTACTGGCTCTAGATGAGAGGCGCAGGGAGAGGGGTTCCCCCAACATTGAAGTCCTGGTAGGTGAGTGTGAAGACCGCCCAGAAGAGTGTGGGTTGTGTGACAGAGACAGTCAGATACTGTCTTGCCAGTCTCAGGAGAGTGGTGTGGAGTACGTGTGTGAGGCACTGGATGGTAAGGTGATGGCTAGTTTGGTTAAAACTGCTAGGGGGCTGTGTGATCCAATGGTGGGAGAGCATATTTTATGTCCCTGTTTTCCAGAGCTACGTCAACACCTGCTGGAGAGTGAGTTCTCTGACCGCAGAGAACTCACATTGGAGGCAGACCTTTTGGTGGATTCCAGAGGGTCTGGAGAGGCATTGGGGAGTGACCCTGTGGGGAGTGACTCAGGTATCTTCCAACCCAGAGTGGTGGAAGTGGTGCAGAGTAGCCCAGCTAGGTCCCATGGTAGTGGGAGGGGTGTAGGGGCTCACGTCCTGTCTCAGTGGAGAAGGAGTGAGTGTGGGGCTGCGTGCCCCCAGGTGCCCGAAACCCAGTCTCAGAGCCTGGATGGTTCTTTAAGGGAACACCAGGCGGGGAGCCTAGGCTGTCCTGATGGGCCGCCCGTTGAGGGGGATCCCCTAGTGTCTGGTGAGCTGGGAGTGTCTGTAAGCAGGCCTCCATCAGTTCTGGTGTCTGGCAGTACCGCTCCAGTTGGGAGGGTGCAGAGGTCCAGATTGAGGGGTGAGAGGGGGAAAGAGTCCCCAGTGGAAGAACCAGTGGGTCAGGGGCCAGCCAGAAGGGCTGCGTCCCCCGTGAGTGACCATGGTGACACCACTTCTGTCCTGGGGGATCTTCAGGCACTGTCAGATGGACAGGGGTCGGGAGATCAGCGCCAGGCAGACTGTCACACGACACATGAGTTATGTGTCACCCTCAGGGGGGGCATGCGTGCTCCCCGGGAAGTCCTGGTGCGCCAGGCGAGCGTTCAACCGCATGGGTTGGACCCAGGGTTGGGAAGCCAGGTTCAGGTGTTGTCTGACCTGGAGGGTGGGACCACTGTAATCAGTGTCCTGACCCATGTTGCTTCTAGGGGTACCACGCCAGTTGGGAGTGGGCAGTACTCTGGAAGGGGGTGCAGAGGGAGGGAGTCCTCGCCTCTGACCCCGGCTCAACTAAAGGGTTTAGACCCTAGGTTGAAGGGCCAGGTTCAGGGTGTCCCCCCTGACCTGGGCACCCAGTTGCAGGATAGAACCCCTGAACTGGTGGGCGAATTGCGCAGGACACCTGCCACAGGTGCCGTGGCAATTCTGGAAGGGGGTGCCACTCCAGGTGGGAGGGTACAGAGCCCCAAGGAGGAGGACCGGGAGTGGGAGAGCCCACCCCAGTCTTTGGTCCAGCCGCTGGGTACAGTCCCGGGGCTGGTGGGTCAGTGCCAGGATGTCATACCTGACCTGACAAGGGGGAGAATGGACAAAGGGTGCCAAGCACCTGGGGCTACTGCCCCCCGCTCCCTGGCGCCACAGAGGATTGAGAGCCCTGAGAGGCATACGGCCTGGGTCTCATCCCTGACTACTGTCAGTGGCCACTGTAGCATTTTGCTGTCTCTCTGGTTGGACACACCTGTGGGCCAGTTAAGGTTAGGTGCTGCACAGGTGGTGTCCACAGGCGAGGAGAAGGGTTCCCCATGGATTGGCTTGGTAGGCCCTGAGAGTATGGACAGAGGGAGTCCGATAGGTTCAGATTGGCGTAGAAGTGGAGTCTGCCCCTGCAGTTGCGGGCCAGGTCCTTGTTCTATCGCCCCAAGCAGGGAAGACCATCACGGTGGTGATTGGTCTACCCTGCGTTTTGGCTGGAAGGGGGTTGTGTTGGACCTGGCCCTTTTTGAAGGGTCATCCCTAAACTTTTTGCCTTCCTCCTGTATTTTTTCTGACCTGGTGTTGGCTGATTTATGACTCTGGGCACCTTACCACTGCTGACCAGTGCTAAGGTGCATATGCTCTCCCTATGGTAAAATGTATACATTGATTGGTGTCCATGATTGGTTTATTTGGTTTACTGTCAGCCCCTAGTAAAGTGCACCAGGAGTGCCAGGGCTTGTAAATACAAATGCTGCTGGTGGGCTTGCAGCACTGGTTGTGCCACCCACAGAAGCGGCCTAGTAAAATGTGTCTAGGATCTGCCACTGCAGAACCTGCGCGCAGTCTGATACTGTCGCGCTGACTGCGCAAGTGCACCCACTTGCCAGTCCCTAAACCTTCCCTTAACTACATATTAGTCACCCCTCTGGTAGGCCCAAGGGCAGGGTGCATTGTAGGCATAAGGTAGGACATGCCCTGATGTGTGTGGCATGTCTTAATAGTGAATTACAGCCATTTTCGTTTTTCACTATTGAAGGCTACCTGCTCTCCATAGGCCAGAATGGGCTGCTGGAATTACTACACCCTGTAATCCCAGTGGACTCATAGAGCATGGTAGACAATTATGTTTAGTATGCCTGAACTCAGAATAATAAAATACTTCTTTTAGTAAAGTTTATTTTAATATCCTGCGTTTGTAAATACTACTTTTAGAAAGTTAGTATTTACTGACCTGGCCATTTCAGTCCGCCTCTGCTGTGTGTGTGTGTTCTGCCTAGCAACAGTAAGGAGCAGGGTTGGGGAATCCCCAGAGACAGGCTGGCTGCCAGGTGGTGGGTAGAGAGATTACACCAGGATGGGTGGGAGGAGTCCACCCTTGACTCTGAATAGACCTGTGCTCTGACAGCACAAAGCCGGCGCCGCCCCCTGTGGAGCGGCTGATGTCTCTGCCCTGCTGCTGAAAGGAAAGCGCAGAGTCACCACAACAAAGTGCTCCAGAACTGGACTGAGCCAGGCCCAGGCCCCCTGGCGCTAAAGAACAAAAGAATCGCACTATAAAAGTAGGAGCCTGGCTCCTAAGAAATCAGATCCTGTTTACGCAACGACGAACCTCTGCCTGAAGGAGAAGGACCTGGAGAAGCTGAAGGAGGAATACTGTCTCTCTGCCTGAGAGACTGGCCTGCAGTGGGTGCCTGTCTGCTGGAAGGAGAGGAAAAGACTGAAGGAAAAAGACTTTGAATCAACTTGTGCTGAACAATCTCCAAGGGCTTGCTTGTGAACTTGCCCCCTGATCTGCGCCCCAGGAACAGTGGGCGCAACCTACCCCCAGAAGAGGAGAAGTCGCTGGACGCCATCCCGTGACGCTGATCCCCAGAGAACCTGTGTGCCTCTCCCCCTTTCTCTACACCGCGACGTCTGTCACCTGGCACTACCACGAGCACCGCAAGGACCTACCTACCTGGTCCAAGCACCGCAAGTACCAGCCCCTCCGAGCCGTAGCTCGCAACGCGGAGAAAGGCACCTGAAGGCCTGCGCACCGAGCCCTGGCGACCCTGCGCCGTCAAGATCACCGCGAGGCCCTGTGCACACTTGTGATCCCCTGAAAAGCTGATCGCGCTGCAACAGCGCTGTGGATTGCCCCGGAGCTGCTTCCCCCTCCTCTGCCCTTGGTCGTGTGGCTGAGACCTTTTTCGGGTGCCCCACGAAGCACCGCCGCCCTCTGACTGCGAGGGACGACACCGCGACGTGGGACACCGCTCCGTCGAAACCCGAGGCCGCTGGGGCCATCCCCGTGCGAACAAAAAGGTATTGGTGGCTTCGCGCGCTAAATCCCGGCCCGTACTAGCCTTTGTACGAACCGTGCCAGCATTAGAAGTATTTGTGATTTAGTGCGCTGTTTGTACGGCCCGTGCCTGCCTTGTACGGACCGTACTTACATCTGACGTGTTTTGAGCCGTCCTGCCTTGCCAGTATCCTGGGATTGCACCGTACTGTTGGCCCGTACTGTTTTCACGCCCTGTTTGCACCGGACTATTGGCACGTACTACTGAGCCATACTGCCTTTGCCAATATCCTGGGATTGCATCATACTGCCCGTGTACACACAGGCATCCTGTTTGAATCGTACTGTGTGCATCATAGTACGAGCCGTACCGACCGTACTTACATCTGGAGGAGCTTGTGTTTACTTTGGAACCGTACCTGCCTTTGGCATATGGGTGTCTGGGGCCGTAGTTCACCCCTACTGCTCCCTGTTCGCACCGTATTGACCCGCTCTGAGTTCGCACCGTACTGAGGAAGCCGTGTTCGCACCGGACCGGTGCTTCCCTCCAGGTACGGAGCGTCCCTGACAGTCCGAACCGTACCCGCATAGAAAAGCATTACCGGTGCTCACTCGAGAAGAGTGAGACTCGGCAAGCGTACTCGTGCTCACGCGAGAAGCGTGAGAAACGGCAAGGTCCTGTTAAAACCTTGCCCAGAGCACCCCAAAGGCGCTACGAAGTGCGCAGAAGACCTAAAGAACTTGATTTTAATCAGAACTTTGCCATTATTAAGACCTGTGGACTACCTTTGAGCATTTAAAGAGTAACTGGATTATTTCCCCAAGAGAACTGTATTTATGCAACCCGCCTGAAAGAAAAACTTTTATATAAAGAAATATATTTTACTATAAATACAGCCTTATGTCTTTGTGTGGTGGGGAGGTGATTATTGTGTGGGACAACTTGAACGCTTAACCTTATGCCCTCTGGAAATTTAGCCTGACTGCTCGCGCCACGTTACCTAGAGGGTGAGCAGGGGTTATTTTTAAAGAGGTGATCCTTTACCCTGACTTAGAGGAAAGGGTCCCTGCTTGTCGCAAGTGCATACCTGCGCCAACCAGAGACCCCGGATTCTAACAGCGGTGTGCAGCAGTGTGCTGTGTGCAGCAGTGTGTGGCGTGCAGCAGTGTGTGGCATGCAGTGGCATGCAGCAGTGTGCGGCGTGCAACAGTGTGCGGCATGCAGCAGTGTGTGACATGCAGCAGTGTGTGGCGTGCAGCAATGTGTGGCTTGCAGTGGCATGCAGCAGTGTGTGGCATGCAGCAGTGTGTGGCGTGCAGCAGTGTGTGGCATGCAGCAGTGTGCGGCATGCAGCAGTGTGTGCCATGCAGCAGTGTGTGGCGTGCAGCAGTGTGTGGCATGCATCAGTGTGTGGTGTGCAGCAGTGTTTCGTGTAGCAGTGTGCGGCGTGCAGCAGTGTGCGGCATGCAGCAGTGTGTGACATGCAGCAGTGTGTGGTGTGCAGCAGTGTGTGGCGTGCAGCAGTGTGTGGCATGCAGCAGTGTGCGGCGTGCAGCAGTGTGCGGCATGCAGCAGTGTGCTGCGTGCAGCAGTGTGTGGCATGCAGCAGTGTGTGGCGTGCAGCAGTGTGTGGCGTGCAGCGGCATGCAGCAGTTTTTGGCATGCAGCAGTGTGTGGCATGCAGCAGTGTGTGGCGTGTAGCAGTGTGCGGCGTGCAGCAGTCTGCGGTGTGCAGCAGTGTGAGGCATGCAGCAGTGTGCGGTGTGCAGCAGTGTGTGGCGTGCAGCAGTGTGTGGCTTGCAGCGGCATGCAGCAGTGTGTGGCGTGCAGCAGTGTGTGGTGTGCAGCAGTGTGTGGCGTGCAGCAGTGTGTGGGTTGCAGCAGCATGCAGCAGTGTGTGGCATGCAGCAGTGTGTGGCGTACAGCAGTGTGTGGCGTGTAGCAGTGTGCGGTGTGCAGCAGTGTGCAGCAGTCTGCGGTGTGCAGCAGTGTGTGCTGTGCAGCAGTGTTTCGTATAGCATCGTGCGATGTGTAGCAGTGTGCGGTGTGCAGCAGTGTGTGGCGTGCAGCAGTGTGTGGCATGCAGCAGTGTGTGGTGTGCAGCAATGTGCGGCATGCAGCAGTGTGTGGTGTGCAGCAGTCTTTGGCGTGCAGCAGTGTGTGGCATGCAGCGGCATGCAGCAGTGTGTGGCGTGCAGCAGTGTGCGGCGTGCAGCAGTGTGCGGCACGCAGCAGTGTGCGGCGTGCCGCAGTGTGGGGCGTGCAGCGGCGTGCAGCAGTGTGTGGCATGCAGCAGTGTGTGGCGTGCAGCAGTGTGCGGCATGCAGCAGTGTGTGGCGTGCAGCAGTTTGTGGCGTGCAGGGGCATGCAGCAGTGTGTGGCATGCAGCAGTGTGTGGTGTGCAGCAGTGTGTTGCATGCAGCGGCATGCAGCAGTGTGTGGCGTGCAGCAGTGTGCTGCATGCAGCAGTGTGTGGCATGCAGCAGTGTATGTCGTGTAGCAGTGTGCGGCATGCAGCAGTCTGCGGTGTGCAGCAGTGTGAGGCGTGCAGCAGTGTGTGGCGTGCAGCGGCATGCAGCAGTGTGTGGCATGCAGCAGTGTGCGGCATGCAGCAGTGTGCGGCGTGCAGCAGTGTGTGGCGTGCAGCAGTGTGTGGCATGCAGCAGTGTTTCGTGTAGCAGCGTGCGGTGTGCAGCAGTGTGTGGCATGCAGCAGTGTGCGGTGAGCAGCAGTGTGCTGTGTGCAGCAGTGTGTGGCGTGCAGCAGTGTGTGGCGTGCAGCGGCATGCAGCAGTGTGTGGTGTGCAGCAGTGTGCTGCGTGCAGCAGTGTGTGACGTGCAGCAGTGTGTGGCGTGCAGCAGTGTGAGGCGTTGTGAGAAGTTGGCCTGGTATATGATGTTCACTAGTTAAAGTGACCACCTTGTACCATGCCAAGCAACCCTTATGGTGTGGTTGTAAGTCAACCTTTTCGGACTAGCTGCCCTAGTGGTAGCGTAGGCTAAGCAGTCTTTGAGGCGTGCAGCAGTGTGTGGCGTGCAGCGGCATGCAGCAGTTTGTGGTGTGCTGCAGTGTGTGGCGTGCAGCAGTGTGTGGTGTGTAGCAGTGTGCGGCGTGCAGCAGTCTGTGGTGTGCAGCAGTGTGAGGCATGCAGCAGTGTGTGGCTTGCAGCGGCATGAAGCAGTGTGTGGCGTGCAGCAGTGTGTGGCGTGTAGCAGTGTGCGGCGTGCAGCAGTCTGCGGTGTGCAGCAGTGTGAGCCGTGCAGCAGTGTGTGGCTTGCAGCGGCATGCCGCAGTGTGTGGCGTGCAGGAGTGTGTGGCGTGTAGCAGTGTGCGGCGTGTAGCAGTGTGCCGCATGCAGCAGTTTGTGGCGTGCAGCAGTGTGTGGCTTGCAGCGGCATGCAGCAGTGTGTGGCGTGAAGCAGTGTGTGGCGTGCAGCAGTGTGTGGCGTGCAGCAGTGTGTGGCTTGCAGCAGCATGCAGCAGTGTGTGGCATGCAGCAGTGTGTGGCGTACAGCAGTGTGTGGCGTGTAGCAGTGTGCGGCATGCAGCAGTGTGCAGCAGTCTGCGGCGTGCAGCAGTGTGTGCTGTGCAGCAGTGTTTTGTATAGCATTGTGCGGTGTGTAGCAGTGTGCGGTGTGCAGCAGTGTGTGGTGTGCAGCAGTGTGTGGCATGCAGCAGTGTGTGGCATACAGCAATGTGCGGCGTGCAGCAGTGTGTGGCGTGCAGCAGTCTTTGGCGTGCAGCAGTGTGTGGCGTGCAGCGGCATGCAGCAGTGTGTGGCATGCAGCAGTGTGTGGCGTGCAGCAGTGTGCGGCATGCAGCAGTGTGTGGCATGCAGCATTGTGAGGCGTGCAGCAGTGTGCGGCGTGCAGCAGTGTGTGGCGTGCAGCAGTGTTTTGTGTAGCATTGTGCGGCGTGCAGCAGTGTTTCGTGTAGCAGTGTGTGGCGTGCAGCAGTGTTTGGCGTGCAGCAGTGTGCGGTGAGCAGCAGTGTGCTGTGTGCAGCAGTGTGTGGCGTGCAGCAGTGTGTGGCGTGCAGTGGCATGCAGCAGTGTGTGGTGTGCAGCAGTGTGTGGCGTGCAGCAGTGTGTGGCATGCATCAGTGTGTGTGTGCAGCAGTGTTTCGTGTAGCAGTGTGCGGCGTGCAGCAGTGTGCGGCATGCAGCAGTGTGTGGCGTACAGCAGTGTGTGGCGTGTAGCAGTGTGTGGCGTGCAGCAGTGTGCAGCAGTCTGCGGTGTGCAGCAGTGTGTGCTGTGCAGCAGTGTTTTGTATAGCATCGTGCGGTGTGTAGCAGTGTGCGGTGTGCAGCAGTGTGTGGCGTGCAGCAGTGTGTGGCATGCAGCAGTGTGCGGCGTGCAGCAGTGTGTGGCATGCAGCAGTGTGTGGCGTGCAGCAGTGTGTGGCGTGCAGCGGCATGCAGCAGTTTTTGGCATGCAGCAGTGTGTGGCATGCAGCAGTGTGTGGCGTGTAGCAGTGTGCGGCGTGCAGCAGTCTGCGGTGTGCAGCAGTGTGAGGCATGCAGCAGTGTGTGGTGTGCAGCAGTGTGTGGCGTGCAGCAGTGTGTGGCTTGCAGCGGCATGCAGCAGTGTGTGGCGTGCAGCAGTGTGTGGTGTGCAGCAGTGTGTGGCGTGCAGCAGTGTGCGGCTTGCAGCAGCATGCAGCAGTGTGTGGCATGCAGCAGTGTGTGGCGTACAGCAGTGTGTGGCGTGTAGCAGTGTGCGGCGTGCAGCAGTGTGCAGCAGTCTGCGGCGTGCAGCAGTGTGTGCTGTGCAGCAGTGTTTCATATAGCATCGTGCGATGTGTAGCAGTGTGCGGTGTGCAGCAGTGTGTGGTGTGCAGCAGTGTGTGGCGTGCAGCAGTGTGTGGCATGCATCAGTGTGTGGTGTGCAGCAGTGTTTCGTGTAGCAGTGTGCGGCGTGCAGCAGTGTGTGACATGCAGCAGTGTGTGGTGTGCAGCAATGTGCGGCGTGCAGCAGTGTGTGGCGTGCAGCAGTCTTTGGCGTGCAGCAGTGTGTGGCGTGCAGCAGTGTGCGGCGTGCAGCAGTGTGCGGCATGCAGCAGTGTGCGGCGTGCAGCATTGTGAGGCGTGCAGCAGTGTGCGGCGTGCAGCAGTGTGTGGCGTGCAGCAGTGTTTTGTGTAGCATTGTGCGGCGTGCAGCAATGTTTCGTGTAGCAGTGTGTGGCGTGCAGCAGTGTTTGGCATGCAGCAGTGTGTGGTGAGCAGCAGTGTGCTGTGTGCAGCAGTGTGTGGCGTGCAGCAGTGTGTGGCGTGCAGTGGCATGCAGCAGTGTGTGGTGTGCAGCAGTGTGTGGCGTGCAGCAGTGTGTGGCATGCATCAGTGTGTGGTGTGCAGCAGTGTTTTGTGTAGCAGTGTGCGGCGTGCAGCAGTGTGCGGCATGCAGCAGTGTGTGACATGCAGCAGTGTGTGGCGTGCAGCAGTGTGTGGCTTGCAGCGGCATGCAGCAGTGTGTGGCATGCAGCAGTGTGTGGCGTGCAGCAGTGTGTGGCATGCAGCAGTGTGCGGCATGCAGCAGTGTGTGCCATGCAGCAGTGTGTGGCGTGCAGCAGTGTGTGGCATGCATCAGTGTGTGGTGTGCAGCAGTGTTTCGTGTAGCAGTGTACGGCGTGCAGCAGTGTGCGGCATGCAGCAGTGTGCGACATGCAGCAGTGTGCGGTGTGCAGCAGTGTGTGGCATGCAGCAGTGTGCGGCGTGCAGCAGTGTGCGGCATGCAGCAGTGTGCTGCGTGCAGCAGTGTGTGGCATGCAGCAGTGTGTGGCGTGCAGCAGTGTGTGGTGTGCAGCGGCATGCAGCAGTTTTTGGCATGCAGCAGTGTGTGGCATGCAGCAGTGTGTGGCGTGTAGCAGTCTGCGGCGTGCAGCAGTCTGCGGTGTGCAGCAGTGTGAGGCATGCAGCAGTGTGCAGCGTGCAGCAGTGTGTGGCGTGCAGCAGTGTGTGGCGTGCCGCAGTGTGTGGCATGCAACAGTGTTTTGTGTAGCAGTGTGCGGTGTGCAGCAGGGTGTGGCATGCAGCAGTGTGCTGCGTGCAGCAGTGTGTGGCGTGCAGCAGTGTGTGGAGTGCAGCGGCATGCAGCAGTGTGTGGTGTGCAGCAGTGTGCTGCATGCAGCAGTGTGTGACGTGCAGCAGTGTGTGGTGTGCAGCAGTGTGTGGCGTGCAGCGGCATGCAGCAGTTTGTGGTGTGCAGCAGTGTGTGGCATGCAGCAGTGTGCGGCATGCAGCAGTGTGTGCCATGCAGCAGTGTGTGGCGTGCAGCAGTGTGTGGCATGCATCAGTGTGTGGTGTGCAGCAGTGTTTCGTGTAGCAGTGTACGGCGTGCAGCAGTGTGCGGCATGCAGCAGTGTGCGACATGCAGCAGTGTGCGGTGTGCAGCAGTGTGTGGCATACAGCAGTGTGCGGCGTGCAGCAGTGTGCGGCATGCAGCAGTGTATGGCGTGCAGCAGTGTGTGGCATGCAGCAGTGTGTGGCGTGTAGCAGTGTGCGGCGTGCAGCAGTGTGTGGCGTGCAGCAGTGTTTTGTGTAGCATTGTGCGGCGTGCAGCAATGTTTTGTGTAGCAGTGTGTGGCGTGCAGCAGTGTTTGGCGTGCAGCAGTGTGCGGTGAGCAGCAGTGTGCTGTGTGCAGCAGTGTGTGGCGTGCAGCAGTGTGTGGCGTGCAGTGGCATGCAGCAGTGTGCGGCGTGCAGCAGTGTGTGGCATGCAGCAGTGTGTGACATGCAGCAGTGTGTGGCGTGCAGCAGTGTGTGGCTTGCAGCGGCATGCAGCAGTGTGTGGCATGCAGCAGTGTGTGGCGTGCAGCAGTGTGTGGCATGCAGCAGTGTGTGGCGTGCAGCAGTGTGTGGCATGCATCAGTGTGTGGTGTGCAGCAGTGTTTCGTGTAGCAGTGTGCGGCGTGCAGCAGTGTGCGGCATGCAGCAGTGTGTGACATGCAGCAGTGTGCGGTGTGCAGCAGTGTGTGGCGTGCAGCAGTGTGTGGCATGCAGCAGTGTGCGGCGTGCAGCAGTGTGCGGCATGCAGCAGTGTGCTGCGTGCAGCAGTGTGTGGCATGCAGCAGTGTGTGGCGTGCAGCAGTGTGTGGCGTGCAGCGGCATGCAGCAGTTTTTGGCATGCAGCAGTGTGTGGCATGCAGCAGTGTGCGGCGTGCAGTGGCATGCAGCAGTGTGTGGTGTGCAGCAGTGTGTGGCGTGCAGCAGTGTGTGGCATGCATCAGTGTGTGGTGTGCAGCAGTGTTTCGTGTAGCAGTGTGCGGCGTGCAGCAGTGTGTGGCATGCAGCAGTGTGTGACATGCAGCAGTGTGTGGCGTGCAGCAGTGTGTGGCTTGCAGCGGCATGCAGCAGTGTGTGGCATGCAGCAGTGTGTGGCGTGCAGCAGTGTGTGGCATGCAGCAGTGTGTGGCATGCAGCAGTGTGCTGTGTGCAGCAGTGTGTGGCGTGCAGCAGTGTGTGGCATGCAGTGGCATGCAGCAGTGTGTGGCGTGCAGCAGTGTGCGGCGTGCAGCAGTGTGCGGCATGCAGCAGTGTGCGGCGTGCAGCATTGTGAGGCGTGCAGCAGTGTGCGGCGTGCAGCAGTGTGTGGCGTGCAGCAGTGTTTTGTGTAGCATTGTGCGGCGTGCAGCAATGTTTCGTGTAGCAGTGTGTGGCGTGCAGCAGTGTTTGGCATGCAGCAGTGTGTGGTGAGCAGCAGTGTGCTGTGTGCAGCAGTGTGTGGTGTGCAGCAGTGTGTGGCGTGCAGTGGCATGCAGCAGTGTGCTGTGTGCAGCAGTGTGTGGCGTGCAGCAGTGTGTGGCGTGCAGTGGCATGCAGCAGTGTGTGGTGTGCAACAGTGTGTGGCATGCATCAGTGTGTGGTGTGCAGCAGTGTTTCGTGTAGCAGTGTACGGCGTGCAGCAGTGTGCGGCATGCAGCAGTGTGCGACATGCAGCAGTGTGCGGTGTGCAGCAGTGTGTGGCATGCAGCAGTGTGCGGCGTGCGGCAGTGCGGCATGCAGCAGTGTGCTGCGTGCAGCAGTGTGTGGCATGCAGCAGTGTGTGGCGTGCAGCAGTGTGTGGCGTGCAGCGGCATGCAGCAGTTTTTGGCATGCAGCAGTGTGTGGCATGCAGCAGTGTGTGGCGTGTAGCAGTCTGTGGCATGCAGCAGTCTGCGGTGTGCAGCAGTGTGAGGCATGCAGCAGTGTGCGGCGTGCAGCAGTGTGTGGCGTGCAGCAGTGTGTGGCGTGCCGCAGTGTGTGGCATGCAACAGTGTTTTGTGTAGCAGTGTGCGGTGTGCAGCAGGGTGTGGCATGCAGCAGTGTGCTGCGTGCAGCAGTGTGTGGCGTGCAGCAGTGTGTGGAGTGCAGCGGCATGCAGCAGTGTGTGGTGTGCAGCAGTGTGCTGCGTGCAGCAGTGTGTGACGTGCAGCAGTGTGTGGCATGCAGCAGTGTGTGGCGTGCAGCGGGATGCAGCAGTGTGTGGTGTGCAGCAGTGTGTGGCGTGCGGCAGTGTGTGGCATGCATCAGTGTGTGGTGTGCAGCAGTGTTTCGTGTAGCAGTGTACGGCATGCAGCAGTGTGCGGCATGCAGCAGTGTGCGACATGCAGCAGTGTGCGGTGTGCAGCAGTGTGTGGCATGCAGCAGTGTGCGGCATGCAGCAGTGCATGGCGTGCAGCAGTGTGTGGCATGCAGCAGTGTGTGGCGTGTAGCAGTGTGCGGCGTGCAGCAGTGTGTGGTGTGCAGCAGTGTTTTGTGTAGCATTGTGCGGCGTGCAGCAATGTTTCGTGTAGCAGTGTGTGGCGTGCAGCAGTGTTTGGCATGCAGCAGTGTGCGGTGAGCAGCAGTGTGCTGTGTGCAGCAGTGTGTGGCGTGCAGCAGTGTGTGGCGTGCAGTGGCATGCAGCAGTGTGCGGCGTGCAGCAGTGTGCGGCATGCAGCAGTGTGTGACATGCAGCAGTGTGTGGCGTGCAGCAATGTGTGGCTTGCAGTGGCATGCAGCAGTGTGTGGCATGCAGCAGTGTGTGGCGTGCAGCAGTTTGTGGCATGCAGCAGTGTGCGGCATGCAGCAGTGTGTGCCATGCAGCAGTGTGTGGCGTGCAGCAGTGTGTGGCATGCATCAGTGTGTGGTGTGCAGCAGTGTTTCGTGTAGCAGTGTGCGGCGTGCAGCAGTGTGCGGCATGCAGCAGTGTGTGACATGCAGCAGTGTGTGGTGTGCAGCAGTGTGTGGCGTGCAGCAGTGTGTGGCATGCAGCAGTGTGCGGCGTGCAGCAGTGTGCGGCATGCAGCAGTGTGTTGCGTGCAGCAGTGTGTGGCATGCAGCAGTGTGTGGCGTGCAGCAGTGTGTGGCGTGCAGCGGCATGCAGCAGTTTTTGGCATGCAGCAGTGTGTGGCATGCAGCAGTGTGTGGCGTGCAGGGGCATGCAGCAGTGTGTGGCATGCAGCAGTGTGTGGTGTGCAGCAGTGTGTTGCATGCAGCGGCATGCAGCAGTGTGTGGCGTGCAGCAGTGTGCTGCATGCAGCAGTGTGTGGCGTGCAGCAGTGTATGGTGTGTAGCAGTGTGCGGCATGCAGCAGTCTGCGGTGTGCAGCAGTGTGAGGCGTGCAGCAGTGTGTGGCGTGCAGCGGCATGCAGCAGTGTGTGGCATGCAGCAGTGTGCGGCATGCAGCAGTGTGCGGCATGCAGCAGTGTGCGGCGTGCAGCAGTGTGTGGCGTGCAGCAGTGTGTGGCATGCAGCAGTGTTTCGTGTAGCAGCGTGCGGTGTGCAGCAGTGTGTGGCATGCAGCAGTGTGCGGTGAGCAGCAGTGTGCTGTGTGCAGCAGTGTGTGGCGTGCAGCAGTGTGTGGCGTGCAGCGGCATGCAGCAGTGTGTGGTGTGCAGCAGTGTGCTGCGTGCAGCAGTGTGTGACGTGCAGCAGTGTGTGGCGTGCAGCAGTGTGTGGCGTTGTGAGAAGTTGGCCTGGTATATGATGTTCACTAGTTAAAGTGACCACCTTGTACCATGCCAAGCAACCCTTATGGTGTGGTTGTAAGTCAACCTTTTCGGACTAGCTGCCCTAGTGGTAGCGTAGGCTAAGCAGTCTTTGAGGCGTGCAGCAGTGTGTGGCGTGCAGCGGCATGCAGCAGTTTGTGGTGTGCAGCAGTGTGTGGCGTGCAGCAGTGTGTGGTGTGTAGCAGTGTGCGGCGTGCAGCAGTCTGTGGTGTGCAGCAGTGTGAGGCATGCAGCAGTGTGTGACTTGCAGCGGCATGAAGCAGTGTGTGGCGTGCAGCAGTGTGTGGCGTGTAGCAGTGTGCGGCGTGCAGCAGTCTGCGGTGTGCAGCAGTGTGAGCCGTGCAGCAGTGTGTGGCTTGCAGCGGCATGCAGCAGTGTGTGGCGTGCAGGAGCGTGTGGCGTGTAGCAGTGTGCGGCGTGTAGCAGTGTGCCGCATGCAGCAGTTTGTGGCGTGCAGCAGTGTGTGGCTTGCAGCGGCATGCAGCAGTGTGTGGCGTGCAGCAGTGTGTGGCGTGCAGCAGTGTGTGGCGTGCAGCAGTGTGTGGCTTGCAGCAGCATGCAGCAGTGTGTGGCATGCAGCAGTGTGTGGCGTACAGCAGTGTGTGGCGTGTAGCAGTGTGCGGCGTGCAGCAGTGTGCAGCAGTCTGCGGCGTGCAGCAGTGTGTGCTGTGCAGCAGTGTTTTGTATAGCATTGTGCGGTGTGTAGCAGTGTGCGGTGTGCAGCAGTGTGTGGTGTGCAGCAGTGTGTGGCATGCAGCAGTGTGTGGCATACAGCAATATGCGGCGTGCAGCAGTGTGTGGTGTGCAGCAGTCTTTGGCATGCAGCAGTGTGTGGCGTGCAGCGGCATGCAGCAGTGTGTGGCATGCAGCAGTGTGTGGCGTGCAGCAGTGTGCGGCATGCAGCAGTGTGTGGCATGCAGCATTGTGAGGCGTGCAGCAGTGTGCGGCGTGCAGCAGTGTGTGGCGTGCAGCAGTGTTTTGTGTAGCATTGTGCGGCGTGCAGCAGTGTTTCGTGTAGCAGTGTGTGGCGTGCAGCAGTGTTTGGCGTGCAGCAGTGTGCGGTGAGCAGCAGTGTGCTGTGTGCAGCAGTGTGTGGCGTGCAGCAGTGTGTGGCGTGCAGTGGCATGCAGCAGTGTGTGGTGTGCAGCAGTGTGTGGCGTGCAGCAGTGTGTGGCATGCATCAGTGTGTGGTGTGCAGCAGTGTTTCGTGTAGCAGTGTGCGGCGTGCAGCAGTGTGCGGCATGCAGCAGTGTGTGGCGTACAGCAGTGTGTGGCGTGTAGCAGTGTGCGGCGTGCAGCAGTGTGCAGCAGTCTGCGGTGTGCAGCAGTGTGTGCTGTGCAGCAGTGTTTTGTATAGCATCGTGCGGTGTGTAGCAGTGTGCGGTGTGCAGCAGTGTGTGGCGTGCAGCAGTGTGTGGCATGCAGCAGTGTGCGGCGTGCAGCAGTGTGTGGCATGCAGCAGTGTGTGGCGTGCAGCAGTGTGTGGCGTGCAGCGGCATGCAGCAGTTTTTGGCATGCAGCAGTGTGTGGCATGCAGCAGTGTGTGGCGTGTAGCAGTGTGCGGCGTGCAGCAGTCTGCGGTGTGCAGCAGTGTGAGGCATGCAGCAGTGTGTGGTGTGCAGCAGTGTGTGGCGTGCAGCAGTGTGTGGCTTGCAGCGGCATGCAGCAGTGTGTGGCGTGCAGCAGTGTGTGGTGTGCAGCAGTGTGTGGCGTGCAGCAGTGTGTGGCTTGCAGCAGCATGCAGCAGTGTGTGGCATGCAGCAGTGTGTGGCGTACAGCAGTGTGTGGCGTGTAGCAGTGTGCGGCGTGCAGCAGTGTGCAGCAGTCTGCGGCGTGCAGCAGTGTGTGCTGTGCAGCAGTGTTTCATATAGCATCGTGCGATGTGTAGCAGTGTGCGGTGTGCAGCAGTGTGTGGTGTGCAGCAGTGTGTGGCGTGCAGCAGTGTGTGGCATGCATCAGTGTGTGGTGTGCAGCAGTGTTTCGTGTAGCAGTGTGCGGTGTGCAGCAGTGTGTGACATGCAGCAGTGTGTGGTGTGCAGCAATGTGCGGCGTGCAGCAGTGTGTGGCGTGCAGCAGTCTTTGGCGTGCAGCAGTGTGTGGCGTGCAGCAGTGTGCGGCATGCAGCAGTGTGCGGCGTGCAGCATTGTGAGGCGTGCAGCAGTGTGCGGCGTGCAGCAGTGTGTGGCGTGCAGCAGTGTTTTGTGTAGCATTGTGCGGCGTGCAGCAATGTTTCGTGTAGCAGTGTGTGGCGTGCAGCAGTGTTTGGCATGCAGCAGTGTGTGGTGTGCAGCAGTGTGTGGCGTGCAGCAGTGTGTGGCATGCATCAGTGTGTGGTGTGCAGCAGTGTTTCGTGTAGCAGTGTGCGGCGTGCAGCAGTGTGCAGCATGCAGCAGTGTGTGACATGCAGCAGTGTGTGGCGTGCAGCAGTGTGTGGCTTGCAGCGGCATGCAGCAGTGTGTGGCATGCAGCAGTGTGTGGCGTGCAGCAGTGTGTGGCATGCAGCAGTGTGCGGCATGCAGCAGTGTGTGCCATGCAGCAGTGTGTGCCGTGCAGCAGTGTGTGGCGTGCAGCAGTGTGTGGCATGCATCAGTGTGTGGTGTGCAGCAGTGTTTCGTGTAGCAGTGTACGGCGTGCAGCAGTGTGCGGCATGCAGCAGTGTGCGACATGCAGCAGTGTGCGGTGTGCAGCAGTGTGTGGCATGCAGCAGTGTGCGGCGTGCAGCAGTGTGCGGCATGCAGCAGTGTGCTGCGTGCAGCAGTGTGTGGCATGCAGCAGCGTGTGGCGTGCAGCAGTGTGTGGTGTGCAGCGGCATGCAGCAGTTTTTGGCATGCAGCAGTGTGTGGCATGCAGCAGTGTGTGGCGTGTAGCAGTCTGCGGCGTGCAGCAGTCTGCGGTGTGCAGCAGTGTGAGGCATGCAGCAGTGTGCAGCGTGCAGCAGTGTGTGGCGTGCAGCAGTGTGTGGCGTGCAGCAGTGTGTGGCATGCATCAGTGTGTGGTGTGCAGCAGTGTTTCGTGTAGCAGTGTACGGCGTGCAGCAGTGTGCGGCATGCAGCAGTGTGCGACATGCAGCAGTGTGCGGTGTGCAGCAGTGTGTGACATACAGCAGTGTGCGGCGTGCAGCAGTGTGCGGCATGCAGCAGTGTATGGCGTGCAGCAGTGTGTGGCATGCAGCAGTGTGTGGCGTGTAGCAGTGTGCGGCGTGCAGCAGTGTGTGGCGTGCAGCAGTGTTTTGTGTAGCATTGTGCGGCGTGCAGCAATGTTTCGTGTAGCAGTGTGTGGCGTGCAGCAGTGTTTGGCGTGCAGCAGTGTGCGGTGAGCAGCAGTGTGCTGTGTGCAGCAGTGTGTGGCGTGCAGCAGTGTGTGGCGTGCAGTGGCATGCAGCAGTGTGCGGCGTGCAGCAGTGTGCGGCATGCAGCAGTGTGTGACATGCAGCAGTGTGTGGCGTGCAGCAGTGTGTGGCTTGCAGCGGCATGCAGCAGTGTGTGGCATGCAGCAGTGTGTGGCGTGCAGCAGTGTGTGGCATGCAGCAGTGTGCGGCATGCAGCAGTGTGTGCCATGCAGCAGTGTGTGGCGTGCAGCAGTGTGTGGCATGCATCAGTGTGTGGTGTGCAGCAGTGTTTCGTGTAGCAGTGTGCGGCGTGCAGCAGTGTGCGGCATGCAGCAGTGTGTGACATGCAGCAGTGTGCGGTGTGCAGCAGTGTGTGGCGTGCAGCAGTGTGTGGCATGCAGCAGTGTGCGGCGTGCAGTGGCATGCAGCAGTGTGTGGTGTGCAGCAGTGTGTGGCGTGCAGCAGTGTGTGGCATGCATCAGTGTGTGGTGTGCAGCAGTGTTTCGTGTAGCAGTGTGCGGCGTGCAGCAGTGTGTGGCATGCAGCAGTGTGTGACATGCAGCAGTGTGTGGCGTGCAGCAGTGTGTGGCTTGCAGCGGCATGCAGCAGTGTGTGGCATGCAGCAGTGTGTGGCGTGCAGCAGTGTGTGGCATGCAGCAGTGTGCGGCATGCAGCAGTGTGCTGTGTGCAGCAGTGTGTGGCGTGCAGCAGTGTGTGGCGTGCAGTGGCATGCAGCAGTGTGTGGCGTGCAGCAGTGTGCGGCGTGCAGCAGTGTGCGGCATGCAGCAGTGTGCGGCGTGCAGCATTGTGAGGCGTGCAGCAGTGTGCGGCGTGCAGCAGTGTGTGGCGTGCAGCAGTGTTTTGTGTAGCATTGTGCGGCGTGCAGCAATGTTTCGTGTAGCAGTGTGTGGCGTGCAGCAGTGTTTGGCATGCAGCAGTGTGTGGTGAGCAGCAGTGTGCTGTGTGCAGCAGTGTGTGGCGTGCAGCAGTGTGTGGCGTGCAGTGGCATGCAGCAGTGTGCTGTGTGCAGCAGTGTGTGGCGTGCAGCAGTGTGTGGCGTGCAGTGGCATGCAGCAGTGTGTGGTGTGCAGCAGTGTGTGGCATGCATCAGTGTGTGGTGTGCAGCAGTGTTTCGTGTAGCAGTGTACGGCGTGCAGCAGTGTGCGGCATGCAGCAGTGTGCGACATGCAGCAGTGTGCGGTGTGCAGCAGTGTGTGGCATGCAGCAGTGTGCGGCGTGCGGCAGTGTGCGGCATGCAGCAGTGTGTGGCGTGCAGCAGTGTGTGGCGTGCAGCGGCATGCAGCAGTTTTTGGCATGCAGCAGTGTGTGGCATGCAGCAGTGTGTGGCGTGTAGCAGTCTGTGGCATGCAGCAGTCTGCGGTGTGCAGCAGTGTGAGGCATGCAGCAGTGTGCGGCGTGCAGCAGTGTGTGGCGTGCAGCAGTGTGTGGCGTGCCGCAGTGTGTGGCATGCAACAGTGTTTTGTGTAGCAGTGTGCGGTGTGCAGCAGGGTGTGGCATGCAGCAGTGTGCTGCGTGCAGCAGTGTGTGGCGTGCAGCAGTGTGTGGAGTGCAGCGGCATGCAGCAGTGTGTGGTGTGCAGCAGTGTGCTGCGTGCAGCAGTGTGTGACGTGCAGCAGTGTGTGGCGTGCAGCAGTGTGTGGCGTGCAGCGGGATGCAGCAGTGTGTGGTGTGCAGCAGTGTGTGGCGTGCAGCAGTGTGTGGCATGCATCAGTGTGTGGTGTGCAGCAGTGTTTCGTGTAGCAGTGTACGGCATGCAGCAGTGTGCGGCATGCAGCAGTGTGCGACATGCAGCAGTGTGCGGTGTGCAGCAGTGTGTGGCATGCAGCAGTGTGCGGCATGCAGCAGTGCATGGCGTGCAGCAGTGTGTGGCATGCAGCAGTGTGTGGCGTGTAGCAGTGTGCGGCGTGCAGCAGTGTGTGGCGTGCAGCAGTGTTTTGTGTAGCATTGTGCGGCGTGCAGCAATGTTTCGTGTAGCAGTGTGTGGCGTGCAGCAGTGTTTGGCATGCAGCAGTGTGCGGTGAGCAGCAGTGTGCTGTGTGCAGCAGTGTGTGGCGTGCAGCAGTGTGTGGCGTGCAGTGGCATGCAGCAGTGTGCGGCGTGCAGCAGTGTGCGGCATGCAGCAGTGTGTGACATGCAGCAGTGTGTGGCGTGCAGCAATGTGTGGCTTGCAGTGGCATGCAGCAGTGTGTGGCATGCAGCAGTGTGTGGCGTGCAGCAGTGTGTGGCATGCAGCAGTGTGCGGCATGCAGCAGTGTGTGCCATGCAGCAGTGTGTGGCGTGCAGCAGTGTGTGGCATGCATCAGTGTGTGGTGTGCAGCAGTGTTTCGTGTAGCAGTGTGCGGCGTGCAGCAGTGTGCGGCGTGCAGCAGTGTGTGGCATGCATCAGTGTGTGGTGTGCAGCAGTGTTTCGTGTAGCAGTGTGCAGCGTGCAGCAGTGTGCGGCATGCAGCAGTGTGTGACATGCAGCAGTGTGTGGTGTGCAGCAGTGTGTGGCGTGCAGCAGTGTGTGGCATGCAGCAGTGTGCGGCGTGCAGCAGTGTGCGGCATGCAGCAGTGTGCTGCGTGCAGCAGTGTGTGGCATGCAGCAGTGTGTGGCGTACAGCAGTGTGTGGCATGTAGCAGTGTGCGGCGTGCAGCAGTGTGCAGCAGTCTGCGGCGTGCAGCAGTGTGTGCTGTGCAGCAGTGTTTCGTATAGCATCGTGCGATGTGTAGCAGTGTGCGGTGTGCAGCAGTGTGTGGCGTGCAGCAGTGTGTGGCATGCAGCAGTGTGTGGTGTGCAGCAATGTGCGGCATGCAGCAGTGTGTGGTGTGCAGCAGTCTTTGGCGTGCAGCAGTGTGTGGCATGCAGCGGCATGCAGCAGTGTGTGGCGTGCAGCAGTGTGCGGCGTGCAGCAGTGTGCGGCACGCAGCAGTGTGCGGCGTGCAGCAGTGTGGGGCGTGCAGCGGCGTGCAGCAGTGTGTGGCATGCAGCAGTGTGTGGCGTGCAGCAGTGTGCGGCATGCAGCAGTGTGTGGCGTGCAGCAGTTTGTGGCGTGCAGGGGCATGCAGCAGTGTGTGGCATGCAGCAGTGTGTGGTGTGCAGCAGTGTGTTGCATGCAGCGGCATGCAGCAGTGTGTGGCATACAGCAGTGTGCTGCATGCAGCAGTGTGTGGCGTGCAGCAGTGTATGGCGTGTAGCAGTGTGCGGCATGCAGCAGTCTGCGGTGTGCAGCAGTGTGAGGCGTGCAGCAGTGTGTGGCGTGCAGCGGCATGCAGCAGTGTGTGGCATGCAGCAGTGTGCGGCGTGCAGCAGTGTGCGGCATGCAGCAGTGTGCGGCGTGCAGCAGTGTGTGGCGTGCAGCAGTGTGTGGCATGCAGCAGTGTTTCGTGTAGCAGCGTGCGGTGTGCAGCAGTGTGTGGCATGCAGCAGTGTGCGGTGAGCAGCAGTGTGCTGTGTGCAGCAGTGTGTGGCGTGCAGCAGTGTGTGGCGTGCAGCGGCATGCAGCAGTGTGTGGTGTGCAGCAGTGTGCTGCGTGCAGCAGTGTGTGACGTGCAGCAGTGTGTGGCGTGCAGCAGTGTGTGGCGTTGTGAGAAGTTGGCCTGGTATATGATGTTCACTAGTTAAAGTGACCACCTTGTACCATGCCAAGCAACCCTTATGGTGTGGTTGTAAGTCAACCTTTTCGGACTAGCTGCCCTAGTGGTAGCGTAGGCTAAGCAGTCTTTGAGGCGTGCAGCAGTGTGTGGCGTGCAGCGGCATGCAGCAGTTTGTGGTGTGCAGCAGTGTGTGGCGTGCAGCAGTGTGTGGTGTGTAGCAGTGTGCGGCGTGCAGCAGTCTGCGGTGTGCAGCAGTGTGAGGCATGCAGCAGTGTGTGGCTTGCAGCGGCATGCAGCAGTGTGTGGCGTGCAGCAGTGTGTGGCGTGTAGCAGTGTGCGGCGTGCAGCAGTCTGCGGTGTGCAGCAGTGTGAGCTGTGCAGCAGTGTGTGGCTTGCAGCGGCATGCAGCAGTGTGTGGCGTGCAGGAGTGTGTGGCGTGTAGCAGTGTGCGGCGTGTAGCAGTGTGCCGCATGCAGCAGTTTGTGGTGTGCAGCAGTGTGTGGCTTGCAGTGGCATGCAGCAGTGTGTGGCGTGCAGCAGTGTGTGGCGTGCAGCAGTGTGTGGCGTGCAGCAGTGTGTGGCTTGCAGCAGCATGCAGCAGTGTGTGGCATGCAGCAGTGTGTGGCGTACAGCAGTGTGTGGCGTGTAGCAGTGTGCGGCGTGCAGCAGTGTGCAGCAGTCTGCGGCGTGCAGCAGTGTGTGCTGTGCAGCAGTGTTTTGTATAGCATTGTGCGGTGTGTAGCAGTGTGCGGTGTGCAGCAGTGTGTGGTGTGCAGCAGTGTGTGGCATGCAGCAGTGTGTGGCATACAGCAATGTGCGGCGTGCAGCAGTGTGTGGCGTGCAGCAGTCTTTGGCGTGCAGCAGTGTGTGGCGTGCAGCGGCATGCAGCAGTGTGTGGCATGCAGCAGTGTGTGGCGTGCAGCAGTGTGCGGCATGCAGCAGTGTGTGGCATGCAGCATTGTGAGGCGTGCAGCAGTGTGCGGCGTGCAGCAGTGTGTGGCGTGCAGCAGTGTTTTGTGTAGCATTGTGCGGCGTGCAGCAGTGTTTCGTGTAGCAGTGTGTGGCGTGCAGCAGTGTTTGGCGTGCAGCAGTGTGCGGTGAGCAGCAGTGTGCTGTGTGCAGCAGTGTGTGGTGTGCAGCAGTGTGTGGCGTGCAGTGGCATGCAGCAGTGTGTGGTGTGCAGCAGTGTGTGGCGTGCAGCAGTGTGTGGCATGCATCAGTGTGTGGTGTGCAGCAGTGTTTCGTGTAGCAGTGTGCGGCGTGCAGCAGTGTGCGGCATGCAGCAGTGTGTGGCGTACAGCAGTGTGTGGCGTGTAGCAGTGTGCGGCGTGCAGCAGTGTGCAGCAGTCTGCGGTGTGCAGCAGTGTGTGCTGTGCAGCAGTGTTTTGTATAGCATCGTGCGGTGTGTAGCAGTGTGCGGTGTGCAGCAGTGTGTGGCGTGCAGCAGTGTGTGACATGCAGCAGTGTGTGGTGTGCAGCAATGTGCGGCGTGCAGCAGTGTGTGGCGTGCAGCAGTCTTTGGCGTGTAGCTGTGTGTGGCGTGCAGCGGCATGCAGCAGTGTGTGGCGTGCAGCAGTGTGCGGCGTGCAGCAGTGTGCGGCATGCAGCAGTGTGCGGCGTGTAGCATTGTGAGGCGTGCAGCAGTGTGCGGCATGCAGCAGTGTGTGGCGTGCAGCAGTGTTTTGTGTAGCATTGTGCAGCGTGCAGCAATGTTTCGTGTAGCAGTGTGTGGCGTGCAGCAGTGTTTGGCATGCAGCAGTGTGTGGTGAGCAGCAGTGTGCTGTGTGCAGCAGTGTGTGGCGTGCAGCAGTGTGTGGCGTGCAGTGGCATGCATCAGTGTGTGGTGTGCAGCAGTGTGTGGCGTGCAGCAGTGTGTGGCATGCATCAGTGTGTGGTGTGCAGCAGTGTTTCGTGTAGCAGTGTGCGGCGTGCAGCAGTGTGCGGCATGCAGCAGTGTGTGACATGCAGCAGTGTGTGGCGTGCAGCAGTGTGTGGCTTGCAGCGGCATGCAGCAGTGTTTGGCATGCAGCAGTGTGTGGCGTGCAGCAGTGTGTGTCATGCAGCAGTGTGCGGCATGCAGCAGTGTGTGCCATGCAGCAGTGTGTGGCGTGCAGCAGTGTGTGGCATGCATCAGTGTGTGGTGTGCAGCAGTGTTTCGTGTAGCAGTGTACGGCGTGCAGCAGTGTGCGGCATGCAGCAGTGTGCGACATGCAGCAGTGTGCGGTGTGCAGCAGTGTGTGGCATGCAGCAGTGTGCGGCGTGCAGCAGTGTGCGGCATGCAGCAGTGTGCTGCGTGCAGCAGTGTGTGGCATGCAGCAGTGTGTGGCGTGCAGCAGTGTGTGGTGTGCAGCGGCATGCAGCAGTTTTTGGCATGCAGCAGTGTGTGGCATGCAGCAGTGTGTGGCGTGTAGCAGTCTGCGGCGTGCAGCAGTCTGCGGTGTGCAGCAGTGTGAGGCATGCAGCAGTGTGCGGCGTGCAGCAGTGTGTGGCGTGCAGCAGTGTGTGGCGTGCCGCAGTGTGTGGCATGCAACAGTGTTTTGTGTAGCAGTGTGCGGTGTGCAGCAGGGTGTGGCATGCAGCAGTGTGCTGCGTGCAGCAGTGTGTGGCGTGCAGCAGTGTGTGGAGTGCAGCGGCATGCAGCAGTGTGTGGTGTGCAGCAGTGTGCTGCATGCAGCAGTGTGTGACGTGCAGCAGTGTGTGGTGTGCAGCAGTGTGTGGCGTGCAGCGGCATGCAGCAGTTTGTGGTGTGCAGCAGTGTGTGGCATGCAGCAGTGTGCGGCATGCAGCAGTGTGTGCCATGCAGCAGTGTGTGGCGTGCAGCAGTGTGTGGCATGCATCAGTGTGTGGTGTGCAGCAGTGTTTTGTGTAGCAGTGTACGGCGTGCAGCAGTGTGCGGCATGCAGCAGTGTGCGACATGCAGCACTGTGCGGTGTGCAGCAGTGTGTGGCATACAGCAGTGTGCGGCGTGCAGCAGTGTGCGGCATGCAGCAGTGTATGGCGTGCAGCAGTGTGTGGCATGCAGCAGTGTGTGGCGTGTAGCAGTGTGCGGCATGCAGCAGTGTGTGGCGTGCAGCAGTGTTTTGTGTAGCATTGTGCGGCGTGCAGCAATGTTTCGTGTAGCAGTGTGTGGCGTGCAGCAGTGTTTGGCGTGCAGCAGTGTGCGGTGAGCATCAGTGTGCTGTGTGCAGCAGTGTGTGGCGTGCAGCAGTGTGTGGCGTGCAGTGGCATGCAGCAGTGTGCGGCGTGCAGCAGTGTGCGGCATGCAGCAGTGTGTGACATGCAGCAGTGTGTGGCGTGCAGCAGTGTGTGGCTTGCAGCGGCATGCAGCAGTGTGTGGCATGCAGCAGTGTGTGGCGTGCAGCAGTGTGTGGCATGCAGCAGTGTGCGGCATGCAGCCGTGTGTGCCATGCAGCAGTGTGTGGCGTGCAGCAGTGTGTGGCATGCATCAGTGTGTGGTGTGCAGCAGTGTTTCGTGTAGCAGTGTGCGGCGTGCAGCAGTGTGCGGCATGCAGCAGTGTGTGACATGCAGCAGTGTGCGGTGTGCAGCAGTGTGTGGCGTGCAGCAGTGTGTGGCATGCAGCAGTGTGCGGCGTGCAGCAGTGTGCGGCATGCAGCAGTGTGCTGCGTGCAGCAGTGTGTGGCATGCAGCAGTGTGTGGCGTGCAGCAGTGTGTGGCGTGCAGCGGCATGCAGCAGTTTTTGGCATGCAGCAGTGTGTGGCATGCAGCAGTGTGTGGCGTGTAGCAGTGTGCGGCGTGCAGCAGTCTGTGGTGTGCAGCAGTGTGAGGCATGCAGCAGTGTGCGGTGTGCAGCAGTGTGTGGCGTGCAGCAGTGTGTGGCTTGCAGCGGCATGCAGCAGTGTGTGGCGTGCAGCAGTGTGTGGTATGCAGCAGTGTGTGGCGTGCAGCAGTGTGTGGCTTGCAGCAGCATGCAGCAGTGTGTGGCATGCAGCAGTGTGTGGCGTACAGCAGTGTGTGGCGTGTAGCAGTGTGCGGCGTGCAGCAGTGTGCAGCAGTCTGCGGCGTGCAGCAGTGTGTGCTGTGTAGCAGTGTTTCGTATAGCATCGTGCGATGTGTAGCAGTGTGCGGTGTGCAGCAGTGTGTGGCGTGCAGCAGTGTGTGGCATGCAGCAGTGTGTGGTGTGCAGCAATGTGCGGTGTGCAGCAGTGTGTGGTGTGCAGCAGTCTTTGGCGTGCAGCAGTGTGTGGCATGCAGCGGCATGCAGCAGTGTGTGGCATGCAGCAGTGTGCGGCGTGCAGCAGTGTGCGGCATGCAGCAGTGTGCGGCGTGCAGCAGTGTGGGGCGTGCAGTGGCGTGCAGCAGTGTGTGGCATGCAGCAGTGTGTGGTGTGCAGCAGTGTGCGGCATGCAGCAGTGTGTGGCGTGCAGCAGTTTGTGGCGTGCAGGGGCATGCAGCAGTGTGTGGCATGCAGCAGTGTGTGGTGTGCAGCAGTGTGTTGCATGCAGCGGCATGCAGCAGTGTGTGGCGTGCAGCAGTGTGCTGCATGCAGCAGTGTGTAGCGTGCAGCAGTGTATGGCGTGTAGCAGTGTGCGGCGTGCAGCAGTCTGCGGTGTGCAGCAGTGTGAGGCGTGCAGCAGTGTGTGGCGTGCAGCGGCATGCAGCAGTGTGTGGCATGCAGCAGTGTGCGGCGTGCAGCAGTGTGCAGCATGCAGCAGTGTGCAGCGTGCAGCACTGTGTGGCGTGCAGCAGTGTGTGGCATGCAGCAGTGTTTCGTGTAGCAGCGTGCGGTGTGCAGCAGTGTGTGGCATGCAGCAGTGTGCGGTGAGCAGCAGTGTGCTGTGTGCAGCAGTGTGTGGCGGGCAGCAGTGTGTGGCGTGCAGCGGCATGCAGCAGTGTGTGGTGTGCAGCAGTGTGCTGCGTGCAGCAGTGTGTGACGTGCAGCAGTGTGTGGCGTGCAGCAGTGTGTGGCGTTGTGAGAAGTTGGCCTGGTATATGATGTTCACTAGTTAAAGTGACCACCTTGTACCATGCCAAGCAACCCTTATGGTGTGGTTGTAAGTCAACATTTTCGGACTAGCTGCCCTAGTGGTAGCGTAGGCTAAGCAGTCTTTGAGGCGTGCAGCAGTGTGTGGCGTGCAGCGGCATGCAGCAGTTTGTGGTGTGCAGCAGTGTGTGGCGTGCAGCAGTGTGTGGCGTGTAGCAGTGTGCGGCATGCAGCAGTCTGCGGTGTGCAGCAGTGTGAGGCATGCAGCAGTGTGTGGCTTGCAGCGGCATGCAGCAGTGTGTGGCATGCAGCAGTGTGTGGCGTGTAGCAGTGTGCGGCGTGCAGCAGTCTGCGGTGTGCAGCAGTGTGAGCCGTGCAGCAGTGTGTGGCTTGCAGCGGCATGCAGCAGTGTGTGGCGTGCAGGAGTGTGTGGCGTGTAGCAGTGTGCGGCGTGTAGCAGTGTGCGGCATGCAGCAGTGTGTGGCGTGCAGCAGTGTGTGGCTTGCAGCGGCATGCAGCAGTGTGTGGCGTGCAGCAGTGTGTGGCGTGCAGCAGTGTGTGGCGTGCAGCAGTGTGTGGCTTGCAGCAGCATGCAGCAGTGTGTGGCATGCAGCAGTGTGTGGCGTACAGCAGTGTGTGGCGTGTAGCAGTGTGCGGCGTGCAGCAGTGTGCAGCAGTCTGCGGCGTGCAGCAGTGTGTGCTGGGCAGCAGTGTTTTGTATAGCATTGTGCGGTGTGTAGCAGTGTGCGGTGTGCAGCAGTGTGTGGTGTGCAGCAGTGTGTGGCATGCAGCAGTGTGTGGCGTGCAGCAATGTGCGGCGTGCAGCAGTGTGTGGCGTGCAGCAGTCTTTGGTGTGCAGCAGTGTGTGGCGTGCAGCGGCATGCAGCAGTGTGTGGCATGCAGCAGTGTGCGGCGTGCAGCAGTGTGCGGCATGCAGCAGTGTGCGGCATGCAGCATTGTGAGGCGTGCAGCAGTGTGCGGCGTGCAGCAGTGTGTGGCGTGCAGCAGTGTTTTGTGTAGCATTGTGCGGCGTGCAGCAGTGTTTCGTGTAGCAGTGTGTGGCGTGCAGCAGTGTTTGGCGTGCAGCAGTGTGCGGTGAGCAGCAGTGTGCTGTGTGCAGCAGTGTGTGGCGTGCAGCAGTGTGTGGCGTGCAGTGGCATGCAGCAGTGTGTGGTGTGCAGCAGTGTGTGGCGTGCAGCAGTGTGTGGCATGCATCAGTGTGTGGTGTGCAGCAGTGTTTCGTGTAGCAGTGTGCGGCGTGCAGCAGTGTGCGGCATGCAGCAGTGTGTGACATGCAGCAGTGTGTGGCGTGCAGCAGTGTGTGGCTTGCAGCGGCATGCAGCAGTGTGTGGCTGTTAGAAATGGGATTTCTGGTTGGCTAGGGCTTGCGCCAAAGCCAGACAGAAACCACCACTCTAGTCAGGGCTGGGGAGTTACATGCCAAAGATAACCCCTGCTCACCCCCTTGGTAGCTTGGCACGAGCAGTCCGGCTTATCCCTGAGGCGATGTGTAAAGCGTTTGCGCGCGCACCCAGCAACAACACCCAAGGCCCACCACAAAGGAAACTCCACACAAGGTATTCTATAAAAATAGCCTTTGTATTATACACAACACATTAGATAAAAACACACACTCTACAATGTGCCAACAGGCACGGGCAGAATTTACAAGGGATTATATATACAGGGGACAGGGCCACCTGGACCACTGTCAGGAATTTGCACTTTTTAGAACATAGGAATAATACCGTAGTACAAAATAACATATGTAGCACACAACCAGTAACTACTGGTATCAGGTAAGTACCACCTACGCAACCCTAACCACCTTAGGAAAATATTGCGCAGGGAATCAGGACCTCACTAGCACCACCTGTACTAGGGAGGAAACAGCCACCTAAGTATCACAATACCTGTAGGGGTCTAAGCACATAAACACATGATGCATAACATTCAGAGGTGTAAAGCACAGCACATGACGCATAAACACATTCAGAGGTGCAGAAAAGGTACAATGGTGCCAAAACTCACATTAGCCACTACTGTGGCAGTCCCTGGGCCAACTGGCCTAGTAGGGGCAAGGACGCCCTGCGTCCAGAAAAGTCAGGGCGCGCCGGCGCAGGCTGCGCAAGCCAGAACACCGAGGCCACAACCTAAACGTTGCAGTTGCCCACTAAGTGCTGGGCAACTGGAGAGATGCTGTGGCACCACTGTGCCTTGTTAAACAAATATGGCGGGGGGGTTGGAGCCTCTCCTGGGCTCTAATGTGTAACACGTGTGGCCCCCTGAGCCCCTCTGGGCTCTACAGCACGAAATGCCCCCTGAGCCTCGCAGGCTCTAAACAATAATGTACCCCGTCGTTGGAGCCTTCTAGGCTCTGAAAACACTGCCCCCGTGGTCGGGGCGCCTAGTGCTCGAAACAACAATGCCCCCAATGTCGTGGGGGCGGCCCACTGCCTTCCGGGGCCGCCCGGCACTCGTAGTGCCTCGGTGCGAGCAGGCACACAGAGATGCCGTCTACCGGCGGAGACCCTCACACCGGCGCGGAGTCCCCCAGCCCTTGGTACTTACCGGGCGCTCTCCGCGGACTCCCGCGTCGTCTCCGGTCTCGGTGCTTCTCCCAGGGCGCAGGGTAGGCTCCTGCTCGCTCCGGGACTTCTTATTTTCGGCAGGCTCTCCTTCGCCGACGGAGACGGGGTAGGCTCCCGCCCTCCGTCCGGACTCCTGCTTCTCTTCCGGGTCGCCGTCGCAGGAGCGTGGGGTGGGCTCCCGTCGCTTCCTGATTCAAGGGCACGCCCACGTCGTCCCCACGGCTGCCTGACTTCCTGGTCGCCGGGTCGCGGCAGTGATTTTGCAAATGAGAGGGGTAGGCTCCCTCGAAATACGTAATATGCGGCGGGGTGGACACCCGCCAACGAACGCCAATGTCCCTGGCAGGGTGGGCACCTGCCAGGGGACGTGAATGTCAGCGAACACGGGGCCAACGCCGGGTGGGCACCGGCTTGTTGAAATAAAGCGCTCCTTGCGCTAGAGGCCAACCCGAGATCTCCTAGCGCTGCAGGGCAGGGAGAAGCGCTTCCAGGCACTTAGAGGAAAATAGAGCGCTCCCAGCGCTTTAAGGCACACAACAGCAAAAGTCCAGGCAGTTTCTCCCCTGCATGCAGCAGGGCAGGGGTGGGGGGCAAGGATGGACCCAGAGCCAGCTCACTGGGCCTCCAGGCAGGGAGGTAGTCCAAGTGGCGGTCCTCTGGTCCAGCAGCAGCAGCAGCCCCCCTCAGGCAGGATCCTGGCAAAGAACAGTTTCTGTGGGGACACAGCCCCATTTTTATACAGGCAAACCCTTTGTTCTGGGTTCAGGGTGAGGGGGAAAACCAGTCGCAGCTGGTTGGGGAGCACCCTTGATGTGCTCAGCCCCTCACTCTATTCACTGGCAGGGCTAGGGTCGTCAGTCGCACCACAGGGGGCGGGGCCAGCATTGTGTGTGGAAAACCCTGTCCTATTCAGGACCCAGGTGTACTCCTCCCACCCATCTAGCTGCTGACCTCCCCATTCACCACTGGGTGACTCATCCTGACTCTGGGGAATCCCTAGCCCGTCACCTGACATGACCAGCCAATCACGCGACAGACACACTGCACACAGAAGTGCCCACTTCTAGAAGTGGCACTTCCACACTAGGTACATGCACGCCGCACACATCATCGCGCAGCATTCACTCCCATGAGTCCGCACATACCAAACTCGGGCCTGCACACCCCATGCATCAGGAACTACTAGGGACACATACACTCCCCATGCATTCCTATGGGAGGGCAGGCCTATCTCACCACATGCACTCAGAGCACGCACGCACTTTACCCTGGGACACAGGGAAAGTGCGCAGAAACCAAAAAAATTACCACACCAAGTCACCAATAAAAAGCCAAAAAGTCCAGGGGTGAACCTGCCAGAAGGGCCAAGTCCAACACAACCCCCTTCCAGCCAAAACGCAGGGCAGACCAATCACCACCGTGATGGACTTCCCTGCTTGGGGCGATAGAACACGGACGCGGGCCCGCAACTGCAGGGACACCCTCCGGTTCTACGCCACGGTGAACCCATGGAATTCTTTCTAACACCACTGTCTGGACCAACTGGGCTACCCCACTGGTACTCCCAAGCTGTCCGCGGCCAAGACCAGGCCCTAGGCCACCCAGGTGCCACTGGTCTTTGCCTAACCACAGAGTGGGGGGTAGTAACCCCTGGCACATAGCGGCCATTCTCCACTCTTCCTCTCTGAAAGACAGGACTAGACTGACACTGGTTCTCCAGCCTAGGGTCTACACCCTCAGGCAGACCAGGAGTCTCAGGGAAGGCTCTCCTCCCCTTACCTCTTCTCCTAGGGTTCCTCCTCCTCTGGCGAGGGGTACACCTAGAACGCCATTCCAACCCAGGGTTTAACCCCTCAGGTTGTACCGGGGGCAGAGGTGGGCTCTCCCACCCTCTGCACCCCCTTCCAGAACCCTGCTCCCTACCAACTGGGGCGGTACCTCTGGAAGAAGAACTGGTCGGGACGCTGATTACAGACGTCCCACCCTTCAGGTCAGGCTGATCCTGAACCTGGCCTCCCAACCTCCGGCCTAGAACCTTTGGTGGAATAATTGCCTGGCACTCCAGGACTTCTGGGGATTTCCACTCCATCCCCCTGAGGCTATCAAAGGACACATATGTCAAGCGACTGTCTGTCTGGCGCTGATCTCCCGTCCCCTGTCCACCTGACAGTGCGTGGAGATCCCCCAGAACAGAAGTGGTGCCACCCTGGTCACTACACGGGATCCTAGCCCAACTGGGTAGTCCCTGACCCACAGGCTCTTCCACTGGGGAACTCATCCCCCAATCACTCCTCACACTGGACTCCTGTACCCTCCCTACCGGAGCGGTACTGCCAGACTCTAGAACCACGGGAGCCCTGGTTACAGGTGCTCCAGGTCCTCTACACACTAAGAGATCTTCCTCAAGTGGAGTAACAGGACAGCCTAGGTCCCCAACTTGGTGTTCCCTCAAGAAACCATCCAAGTCCTGAGGCAGGGTTTCGTGCGTCTGGGGACCCTCGGTCACCCTCTCACTCCTGCTCCACTGAGCCAGGCAGTGAGCCCCTACACCCTCCTCGCTATCCTGGGACCTAGCTGGGCTACACTGAGCCTCCTCCACCACGCTGGGCTGGAGGATCTCTGAACCACTACTGTTGGAATTACTCTCTAATGACACTAGAGGACCTCTAGCACTTTCCCAGTGCTCTGCTTCCTCTGCAAGCTCCCAAGGACAAAAAGAGTCGTACCTCTGCAGGTGTTGGCGCAACCCTGGAGAACAACTACTGAGCATCTGCTCTTTGATAATCATTTTGATCACTGCCTTCAAATCCTCTTCCGGGTTAACCATCAGCCATTCCACCAGTGCATCCTGACAGTCATCCACAAACTCCTCCCAAGACTGGTGAGACAGCTTCCTACTGCCCCTGAATTTCAACCTTAACTCCTCCTCCTGGGAAACAGGTACCAGACTAGGGGAACTGGGACTGGGATTTCCTACACTGGAATCTATCTGGCTGCTACCACTGGACTCAACCCTCCCTGAGGAGTCCAGAAAACCACAACAGCGCTCAGGGGATAACCTACCCTCCAGAGCTAGTTTCTCTCTGGCAAAGGCCCTCTCAGCCTCCGCCATCTGTCTTTTGACCTCCAGCTGCTCCATCGCCTGGGCATGCTGCAACCTGAGCTTTTCTAACGTCAGCTGGTGCTCCCTTTCTTTCCTCCTATCTTCCCACTCCTCTGGGGACAGGGAAAGGGATGAGGAGCTGCCTCCTACGCTGGACCCAGCAAGGGACTCCCTACCTATGGGGTCTTCACTCTCTACTGGCGTCCAGGTATTGTCATCCTCTACCTCCTCTTCTGACTCTTCAGGGCTCCCCACAGACCCACCACCCTCCAGGTGTGAGGCCCGGGCCCTTTCCATACTGTGCTCAAGATCCCATGGACCCTTTTGCCATAGGACCAGGTGGTCCTGAAGTTCGTACCGAGTGTCGGACTCTCTCCCTGTACAGGACCTTTCTAACTCCTGCCTCTGGCGCCAAGCTAGCTCATAGGGATCACTAGCAGGCTCCATTCTGGCGGACGTTATGGTAAAAAGATTATACAGGGGACCTAGGGGTCTGAGTTTCACACAGGAGCACACAATTCACAAAAAGATTCAGCAAGCTCTCTAACCCAGAGAACTCACACTCACTTGCCTAGTGCCACACACCATTCATCCACACACACAACCCTCCCCTCGGACTGGTAAGGCAGTTTCTACCACCCCTGATTCCTCAACCTGACCACCACGTGACACAGGTACCAACTCTGGGCGCAGGGCGGGGGACAAATGTACTGGACACTATTACGCTGCCACCACTGGATCCCACCCTCTGGTGAATCCAGAAACACAATGCACTAGGGGGATGATCTACCCTCCCGAGCTAGGGACACCTAACTCACAGTGCACAAGAAACACATTTCCAAAGAAATTACATTTAAAAGCAACCTTAGAACAATAATCCCTATACCATGTGATTTATCTAAATGCAGAGTTTTGTAGTGCGGCCAGTTGCCGCTGCGGTACAGCGCAAACGCAAGTCCAAATCCCACCGCTGATCACCAATGTTAGAAATGGGATTTCTGGTTGGCTAGGGCTTGCGCCAAAGCCAGACAGAAACCACCACTCTAGTCAGGGCTGGGGAGTTACACGCCAAAGATAACCCCTGCTCACCCCCTTGGTAGCTTGGCACGAGCAGTCAGGCTTATCCCTGAGGCGATGTGTAAAGCGTTTGCGCGCGCACCCAGCAACAACACCCAAGGCCCACCACAAAGGAAACTCCACACAAGGTATTCTATAAAAATAGTCTTTGTATTATACACAACACATTAGATAAAAACACACACTCTACAATGTGCCAACAGGCACGGGCAGAATTTACAAGGGATTATATATACAGGGGACAGGGCCACCTGGACCACTGTCAGGAATTTGCACTTTTTAGAACATAGGAATAATACCGTAGTACAAAATAACATATGTAGCACACAACCAGTAACTACTGGTATCAGGTAAGTACCACCTACGCAACCCTAACCACCTTAGGAAAATATTGCGCAGGGAATCAGGACCTCACTAGCACCACCTGTACTAGGGAGAAAACAGCCACCTAAGTATCACAATACCTGTAGGGGTCTGTGAGAAGTTGGCCTGGTATATGATGCTCACTAGTTAAAGTGATCACCTTGTACCATGCCAAGCAACCCTTATGGTGTGGTTGTAAGTCAACCTTTTCGGACTAGCTGCCCTAGTGGTAGCGTAGGCTAAGCAGTCTTTGAGGCTAAACTCGTGAAGCGTGTTAAGCCAGCTGTTTTACCAAATGCAACCCCCTTTTATACCAATGAAAGGACACCACACAGATATATATTCAAAATATATATGTATTTATTTCTCAAAGTAACCCCTAGTCTCTTTATGAGCACAGGAGCACAAATCGTCAAACAAGATTATCACAGAATACACAGAAGTTGCACTTTATATGGATAGGCCCTGGTGGCCACTCGAACCATATACTAAAATAGTGGTATAAGTACCACGAACAGAAAAGGGAAAAGGCCTAGGGCCTCTAGAATCGCTGGGCCTACAAGGAGCTAACGTCAGTTAGTGACCAGGAGGTCCACGGGTGGCGTGTGCAGAGCAAATAGTCACACGCGTGCTCCCATAGGTTTCAATGGGTGCGTAAAAAGTACAAAGTTACTGCAAAGAGGATCTTCCGGATGGACTAGGAACTCAAGATTTGGAACACAGGCACTAGAGATGTAATACTACACTTGGGCACAGGTGTGCCAGCTTTACCTCACCCACAGGAAGCGGGGGCATAGGCCTCGAAGTGCGTCGGGTTTCTTCTATCTGTTCCGTGGAGCTTGAAGACAAAGATGCTGCAGGCGGTCGGTCCGGGAGAGATGCAGTGGATCCAAGAGTGGATCGGAGATGTTGAAGACCTGTAAGCAGAGGGGACAGTGTTCACAGTCACTAGCCAGTGACCAGCGTGGCACCAGGTGGGTACCAGGCAATGTCGGGTGCAAACAGGAAGAAAGGTGTAGCTTGTCTCTGCAGCCACGTGGTCCCTGGAGGTCGACGACGTCCAGGAGTCGAGTCACGAGCTGTCCCACGCAGGCTCTCGCTGTCGGCGGTGTCGGCGACTTGATCAAAGCAAACAAGCCTTGGCAAAAGCAATTGTTGTAGGAAAAGGAAATAAGCTGATGGTTCTGACCAGCAAGGTCAGAAGGACTGCTCCTTTGGAGGGGAGCAAGGGCCAGTCTTGAGCAACCAGACCAGCGGTGTATTTCTTGAAGTTCGTCGCCAAGATGGCTACTAGCCAGCGGGCCAGCAACCGGTTAGGCGCGTCGAGTGGCAAAATGCAGAAGGGCCCCACGCAGATCGTGGAGATGCTGGAGGGCTCACCTTTGGTGCAGATGCTGCTCGGGTGTTGGGCTTCTCAGATCCCAAAGCACAACTTGGAGGGAGCCTCGGTTGTTGCACTTGTCAGCTTGTCGTAGTCGTTCCAAGATGGCTGGCTCCACGTGTCTCGGTGCCTCCACGGGTCTCCTCTTTTCAGGGACTGTGGATCGGGCGGTGAGAGGTCTGGAGGTCCAGGTCTTGTCAGTCTCTGGGCTCGGGCTCCGGCGGGAGGCGGCGGCAAAGCAGACGTTGATTCGCTGGATGGTGCTTGCGTTAGCAAGGTGGTCACTCCCTGACCACAGGGGAGATTGGCTTCAGTCCTCTGTGCAGCAGAGCGTCGAAGTTCCCGTCTTCTTCTTAGTGTTAAGTTGATTCCAGGATGTCTGAAGTCTTAGGACACAGCTCCTACCTTTAAGCGGATTCTAGGGGCCGGACTACCTGCTAGGTCCCTCCCTATGGGTGGGACCAGGAAGGGGGGTGGTTACACCCCCAATCCTTTGTCCAGCTCGCCCCAGGCCCGGGACTGGTGTGCCCCAGGACCGGTTTGAACTGGCATATGCACCGAGGCTCCTTGTGAGCCCCAGGCATGTCTGGTTTCTTTCAAGCCCTACCTGACCAATACACAAAATCCTGTCTGGGGTGGTGCACGCACCTCCCCTGGCAGGAAACCCTTTGTCCACACCTCCCAAGCTGGAAGGACTCCCAGCAGCAGGAGGGCAGACTTGTGTCTGTGGTGGCAGCATCCATTTTGTGGAGCTGAGGCTAGGTCTGATTTTACCCGGGTTTCAGGCACTGTACATGTCGTGTCCCTCTAGAAGGGTGGAATGCTAACCCCGTCGCCAGAATTGGCGAGGGGTTAGTATTCCAATTCGTATGACACCTTACTCGACATGTTTTGATAAAGCCAAACCAAAGTTAGCATTTAACCGCGAGGTTCATAATGCACTTAAGAGTATATGGTATGACGATATCTGGAAACAGTAGAAGGAAGTTGTTCCGACCACTGCAGACAGGCTCAGCTCATGCCAGAGCACCATCTCACATGGAACCAAGCACTCTGCCTTCAGGATTGTTAAGGCCTGCCATAGGAGTGACTTATAGGTTACCAGGTGTCCCATTTAAGGTTAGGTATAGGTATACTACACCTAAGTAAGAGGTGATTACACCAACTTACCCCAGCTGAGTGATCAGCCAGTTGTGTCAGATTGTTAGGCCAAGCCTGGGGTGGCATAATACATGCTTCAGCCCCTGGCATGCCTTGGGTACACCAATGCCCTGGGTACCTAGTGTACACTGGTACAGGGGCTGACAGGGTGATCCACTTCCAATTGGTTATGCACCTAGGGTGCATAGTTTTAATTTAGTAGAGAGAACAGCAGGCTGGGGGTCTGATTGGCAGGCCCACAGCCTCAATATGTCAAAAACCAGTGAAGCAAAAAGCAAAAATTTGGGGTGACCATAGGATAGCAGACCCTACTCTCCTACACAACCCCCCCCCAAACGCTGGGACATTAAACTAGCCTTGACCAGTCTCGTCTTCATGTCCTAAGTGGAAGTACCTGGAGAGACCATCTGCATTCCCATGGTCAGTACCTGGCCGGTGCTCCACTGTAAAGTCCATCCCCTGTAGGGAAATGGACCACCTAAGCAGTTTGGGGTTTTCACCCTTCATCTGATTTAGCCACAAGAGGGGCTTATGGTCGGTCTGAATCTTGAAGTGAGTGCCAAACAAGTATGGCCTCAGCTTCTTCAGGGCCCACACCACAGCAAAGGCCTCCCTCTCAATAGCTGACCAATTCTTCTCTCTGGGGGTCAACCTTCTGCTAATAAAAGCAATGGGTGGTCTTGACCATCTACATTAAGTTGTGACAGCACAGCTCCCACACCCAACTCAGAAGCATCTGTTTGGACAATAAACTCTTTGGAGTAGTCAGGACTTTTTAGGATAGGTGCAGAGCACATGGCCTCCTTCAGGTCATCAAATGCCTTTTGACAGCTTACTGTCCACTGAACCTTTTTGGGCATCTTCTTGGATGTCAGATCATTAAGAGGAGTCACAATGGACCCATAGTTCTTAACAAACTTCCTGTAGTACCCAGTCAAGCCCAAGAAAGCTCGAACTTGAGTCTGGGTGGTTGGAGGGGACCAGTCCTTGATGGATTGTATCTTACTCTCCAGTGGTTGAACTTGGCCTCCACCTACAAGGTGGCCCAAATATACAACCTTACTCTGCCCTATCTGGCACTTTGTAGCCTTGATAGTGAGGCCTGCCCTTTGCAGAGCCTCAAGAGCCTTCTTCAGGTGGATCAGGTGATCCTCCCAGGTGGAGCTAAAGACAGCAATGTCATCCAGATATGCTGCGCAAAAGTCATCCAACCCAGTAAGGACTTGGTTCACCAGCCTTTGGAAGGTGGCAGGTGCATTCTTCAGACCAAAGGGCATCACCACAAACTGGTAGTGCCCACCTGGGGTTGAGAATGCTGTTTTGGCCTTAGACTCCTCAGCTAATCTGATTTGCCAATAGCCAGCTGTTAAGTCAAATGTGCTCAAAAACTTTGCAGAAGCTAGTTTGTCTATGAGCTCATCTGCCCTTGGAATAGGGTGTGCATCTGTCCTGGTGACAGCATTGAGTCCTCTGTAATCCACACAGAACCTCATCTCTCTCTTGCCATCTTTGGTGTGAGGTTTGGGGACCAGAACCACTGGGCTAGCCCAGGGGCTCTCTGAAGGTTCAATGACACCTAATTCCAGCATTTTATGTACCTCAGCCTTTATACAGTCCCTGACGTGGTCAGGTTGTCTGTAAAGCTTGTTCTTTACAGGCAGACTGTCACCAGTGTCCACCACATGGGTACACCAGTCAGTTTGACTAGGTATCAAGGAAAACATATGTGAAAATGATTGTAGAACCTGTCTACATTCAGTCTGCTGATGGGCAGTGAGGTTGCCTCCAAGGGTCACTCCTTCAACTGAGCCATCTTCAGGGTTCTGAGACAACAGGTCTGGGAGAGGGTCACTCTCTTCCTCCTGTCCCTCATCTGTAGCCATGAGCAAGCCCATGTCTGCCCTGTCAACATATGCTTTAAGCCTGTTAACATGGAGTACCCTGTGTGGACTCCTGGGAGTTCCTAGGTCGACCAAGTAGGTGACCTCTCCCTTCTTTTCCAGGATTGTATGGGGTCCAGACCATTTGTCTTGGAGTGCTGCTGGGGCCACTGGCTCCAACACCCATACCTTCTGTCCTGGCTGAAACTCAACCAAGACAGCCTTTTGGTCATGCCAAGCTTTCTGTAAGGCCTGGCTTGCCTCAAGGTTTTTGGATGCCTTCTCCATATACTCAGCCATCCTGGAGCGGAGACCAAGTACATAGTCCACTATGTCTAGCTTAGGCTTTTTGAGGGGTAACTCCCATCCTTCCTTCACCAAACACAGTGGGCCTCTCACAGGGTACCCAAACAACAATTCAAAGAGGCTGTAGCCAACTCCTTTTTGTGGGACCTCTCTGTAAGCAAACAGAAGGCAGGGTAGAAGGATATCCCATCTTCGCCTGAGCTTTTCAGGTAATCCTTTGATCATACCCTTTAGGGTCTTGTTGAATCTTTCAACAAGCCCATTGCATTGTGGGTGATAAGGGGTGGTGAACTTGTAGTTGACACCACATTCCTTCCACATAGCTGTTAAGTATCCTGACATAAAGTTGGTACCTCTGTCAGATACTACCTCCTTAGGAAACCCCACTCTGGAGAATACTCCCAGCAGGGCCCTGGCCACAACAGGAGCTGTAGTGGTCCTAAGGGGAATTGCCTCTGGATACCTGGTGGCATGATCCACTACCACCAGTATAAATCTGTGCCCAGATGCAGTGGGAGGATCCATGGGACCCACTATGTCTATTCCCACTCTTTCAAAGGGGACCCCCACCACAGGTAGTGGTATCAGGGGTGCCTTTGTTGTGCCACCTGATTTGCCACTGGCTTGGCAGGTAACACAGGAGCGACAAAACTCCTTTGTATCTTCATTCATATGAGGCCAGTGAAAGTGAGGGACAAGTCTGTCCCAGGTCTTATTCTGGCCTAGGTGTCCTGCTAAGGGAATATCATGGGCCAAGGTAAGAAGGAAGCCCCTAAATTGCAGAGGTATAACCAACCTCCTGGTTGCACCAGGCTTGGGGTCTCTAGCCTCTGAATAAAGGAGCCCTTCATCCCAATACACTTTATGGGTACCTTGAGCATTCCCAGCAGCCTCAGCAGCAGCCAGCTGTCTGAGGGGTTCAAGAGAGGGACAGGATAACTGAGCCTGCCTCAAGTCAGCCCTTGAAGGTCCCCCTGTCCCCAGAAACTCAACCTGATCAGGTTCAAGCTCTTCAGGGACAGTTCCTTCAGGGTCCTCTAGATCAGCTTCCTGGGAAGGCTGATCATCACTCTGAGGCAGGGGGGAAGGCACAGCCTTGACCCTCCTGTTCTTCTTCTTGGTAGGTGCTTGGTCCATTGTTCCAGGATCCAAGACCTGAGGTTCAGTGAGGCACTTTTTGGCCTGTGACCTGGTCACAGCAAGGACATGTGATGATATACCTAACATCTCTGCATGAGTCCTGTACTCCACTTCTGACCATAGAGAACTCTCTAGGTCATTGCCCAACAAACATTCTACTGGGAGGTCTGCACTAACCACAACCCTTTTGAGGCCAGTTACCCCTCCCCATGAGAAGTTAACAACTGCCACACTGTGTGAAGTAGTGGCATTGCTGGCATTGGTCACCAGGTAGTTCTCACCTGGTATGCACTGTCCAGGGTCCACAAAGCCTGGTGTCACCATAGTGACACTGGCACATGTGTCCCTGTAGGCTTGAGCCACTTTGTCATTAATTAAAGGAGTCTGTCTGTACTTGCCCAGGTTACTGGGGCTCACAGTCAGGGACAAATCAATGTCCCCATCACAGATCAAGACTGCCTGTGTCAGGGTTCTGTCTAAGTCAGAATCTCCTTCAGTTCCCATAGTGATTCCCACTACACCCTTTGTCTGGGGACCAACACTGCTAACAGTAGTACTGGGAGCAGGTGCCTTAGGGGCAACAGTGTTGGGGGCTCCACCCTTTTTGCAATCACTAGTCCAGTGAGTTGTATTTTTGCAATGATTGCACCAGGGTTTCTTTTGACCTTCTTTCTTCTTTTTGGACTGTTGTTGGGACCCACCCTCCTTAGCAGTAGTTTGGGGCCCTGTTGAAGACTTCTGGTCTTTAGATTTCTGATCTCCACCCTTTTGGTCTGTTTTCTTCTGATCACCCCCTTGGCCCTGGTTCTGGTTCTTTTGCTTAACCCTGGTTCTGACCCATTTGTCTGCCTTCTTTCCCAATTCTTGGGGAGAGGTCAGATCAGAGTCAACCAAGTGTTGATGCAGTTGCTGGTTTTGACAGTTGTTTAAAATCTGTTCTCTCATCATCAAATTATACAATCCTGTAAAATCAGATACCTTACTTCCCAGCAACCAACCCTCCAAAGCCTTAGTGGCACATTCAACATATTCAGACCAGTCCTGAGTCTGTGTCTTTTGGGTGTCTCTGAACATTAACCTGTACTGTTCAGTGGTTAAGCCTAACCCATCTACCAGAACACTCTTCAGGACTCTGTAGTTTCTGACATCCTCTTCTCTAACAGTGAGGAGTCTGTCTCTGCCTCTTCCTTCAAAGGAGAGCCAGAGGATTGCTGCCCACTGGTCTTCAGGAACCTGCTGTACTTTGCAGGCTCTCTCAAGAGCAGTTATCCATTTGTGGATGTCATCCCCACTTTTGTAGGGGGGCACAACCTTAGACAGGTTCCTATTATCAAAGACCCTATCTTTGTCCTTAGGGACAATGCTGCCACCAGTGGGTATAGACCCACTCTCTCTAGGTTGCCTAGCCTTGTTCAGTTTTTCTTCCATCAGGGCTACTTCTAGCTCCTGCTTCCTGATCCTCAGCTGGGCTTCCTGCATTCTGGCCTCATGTTCCCTCCTCTGAGGGGTGGTCAGTCTCCTTCTGGAGTGACCTTGAGAGCCTCTAGAGCCATGGGAAGCATTGGAGTCACCTGAGCGATTCCTTTGCCTTCCAAGCCCTGTGTTAAGTCCACTGGGGAGATCCAATGGGGTGAACCCACTGTCAGTCCCCAATAGCCTTAGTTTAGCTGGGCCAAGTATAACACTTGGCACTGGGCTAGTTCTCCCTTCATCCCCACTCACATCTGTATCCCCATCACTTTCTTCCTCTGTGGTAGGCATCCCATCTAAGGGGTGACTATTGGAAGGGGGTACCTCTGTGGCATCTTCAGAAGGGGGGCCTCCTGTTCCTGTCCCTAAGGGGGCCAACTGGGAAGCTTTCTTGAGTTCTCTCTGATTCTCATCATTCTGTAAGAGTTCTCTGAGCTCAGCAGAGTTAGGGTTCTTGGGCTGTTTAAGGCCTCTAAGAGTTGCCAAATGCCTGAGCTCATTCTGATTAAGGGTAGCAAAGCTGGATGGTGCCCTCTGGGGGTCACTCTCAACAGAGATGGGTACAGTGGACCCCTCTGCCCCGGCCATTGCTCTTAAGTGTGGGTGGATGTGTTGCAATCTACCTACACTTGGGTTTACCTACTAAACCTATCTAGTAGTTGTAGTCAGGGTGTGCTACCCCCTTTGCTCTACAACAACTAAGTTCAGTAGAACTTATGTATATCTAATCTTGTTTTATATGTACCTACAGGTACCTATGTGATCTTTCAATTGGTAACCAAGAGATTACAATGGTAAAACACAGCAAGCTCAAATCCAACCGCTGCTCACCAATGTGAGAAGTTGGCCTGGTATATGATGCTCACTAGTTAAAGTGATCACCTTGTACCATGCCAAGCAACCCTTATGGTGTGGTTGTAAGTCAACCTTTTCGGACTAGCTGCCCTAGTGGTAGCGTAGGCTAAGCAGTCTTTGAGGCTAAACTCGTGAAGCGTGTTAAGCCAGCTGTTTTACCAAATGCAACCCCCTTTTATACCAATGAAAGGACACCACACAGATATATATTCAAAATATATATGTATTTATTTCTCAAAGTAACCCCTAGTCTCTTTATGAGCACAGGAGCACAAATCGTCAAACAAGATTATCACAGAATACACAGAAGTTGCACTTTATATGGATAGGCCCTGGTGGCCACTCGAACCATATACTAAAATAGTGGTATAAGTACCACGAACAGAAAAGGGAAAAGGCCTAGGGCCTCTAGAATCGCTGGGCCTACAAGGAGCTAACGTCAGTTAGTGACCAGGAGGTCCACGGGTGGCGTGTGCAGAGCAAATAGTCACACGCGTGCTCCCATAGGTTTCAATGGGTGCGTAAAAAGTACAAAGTTACTGCAAAGAGGATCTTCCGGATGGACTAGGAACTCAAGATTTGGAACACAGGCACTAGAGATGTAATACTACACTTGGGCACAGGTGTGCCAGCTTTACCTCACCCACAGGAAGCGGGGGCATAGGCCTCGAAGTGCGTCGGGTTTCTTCTATCTGTTCCGTGGAGCTTGAAGACAAAGATGCTGCAGGCGGTCGGTCCGGGAGAGATGCAGTGGATCCAAGAGTGGATCGGAGACGTTGAAGACCTGTAAGCAGAGGGGACAGTGTTCACAGTCACTAGCCAGTGACCAGCGTGGCACCAGGTGGGTACCAGGCAATGTCGGGTGCAAACAGGAAGAAAGGTGTAGCTTGTCTCTGCAGCCACGTGGTCCCTGGAGGTCGACAATGTCCAGGAGTCAAATCACGAGCTGTCCCATGCAGGCTCTCGCTGTCGGCGGCGTCGGCGACTTGATCGAAGCAAACAAGCCTTGGCAAAAGCAATTGTTGTAGGAAAAGGAAATAAGCTGATGGTTCTGACCAGCAAGGTCAGAAGGACTGCTCCTTTGGAGGGGAGCAAGGGCCAGTCTGGAGCAACCAGACCAGCGGTGTATTTCTTGAAGTTCGTCGCCAAGATGGCTACTAGCCAGCGGGCCAGCAACCGGTTAGGCGCGTCGAGTGGCAAAATGCAGAAGGGCCCCACGCAGATCGTGGAGATGCTGGAGGGCTCACCTTTGGTGCAGATGCTGCTCGGGTGATGGGCTTCTCAGATCCCAAAGCACAACTTGGAGGGAGCCTCGGTTGTTGCACTTGTCAGCTTGTCGTAGTCGTTCCAAGATGGCTGGCTCCACGTGTCTCGGTGCCTCCACGGGTCTCCTCTTTTCAGGGACTGTGGATCGGGCGGTGAGAGGTCTGGAGGTCCAGGTCTTGTCAGTCTCTGGGCTCGGGCTCCGGCGGGAGGCGGCGGCAAAGCAGACGTTGATTCGCTGGATGGTGCTTGCGTTAGCAAGGTGGTCACTCCCTGACCACAGGGGAGATTGGCTTCAGTCCTCTGTGCAGCAGAGCGTCGAAGTTCCTGTCTTCTTCTTAGTGTTAAGTTGATTCCAGGATGTCTGAAGTCTTAGGACACAGCTCCTACCTTTAAGCGGATTCTAGGGGCCGGACTACCTGCAAGGTCCCTCCCTATGGGTGGGACCAGGAAGGGGGGTGGTTACACCCCCAATCCTTTGTCCAGCTCGCCCCAGGCCCGGGACTGGTGTGCCCCAGGACCGGTTTGAACTGGCATATGCACCGAGGCTCCTTGTGAGCCCCAGGCATGTCTGGTTTCTTTCAAGCCCTACCTGACCAATACACAAAATCCTGTCTGGGGTGGTGCACGCACCTCCCCTGGCAGGAAACACTTTGTCCACACCTCCCAAGCTGGAAGGACTCCCAGCAGCAGGAGGGCAGACTTGTGTCTGTGGTGGCAGCATCCATTTTGTGGAGCTGAGGCTATGTCTGATTTTACCCGGGTTTCAGGCACTGTACATGTCGTGTCCCACTAGAAGGGTGGAATGCTAACCCCGTCGCCAGAATTGGCGAGGGGTTAGTATTCCAATTCGTATGACACCTTACTCGACATGTTTTGATAAAGCCAAACCAAAGTTAGCATTTAACCGCGAGGTTCATAATGCACTTAAGAGTATATGGTATGACGATATCTGGAAACAGTAGAAGGAAGTTGTTCCGACCACTGCAGACAGGCTCAGCTCATGCCAGAGCACCATCTCACATGGAACCAAGCACTCTGCCTTCAGGATTGTTAAGGCCTGCCATAGGAGTGACTTATAGGTTACCAGGTGTCCCATTTAAGGTTAGGTATAGGTATACTACACCTAAGTAAGAGGTGATTACACCAACTTACCCCAGCTGAGTGATCAGCCAGTTGTGTCAGATTGTTAGGCCAAGCCTGGGGTGGCATAATACATGCTTCAGCCCCTGGCATGCCTTGGGTACACCAATGCCCTGGGTACCTAGTGTACACTGGTACAGGGGCTGACAGGGTGATCCACTTCCAATTGGTTATGCACCTAGGGTGCATAGTTTTAATTTAGTAGAGAGAACAGCAGGCTGGGGGTTTGATTGGCAGGCCCACAGCCTCAATATGTCAAAAACCAGTGAAGCAAAAAGCAAAAATTTGGGGTGACCATAGGATAGCAGACCCTACTCTCCTACAGGGTCTAAGCACATAAACACATGATGCATAACATTCAGAGGTGTAAAGCACAGCACATGACGCATAAACACATTCAGAGGTGCAGAAAAGGTACAATGGTGCCAAAACTCACATTAGCCACTACTGTGGCAGTCCCTGGGCCAACTGGCCTAGTAGGGGCAAGGACGCCCTGCGTCCAGAAAAGTCAGGGCGCGCCGGCGCAGGCTGCGCAAGCCAGAACACCGAGGCCACAACCTAAACGTTGCAGTTGCCCACTAAGTGCTGGGCAACTGGAGAGATGCTGTGGCACCACTGTGCCTTGTTAAACAAATATGGCGGGGGGGTTGGAGCCTCTCCTGGGCTCTAATGTGTAACACGTGTGGCCCCCTGAGCCCCTCTGGGCTCTACAGCACGAAATGCCCCCTGAGCCTCGCAGGCTCTAAACAATAATGTACCCCGTCGTTGGAGCCTTCTAGGCTCTGAAAACACTGCCCCCGTGGTCGGGGCGCCTAGTGCTCGAAACAACAATGCCCCCAATGTCGTGGGGGCGGCCCACTGCCTTCCGGGGCCGCCCGGCACTCGTAGTGCCTCGGTGCGAGCAGGCACACAGAGATGCCGTCTACCGGCGGAGACCCTCACACCGGCGCGGAGTCCCCCAGCCCTTGGTACTTACCGGGCGCTCTCCGGGGACTCCCGCGTCGTCTCCGGTCTCGGTGCTTCTCCCAGGGCGCAGGGTAGGCTCCTGCTCGCTCCGGGACTTCTTATTTTCGGCAGGCTCTCCTTCGCCGACGGAGACGGGGTAGGCTCCCGCCCTCCGTCCGGACTCCTGCTTCTCTTCCGGGTCGCCGTCGCAGGAGCGTGGGGTGGGCTCCCGTCGCTTCCTGATTCAAGGGCACGCCCACGTCGTCCCCACGGCTGCCTGACTTCCTGGTCGCCGGGTCGCGGCAGTGATTTTGCAAATGAGAGGGGTAGGCTCCCTCGAAATACGTAATATGCGGCGGGGTGGACACCCGCCAACGAACGCCAATGTCCCTGGCAGGGTGGGCACCTGCCAGGGGATGTGAATGTCAGCGAACACGGGGCCAACGCCGGGTGGGCACCGGCTTGTTGAAATAAAGCGCTCCTTGCGCTAGAGGCCAACCCGAGATCTCCTAGCGCTGCAGGGCAGGGAGAAGCGCTTCCAGGCACTTAGAGGAAAATAGAGCGCTCCCAGCGCTTTAAGGCACACAACAGCAAAAGTCCAGGCAGTTTCTCCCCTGCATGCAGCAGGGCAGGGGTGGGGGGCAAGGATGGACCCAGAGCCAGCTCACTGGGCCTCCAGGCAGGGAGGTAGTCCAAGTGGCGGTCCTCTGGTCCAGCAGCAGCAGCAGCCCCCCTCAGGCAGGATCCTGGCAAAGAACAGTTTCTGTGGGGACACAGCCCCATTTTTATACAGGCAAACCCTTTGTTCTGGGTTCAGGGTGAGGGGGAAAACCAGTCGCAGCTGGTTGGGGAGCACCCTTGATGTGCTCAGCCCCTCACTCTATTCACTGGCAGGGCTAGGGTCGTCAGTCGCACCACAGGGGGCGGGGCCAGCATTGTGTGTGGAAAACCCTGTCCTATTCAGGACCCAGGTGTACTCCTCCCACCCATCTAGCTGCTGACCTCCCCATTCACCACTGGGTGACTCATCCTGACTCTGGGGAATCCGTAGCCCGTCACCTGACATGACCAGCCAATCACGCGACAGACACACTGCACACAGAAGTGCCCACTTCTAGAAGTGGCACTTCCACACTAGGTACATGCACGCCGCACACATCATCGCGCAGCATTCACTCCCACGAGTCCGCACATACCAAACTCGGGCCTGCACACCCCACGCATCAGGAACTACTAGGGACACATACACTCCCCATGCATTCCTATGGGAGGGCAGGCCTATCTCACCACATGCACTCAGAGCACGCACGCACTTTACCCTGGGACACAGGGAAAGTGCGCAGAAACCCAAAAAATTACCACACCAAGTCACCAATAAAAAGCCAAAAAGTCCAGGGGTGAACCTGCCAGAAGGGCCAAGTCCAACAGTGGCATGCAGCAGTGTGTGGCGTGCAGCAGTGTGTGGCATGCAGCAGTGTGCGGCATGCAGCAGTGTGTGCCATGCAGCAGTGTGTGGCGTGCAGCAGTGTGTGGCATGCATCAGTGTGTGGTGTGCAGCAGTGTTTTGTGTAGCAGTGTGCGGCGTGCAGCAGTGTGCGGCATGCAGCAGTGTGCGACATGCAGCAGTGTGCGTTGTGCAGCAGTGTGTCGCGTGCAGCAGTGTGTGGCATGCAGCAGTGTGTGGCGTGCAGCGGCATGCAGCAGTTTTTGGCATGCAGCAGTGTGTGGCATGCAGCAGTGTGTGGCGTGTAGCAGTGTGCGGCGTGCAGCAGTCTGTGGTGTGCAGCAGTGTGAGGCATGCAGCAGTGTGCGGTGTGCAGCAGTGTGTGGCGTGCAGCGGCATGCAGCAGTGTGTGGCATGCAGCAGTGTGTGGCATGCAGCAGTGTGCGGCATGCAGCAGTTTGTGGCATGCAGGGGCATGCAGCAGTGTGTGGCGTGCAGCAGTGTGTGGCGTGCAGCGGCATGCAGCAGTTTTTGGCATGCAGCAGTGTGTGGCATGCAGCAGTGTGTGGCGTGTAGCAGTGTGCGGCGTGCAGCAGTCTGCGGTGTGCAGCAGTGTGAGGCATGCAGCAGTGTGCGGTGTGCAGCAGTGTGTGGCGTGCAGCAGTGTGTGGCTTGCAGTGGCATGCAGCAGTGTGTGGCATGCAGCAGTGTGTGGTGTGCAGCAGTGTGTGGCGTGCAGCAGTGTGTGGCTTGCAGCAGCATGCAGCAGTGTGTGGCGTACAGCAGTGTGTGGCGTGTAGCAGTGTGCAGCGTGCAGCAGTGTGCAGCAGTCTGCGGCATGCAGCAGTGTGTGCTGTGCAGCAGTGTTTCGTATAGCATCGTGCGATGTGTAGCAGTGTGCGGTGTGCAGCAGTGTGTGGCGTGCAGCAGTGTGTGGCATGCAGCAGTGTGTGGTGTGCAGCAATGTGCGGCGTGCAGCAGTGTGTGGTGTGCAGCAGTCTTTGGCGTGCAGCAGTGTGTGGCGTGCAGCGGCATGCAGCAGTGTGTGGCGTGCAGCAGTGTGCGGCGTGCAGCAGTGTGCGGCATGCAGCAGTGTGCGGCGTGCAGCAGTGTGGGGCATGCAGCGGCGTGCAGCAGTGTGTGGCATGCAGCAGTGTGTGGCGTGCAGCAGTGTGCGGCATGCAGCAGTGTGTGGCGTGCAGCAGTTTGTGGCGTGCAGGGGCATGCAGCAGTGTGTGGCATGCAGCAGTGTGTGGTGTGCAGCAGTGTGTTGCATGCAGCGGCATGCAGCAGTGTGTGGCGTGCAGCAGTGTGCTGCATGCAGCAGTGTGTGGCGTGCAGCAGTGTATGGCGTGTAGCAGTGTGCGGCGTGCAGCAGTCTGCGGTGTGCAGCAGTGTGAGGCGTGCAGCTGTGTGTGGCGTGCAGCGGCATGCAGCAGTGTGTGGCATGCAGCAGTGTACGGCATGCAGCAGTGTGCGGCATGCAGCAGTGTGCGGCGTGCAGCAGTGTGTGGCGTGCAGCAGTGTGTGGCATGCAGCAGTGTTTCGTGTAGCAGCGTGCGGTGTGCAGCAGTGTGTGGCATGCAGCAGTGTGCGGTGAGCAGCAGTGTGCTGTGTGCAGCAGTGTGTGGCGTGCAGCAGTGTGTGGCGTGCAGCGGCATGCAGCAGTGTGTGGTGTGCAGCAGTGTGCTGCGTGCAGCAGTGTGTGACGTGCAGCAGTGTGTGGCGTGCAGCAGTGTGTGGCGTTGTGAGAAGTTGGCCTGGTATATGATGTTCACTAGTTAAAGTGACCACCTTGTACCATGCCAAGCAACCCTTATGGTGTGGTTGTAAGTCAACCTTTTCGGACTAGCTGCCCTAGTGGTAGCGTAGGCTAAGCAGTCTTTGAGGCGTGCAGCAGTGTGTGGCGTGCAGCGGCATGCAGCAGTTTGTGGTGTGCAGCAGTGTGTGGCGTGCAGCAGTGTGTGGCGTGTAGCAGTGTGCGGCGTGCAGCAGTCTGAGGTGTGCAGCAGTGTGAGGCATGCAGCAGTGTGTGGCTTGCAGCAGCATGCAGCAGTGTGTGGCGTGCAGCAGTGTGTGGCGTGTAGCAGTGTGCGGCGTGCAGCAGTCTGCGGTGTGCAGCAGTGTGAGCCGTGCAGCAGTGTGTGGCTTGCAGCGGCATGCAGCAGTGTGTGGCGTGCAGGAGTGTGTGGCGTGTAGCAGTGTGCGGCGTGTAGCAGTGTGCGGCATGCAGCTGTGTGGCGTGCAGCAGTGTGTGGCTTGCAGCGGCATGCAGCAGTGTGTGGCGTGCAGCAGTGTGTGGCGTGCAGCAGCGTGTGGCATGCAGCAGTGTGTGGCGTGCAGCAGTGTGTGGTGTGCAGCAGTGTGTGGCGTGCAGCAGTGTGTGGCTTGCAGCAGCATGCAGCAGTGTGTGGCGTGCAGCAGTGTGTGGCGTGCAGCAGTGTGTGGCTTGCAGCAGCATGCAGCAGTGTGTGGCATGCAGCAGTGTGTGGCGTACAGCAGTGTGTGGCGTGTAGCAGTGTGCGGTGTGCAGCAGTGTGCAGCAGTCTGCGGCGTGCAGCAGTGTGTGCTGTGCAGCAGTGTTTCGTATAGCATTGTGCGGCGTGTAGCAGTGTGCGGTGTGCAGCAGTGTGTGGCGTGAAGCAGTGTGTGGCATGCAGCAGTGTAGGAGAGTAGGGTCTGCTATCCTATGGTCACCCCAAATTTTTGCTTTTTGCTTCACTGGTTTTTGACATATTGAGGCTGTGGGCCTGCCAATCAGACCCCCAGCCTGCTGTTCTCTCTACTAAATTAAAACTATGCACCCTAGGTGCATAACCAATTGGAAGTGGATCACCCTGTCAGCCCCTGTACCAGTGTACACTAGGTACCCAGGGCATTGGTGTACCCAAGGCCTGCCGGGGGCTGCAGCATGTATTATGCCACCCCAGGCTTGGCCTAACAATCTGACACAACTGGCTGATCACTCAGCTGGGGTAAGTTGGTGTAATCACCTCTTACTTAGGTGTAGTATACCTATACCTAACCTTAAATGGGACACCTGGTAACCTCTAAGTCACTCCTATGGCAGGCCTTAACAATCCTGAAGGCAGAGTGCTTGGTTCCATGTGAGATGGTGCTCTGGCATGAGCTGAGCCTGTCTGCAGTGGTCGGAACAACTTCCTTCTGCTGTTTCCAGATATCGTCATACCATATACTCTTAAGTGCATTATGAACCTCGCGGTTAAATGCTATCTTTGGTTTGGCTTTATCAAAACATGTCGAGTAAGGTGTCATACGAATTGGAATACTAACCCCTCGCCAATTCTGGCGACGGGGTTAGCATTCCACCCTTCTAGAGGGACACGACATGTACAGTACCTGAAACCCGGGTAAAATCAGACATAGCCTCAGCTCCACAAAATGGATGCTGCCACCACAGACACAAGTCTGCCCTCCTGCTGCTGGGAGTCCTTCCAGCTTGGGAGGTGTGGACAAAGGGTTTCCTGCCAGGGGAGGTGCATGCACCACCCCAGACAGGATTTTGTGTATTGGTCAGGTAGGGCTTGAAAGAAACCAGACATGCCTGTGGCTCACAAGGAGCCTCGGGGCATATGCCAGTTCAAACCGGTCCTGGGGCACACCAGTCCCGGGCCTGGGGCGAGCTGGACAAAGGATTGGGGGTGTAACCACCCCCCTTCCTGGTCCCACCCATAGGGAGGGACCTAGCAGGTAGTCCGGCCCCTAGAATCCGAATAAAGGTAGGAGCTGTGTCCTAAGACTTTAGACATCCTGGAATCAACTTGAAACTAAGAAGAAGACGGGAACTTCGACATTCTGCTGCACAGAAGACTGAAGAAAATCTCCCCTGTGGTCAGGGAGTGACCACCTTGCTAACGCAAGCACCATCCAGCGAATCACCGTCTGCTTTGCCGCCGCCTCCCGCCGGAGCCCGAGCCCAGAGACTGACAAGACCTGGACCTCCAGACCTCTCACCGCCCGATCCACAGTCCCTGAAAAGAGGAGACCCGTGGAGGCACCGAGACACGTGGAGCCAGCCATCTTGGAACGACTACGACAAGCTGACAAGTGCAACAACCGAGGCTCCCTCCAAGTTGTGCTTTGGGTCCTGAGAAGCCCAACCCTTGAGCAGCATCTGCACCAAAGGTGAGCCCTCCAGCATCTCCACGATCTGCGTGGGGCCCTTCTGCCTTTTGCCACTCGACGCGCCTAACCGGTTGCTGGCCCGCTGGCTAGTGGCCATCTTGGCGACGAAATCTACGACAAACACCGCTGGTCTGGTTGCTCCAGACTGGCCCTTGCTCCCCTCCAAAGGAGCAATCCCTCTGACCTTGCTGGTCAGAACCAACAGCTGATTTCCGAATCCTCCTGCAATTGCTTTTGCCAAGGCTTGTTTGCTTCGATCAAGTCGCCGACACCGCCGACAGCGAGAGCCTGCGTGGGACAGCTCGTGAGCCGACTCCTGGACGTCGTCGACCTTCAGGGACCACGTGGCTGCGGAGACAATCTACCCCTCATCACCTGTTTGCACCCGACATCGCCTGGTACCCACCTGGTGCCACGCTGGTCACTGGCTAGTGACTGTGAACACTGTCCCCTCTGCTTACAGGTCTTCAACATCTCCGATCCACTCTTGGATCCACTGCATCTCTCCCGGACCGACCGCCTGCAGCATCTTTGTCTTCAAGCTCCACGGAACAGATAGAAGAAACCCGACGCACTTTGAGGCCTATGCACCCGCTTCCTGTGGGTGAGGTAAAGCTGGTACTCCGGTGCCCATGTGTAGTAATACATCTCTAGTGCCTGTGTTCCAAATCTTAAGTTCCTAGTCAACCCGGAAGATCTCCTTTGCAGTAACTTTGTACTTTTTACGCACCCATTGAAACCTATGGGAGCACGCGTGTGACTATTTGCTCTGCACACGCCACCCGTGGACCTCCTGGTCACTAACTGACGTTAGCTCCTTGTAGGCCCAGCGATTCTAGAGGCCCTAGGCCTTTTCCCTTTTCTGTTCGTGGTACTTATACCACTATTTTAGTATATGGTTTGAGTGGCCACCAGGGCCTATCCATATAAAGTGCAACTTCTGTGTATTCTGTGATAATCTTGTTTGACGATTTGTGCTCCTGTGCTCATAAAGAGACTAGGGGTTACTTTGATAAATAAATACATATATATTTTGAATATATATCTGTGTGGTGTCCTTTCATTGGTATAAAAGGGGGTTGCATTTGGTAAAACAGCTGGCTTAACACGCTTCACGAGTTTAGCCTCAAAGACTGCTTAGCCTACGCTACCACTAGGGCAGCTAGTCCAAAAAGGTTGACTTACAACCACTCCATAAGGGTTGCTTGGCATGGTACAAGGTGATCACTTTAACTAGTGAGCATCATATACCAGGCCAACTTCTCACATTGGTGAGCAGCGGTTGGATTTGAGCTTGCTGTGTTTTACCATTGTAATCTCTTGGTTACCAATTGAAAGATCACATAGGTACCTGTAGGTACATATAAAACAAGATTAGATATACTTAAGTTCTACTGAACTTAGTTGTTGTAGAGCAAAGGGAGTAGCACACCCTGACTACAACTACTAGATAGGTTTAGTAGGTAAACCCAAGTGTAGGTAGATTGCAAGACATCCACCCACACTTAAGAGCAATGGCCGGGGCAGAGGGGTCCACTGTACCCATCTCTGTTGAGAGTGACCCCCAGAGGGCACCATCCAGCTTTGCTACCCTTAATCAGAATGAGCTCAGGCATTTGGCAACTCTTAGAGGCCTTAAACAGCCCAAGAACCCAAACTCTGCTGAGCTCAGAGAGCTCTTACAGAATGATGAGAATCAGAGAGCACTCAAGAAAGCTTCCCAGTTAGCCCCCTTAGGGACAGGAACAGGAGGCCCCCCTTCTAAAGATGCCACTGAAGTACCCCTTCCCAATAGTCACCCCTTAGATGGGATGCCTACCACAGAGGATGAGAGTGAAAAGGATACTGACAGTAGTGAGGATGAAGGGAGAACTAGCCCAGTGCCAAGTGTTATACTTGGCCCAGCTAAACCAAGGCTATTGGGGACTGACAGTGGGTTCAACCCACTGGATCTCCCCAGTGGACTTAACACAGGGCTGGGAAGGCAAAGGAATCGCTCAGGTGACTCCAATGCTTCCCATGGCTCTAGAGGCTCTCAAGGTCACTCCAGGAAAAGGATGACCACCCCTCAGAGGAGGGAACATGAGGCCAGAATGCAGGAAGCCCAGCTGAGGATCAGGAAGCAGGAGCTAGAAGTAGCCCTGATGGAAGAAAAACTGAACAAGGCTAGGCAACCTAGAGAGAGTGGGTCTATACCCACTGGTGGCAGCATTGTCCCTAAGGACAAAGATAGGGTTTTCGATAATAGAAACCTGTCTAAGGTTGTGCCCCCCTACAAAAGTGGGGATGACATCCACAAGTGGATAACTGCTCTTGAGAGAGCCTGCAAAGTACAGCAGGTTCCTGAAGACCAGTGGGCAGCCATCCTCTGGCTCTCCTTTGAAGGAAGAGGCAGAGACAGACTCCTCACTGTTAGAGAAGAGGATGTCAGAAACTACAGAGTCCTGAAGAGTGTTCTGGTAGATGGGTTAGGCTTAACCACTGAACAGTACAGGTTAATGTTCAGAGACACCCAAAAGACACAGACTCAGGACTGGTCTGAATACATTGAATGTGCCACTAAGGCTTTGGAGGGTTGGTTGCTGGGAAGTAAGGTATCTGATTTTACAGGATTGTATAATTTGATGATGAGAGAACAGATTTTAAATAACTGTCAAAACCAGCAACTGCATCAACACTTGGTTGACTCTGATCTGACCTCTCCCCAAGAATTGGGAAAGAAGGCAGACAAATGGGTCAGAACCAGGGTTAAGCAAAAGAACCAGAACCAGGGCCAAGGGGGTGATCAGAAGAAAACAGACCAAAAGGGTGGAGATCAGAAACCTAAAGACCAGAAGTCTTCAACAGGGCCCCAAACTACTGCTAAGGAGGGTGGGTCCCAACAGTCCAAGAAGAAGAAAGAAGGTCAGAAGAAACCCTGGTGCAATCATTGTAAAAATACAACTCACTGGACTAGTGATTGCAAAAAGGGTGGAGCCCCCAACACTGTTGCCCCTAAGGCACCTGCTCCCAGTACTACTGTTGGCAGTGTTGGTCCCCAGACAAAGGGTGTAGTGGGAATCACTATGGGAACTGAAGGAGATTCTGACTTAGACAGAACCCTGACACAGGCAGTCTTGATCTGTGATGGGGACATTGATTTGTCCCTGACTGTGAGCCCCAGTAACCTGGGCAAGTACAGACAGACTCCTCTAATTAATGACAAAGTGGCTCAAGCCTACAGGGACACATGTGCCAGTGTCACTATGGTGACACCAGGCTTTGTGGACCCTGGTCAGTACATACCAGGTGAGAACTACCTGGTGACCAATGCCAGCAATGCCACTACTTCACACAGTGTGGCAGTTGTTAACTTCTCATGGGGAGGGGTAACTGGCCTCAAAAGGGTTGTGGTTAGTGCAGACCTCCCAGTAGAATGTTTGTTGGGCAATGACCTAGAGAGTTCTCTATGGTCAGAAGTGGAGTACAGGACTCATGCAGAGATGTTAGGTATATCATCACATGTCCTTGCTGTGACCAGGTCACAGGCCAAAAAGTGCCTCACTGAACCACAGGTCTTGGATCCTGGAACAATGGACCAAGCACCTACCAAGAAGAAGAACAGGAGGGTCAAGGCTGTGCCTTCCCCCCTGCCTCAGAGTGATGATCAGCCTTCCCAGGAAGCTGATCTAGAGGACCCTGAAGGAACTGTCCCTGAAGAGCTTGAACCTGATCAGGTTGAGTTTCTGGGGACAGGGGGACCTTCAAGGGCTGACTTGAGGCAGGCTCAGTTATCCTGTCCCTCTCTTGAACCCCTCAGACAGCTGGCTGCTGCTGAGGCTGCTGGGAATGCTCAAGGTACCCATAAAGTGTATTGGGATGAAGGGCTCCTTTATTCAGAGGCTAGAGACCCCAAGCCTGGTGCAACCAGGAGGTTGGTTATACCTCTGCAATTTAGGGGCTTCCTTCTTACCTTGGCCCATGATATTCCTTTAGCAGGACACTTAGGCCAGAACAAGACTTGGGACAGGCTTGTCCCTCACTTTCACTGGCCTCATATGAATGAAGATACAAAGGAGTTTTGTCGCTCCTGTGTTACCTGCCAAGCCAGTGGCAAATCAGGTGGCACAACAAAGGCCCCCCTAATACCACTACCTGTGGTGGGGGTCCCCTTTGAAAGAGTGGGAATAGACATAGTGGGTCCCATGGATCCTCCCACTGCATCTGGGCACAGATTTATACTGGTGGTAGTGGATCATGCCACCAGGTATCCAGAGGCAATTCCCCTTAGGACCACTACAGCTCCTGTTGTGGCCAGGGCCCTGCTGGGAGTATTCTCCAGAGTGGGGTTTCCTAAGGAGGTAGTATCTGACAGAGGTACCAACTTTATGTCAGGATACTTGACAGCTATGTGGAAGGAATGTGGTGTCAACTACAAGTTCACCACCCCTTATCACCCACAATGCAATGGGCTTGTTGAGAGATTCAACAAGACCCTAAAGGGTATGATCAAAGGATTACCTGAAAAGCTCAGGCGAAGATGGGATATCCTTCTACCCTGCCTTCTGTTTGCTTACAGAGAGGTCCCACAAAAAGGAGTTGGCTACAGCCCCTTTGAATTGTTGTTTGGGCACCCTGTGAGAGGCCCACTGTGTTTGGTGAAGGAAGGATGGGAGTTACCTCTCAAAAAGCCTAAGCTAGACATAGTGGACTATGTACTTGGTCTCCGCTCCAGGATGGCTGAGTATATGGAGAAGGCATCTAAAAACCTTGAGGCAAGCCAGGCCTTACAGAAAGCTTGGCATGACCAAAAGGCTGTCTTGGTTGAGTATCAGCCAGGACAGAAGGTATGGGTGTTGGAGCCAGTGGCCCCAGCAGCACTCCAAGACAAATGGTCTGGACCCCATACAATCCTGGAAAAGAAGGGAGAGGTCACCTACTTGGTGGACCTAGGAACTCCCAGGAGTCCCCACAGGGTACTCCATGTTAACAGGCTTAAAGCATATGTTGACAGGGCAGACATGGGCTTGCTCATGGCTACAGATGAGGGACAGGAGGAAGAGAGTGACCCTCTCCCAGACCTGTTGTCTCAGAACCCTGAAGATGGCTCAGTTGAAGGAGTGACCCTTGGAGGCAACCTCACTGCCCATCAGCAGACTGAATGTAGACAGGTTCTACAATCATTTTCACATATGTTTTCCTTGATACCTAGTCAAACTGACTGGTGTACCCATGTTGTGGACACTGGTGACAGTCTGCCTGTAAAGCACAAACTTTACAGACAACCTGACCACGTCAGGGACTGTATAAAGGCTGAGGTACATAAAATGCTGGAATTAGGTGTCATTGAACCCTCAGAGAGCCCCTGGGCTAGCCCAGTGGTTCTGGTCCCCAAACCTCACACCAAAGATGGCAAGAGAGAGATGAGGTTCTGTGTGGACTACAGAGGACTCAATGCTGTCACCAGGACAGATGCACACCCTATTCCAAGGGCAGATGAGCTCATAGACAAACTAGCTTCTGCAAAGTTTTTGAGCACATTTGACTTGACAGCTGGCTATTGGCAAATCAGGTTAGCTGAGGAGTCTAAGGCCAAAACAGCATTCTCAACCCCAGGTGGGCATTATCAGTTTGTGGTGATGCCCTTTGGTCTGAAGAATGCACCTGCCACCTTCCAAAGGCTGGTGAACCAAGTCCTTACTGGGTTGGATGACTTTTGCGCAGCATATCTTGATGACATTGCTGTCTTTAGTTCCACCTGGGAGGATCACCTGATCCACCTGAAGAAGGCTCTTGAGGCTCTGCAAAGGGCAGGCCTCACTATCAAGGCCACTAAGTGCCAGATAGGGCAGAGTAAGGTTGTGTATTTGGGCCACCTTGTAGGTGGGGGCCAAGTTCAACCACTGGAGAGTAAGATACAGTCCATCAAGGATTGGTCCCCTCCAACCACCCAGACTCAAGTTCGAGCTTTCTTGGGCTTGACTGGGTATTACAGGAAGTTTGTTAAGAACTATGGGTCCATTGTGACTCCTCTTAATGACCTGACATCCAAGAAGATGCCCAAAAAGGTTCAGTGGACAGTAAGCTGTCAAAAGGCATTTGATGACCTGAAGGAGGCCATGTGCTCTGCACCTATCCTGAAAAGTCCTGACTACTCCAAAGAGTTTATTGTCCAAACAGATGCTTCTGAGTTGGGTGTGGGAGCTGTGCTGTCACAACTTAATGTAGATGGTCAAGACCAACCCATTGCTTTTATTAGCAGAAGGTTGACCCCCAGAGAGAAGAATTGGTCAGCTATTGAGAGGGAGGCCTTTGCTGTGGTGTGGGCCCTGAAGAAGCTGAGGCCATACTTGTTTGGCACTCACTTCAAGATTCAGACCGACCATAAGCCCCTCTTGTGGCTAAATCAGATGAAGGGTGAAAACCCCAAACTGCTTAGGTGGTCCATTTCCCTACAGGGGATGGACTTTACAGTGGAGCACCGGCCAGGTACTGACCATGGGAATGCAGATGGTCTCTCCAGGTACTTCCACTTAGGACATGAAGACGAGACTGGTCAAGGCTAGTTTAATGTCCCAGCGTTTGGGGGGGGGTTGTGTAGGAGAGTAGGGTCTGCTATCCTATGGTCACCCCAAATTTTTGCTTTTTGCTTCACTGGTTTTTGACATATTGAGGCTGTGGGCCTGCCAATCAGACCCCCAGCCTGCTGTTCTCTCTACTAAATTAAAACTATGCACCCTAGGTGCATAACCAATTGGAAGTGGATCACCCTGTCAGCCCCTGTACCAGTGTACACTAGGTACCCAGGGCATTGGTGTACCCAAGGCCTGCCGGGGGCTGCAGCATGTATTATGCCACCCCAGGCTTGGCCTAACAATCTGACACAACTGGCTGATCACTCAGCTGGGGTAAGTTGGTGTAATCACCTCTTACTTAGGTGTAGTATACCTATACCTAACCTTAAATGGGACACCTGGTAACCTCTAAGTCACTCCTATGGCAGGCCTTAACAATCCTGAAGGCAGAGTGCTTGGTTCCATGTGAGATGGTGCTCTGGCATGAGCTGAGCCTGTCTGCAGTGGTCGGAACAACTTCCTTCTGCTGTTTCCAGATATCGTCATACCATATACTCTTAAGTGCATTATGAACCTCGCGGTTAAATGCTATCTTTGGTTTGGCTTTATCAAAACATGTCGAGTAAGGTGTCATACGAATTGGAATACTAACCCCTCGCCAATTCTGGCGACGGGGTTAGCATTCCACCCTTCTAGAGGGACACGACATGTACAGTACCTGAAACCCGGGTAAAATCAGACATAGCCTCAGCTCCACAAAATGGATGCTGCCACCACAGACACAAGTCTGCCCTCCTGCTGCTGGGAGTCCTTCCAGCTTGGGAGGTGTGGACAAAGGGTTTCCTGCCAGGGGAGGTGCATGCACCACCCCAGACAGGATTTTGTGTATTGGTCAGGTAGGGCTTGAAAGAAACCAGACATGCCTGTGGCTCACAAGGAGCCTCGGGGCATATGCCAGTTCAAACCGGTCCTGGGGCACACCAGTCCCGGGCCTGGGGCGAGCTGGACAAAGGATTGGGGGTGTAACCACCCCCCTTCCTGGTCCCACCCATAGGGAGGGACCTAGCAGGTAGTCCGGCCCCTAGAATCCGAATAAAGGTAGGAGCTGTGTCCTAAGACTTTAGACATCCTGGAATCAACTTGAAACTAAGAAGAAGACGGGAACTTCGACATTCTGCTGCACAGAAGACTGAAGAAAATCTCCCCTGTGGTCAGGGAGTGACCACCTTGCTAACGCAAGCACCATCCAGCGAATCACCGTCTGCTTTGCCGCCGCCTCCCGCCGGAGCCCGAGCCCAGAGACTGACAAGACCTGGACCTCCAGACCTCTCACCGCCCGATCCACAGTCCCTGAAAAGAGGAGACCCGTGGAGGCACCGAGACACGTGGAGCCAGCCATCTTGGAACGACTACGACAAGCTGACAAGTGCAACAACCGAGGCTCCCTCCAAGTTGTGCTTTGGGTCCTGAGAAGCCCAACCCTCGAGCAGCATCTGCACCAAAGGTGAGCCCTCCAGCATCTCCACGATCTGCGTGGGGCCCTTCTGCCTTTTGCCACTCGACGCGCCTAACCGGTTGCTGGCCCGCTGGCTAGTGGCCATCTTGGCGACGAAATCTACGACAAACACCGCTGGTCTGGTTGCTCCAGACTGGCCCTTGCTCCCCTCCAAAGGAGCAATCCCTCTGACCTTGCTGGTCAGAACCAACAGCTGATTTCCGAATCCTCCTGCAATTGCTTTTGCCAAGGCTTGTTTGCTTCGATCAAGTCGCCGACACCGCCGACAGCGAGAGCCTGCGTGGGACAGCTCGTGAGCCGACTCCTGGACGTCGTCGACCTTCAGGGACCACGTGGCTGCGGAGACAATCTACCCCTCGTCACCTGTTTGCACCTGACATCGCCTGGTACCCACCTGGTGCCACGCTGGTCACTGGCTAGTGACTGTGAACACTGTCCCCTCTGCTTACAGGTCTTCAACATCTCCGATCCACTCTTGGATCCACTGCATCTCTCCCGGACCGACCGCCTGCAGCATCTTTGTCTTCAAGCTCCACGGAACAGATAGAAGAAACCCGACGCACTTTGAGGCCTATGCACCCGCTTCCTGTGGGTGAGGTAAAGCTGGTACTCCGGTGCCCATGTGTAGTAATACATCTCTAGTGCCTGTGTTCCAAATCTTAAGTTCCTAGTCAACCCGGAAGATCTCCTTTGCAGTAACTTTGTACTTTTTACGCACCCATTGAAACCTATGGGAGCACGCGTGTGACTATTTGCTCTGCACACGCCACCCGTGGACCTCCTGGTCACTAACTGACGTTAGCTCCTTGTAGGCCCAGCGATTCTAGAGGCCCTAGGCCTTTTCCCTTTTCTGTTCGTGGTACTTATACCACTATTTTAGTATATGGTTTGAGTGGCCACCAGGGCCTATCCATATAAAGTGCAACTTCTGTGTATTCTGTGATAATCTTGTTTGACGATTTGTGCTCCTGTGCTCATAAAGAGACTAGGGGTTACTTTGATAAATAAATACATATATATTTTGAATATATATCTGTGTGGTGTCCTTTCATTGGTATAAAAGGGGGTTGCATTTGGTAAAACAGCTGGCTTAACACGCTTCACGAGTTTAGCCTCAAAGACTGCTTAGCCTACGCTACCACTAGGGCAGCTAGTCCAAAAAGGTTGACTTACAACCACACCATAAGGGTTGCTTGGCATGGTACAAGGTGATCACTTTAACTAGTGAGCATCATATACCAGGCCAACTTCTCACAAGCAGTGTGTGGCGTGCAGCAGTGTGCGGCGTGCAGCAGTGTGTGGCATGCAGCAATGTTTGGCGTGCAGCAGTGTGTGGCGTGCAGCGGCATGCAGCAGTGTGTGGCGTGCAGCAGTGTGCGGCATGCAGCAGTGTGTGGCATACAGCAGTGTGCGGTGTGCAGCATTGTGGGGAGTGTGCAGCAGTGTGCGGCGTGCAGCAGTGTGTGGCATGCAGCAGTGTTTTGTGTAGCATTGTGCGGCGTGCAGCAGTGTTTCGTGTAGCAGTGTGTGGCGTGCAGCAGTGTTCAGCGTGCAGCAGTGTGCGGTGAGCAGCAGTGTGCTGCGTGCAGCAGTGTGTGACGTGCAGCAGTGTGTGGCATGCAGCGGCATGCAGCAGTGTGTGGTGTGCAGCAGTGTGTAGCGTGCAGCAGTGTGTGGCATGCATCAGTGTGTGGTGTGCAGCTGTGTTTCGTGTAGCAGTGTGCGGCGTGCTGCAGTGTGCGGCATGCAGCAATGTGTGACATGCAGGAGTGTGTGGCGTGCAGCAGTGTGTGTCTTGCAGCGGCATGCAGTGTGTGGCATGCAGCAGTGTGTGGCGTGCAGCAGTGTGTGGCATGCAGCAGTTTGCGGCATGCAGCAGTGTGTGCCATGCAGTAGTGTGTGGCGTGCAGCAGTGTGTGGCATGCAGCAGTTTGTGGTGTGCAGCAGTGTGTGGCGTGCAGCAGTGTGTGGCGTGTAGCAGTGTGCGGCATGCAGCAGTCTGCGGTGTGCAGCAGTGTGAGGCATGCAGCAGTGTGTGGCTTGCAGCGGCATGCAGCAGTGTGTGGCGTGCAGCAGTGTGTGGCGTGTAGCAGTGTGCGGCGTGCAGCAGTCTGCAGTGTGCAGCAGTGTGAGCCGTGCAGCAGTGTGTGGCTTGCAGCGGCATGCAGCAGTGTGTGGCGTGCAGGAGTGTGTGGCGTGTAGCAGTGTGCGGCGTGTAGCAGTGTGCGGCATGCAGCAGTGTGTGGCGTGCAGCAGTGTGTGGCTTGCAGCGGCATGCAGCAGTGTGTGGCATGCAGCAGTGTGTGGCATGCAGCAGCGTGTGGCATGCAGCAGTGTGTGGCGTGCAGCAGTGTGTGGTGTGCAGCAGTGTGTGGCGTGCAGCAGTGTGTGGCTTGCAGCAGCATGCAGCAGTGTGTGGCGTGCAGCAGTGTGTGGCGTGCAGCAGTGTGTGGCTTGCAGCAGCATGCAGCAGTGTGTGGCATGCAGCAGTGTGTGGCGTACAGCAGTGTGTGGCGTGTAGCAGTGTGCGGTGTGCAGCAGTGTGCAGCAGTCTGCGGCGTGCAGCAGTGTGTGCTGTGCAGCAGTGTTTCGTATAGCATTGTGCGGCGTGTAGCAGTGTGCGGTGTGCAGCAGTGTGTGGCGTGAAGCAGTGTGTGGCATGCAGCAGTGTGTGGCGTGCAGCAGTGTGTGGCGTGCAGCAGTGTGTGGCATGCAGCAATGTTTGGCGTGCAGCAGTGTGTGGCGTGCAGCGGCATGCAGCAGTGTGTGGCGTGCAGCAGTGTGCGGCATGCAGCAGTGTGTGGCATACAGCAGTGTGCGGCGTGCAGCATTGTGGGGAGTGTGCAGCAGTGTGCGGCGTGCAGCAGTGTGTGGCATGCAGCAGTGTTTTGTGTAGCATTGTGCGGCGTGCAGCAGTGTTTCGTGTAGCAGTGTGTGGCGTGCAGCAGTGTTCAGCGTGCAGCAGTGTGCGGTGAGCAGCAGTGTGCTGCGTGCAGCAGTGTGTGACGTGCAGCAGTGTGTGGCATGCAGCGGCATGCAGCAGTGTGTGGTGTGCAGCAGTGTGTAGCGTGCAGCAATGTGTGACATGCAGCAGTGTGTGGTGTGCAGCAGTGTGTGTCTTGCAGCGGCATGCAGTGTGTGGCATGCAGCAGTGTGTGGCGTGCAGCAGTGTGTGGCATGCAGCAGTTTGCGGCATGCAGCAGTGTGTGCCATGCAGTAGTGTGTGGCGTGCAGCAGTGTGTGGCATGCAGCAGTTTGTGGTGTGCAGCAGTGTGTGGCATGCAGCAGTTTGCGGCATGCAGCAGTGTGTGCCATGCAGTAGTGTGTGGCGTGCAGCAGTGTGTGGCATGCAGCAGTTTGTGGTGTGCAGCAGTGTGTGGCGTGCAGCAGTGTGTGGCGTGTAGCAGTGTGCGGCGTGCAGCAGTCTGCGGTGTGCAGCAGTGTGAGGCATGCAGCAGTGTGTGGCTTGCAGCGGCATGCAGCAGTGTGTGGCGTGCAGCAGTGTGTGGCATGCAGCAGTTTGTGGTGTGCAGCAGTGTGTGGCGTGCAGCAGTGTGTGGCGTGTAGCAGTGTGCGGCGTGCAGCAGTCTGCGGTGTGCAGCAGTGTGAGGCATGCAGCAGTGTGTGGCTTGCAGCGGCATGCAGCAGTGTGTGGCGTGCAGCAGTGTGTGGCGTGTAGCAGTGTGCGGCGTGCAGCAGTCTGCGGTGTGCAGCAGTGTGAGCCGTGCAGCAGTGTGTGGCTTGCAGCGGCATGCAGCAGTGTGTGGCGTGCAGGAGTGTGTGGCGTGTAGCAGTGTGCGGCGTGTAGCAGTGTGCGGCATGCAGCAGTGTGTGGCTTGCAGCGGCATGCAGCAGTGTGTGGCGTGCAGCAGTGTGTGGCGTGCAGCAGCATGTGGCATGCAGAAGTGTGTGGTGTGCAGCAGTGTGTGGTGTGCAGCAGTGTGTGGCGTGCAGCAGTGTGTGGCTTGCAGCAGCATGCAGCAGTGTGTGGCGTGCAGCAGTGTGTGGCGTGCAGCAGTGTGTGGCTTGCAGCAGCATGCAGCAGTGTGTGGCATGCAGCAGTGTGTGGCGTACAGCAGTGTGTGGCGTGTAGCAGTGTGCGGTGTGCAGCAGTGTGCAGCAGTCTGCGGCGTGCAGCAGTGTGTGCTGTGCAGCAGTGTTTCGTATAGCATTGTGCGGCGTGTAGCAGTGTGCGGTGTGCAGCAGTGTGTGGCGTGAAGCAGTGTGTGGCATGCAGCAGTGTGTGGCGTGCAGCAGTGTGCGGCGTGCAGCAGTGTGTGGCATGCAGCAATGTTTGGCGTGCAGCAGTGTGTGGCGTGCAGCGGCATGCAGCAGTGTGTGGCGTGCAGCAGTGTGCGGCATGCAGCAGTGTGTGGCATACAGCAGTGTGCGGCGTGCAGCATTGTGGGGAGTGTGCAGCAGTGTGCGGCATGCAGCAGTGTGTGGCATGCAGCAGTGTTTTGTGTAGCATTGTGCGGCGTGCAGCAGTGTTTCGTGTAGCAGTGTGTGGCGTGCAGCAGTGTTCAGCGTGCAGCAGTGTGCGGTGAGCAGCAGTGTGCTGCGTGCAGCAGTGTGTGACGTGCAGCAGTGTGTGGCATGCAGCGGCATGCAGCAGTGTGTGGTGTGCAGCAGTGTGTAGCGTGCAGCAGTGTGTGGCATGCATCAGTGTGTGGTGTGCAGCTGTGTTTCGTGTAGCAGTGTGCGGCGTGCTGCAGTGTGCGGCATGCAGCAATGTGTGACATGCAGCAGTGTGTGGCGTGCAGCAGTGTGTGTCTTGCAGCGGCATGCAGTGTGTGGCATGCAGCAGTGTGTGGCGAGCAGCAGTGTGTGGCATGCAGCAGTTTGCGGCATGCAGCAGTGTGTGCCATGCAGTAGTGTGTGGCGTGCAGCAGTGTGTGGCATGCATCAGTGTGTGGTGTGCAGCAGTGTTTTGTGTAGCAGTGTGCGGCGTGCAGCAGTGTGCGGCATGCAGCAGTGTGCGACATGCAGCAGTGTGCGGTGTGCAGCAGTGTGTGGCGTGCAGCAGTGTGTGTCATGCAGCAGTGTGCGGCGTGCAGCAGTGTGCGGCATGCAGCAGTGTGCTGCGTGCAGCAGTGTGTGCCATGCAGCAGTGTGTGGCGTGCAGCAGTGTGTGGCATGCATCAGTGTGTGGTGTGCAGCAGTGTTTTGTGTAGCAGTGTGCGGCGTGCAGCAGTGTGCGGCATGCAGCAGTGTGCGACATGCAGCAGTGTGCGTTGTGCAGCAGTGTGTCGCGTGCAGCAGTGTGTGGCATGCAGCAGTGTGTGGCGTGCAGCGGCATGCAGCAGTTTTTGGCATGCAGCAGTGTGTGGCATGCAGCAGTGTGTGGCGTGTAGCAGTGTGCGGCGTGCAGCAGTCTGCGGTGTGCAGCAGTGTGAGGCATGCAGCAGTGTGCGGTGTGCAGCAGTGTGTGGCGTGCAGCGGCGTGCAGCAGTGTGTGGCATGCAGCAGTGTGTGGCATGCAGCAGTGTGCGGCATGCAGCAGTTTGTGGCATGCAGGGGCATGCAGCAGTGTGTGGCGTGCAGCAGTGTGTGGCGTGCAGCGGCATGCAGCAGTTTTTGGCATGCAGCAGTGTGGCATGCAGCAGTGTGTGGCGTGTAGCAGTGTGCGGCGTGCAGCAGTCTGCGGTGTGCAGCAGTGTGAGGCATGCAGCAGTGTGCGGTGTGCAGCAGTGTGTGGCGTGCAGCAGTGTGTGGCTTGCAGTGGCATGCAGCAGTGTGTGGCATGCAGCAGTGTGTGGTGTGCAGCAGTGTGTGGCGTGCAGCAGTGTGTGGCTTGCAGCAGCATGCAGCAGTGTGTGGCGTACAGCAGTGTGTGGCATGTAGCAGTGTGCGGCGTGCAGCAGTGTGCAGCAGTCTGCGGCGTGCAGCAGTGTGTGCTGTGCAGCAGTGTTTCGTATAGCATCGTGCGATGTGTAGCAGTGTGCGGTGTGCAGCAGTGTGTGGCATGCAGCAGTGTGTGGCATGCAGCAGTGTGTGGTGTGCAGCAATGTGCGGCGTGCAGCAGTGTGTGGTGTGCAGCAGTCTTTGGCGTGCAGCAGTGTGTGGCGTGCAGCGGCATGCAGCAGTGTGTGGCGTGCAGCAGTGTGCGGCGTGCAGCAGTGTGCGGCATGCAGCAGTGTGCGGCGTGCAGCAGTGTGGGGCATGCAGCGGCGTGCAGCAGTGTGTGGCATGCAGCAGTGTGTGGCATGCAGCAGTGTGCGGCATGCAGCAGTGTGTGGCGTGCAGCAGTTTGTGGCGTGCAGGGGCATGCAGCAGTGTGTGGCATGCAGCAGTGTGTGGTGTGCAGCAGTGTGTTGCATGCAGCGGCATGCAGCAGTGTGTGGCGTGCAGCAGTGTGCTGCATGCAGCAGTGTGTGGCGTGCAGCAGTGTATGGCGTGTAGCAGTGTGTGGCGTGCAGCGGCATGCAGCAGTGTGTGGCATGCAGCAGTGTGCGGCGTGCAGCAGTGTGCGGCATGCAGCAGTTTGCGGCGTGCAGCAGTGTGTGGCGTGCAGCAGTGTGTGGCATGCAGCAGTGTTTCGTGTAGCAGCGTGCGGTGTGCAGCAGTGTGTGGCATGCAGCAGTGTGCGGTGAGCAGCAGTGTGCTGTGTGCAGCAGTGTGTGGCGTGCAGCAGTGTGTGGCGTGCAGCGGCATGCAGCAGTGTGTGGTGTGCAGCAGTGTGCTGCGTGCAGCAGTGTGTGACGTGCAGCAGTGTGTGGCGTGCAGCAGTGTGTGGCGTTGTGAGAAGTTGGCCTGGTATATGATGTTCACTAGTTAAAGTGACCACCTTGTACCATGCCAAGCAACCCTTATGGTGTGGTTGTAAGTCAACCTTTTCGGACTAGCTGCCCTAGTGGTAGCATAGGCTAAGCAGTCTTTGAGGCGTGCAGCAGTGTGTGGCGTGCAGCGGCATGCAGCAGTTTGTGGTGTGCAGCAGTGTGTGGCGTGCAGCAGTGTGTGGCGTGTAGCAGTGTGCGGCGTGCAGCAGTCTGCGGTGTGCAGCAGTGTGAGGCATGCAGCAGTGTGTGGCTTGCAGCGGCATGCAGCAGTGTGTGGCGTGCAGCAGTGTGTGGCGTGTAGCAGTGTGCGGCGTGCAGCAGTCTGCGGTGTGCAGCAGTGTGAGCCGTGCAGCAGTGTGTGGCTTGCAGCGCCATGCAGCAGTGTGTGGTGTGCAGGAGTGTGTGGCGTGTAGCAGTGTGCGGCGTGTAGCAGTGTGTGGCATGCAGCAGTGTGTGGCGTGCAGCAGTGTGTGGCTTGCAGCGGCATGCAGCAGTGTGTGGCGTGCAGCAGTGTGTGGCGTGCAGCAGTGTGTGGCGTGCAGCAGTGTGTGGTGTGCAGCAGTGTGTGGCGTGCAGCAGTGTGTGGCTTGCAGCAGCATGCAGCAGTGTGTGGCGTGCAGCAGTGTGTGGCGTGCAGCAGTGTGTGGCTTGCAGCAGCATGCAGCAGTGTGTGGCATGCAGCAGTGTGTGGCGTACAGCAGTGTTCAGCGTGCAGCAGTGTGCGGTGAGCAGCAGTGTGCTGCGTGCAGCAGTGTGTGACGTGCAGCAGTGTGTGGCATGCAGCGGCATGCAGCAGTGTGTGGTGTGCAGCAGTGTGCAGCGTGCAGCAGTGTGTGGCATGCATCAGTGTGTGGTGTGCAGCTGTGTTTCGTGTAGCAGTGTGTGGCGTGCTGCAGTGTGCGGCATGCAGCAATGTGTGACATGCAGCAGTGTGTGGCGTGCAGCAGTGTGTGTCTTGCAGCGGCATGCAGTGTGTGGCATGCAGCAGTGTGTGGCGTGCAGCAGTGTGTGGCATGCAGCAGTTTGCGGCATGCAGCAGTGTGTGCCATGCAGTAGTGTGTGGCGTGCAGCAGTGTGTGGCATGCATCAGTGTGTGGTGTGCAGCAGTGTTTTGTGTAGCAGTGTGCGGCGTGCAGCAGTGTGCGGCATGCAGCAGTGTGCGACATGCAGCAGTGTGCGGTGTGCAGCAGTGTGTGGCGTGCAGCAGTGTGTGGCATGCAGCAGTGTGCGGCGTGCAGCAGTGTGCGGCATGCAGCAGTGTGCTGCGTGCAGCAGTGTGTGGCGTGCAGCAGTGTGTGGTGTGCAGCAGTGTGTGGCATGCAGCGGCATGCAGCAGTGTGTGGTGTGCAGCAGTGTGCTGCGTGCAGCAGTGTGTGACGTGCAGCAGTGTGTGGCATGCAGCAGTGTGTGGCGTGCAGCGGCATGCAGCAGTTTGTGGTGTGCAGCAGTGTGTGGCGTGCAGCAGTGTGTGGCTTGCAGCGGCATGCAGCAGTGTGTGGCGTGTAGCAGTGTGCGGCGTGTAGCAGTGTGCGGCATGCAGCAGTGTGTGGCGTGCAGCAGTGTGTGGTGTGCAGCAGTGTGTGGCGTGTAGCAGTGTGTGGCGTGCAGCAGTCTTTGGCGTGCAGCAGTGTGTGGTGTGCAGCGGCATGCAGCAGTGTGTGGCGTGCAGTAGTGTGCGGCGTGCAGCAGTGTGCGGCATGCAGCAGTGTGTTGTGTGCAGCAGTGTGTGGCGTGTAGCAGTGTGTGGCGTGCAGCAGTCTTTGGCGTGCAGCAGTGTGTGGTGTGCAGTGGCATGCAGCAGTGTGTGGCGTGCAGCAGTGTGCGGCGTGCAGCAGTGTGCGGCATGCAGCAGTGTGCAGCGTGCAGCATTGTGAGGCGTGCAGCAGTGTGCGGCGTGCAGCAGTGTGCGGCATGCAGCAGTGTGTGACATGCAGCAGTGTGTGGCGTGCAGCAGTGTGTGGCATGCATCAGTGTGTGGTGTGCAGCAGTGTTTCGTGTAGCAGTGTGCGGCGTGCAGCAGTGTGCGGCATGCAGCAGTGTGCGACATGCAGCAGTGTGCGGTGTGCAGCAGTGTGTGGCGTGCAGCAGTGTGTGGCATGCAGCAGTGTGCGGCGTGCAGCAGTGTGCGGCATGCAGCAGTGTGCTGCGTGCAGCAGTGTGTGGCATGCAGTAGTGTGTGGCGTGCAGCAGTGTGTGGCGTGCAGCGGCATGCAGCAGTTTTTGGCATGCAGCAGTGTGTGGCATGCAGCAGTGTGTGGCGTGTAGCAGTGTGCGGCGTGCAGCAGTCTGCGGTGTGCAGCAGTGTGAGGCATGCAGCAGTGTGCGGTGTGCAGCAGTGTGTGGTGTGCAGCGGCGTGCAGCAGTGTGTGGCATGCAGCAGTGTGTGGCGTGCAGCAGTGTGTGGCATGCAGCAGTGTGTGGCGTGCAGCAGTGTGTGGCGTGCAGCAGTGTGTGGCTTGCAGCGGCATGCAGCAGTGTGTGGCATGCAGCAGTGTGTGGCGTGCAGCAGTGTGTGGCGTGCAGCAGTGTGAGGCTTGCAGCGGCATGCAGCAGTGTGTGGCATGCAGCAGTGTGTGGCATGCAGCAGTGTGTGGCGTGTAGCAGTGTGTGGCGTGCAGCAGTGTGCAGCAGTCTGCGGCGTGCAGCAGTGTGTGCTGTGCAGCAGTGTTTCGTATAGCATTGTGCGGCGTGTAGCAGTGTGCGGTGTGCAGCAGTGTATTGCATGCAGCAGTGTGTGGCATGCAGCAGTGTGTGGCGTGCAGCAATGTGCGGCGTGCAGCAGTGTGTGGCGTGCAGCAGTCTTTGGCATGCAGCAGTGTGTGGCGTGCAGCGGCATGCAGCAGTGTGTGGCGTGCAGCAGTGTGCGGCGTGCAGCAGTGTGCGGCATGCAGCAGTGTGCGGCGTGCAGCATTGTGAGGCGTGCAGCAGTGTGCGGCGTGCAGCAGTGTGTGGGGTGCAGCAGTGTTTTGTGTAGCATTGTGCGGCGTGCAGCAGTGTTTCGTGTAGCAGTGTGTGGCGTGCAGCAGTGTTCGGTGTGCAGCAGTGTGCGGTGAGCAGCAGTGTGCTGTGTGCAGCAGTGTGTGGCGTGCAGCAGTGTGTGGCGTGCAGCAGTGTGGGGCGTGCAGCAGCGTGCAGCAGTGTGTGGCATGCAGCAGTGTGCGGCATGCAGCAGTGTGTGGCGTGCAGCAGTGTGTGGCGTGCAGCGGCATGCAGCAGTTTTTGGCATGCAGCAGTGTGTGGCATGCAGCAGTGTGTGGCGTGTAGCAGTGTGCGGCGTGCAGCAGTCTGCGGTGTGCAGCAGTGTGAGGCATGCAGCAGTGTGCGGTGTGCAGCAGTGTGTGGTGTGCAGCGGCGTGCAGCAGTGTGTGGCATGCAGCAGTGTGTGGCGTGCAGCAGTGTGTGGCATGCAGCAGTGTGTGGCGTGCAGCAGTGTGTGGCGTGCAGCAGTGTGTGGCTTGCAGCGGCATGCAGCAGTGTGTGGCATGCAGCAGTGTGTGGCGTGCAGCAGTGTTAGAATCCGGGGTCTCTGGTTGGCGCAGGTATGCACTTGCGACAAGCAGGGACCCTTTTCATCTAAGTCAGGGCAAAGGATCACCTCTTTAAAAATAACCCCTGCTCGCCCTCTAGGTAACGTGGCGCGAGCAGTCAGGCTAAATTTCCAGAGGGCATATGGTTAAGCGTTCAAGTTGTCCCACACAATAATCACCACCCCACCACACAAAAGACACAAGGCTGTATTTATCAAAAGTAGAAGTCTTTATATAAAAGGGGTTTTCTTTTAGGCAGGTTGAATAAATACAGTTCTCTTAGCGAATCTCAATCCAGTTACTCTCAAAATGCTTTACGGGCAGTCCACAGTTGTAAAAATGGCACAGTTCTCTTTAAAATAGGTTTCTTAGGTCTTCTGGGCACTTCGTAGCGCCTTTGGGGTGCCCTTGGCAAGGTTTTTACAGTGCCTTGCCGTTTCCCACGCTTCTCGCGTGAGCCGGAGTACGCTTGCCGAGTCTCACTCTTCTCGAGTGAGCACCGGTAATGCTTTTCAATGCAGTACGGTTAAAACTTAGGTACGGTTCGAACCTTGCTGTTCCCAGGGTAAGTACGGGTCGAACCAAGGCTGTTACGGCTCGAACTCAGCCAAAAGGAGCACTTTTCAAAGCGCCATTATTTCAGCTAGCAGTACGATGCGAACCAGGCACAAGTATGTCTCGAACCCAGGAGCAGTTCCAAAGCAGTTACGGGGCGAACTGGGCTGACTTCTTAGTACGGTGCAAATGTACGGTGCGAACAGTGGTACACTCAGGCACAGTACGTCCCGAACCCAGGATTTACGAAGGCAGTACAGTGCGAACCCAGCAGCAGTTCAAAAGCAGTTACGGGGCGAACTGGGCTGACTCCTCAGTACGGTGCAAATGTACGGTGCGAACAGCGGTACACTCAGGCACAGTACGTCTCGAACTCAGGATTTACGAAGGCAGTACAGTGCGAACCCAGCAGCAGTTCAAAAGCAGTTACGGCCGTACGCAGGTTAGTACGGGCCGTATTTCTGCGCGCAGAGCCACAAATACCTTGGTTCTTTCACTGCAAGTGTTCGCGGCGGCCTGCAGAAGTCAGCCACGAGTGTCCCACGTCGCGTCTTGGTTCCGGCTCCTCCGTGGACGCGGATGCTTCGTGGGGGGCACTCCTTAGTTCCACAGCACACCAGCGAGGGCAGAAGCAGAGGGGGCAGCCTGGGGGCGAGATCTCAGCGCAGCGCGCTGTCGGCTTCGTCCGGTTGGGGCGAACAGTGCACACAGGTCCTCACGGTGATTTCTGCAGCCGGGGGGGGTCGCAGGGCTCGATGTTTGGACAGGGATCTCCTCCGTACTTTGCGAGCATGGCTCGAGGGGGCAGTTGCTTACTGTGTTTAGGCTTGTGTGCCCTCACGATGCTCACAGCTACTCCGGCGCAGAGGTCGCGTTGCTCAGGGAGATTTAAGGCACAAGCCTCTCCGGGGTCAGCGGTGTAGAATCACCCACAGCAGTCTCTTCTCCTTCAAGGGGGGGGTAGCGCCCAATGTTCCTGGGGCGCAGTTCAGGAGGCAAGTTCTCTAGCAAGCCCTTGGAGATAGTTCAGCACAAGTTGATGCAAAGTCTTTTCTTTAAGTCTTTTCCTCTCCTTCTTGCAGCAAGGCACCCACTGCAGGCCAGTCTCACAGGTCAGAGACAGTAGTCCTCCTTCAGCTTTCCCAGGTCCTTCTCTTCGGGCAGAGGTTCGTCGTTGTGTAAACAGGATCTGATTTCTTAGGAGCCAGGCTCCTACTTTTATAGTGCGATTCTTTTGTTCTTTAGCGCCAGGGGGCCTGGGCCTGGCTCAGTCCAGTTTTTGAGCACTTTGTTGTGGTGACTGCGCTTTCCTTTCAGCAGCAGGGCAGAGACATCAGCCGCTCCACAGGGGGCGGCGCCGGCTTTGTGCTGGCAGAGCACAGGTCTATTCAAGAGTCGGGGTGTACTCCTCCCACCCATCCTGGTGTAATCTCTCTACCCACCACCTGGCAGCCAGCCTGTCTCCTGAAATTCCCCAGCCCTGCTCCTTACTGTTGCTAGGCAGAACACACACACACACAGCGCAGAGGCGGACTGAATGGCCAGATCAGTAAATACTAACTTTCTAAAAGTAGTATTTACAAACACAGGATATTAAAATAAACTTTACTAAAAGAAGTATTTTATTATTCTGAGTTCAGGCATACTAAACATAATTTTCTACCATGCTCTATGAGTCCACTGGGATTACAGGGTGTAGTAATTCCAGTAGCCCATTCTGGCCTATGGAGAGCAGGTAGCCTTCAATAGTGAAAAACGAAAATGGCTGTAATTCACTATTAAGACATGCCACACACATCAGGGCATGTCCTACCTTATGCCTACAATGCACCCTGCCCTTGGGCCTACCAGAGGGGTGACTAATATGTAGTTAAGGGAAGGTTTAGGGACTGGCAAGTGGGTGCACTTGCGCAGTCAGCGCGACAGTATCAGACTACGCGAAGGTTCTGCAGTGGCAGATCCTAGACACATTTTACTAGGCCGCTTCTGTGGGTGGCACAACCAGTGCTGCAAGCCCACCAGCAGCATTTGTATTTACAAGCCCTGGCACTCCTAGTGCACTTTACTAGGGGCTGACAGTAAACCAAATAAACCAATCATGGACACCAATCAATGTATACATTTTACCATAGGGAGAGCATATGCACCTTAGCACTGGTCAGCAGTGGTAAGGTGCCCAGAGTCATAAATCAGCCAACACCAGGTCAGAAAAAATACAGGAGGAAGGCAAAAAGTTTAGGGATGACCCTTCAAAAAGGGCCAGGTCCAACACAACCCCCTTCCAGCCAAAACGCAGGGTAGACCAATCACCACCGTGATGGTCTTCCCTGCTTGGGGCGATAGAACAAGGACCTGGCCCGCAACTGCAGGGGCAGACTCCATTTCTACGCCAATCTGAACCTATCGGACTCCCTCTGTCCATACTCTCAGGGCCCACCAAGCCAATCCATGGGGAACCCTTCTCCTCGCCTGTGGACACCACCTGTGCAGCACCTAACCTTAACTGGCCCACAGGTGTGTCCAACCAGAGAGACAGCAAAATGCTACAGTGGCCACTGACAGTAGTCAGGGATGAGACCCAGGCCGTATGCCTCTCAGGGCTCTCAATCCTCTGTGGCGCCAGGGAGCGGGGGGCAGTAGCCCCAGGTGCTTGGCACCCTTTGTCCATTCTCCCCCTTGTCAGGTCAGGTATGACATCCTGGCACTGACCCACCAGCCCCGGGACTGTACCCAGCGGCTGGACCAAAGACTGGGGTGGCCTCTCCCACTCCCGGTCCTCCTCCTTGGGGCTCTGTACCCTCCCACCTGGAGTGGCACCCCCTTCCAGAATTGCCACGGCACCTGTGGCAGGTGTCCTGCGCAATTCGCCCACCAGTTCAGGGGTTCTATCCTGCAACTGGGTGCCCAGGTCAGGGGGGACACCCTGAACCTGGCCCTTCAACCTAGGGTCTAAACCCTTTAGTTGAGCCGGGGTCAGAGGCGAGGACTCCCTCCCTCTGCACCCCCTTCCAGAGTACTGCCCACTCCCAACTGGCGTGGTACCCCTAGAAGCAACATGGGTCAGGACACTGATTACAGTGGTCCCACCCTCCAGGTCAGACAACACCTGAACCTGGCTTCCCAACCCTGGGTCCAACCCATGCGGTTGAACGCTCGCCTGGCGCACCAGGACTTCCCGGGGAGCACGCATGCCCCCCCTGAGGGTGACACATAACTCATGTGTCGTGTGACAGTCTGCCTGGCGCTGATCTCCCGACCCCTGTCCATCTGACAGTGCCTGAAGATCCCCCAGGACAGAAGTGGTGTCACCATGGTCACTCCCGGGGGACGCAGCCCTTCTGGCTGGCCCCTGACCCACTGGTTCTTCCACTGGGGACTCTTTCCCCCTCTCACCCCTCAATCTGGACCTCTGCACCCTCCCAACTGGAGCGGTACTGCCAGACACCAGAACTGATGGAGGCCTGCTTACAGACACTCCCAGCTCACCAGACACTAGGGGATCCCCCTCAACGGGCGGCCCATCAGGACAGCCTAGGCTCCCCGCCTGGTGTTCCCTTAAAGAACCATCCAGGCTCTGAGACTGGGTTTCGGGCACCTGGGGGCACGCAGCCCCACACTCACTCCTTCTCCACTGAGACAGGACGTGAGCCCCTACACCCCTCCCACTACCATGGGACCTAGCTGGGCTACTCTGCACCACTTCCACCACTCTGGGTTGGAAGATACCTGAGCCACTCCCCACAGGGTCACTCCCCAATGCCTCTCCAGACCCTCTGGAATCCACCAAAAGGTCTGCCTCCAATGTGAGTTCTCTGCGGTCAGAGAACTCACTCTCCAGCAGGTGTTGACGTAGCTCTGGAAAACAGGGACTTAAAATATGCTCTCCCACCATTGGATCACACAGCCCCCTAGCAGTTTTAACCAAACTAGCCATCACCTTACCATCCAGTGCCTCACACACGTACTCCACACCACTCTCCTGAGACTGGCAAGACAGTATCTGACTGTCTCTGTCACACAACCCACACTCTTCTGGGCGGTCTTCACACTCACCTACCAGGACTTCAATGTTGGGGGAACCCCTCTCCCTGCGCCTCTCATCTAGAGCCAGTAGAGTGTCCCTCCCGCCACTAGGACTATGAACCCCTGCGCCAGTTACCCTATTCCCTTCAGGGATACTGCGCACTACTGGAGCTACCTCATGCCCTTGAACCTCCTGGTGTGTGTTAACCCCCTCCTTCAAGTCAGGCGCCACATCTCTGGGTGTGCGTTCTACTCTTTCAGCACTAGAGAATTCAATACTGCTGCCACCATCTGAGCTGGATTCCTCCTCCCACTCAGAAAAGCTCAATCTCTGAGCTACGCACCTTTCTTGTTGCTGGGCTGAGACACTCATGGCCTCAAGCCTCTCGAGCTCCATATCATATTTCTTCATTAGGAAGTCATGCTCCATTTGCATTTTCTTTTCTTCCAGAGCCAGCTTCTTGCTCTCTAGCTCCAGTTGGGCATTTACTTCCAGCTTTGCCAACAATACTTCGTGATCCCTGGTGGCCTGTCTGTCTGCCAGCTCCTCTGGCGACAGGCCTCTACCAAAACTGCGAACACTTCCCGCTGGTTTCAATGGTGTAACTTCCTTGGTTGCACCCCTTGATTCAATCCAGGCTTTCAGCGCGGTTTTCTCTATGCTGTTTGGGCCCGGCATGACTCCAAACACAAGGGATCGTCTTCTCTTGGCAAGCAAAAATAAAAAGTTCTGTGGCTCAAGCTACTGGACTGTCTACTGTGCAATGGTTAGTAATCACTGTGCAGACACCAAGAACGCAAATCCGTAAATCCTCACCGCTGCCACCAATGTTAGAATCCGGGGTCTCTGGTTGGCGCAGGTATGCACTTGCGACAAGCAGGGACCCTTTTCATCTAAGTCAGGGCAAAGGATCACCTCTTTAAAAATAACCCCTGCTCGCCCTCTAGGTAACGTGGCGCGAGCAGTCAGGCTAAATTTCCAGAGGGCATATGGTTAAGCGTTCAAGTTGTCCCACACAATAATCACCACCCCACCACACAAAAGACACAAGGCTGTATTTATCAAAAGTAGAAGTCTTTATATAAAAGGGGTTTTCTTTTAGGCAGGTTGAATAAATACAGTTCTCTTAGCGAATCTCAATCCAGTTACTCTCAAAATGCTTTACGGGCAGTCCACAGTTGTAAAAATGGCACAGTTCTCTTTAAAATAGGTTTCTTAGGTCTTCTGGGCACTTCGTAGCGCCTTTGGGGTGCCCTTGGCAAGGTTTTTACAGTGCCTTGCCGTTTCCCACGCTTCTCGCGTGAGCCGGAGTACGCTTGCCGAGTCTCACTCTTCTCGAGTGAGCACCGGTAATGCTTTTCAATGCAGTACGGTTAAAACGTAGGTACGGTTCGAACCTTGCTGTTCCCAGGGTAAGTACGGGTCGAACCAAGGCTGTTACGGCTCGAACTCAGCCAAAAGGAGCACTTTTCAAAGCGCCATTATTTCAGCTAGCAGTACGATGCGAACCAGGCACAAGTATGTCTCGAACCCAGGAGCAGTTCCAAAGCAGTTACGGGGCGAACTGGGCTGACTTCTTAGTACGGTGCAAATGTACGGTGCGAACAGTGGTACACTCAGGCACAGTACGTCCCGAACCCAGGATTTACGAAGGCAGTACAGTGCGAACCCAGCAGCAGTTCAAAAGCAGTTACGGGGCGAACTGGGCTGACTTCTTAGTACGGTGCAAATGTACGGTGCGAACAGTGGTACCCTCAGGCACAGTACGTCTCGAACTCAGGATTTACGAAGGCAGTACAGTGCGAACCCAGCAGCAGTTCAAAAGCAGTTACGGCCGTACGCAGGTTAGTACGGGCCGTATTTCTGCGCGCAGAGCCACAAATACCTTGGTTCTTTCACTGCAAGTGTTCGCGGCGGCCTGCAGAAGTCAGCCACGAGTGTCCCACGTCGCGTCTTGGTCCCGGCTCCTCCGTGGACGCGGATGCTTCGTGGGGGGCACTCCTTAGTTCCACAGCACACCAGCGAGGGCAGAAGCAGAGGGGGCAGCCTGGGGGCGAGATCTCAGCGCAGCGCGCTGTCGGCTTCGTCCGGTTGGGGCGAACAGTGCACACAGGTCCTCACGGTGATTTCTGCAGCCCGGGGGGGGTCGCAGGGCTCGATGTTTGGACAGGGATCTCCTCCGTACTTTGCGAGCACGGCTCGAGGGGGCAGTTGCTTACTGTGTTTAGGCTTGTGTGCCCTCACGATGCTCACAGCTATTCCGGCGCAGAGGTCGCGTTGCTCAGGGAGATTTAAGGCACAAGCCTATCCGGGGTCAGCGGTGTAGAATCACCCACAGCAGTCTCTTCTCCTTCAAGGGGGGGGTAGCGCCCAATGTTCCTAGGGCGCAGTTCAGGAGGCAAGTTCTCTAGCAAGCCCTTGGAGATAGTTCAGCACAAGTTGATGCAAAGTCTTTTCTTTAAGTCTTTTCCTCTCCTTCTTGCAGCAAGGCACCCACTGCAGGCCAGTCTCACAGGTCAGAGACAGTAGTCCTCCTTCAGCTTTCCCAGGTCCTTCTCTTCGGGCAGAGGTTCGTCGTTGTGTAAACAGGATCTGATTTCTTAGGAGCCAGGCTCCTACTTTTATAGTGCGATTCTTTTGTTCTTTAGCGCCAGGGGGCCTGGGCCTGGCTCAGTCCAGTTTTTGAGCACTTTGTTGTGGTGGCTCTGCGCTTTCCTTTCAGCAGCAGGGCAGAGACATCAGCCGCTCCACAGGGGGCGGCGCCGGCTTTGTGCTGGCAGAGCACAGGTCTATTCAAGAGTCGGGGTGTACTCCTCCCACCCATCCTGGTGTAATCTCTCTACCCACCACCTGGCAGCCAGCCTGTCTCCTGAAATTCCCCAGCCCTGCTCCTTACTGTTGCTAGGCAGAACACACACACACACAGCGCAGAGGCGGACTGAATGGCCAGATCAGTAAATACTAACTTTCTAAAAGTAGTATTTACAAACACAGGATATTAAAATAAACTTTACTAAAAGAAGTATTTTATTATTCTGAGTTCAGGCATACTAAACATAATTTTCTACCATGCTCTATGAGTCCACTGGGATTACAGGGTGTAGTAATTCCAGTAGCCCATTCTGGCCTATGGAGAGCAGGTAGCCTTCAATAGTGAAAAACGAAAATGGCTGTAATTCACTATTAAGACATGCCACACACATCAGGGCATGTCCTACCTTATGCCTACAATGCACCCTGCCCTTGGGCCTACCAGAGGGGTGACTAATATGTAGTTAAGGGAAGGTTTAGGGACTGGCAAGTGGGTGCACTTGCGCAGTCAGCGCGACAGTATCAGACTACGCGAAGGTTCTGCAGTGGCAGATCCTAGACACATTTTACTAGGCCGCTTCTGTGGGTGGCACAACCAGTGCTGCAAGCCCACCAGCAGCATTTGTATTTACAAGCCCTGGCACTCCTAGTGCACTTTACTAGGGGCTGACAGTAAACCAAATAAACCAATCATGGACACCAATCAATGTATACATTTTACCATAGGGAGAGCATATGCACCTTAGCACTGGTCAGCAGTGGTAAGGTGCCCAGAGTCATAAATCAGCCAACACCAGGTCAGAAAAAATACAGGAGGAAGGCAAAAAGTTTAGGGATGACCCTTCAAAAAGGGCCAGGTCCAACAAGCAGTGTGTGGCGTGCAGCAGTGTGAGGCTTGCAGCGGCATGCAGCAGTGTGTGGCATGCAGCAGTGTGTGGCATGCAGCAGTGTGTGGCGTGTAGCAGTGTGTGGCGTGCAGCAGTGTGCAGCAGTCTGCGGCGTGCAGCAGTGTGTGCTGTGCAGCAGTGTTTCGTATAGCATTGTGCGGCGTGTAGCAGTGTGCGGTGTGCAGCAGTGTGTTGCATGCAGCAGTGTGTGGCATGCAGCAGTGTGTGGCGTGCAGCAATGTGCGGCGTGCAGCAGTGTGTGGCGTGCAGCAGTCTTTGGCATGCAGCAGTGTGTGGCGTGCAGCGGCATGCAGCAGTGTGTGGCGTGCAGCAGTGTGCGGCGTGCAGCAGTGTGCGGCATGCAGCAGTGTGCGGCGTGCAGCAGTGTGTGGCATGCAGCAGTGTGCGGCGTGCAGTGGCATGCAGCAGTGTGTGGTGTGCAGCAGTGTGTGGCGTGCAGCAGTGTGTGGCATGTAGCAGTGTGGGGCGTGCAGCAGCGTGCAGCAGTGTGTGGCATGCAGCAGTGTGTGGCATGCAGCAGTGTGCGGCATGCAGCAGTGTGTGGCATGCAGCAGTTTGTGGCATGCAGGGGCATGCAGCAGTGTGTGGCATGCAGCAGTGTGTGGTGTGCAGCAGTGTGTTGCGTGCAGCGGCATGCAGCAGTGTGTGGCATGCAGCAGTGTGTGGCGTGCAGCAGTGTGTGGCATGCAGCAGTGTGCGGCATGCAGCAGTGTGTGCCATGCAGCAGTGTGTGGCGTGCAGCAGTGTGTGGCATGCATCAGTGTGTGGTGTGCAGCAGTGTTTCGTGTAGCAGTGTACGGCGTGCAGCAGTGTGCGGCATGCAGCAGTGTGCGACATGCAGCAGTGTGCGGTGTGCAGCAGTGTGTGGCATGCAGCAGTGTGCGGCGTGCAGTGGCATGCCTCAGTGTGTGGTGTGCAGCAGTGTGTGGCGTGCAGCAGTGTGTGGCATGCATCAGTGTGTGGTGTGCAGCAGTGTTTCGTGTAGCAGTGTGCGGCGTGCAGCAGTGTGCGGCATGCAGCAGTGTGTGACATGCAGCAGTGTGTGGCGTGCAGCAGTGTGTGGCTTGCAGCAGCATGCAGCAGTGTGTGGCATGCAGCAGTGTGTGGCGTACAGCAGTGTGTGGCGTGTAGCAGTGTGCGGTGTGCAGCAGTGTGCAGCAGTCTGCGGCATGCAGCAGTGTGTGCTGTGCAGCAGTGTTTCGTATAGCATTGTGCGGCGTGTAGCAGTGTGCGGTGTGCAGCAGTGTGTGGCGTGAAGCAGTGTGCGGCATGCAGCAGTGTGTGGCGTGCAGCAGTGTGCGGCGTGCAGCAGTGTGTGGCATGCAGCAATGTTTGGCGTGCAGCAGTGTGTGGCGTGCAGCGGCATGCAGCAGTGTGTGGCGTGCAGCAGTGTGCGGCATGCAGCAGTGTGTGGCATACAGCAGTGTGCGGCGTGCAGCATTGTGGGGAGTGTGCAGCAGTGTGCGGCATGCAGCAGTGTGTGGTATGCAGCAGTGTTTTGTGTAGCATTGTGCGGCGTGCAGCAGTGTTTCGTGTAGCAGTGTGTGGCGTGCAGCAGTGTTCAGCGTGCAGCAGTGTGCGGTGAGCAGCAGTGTGCTGCGTGCAGCAGTGTGTGACGTGCAGCAGTGTGTGGCATGCAGCGGCATGCAGCAGTGTGTGGTGTGCAGCAGTGTGTAGCGTGCAGCAGTGTGTGGCATGCATCAGTGTGTGGTGTGCAGCTGTGTTTCGTGTAGCAGTGTGTGGCGTGCTGCAGTGTGCGGCATGCAGCAATGTGTGACATGCAGCAGTGTGTGGCGTGCAGCAGTGTGTGTCTTGCAGCGGCATGCAGTGTGTGGCATGCAGCAGTGTGTGGCGTGCAGCAGTGTGTGGCATGCAGCAGTTTGCGGCATGCAGCAGTGTGTGCCATGCAGTAGTGTGTGGCGTGCAGCAGTGTGTGGCATGCATCAGTGTGTGGTGTGCAGCAGTGTTTTGTGTAGCAGTGTGCGGCGTGCAGCAGTGTGCGGCATGCAGCAGTGTGCGACATGCAGCAGTGTGCGGTGTGCAGCAGTGTGTGGCGTGCAGCAGTGTGTGGCATGCAGCAGTGTGCGGCGTGCAGCAGTGTGCGGCATGCAGCAGTGTGCTGCGTGCAGCAGTGTGTGCCATGCAGCAGTGTGTGGCGTGCAGCAGTGTGTGGCATGCATCAGTGTGTGGTGTGCAGCAGTGTTTTGTGTAGCAGTGTGCGGCGTGCAGCAGTGTGCGGCATGCAGCAGTGTGCGACATGCAGCAGTGTGCGTTGTGCAGCAGTGTGTCGCGTGCAGCAGTGTGTGGCATGCAGCAGTGTGTGGCGTGCAGCGGCATGCAGCAGTTTTTGGCATGCAGCAGTGTGTGGCATGCAGCAGTGTGTGGCGTGTAGCAGTGTGCGGCGTGCAGCAGTCTGCGGTGTGCAGCAGTGTGAGGCATGCAGCAGTGTGCGGTGTGCAGCAGTGTGTGGCGTGCAGTGGCGTGCAGCAGTGTGTGGCATGCAGCAGTGTGTGGCATGCAGCAGTGTGCGGCATGCAGCAGTTTGTGGCATGCAGGGGCATGCAGCAGTGTGTGGCGTGCAGCAGTGTGTGGCGTGCAGCGGCATGCAGCAGTTTTTGGCATGCAGCAGTGTGTGGCATGCAGCAGTGTGTGGCGTGTAGCAGTGTGCGGCGTACAGCAGTCTGCGGTGTGCAGCAGTGTGAGGCATGCAGCAGTGTGCGGTGTGCAGCAGTGTGTGGCATGCAGCAGTGTGTGGCTTGCAGTGGCATGCAGCAGTGTGTGGCATGCAGCAGTGTGTGGTGTGCAGCAGTGTGTGGCGTGCAGCAGTGTGTGGCTTGCAGCAGCATGCAGCAGTGTGTGGCGTACAGCAGTGTGTGGCGTGTAGCAGTGTGCGGCGTGCAGCAGTGTGCAGCAGTCTGCGGCATGCAGCAGTGTGTGCTGTGCAGCAGTGTTTCGTATAGCATCGTGCGATGTGTAGCAGTGTGCGGTGTGCAGCAGTGTGTGGCATGCAGCAGTGTGTGGCATGCAGCAGTGTGTGGTGTGCAGCAATGTGCGGCGTGCAGCAGTGTGTGGTGTGCAGCAGTCTTTGGCGTGCAGCAGTGTGTGGCGTGCAGCGGCATGCAGCAGTGTGTGGCGTGCAGCAGTGTGCGGCGTGCAGCAGTGTGCGGCATGCAGCAGTGTGCGGCGTGCAGCAGTGTGGGGCATGCAGCGGCGTGCAGCAGTGTGTGGCATGCAGCAGTGTGTGGCATGCAGCAGTGTGCGGCATGCAGCAGTGTGTGGCATGCAGCAGTTTGTGGCGTGCAGGGGCATGCAGCAGTGTGTGGCATGCAGCAGTGTGTGGTGTGCAGCAGTGTGTTGCATGCAGCGGCATGCAGCAGTGTGTGGCGTGCAGCAGTGTGCTGCATGCAGCAGTGTGTGGCGTGCAGCAGTGTATGGCGTGTAGCAGTGTGCGGCTTGCAGCAGTCTGCGGTGTGCAGCAGTGTGAGGCGTGCAGCAGTGTGTGGCGTGCAGCGGCATGCAGCAGTGTGTGGCATGCAGCAGTGTGCGGCGTGCAGCAGTGTGCGGCATGCAGCAGTGTGCGGCGTGCAGCAGTGTGTGGCGTGCAGCAGTGTGTGGCATGCAGCAGTGTTTCGTGTAGCAGCGTGCGGTGTGCAGCAGTGTGTGGCATGCAGCAGTGTGCGGTGAGCAGCAGTGTGCTGTGTGCAGCAGTGTGTGGCGTGCAGCAGTGTGTGGCGTGCAGCGGCATGCAGCAGTGTGTGGTGTGCAGCAGTGTGCTGCGTGCAGCAGTGTGTGACGTGCAGCAGTGTGTGGCGTGCAGCAGTGTGTGGCGTTGTGAGAAGTTGGCCTGGTATATGATGTTCACTAGTTAAAGTGACCACCTTGTACCATGCCAAGCAACCCTTATGGTGTGGTTGTAAGTCAACCTTTTTGGACTAGCTGCCCTAGTGGTAGCGTAGGCTAAGCAGTCTTTGAGGCGTGCAGCAGTGTGTGGCGTGCAGCGGCATGCAGCAGTTTGTGGTGTGCAGCAGTGTGTGGCGTGCAGCAGTGTGTGGCGTGTAGCAGTGTGCGGCGTGCAGCAGTCTGCGGTGTGCAGCAGTGTGAGGCATGCAGCAGTGTGTGGCTTGCAGCGGCATGCAGCAGTGTGTGGCGTGCAGCAGTGTGTGGCGTGTAGCAGTGTGCGGCGTGCAGCAGTCTGCGGTGTGCAGCAGTGTGAGCCGTGCAGCAGTGTGTGGCTTGCAGCGCCATGCAGCAGTGTGTGGCGTGCAGGAGTGTGTGGCGTGTAGCAGTGTGCGGCGTGTAGCAGTGTGTGGCATGCAGCAGTGTGTGGCGTGCAGCAGTGTGTGGCTTGCAGCGGCATGCAGCAGTGTGTGGCGTGCAGCAGTGTGTGGCGTGCAGCAGCGTGTGCCATGCAGTAGTGTGTGGCGTGCAGCAGTGTGTGGCATGCATCAGTGTGTGGTGTGCAGCAGTGTTTTGTGTAGCAGTGTGCGGCGTGCAGCAGTGTGCGGCATGCAGCAGTGTGCGACATGCAGCAGTGTGCGGTGTGCAGCAGTGTGTGGCGTGCAGCAGTGTGTGGCATGCAGCAGTGTGCGGCGTGCAGCAGTGTGCGGCATGCAGCAGTGTGCTGCGTGCAGCAGTGTGTGCCATGCAGCAGTGTGTGGCGTGCAGCAGTGTGTGGCATGCATCAGTGTGTGGTGTGCAGCAGTGTTTTGTGTAGCAGTGTGCGGCGTGCAGCAGTGTGCGGCATGCAGCAGTGTGCGACATGCAGCAGTGTGCGTTGTGCAGCAGTGTGTCGCGTGCAGCAGTGTGTGGCATGCAGCAGTGTGTGGCGTGCAGCGGCATGCAGCAGTTTTTGGCATGCAGCAGTGTGTGGCATGCAGCAGTGTGTGGCGTGTAGCAGTGTGTGGCGTGCAGCAGTCTGCGGTGTGCAGCAGTGTGAGGCATGCAGCAGTGTGCGGTGTGCAGCAGTGTGTGGCGTGCAGCGGCGTGCAGCAGTGTGTGGCATGCAGCAGTGTGTGGCATGCAGCAGTGTGCGGCATGCAGCAGTTTGTGGCATGCAGGGGCATGCAGCAGTGTGTGGCGTGCAGCAGTGTGTGGCGTGCAGCGGCATGCAGCAGTTTTTGGCATGCAGCAGTGTGTGGCATGCAGCAGTGTGTGGCGTGTAGCAGTGTGCGGCGTGCAGCAGTCTGCGGTGTGCAGCAGTGTGAGGCATGCAGCAGTGTGCGGTGTGCAGCAGTGTGTGGCGTGCAGCAGTGTGTGGCTTGCAGTGGCATGCAGCAGTGTGTGGCATGCAGCAGTGTGTGGTGTGCAGCAGTGTGTGGCGTGCAGCAGTGTGTGGCTTGCAGCAGCATGCAGCAGTGTGTGGCGTACAGCAGTGTGTGGCGTGTAGCAGTGTGCGGCGTGCAGCAGTGTGCAGCAGTCTGCGGCGTGCAGCAGTGTGTGCTGTGCAGCAGTGTTTCGTATAGCATCGTGCGATGTGTAGCAGTGTGCGGTGTGCAGCAGTGTGTGGCGTGCAGCAGTGTGTGGCATGCAGCAGTGTGTGGTGTGCAGCAATGTGCGGCGTGCAGCAGTGTGTGGTGTGCAGCAGTCTTTGGCGTGCAGCAGTGTGTGGCGTGCAGCGGCATGCAGCAGTGTGTGGCGTGCAGCAGTGTGCGGCGTGCAGCAGTGTGCGGCATGCAGCAGTGTGCGGCGTGCAGCAGTGTGGGGCATGCAGCGGCGTGCAGCAGTGTGTGGCATGCAGCAGTGTGTGGCATGCAGCAGTGTGCGGCATGCAGCAGTGTGTGGCGTGCAGCAGTTTGTGGCGTGCAGGGGCATGCAGCAGTGTGTGGCATGCAGCAGTGTGTGGTGTGCAGCAGTGTGTTGCATGCAGCGGCATGCAGCAGTGTGTGGCGTGCAGCAGTGTGCTGCATGCAGCAGTGTGTGGCGTGCAGCAGTGTATGGCGTGTAGCAGTGTGCGGCGTGCAGCAGTCTGCGGTGTGCAGCAGTGTGAGGCGTGCAGCAGTGTGTGGCGTGCAGCGGCATGCAGCAGTGTGTGGCATGCAGCAGTGTGCGGCGTGCAGCAGTGTGCGGCATGCAGCAGTGTGCGGCGTGCAGCAGTGTGTGGCGTGCAGCAGTGTGTGGCATGCAGCAGTGTTTCGTGTAGCAGCGTGCGGTGTGCAGCAGTGTGTGGCATGCAGCAGTGTGCGGTGAGCAGCAGTGTGCTGTGTGCAGCAGTGTGTGGCGTGCAGCAGTGTGTGGCGTGCAGCGGCATGCAGCAGTGTGTGGTGTGCAGCAGTGTGCTGCGTGCAGCAGTGTGTGACGTGCAGCAGTGTGTGGCGTGCAGCAGTGTGTGGCGTTGTGAGAAGTTGGCCTGGTATATGATGTTCACTAGTTAAAGTGACCACCTTGTACCATGCCAAGCAACCCTTATGGTGTGGTTGTAAGTCAACCTTTTCGGACTAGCTGCCCTAGTGGTAGCATAGGCTAAGCAGTCTTTGAGGCGTGCAGCAGTGTGTGGCGTGCAGCGGCATGCAGCAGTTTGTGGTGTGCAGCAGTGTGTGGCGTGCAGCAGTGTGTGGCGTGTAGCAGTGTGCGGCGTGCAGCAGTCTGCGGTGTGCAGCAGTGTGAGGCATGCAGCAGTGTGTGGCTTGCAGCGGCATGCAGCAGTGTGTGGCATGCAGCAGTGTGTGGCGTGTAGCAGTGTGCGGCGTGCAGCAGTCTGCGGTGTGCAGCAGTGTGAGCCGTGCAGCAGTGTGTGGCTTGCAGCGCCATGCAGCAGTGTGTGGCGTGCAGGAGTGTGTGGCGTGTAGCAGTGTGCGGCGTGTAGCAGTGTGTGGCATGCAGCAGTGTGTGGCGTGCAGCAGTGTGTGGCTTGCAGCGGCATGCAGCAGTGTGTGGCGTGCAGCAGTGTGTGGCGTGCAGCGGCATGCAGCAGTTTTTGGCATGCAGCAGCGTGTGGCATGCAGCAGTGTGTGGCGTGCAGCAGTGTGTGGTGTGCAGCAGTGTGTGGCGTGCAGCAGTGTGTGGCTTGCAGCAGCATGCAGCAGTGTGTGGCGTGCAGCAGTGTGTGGCGTGCAGCAGTGTGTGGCTTGCAGCAGCATGCAGCAGTGTGTGGCATGCAGCAGTGTGTGGCGTACAGCAGTGTTCAGCGTGCAGCAGTGTGCGGTGAGCAGCAGTGTGCTGCGTGCAGCAGTGTGTGACGTGCAGCAGTGTGTGGCATGCAGCGGCATGCAGCAGTGTGTGGTGTGCAGCAGTGTGTAGCGTGCAGCAGTGTGTGGCATGCATCAGTGTGTGGTGTGCAGCTGTGTTTCGTGTAGCAGTGTGCGGCGTGCTGCAGTGTGCGGCATGCAGCAATGTGTGACATGCAGCAGTGTGTGGCGTGCAGCAGTGTGTGTCTTGCAGCGGCATGCAGTGTGTGGCATGCAGCAGTGTGTGGCGTGCAGCAGTGTGTGGCATGCAGCAGTTTGCGGCATGCAGCAGTGTGTGCCATGCAGTAGTGTGTGGCGTGCAGCAGTGTGTGGCATGCATCAGTGTGTGGTGTGCAGCAGTGTTTTGTGTAGCAGTGTGCGGCATGCAGCAGTGTGCGGCATGCAGCAGTGTGCGACATGCAGCAGTGTGCGGTGTGCAGCAGTGTGTGGCGTGCAGCAGTGTGTGGCATGCAGCAGTGTGCGGCGTGCAGCAGTGTGTGGTGTGCAGCAGTGTGTGGCATGCAGCGGCATGCAGCAGTGTGTGGTGTGCAGCAGTGTGCTGCGTGCAGCAGTGTGTGATGTGCAGCAGTGTGTGGCATGCAGCAGTGTGTGGCGTGCAGCGGCATGCAGCAGTTTGTGGTGTGCAGCAGTGTGTGGCGTGCAGCAGTGTGTGGCTTGCAGCGGCATGCAGCAGTGTGTGGCGTGTAGCAGTGTGCGGCGTGTAGCAGTGTGCGGCATGCAGCAGTGTGTGGCGTGCAGCAGTGTGTGGTGTGCAGCAGTGTGTGGCGTGTAGCAGTGTGTGGCGTGCAGCAGTCTTTGGCGTGCAGCAGTGTGTGGTGTGCAGCGGCATGCAGCAGTGTGCGGCGTGCAGCAGTGTGTGGCATGCAGCAGTGTGCGGCGTGCAGCATTGTGAGGCGTGCAGCAGTGTGCGGCGTGCAGCAGTGTGTGGCATGCAGCAGTGTTTTGTGTAGCATTGTGCGGCGTGCAGCAGTGTTTCGTGTAGCAGTGTGTGGCGTGCAGCAGTGTTTGGCGTGCAGCAGTGTGCGGTGAGCAGCAGTGTGCTGTGTGCAGCAGTGTGTGGCGTGCAGCAGTGTGTGGCGTGCAATGGCATGCAGCAGTGTGTGGTGTGCAGCAGTGTGCGGCATGCAGCAGTGTGTGACATGCAGCAGTGTGTGGCGTGCAGCAGTGTGTGGCATGCATCAGTGTGTGGTGTGCAGCAGTGTTTCGTGTAGCAGTGTGCGGCGTGCAGCAGTGTGCGGCATGCAGCAGTGTGCGGCATGCAGCAGTGTGCGACATGCAGCAGTGTGTGGTGTGCAGCAGTGTGTGGCGTGCAGCAGTGTGTGGCATGCAGCAGTGTGCGGCGTGCAGCAGTGTGCGGCATGCAGCAGTGTGCTGCGTGCAGCAGTGTGTGGCATGCAGTAGTGTGTGGCGTGCAGCAGTGTGTGGCGTGCAGCGGCATGCAGCAGTTTTTGGCATGCAGCAGTGTGTGGCATGCAGCAGTGTGTGGCGTGTAGCAGTGTGCGGCGTGCAGCAGTCTGCGGTGTGCAGCAGTGTGAGGCATGCAGCAGTGTGCGGTGTGCAGCAGTGTGTGGTGTGCAGCGGCGTGCAGCAGTGTGTGGCATGCAGCAGTGTGTGGCGTGCAGCAGTGTGTGGCATGCAGCAGTGTGTGGCGTGCAGCAGTGTGTGGCGTGCAGCAGTGTGTGGCTTGCAGCGGCATGCAGCAGTGTGTGGCATGCAGCAGTGTGTGGCGTGCAGCAGTGTGTGGCGTGCAGCAGTGTGAGGCTTGCAGCGGCATGCAGCAGTGTGTGGCATGCAGCAGTGTGTGGCATGCAGCAGTGTGTGGCGTGTAGCAGTGTGTGGCGTGCAGCAGTGTGCAGCAGTCTGCGGCGTGCAGCAGTGTGTGCTGTGCAGCAGTGTTTTGTATAGCATTGTGCGGCGTGTAGCAGTGTGCGGTGTGCAGCAGTGTGTTGCATGCAGCAGTGTGTGGCATGCAGCAGTGTGTGGCGTGCAGCAATGTGCGGCGTGCAGCAGTGTGTGGCGTGCAGCAGTCTTTGGCATGCAGCAGTGTGTGGCGTGCAGCGGCATGCAGCAGTGTGTGGCGTGCAGCAGTGTGCGGCGTGCAGCAGTGTGCGGCATGCAGCAGTGTGCGGCGTGCAGCATTGTGAGGCGTGCAGCAGTGTGCGGCGTGCAGCAGTGTGTGGGGTGCAGCAGTGTTTTGTGTAGCATTGTGCGGCGTGCAGCAGTGTTTCGTGTAGCAGTGTGTGGCGTGCAGCAGTGTTCGGTGTGCAGCAGTGTGCGGTGAGCAGCAGTGTGCTGTGTGCAGCAGTGTGTGGCGTGCAGCAGTGTGTGGCATGCAGCAGTGTGGGGCGTGCAGCAGCGTGCAGCAGTGTGTGGCATGCAGCAGTGTGTGGCATGCAGCAGTGTGCGGCATGCAGCAGTGTGTGGCATGCAGCAGTTTGTGGCATGCAGGGGCATGCAGCAGTGTGTGGCATGCAGCAGTGTGTGGTGTGCAGCAGTGTGTTGCGTGCAGCGGCATGCAGCAGTGTGTGGCATGCAGCAGTGTGTGGTGTGCAGCAGTGTGTGGCATGCAGCAGTGTGCGGCATGCAGCAGTGTGTGCCATGCAGCAGTGTGTGGCGTGCAGCAGTGTGTGGCATGCATCAGTGTGTGGTGTGCAGCAGTGTTTCGTGTAGCAGTGTACGGCGTGCAGCAGTGTGCGGCATGCAGCAGTGTGCGACATGCAGCAGTGTGCGGTGTGCAGCAGTGTGTGGCATGCAGCAGTGTGCGGCGTGCAGTGGCATGCAGCAGTGTGTGGTGTGCAGCAGTGTGTGGCGTGCAGCAGTGTGTGGCATGCATCAGTGTGTGGTGTGCAGCAGTGTTTCGTGTAGCAGTGTGCGGCGTGCAGCAGTGTGCGGCATGCAGCAGTGTGTGACATGCAGCAGTGTGTGGCGTGCAGCAGTGTGTGGCTTGCAGCGGCATGCAGCAGTGTGTGGCATGCAGCAGTGTGTGGCGTGCAGCAGTGTGTGGCATGCAGCAGTGTGCGGCATGCAGCAGTGTGCTGTGTGCAGCAGTGTGTGGCGTGCAGCAGTGTGTGGCGTGCAGTGGCATGCAGCAGTGTGTGGTGTGCAGCAGTGTGTGGCGTGCAGCAGTGTGTGGCATGCATCAGTGTGTGGTGTGCAGCAGTGTTTCGTGTAGCAGTGTGCGGCGTGCAGCAGTGTGCGGCATGCAGCAGTGTGTGACATGCAGCAGTGTGTGGCGAGCAGCAGTGTGTGGCTTGCAGCGGCATGCAGCAGTGTGTGGCATGCAGCAGTGTGTGGCGTGCAGCAGTGTGTGGCATGCAGCAGTGTGCGGCATGCAGCAGTGTGTGCCATGCAGCAGTGTGTGGCGTGCAGCAGTGTGTGGCATGCATCAGTGTGTGGTGTGCAGCAGTGTTTCGTGTAGCAGTGTACGGCGTGCAGCAGTGTGCGGCATGCAGCAGTGTGCGACATGCAGCAGTGTGCGGTGTGCAGCAGTGTGTGGCATGTGTTAGAAAAGGTAGACGGACCGGGAGGGCCGGCCGGGGTCAGGGGGAGAGGTCTCCGGGGAGAGCCGTCTCCAGTGATCGTACAGACAAGTAACTTCCCCCCCACAGACAGATATCACACACGGATAAGGTTCAGTGTTCTTTATAAGCACTTATTTAAGGTACGGTTGAATGGTACAAGGAGGTCTGGACTCAGGGGTCCCCTCGATTAGAGTCTCGCAAGGTAGGGAAGGGGGTAGCGGGACAGTCTATTTACCGATCAGGTTGTTCGGATGAGAGGATGATGAGCTCACAATCCTCGAGCTTGGTGGTTAGGTGGTACGGTCCGCGGCAGCGCCAGCAGGTCCCGGTGCGGATGGTCGTTACAACGGGCCGCGGCAGCGCCAGCAGGTCCCAGGAAGATGAAGGTTGCAGAAGGCCGCGGCAGCGCCAGCAGGTCCCGGTGAGGATGGTCGTTACAACGGGCCGCGGCAGCGCCAGCAGGTCCCAGGAAGATGAATGTTGCAGAAGGCCGCGGCAGCGCCAGCAGGTCCCGGTGAGGATGGTCGTTACAACGGGCCGCGGCAGCGCCAGCAGGTCCCAGGAAGATGAATGTTGCAGAAGGCCACGGCAGCGCCAGCAGGTCCCGGTGAGGATGGTCGTTACAACGGGCCGCGGCAGCGCCAGCAGGTCCCAGGAAGATGAATGTTGCAGAAGGCCGCGGCAGCGCCAGCAGGCAGGACGATGGTTCACAAGAGCGGCTACGGCAGCGCCAGTAGACCGTCAAGGTTGAGTTCACTCGGTGTCTCTCGACTCCAGGATACAACTGCCTTCCTGCTCCGGAGCTGCCTCAGTTATAGGGCTGGTGCCCTTTGATGTCCGGACCCTCGCACTTGGAGGTCGGAGGGTCCGGGATGAAGGTGTCCAGACACCCAGCAGGGGGTGGAGCCAGTGCCTGGGGGAGCTGGGGGCGATCGGCACCTGGCGGGGGAGAGCCCTTGGTACTTCTTTCTCCCATTGACCTGCCAAGTGGTCCGCTCACCTCCTGGGTGGATGGTGGTGCCGGGATGTCGGGGCCGGCCAGGCCCGGGGTTAGGGTCGAGGTGAGGCCATGCGGCCGCGTGGTGCAGGGCCCAAGAGGGCGGCTTGACCCGGCCGGGGAAGCCGGTGGGGCTGGACCCCGTAATGAGTAGGGGTCCGAGGGCAGAGGGTCCGTCGGAAGACGGAGTACGGGTGCTTGTCGCGGGGGTATGCCAGGTGGGCCGGAGTTCGGGCCCTGTCGTGCGGGGAGGGAGCAAACCGTCTGTGAGGCCTGTCCAACATGCGTCCCCCCCAGCTGAAGGCGGGGAGAGTCACCCATCTCCTTGGGGACTCTCTTCGTCGAGGCGGAAAAAGCGGGACAGGCCATCCGCGTTGGCGTGGTCTTGGCCTGGTCGGTGCTCCACGGTGAAGTCCATTCCCTGCAGGGAAATGGACCAGCGCAAGAGTTTTGGGTTCTCCCCCCGCATCTGCATCAGCCATTGCAGGGGTCGATGGTCGGTTTGTACCCGGAAGTGGGTACCGAAGAGATAGGGTCGGAGCTTTTTGAGGGCCCACACTACTGCAAATGCCTCCCTCTCGATGGTGCTCCAACGCTGTTCTCGGGCCAGGAGACGTCGACTGATGAAGGCCACTGGCTGGTCATGACCTTCGGGGTTCAACTGAGAGAGGACGGCTCCGATGCCGTGGTCGGAGGCGTCGGTCTGCACCACAAATTCCCGACTGTAATCGGGGGCCTGGAGCACCGGGGCGGTGCACAGGGCGGCCTTCAGCTTCTCGAAGGCCGCTTGACAATCAGGAGTCCAGTTGACCCGCTTCGGTTGGTTCTTGGATGTGAGACCCGTGAGGGGCCCCACGATGCTGCCGTAGTCCTTCACGAACCGCCGGTAGTAGCCGGTGAGCCCCAAGAAGGCTCGGACCTCGGTCTGGGTGACGGGGGGCTGCCAGGACTGGATGGCCGCAATCTTAAGTTGTAGTGGGGCCACTAGCCCGCTTCCCACTTGGTGCCCAAGGTAGGTCACAGACCCTTGGCCAATTTGGCACTTGCCGGCCTTAATGGTGAGGCCGGCCCGCTGGAGGGCTTGTAGGACCTCTTGGAGGTGACGGAGGTGGTCGGACCAGTGGCGGCTGTATACAGCGATATCGTCCAGGTAGGCAGCGCTGAATTCTTCGAGCCCCGCCAAGACCTGGTTCACAAGGCGTTGGAACGTGGCGGGGGCATTCTTCATGCCAAAGGGCATGACCTTAAATTGATAGTGGCCATCGGGGGTGGAGAAGGCTGACCGTTCCTGAGCCCTGGGTGTGAGGCCGATCTGCCAGTAGCCCGCCGTTAGGTCGAAGATACTAAGGTAGCGGGCGCCCCCCAGCCGGTCGATCAGCTCGTCTGCTCGGGGGATGGGATGAGCGTCGGTCCGGGTGACAGCGTTCACGCCCCGGTAGTCGACGCAGAATCTTAGTTCAGGTGCGGTGCCGGGGGCAGCGGCCTTGGGAACTAATACAACCGGACTGGCCCAGGGACTGTCCGAGGGCTCGATGACCCCGATCGTGAGCATCTTGGCCACTTCCGCCTGTATGCAGGCCCGTACCCGATCTGGTACGCGGTAGGCCCGGTGCCGGACAGGGGGACTGTCCCCGGTGTCTACGTCGTGCAAACACCAAGGGGTGACCCCGGGGGTGAGGGAGAACAGGGCAGCGAACTGCAGCAGGAGGTCCCGGCAGTCCTGGCGTTGCTCCGAGGTGAGGGCGTCAGAGAGCCGGACCCCGTCCACGGAGCCGTCCTTCTCCTGAGTCTTCAGGAGATCCGGGAGGGGCTCGGAGTCTTCTTCTGTACCACTGTCTGTAGCCATCAAGAGGCTTAGTTCGGAGCGCACAAAGTGTGGTTTGAGCCGGTTGGTGTGGAGGACCCGAAGGGGGTTCCGGGGGGACCTCATGTCGATGAGGTAAGTGACGGGGCTTTTACGCTCGACCACTTTGAAGGGCCCCGTCCACTTATCTTGCAGGGCACATGGTTCGGTGGGGGACATCACCCATACTTGCTGCCCAGGCTCGAATTCAACGGAGGAGGCATTGTGATCATACCACCTCTTCATGTCCTCCTGGCTGGCCTCGAGGTTCGCCTTGGCCATCTCCCTGAAGCGCCGGGTCTGGTTTCGTAAGGCCAGGATGTATTTGAAGACGTCTGGAGGGGTCGTTAAGGGGGCCATCTCCCAACCTTCCTTGACTAGGCTGAGGGGCCCTCGCACAGGGTGTCCGTACAGGAGTTCGAAGGGGCTAAAACCAAGGGACTTCTGGGGAACTTCCCGGTAGGCGAAGAGGAGGCACGGGAGCAGTACATCCCACTGGCGACGGAGAGGCTCTTCCAATCCCCCAATCATCCCCTTGAGGGTGCGGTTAAAACGCTCCACTAGTCCGTTCCCTTGGGGGTGATAGGGGGTCGTGAATCTGTAGGTGACCCCGCATTGTTGCCAGAGGGACTTCATGTATTTAGATATGAAATTCGTACCTCGGTCGCTGACGACTTCTCGGGGGAAGCCTACCCGGGAGAAGATCCCCATCAGGGCCCGGCCAACCACCGGAGCTGTCACTGTCCGTAGGGGTACCGCCTCGGGGTAGCGGGTGGCATGGTCCACTAGTACCAAGATGAACCTGTGTCCTTGTGCCGTGCGGGGGTCCAAAGGCCCCACAATGTCTATCCCCACCCTCTCGAACGGGGTGGCGACCACCGGGAAGGGTTGCAGAGGGGCCTTCAGCTTCCGACCACTCTTCCCGCTGGCTTGGCATGTGGGGCAAGATCGGCAGTGGTTCAGGACGTCATTCCTCATTTTCGGCCAGAAAAAGTGGGTCACCAGGCGACTGTACGTTTTGTCCTGGCCCAGGTGTCCAGCCAGGGGGACATCGTGGGCTAAGTTGAGCAGAAAGTCTCGGAAGCGGAGCGGTACCACCAGAACTCGACCGGCCCCCAGCTCGGCGATTCTTTGCTCGCTGTAGAGCAGGTCGTTATCCCAGTAGACCCAGTGGGTTCCGGTGGTGTCCCCGGCGTTTTGGGTACTGGCTTGTTGGCGGAGTCCCTCGAGGGAGGGACAGGTCTTTTGTTCCTGGCGGAACTGTTCTTGGGTGGGCCCCCCTTCTTGACGCCACTGAGCCAGATCCGGAAGGTCCTGGTGTTGAGCGTCTTCTTCGGTAGTCGGGTCCGGGAGGTCGGACTCGCCGTTGTCCTCTACGGGGGCAACCGGGGGCGGAGGTGCTGGCCATTCGGTTTCTTCGGATCGGGGGGCGGCACGGGCGGCCATGGATCGGGTGGTTATGCAGGCCCAGTCCGGGAGGCCCAGCATCCCCAGGTGCTCTCTTTTCTCGACGGTGGCCCACGGGGAACTCTCGAGGTCATTCCCCAGGAGGCAGTCCACGGGGGCATCGTCCCGGACCGTCACCTTCAGTAGGCCGGAGACCCCCCCCCATTCAAACGGGACGCAGGCCATCTTACACATACTCTCAGAGTTATCTGCCGAGCGGACGGGGCAGAGAATGTTCGGCAGGATCTGCTCGGGCTTCACCAGATGACAGCGGACGGCCGTTACGCTGGCGCCGGTGTCACGCAAGGCCTCGGCTCTCTGTCCATTAATGGTCACCCACTGACCGTATTTTCTGGTGTTGGCGGGTAGGGGAGCCCGCGGAACCATGTCTCTTCCCCCTAAGCATGCCAGGACCATGGCGGCCGGTTCCCACCCTTGCTGGGCCGGCTCGTACTCTTCGGGTCCCTCCGATGATTGCTCTTCCCCTAGGGCAGCGGCAGCTACCTGGCGGGGCTTGGGTGTTTGGTTTAGCGGGCAGTTCGGGTCGTTGGCGTAGTGGCCTAGTCGCTGGCACCGGTGGCACGTGACGTTGGCTCGGTACCCAGGCCGCAACGGGGGGTTGCCCCGGCCGGCCGGAGGCGGGGTGCTGGCCACGGGTGTTGCTGGTAAGGCGTCTCTCCCTCGCCCCGGGCCCCCTCCTCCTCCCCGAGGACGGTGCTGGCCTTGGTTGCTTCTGTTCTGGTCGTGTGGCCCTCTCCGGCCCACTCGGGTGCTTTCCCACCGGTCAGCTTCGGCGGCGAGCTGCCGGGGGTCAGTCAGCTTACTGTCGAGTAGGTGCTGCCTGAGCTCGACGAAACAGTTGTTTGACAGGTGCTCCCATACCATAAGGTTGAAGAGTTATTCGTAGGTGGTGACCTGACTTCCCTTGATCCAACCCTCGAAGGCCCGGCTGAAATAGTTCACGTATTCCACCCAAGTTGTACCTGGGATCCGGGTGCAATCTCTGAACCTCTGGCGGTACATCTCGGGCGTGAGGCCGTAGCGGGTGAGGAGGGCAGCCTTCATGTGGTCGTAGGACGACATTTGGTGATCGGGGAGCTGCAGCAGGGCATCGCGACCCTCGTTGATAAATCTCCCCCAAAGTCCGGCTCCCCAATCACTCCGGTCGATCCGGTGGGAGGTCATGGCGATCTCATAGGCTTTAAACCACTGTTGTATGTCGTCTTCTCGGACATATTCGCGGACAACATCCTTGGGGATGTGAACTTTTTTCTCACTTGGCCCCGGGGTGTGTGGTCGCTCAGGCACCCCCAGTTCCTTATTCTGTTTGCGCAGTTCTATTTCCGCTAGTCGGCGCTCGTGCTCGAGCGTTATTTTTTTCTCTTCCAGCTCTCTCTGTCTCTGCTTTTCTTCTCGTTCCTCTCGAAGCCGCATATGCTCGAGGTTGAGTTTCTGTTCAGCTAACTTGAGTTCCCCATCCATCTTGAGTCGTGCCATCTCCAACTCGTGTAATCTGACTCTGTCTCTTTCTCGGATCTCCTCCTGTGGGAGGCCCGTTCCCCGCTCCTCGGGAGCCGTGGCGTTCTCCTCTGGTGTGACGCTGTTTTGGTCGGAGGGTCCTGTGACCCCAGTTTCTGTCCATGACTCAAGAGCGCGCTTTAGATCATCCTTGGTACTCAGGCCGGTGGTAGCAATGCCAAGTTCTATGCAAAATTGTCTCAGTTCGCGGTGGTTGTATTCTTCTAATTTCTCCATTTGGAATTTCTCGGTGGAGCTGCTATCTTTGGTCGACATCGTGCTTATGTCGTGGGGTGAGCTACTCTCTGTACGATTACGCGTTGATTCGGTGTTTCGTGTAGCAGTGTGCGGCGTGCAGCAGTGTGCGGCATGCAGCAGTGTGTGACATGCAGCAGTGTGCGGTGTGCAGCAGTGTGTGGCATGCAGCAGTGTGTGGCATGCAGCAGTGTGCGGCGTGCAGCAGTGCAGCAGTGTGCGGCATGCAGCAGTGTGCTGCGTGCAGCAGTGTGTGGCATGCAGCAGTGTGTGGCGTGCAGCAGTGTGTGGCGTGCAGTGGCATGCAGCAGTTTTTGGCATGCAGCAGTGTGTGGCATGCAGCAGTGTGTGGCGTGTAGCAGTGTGCGGCGTGCAGCACTCTGCGGTGTGCAGCAGTGTGAGGCATGTAGCAGTGTGCAGTGTGCAGCAGTGTGTGGCGTGCAGCAGTGTGTGGCTTGCAGCGGCATGCAGCAGTGTGTGGCATGCAGCAGTGTGTGGTGTGCAGCAGTGTGTGGCGTGCAGCAGTGTGTGGCTTGCAGCAGCATGCAGCAGTGTGTGGCATGCAGCAGTGTGTGGCATACAGCAGTGTGTGGCGTGTAGCAGTGTGCGGCGTGCAGCAGTGTGCAGCAGTCTGCGGCGTGCAGCAGTGTGTGCTGTGCAGCAGTGTTTCGTATAGCATCGTGCGATGTGTAGCAGTGTGCGGTGTGCAGCATTGTGTGGCGTGCAGCAGTGTGTGGCATGCAGCAGTGTGTGGTGTGCAGCAATGTGCGGCATGCAGCAGTGTGTGGTGTGCAGCAGTCTTTGGCGTGCAGCAGTGTGTGGCATGCAGCGGCATGCAGCAGTGTGTGGCGTGCAGCAGTGTGCGGCATGCAGCAGTGTGCGGCACGCAGCAGTGTGCGGCGTGCAGCAGTGTGCGGCGTGCAGCAGTGTGGGGCGTGCAGCGGCGTGCAGCAGTGTGTGGCATGCAGCAGTGTGTGGCGTGCAGCAGTGTGCGGCATGCAGCAGTGTGAGAAGTTGGCCTGGTATATGATGCTCACTAGTTAAAGTGATCACCTTGTACCATGCCAAGCAACCCTTATGGTGTGGTTGTAAGTCAACCTTTTCGGACTAGCTGCCCTAGTGGTAGCGTAGGCTAAGCAGTCTTTGAGGCTAAACTCGTGATGCGTGTTAAGCAAGCTGTTTTACCAATAGTAACCCCCTTTTATACCAATGAAAGGACACCACACAGATATATATTCAAAATATATATGTATTTATTTCTCAAAGTAACCCCTAGTCTCTTTATGAGCACAGGAGCACAAATCGTCAAACAAGATTATCACAGAATACACAGAAGTTGCACTTTATATGGATAGGCCCTGGTGGCCACTCGAACCATATACTAAAATAGTGGTATAAGTACCACGAACAGAAAAGGGAAAAGGCCTAGGGCCTCTAGAATCGCTGGGCCTACAAGGAGCTAACGTCAGTTAGTGACCAGGAGGTCCACGGGTGGCGTGTGCAGAGCAAATAGTCACACGCGGGCTCCCATAGGTTTCAATGGGTGCGTAAAAAGTACAAAGTTACTGCAAAAGGAATCTTCCGGATGACCTAGGAACTTAAGATTTGGAACACAGGCACTAGAGATGTATTACTACACAGGGGCACCGGAGTACCAGCTTTACCTCACCCACAGGAAGCGGGTGCATAGGCCTCAAAGTGCGTCGGGTTTCTTCTATCTGTTCCGTGGAGCTTGAAGACAAAGATGCTGCAGGCGGTCGGTCCGGGAGAGATGCAGTGGATCCAAGAGTGGATCGGAGATGTTGAAGACCTGTAAGCAGAGGGGACAGTGTTCACAGTCACTAGCCAGTGACCAGCGTGGCACCAGGTGGGTACCAGGCGATGTCGGGTGCAAACAGGTGATGAGGGGTAGCTTGTCTCCGCAGCCACGTGGTCCCTGGAGGTCGACGACGTCCAGGAGTCGGCTCACGAGCTGTCCCACGCAGGCTCTCGCTGTCGGCGGTGTCGGCGACTTGATCGAAGCAAACAAGCCTTGGCAAAAGCAATTGTAGGAGGATTCGGAAATCAGCTGTTGGTTCTGACCAGCAAGGTCAGAGGGATTGCTCCTTTGGAGGGGAGCAAGGGCCAGTCTGGAGCAACCAGACCAGCGGTGTTTGTCATAGATTTCGTCGCCAAGATGGCCACTAGCCAGCGGGCCAGCAACCGGTTAGGCGCGTCGAGTGGCAAAATGCAGAAGGGCCCCACGCAGATCGTGGAGATGCTGGAGGGCTCACCTTTGGTGCAGATGCTGCTCGAGGGTTGGGCTTCTCAGGACCCAAAGCACAACTTGGAGGGAGCCTCGGTTGTTGCACTGGTCAGCTTGTCGTAGTCGTTCCAAGATGGCTGGCTCCACGTGTCTCGGTGCCTCCACGGGTCTCCTCTTTTCAGGGACTGTGGATCGGGCGGTGAGAGGTCTGGAGGTCCAGGTCTTGTCAGTCTCTGGGCTCGGGCTCCGGCGGGAGGCGGCGGCAAAGCAGACGGTGATTCGCTGGATGGTGCTTGCGTTAGCAAGGTGGTCACTCCCTGACCACAGGGGAGATTTTCTTCAGTCTTCTGTGCAGCAGAATGTCGAAGTTCCCGTCTTCTTCTTAGTTTCAAGTTGATTCCAGGATGTCCGAAGTCTTAGGACACAGCTCCTACCTTTAAGCGGATTCTAGGGGCCGGACTACCTGCTAGGTCCTTCCCTAAGGGTGGGACCAGGAAGGGGGGTGGTTACACCCCCAATCCTTTGTCCAGCTCGCCCCAGGCCCGGGACTGGTGTGCCCCAGGACCGGTTTGAACTGGCATATGCACCGAGGCTCCTTGTGAGCCACAGGCATGTCTGGTTTCTTTCAAGCCCTACCTGACCAATACACAAAATCCTGTCTGGGGTGGTGCACGCACCTCCCCTGGCAGGAAACCCTTTGTCCACACCTCCCAAGCTGGAAGGACTCCCAGCAGCAGGAGGGCAGACTTGTGTCTGTGGTGGCAGCATCCATTTTGTGGAGCTGAGGCTATGTCTGATTTTACCCGGGTTTCAGGTACTGTACATGTCGTGTCCCTCTAGAAGGGTGGAATGCTAACCCCGTCGCCAGAATTGGCGAGGGGTTAGTATTCCAATTCGTATGACACCTTACTCGACATGTTTTGATAAAGCCAAACCAAAGATAGCATTTAACCGCGAGGTTCATAATGCACTTAAGAGTATATGGTATGACGATATCTGGAAACAGTAGAAGGAAGTTGTTCCGACCACTGCAGACAGGCTCAGCTCATGCCAGAGCACCATCTCACATGGAACCAAGCACTCTGCCTTCAGGATTGTTAAGGCCTGCCATAGGAGTGACTTATAGGTTACCAGGTGTCCCATTTAAGTTTAGGTATAGGTATACTACACCTAAGTAAGAGGTGATTACACCAACTTACCCCAGCTGAGTGATCAGCCAGTTGTGTCAGATTGTTAGGCCAAGCCTGGGGTGGCATAATACATGCTTCAGCCCCTGGCAGGCCTTGGATACACCAATGCCCTGGGTACCTAGTGTACACTGGTACAGGGGCTGACAGGGTGATCCAACCAATTGGGTATGTACCTAGGGTACATGGAGTCCATTTTACAGAGAGAGCAGATAGCCTGAGAGCCTGAATGGCAGGATCTCAGGCCAACTAAGTCGAAAAACCAGCTAGACACTAGGCAAAAATTTGGGGGTAACCATAGTCAGATATCCACCTTCCTACACAACCCCCCCCCAAACGAAGGGAGATAAGGCTGACCTTGACCAGGTAAGCCTATATTGCCCAAGTGGCCATATAAGGAGGAACCAGCACTGGCATGGTTACCCCCTGTCTCATGGTCCACTAAGCAATCCCTCACCCTAAGGGTATCAGAGGGTCTCCACCATAGGGAATCTCTACCTGTGGTGTGTCTTGGCAAAGTAAAAGGCTGGTGTTGAGATGGAGTACTGAAGTGAGTGTCCTCAAAGTGAGGCCTCAGCTTCCTCCAATCATCCTCCACCATGGATGCCTTTCTTTCTTTAACTGAGTTGCACTGTGCTCTCAGGGTCAGCCTCTGGCTACCTAAAGCTGGAGGCTGGGTCCCTTTTGTGGGCTTACTGGAGGGACAGGTCAGGTTTGGGGCCCTAAGGTCCCATGTTTGCCTGTGCCCAACAGAATCCCCCTGGGGGAGGTCCCTAACTACCTGTAAAGGAGATCCCTCAGGAATGTTTTTACCCATCACCTGACTAGGGCTACTAGCCAGGCAATCCTCATTCTTTTGATGGGGGGGTTCTTGTGGACAGGGGCCCTCTGGGGGTCCACTGGCCTCCCTGACCTCTGCAGCCCTGGGCTGACTGAGGCAGGGTAGAGAGAGGCAGGCTACCTGCACCAGACTGGATCCCACCTTGGAAGGGGCCACTGACATCAGAGGCTCTGCCAGGCCAGGCCTGGCTACCTCTGGGGCAGTTCCTTCACAAGGGGTGAGGTCAGATCCCTGAGGAGGCTGACCTTTTCCTAATGTCTGGGGAGAGGGAGACTTTTCTTCCTCCCCACTACTCTCAGTTTGTGTGGAGTGATCCATTGTTTCAGGCTTCACTACACCTATGTCAGTCTGAGTATAGGCTGAGACCATTACAGCCTTGCCAACCTTTTCAGGGGGGCACTCAGTTTGTGTTTGAGCTGTGACTGTCACAGCTCTGCCAGTCCCTACAGGGAAGTCTGTCTGTGCCTGGGCTGTGGCTACCACTGCCCTTCCAACCTTTTCAGGGAGGAAATCTATTTGGACAGGGGTTGTGAATGGCACAACCCCCCTACCCTTTTGTGAAAGGCCTACCATTTTAGAATGGGTGTCTTGTTCAACTCCAGCCCAAGCTGAGAGTTCTAAGTCATTCCCCAGTAAGCAGTCTACAGGCAAGGTTGGGGACACTGCTACCCTTTTAGGGCCAGTGACCCCTCCCCAGCTGAGACATACCTCTGCCATGGGATGACTGTTCTGTTTGCCATCAATGTTAGTCACCTGGTAGGAGAAACCGGGCAAAAGCTGCTCAGAGGGAACTAGCCAATGGGCCACCATTGTGATGCTAGCCCCAGTGTCTCTGTAGGCCTCAGCTTTTGTACCATTGATGTAGGGCTCCTGTCTGTACCTACCCAAAGTGTTGGGACAGGCAGTGAAGTTGGCAAACCCCATGCCACCATCACAGACAAGAGTGGTTGCTGTAGGGGAATTGGCTAAGCCAGGGTCCCCCTGTGTTCCCCAAGTAAACCCACCCAGATTTCTGGGGGCACTCCCACCACCTGGGGGATTACTGCTGACAGTAATAGGTGGTGTGACAGGAGTAATTGGAGGAACAGTTTTGTTTTTAGCCCTTGGGCAACCGCTGTCAGTTTTCCAATGCCCAGGAGTTTTACACTCATGGCAGTAGGGCTTTTTAGCTGTGGTAGAGGAGGGAGCTTGGGACCCACCACCCTGTGGGGAGTTTTGGGGCCCTGAGGAAGGTTTCTCTTTTTCTTTATCCCCACCCTTCTCTTGAGGCTTGGTGGTATCTTTCTTTTGGTCACCACCCTGGTTTTTAGGCCTGATCCTGGTCCTGACCCATTTATCTGCCCTCTTTCCCAATTCTTGGGGAGAGGTCAAATCTGAGTCTACCAGGTGTTGATGGAGAAGCTGGTTTTGACAATTACTTAAAATCTGCTCTCTCATCATCAAATTGTACAATCCTGTATAATCAGACACCTTACTTCCCAGCAACCAACCCTCCAAAGCCTTAGTGGCACATTCCACATATTCAGACCAGTCCTGAGTCTGTGTCTTCTGGGTGTCTCTGAACATTAACCTGTACTGTTCAGTGGTTAAGCCTAACCCATCAACTAGGACACTCTTTAGGACTCTGTAATTTCTGACATCCTCTTCTCTAACAGTGAGGAGTCTATCTCTGCCTCTCCCCTCAAAGGAGAGCCATAAGATTGCTGCCCACTGGTCTTCAGGAACCTGCTGCACTTTGCAGGCTCTCTCAAGAGCAGTCATCCATTTGTGGATGTCATCCCCACTTTTGTAGGGGGGCACAATCTTGGACAGGTTCCTATTGTCAAAGACCCTATCTTTGTCCCTAGGGACATTGCTGCCACCAGTGGGTATAGACCCACTCTCTCTATGCTGCCTAGCCTTGCTCAGTTTTTCTTCCATCAGGGCTACTTCTAGCTCCTGCTTCCTGATCCTCAGCTGGGCTTCTTGCATCTTGGCCTCATGTTCCCTCCTCTGAGGGGTGGTCATCCTTCTCCTGGAGTGACCTTGAGAGCCTCTAGAGCCATGGGAAGCATTGGAGTCACCTGAGCGATTCCTTTGCCTTCCAAGCCCTGTGTTAAGTCCACTGGGAAGATCCAGTGGGGTGAACCCACTGTCAGTCCCCAATAGCCTTAGTTTAGCTGGGCCAAGTATAACACTTGGCACTGGGCTAGTTCTCCCTTCATCCCCACTCACATCTGTATCCCCATCACTTTCTTCCTCTGTGGTAGGCATCCCATCTAAGGGGTGACTATTGGGAAGGGGTACTTCAGTGGCATCTTCAGAAGGGGGGCCTCCTGTTCCTGTCCCTAAGGGGGCTAACTGGGAAGCTTTCCTGAGTTCTCTCTGATTCTCATCATTTTGTAAGAGTTCTCTGAGCTCAGCAGAGGTAGGGTTCTTGGGCTGTTTAAGGCCTCTAAGAGTTGCCAAATGCCTGAGCTCATTCTGGTTAAGGGTAGCAAAGCTGGATGTTGCCCTCTGGGGGTCACTCTCAACAGAGATGGGTACAGTGGACCCCTCTGCCCCGGCCATTGCTCTTAAGTGTGGGTGGATGTGTTGCAATCTACCTACACTTGTGTTTACCTACTAAACCTATCTAGTAGTTGTAGTCAGGGTGTGCTACTCCCTTTGCTCTACAACAACTAAGTTCAGTAGAACTTATGTATATCTAATCTTGTTTTATATGTACCTACAGGTAACTATGTGATCTTTCAATTGGTAACCAAGAGATTACAATGGTAAAACACAGCAAGCTCAAATCCAACCGCTGCTCACCAATGTGAGAAGTTGGCCTGGTATATGATGCTCACTAGTTAAAGTGATCACCTTGTACCATGCCAAGCAACCCTTATGGTGTGGTTGTAAGTCAACCTTTTCGGACTAGCTGCCCTAGTGGTAGCGTAGGCTAAGCAGTCTTTGAGGCTAAACTCGTGATGCGTGTTAAGCAAGCTGTTTTACCAATAGTAACCCCCTTTTATACCAATGAAAGGACACCACACAGATATATATTCAAAATATATATGTATTTATTTCTCAAAGTAACCCCTAGTCTCTTTATGAGCACAGGAGCACAAATCGTCAAACAAGATTATCACAGAATACACAGAAGTTGCACTTTATATGGATAGGCCCTGGTGGCCACTCGAACCATATACTAAAATAGTGGTATAAGTACCACGAACAGAAAAGGGAAAAGGCCTAGGGCCTCTAGAATCGCTGGGCCTACAAGGAGCTAACGTCAGTTAGTGACCAGGAGGTCCACGGGTGGCGTGTGCAGAGCAAATAGTCACACGCGGGCTCCCATAGGTTTCAATGGGTGCGTAAAAAGTACAAAGTTACTGCAAAAGGAATCTTCCGGATGACCTAGGAACTTAAGATTTGGAACACAGGCACTAGAGATGTATTACTACACAGGGGCACCGGAGTACCAGCTTTACCTCACCCACAGGAAGCGGGTGCATAGGCCTCAAAGTGCGTCGGGTTTCTTCTATCTGTTCCGTGGAGCTTGAAGACAAAGATGCTGCAGGCGGTCGGTCCGGGAGAGATGCAGTGGATCCAAGAGTGGATCGGAGATGTTGAAGACCTGTAAGCAGAGGGGACAGTGTTCACAGTCACTAGCCAGTGACCAGCGTGGCACCAGGTGGGTACCAGGCGATGTCGGGTGCAAACAGGTGATGAGGGGTAGCTTGTCTCCGCAGCCACGTGGTCCCTGGAGGTCGACGACGTCCAGGAGTTGGCTCACGAGCTGTCCCACGCAGGCTCTCGCTGTCGGCGGTGTCGGCGACTTGATCGAAGCAAACAAGCCTTGGCAAAAGCAATTGTAGGAGGATTCGGAAATCAGCTGTTGGTTCTGACCAGCAAGGTCAGAGGGATTGCTCCTTTGGAGGGGAGCAAGGGCCAGTCTGGAGCAACCAGACCAGCGGTGTTTGTCGTAGATTTCGTCGCCAAGATGGCCACTAGCCAGCGGGCCAGCAACCGGTTAGGCGCGTCGAGTGGCAAAATGCAGAAGGGCCCCACGCAGATCGTGGAGATGCTGGAGGGCTCACCTTTGGTGCAGATGCTGCTCGAGGGTTGGGCTTCTCAGGACCCAAAGCACAACTTGGAGGGAGCCTCGGTTGTTGCACTGGTCAGCTTGTCGTAGTCGTTCCAAGATGGCTGGCTCCACGTGTCTCGGTGCCTCCACGGGTCTCCTCTTTTCAGGGACTGTGGATCGGGCGGTGAGAGGTCTGGAGGTCCAGGTCTTGTCAGTCTCTGGGCTCGGGCTCCGGCGGGAGGCGGCGGCAAAGCAGACGGTGATTCGCTGGATGGTGCTTGCGTTAGCAAGGTGGTCACTCCCTGACCACAGGGGAGATTTTCTTCAGTCTTCTGTGCAGCAGAATGTCGAAGTTCCCGTCTTCTTCTTAGTTTCAAGTTGATTCCAGGATGTCCGAAGTCTTAGGACACAGCTCCTACCTTTAAGCGGATTCTAGGGGCCGGACTACCTGCTAGGTCCCTCCCTAAGGGTGGGACCAGGAAGGGGGGTGGTTACACCCCCAATCCTTTGTCCAGCTCGCCCCAGGCCCGGGACTGGTGTGCCCCAGGACCGGTTTGAACTGGCATATGCACCGAGGCTCCTTGTGAGCCACAGGCATGTCTGGTTTCTTTCAAGCCCTACCTGACCAATACACAAAATCCTGTCTGGGGTGGTGCACGCACCTCCCCTGGCAGGAAACCCTTTGTCCACACCTCCCAAGCTGGAAGGACTCCCAGCAGCAGGAGGGCAGACTTGTGTCTGTGGTGGCAGCATCCATTTTGTGGAGCTGAGGCTATGTCTGATTTTACCCGGGTTTCAGGTACTGTACATGTCGTGTCCCTCTAGAAGGGTGGAATGCTAACCCCGTCGCCAGAATTGGCGAGGGGTTAGTATTCCAATTCGTATGACACCTTACTCGACATGTTTTGATAAAGCCAAACCAAAGATAGCATTTAACCGCGAGGTTCATAATGCACTTAAGAGTATATGGTATGACGATATCTGGAAACAGTAGAAGGAAGTTGTTCCGACCACTGCAGACAGGCTCAGCTCATGCCAGAGCACCATCTCACATGGAACCAAGCACTCTGCCTTCAGGATTGTTAAGGCCTGCCATAGGAGTGACTTATAGGTTACCAGGTGTCCCATTTAAGTTTAGGTATAGGTATACTACACCTAAGTAAGAGGTGATTACACCAACTTACCCCAGCTGAGTGATCAGCCAGTTGTGTCAGATTGTTAGGCCAAGCCTGGGGTGGCATAATACATGCTTCAGCCCCTGGCAGGCCTTGGATACACCAATGCCCTGGGTACCTAGTGTACACTGGTACAGGGGCTGACAGGGTGATCCAACCAATTGGGTATGTACCTAGGGTACATGGAGTCCATTTTACAGAGAGAGCAGATAGCCTGAGAGCCTGAATGGCAGGATCTCAGGCCAACTAAGTCGAAAAACCAGCTAGACACTAGGCAAAAATTTGGGGGTAACCATAGTCAGATATCCACCTTCCTACAAGCAGTGTGTGGCGTGCAGCAGTTTGTGGCATGCAGGGGCATGCAGCAGTGTGTGGCATGCAGCAGTGTGTGGTGTGCAGCAGTGTGTTGCATGCAGCGGCATGCAGCAGTGTGTGGCGTGCAGCAGTGTGCTGCATGCAGCAGTGTGTGGCGTGCAGCAGTGTATGGCGTGTAGCAGTGTGCGGCATGCAGCAGTCTGCGGTGTGCAGCAGTGTGAGGCGTGCAGCAGTGTGTGGCGTGCAGCGGCATGCAGCAGTGTGTGGCATGCAGCAGTGTGCGGCGTGCAGCAGTGTGCGGCATGCAGCAGTGTGCGGCGTGCAGCAGTGTGTGGCGTGCAGCAGTGTGTGGCATGCAGCAGTGTTTCGTGTAGCAGCGTGCGGTGTGCAGCAGTGTGTGGCATGCAGCAGTGTGCGGTGAGCAGCAGTGTGCTGTGTGCAGCAGTGTGTGGCGTGCAGCAGTGTGTGGCGTGCAGCGGCATGCAGCAGTGTGTGGTGTGCAGCAGTGTGCTGCGTGCAGCAGTGTGTGACGTGCAGCAGTGTGTGGCGTGCAGCAGTGTGTGGCGTTGTGAGAAGTTGGCCTGGTATATGATGTTCACTAGTTAAAGTGACCACCTTGTACCATGCCAAGCAACCCTTATGGTGTGGTTGTAAGTCAACCTTTTCGGACTAGCTGCCCTAGTGGTAGCGTAGGCTAAGCAGTCTTTGAGGCGTGCAGCAGTGTGTGGCGTGCAGCGGCATGCAGCAGTTTGTGGTGTGCAGCAGTGTGTGGCGTGCAGCAGTGTGTGGCGTGTAGCAGTGTGCGGCGTGCAGCAGTCTGCGGTGTGCAGCAGTGTGAGGCATGCAGCAGTGTGTGGCTTGCAGCGGCATGCAGCAGTGTGTGGCGTGCAGCAGTGTGTGGCGTGTAGCAGTGTGCGGCATGCAGCAGTCTGCGGTGTGCAGCAGTGTGAGCCGTGCAGCAGTGTGTGGCTTGCAGCGGCATGCAGCAGTGTGTGGCGTGCAGGAGTGTGTGGCGTGTAGCAGTGTGCGGCGGGTAGCAGTGTGCGGCATGCAGCAGTGTGTGGCGTGCAGCAGTGTGTGGCTTGCAGCGGCATGCAGCAGTGTGTGGCGTGCAGCAGTGTGTGGCGTGCAGCAGTGTGTGGCGTGCAGCAGTGTGTGGCTTGCAGCAGCATGCAGCAGTGTGTGGCATGCAGCAGTGTGTGGCATACAGCAGTGTGTGGCGTGTAGCAGTGTGCGGCGTGCAGCAGTGTGCAGCAGTCTGCGGCGTGCAGCAGTGTGTGCTGTGCAGCAGTGTTTTGTATAGCATTGTGCGGTGTGTAGCAGTGTGTGGTGTGCAGCAGTGTGTGGTGTGCAGCAGTGTGTGGCATGCAGCAGTGTGTGGCGTGCAGCAATGTGCGGCGTGAAGCAGTGTGTGGCGTGCAGCAGTCTTTGGCGTGCAGCAGTGTGTGGTGTGCAGCAGCATGCAGCAGTGTGTGGCATGCAGCAGTGTGCGGCGTGCAGCAGTGTGCGGCATGCAGCAGTGTGCGGCATGCAGCATTGTGAGGCGTGCAGCAGTGTGCGGCGTGCAGCAGTGTGTGGCGTGCAGCAGTGTTTTGTGTAGCATTGTGCGGCGTGCAGCAGTGTTTCGTGTAGCAGTGTGTGGCGTGCAGCAGTGTTTGGCGTGCAGCAGTGTGCGGTGAGCAGCAGTGTGCTGTGTGCAGCAGTGTGTGGCGTGCAGCAGTGTGTGGCGTGCAGTGGCATGCAGCAGTGTGTGGTGTGCAACAGTGTGTGGCATGCATCAGTGTGTGGTGTGCAGCAGTGTTTCGTGTAGCAGTGTGCGGCGTGCAGCAGTGTGCAGCATGCAGCAGTGTGTGGCGTACAGCAGTGTGTGGCGTGTAGCAGTGTGCGGCGTGCAGCAGTGTGCAGCAGTCTGCGGTGTGCAGCAGTGTGTGCTGTGCAGCAGTGTTTTGTATAGCATCGTGCGGTGTGTAGCAGTGTGCGGTGTGCAGCAGTGTGTGGCGTGCAGCAGTGTGTGACATGCAGCAGTGTGTGGTATGCAGCAATGTGCGGCGTGCAGCAGTGTGTGGCATGCAGCAGTCTTTGGCGTGCAGCAGTGTGTGGCGTGCAGCGGCATGCAGCAGTGTGTGGCGTGCAGCAGTGTGCGGCGTGCAGCAGTGTGCGGCATGCAGCAGTGTGCGGCATGCAGCATTGTGAGGCGTGCAGCAGTGTGCGGCGTGCAGCAGTGTGTGGCGTGCAGCAGTGTGCAGCAGTCTGCGGTGTGCAGCAGTGTGTGCTGTGCAGCAGTGTTTTGTATAGCATCGTGCGGTGTGTAGCAGTGTGCGGTGTGCAGCAGTGTGTGGCGTGCAGCAGTGTGTGACATGCAGCAGTGTGTGGTGTGCAGCAATGTGCGGCGTGCAGCAGTGTGTGGCGTGCAGCAGTCTTTGGCGTGCAGCAGTGTGTGGCGTGCAGCGGCATGCAGCAGTGTGTGGCGTGCAGCAGTGTGCGGCGTGCAGCAGTGTGCGGCATGCAGCAGTGTGCGGCGTGCAGCATTGTGAGGCGTGCAGCAATGTGCGGCGTGCAGCAGTGTGTGGCGTGCAGCAGTGTTTTGTGTAGCATTGTGCGGCGTGCAGCAATGTTTCGTGTAGCAGTGTGTGGCGTGCAGCAGTGTTTGGCATGCAGCAGTGTGTGGTGAGCAGCAGTGTGCTGTGTGCAGCAGTGTGTGGCGTGCAGCAGTGTGTGGCGTGCAGTGGCATGCAGCAGTGTGTGGTGTGCAGCAGTGTGTGGCGTGCAGCAGTGTGTGGCATGCATCAGTGTGTGGTGTGCAGCAGTGTTTCGTGTAGCAGTGTGCGGCGTGCAGCAGTGTGCGGCGTGCAGCAGTGTGCGGCATGCAGCAGTGTGTGACATGCAGCAGTGTGTGGCGTGCAGCAGTGTGTGGCTTGCAGCGGCATGCAGCAGTGTGTGGCATGCAGCAGTGTGTGGCGTGCAGCAGTGTGTGGCATGCAGCAGTGTGCGGCATGCAGCAGTGTGTGCCATGCAGCAGTGTGTGGCGTGCAGCAGTGTGTGGCATGCATCAGTGTGTGGTGTGCAGCAGTGTTTCGTGTAGCAGTGTACGGCGTGCAGCAGTGTGCGGCATGCAGCAGTGTGCGACATGCAGCAGTGTGCGGTGTGCAGCAGTGTGTGGCATGCAGCAGTGTGCGGCGTGCAGCAGTGTGCGGCATGCAGCAGTGTGCTGCGTGCAGCAGTGTGTGGCATGCAGCAGTGTGTGGCGTGCAGCAGTGTGTGGTGTGCAGCGGCATGCAGCAGTTTTTGGCATGCAGCAGTGTGTGGCATGCAGCAGTGTGTGGCGTGTAGCAGTCTGCGGCGTGCAGCAGTCTGCGGTGTGCAGCAGTGTGAGGCATGCAGCAGTGTGCGGCGTGCAGCAGTGTGCGGCGTGCAGCAGTGTGCGGCGTGCAGCAGTGTGTGGCGTGCCGCAGTGTGTGGCATGCAACAGTGTTTTGTGTAGCAGTGTGCGGTGTGCAGCAGGGTGTGGCATGCAGCAGTGTGCTGCGTGCAGCAGTGTGTGGCGTGCAGCAGTGTGTGGAGTGCAGCGGCATGCAGCAGTGTGTGGTGTGCAGCAGTGTGCTGCATGCAGCAGTGTGTGACGTGCAGCAGTGTGTGGTGTGCAGCAGTGTGTGGCGTGCAGCGGCATGCAGCAGTTTGTGGTGTGCAGCAGTGTGTGGCATGCAGCAGTGTGCGGCATGCAGCAGTGTGTGCCATGCAGCAGTGTGTGGCGTGCAGCAGTGTGTGGCATGCATCAGTGTGTGGTGTGCAGCAGTGTTTCGTGTAGCAGTGTACGGCGTGCAGCAGTGTGCGGCATGCAGCAGTGTGCGACATGCAGCAGTGTGCGGTGTGCAGCAGTGTGTGGCATGCAGCAGCGTGCGGCGTGCAGCAGTGTGCGGCATGCAGCAGTGTATGGCGTGCAGCAGTGTGTGGCATGCAGCAGTGTGTGGCGTGTAGCAGTGTGCGGCGTGCAGCAGTGTGTGGCGTGCAGCAGTGTTTTGTGTAGCATTGTGCGGCGTGCAGCAATGTTTCGTGTAGCAGTGTGTGGCGTGCAGCAGTGTTTGGCGTGCAGCAGTGTGCGGTGAGCAGCAGTGTGCTGTGTGCAGCAGTGTGTGGCGTGCAGCAGTGTGTGGCGTGCAGTGGCATGCAGCAGTGTGCGGCGTGCAGCAGTGTGCGGCATGCAGCAGTGTGTGACATGCAGCAGTGTGTGGCGTGCAGCAGTGTGTGGCTTGCAGCGGCATGCAGCAGTGTGTGGCATGCAGCAGTGTGTGGCGTGCAGCAGTGTGTGGCATGCAGCAGTGTGCGGCATGCAGCAGTGTGTGCCATGCAGCAGTGTGTGGCGTGCAGCAGTGTGTGGCATGCATCAGTGTGTGGTGTGCAGCAGTGTTTCGTGTAGCAGTGTGCGGCGTGCAGCAGTGTGCGGCATGCAGCAGTGTGTGACATGCAGCAGTGTGTGGCGTGCAGCAGTGTGTGGCATGCAGCGGCATGCAGCAGTTTGGGGCGTGCAGCAGTGTGTGGCGTGCAGCAGTGTGTTGCATGCAGCAGTGTGTGGTGTGCAGCAATGTGCGGTGTGCAGCAGTGTGTGGTGTGCAGCAGTCTTTGGCGTGCAGCAGTGTGTGGCATGCAGCGGCATGCAGCAGTGTGTGGCGTGCAGCAGTGTGTGGCGTGCAGCAGTGTGCGGCATGCAGCAGTGTGCGGCATGCAGCAGTGTGGGGCGTGCAGCGGCGTGCAGCAGTGTGTGGCATGCAGCAGTGTGCGGCATGCAGCAGTGTGTGGCGTGCAGCAGTTTGTGGCGTGCAGGGGCATGCAGCAGTGTGTGGCATGCAGCAGTGTGTGGTGTGCAGCAGTGGGTTGCATGCAGCGGCATGCAGCAGTGTGTGGCGTGCAGCAGTGTGCTGCATGCAGCAGTGTGTGGCGTGCAGCAGTGTATGGCGTGTAGCAGTATGCGGCGTGCAGCAGTCTGCGGTGTGCAGCAGTGTGAGGCGTGCAGCAGTGTGTGGCGTGCAGCGGCATGCAGCAGTGTGTGGCATGCAGCAGTGTGCGGCGTGCAGCAGTGTGCGGCATGCAGCAGTGTGCGGCGTGCATCAGTGTGTGGCGTGCAGCAGTGTTTTGTGTAGCATTGTGCGGCGTGCAGCAGTGTTTCATGTAGCAGTGTGTGGCGTGCAGCAGTGTTTGGCGTGCAGCAGTGTGCGGTGAGCAGCAGTGTGCTGTGTGCAGCAGTGTGTGGCATGCAGCAGTGTGTGGCGTGCAGTGGCATGCAGCAGTGTGTGGTGTGCAGCAGTGTGTGGCGTGCAGCAGTGTGTGCCATGCAGCAGTGTGTGGCGTGCAGCAGTGTGTGGCATGCATCAGTGTATGGTGTGCAGCAGTGTTTCGTGTAGCAGTGTACGGCGTGCAGCAGTGTGCGGCATGCAGCAGTGTGCGACATGCAGCAGTGTGCGGTGTGCAGCAGTGTGTGGCATGCAGCAGCGTGCGGCGTGCAGCAGTGTGCGGCATGCAGCAGTGTATGGCGTGCAGCAGTGTGTGGCATGCAGCAGTGTGTGGCGTGTAGCAGTGTGCGGCGTGCAGCAGTGTGTGGCGTGCAGCAGTGTTTTGTGTAGCATTGTGCGGCGTGCAGCAATGTTTCGTGTAGCAGTGTGTGGCGTGCAGCAGTGTTTGGCGTGCAGCAGTGTGCGGTGAGCAGCAGTGTGCTGTGTGCAGCAGTGTGTGGCGTGCAGCAGTGTGTGGCGTGCAGTGGCATGCAGCAGTGTGTGGCGTGCAGCAGTGTGTGGCTTGCAGCGGCATGCAGCAGTGTGTGGCATGCAGCAGTGTGTGGCGTGCAGCAGTGTGTGGCATGCAGCAGTGTGTGCCATGCAGCAGTGTGTGGCGTGCAGCAGTGTGTGGCATGCATCAGTGTGTGGTGTGCAGCAGTGTTTCGTGTAGCAGTGTGCGGCGTGCAGCAGTGTGCGGCATGCAGCAGTGTGTGACATGCAGCAGTGTGCGGTGTGCAGCAGTGTGTGGCGTGCAGCAGTGTGTGGCATGCAGCAGTGTGCGGCGTGCAGCAGTGTGCGGCATGCAGCAGTGTGCTGCGTGCAGCAGTGTGTGGCATGCAGCAGTGTGTGGCGTGCAGCAGTGTGTGGCGTGCAGCGGCATGCAGCAGTTTTTGGCATGCAGCAGTGTGTGGCATGCAGCAGTGTGTGGCGTGTAGCAGTGTGCGGCGTGCAGCAGTCTGTGGTGTGCAGCAGTGTGAGGCATGCAGAAGTGTGCGGTGTGCAGCAGTGTGGGGCGTGCAGCAGTGTGTGGCTTGCAGCAGTGTGTGGTGTGCAGCAGTGTGTGGCGTGCAGCAGTGTGTGGCTTGCAGCAGCATGCAGCAGTGTGTGGCATGCAGCAGTGTGTGGCGTACAGCAGTGTGTGGCGTGTAGCAGTGTGCGGCGTGCAGCAGTGTGCAGCAGTCTGCGGCGTGCAGCAGTGTGTGCTGTGCAGCAGTGTTTCGTATAGCATCGTGCGATGTGTAGCAGTGTGCGGTGTGCAGCAGTCTGTGGCGTGCAGCAGTGTGTGGCATGCAGCAGTGTGTGGTGTGCAGCAATGTGCGGCGTGCAGCAGTGTGTGGTGTGCAGCAGTCTTTGGCGTGCAGCAGTGTGTGGCATGCAGCGGCATGCAGCAGTGTGTGGCGTGCAGCAGTGTGCGGCGTGCAGAAGTGTGTGGCGTGCAGCAGTGTGGGGCGTGCAGCGGCGTGCAGCAGTGTGTGGCATGCAGCAGTGTGCGGCATGCAGCAGTGTGTGGCGTGCAGCAGTTTGTGGCATGCAGGGGCATGCAGCAGTGTGTGGCATGCAGCAGTGTGTGGTGTGCAGCAGTGTGTTGCATGCAGCGGCATGCAGCAGTGTGTGGCGTGCAGCAGTGTGCTGCATGCAGCAGTGTGTGGCGTGCAGCAGTGTATGGCGTGTAGCAGTGTGCGGCATGCAGCAGTCTGCGGTGTGCAGCAGTGTGAGGCGTGCAGCAGTGTGTGGCGTGCAGCGGCATGCAGCAGTGTGTGGCATGCAGCAGTGTGCGGCGTGCAGCAGTGTGCGGCATGCAGCAGTGTGCAGCGTGCAGCAGTGTGTGGCGTGCAGCAGTGTGTGGCATGCAGCAGTGTTTCGTGTAGCAGTGTGCGGTGTGCAGCAGTGTGTGGCATGCAGCAGTGTGCGGTGAGCAGCAGTGTGCTGTGTGCAGCAGTGTGTGGCGGGCAGCAGTGTGTGGCGTGCAGCAGCATGCAGCAGTGTGTGGTGTGCAGCAGTGTGCTGCGTGCAGCAGTGTGTGACGTGCAGCAGTGTGTGGCGTGCAGCAGTGTGTGGCGTTGTGAGAAGTTGGCCTGGTGCACACCGCAGACTGCTGCACGCCGCACACTGCTGCACGCCACACACTGCTGCATGCCGCTGCACGCCACACACTGCTGCATGCCAAAGACTGCTGCACGCCACACACTGCTGCACGCCGCACATTGCTGCACACCACACACTGCTGCACGCCACACACTGCTGCATGCCGCTGCACGCCACACACTGCTGCATGCCAAAGACTGCTGCACGCCAAACACTGCTGCACGCCGCACATTGCTGCACACCACACACTGCTGCATGCCACACACTGCTGCACGCCACACACTGCTGCACACCGCACACTGCTACACACCGCACAATGCTATACGAAACACTGCTGCACAGCACACACTGCTGCACGCCGCAGACTGCTGCACACTGCTGCACGCCGCACACTGCTACACGCCACACACTGCTGTACGCCACACACTGCTGCATGCCACACACTGCTGCATGCTGCTGCAAGCCACACACTGCTGCACGCCACACACTGCTGCACACCACACACTGCTGCATGCCACACACTGCTGCACACCACACACTGCTGCACGCCACACACTGCTGCATGCCGCTGCAAGCCACACACTGCTGCACGCCACACACTGCTGCATGCCGCACACTGCTACACGCCGCACACTGCTACACGCCACACACTCCTGCACGCCACACACTGCTGCATGCCGCTGCAAGCCACACACTGCTGCACGCCTCACACTGCTGCACACCGCAGACTGCTGCACGCCGCACACTGCTACACGCCACACACTGCTGCATGCCACACACTGCTGCACACCACAAACTGCTGCATGCCACTGCACGCCACACACTGCTGCACGCCACACACTGCTGCACGTCACACACTGCTGCACGCAGCACACTGCTGCACGCAGCACACTGCTGCATGCCGCGGCACTCCACACACTGCTGCACGCCACACACTGCTGCACGCAGCACACTGCTGCATGCCACACACTGCTGCACACTGCACACTGCTACACAAAACACTGTTGCATGCCACACACTGTGGCACGCCACACACTGCTGCACGCCACACACAGCTGCACGCCGCACACTGCTGCATGACTCACACTGCTGCACACCGCAGACTGCTGCACGCCGCAGACTGCTACACGCCACACACTGCTGCATGCCACACACTGCTGCATGCCAAAAACTGCTGCATGCCGCTGCACGCCACACACTGCTGCACGCCACACACTGCTGCATGCCACACACTGCTGCACGCAGCACACTGCTGCATGCCGCACACTGCTGCATGCCACACACTGCTGCACACCGCACACTGCTGCATGTCGCACACTGCTGCATGCCGCACACTGCTGCACGCCGCACACTGCTACACGAAACACTGCTGCACACCACACACTGATGCATGCCACACACTGCTGCACGCCACACACTGCTGCACACCACACACTGCTGCATGCCACTGCACGCCACACACTGCTGCACGCCAAAGACTGCTGCATGCCACACACTGCTGCACGCCGCACATTGCTGCACGCCACACACTGCTGCATGCCACGCACTGCTGCACGCCACACACTGCTGCACACCGCACACTGCTGCATGTCACACACTGCTGCATGCCGCACACTGCTGCACGCCGCACACTGCTACACGAAACACTGCTGCACACCACACACTGATGCATGCCACACACTGCTGCACGCCACACACTGCTGCACACCACACACTGCTGCATGCCACTTCACGCCACACACTGCTGCACGCCACACACTGCTGCACACAGCACACTGCTGCTCACCGCACACTGCTGCACGCCAAACACTGCTGCACGCCACACACTGCTACACGAAACACTGCTGCACGCCGCACAATGCTACACAAAACACTGCTGCACGCCACACACTGCTGCACGCCGCACACTGCTGCACGCCTCACAATGCTGCATGCCGCACACTGCTGCATGCCGCACACTGCTGCACGCTGCACACTGCTGCATGCTACACACTGCTGCATGCCGCTGCACGCCACACCCTGCTGCACGCCAAAGACTGCTGCACGCCACACACTGCTGCACGCCGCACATTGCTGCACGCCACACACTGCTGCATGCCACACACTGCTGCACACCACACACTGCTGCACACCGCACACTGCTACACACCGCACAATGCTATACAAAACACTGCTGCCCAGCACACACTGCTGCACGCCGCAGACTGCTGCACACTGCTGCACGCCGCACACTGCTACACGCCATACACTGCTGTACGCCACACACTGCTGCATGCCACACACTGCTGCATGCTGCTGCAAGCCACACACTGCTGCACGCCACACACTGCTGCACGCCACACACTGCTGCATGCCGCTGCAAGCCACACACTGCTGCACGCCACACACTGCTGCATGCCGCACACTGCTACACGCCGCACACTGCTACACGCCACACACTCCTGCACGCCACACACTGCTGCATGCCGCTGCAAGCCACACACTGCTGCACGGCTCACACTGCTGCACACCGCAGACTGCTGCACGCCGCACACTGCTACACGCCACACACTGCTGCACGCCACACACTGCTGCATGCCGCTGCAAGCCACACACTGCTGCATGCCTCACACTGCTGCACACCGCAGACTGCTGCACGCCGCACACTGCTACACGCCACACACTGCTGCACGCCACACACTGCTGCACACCACAAACTGCTGCATGCCGCTGCACGCCACACACTGCTGCACGCCTCAAAGACTGCTTAGCCTACGCTACCACTAGGGCAGCTAGTCCGAAAAGGTTGACTTACAACCACACCATAAGGGTTGCTTGGCATGGTACACACTGCTGCCTGCCGCTGCAAGCCACACACTGCTGCACGCCACACACTGCTGCATGCCGCACACTGCTGCACGCCGCACACTGCTGCACGCCGCACACTGCTACACGAAACACTGCTGCACACCACACACTGCTGCATGCCGCTGCACGCCACACACTGTTGCACGCCAAACACTGCTGCATGCCACACACTGCTGCACGCCGCACACTGCTACACACCGCACACTGCTGCACACCACACACTGCTGCATGCCATACACTGCTGCACGCAGCACACTGCTGCACACCACACACTGCTGCATGCCGCTCCACGCCACACACTGCTGCACGCCACACACTGCTGCACGCAGCACACTGCTGCATGCCACACACTGCTGCACACCGCACACTGCTACACAAAACACTGTTGCATGCTACACACTGCGGCACGCCACACACTGCTGCACGCCACACACTGCTGCACGCCGCACACTGCTGCATGCCACACACTGCTGCACGCCGCACACTGCTGCACGCCACACACTGCTGCATGCAACACACTGCTGCACGCCACACATTGCTGCACGCCACAAACTGCTGCATGCCGCTGCACGCCACACACTGCTGCACACCACACACTGCTGTACGCCACACACTGCTGCACGCAGCACACTGCTGCTCACCGCACACTGCTGCATGCCGCACACTGCTGCATGCCGCACACTGCTACACGAAACACTGCTGCACGCCGCACAATGCTACACAAAACACTGCTGCATGCCACACACTGCTGCACGCCGCACACTGCTGCACGCCCCACAATGCTGCACGCCGCACACTGCTGTATGCCACACACTGCTGCATGCCGCACACTGCTGCACGCCACACACTGCTGCATGCCGCTGCACGCCACACACTGCTGCATGCCAAACACTGCTGCATGCCACACACTGCTGCACGCCGCACACTGCTGCACACCACACACTGCTGCATGCCACACACTGCTGCACGCCACACACTGCTGCACACCGCACACTGCTACACGCCGCACAATGCTATACGAAACACTGCTGCACAGCACACACTGCTGCATGCCGCAGACTGCTGCACACTGCTGCACACCGCACACTGCTACACGCCACACACTGCTGTACGCCACACACTGCTGCATGCCACACACTGCTGCATGCTGCTGCAAGCCACACACTGCTGCACGCCACACACTGCTGCATGCCACACACTGCATGCCGCTGCAAGCCACATACTGCTGCACGCCACACACTGCTGCATGTCACACATTGCTGCATGCCGCACACTGCAGCACGCCGCACACTGCTACACGAAACACTGCTGCACACCACACACTGATGCATGCCACACACTGCTGCACGCCACACACTGCTGCATGGCACACACTGCTGCATGCCGCAAACTGCTGCATGCCACACACTGCTGCATGCCACACACTGCTGCATGCCACACACTGCATGCCACTGCAAGCCACACACTGCTGCACACCACACACTGCTGCATGTCACACATTGCTGCATGCCGCACACTGCAGCACGCCGCACACTGCTACACGAAACACAGCTGCACACCACACACTGATGCATGCCACACACTGCTGCACGCTACACACTGCTGCACACCACACACTGCTGCATGCCGCTGCATGCCACACAATGCTGCACGTCACACACTGCTGCACACAGCACACTGCTGCTCACCGCACACTGCTGCACGCCGAACACTGCTGCACACCACACACTGCTACACGAAACACTGCTGCACGCCGCACACTGCTGCACGCCGCACACTGCTACACAAAACACTGCTGCACACCACACACTGCTGCATGCTACACACTGCTGCACACCGCACAATGCTACACGAAACACTGCTGCATGCCACACACTGCTGCATGGCACACACTGCTGCACACTGCTGCATTACTCACTGCTGCATGCTGCATGACACTGCTGCACGCAGCACACTGCTGCACGCTGCACACTGCTACACGCCGCACACTGCTACACGCCACACACTTCTGCACGCCACACACTGCTGCACGCCACAAACTGCAGCATGCCGCTGCACGCCACACACTGCTGCACACCACACACTGCTGCATGCCACACACTGCTGCAAGCAGCACACTGCTGCATGCCGCACACTGCTGCACACCGCACACTGCTGCATGCCACACACTGCTGCACGCCACACACTGCTGCACACCGCACACTGCTGCATGTCGCACACTGCTACACGCCACACACTGCTGCACGCCACACACTGCTGCACACCACAAACTGCTGCATGCCGCTGCACGCCACACACTGCTGCACGCCTCAAAGACTGCTTAGCCTACGCTACCACTAGGGCAGCTAGTCCGAAAAGGTTGACTTACAACCACACCATAAGGGTTGCTTGGCATGGTACAAGGTGGTCACTTTAACTAGTGAACATCATATACCAGGCCAACTTCTCACAACGCCACACACTGCTGCACGCCACACACTGCTGCACGTCACACAGTGCTGCATGCAGCACACTGCTGCAAACCACACACTGCTGCATGCCGCTGCACGCCACACACCGCTGCACGCCACACACTGCTGCACACAGCACACTGCTGCTCACCGCACACTGCTGCATGCCACACAGTGCTGCATGCCGCTGCACGCCACACACTGTTGCATGCCGCACACTGCTGCACGCCGCACACTGCTGCATGCCACACACTGCTGCATGCCGCTGCACGCCACACACTGTTGCACGCCAAACACTGCTGCATGCCACACACTGCTGCACGCCGCACACTGCTACACGCCGCACACTGCTGCACACCACACACTGCTGCACGCCATATACTGCTGCACGCCACACACTGCTGCATGCAGCACACTGCTGCATGCCACACACTGCTGCATGCCGCTGCATGCAACACACTGCTGCACGCCACACACTGCTGCATGCCACACACTGCTGCATGCCCCTGCACGCCACAAACTGCTGCACACCACACACTGCTGCATGCCGCACACTGCTGCATGCCACACACTGCTGCATGCCACACACTGCTGCATGCCGCTGCACGCCACACACTGCTGCACACCGCACACTGCTGCATGCCTCACACTGCTGCACACCGCAGACTGCTGCACGCCGCACACTGCTACACGCCACACACTGCTGCATGCCACACACTGCTGCATGCCAAAAACTGCTGCATGCCGCTGCACGCCACACACTGCTGCACGCCACACACTGCTGCATGCCACACACTGCTGCACGCAGCACACTGCTGCATGCCGCACACTGCTGCACGCCGCACACTGCTGCATGCCACACACTGCTGCACGCCACACACTGCTGCACACCGCACACTGCTGCATGTCGCACACTGCTGCATGCCGCACACTGCTGCACGCCGCACACTGCTACACGAAACACTGCTGCACACCACACACTGATGCATGCCACACACTGCTGCACGCCACACACTGCTGTATGGCACACACTGCTGCATGCCGCACACTGCTGCATGCCACACACTGCTGCACACCACAGACTGCTGCACGCCGCACACTGCTACACGCCACACACTGCTGCATGCCGCTGCAAGCCACACACTGCTGCACGCCTCACACTGCTGCACACCGCAGACTGCTGCATGCCGCACACTGCTACACGCCACACACTGCTGCACGCCACACACTGCTGCACACCACAAACTGCTGCATGCCGCTGCACGCCACACACTGCTGCACGCCTCAAAGACTGCTTAGCCTACGCTACCACTAGGGCAGCTAGTCCGAAAAGGTTGACTTACAACCACACCATAAGGGTTGCTTGGCATGTTACAAGGTGGTCACTTTAACTAGTGAACATCATATACCAGGCCAACTTCTCACAACGCCACACACTGCTGCACGCCACACACTGCTGCACGTCACACACTGCTGCACGCAGCACACTGCTGCACACCACACACTGCTGCATGCCGCTGCACGCCACACACTGCTGCACGCCACACACTGCTGCATACAGCACACTGCTGCTCACCGCACACTGCTGCATGCCACACACTGCTGCACACCGCACGCTGCTACACGAAACACTGCTGCATGCCACACACTGCTGCACGCCACACACTGCTGCACGCCGCACACTGCTGCATGCTGCACACTGCTGCACGCCGCACACTGCTGCATGCCATACACTGCTGCATGCCGCTGCACGCCACACACTGCTGCACGCCTCACACTGCTGCACACCGCAGACTGCTGCACGCCACACACTGCTACACGCCATACACTGCTGCACGCCACACACTGCTGCAAGCAGCACACTGCTGCATGCCACACACTGCTGCATGCCGCTGCATGCAACACACTGCTGCACGCCACACACTGCTGCATGCCACACACTGCTGCATGCCCCTGCACGCCACAAACTGCTGCATGCCACACACTGCTGCATGCCGCACACTGCTGCACGCCACACACGGCTGCATGCCACACACTGCTCTACGCCGCTGCACGCCACACACTGCTGCACACGGCACACTGCTGCATGCCTCACACTGCTGCACACCGCAGACTGCTGCACGCCGCACACTGCTACACACCACACACTGATGCATGCCACACACTGCTGCACGCCACACACTGCTGCATGACACACACTGCTGCATGCCGCACACTGCTGCATGCCACACACTGCTGCACACCACACACTGCTGCATGCCGCACACTGCTGCATGCCACACACTGCTGCACACCACAGACTGCTGCACGCCGCACACTGCTACACGCCACACACTGCTGCATGCCGCTGCAAGCCACACACTGCTGCACGCCTCACACTGCTGCACACCGCAGACTGCTGCATGCCGCACACTGCTACACGCCACACACTGCTGCACGCCACACACTGCTGCACACCACAAACTGCTGCATGCCGCTGCACGCCACACACTGCTGCACGCCTCAAAGACTGCTTAGCCTACGCTACCACTAGGGCAGCTAGTCCGAAAAGGTTGACTTACAACCACACCATAAGGGTTGCTTGGCATGTTACAAGGTGGTCACTTTAACTAGTGAACATCATATACCAGGCCAACTTCTCACAACGCCACACACTGCTGCACGCCACACACTGCTGCACGTCACACACTGCTGCACGCAGCACACTGCTGCACACCACACACTGCTGCATGCCGCTGCACGCCACACACTGCTGCACGCCACACACTGCTGCATACAGCACACTGCTGCTCACCGCACACTGCTGCATGCCACACACTGCTGCACACCGCACGCTGCTACACGAAACACTGCTGCATGCCACACACTGCTGCACGCCACACACTGCTGCACGCCGCACACTGCTGCATGCTGCACACTGCTGCACGCCGCACACTGCTGCATGCCATACACTGCTGCATGCCGCTGCACGCCACACACTGCTGCACGCCTCACACTGCTGCACACCGCAGACTGCTGCACGCCACACACTGCTACACGCCATACACTGCTGCACGCCACACACTGCTGCAAGCAGCACACTGCTGCATGCCACACACTGCTGCATGCCGCTGCATGCAACACACTGCTGCACGCCACACACTGCTGCATGCCACACACTGCTGCATGCCCCTGCACGCCACAAACTGCTGCATGCCACACACTGCTGCATGCCGCACACTGCTGCACGCCACACACGGCTGCATGCCACACACTGCTCTACGCCGCTGCACGCCACACACTGCTGCACACGGCACACTGCTGCATGCCTCACACTGCTGCACACCGCAGACTGCTGCACGCCGCACACTGCTACACACCACACACTGATGCATGCCACACACTGCTGCACGCCACACACTGCTGCATGACACACACTGCTGCATGCCGCACACTGCTGCATGCCACACACTGCTGCACACCACACACTGCTGCATGCCACACACTGCTGCACGCTGCACACTGCTACACGAAACACTGCTGCACACCACACACTGATGCATGCCACACACTGCTGCACGCCACACACTGCTGCACACCACACACTGCTGCATGCCACTGCACGCCACACACTGCTGCACACAGCACACTGCTGCTCACTGCACACTGCTGCACGCCAAACACTGCTGCACGCCACACACTGCTACACGAAACACTGCTGCACGCCGCACAATGCTACACAAAACACTGCTGCACGCCACACACTGCTGCACGCCGCACACTGCTGCACGCCTCACAATGCTGCACGCCGCACACTGCTGCATGCCGCACACTGCTGCACGCCGCACACTGCTGCATGCCACACACTGCTGCATGCCGCTGCACGCCACACACTGCTGCACGCCAAAGACTGCTGCACGCCACACACTGCTGCACGCCGCACATTGCTGCACACCACACACTGCTGCATGCCACACACTGCTGCACGCCACACACTGCTGCACACCGCACACTGCTACACACCGCACGATGCTATACGAAACACTGCTGCACAGCACACACTGCTGCACGCCGCAGACTGCTGCACACTGCTGTGCGCCGCACACTGCTACACGCCACACACTGCTGTACGCCACACACTGCTGCATGCCACACACTGCTGCATGCTGCTGCAAGCCACACACTGCTGCACGCCACACACTGCTGCACGCCACACACTGCTGCATGCCACTGCAAGCCACACACTGCTGCACGCCACACACTGCTGCATGCCGCACACTGCTACATGCCGCACACTGCTACACGCCACACACTGCTGCATGCAGCTGCAAGCCACACACTGCTGCACGCCTCACACTGCTGCACACCGCAGACTGCTGCACACCGCACACTGCTACACGCCACACACTGCTGCACGCCACACACTGCTGCATGCCGCTGCAAGCCACACACTGTTGCACGCCTCACACTGCTGCACACCGCAGACTGCTGCACGCCGCACACTGCTACACGCCACACACTGCTGCACGCCACACACTGCTGCACACCACAAACTGCTGCATGCCGCTGCACGCCACACACTGCTGCACGCCACACACTGCTGCACATCACACACTGCTGCATGCCGCTGCACTCCACACACTGCTGCACGCCACACACTGCTGCACGCAGCACACTGCTGCATGCCACACACTGCTGCACACCGCACACTGCTACACAAAACACTGTTGCATGCCACACACTGCGGCACGCCACACACTGCTGCACGCCACACACTGCTACACGCCGCACACTGCTGCACACCACACACTGCTGCACGCCATATACTGCTGCACGCCACACACTGCTGCATGCAGCACACTGCTGCACGCCACACACTGCTGCATGCCGCTGCATGCAACACACTGCTGCACGCCACACACTGCTGCATGCCACACACTGCTGCACGCCACACACTGCTGCATGCCACACACTGCTGCATGCCGCTGCAAGCCACACACTGCTGCACGCCACACACTGCTGCACACCACAGACTGCTGCACGCCGCACACTGCTACACGCCACACACTGCTGCATGCCGCTGCAAGCCACACACTGCTGCACGCCTCACACTGCTGCACACCGCAGACTGCTGCATGCCGCACACTGCTACACGCCACACACTGCTGCACGCCACACACTGCTGCACACCACAAACTGCTGCATGCCGCTGCACGCCACACACTGCTGCACGCCTCAAAGACTGCTTAGCCTACGCTACCACTAGGGCAGCTAGTCCGAAAAGGTTGACTTACAACCACACCATAAGGGTTGCTTGGCATGTTACAAGGTGGTCACTGTGAGAAGTTGGCCTGGTATATGATGCTCACTAGTTAAAGTGATCACCTTGTACCATGCCAAGCAACCCTTATGGTGTGGTTGTAAGTCAACCTTTTCGGACTAGCTGCCCTAGTGGTAGCGTAGGCTAAGCAGTCTTTGAGGCTAAACTCGTGATGCGTGTTAAGCCAGCTGTTTTACCAAATGCAACCCCCTTTTATACCAATGAAAGGACACCACACAGATATATATTCAAAATATATATGTATTTATTTATCAAAGTAACCCCTAGTCTCTTTATGAGCACAGGAGCACAAATCGTCAAACAAGATTATCACAGAATACACAGAAGTTGCACTTTATATGGATAGGCCCTGGTGGCCACTCGAACCATATACTAAAATAGTGGTATAAGTACCGCGAACAGAAAAGGGAAAAGGCCTAGGGCCTCTAGAATCGCTGGGCCTACGAGGAGCTAACGTCAGTTAGTGACCAGGAGGTCCACGGGTGGCGTGTGCAGAGCAAATAGTCACACGCGGGCTCCCATAGGTTTCAATGGGTGCGTAAAAAGTACAAAGTTACTGCAAAAGGAATCTTCCGGATGACCTAGGAACTTAAGATTTGGAACACAGGCACTAGAGATGTATTACTACACATGGGCACCGGAGTACCAGCTTTACCTCACCCACAGGAAGCGGGTGCATAGGCCTCAAAGTGCGTCGGGTTTCTTCTATCTGTTCCGTTGAGCCTGGGACAAAGATGCTGCAGGCGGTCGGTCGGGAAGAGATGCAGTGGATCCAAGAGTGGATCGGAGATGTTGAAGACCTGTAAGCAGAGGGGACAGTGTTCACAGTCACTAGCCAGTGACCAGCGTGGCACCAGGTGGGTACCAGGCGATGTCGGGTGCAAACAGGTGATGAGGGGTAGCTTGTCTCCGCAGCCACGTGGTCCCTGAAGGTCGACGACGTCCAGGAGTCGGCTCACGAGCTGTCCCACGCAGGCTCTCGCTGTCGGCGGTGTCGGCGACTTGATCGAAGCAAACAAGCCTTGGCAAAAGCAATTGCAGGAGGATTCGGAAATCAGCTGTTGGTTCTGACCAGCAAGGTCAGAGGGATTGCTCCTTTGGAGGGGAACAAGGGCCAGTCTGGAGCAACCAGACCAGCGGTGTTTGTCGTAGATTTCGTCGCCAAGATGGCCACTAGCCAGCGGGCCAGCAACCGGTTAGGCGCGTCGAGTGGCAAAATGCAGAAGGGCCCCACGCAGATCGTGGAGATGCTGGAGGGCTCACCTTTGGTGCAGATGCTGCTCGAGGGTTGGGCTTCTCAGGACCCAAAGCACAACTTGGAGGGAGCCTCGGTTGTTGCACTGGTCAGCTTGTCGTAGTCGTTCCAAGATGGCTGGCTCCACGTGTCTCGGTGCCTCCACGGGTCTCCTCTTTGCAGGGACTGTGGATCGGGCGGTGAGAGGTCTGGAGGTCCAGGTCTTGTCAGTCTCTGGGCTCGGGCTCCGGCGGGAGGCGGCGGCAAAGCAGACGGTGATTCGCTGGATGGTGCTTGCGTTAGCAAGGTGGTCACTCCCTGACCACAGGGGAGATTTTCTTCAGTCTTCTGTGCAGCAGAATGTCGAAGTTCCCGTCTTCTTCTTAGTTTCAAGTTGATTCCAGGATGTCTGAAGTCTTAGGACACAGCTCCTACCTTTATTCGGATTCTAGGGGCCGGACTACCTGCTAGGTCCCTCCCTATGGGTGGGACCAGGAAGGGGGGTGGTTACACCCCCAATCCTTTGTCCAGCTCGCCCCAGGCCCGGGACTGGTGTGCCCCAGGACCGGTTTGAACTGGCATATGCACCGAGGCTCCTTGTGAGCCACAGGCATGTCTGGTTTCTTTCAAGCCCTACCTGACCAATACACAAAATCCTGTCTGGGGTGGTGCATGCACCTCCCCTGGCAGGAAACCCTTTGTCCACACCTCCCAAGCTGGAAGGACTCCCAGCAGCAGGAGGGCAGACTTGTGTCTGTGGTGGCAGCATCCATTTTGTGGAGCTGAGGCTATGTCTGATTTTACCCGGGTTTCAGGTACTGTACATGTCGTGTCCCTCTAGAAGGGTGGAATGCTAACCCCGTCGCCAGAATTGGCGAGGGGTTAGTATTCCAATTCGTATGACACCTTACTCGACATGTTTTGATAAAGCCAAACCAAAGATAGCATTTAACCGCGAGGTTCATAATGCACTTAAGAGTATATGGTATGACGATATCTGGAAACAGTAGAAGGAAGTTGTTCCGACCACTGCAGACAGGCTCAGCTCATGCCAGAGCACCATCTCACATGGAACCAAGCACTCTGCCTTCAGGATTGTTAAGGCCTGCCATAGGAGTGACTTATAGGTTACCAGGTGTCCCATTTAAGGTTAGGTATAGGTATACTACACCTAAGTAAGAGGTGATTACACCAACTTACCCCAGCTGAGTGATCAGCCAGTTGTGTCAGATTGTTAGGCCAAGCCTGGGGTGGCATAATACATGCTGCAGCCCCTGGCAGGCCTTGGGTACACCAATGCCCTGGGTACCTAGTGTACACTGGTACAGGGGCTGACAGGGTGATCCACTTCCAATTGGTTATGCACCTAGGGAGCATAGTTTTAATTTAGTAGAGAGAACAGCAGGCTGGGGGTCTGATTGGCAGGCCCACAGCCTCAATATGTCAAAAACCAGTGAAGCAAAAAGCAAAAATTTGGGGTGACCATAGGATAGCAGACCCTACTCTCCTACAGTCACTTTAACTAGTGAACATCATATACCAGGCCAACTTCTCACAACGCCACACACTGCTGCACGCCACACACTGCTGCACGTCACACACTGCTGCACGCAGCACACTGCTGCACACCACACACTGCTGCATGCCGCTGCACGCCACACACTGCTGCACGCCACACACTGCTGCATACAGCACACTGCTGCTCACCGCACACTGCTGCATGCCACACACTGCTGCACACCGCACGCTGCTACACGAAACACTGCTGCATGCCACACACTGCTGCACGCCACACACTGCTGCACGCCGCACACTGCTGCATGCTGCACACTGCTGCACGCCGCACACTGCTGCATGCCATACACTGCTGCATGCCGCTGCACGCCACACACTGCTGCACGCCTCACACTGCTGCACACCGCAGACTGCTGCACGCCGCACACTGCTACACGCCATACACTGCTGCACGCCACACACTGCTGCAAGCAGCACACTGCTGCATGCCACACACTGCTGCATGCCGCTGCATGCAACACACTGCTGCACGCCACACACTGCTGCATGCCACACACTGCTGCATGCCCCTGCACGCCACAAACTGCTGCATGCCACACACTGCTGCATGCCGCACACTGCTGCACGCCACACACGGCTGCATGCCACTAACTGCTGCACGCCGCTGCACGCCACACACTGCTGCACACCGCACACTGCTGCATGCCTCACACTGCTGCACACCGCAGACTGCTGCACGCCGCACACTGCTACACACCACACACTGATGCATGCCACACACTGCTGCATGCCGCACACTGCTGCATGCCACACACTGCTGCACACCACACACTGCTGCATGCCACACACTGCTGCATGCCGCTGCAAGCCACACACTGCTGCACGCCACACACTGCTGCATGTCACACACTGCTGCATGCCGCACACTGCTGCACGCTGCACACTGCTACACGAAACACTGCTGCACACCACACACTGATGCATGCCACACACTGCTGCACGCCACACACTGCTGCACACCACACACTGCTGCATGCCACTGCACGCCACACACTGCTGCACACAGCACACTGCTGCTCACTGCACACTGCTGCACGCCAAACACTGCTGCACGCCACACACTGCTACACGAAACACTGCTGCACGCCGCACAATGCTACACAAAACACTGCTGCACGCCACACACTGCTGCATGTCGCACACTGCTGCACGCCTCACAATGCTGCACGCCGCACACTGCTGCATGCCGCACACTGCTGCACGCCGCACACTGCTGCATGCCACACACTGCTGCATGCCGCTGCACGCCACACACTGCTGCATGCCAAAGACTGCTGCATGCCACACACTGCTGCACACCGCACATTGCTGCACACCACACACTGCTGCATGCCACACACTGCTGCACGCCACACACTGCTGCACACCGCACACTGCTACACACCGCACGATGCTATACGAAACACTGCTGCACAGCACACACTGCTGCACGCCGCAGACTGCTGCACACTGCTGTGCGCCGCACACTGCTACACGTCACACACTGCTGTACGCCACACACTGCTGCATGCCACACACTGCTGCATGCTGCTGCAAGCCACACACTGCTGCACGCCACACACTGCTGCACACCACACACTGCTGCACGCCACACACTGCTGCATGCCGCTGCAAGCCACACACTGCTGCACGCCACACACTGCTGCATGCCGCACACTGCTACATGCCGCACACTGCTACACGCCACACACTGCTGCATGCCGCTGCAAGCCACACACTGCTGCATGCCTCACACTGCTGCACACCGCAGACTGCTGCACACCGCACACTGCTACACGCCACACACTGCTGCACGCCACACACTGCTGCATGCCGCTGCAAGCCACACACTGCTGCACGCCTCACACTGCTGCACACCGCAGACTGCTGCACGCCGCACACTGCTACACGCCACACACTGCTGCACGCCACACACTGCTGCACACCACAAACTGCTGCATGCCGCTGCACGCCACACACTGCTGCACGCCACACACTGCTGCACATCACACACTGCTGCATGCCACTGCACTCCACACACTGCTGCACGCCACACACTGCTGCACGCAGCACACTGCTGCATGCCACACACTGCTGCACACCGCACACTGCTACACAAAACACTGTTGCATGCCACACACTGCGGCACGCCACACACTGCTGCACGCCACACACTGCTGCACGCCGCACACTGCTGCATGCCTCACACTGCTGCACACCGCAGACTGCTGCACGCCGCAGACTGCTACACGCCACACACTGCTGCATGCCACACACTGCTGCATGCCAAAAACTGCTGCATGCCGCTGCACGCCACACACTGCTGCACGCCACACACTGCTGCATGCCACCCACTGCTGCACGCAGCACACTGCTGCATGCCGCACACTGCTGCACGCCGCACACTGCTGCATGCCAAACACTGCTGCACACCGCACACTGCTGCATGTCGCACACTGCTGCATGCCGCACACTGCTGCACGACGCACACTGCTACACGAAACACTGCTGCACACCACACACTGATGCATGCCACACACTGCTGCACACCACACACTGCTGCATGGCACACACTGCTGCATGCCGCACACTGCTGCATGCCACACACTGCTGCATGCCACACACTGCTGCATGCCGCTGCAAGCCACACACTGCTGCTACACGCCACACACTGCTGCATGCCACACACTGCTGCATGCCACACACTGCTGCATGCCGTTGCAAGCCTCACACGGCTGCACGCCACACACTGCTGCACACCACACACTGCTGCACGCCACACACTGCTGCATGCCGCTGCAAGCCACACACTGCTGCACGCCACACACTGCTGCATGCCGCACACTGCTACACGCCGCACACTGCTACACGCCACACACTCCTGCACGCCACACACTGCTGCATGCTGCTGCAAGCCACACACTGCTGCACGCCTCACACTGCTGCACACCGCAGACTGCTGCACGCCGCACACTGCTACACGCCATACACTGCTGCACGCCACACACTGCTGCATGCAGCACACTGCTGCACGCCACACACTGCTGCATGCCGCTGCATGCAACACACTGCTGCATGCCACACACTGCTGCACGCCTCACACTGCTGCACACCGCAGACTGCTGCATGCCGCACACTGCTACACGCCACACACTGCTGCACGCCACACACTGCTGCACACCACAAACTGCTGCATGCCGCTGCACGCCACACACTGCTGCACGCCTCAAAGACTGCTTAGCCTACGCTACCACTAGGGCAGCTAGTCCGAAAAGGTTGACTTACAACCACACCATAAGGGTTGCTTGGCATGTTACAAGGTGGTCACTTTAACTAGTGAACATCATATACCAGGCCAACTTCTCACAACGCCACACACTGCTGCACGCCACACACTGCTGCACGTCACACACTGCTGCACGCAGCACACTGCTGCACACCACACACTGCTGCATGCCGCTGCACGCCACACACTGCTGCACGCCACACACTGCTGCATACAGCACACTGCTGCTCACCGCACACTGCTGCATGCCACACACTGCTGCACACCGCACGCTGCTACACGAAACACTGCTGCATGCCACACACTGCTGCACGCCACACACTGCTGCACGCCGCACACTGCTGCATGCTGCACACTGCTGCACGCCGCACACTGCTGCATGCCATACACTGCTGCATGCCGCTGCACACCACACACTGCTGCACGCCTCACACTGCTGCACACCGCAGACTGCTGCACGCCGCACACTGCTACACGCCATACACTGCTGCACGCCACACACTGCTGCAAGCAGCACACTGCTGCATGCCACACACTGCTGCATGCCGCTGCATGCAACACACTGCTGCACGCCACACACTGCTGCATGCCACACACTGCTGCATGCCCCTACACGCCACAAACTGCTGCATGCCACACACTGCTGCATGCCGCACACTGCTGCACGCCACACACGGCTGCATGCCACACACTGCTGCACGCCGCTGCACGCCACACACTGCTGCACACCGCACACTGCTGCATGCCTCACACTGCTGCACACCGCAGACTGCTGCACGCCGCACACTGCTACACACCACACACTGATGCATGCCACACACTGCTGCACGCCACACACTGCTGCATGACACACACTGCTGCATGCCGCACACTGCTGCATGCCACACACTGCTGCACACCACACACTGCTGCATGCCACACACTGCTGCATGCCGCTGCAAGCCACACACTGCTGCACGCCACACACTGCTGCATGTCACACACTGCTGCATGCCGCACACTGCTGCACGCTGCACACTGCTACACGAAACACTGCTGCACACCACACACTGATGCATGCCACACACTGCTGCACGCCACACACTGCTGCACACCACACACTGCTGCATGCCACTGCACGCCACACACTGCTGCACACAGCACACTGCTGCTCACTGCACACTGCTGCACGCCAAACACTGCTGCACGCCACACACTGCTACACGAAACACTGCTGCACGCCGCACAATGCTACACAAAACACTGCTGCACGCCACACACTGCTGCACGTCGCACACTGCTGCACGCCTCACAATGCTGCACGCCGCACACTGCTGCATGCCGCACACTGCTGCATGCCGCACACTGCTGCATGCCACACACTGCTGCATGCCGCTGCACGCCACACACTGCTGCACGCCAAAGACTGCTGCACGCCACACACTGCTGCACACCGCACATTGCTGCACACCACACACTGCTGCATGCCACACACTGCTGCACGCCACACACTGCTGCACACCGCACACTGCTACACACCGCACGATGCTATACGAAACACTGCTGCACAGCACACACTGCTGCACGCCGCAGACTGCTGCACACTGCTGTGCGCCGCACACTGCTACACGCCACACACTGCTGTACGCCACACACTGCTGCATGCCACACACTGCTGCATGCTGCTGCAAGCCACACACTGCTGCACGCCACACACTGCTGCACACCACACACTGCTGCACACCACACACTGCTGCATGCCGCTGCAAGCCACACACTGCTGCACGCCACACACTGCTGCATGCCGCACACTGCTACATGCCGCACACTGCTACATGCCACACACTGCTGCATGCCGCTGCAAGCCACACACTGCTGCACGCCTCACACTGCTGCACGTCGCACACTGCTGCACGCCTCACAATGCTGCACGCCGCACACTGCTGCATGCCGCACACTGCTGCATGCTGCACACTGCTGCATGCCACACACTGCTGCATGCCGCTGCACGCCACACACTGCTGCACGCCAAAGACTGCTGCACGCCACACACTGCTGCACACCGCACATTGCTGCACACCACACACTGCTGCATGCCACACACTGCTGCACGCCACACACTGCTGCACACCGCACACTGCTACACACCGCACGATGCTATACGAAACACTGCTGCACAGCACACACTGCTGCACGCCGCAGACTGCTGCACACTGCTGTGCGCCGCACACTGCTACACGCCACACACTGCTGTACGCCACACACTGCTGCATGCCACACACTGCTGCATGCTGCTGCAAGCCACACACTGCTGCACGCCACACACTGCTGCACACCACACACTGCTGCACACCACACACTGCTGCATGCCGCTGCAAGCCACACACTGCTGCACGCCACACACTGCTGCATGCCGCACACTGCTACATGCCGCACACTGCTACACGCCACACACTGCTGCATGCCGCTGCAAGCCACACACTGCTGCACGCCTCACACTGCTGCACACCGCAGACTGCTGCACACCGCACACTGCTACACGCCACACACTGCTGCACGCCACACACTGCTGCATGCCGCTGCAAGCCACACACTGCTGCACGCCTCACACTGCTGCACACCGCAGACTGCTGCACGCCGCACACTGCTACACGCCACACACTGCTGCACGCCACACACTGCTGCACACCACAAACTGCTGCATGCCGCTGCACGCCACACACTGCTGCACGCCACACACTGCTGCACATCACACACTGCTGCATGCCGCTGCACTCCACACACTGCTGCACGCCACACACTGCTGCACGCAGCACACTGCTGCATGCCACACACTGCTGCACACCGCACACTGCTACACAAAACACTGTTGCATGCCACACACTGCGGCACGCCACACACTGCTGCACGCCACACACTGCTGCACGCCGCACACTGCTGCATGCCTCACACTGCTGCACACCGCAGACTGCTGCACGCCGCAGACTGCTACACGCCACACACTGCTGCATGCCACACACTGCTGCATGCCAAAAACTGCTGCATGCCGCTGCACGCCACACACTGCTGCACGCCACACACTGCTGCATGCCACACACTGCTGCGCGCAGCACACTGCTGCATGCCGCACACTGCTGCACGCCGCACACTGCTGCATGCCAAACACTGCTGCACACCGCACACTGCTGCATGTCACACACTGCTGCATGCCGCACACTGCTGCACGACGCACACTGCTACACGAAACACTGCTGCACGCCACACACTGATGCATGCCACACACTGCTGCACGCCACACACTGCTGCATGGCACACACTGCTGCATGCCGCACACTGCTGCATGCCACACACTGCTGCATGCCACACACTGCTGCATGCCGCTGCAAGCCACACACTGCTGCTACACGCCACACACTGCTGCATGCCACACACTGCTGCATGCCACACACTGCTGCATGCCGCTGCAAGCCTCACACGGCTGCACGCCACACACTGCTGCACACCACACACTGCTGCACGCCACACACTGCTGCATGCCGCTGCAAGCCACACACTGCTGCACGCCACACACTGCTGCATGCCGCACACTGCTACACGCCGCACACTGCTACACGCCACACACTCCTGCACGCCACACACTGCTGCATGCTGCTGCAAGCCACACACTGCTGCACGCCTCACACTGCTGCACACCGCAGACTGCTGCACGCCGCACACTGCTACACACCATACACTGCTGCACGCCACACACTGCTGCATGCAGCACACTGCTGCACGCCACACACTGCTGCATGCCGCTGCATGCAACACACTGCTGCACGCCACACACTGCTGCATGCCCCTGCACGCCACAAACTGCTGCACGCCACACACTGCTGCATGCCGCACACTGCTGCACGCCACACACTGCTGCATGCCACACACTGCTGCACGCCGCTGCACACCACACACTGCTGCACACCACACACTGCTGCACACCGCACACTGCTGCATGTTGCACACTGCTGCATGCCGCACACTGCTGCACGCCGCACACTGCTACACGAAACACTGCTGCACACCACACACTGATGCATGCCACACACTGCTGCACGCCACACACTGCTGCATGGCACACACTGCTGCATGCCGCACACTGCTGCATGCCACACACTGCTGCACGCCACACACTGCTGCATGCCACACACTGCTGCATGCCGCTGCAAGCCACACACTGCTGCACGCCACACACTGCTGCATGTCACACACTGCTGCATGCCGCACACTGCTGCACGCCGCACACTGCTACACGAAACACTGCTGCACACCACACACTGATGCATGCCACACACTGCTGCACGCCACACACTGCTGCATGCCACACACTGCTGCACACCACACACTGCTGCATGCCACTGCACGCCACACACTGCTGCACGCCACACACTGCTGCACACCACACACTGCTGCATGCCACTGCACGCCACACACTGCTGCACACCACACACTGCTGCATGCCACTGCACGCCACACACTGCTGCACGCCACACACTGCTGCACACAGCACACTGCTGCTCACCGCACACTGCTGCATGCCACACACTGCTGCACACCGCACGCTGCTACACGAAACACTGCTGCATGCCACACACTGCTGCACGCCACACACTGCTGCACGCCGCACACTGCTGCATGCCGCACACTGCTGCACGCCGCACACTGCTGCATGCCACACACTGCTGCATGCCGCTGCACGCCACACACTGCTGCACGCCTCACACTGCTGCACACCGCAGACTGCTGCATGCCGCACACTGCTACACGCCATACACTGCTGCATGCCACACACTGCTGCATGCAGCACACTGCTGCACGCCACACACTGCTGCATGCCGCTGCATGCAACACACTGCTGCACACCACACACTGCTGCACGCCACACACTGCTGCACACCACAAACTGCTGCATGCCGCTGCACGCCACACACTGCTGCACGCCTCAAAGACTGCTTAGCCTACGCTACCACTAGGGCAGCTAGTCCGAAAAGGTTGACTTACAACCACACCATAAGGGTTGCTTGGCATGGTACAAGGTGGTCACTTTAACTAGTGAACATCATATACCAGGCCAACTTCTCACAACGCCACACACTGCTGCACGCCACACACTGCTGCACGTCACACACTGCTGCACGCAGCACACTGCTGCACACCACACACTGCTGCATGCCGCTGCACGCCACACACTGCTGCACGCCACACACTGCTGCACACAGCACACTGCTGCTCACCGCACACTGCTGCATGCCACACACTGCTGCACACCGCACGCTGCTACATGAAACACTGCTGCACGCCACACACTGCTGCACGCCGCACACTGCTGCACGCCTCACAATGCTGCACGCCGCACACTGCTGCATGCCGCACACTGCTGCATGCCGCACACTGCTGCACGCCACACACTGCTGCATGCCGCTGCACGCCACACACTGCTGCATGCCAAAGACTGCTGCACGCCACACACTGCTGCACGCCGCACATTGCTGCACACCACACACTGCTGCATGCCACACACTGCTGCACGCCACACACTGCTGCACACCGCACACTGCTACACACCGCACAATGCTATACGAAACACTGCTGCACAGCACACACTGCTGCACGCCGCAGACTGCTGCACACTGCTGCACGCCGCACACTGCTACACGCCACACACTGCTGTACGCCACACACTGCTGCATGCCACACACTGCTGCATGCTGCTGCAAGCCACACACTGCTGCACGCCACACACTGCTGCACACCACACACTGCTGCACGCCACACACTGCTGCACACCACACACTGCTGCACGCCACACACTGCTGCATGCCGCTGCAAGCCACACACTGCTGCACGCCACACACTGCTGCATGCCGCACACTGCTACACGCCGCACACTGCTACACGCCACACACTCCTGCACGCCACACACTGCTGCATGCCGCTGCAAGCCACACACTGCTGCACGCCTCACACTGCTGCACACCGCAGACTGCTGCACGCCGCACACTGCTACACGCCACACACTGCTGCACGCCACACACTGCTGCACACCACAAACTGCTGCATGCCACTGCACGCCACACACTGCTGCACGCCACACACTGCTGCACGTCACACACTGCTGCACGCAGCACACTGCTGCACGCAGCACACTGCTGCATGCCGCTGCACTCCACACACTGCTGCACGCCACACACTGCTGCACGAAGCACACTGCTGCATGCCACACACTGCTGCACACCGCACACTGCTACACAAAACACTGTTGCATGCCACACACTGTGGCACGCCACACACTGCTGCATGCCACACACTGCTGCACGCAGCACACTGCTGCATGCCGCACACTGCTGCATGCCACACACTGCTGCACACCGCACACTGCTGCATGTCGCACACTGCTGCATGCCGCACACTGCTGCACGCCGTACACTGCTACACGAAACACTGCTGCACACCACACACTGATGCATGCCACACACTGCTGCACGCCACACACTGCTGCACGCCACACACTGCTGCACACCGCAGACTGCTGCACGCCGCAGACTGCTACACGCCACACACTGCTGCATGCCACACACTGCTGCATGCCAAAAACTGCTGCATGCCGCTGCACGCCACACACTGCTGCACGCCACACACTGCTGCATGCCACACACTGCTGCACGCAGCACACTGCTGCATGCCGCACACTGCTGCATGCCACACACTGCTGCACACCGCACACTGCTGCATGTCGCACACTGCTGCATGCCGCACACTGCTGCATGCCGCACACTGCTACACGAAACACTGCTGCACACCACACACTGATGCATGCCACACACTGCTGCACGCCACACACTGCTGCACACCACACACTGCTGCATGCCACTGCACGCCACACACTGCTGCACGCCAAAGACTGCTGCATGCCACACACTGCTGCACGCCGCACATTGCTGCACGCCACACACTGCTGCATGCCACGCACTGCTGCACGCCACACACTGCTGCACACCGCACACTGCTGCATGTCACACACTGCTGCATGCCGCACACTGCTGCACGCCGCACACTGCTACACGAAACACTGCTGCACACCACACACTGATGCATGCCACACACTGCTGCATGCCACACACTGCTGCACACCACACACTGCTGCATGCCGCTGCACGCCACACACTGCTGCACGCCACACACTGCTGCACACAGCACACTGCTGCTCACCACACACTGCTGCATGCCGAACACTGCTGCACGCCACACACTGCTACACGAAACACTGCTGCACGCCGCACAATGCTACACAAAACACTGCTGCACGCCACACACTGCTGCACGCCGCACACTGCTGCACGCCTCACAATGCTGCACGCCGCACACTGCTGCATGCCGCACACTGCTGCACGCCGCACACTGCTGCACGCCACACACTGCTGCATGCCGCTGCACGCCACACACTGCTGCATGCCAAAGACTGCTGCACGCCACACACTGCTGCACGCCGCACATTGCTGCATGCCACACACTGTTGCATGCCACACACTGCTGCATGCCACACACTGCTGCACACCGCACACTGCTACACGCCGCACAATGCTATACGAAACACTGCTGCACAGCACACACTGCTGCATGCCGCAGACTGCTGCACACTGCTGCACGCCACACACTGCTACACGCCACACACTGCTGCATGCCACACACTGCTGCATGCCACACACTGCTGCATGCCGCTGCAAGCCTCACACGGCTGCACGCCACACACTGCTGCACGCAACACACTGCTGCATGCCGCACACTGCTGCATGCCACACACTGCTGCACGCCACACACTGCTGCATGCCACACACTGCTGCATGCCGCTGCAAGCCACACACTGCTGCACGCCACACACTGCTGCATGCCGCACACTGCTACACGCCGCACACTGCTACACGCCACACACTCCTGCACGCCACACACTGCTGCATGCCGCAGACTGCTGCACACTGCTGCACACCGCACACTGCTACACGCCACACACTGCTGTACGCCACACACTGCTGCATGCCACACACTGCTGCATGCTGCTGCAAGCCACACACTGCTGCACGCCACACACTGCTGCATGCCACACACTGCATGCCGCTGCAAGCCACACACTGCTGCACGCCACACACTGCTGCATGTCACACATTGCTGCATGCTGCACACTGCAGCACGCCGCACACTGCTACAGGAAACACTGCTGCACACCACACACTGATGCATGCCACACACTGCTGCACGCCACACACTGCTGCATGGCACACACTGCTGCATGCCGCAAACTGCTGCATGCCACACACTGCTGCATGCCACACACTGCTGCATGCCACACACTGCATGCCACTGCAAGCCACACACTGCTGCACGCCACACACTGCTGCATGTCACACATTGCTGCATGCCGCACACTGCAGCACGCCGCACACTGCTACACGAAACACAGCTGCACACCACACACTGATGCATGCCACACACTGCTGCACGCTACACACTGCTGCACACCACACACTGCTGCATGCCGCTGCATGCCACACACTGCTGCACGTCACACACTGCTGCACGCAGCACACTGCTGCTCACCGCACACTGCTGCATGCCGAACACTGCTGCACACCACACACTGCTACACGAAACACTGCTGCACGCCGCACACTGCTGCACGCCGCACACTGCTACACGAAACACTGCTGCACACCACACACTGCTGCATGCTACACACTGCTGCACACCGCACAATGCTACACGAAACACTGCTGCATGCCACACACTGCTGCATGGCACACACTGCTGCACACTGCTGCATTACTCACTGCTGCATGCTGCATGACACTGCTGCACGCAGCACACTGCTGCACGCTGCACACTGCTACACGCCGCACACTGCTACACGCCACACACTTCTGCACGCCACACACTGCTGCACGCCACAAACTGCAGCATGCCGCTGCACGCCACACACTGCTGCACACCACACACTGCTGCATGCCACACACTGCTGCAAGCAGCACACTGCTGCATGCCGCACACTGCTGCACGCCGCACACTGCTGCATGCCACACACTGCTGCACGCCACACTGCTGCACACCGCACACTGCTGCATGTCGCACACTGCTACACGCCACACACTGCTGCACACCACAAACTGCTGCATGCCACTGCACGCCACACACTGCTGCACGCCTCAAAGACTGCTTAGCCTACGCTACCACTAGGGCAGCTAGTCCGAAAAGGTTGACTTACAACCACACCATAAGGGTTGCTTGGCATGGTACAAGGTGGTCACTTTAACTAGTGAACATCATATACCAGGCCAACTTCTCACAACGCCACACACTGCTGCACGCCACACACTGCTGCACGTCACACAGTGCTGCATGCAGCACACTGCTGCAAACCACACACTGCTGCATGCCGCTGCACGCCACACACCGCTGCACGCCACACACTGCTGCACACAGCACACTGCTGCTCACCGCACACTGCTGCATGCCACACACTGCTGCATGCCGCTGCACGCCACACACTGTTGCATGCCGCACACTGCTGCACGCCGCACACTGCTGCATGCCACACACTGCTGCATGCCGCTGCACGCCACACACTGTTGCACGCCAAACACTGCTGCATGCCACACACTGCTGCACGCCGCACACTGCTACACGCCGCACACTGCTGCACACCACACACTGCTGCACGCCATATACTGCTGCACGCCACACACTGCTGCATGCAGCACACTGCTGCACACCACACACTGCTGCATGCCGCTGCATGCAACACACTGCTGCACGCCACACACTGCTGCATGCCACACACTGCTGCATGCCCCTGCACGCCACAAACTGCTGCACACCACACACTGCTGCATGCTGCACACTGCTGCATGCCACACACTGCTGCATGCCACACACTGCTGCATGCCGCTGCACGCCACACACTGCTGCACACCGCACACTGCTGCATGCCTCACACTGCTGCACACCGCAGACTGCTGCACGCCGCACACTGCTACACGCCACACACTGCTGCATGCCACACACTGCTGCATGCCAAAAACTGCTGCATGCCGCTGCACGCCACACACTGCTGCACGCCACACACTGCTGCATGCCACACACTGCTGCACGCAGCACACTGCTGCATGCCGCACACTGCTGCACGCCACACACTGCTGCACGCCACACACTGCTGCACACCGCACACTGCTGCATGTCGCACACTGCTGCATGCCGCACACTGCTGCACGCCGCACACTGCTACACGAAACACTGCTGCACACCACACACTGATGCATGCCACACACTGCTGCATGCCACACACTGCTGCATGGCACACTCTGCTGCATGCCGCACACTGCTGCATGCCGCACGCCACACACTGCTGCATGCCACACACTGCTGCATGCCGCTGCAAGCCACACACTGCTGCACGCCACACACTGCTGCACACCACAGACTGCTGCACGCCGCACACTTCTACACGCCACACACTGCTGCATGCCGCTGCAAGCCACACACTGCTGCACGCCTCACACTGCTGCACACCGCAGACTGCTGCATGCCGCACACTGCTACACGCCACACACTGCTGCATGCCACACACTGCTGCACACCACAAACTGCTGCATGCCGCTGCACGCCACACACTGCTGCACGCCTCAAAGACTGCTTAGCCTATGCTACCACTAGGGCAGCTAGTCCGAAAAGGTTGACTTACAACCACACTGTTGGAATCGGGTAGCGTGGTGCAGAGCGGGCGGGCCAAACTCCAGAGGAAATGTGCAAAGCATCCACGCAGTACACACATGCGACACACAAGGCACACTACAAAAAGAGACACTACACCAGTTTCGGTAGAAATAACTTTTGTATTGTCAAAACCACTAGGTGTCAGGTAATCTCTACACTGCGCCAACTGGCGCTCGGTTCCAATTTACAGGGGGGAATTATGTACAGGGCAGGGCCAATCGGGCCCCTGCCGGAGTCATTGCGATTTACAGATAAAATAATTGTACGTGAGAAATAAAGCTCCCATCCATCCACATTAATCCTGCAATAAAATACATCAGGGCATGACGTGAGACATTAGGCCGGAACACCTGTAACGGAAATCTCACAGCATCACAATAAACATGACCGTCCTGGGCATCCCCTGAAGCAGGAAATTAGGTTAGGCAGAGCATCAATACATTAACCTGGCATTTAGACATAACCATTAACATAGCACTTAAGCACAGGACATTCAAAGATAGCGCTGCACCTTTCACGGCGATAGCGCGTTAAAACAGGGCCTTAGCGCGCAGGGCATGGCAACTAAGCATAGCACTGCATGGGGCAATTGAATCGCATTTTAAATCAGGCATTTACCCTAGCGCTGCCCATATCAATTCAATAGCGCCTTAAAACCAGGACATATGAACATAGCGCTGCTTCTTGCCAATCAATAGCGCTTCAAACATGGCCTGTAAATCTGGCGCTGCACATAGCATAACATTAGGCCAGAAATGCATTTAATTATAGTCCCCGGCAGTCCAGTAGGTCAGGGCATCCAAGGTTGGGATGAGGAAGGGACACTGGGGGCGGGCACCGGCAATGTACCCCGAATTCACCCCCTATCCCTCAGCATTATATTCCTCCTCACCGGCTTACTGAAGAGCTCCCTGAGCCGCTTAGGCACACGTGGCAGCTGCCCACTGCCAGTCGGGGCAGCTGTACCGAGTCCAGCCAGTTCTGGCGAGGTGGAGGTCCCTGCCAGGACCTGGAAGGCAGGGGGGTGTCCCTACAGTAAGTATGGGCCCCACGGGGCCCTCCGGGCATTCACCGGGGCGGGCACCGACTATGTGCCCCGACTTAGCCCCTCCCACCAAGGCAAGCGCGGACCAAGGCCCCACTCACCGGCACTCTCCTGGCAGGCTTCAGGCGTCGCTGCGGCCTCCCGGCAGCAACTTGTCACTCTCTCCGGCTTCACTTGGGCGGTGGGGGCAGGCGCCGACAATGCGCCTCGAGCCCCTGACCTTCCTCTTCTCTCCTGGGTCGCTGTGCTTGCGGGGCTCTCGTCACCTCGCGAGAGCCCCGCCCACCAAGGCACCGGTCGGGTCTTCGCCCGGGCCCCCTCCCGGGACCCGGGACTCTTAGGCTCGGCTCGCGGGGCTCTCCCAGACTCCCGGGAGCCCCGCTCGATCACGCGGCCACTTCCGCGCCAGGGGGGGAGACGGGGTAGGCTCCCGCTCTCCCCGGGCTTCTTCGTCCGGCGTCCTCCGGCCTTCTTCTCGGGCCTGGGCCCGACAGCCAATCCCGTCGCGGCTTCCCGGGGGCGCGGCCACTGACACGGCCGGCGCCCCGGTTGCCGGGCAACGCCTGCTTGCGTGCCTCAGGCCTAGCGCGGCCTTCGCTGAAGCTGCGGCGGCTCTCCCTGGGCCTCGGGGGCCGCGGCGGTGATTTTAGTCAGTTTTGAAGTGCGGGGTAGGCTCCCGCCTTCAGCCGAAGACGCTGGCGGGGTAGGCACCCGCGTTGGGCATCAGAGCCGCGGGGTGGGCTCCCACTGGCATCGCTTTACCAATAATATGGCGACATCACAGGGGAGCGGACAGACAGCGCCCCCCAGCAGAACACAGTCACTTCAAATGTAGCGCTCACCGGATATAGCGCTCTCCTTCCTCGGGCAGCTTGAATAAAGCGCTCTCTCCCTGCAGGCAGCTTGTAAATAGCGCTCTCTCTTTGCAGGCAGCTTGTAAATAGCGCTCTCTGGTCCCTGCCCCTTGATTGAGGGTTTCTTGAGGGGGGGGAAGTTGCGTTGGTGGCTGCAGGCGGACTACTCAGTCTCTGCCTGTCGTCCCTGGATTCTCCTCTCGCCGGGCCAGATCAGTGGGTAGTTCAGGATCCCTCACTCACTTAAAGGGCAGTGCCTCAACCCTGTCACCTTCAGAGGCATAGGTCCCTGACTGATCCTACCGCCTAAAACTCCTGCGAGGGCTTCTCCAGGTTTGCGTTGCCCCAACTATATCTTTCCCTCGCCCTGTGGACAGTAGGGGGGGGGTAGGTAGGCTCAGGGCCCAGCACACAGGCCTATGTGGCGGTAACCCCTGGCAGCAGGTCCCCTCTCTCCCAGGTCCACCCTCTGACTGACTGCATGGCAGCCCAGCTCCGCCCTTTTGACGCCCCTCACCTCACCTTCCAGACAGTGCCAGAAGCTTCTAGAAGCGTCTGGGGAAACTGGCTCTAACTGGCCTAGGGGGAGGGGTAGAGCACCCTGGGTGCCAGGCTTCCCTCCAAAAGCTGGGGCTGCTGGGAAATAATGCCTAGACTGACAACCCAGCTCAGTCAAACGGCGCAACCACACAGCTTTGGCATCCATCTTAAATTACATTTTTAAAATGGGGAAACGCAGTCTGCACACATTCAATCTTTCCATTTACACATTTATTTTCCCAGAAAAGCGAAACATTTCTGGAAAAAGGGCCAAGTCCAACACACACCATAAGGGTTGCTTGGCATGGTACAAGGTGGTCACTTTAACTAGTGAACATCATATACCAGGCCAACTTCTCACAACGCCACACACTGCTGCACGCCACACACTGCTGCACGTCACACACTGCTGCACGCAGCACACTGCTGCACACCACACACTGCTGCATGCCGCTGCACGCCACACACTGCTGCACGCCACACACTGCTGCATATAGCACACTGCTGCTCACCGCACACTGCTGCATGCCACACACTGCTGCACACCGCACGCTGCTACACGAAACACTGCTGCATGCCACACACTGCTGCACGCCACACACTGCTGCACGCCGCACACTGCTGCATGCTGCACACTGCTGCACGCCGCACACTGCTGCATGCCATACACTGCTGCATGCCGCTGCACGCCACACACTGCTGCACGCCTCACACTGCTGCACACCGCAGACTGCTGCACGCCGCACACTGCTACACGCCATACACTGCTGCACGCCACACACTGCTGCATGCAGCACACTGCTGCACGCCACACACTGCTGCATGCCGCTGCATGCAACACACTGCTGCACACCACACACTGCTGCATGCCACACACTGCTGCATGCCCCTGCACGCCACAAACTGCTGCATGCCACACACTGCTGCATGCCGCACACTGCTGCACGCCACACACGGCTGCATGCCACACACTGCTGCATGCCGCTGCACGCCACACACTGCTGCACACCGCACACTGCTGCATGCCTCACACTGCTGCACACCGCAGACTGCTGCACGCCGCACACTGCTACACGCCACACACTGATGCATGCCACACACTGCTGCACGCCACACATTGCTGCATGACACACACTGCTGCATGCCGCACACTGCTGCATGCCACACACTGCTGCACACCACACACTGCTGCATGCCACACACTGCTGCATGCCGCTGCAAGCCACACACTGCTGCACGCCACACACTGCTGCATGTCACACACTGCTGCATGCCGCACACTGCTGCACGCTGCACACTGCTACACGAAACACTGCTGCACACCACACACTGATGCATGCCACACACTGCTGCATGCCACACACTGCTGCACACCACACACTGCTGCATGCCACTGCACGCCACACACTGCTGCACGCCACACACTGCTGCACACAGCACACTGCTGCTCACTGCACACTGCTACACGAAACACTGCTGCACACCACACACTGATGCATGCCACACACTGCTGCACGCCACACACTGCTGCATGTCACACACTGCTGCATGCCGCACACTGCTGCACGCTGCACACTGCTACACGAAACACTGCTGCACACCACACACTGATGCATGCCACACACTGCTGCATGCCACACACTGCTGCACACCACACACTGCTGCATGCCACTGCACGCCACACACTGCTGCACGCCACACACTGCTGCACACAGCACACTGCTGCTCACTGCACACTGCTGCACGCCAAACACTGCTGCACGCCACACACTGCTACACGAAACACTGCTGCACGCCGCACAATGCTACACAAAACACTGCTGCACGCCACACACTGCTGCACGCCGCACACTGCTGCACGCCTCACAATGCTGCATGCCGCACACTGCTGCATGCCGCACACTGCTGCACGCCGCACACGGCTGCATGCCACACACTGCTGCATGCCGCTGCACGCCACACACTGCTGCACGCCAAAGACTGCTGCACGCCACACACTGCTGCACGCCGCACATTGCTGCACACCACACACTGCTGCATGCCACACACTGCTGCACGCCACACACTGCTGCACACCGCACACTGCTACACACCGCACGATGCTATACGAAACACTGCTGCACAGCACACACTGCTGCACGCCACAGACTGCTGCACACTGCTGCGCGCTGCACACTGCTACACGCCACACACTGCTGTACGCCACACACTGCTGCATGCCACACACTGCTGCATGCTGCTGCAAGCCACACACTGCTGCACGCCACACACTGCTGCACACCACACACTGCTGCACGCCACACACTGCTGCATGCCGCTGCAAGCCACACACTGCTGCACGCCACACACTGCTGCATGCCGCACACTGCTACATGCCGCACACTGCTACACGCCACACACTGCTGCATGCCGCTGCAAGCCACACACTGCTGCACGCCTCACACTGCTGCACACCGCAGACTGCTGCACGCCGCACACTGCTACACGCCACACACTGCTGCACGCCACACACTGCTGCATGCCGCTGCAAGCCACACACTGCTGCACGCCTCACACTGCTGCACACCGCAGACTGCTGCACGCCGCACACTGCTACACGCCACACACTGCTGCACGCCACACACTGCTGCACACCACAAACTGCTGCATGCCGCTGCACGCCACACACTGCTGCACGCCACACACTGCTGCACATCTCACACTGCTGCATGCCGCTGCACTCCACACACTGCTGCACACCACACACTGCTGCACGCAGCACACTGCTGCATGCCACACACTGCTGCACACCGCACACTGCTACACAAAACACTGTTGCATGCCACACACTGCGGCACGCCACACACTGCTGCACGCCGCACACTGCTGCATGCCTCACACTGCTGCACACCGCAGACTGCTGCACGCCGCAGACTGCTACACGCCACACACTGCTGCATGCCACACACTGCTGCATGCCACACACTGCTGCACGCAGCACACTGCTGCATGCCGCACACTGCTGCACGCCGCACACTGCTGCATGCCAAACACTGCTGCACACCGCACACTGCTGCATGTGGCACACTGCTGCATGCCGCACACTGCTGCACGCCGCACACTGCTACACGAAACACTGCTGCACACCACACACTGATGCATGCCACACACTGCTGCACGCCACACACTGCTGCATGGCACACACTGCTGCATGCCGCACACTGCTGCATGCCACACACTGCTGCACGCCACACACTGCTGCATGCCACACACTGCTGCATGCTGCTGCAAGCCACACACTGCTGCATGCCACACACTGCTGCATGTCACACACTGCTGCATGCCGCACACTGCTGCACACCGCACACTGCTGCACGCCACACACTGCTGCATGTCGCACACTGCTGCATGCCGCACACTGCTGCACGCCGCACACTGCTACACGAAACACTGCTGCACACCACACACTGATGCATGCCACACACTGCTGCACGCCACACACTGCTGCATGGCACACACTGCTGCATGCCGCACACTGCTGCATGCCACACACTGCTGCACGCCACACACTGCTGCATGCCACACACTGCTGCATGCCGCTGCAAGCCACACACTGCTGCACGCCACACACTGCTGCATGTCACACACTGCTGCATGCCGCACACTGCTGCACACCGCACACTGCTGCACGCCACACACTGCTGCAGGCCGCACACTGCTGCATGCCTCACAATGCTGCACGCCGCACACTGCTGCATGCCGCACACTGCTGCACGCCGCACACTGCTGCACGCCACACACTGCTGCATGCCGCTGCACGCCACACACTGCTGCATGCCAAAGACTGCTGCACGCCACACACTGCTGCACGCCGCACATTGCTGCATGCCACACACTGTTGCATGCCACACACTGCTGCATGCCACACACTGCTGCACACCGCACACTGCTACACGCCGCACAATGCTATACGAAACACTGCTGCACAGCACACACTGATGCATGCCACACACTGCTGCACGCCACACACTGCTGCACACCACACACTGCTGCATGCCACTGCACGCCACACACTGCTGCACGCCAAAGACTGCTGCATGCCACACACTGCTGCACGCCGCACATTGCTGCACGCCACACACTGCTGCATGCCACGCACTGCTGCACGCCACACACTGCTGCACACCGCACACTGCTGCATGTCACACACTGCTGCATGCCGCACACTGCTGCACGCCGCACACTGCTACACGAAACACTGCTGCACACCACACACTGATGCATGCCACACACTGCTGCATGCCACACACTGCTGCACACCACACACTGCTGCATGCCGCTGCACGCCACACACTGCTGCACGCCACACACTGCTGCACACAGCACACTGCTGCTCACCACACACTGCTGCATGCCACACACTGCTGCACGCCACACACTGCTGCACACCGCACACTGCTGCATGTCGCACACTGCTACACGCCGCACACTGCTACACGCCACACACTCCTGCACGCCACACACTGCTGCATGCCGCAGACTGCTGCACACTGCTGCACACCGCACACTGCTACACGCCACACACTGCTGTACGCCACACACTGCTGCATGCCACACACTGCTGCATGCTGCTGCAAGCCACACACTGCTGCACGCCACACACTGCTGCATGCCACACACTGCATGCCGCTGCAAGCCACACACTGCTGCACGCCACACACTGCTGCATGTCACACATTGCTGCATGCCGCACACTGCAGCACGCCGCACACTGCTACACGAAACACTGCTGCACACCACACACTGATGCATGCCACACACTGCTGCACGCCACACACTGCTGCATGGCACACACTGCTGCATGCCGCAAACTGCTGCATGCCACACACTGCTGCATGCCACACACTGCTGCATGCCACACACTGCATGCCACTGCAAGCCACACACTGCTGCACGCCACACACTGCTGCATGTCACACATTGCTGCATGCCGCACACTGCAGCACGCCGCACACTGCTACACGAAACACAGCTGCACACCACACACTGATGCATGCCACACACTGCTGCACGCTACACACTGCTGCACACCACACACTGCTGCATGCCGCTGCATGCCACACACTGCTGCACGTCACACACTGCTGCACGCAGCACACTGCTGCTCACCGCACACTGCTGCACGCCGAACACTGCTGCACACCACACACTGCTACACGAAACACTGCTGCACGCCGCACACTGCTGCACGCCGCACACTGCTACACGAAACACTGCTGCACACCACACACTGCTGCATGCTACACACTGCTGCACACCGCACAATGCTACACGAAACACTGCTGCATGCCACACACTGCTGCATGGCACACACTGCTGCACACTGCTGCATTACTCACTGCTGCATGCTGCATGACACTGCTGCACGCAGCACACTGCTGCACGCTGCACACTGCTACACGCCGCACACTGCTACACGCCACACACTTCTGCACGCCACACACTGCTGCACGCCACAAACTGCAGCATGCCGCTGCACGCCACACACTGCTGCACACCACACACTGCTGCATGCCACACACTGCTGCAAGCAGCACACTGCTGCATGCCGCACACTGCTGCACGCCGCACACTGCTGCATGCCACACACTGCTGCACGCCACACACTGCTGCACACCGCACACTGCTGCATGTCGCACACTGCTACACGCCACACACTGCTGCACACCACAAACTGCTGCATGCCGCTGCACGCCACACACTGCTGCACGCCTCAAAGACTGCTTAGCCTACGCTACCACTAGGGCAGCTAGTCCGAAAAGGTTGACTTAGAACCACACCTTAAGGGTTGCTTGGCATGGTACAAGGTGGTCACTTTAACTAGTGAACATCATATACCAGGCCAACTTCTCACAACGCCACACACTGCTGCATGCCACACACTGCTGCACGTCACACAGTGCTGCATGCAGCACACTGCTGCAAACCACACACTGCTGCATGCCGCTGCACGCCACACACCGCTGCACGCCACACACTGCTGCACACAGCACACTGCTGCTCACCGCACACTGCTGCATGCCACACACTGCTGCATGCCGCTGCACGCCACACACTGTTGCATGCCGCACACTGCTGCACGCCGCACACTGCTGCATGCCACACACTGCTGCATGCCGCTGCACGCCACACACTGTTGCACGCCAAACACTGCTGCATGCCACACACTGCTGCACGCCGCACACTGCTACACGCCGCACACTGCTGCACACCACACACTGCTGCACGCCATATACTGCTGCACGCCACACACTGCTGCATGCAGCACACTGCTGCACACCACACACTGCTGCATGCCGCTGCATGCAACACACTGCTGCACGCCACACACTGCTGCATGCCACACACTGCTGCATGCCCCTGCACGCCACAAACTGCTGCACACCACACACTGCTGCATGCTGCACACTGCTGCATGCCACACACTGCTGCATGCCACACACTGCTGCATGCCGCTGCACGCCACACACTGCTGCACACCGCACACTGCTGCATGCCTCACACTGCTGCACACCGCAGACTGCTGCACGCCGCACACTGCTACACGCCACACACTGCTGCATGCCACACACTGCTGCATGCCAAAAACTGCTGCATGCCGCTGCACGCCACACACTGCTGCACGCCACACACTGCTGCATGCCACACACTGCTGCACGCAGCACACTGCTGCATGCCGCACACTGCTGCACGCCGCACACTGCTGCATGCCACACACTGCTGCACGCCACACACTGCTGCACACCGCACACTGCTGCATGTCGCACACTGCTGCATGCCGCACACTGCTGCACGCCGCACACTGCTACACGAAACACTGCTGCACACCACACACTGATGCATGCCACACACTGCTGCACGCCACACACTGCTGCATGGCACACTCTGCTGCATGCCGCACACTGCTGCATGCCGCACGCCACACACTGCTGCATGCCACACACTGCTGCATGCCACTGCAAGCCACACACTGCTGCACGCCACACACTGCTGCACACCACAGACTGCTGCACGCCGCACACTTCTACACGCCACACACTGCTGCATGCCGCTGCAAGCCACACACTGCTGCATGCCTCACACTGCTGCACACCGCAGACTGCTGCATGCCGCACACTGCTACACGCCACACACTGCTGCATGCCACACACTGCTGCACACCACAAACTGCTGCATGCCGCTGCACGCCACACACTGCTGCACGCCTCAAAGACTGCTTAGCCTATGCTACCACTAGGGCAGCTAGTCCGAAAAGGTTGACTTACAACCACACCATAAGGGTTGCTTGGCATGGTACAAGGTGGTCACTTTAACTAGTGAACATCATATACCAGGCCAACTTCTCACAACGCCACACACTGCTGCACGCCACACACTGCTGCACGTCACACACTGCTGCACACAGCACACTGCTGCACACCACACACTGCTGCATGCCGCTGCACGCCACACACTGCTGCACGCCACACACTGCTGCATATAGCACACTGCTGCTCACCGCACACTGCTGCATGCCACACACTGCTGCACACCGCACGCTGCTACACGAAACACTGCTGCATGCCACACACTGCTGCACGCCACACACTGCTGCACGCCGCACACTGCTGCATGCTGCACACTGCTGCACGCCGCACACTGCTGCATGCCATACACTGCTGCATGCCGCTGCACGCCACACACTGCCGCACGCCTCACACTGCTGCACACCGCAGACTGCTGCACGCCGCACACTGCTACACGCCATACACTGCTGCACGCCACACACTGCTGCATGCAGCACACTGCTGCACGCCACACACTGCTGCATGCCGCTGCATGCAACACACTGCTGCACGCCACACACTGCTGCATGCCACACACTGCTGCATGCCCCTGCACGCCACAAACTGCTGCATGCCACACACTGCTGCATGCCGCACACTGCTGCACGCCACACACGGCTGCATGCCACACACTGCTGCACGCCGCTGCACGCCACACACTGCTGCACACCGCACACTGCTGCATGCCTCACACTGCTGCACACCGCAGACTGCTGCACGCCGCACACTGCTACACGCCACACACTGATGCATGCCACACACTGCTGCATGCCACACATTGCTGCATGACACACACTGCTGCATGCCGCACACTGCTGCATGCCACACACTGCTGCACACCACACACTGCTGCATGCCACACACTGCTGCATGCCGCTGCAAGCCACACACTGCTGCACAACACACACTGCTGCATGTCACACACTGCTGCATGCCGCACACTGCTGCACGCTGCACACTGCTACACGAAACACTGCTGCACACCACACACTGATGCATGCCACACACTGCTGCATGCCACACACTGCTGCACACCACACACTGCTGCATGCCACTGCACGCCACACACTGCTGCACGCCACACACTGCTGCACACAGCACACTGCTGCTCACTGCACACTGCTACACGAAAGACTGCTGCACACCACACACTGATGCATGCCACACACTGCTGCACGCCACACACTGCTGCATGTCACACACTGCTGCATGCCGCACACTGCTGCACGCTGCACACTGCTACACGAAACACTGCTGCACACCACACACTGATGCATGCCACACACTGCTGCATGCCACACACTGCTGCACACCACACACTGCTGCATGCCACTGCATGCCACACACTGCTGCACGCCACACACTGCTGCACACAGCACACTGCTGCTCACTGCACACTGCTGCACGCCAAACACTGCTGCACGCCACACACTGCTACACGAAACACTGCTGCACGCCGCACAATGCTACACAAAACACTGCTGCACGCCACACACTGCTGCACGCCGCACACTGCTGCACGCCTCACAATGCTGCATGCCGCACACTGCTGCATGCCGCACACTGCTGCACGCCGCACACGGCTGCATGCCACACACTGCTGCATGCCGCTGCACGCCACACACTGCTGCACGCCAAAGACTGCTGCACGCCACACACTGCTGCACGCCGCACATTGCTGCACACCACACACTGCTGCATGCCACACACTGCTGCACGCCACACACTGCTGCACACCGCACACTGCTACACACCGCACGATGCTATACGAAACACTGCTGCACAGCACACACTGCTGCACGCCACAGACTGCTGCACACTGCTGCGCGCCGCACACTGCTACACGCCACACACTGCTGTACGCCACACACTGCTGCATGCCACACACTGCTGCATGCTGCTGCAAGCCACACACTGCTGCACGCCACACACTGCTGCATGCCGCACACTGCTACATGCCGCACACTGCTACACGCCACACACTGCTGCATGCCGCTGCAAGCCACACACTGCTGCACGCCTCACACTGCTGCACACCGCAGACTGCTGCACGCCGCACACTGCTACACGCCACACACTGCTGCACGCCACACACTGCTGCATGCCGCTGCAAGCCACACACTGCTGCACGCCTCACACTGCTGCACACCGCAGACTGCTGCACGCCGCACACTGCTACACGCCACACACTGCTGCACGCCACACACTGCTGCACACCACAAACTGCTGCATGCCGCTGCACGCCACACACTGCTGCACGCCACACACTGCTGCACATCACACACTGCTGCATGCCGCTGCACTCCACACACTGCTGCACGCCACACACTGCTGCACGCAGCACACTGCTGCATGCCACACACTGCTGCACACCTCACACTGCTACACAAAACACTGTTGCATGCCACACACTGCGGCACGCCACACACTGCTGCACGCCACACACTGCTGCACGCCGCACACTGCTGCATGCCTCACACTGCTGCACACCGCAGACTGCTGCACGCCGCAGACTGCTACACGCCACACACTGCTGCATGCCACACACTGCTGCATGCCAAAAACTGCTGCATGCCGCTGCACGCCACACACTGCTGCACGCCACACACTGCTGCATGCCACACACTGCTGCACGCAGCACACTGCTGCATGCCGCACACTGCTGCACGCCGCACACTGCTGCATGCCAAACACTGCTGCACACCGCACACTGCTGCATGTCGCACACTGCTGCATGCCGCACACTGCTGCACGCCGCACACTGCTACACGAAACACTGCTGCACACCACACACTGATGCATGCCACACACTGCTGCATGGCACACACTGCTGCATGCCGCACACTGCTGCATGCCACACACTGCTGCACGCCACACACTGCTGCATGCCACACACTGCTGCATGCCGCTGCAAGCCACACACTGCTGCACGCCACACACTGCTGCATGTCACACACTGCTGCATGCCGCACACTGCTGCACACCGCACACTGCTGCACGCCACACACTGCTGCATGCCACACACTGCTGCATGCCGCTGCAAGCCACACACTGCTGCACGCCACACACTGCTGCATGTCACACACTGCTGCATGCCGCACACTGCTGCACACCGCACACTGCTGCACGCCACACACTGCTGCAGGCCGCACACTGCTGCATGCCTCACAATGCTGCACGCCGCACACTGCTGCATGCCGCACACTGCTGCACGCCGCACACTGCTGCACGCCACACACTGCTGCATGCCGCTGCACGCCACACACTGCTGCATGCCAAAGACTGCTGCACACCACACACTGCTGCACGCCGCACATTGCTGCATGCCACACACTGTTGCATGCCACACACTGCTGCATGCCACACACTGCTGCACACCGCACACTGCTACACGCCGCACAATGCTATACGAAACACTGCTGCACAGCACACACTGCTGCATGCCGCAGACTGCTGCACACTGCTGCACGCCACACACTGCTACACGCCACACACTGCTGCATGCCACACACTGCTGCATGCCACACACTGCTGCATGCCGCTGCAAGCCTCACACGGCTGCACGCCACACACTGCTTGTGAGAAGTTGGCCTGGTATATGCTGTTCACTAGTTCTAGTGACCACCTTGTACCATGCCAAGCAACCCTTATGGTGTGGTTGTAAGTCAACCTTTTTGGACTAGCTGCCCTAGTGGTAGCGTAGGCTAAGCAGTCTTTGAGGCTAAACTCGTGATGCGTGTTAAGCCAGCTGTTTTACCAAATGCAACCCCCTTTTATACCAATGAAAGGACACCACACAGATATATATTCAAAATATATATGTATTTATTTCTCAAAGTAACCCCTAGTCTCTTTATGAGCACAGGAGCACAAATCGTCAAACAAGATTATCACAGAATACACAGAAGTTGCACTTTATATGGATAGGCCCTGGTGGCCTCTCGAACCATATACTAAAATAGTGGTATAAGTACCACGAACAGAAAAGGGAAAAGGCCTAGGGCCTCTAGAATCGCTGGGCCTACAAGGAGCTAACGTCAGTTAGTGACCAGGAGGTCCACGGGTGGCGTGTGCAGAGCAAATAGTCACACGCGTGCTCCCATAGGTTTCAATGGGTGCGTAAAAAGTACAAAGTTACTGCAAAAGGAATCTTCCGGATGACCTAGGAACTTAAGATTTGGAACACAGGCACTAGAGATGTATTACTACACATGGGCACCGGAGTACCAGCTTTACCTCACCCACAGGAAGCGGGTGCATAGGCCTCAAAGTGCGTCGGGTTTCTTCTATCTGTTCCGTTGAGCCTGGGACAAAGATGCTGCAGGCGGTCGGTCGGGAAGGGATGCAGTGGATCCAAGAGGGGATCGGAGATGTTGAAGACCTGTAAGCAGAGGGGACAGTGTTCACAGTCACTAGCCAGTGACCAGCGTGGCACCAGGTGGGTACCAGGCGATGTCGGGTGCAAACAGGAAGGAAGGTGTAGCTTGACTCTGCAGCCACGTGGTCCCTGAAGGTCGACGACGTCCAGGAGTCGAGTCACGAGCTGTCCCACGCAGGCTCTCGCTGTCGGCGGTGTCGGCGACTTGATCGAAGCAAACAAGCCTTGGCAAAAGCAATTGTTGTAGGCAAGGAGTTTAAGCTGTTGGTTCTGACCAGCAAGGTCAGAGGGATTGCTCCTTTGGAGGGGAGCAAGGGCCAGTCTGGAGCAACCAGACCAGCGGTGTTTGTCGTAGATTTCGTCGCCAAGATGGCCACTAGCCAGCGGGCCAGCAACCGGTTAGGCGCGTCGAGTGGCAAAATGCAGAAGGGCCCCACGCAGATCGTGGAGATGCTGGAGGGCTCACCTTTGGTGCAGATGCTGCTCGAGGGTTGGGCTTCTCAGGACCCAAAGCACAACTTGGAGGGAGCCTCGGTTGTTGCACTGGTCAGCTTGTCGTAGTCGTTCCAAGATGGCTGGCTCCACGTGTCTCGGTGCCTCCACGGGTCTCCTCTTTTCAGGGACTGTGGATCGGGCGGTGAGAGGTCTGGAGGTCCAGGTCTTGTCAGTCTCTGGGCTCGGGCTCCGGCGGGAGGCGGCGGCAAAGCAGACGTTGATGCGCTGGATGGTGCTTGCGTTAGCAAGGTGGTCACTCCCTGACCACAGGGGAGATTTTCTTCAGTCTTCTGTGCAGCAGAATGTCGAAGTTCCCGTCTTCTTCTTAGTTTCAAGTTGATTCCAGGATGTCTGAAGTCTTAGGACACAGCTCCTACCTTTATTCGGATTCTAGGGGCCGGACTACCTGCTAGGTCCCTCCCTATGGGTGGGACCAGGAAGGGGGGTGGTTACACCCCCAATCCTTTGTCCAGCTCGCCCCAGGCCCGGGACTGGTGTGCCCCAGGACCGGTTTGAACTGGCATATGCACCGAGGCTCCTTGTGAGCCACAGGCATGTCTGGTTTCTTTCAAGCCCTACCTGACCAATACACAAAATCCTGTCTGGGGTGGTGCATGCACCTCCCCTGGCAGGAAACCCTTTGTCCACACCTCCCAAGCTGGAAGGACTCCCAGCAGCAGGAGGGCAGACTTGTGTCTGTGGTGGCAGCATCCATTTTGTGGAGCTGAGGCTATGTCTGATTTTACCCGGGTTTCAGGTACTGTACATGTCGTGTCCCTCTAGAAGGGTGGAATGCTAACCCCGTCGCCAGAATTGGCGAGGGGTTAGTATTCCAATTCGTATGACACCTTACTCGACATGTTTTGATAAAGCCAAACCAAAGTTAGCATTTAACCGCGAGGTTCATAATGCACTTAAGAGTATATGGTATGACGATATCTGGAAACAGTAGAAGGAAGTTGTTCCGACCACTGCAGACAGGCTCAGCTCATGCCAGAGCACCATCTCACATGGAACCAAGCACTCTGCCTTCAGGATTGTTAAGGCCTGCCATAGGAGTGACTTATAGGTTACCAGGTGTCCCATTTAAGGTTAGGTATAGGTATACTACACCTAAGTAAGAGGTGATTACACCAACTTACCCCAGCTGAGTGATCAGCCAGTTGTGTCAGATTGTTAGGCCAAGCCTGGGGTGGCATAATACCTGCTGCAGCCCCTGGCAGGCCTTGGGTACACCAATGCCCTGGGTACCTAGTGTACACTGGTACAGGGGCTGACAGGGTGATCCAACCAATTGGGTATGTACCTAGGGTACATGGAGTCCATTTTAAAGAGAGAACAGCCAGGCTGAGATCCTGAATGGCAGGATCTCAGGCCAACTAAGTCGAAAAACCAGCTAGACACTAGGCAAAAATTTGGGGGTAACCATAGTCAGATATCCACCTTCCTACACAACCCCCCCCCAAACGAAGGGAGATAAGGCTGACCTTGACCAGGTAAGCCTATATTGCCCAAGTGGCCATATAAGGAGGAACCAGCACTGGCATGGTTACCCCCTGTCTCATGGTCCACTAAGCAATCCCTCACCCTAAGGGTATCAGAGGGTCTCCACCATAGGGAATCTCTACCTTTGGTGTGTCTTGGCAAAGTAAAAGGCTGGTGTTGAGATGGAGTACTGAAGTGAGTGTCCTCAAAGTGAGGCCTCAGCTTCCTCCAATCATCCTCCACCATGGATGCCTTTCTTTCCTTAACTGAGTTGCACTGTGCTCTCAGGGTCAGCCTCTGGCTACCTAAAGCTGGAGGCTGGGTCCCTTTTGTGGGCTTACTGGAGGGACAGGTCAGGTCTGGGGCCCTAAGGTCCCATGTTTGCCTGTACCCAACAGAATCCCTCTGGGGGAGGTCCCTAACTACCTGTAAAGGAGATCCCTCAGGAATGTTTTTACCCATCACCTGACTAGGGCTACTAGCCAGGCAATCCTCATTCTTTTGATGGGGGGGTTCTTGTGGACAGGGGCCCTCTTGGGGTCCACTGGCCTCCCTGACCTCTGCAGCCCTGGGCTGACTGAGGCAGGGTAGAGAGAGGCAGGCTACCTGCACCAGACTGGGTCCCACCTTGGAAGGGGCCACTGACATCAGAGGCTCTGCCAGGCCAGGCCTGGCTACCTCTGGGGCAGTTCCTTCACAAGGGGTGAGGTCAGCTCCCTGAGGAGGCTGGCGTTTTCCTAATGTCTGGGGAGAGGGAGACTTTTCTTCCTCCCCACTACTCTCTGTTTGTGTGGAGTGATCCATAGTTTCAGGCTTCACTACACCTATGTCAGTCTGAGTATAGGCTGAGACCATTACAGCCTTGCCAACCTTTTCAGGGAGGCACTCAGTTTGTGTTTGAGCTGTGACTGTCACAGCTCTGCCAGTCTCTACAGGGAAGTCTGTCTGTGCCTGGGCTGTGGCTACCACTGCCCTTCCAACCTTTCCAGGGAGGAAATCTATTTGGACAGGGGTTGTGAATGGCACAACCCCACTACCCTTTTGTGAAAGGCCTACCATTTTAGAATGGGTGTCTTGTTCAACTCCAGCCCAAGCTGAGAGTTCTAAGTCATTCCCCAGTAAGCAGTCTACAGGCAAGGTTGGGGACACTGCCACCCTTTTAGGGCCAGTGACACCTCCCCAGCTGAGACATACCTCTGCCATGGGATGACTGTTCTGTTTGCCATCAATGTTGGTCACCTGGTAGGAGAAACCAGGCAAAAGCTGCTCAGAGGGAACTAGCCAATGGGCCACCATTGTGATGCTAGCTCCAGTGTCTCTGTAGGCCTCAGCTTTTGTACCATTGATGTAGGGCTCTTGTCTGTACCTACCCAAAGTGTTGGGACAGGCAGTGAAGTTGGCAAACCCCATGCCACCATCACAGACAAGAGTATCTGCTGCAGGGGAATTGGCTAAGCCAGGGTCCCCCTGTGTTCCCCAAGTAAACCCACCCAAATTTTTGGGGGCACTCCCACCACCTGGGGGATTACTGCTGACAGTAATAGGTGGTGTGACAGGAGTAATTGGAGGAACAGTTTTGTTTGTAGCCCTTGGGCAACTGCTGTCAGTTTTCCAATGCCCAGGAGTTTTACACTCATGGCAGTAAGGCTTTTTACCTGTGGTAGAGGAGGGAGCTTGGGACCCACCACCCTGTGTGGAGTTTTGGGGCCCTGAGGAAGATTTCTCTTTTGCCTTATCCCCTCCCTTCTCTTGAGGTTTGGTGGTATCTTTCTTTTGGTCACCACCCTGATTCTTAGGCCTGATCCTGGTCCTGACCCATTTATCTGCCCTCTTTCCCAATTCTTGGGGAGAGGTCAAATCTGAGTCTACCAGGTGTTGATGGAGAAGCTGGTTTTGACAATTACTTAAAATCTGCTCTCTCATCATCAAATTGTACAATCCTGTATAATCAGACACCTTACTTCCCAGCAACCAACCCTCCAAAGCCTTAGTGGCACATTCCACATATTCAGACCAGTCCTGAGTCTGTGTCTTCTGGGTGTCTCTGAACATTAACCTGTACTGTTCAGTGGTTAAGCCTAACCCATCAACTAGGACACTCTTCAGGACTCTGTAATTTCTGACATCCTCTTCTCTAACAGTGAGGAGTCTATCTCTGCCTCTCCCCTCAAAGGAGAGCCATAAGATTGCTGCCCACTGGTCTTCAGGAACCTGCTGCACTTTGCAGGCTCTCTCAAGAGCAGTCATCCATTTGTGGATGTCATCCCCACTTTTGTAGGGGGGCACAATCTTGGACAGGTTCCTATTGTCAAAGACCCTATCTTTGTCCCTAGGGACATTGCTGCCACCAGTGGGTATAGACCCACTCTCTCTAGGCTGCCTAGCCTTGTTCAGTTTTTCTTCCATCAGGGCTACTTCTAGCTCCTGCTTCCTGATCCTCAGCTGGGCTTCCTGCATTCTGGCCTCATGCTCCCTCCTCTGAGGGGTGGTCATCCTTCTCCTGGAGTGACCTTGAGAGCCTCTAGAGCCATGGGAAGCATTGGAGTCACCTGAGCGATTCCTTTGCCTTCCAAGCCCTGTGTTAAGTCCACTGGGGAGATCCAGTGGGTTGAACCCACTGTCAGTCCCCAATAGCCTTGGTTTAGCTGGGCCAAGTATAACACTTGGCACTGGGCTAGTTCTCCCTTCATCCTCACTACTGTCAGTATCCTTTTCACTCTCATCCTCTGTGGTAGGCATCCCATCTAAGGGGTGACTATTGGAACTGGGTACCTCTGTAGTATCTTCAGAAGGGGGGCCTCCTGTTCCTGTCCCTAAGGGGGCTAACTGGGAAGCTTTCTTGAGTGCTCTCTGATTCTCATCATTCTGTAAGAGCTCTCTGAGCTCAGCAGAGTTTGGGTTCTTGGGCTGTTTAAGGCCTCTAAGAGTTGCCAAATGCCTGAGCTCATTCTGATTAAGGGTAGCAAAGCTGGATGTTGCCCTCTGGGGGTCACTCTCAACAGAGATGGGTACAGTGGACCCCTCTGCCCCGGCCATTGCTCTTAAGTGTGGGTGGATGTGTTGCAATCTACCTACACTTGGGTTTACCTACTAAACCTATCTAGTAGTTGTAGTCAGGGTGTGCTACTCCCTTTGCTCTACAACAACTAAGTTCAGTAGAACTTATGTATATCTAATCTTGTTTTATATGTACCTACAGGTACCTATGTGATCTTTCAATTGGTAACCAAGAGATTACAATGGTAAAACACAGCAAGCTCAAATCCAACCGCTGCTCACCAATGTGAGAAGTTGGCCTGGTATATGCTGTTCACTAGTTCTAGTGACCACCTTGTACCATGCCAAGCAACCCTTATGGTGTGGTTGTAAGTCAACCTTTTTGGACTAGCTGCCCTAGTGGTAGCGTAGGCTAAGCAGTCTTTGAGGCTAAACTCGTGATGCGTGTTAAGCCAGCTGTTTTACCAAATGCAACCCCCTTTTATACCAATGAAAGGACACCACACAGATATATATTCAAAATATATATGTATTTATTTCTCAAAGTAACCCCTAGTCTCTTTATGAGCACAGGAGCACAAATCGTCAAACAAGATTATCACAGAATACACAGAAGTTGCACTTTATATGGATAGGCCCTGGTGGCCTCTCGAACCATATACTAAAATAGTGGTATAAGTACCACGAACAGAAAAGGGAAAAGGCCTAGGGCCTCTAGAATCGCTGGGCCTACAAGGAGCTAACGTCAGTTAGTGACCAGGAGGTCCACGGGTGGCGTGTGCAGAGCAAATAGTCACACGCGTGCTCCCATAGGTTTCAATGGGTGCGTAAAAAGTACAAAGTTACTGCAAAAGGAATCTTCCGGATGACCTAGGAACTTAAGATTTGGAACACAGGCACTAGAGATGTATTACTACACATGGGCACCGGAGTACCAGCTTTACCTCACCCACAGGAAGCGGGTGCATAGGCCTCAAAGTGCGTCGGGTTTCTTCTATCTGTTCCGTTGAGCCTGGGACAAAGATGCTGCAGGCGGTCGGTCGGGAAGGGATGCAGTGGATCCAAGAGGGGATCGGAGATGTTGAAGACCTGTAAGCAGAGGGGACAGTGTTCACAGTCACTAGCCAGTGACCAGCGTGGCACCAGGTGGGTACCAGGCGATGTCGGGTGCAAACAGGAAGGAAGGTGTAGCTTGACTCTGCAGCCACGTGGTCCCTGAAGGTCGACGACGTCCAGGAGTCGAGTCACGAGCTGTCCCACGCAGGCTCTCGCTGTCGGCGGTGTCGGCGACTTGATCGAAGCAAACAAGCCTTGGCAAAAGCAATTGTTGTAGGCAAGGAGTTTAAGCTGTTGGTTCTGACCAGCAAGGTCAGAGGGATTGCTCCTTTGGAGGGGAGCAAGGGCCAGTCTGGAGCAACCAGACCAGCGGTGTTTGTCGTAGATTTCGTCGCCAAGATGGCCACTAGCCAGCGGGCCAGCAACCGGTTAGGCGCGTCGAGTGGCAAAATGCAGAAGGGCCCCACGCAGATCGTGGAGATGCTGGAGGGCTCACCTTTGGTGCAGATGCTGCTCGAGGGTTGGGCTTCTCAGGACCCAAAGCACAACTTGGAGGGAGCCTCGGTTGTTGCACTGGTCAGCTTGTCGTAGTCGTTCCAAGATGGCTGGCTCCACGTGTCTCGGTGCCTCCACGGGTCTCCTCTTTTCAGGGACTGTGGATCGGGCGGTGAGAGGTCTGGAGGTCCAGGTCTTGTCAGTCTCTGGGCTCGGGCTCCGGCGGGAGGCGGCGGCAAAGCAGACGTTGATGCGCTGGATGGTGCTTGCGTTAGCAAGGTGGTCACTCCCTGACCACAGGGGAGATTTTCTTCAGTCTTCTGTGCAGCAGAATGTCGAAGTTCCCGTCTTCTTCTTAGTTTCAAGTTGATTCCAGGATGTCTGAAGTCTTAGGACACAGCTCCTACCTTTATTCGGATTCTAGGGGCCGGACTACCTGCTAGGTCCCTCCCTATGGGTGGGACCAGGAAGGGGGGTGGTTACACCCCCAATCCTTTGTCCAGCTCGCCCCAGGCCCGGGACTGGTGTGCCCCAGGACCGGTTTGAACTGGCATATGCACCGAGGCTCCTTGTGAGCCACAGGCATGTCTGGTTTCTTTCAAGCCCTACCTGACCAATACACAAAATCCTGTCTGGGGTGGTGCATGCACCTCCCCTGGCAGGAAACCCTTTGTCCACACCTCCCAAGCTGGAAGGACTCCCAGCAGCAGGAGGGCAGACTTGTGTCTGTGGTGGCAGCATCCATTTTGTGGAGCTGAGGCTATGTCTGATTTTACCCGGGTTTCAGGTACTGTACATGTCGTGTCCCTCTAGAAGGGTGGAATGCTAACCCCGTCGCCAGAATTGGCGAGGGGTTAGTATTCCAATTCGTATGACACCTTACTCGACATGTTTTGATAAAGCCAAACCAAAGTTAGCATTTAACCGCGAGGTTCATAATGCACTTAAGAGTATATGGTATGACGATATCTGGAAACAGTAGAAGGAAGTTGTTCCGACCACTGCAGACAGGCTCAGCTCATGCCAGAGCACCATCTCACATGGAACCAAGCACTCTGCCTTCAGGATTGTTAAGGCCTGCCATAGGAGTGACTTATAGGTTACCAGGTGTCCCATTTAAGGTTAGGTATAGGTATACTACACCTAAGTAAGAGGTGATTACACCAACTTACCCCAGCTGAGTGATCAGCCAGTTGTGTCAGATTGTTAGGCCAAGCCTGGGGTGGCATAATACCTGCTGCAGCCCCTGGCAGGCCTTGGGTACACCAATGCCCTGGGTACCTAGTGTACACTGGTACAGGGGCTGACAGGGTGATCCAACCAATTGGGTATGTACCTAGGGTACATGGAGTCCATTTTAAAGAGAGAACAGCCAGGCTGAGATCCTGAATGGCAGGATCTCAGGCCAACTAAGTCGAAAAACCAGCTAGACACTAGGCAAAAATTTGGGGGTAACCATAGTCAGATATCCACCTTCCTACACTGCTGCACGCCACACACTGCTGCACGCCACACACTGCAGCATGCCGCTGCAAGCCACACACTGCTGCACGCCACACACTGCTGCATGCCGCACACTGCTACACGCCGCACACTGCTACACGCCACACACTCCTGCACGCCGCACACTGCTGCATGCTGCTGCAAGCCACACACTGCTGCACGCCTCACACTGCTGCACACCGCAGACTGCTGCACGCCGCAGACTGCTGCACGCCGCACACTGCTACACGCCATACACTGCTGCACGCCACACACTGCTGCATGCAGCACACTGCTGCACACCACACACTGCTGCATGCCGCTGCATGCAACACACTGCTGCACGCCACACACTGCTGCATGCCACACACTGCTGCATGCCCCTGCACGCCACAAACTGCTGCACGCCAAACACTGCTGCATGCCGCACACTGCTGCACGCCACACACTGCTGCATGCCACACACTGCTGCACGCCGCTGCACGCCACACACTGCTGCACACCGCACACTGTTGCATGCCGCACACTGCTGCACGCCACACACTGCTGCATGCCACACACTGCTGCACGCCGCTGCACGCCACACACTGCTGCACACCACACACTGCTGCACACCGCACACTGCTGCATGTTGCACACTGCTGCATGCCGCACACTGCTGCACGCCGCACACTGCTACACGAAACACTGCTGCACACCACACACTGATGCATGCCACACACTGCTGCACGCCACACACTGCTGCATGGCACACACTGCTGCATGCCGCACACTGCTGCATGCCACACACTGCTGCACGCCACACACTGCTGCATGCCACACACTGCTGCATGCCGCTGCAAGCCACACACTGCTGCACGCCACACACTGCTGCATGTCACACACTGCTGCATGCCGCACACTGCTGCACGCCGCACACTGCTACACGAAACACTTGTGCACACCACACACTGATGCATGCCACACACTGCTGCACGCCACACACTGCTGCACACCACACACTGCTGCATGCCACTGCACGCCACACACTGCTGCACGCCACACACTGCTGCACACAGCACACTGCTGCTCACCGCACACTGCTGCACGCCAAACACTGCTGCACGCCACACACTGCTACACGAAACACTGCTGCACGCCGCACAATGCTACACAAAACACTGCTGCACTCCACACACTGCTGCACGCCGCACACTGCTGCTTGCCTCACAATGCTGCACGCCGCACACTGCTGCATGCCGCACACTGCTGCATGCCGCACACTGCTGCACGCCACACACTGCTGCATGCTGCTGCACGCCACACACTGCTGCATGCCAAAGACTGCTGCACGCCACACACTGCTGCACGCCGCACATTGCTGCACACCACACACTGCTGCATGCCACACACTGCTGCACACCACACACTGCTGCACACCGCACACTGCTACACACCGCACAATGCTATACGAAACACTGCTGCACAGCACACACTGCTGCACGCCGCAGACTGCTGCACACTGCTGCACGCCGCACACTGCTACACGCCACACACTGCTGTACGCCACACACTGCTGCATGCCACACACTGCTGCATGCTGCTGCAAGCCACACACTGCTGCACGCCACACACTGCTGCACACCACACACTGCTGCACGCCACACACTGCTGCACACCACACACTGCTGCACGCCACACACTGCTGCATGCCGCTGCAAGCCACACACTGCTGCACGCCACACACTGCTGCATGCCACACACTGCTACACGCCGCACACTGCTACACGCCACACACTCCTGCACGCCACACACTGCTGCATGCCGCTGCAAGCCACACACTGCTGCACGCCTCACACTGCTGCACACCGCAGACTGCTGCACGCCGCACACTGCTACACGCCACACACTGCTGCACGCCACACACTGCTGCACACCACAAACTGCTGCATGCCGCTGCACGCCACACACTGCTGCACGCCACACACTGCTGCACATCACACACTGCTGCATGCCGCTGCACTCCACACACTGCTGCAGGTCACACACTGCTGCACGCAGCACACTGCTGCACACCACACACTGCTGCATGCCGCTGCACTCCAAACACTGCTGCACGCCACACACTGCTGCACGCAGCACACTGCTGCATGCCACACACTGCGGCACGCCACACACTGCTGCACGCCACACACTGCTGCACGCCGCACACTGCTGCATGACTCACACTGCTGCACACCGCAGACTGCTGCATGCCGCAGACTGCTACACGCCACACACTGCTGCATGCCACACACTGCTGCATGCCAAAAACTGCTGCATGCCGCTGCACGCCACACACTGCTGCACGCCACACACTGCTGCATGCCACACACTGCTGCATGCCGCACACTGCTGCATGCCACACACTGCTGCACACCGCACACTGCTGCATGTCGCACACTGCTGCATGCCGCACACTGCTGCACGCCGCACACTGCTACACGAAACACTGCTGCACACCACACACTGATGCATGCCACACACTGCTGCACACCACACACTGCTGCATGCCACTGCACGCCACACACTGCTGCACGCCACACACTGCTGCACACAGCACACTGCTGCTCACCGCACACTGCTGCACGCCAAACACTGCTGCACGCCACACACTGCTACACGAAACACTGCTGCACGCCGCACAATGCTACACAAAACACTGCTGCACGCCACACACTGCTGCACGCCGCACACTGCTGCACGCCTCACAATGCTGCACGCCGCACACTGCTGCATGCCGCACACTGCTGCACGCCGCACACTGCTGCACGCCACACACTGCTGCATGCCGCTGCATGCCACACACTGCTGCACGCCAAAGACTGCTGCATGCCAAACACTGCTGCACGCCGCACATTGCTGCACGCCACACACTGCTGCATGCCGCACACTGCTGCATGCCACACACTGCTGCACACCGCACACTGCTGCATGTCGCACACTGCTGCATGCCGCACACTGCTGCACGCCACACACTGCTACACGAAACACTGCTGCACACCACACACTGATGCATGCCACACACTGCTGCACGCCACACACTGCTGCACACCACACACTGCTGCATGCCACTGCACGCCACACACTGCTGCACGCCAAAGACTGCTGCATGCCACACACTGCTGCACGCCGCACATTGCTGCACGCCACACACTGCTGCATGCCACGCACTGCTGCACGCCACACACTGCTGCACACCGCACACTGCTGCATGTCACACACTGCTGCATGCCGCACACTGCTGCACGCCGCACACTGCTACACGAAACACTGCTGCACACCACACACTGATGCATGCCACACACTGCTGCATGCCACACACTGCTGCACACCACACACTGCTGCATGCCGCTGCACGCCACACACTGCTGCACGCCACACACTGCTGCACACAGCACACTGCTGCTCACCACACACTGCTGCACACCGAACACTGCTGCACGCCACACACTGCTACACGAAACACTGCTGCACGCCGCACAATGCTACACAAAACACTGCTGCACGCCACACACTGCTGCACGCCGCACACTGCTGCACGCCTCACAATGCTGCACGCCGCACACTGCTGCATGCCGCACACTGCTGCACGCCGCACACTGCTGCACGCCACACACTGCTGCATGCCGCTGCACGCCACACACTGCTGCATGCCAAAGACTGCTGCACGCCACACACTGCTGCACGCCGCACATTGCTGCATGCCACACACTGCTGCATGCCACACACTGCTGCACGCCACACACTGCTGCACACCGCACACTGCTACACGCCGCACAATGCTATACGAAATACTGCTGCACAGCACACACTGCTGCATGCCGCAGACTGCTGCACACTGCTGCACACCGCACACTGCTACACGCCACACACTGCTGTACGCCACACACTGCTGCATGCCACACACTGCTGCATGCTGCTGCAAGCCACACACTGCTGCACGCCACACACTGATGCACACCACACACTGCTGCACGCCACACACTGCTGCATGCCGCTGCAAGCCACACACTGCTGCACGCCACACACTGCTGCATGCCGCACACTGCTACATGCCGCACACTGCTACACGCCACACACTGCTGCATGCCGCTGCAAGCCACACACTGCTGCACGCCTCACACTGCTGCACACCGCAGACTGCTGCACGCCGCACACTGCTACACGCCACACACTGCTGCACGCCACACACTGCTGCATGCCGCTGCAAGCCACACACTGCTGCACGCCTCACACTGCTGCACACCGCAGACTGCTGCACGCCGCACACTGCTACACGCCACACACTGCTGCACGCCACACACTGCTGCACACCACAAACTGCTGCATGCCGCTGCACGCCACACACTGCTGCACGCCACACACTGCTGCACATCACACACTGCTGCATGCCGCTGCACTCCACACACTGCTGCACGCCAAACACTGCTGCACGCAGCACACTGCTGCATGCCACACACTGCTGCACACCGCACACTGCTACACAAAACACTGTTGCATGCCACACACTGCGGCACGCCACACACTGCTGCACGCCACACACTGCTGCACGCCGTACACTGCTGCATGCCTCACACTGCTGCACACCGCAGACTGCTGCACGCCGCAGACTGCTACACAAAACACTGCTGCATGGCACACACTGCTGCACGCCGCACACTGCTGCATGCCACACACTGCTGCACGCCACACACTGCTGCATGCCACACACTGCTGCATGCCGCTGCAAGCCACACACTGCTGCACGCCACACACTGCTGCATGTCACACACTGCTGCATGCCGCACACTGCTGCACACCGCACACTGCTGCACGCCACACACTGCTGCATGCCACACACTGCTGCATGCCGCTGCAAGCCACACACTGCTGCACGCCACACACTGCTGCATGTCACACACTGCTGCATGCCGCACACTGCTGCACACCGCACACTGCTGCACGCCACACACTGCTGCAGGCCGCACACTGCTGCATGCCTCACAATGCTGCACGCCGCACACTGCTGCATGCCGCACACTGCTGCACGCCGCACACTGCTGCACGCCACACACTGCTGCATGCCGCTGCACGCCACACACTGCTGCATGCCAAAGACTGCTGCACACCACACACTGCTGCACGCCGCACATTGCTGCATGCCACACACTGTTGCATGCCACACACTGCTGCATGCCACACACTGCTGCACACCGCACACTGCTATACGCCGCACAATGCTATACGAAACACTGCTGCACAGCACACACTGCTGCATGCCGCAGACTGCTGCACACTGCTGCACGCCACACACTGCTACACGCCACACACTGCTGCATGCCACACACTGCTGCATGTCACACACTGCTGCATGCCGCTGCAAGCCTCACACGGCTGCACGCCACACACTGCTGCATGCCACACACTGCTGCACGCCACACACTGCAGCATGCCGCTGCAAGCCACACACTGCTGCACGCCACACACTGCTGCATGCCGCACACTGCTACACGCCGCACACTGCTACACGCCACACACTCCTGCACGCCGCACACTGCTGCATGCTGCTGCAAGCCACACACTGCTGCACGCCTCACACTGCTGCACACCGCAGACTGCTGCACGCCGCACACTGCTACACGCCATACACTGCTGCACGCCACACACTGCTGCATGCAGCACACTGCTGCACGCCACACACTGCTGCATGCCGCTGCATGCAACACACTGCTGCACGCCACACACTGCTGCATGCCACACACTGCTGCATGCCCCTGCACGCCACAAACTGCTGCACGCCAAACACTGCTGCATGCCGCACACTGCTGCACGCCACACACTGCTGCATGCCACACACTGCTGCACGCCGCTGCACGCCACACACTGCTGCACACCGCACACTGTTGCATGCCGCACACTGCTGCACGCCACACACTGCTGCATGCCACACACTGCTGCACGCCGCTGCACACCACACACTGCTGCACACCACACACTGCTGCACACCGCACACTGCTGCATGTTGCACACTGCTGCATGCCGCACACTGCTGCACGCCGCACACTGCTACACGAAACACTGCTGCACACCACACACTGATGCATGCCACACACTGCTGCACGCCACACACTGCTGCATGGCACACACTGCTGCATGCCGCACACTGCTGCATGCCACACACTGCTGCACGCCACACACTGCTGCATGCCACACACTGCTGCATGCCGCTGCAAGCCACACACTGCTGCACGCCACACACTGCTGCATGTCACACACTGCTGCATGCCGCACACTGCTGCACGCCGCACACTGCTACACGAAACACTTGTGCACACCACACACTGATGCATGCCACACACTGCTGCACGCCACACACAGCTGCACACCACACACTGCTGCATGCCACTGCACGCCACACACTGCTGCACGCCACACACTGCTGCACACAGCACACTGCTGCTCACCGCACACTGCTGCACGCCAAACACTGCTGCACGCCACACACTGCTACAGGAAACACTGCTGCACGCCGCACAATGCTACACAAAACACTGCTGCACTCCACACACTGCTGCACGCCGCACACTGCTGCTTGCCTCACAATGCTGCACGCCGCACACTGCTGCATGCCGCACACTGCTGCATGCCGCACACTGCTGCACGCCACACACTGCTGCATGCTGCTGCACGCCACACACTGCTGCATGCCAAAGACTGCTGCACGCCACACACTGCTGCACGCCGCACATTGCTGCACACCACACACTGCTGCATGCCACACACTGCTGCACACCACACACTGCTGCACACCGCACACTGCTACACACCGCACAATGCTATACGAAACACTGCTGCACAGCACACACTGCTGCACGCCGCAGACTGCTGCACACTGCTGCACGCCACACACTGCTGTACGCCACACACTGCTGCATGCCACACACTGCTGCATGCCACACACTGCTGCATGCTGCTGCAAGCCACACACTGCTGCACGCCACACACTGCTGCACACCACACACTGCTGCACGCCACACACTGCTGCACACCACACACTGCTGCACGCCACACACTGCTGCACACCACACACTGCTGCACACCACACACTGCTGCATGCCGCTGCAAGCCACACACTGCTGCACGCCACACACTGCTGCATGCCACACACTGCTACACGCCGCACACTGCTACACGCCACACACTCCTGCACGCCACACACTGCTGCATGCCGCTGCAAGCCACACACTGCTGCACGCCTCACACTGCTGCACACCGCAGACTGCTGCACGCCGCACACTGCTACACGCCACACACTGCTGCACGCCACACACTGCTGCACACCACAAACTGCTGCATGCCACTGCACGCCACACACTGCTGCACGCCACACACTGCTGCACACCACACACTGCTGCATGCCGCTGCACTCCACACACTGCTGCACGCCACACACTGCTGCACGCAGCACACTGCTGCATGCCACACACTGCGGCACGCCACACACTGCTGCACGCCACACACTGCTGCACGCCGCACACTGCTGCATGACTCACACTGCTGCACACCGCAGACTGCTGCACGCCGCAGACTGCTACACGCCACACACTGCTGCATGCCACACACTGCTGCATGCCAAAAACTGCTGCATGCCGCTGCACGCCACACACTGCTGCACGCCACACACTGCTGCATGCCACACACTGCTGCACGCAGCACACTGCTGCATGCCGCACACTGCTGCATGCCACACACTGCTGCACACCGCACACTGCTGCATGTCGCACACTGCTGCATGCCGCACACTGCTGCACGCCGCACACTGCTACACGAAACACTGCTGCACACCACACACTGATGCATGCCACACACTGCTGCACGCCACACACTGCTGCACACCACACACTGCTGCATGCCACTGCACGCCACACACTGCTGCACGCCACACACTGCTGCACACAGCACACTGCTGCTCACCGCACACTGCTGCACGCCAAACACTGCTGCACGCCACACACTGCTACACGAAACACTGCTGCACGCCGCACAATGCTACACAAAACACTGCTGCATGCCACACACTGCTGCACGCCGCACACTGCTGCACGCCTCACAATGCTGCACGCCGCACACTGCTGCATGCCGCACACTGCTGCACGCCGCACACTGCTGCACGCCACACACTGCTGCATGCCGCTGCACGCCACACACTGCTGCACGCCAAAGACTGCTGCATGCCAAACACTGCTGCACGCCGCACATTGCTGCACGCCACACACTGCTGCATGCCGCACACTGCTGCATGCCACACACTGCTGCACACCGCACACTGCTGCATGTCGCACACTGCTGCATGCCGCACACTGCTGCACGCCACACACTGCTACACGAAACACTGCTGCACACCACACACTGATGCATGCCACACACTGCTGCACGCCACACACTGCTGCACACCACACACTGCTGCATGCCACTGCAAGCCACACACTGCTGCACGCCAAAGACTGCTGCATGCCACACACTGCTGCACGCCGCACATTGCTGCACGCCACACACTGCTGCATGCCACGCACTGCTGCACGCCACACACTGCTGCACACCGCACACTGCTGCATGTCACACACTGCTGCATGCCGCACACTGCTGCACGCCGCACACTGCTACACGAAACACTGCTGCACACCACACACTGATGCATGCCACACACTGCTGCATGCCACACACTGCTGCACACCACACACTGCTGCATGCCGCTGCACGCCACACACTGCTGCACGCCACACACTGCTGCACACAGCACACTGCTGCTCACCACACACTGCTGCACGCCGAACACTGCTGCACGCCACACACTGCTACACGAAACACTGCTGCACGCCGCACAATGCTACACAAAACACTGCTGCACGCCACACACTGCTGCACGCCGCACACTGCTGCACGCCTCACAATGCTGCATGCCGCTGCACGCCACACACTGCTGCATGCCAAAGACTGCTGCACGCCACACACTGCTGCACGCCGCACATTGCTGCATGCCACACACTGTTGCATGCCACACACTGCTGCATGCCACACACTGCTGCACACCGCACACTGCTACACGCCGCACAATGCTGCATGCCGCACACTGCTGCACGCCACACACTGCTACACGAAACACTGCTGCACACCACACACTGATGCATGCCACACACTGCTACACGCCACACACTCCTGCACGCCACACACTGCTGCATGCCGCTGCAAGCCACACACTGCTGCACGCCTCACACTGCTGCACACCGCAGACTGCTGCACGCCGCACACTGCTACACGCCACACACTGCTGCACGCCACACACTGCTGCATACCACAAACTGCTGCATGCCGCTGCACGCCACACACTGCTGCACGCCACACACTGCTGCACATCACACACTGCTGCATGCCGCTGCACTCCACACACTGCTGCAGGTCACACACTGCTGCACGCAGCACACTGCTGCACACCACACACTGCTGCATGCCGCTGCACTCCACACACTGCTGCACGCCACACACTGCTGCACGCAGCACACTGCTGCATGCCACACACTGCGGCACGCCACACACTGCTGCACGCCACACACTGCTGCACGCCGCACACTGCTGCATGACTCACACTGCTGCACACCGCAGACTGCTGCACGCCGCAGACTGCTACACGCCACACACTGCTGCATGCCACACACTGCTGCATGCCAAAAACTGCTGCATGCCGCTGCACGCCACACACTGCTGCACGCCACACACTGCTGCATGCCACACACTGCTGCACGCAGCACACTGCTGCATGCCGCACACTGCTGCATGTCACACACTGCTGCACACCGCACACTGCTGCATGTCGCACACTGCTGCATGCCGCACACTGCTGCACGCCGCACACTGCTACACGAAACACTGCTGCACACCACACACTGATGCATGCCACACACTGCTGCACACCACACACTGCTGCATGCCACTGCACGCCACACACTGCTGCACGCCACACACTGCTGCACACAGCACACTGCTGCTCACCGCACACTGCTGCACGCCAAACACTGCTGCACGCCACACACTGCTACACGAAACACTGCTGCACGCCGCACAATGCTACACAAAACACTGCTGCACGCCACACACTGCTGCACGCCGCACACTGCTGCACGCCTCACAATGCTGCACGCCGCACACTGCTGCATGCCGCACACTGCTGCACGCCGCACACTGCTGCACGCCACACACTGCTGCATGCCGCTGCACGCCACACACTGCTGCACGCCAAAGACTGCTGCATGCCAAACACTGCTGCACGCCGCACATTGCTGCACGCCACACACTGCTGCATGCCGCACACTGCTGCATGCCACACACTGCTGCACACCGCACACTGCTGCATGTCGCACACTGCTGCATGCCGCACACTGCTGCACGCCACACACTGCTACACGAAACACTGCTGCACACCACACACTGATGCATGCCACACACTGCTGCACGCCACACACTGCTGCACACCACACACTGCTGCATGCCACTGCACGCCACACACTGCTGCACGCCAAAGACTGCTGCATGCCACACACTGCTGCACGCCGCACATTGCTGCACGCCACACACTGCTGCATGCCACGCACTGCTGCACGCCACACACTGCTGCACACCGCACACTGCTGCATGTCACACACTGCTGCATGCCGCACACTGCTGCACGCCGCACACTGCTACACGAAACACTGCTGCACACCACACACTGATGCATGCCACACACTGCTGCATGCCACACACTGCTGCACACCACACACTGCTGCATGCCGCTGCACGCCACACACTGCTGCACGCCACACACTGCTACACGAAACACTGCTGCACGCCGCACAATGCTACACAAAACACTGCTGCACGCCACACACTGCTGCACGCCGCACACTGCTGCACGCCTCACAATGCTGCACGCCGCACACTGCTGCATGCCGCACACTGCTGCACGCCGCACACTGCTGCACGCCACACACTGCTGCATGCCGCTGCACGCCACACACTGCTGCACGCCAAAGACTGCTGCATGCCAAACACTGCTGCACGCCGCACATTGCTGCACGCCACACACTGCTGCATGCCGCACACTGCTGCATGCCACACACTGCTGCACACCGCACACTGCTGCATGTCGCACACTGCTGCATGCCGCACACTGCTGCACGCCACACACTGCTACACGAAACACTGCTGCACACCACACACTGATGCATGCCACACACTGCTGCACGCCACACACTGCTGCACACCACACACTGCTGCATGCCACTGCACGCCACACACTGCTGCACGCCAAAGACTGCTGCATGCCACACACTGCTGCACGCCGCACATTGCTGCACGCCACACACTGCTGCATGCCACGCACTGCTGCACGCCACACACTGCTGCACACCGCACACTGCTGCATGTCACACACTGCTGCATGCCGCACACTGCTGCACGCCGCACACTGCTACACGAAACACTGCTGCACACCACACACTGATGCATGCCACACACTGCTGCATGCCACACACTGCTGCACACCACACACTGCTGCATGCCGCTGCACGCCACACACTGCTGCACGCCACACACTGCTGCACACAGCACACTGCTGCTCACCACACACTGCTGCACACCGAACACTGCTGCACGCCACACACTGCTACACGAAACACTGCTGCACGCCGCACAATGCTACACAAAACACTGCTGCACGCCACACACTGCTGCACGCCGCACACTGCTGCACGCCTCACAATGCTGCACACCGCACACTGCTGCATGCCGCACACTGCTGCACGCCGCACACTGCTGCACGCCACACACTGCTGCATGCCGCTGCACGCCACACACTGCTGCATGCCAAAGACTGCTGCACGCCACACACTGCTGCACGCCGCACATTGCTGCATGCCACACACTGCTGCATGCCACACACTGCTGCACGCCACACACTGCTGCACACCGCACACTGCTACACGCCGCACAATGCTATACGAAACACTGCTGCACAGCACACACTGCTGCATGCCGCAGACTGCTGCACACTGCTGCACACCGCACACTGCTACACGCCACACACTGCTGTACGCCACACACTGCTGCATGCCACACACTGCTGCATGCTGCTGCAAGCCACACACTGCTGCACGCCACACACTGCTGCACGCCACACACTGATGCACACCACACACTGCTGCACGCCACACACTGCTGCATGCCGCTGCAAGCCACACACTGCTGCACGCCACACACTGCTGCATGCCGCACACTGCTACATGCCGCACACTGCTACACGCCACACACTGCTGCATGCCACTGCAAGCCACACACTGCTGCACGCCTCACACTGCTGCACGCCGCAGACTGCTGCACGCCGCACACTGCTACACGCCACACACTGCTGCACGCCACACACTGCTGCATGCCGCTGCAAGCCACACACTGCTGCACGCCTCACACTGCTGCACACCGCAGACTGCTGCACGCCGCACACTGCTACACGCCACACACTGCTGCACGCCACACACTGCTGCACACCACAAACTGCTGCATGCCGCTGCACGCCACACACTGCTGCACGCCACACACTGCTGCACATCACACACTGCTGCATGCCGCTGCACTCCACACACTGCTGCACGCCACACACTGCTGCACGCAGCACACTGCTGCATGCCACACACTGCTGCACACCGCACACTGCTACACAAAACACTGTTGCATGCCACACACTGCGGCACGCCACACACTGCTGCACGCCACACACTGCTGCACGCCGCACACTGCTGCATGCCTCACACTGCTGCACACCGCAGACTGCTGCACGCCGCAGACTGCTACACGCCACACACTGCTGCATGCCACACACTGCTGCATGCCAAAAACTGCTGCATGCCGCTGCACGCCACACACTGCTGCACGCCACACACTGCTGCATGCCACACACTGCTGCACGCAGCACACTGCTGCATGCCGCACACTGCTGCACGCCGCACACTGCTGCATGCCAAACACTGCTGCACACCGCACACTGCTGCATGTCGCACACTGCTGCATGCCGCACACTGCTGCACGCCGCACACTGCTACACGAAACACTGCTGCACACCACACACTGATGCATGCCACACACTGCTGCATGGCACACACTGCTGCATGCCGCACACTGCTGCATGCCACACACTGCTGCACGCCACACACTGCTGCATGCCACACACTGCTGCATGCCGCTGCAAGCCACACACTGCTGCACGCCACACACTGCTGCATGTCACACACTGCTGCATGCCGCACACTGCTGCACACCGCACACTGCTGCACGCCACACACTGCTGCATGCCACACACTGCTGCATGCCGCTGCAAGCCACACACTGCTGCACGCCACACACTGCTGCATGTCACACACTGCTGCATGCCGCACACTGCTGCACACCGCACACTGCTGCACGCCACACACTGCTGCAGGCCGCACAATGCTATACGAAACACTGCTGCACAGCACACACTGCTGCATGCCGCAGACTGCTGCACACTGCTGCACGCCACACACTGCTACACGCCACACACTGCTGCATGCCACACACTGCTGCATGTCACACACTGCTGCATGCCGCTGCAAGCCTCACACGGCTGCATGCCACACACTGCTGCACGCCACACACTGCTGCACGCCACACACTGCAGCATGCCGCTGCAAGCCACACACTGCTGCACGCCACACACTGCTGCATGCCGCACACTGCTACACGCCGCACACTGCTACACGCCACACACTCCTGCACGCCGCACACTGCTGCATGCTGCTGCAAGCCACACACTGCTGCACGCCTCACACTGCTGCACACCGCAGACTGCTGCACGCCGCACACTGCTACACGCCATACACTGCTGCACGCCACACACTGCTGCATGCAGCACACTGCTGCACGCCACACACTGCTGCATGCCGCTGCATGCAACACACTGCTGCACGCCACACACTGCTGCATGCCACACACTGCTGCATGCCCCTGCACGCCACAAACTGCTGCACGCCAAACACTGCTGCATGCCGCACACTGCTGCACGCCACACACTGCTGCATGCCACACACTGCTGCATGCCACACACTGCTGCACGCCGCTGCACGCCACACACTGCTGCACACCGCACACTGTTGCATGCCGCACACTGCTGCACGCCACACACTGCTGCATGCCACACACTGCTGCACGCCGCTGCACGCCACACACTGCTGCACACCACACACTGCTGCACACCGCACACTGCTGCATGTTGCACACTGCTGCATGCCGCACACTGCTGCACGCCGCACACTGCTACACGAAACACTGCTGCACACCACACACTGATGCATGCCACACACTGCTGCACGCCACACACTGCTGCATGGCACACAGTGCTGCATGCCGCACACTGCTGCATGCCACACACTGCTGCACGCCACACACTGCTGCATGCCACACACTGCTGCATGCCGCTGCAAGCCACACACTGCTGCACGCCTCACACTGCTGCATGTCACACACTGCTGCATGCCGCACACTGCTGCACGCCGCACACTGCTACACGAAACACTTGTGCACACCACACACTGATGCATGCCACACACTGCTGCACGCCACACACTGCTGCACACCACACACTGCTGCATGCCACTGCACGCCACACACTGCTGCACGCCACACACTGCTGCACACAGCACACTGCTGCTCACCGCACACTGCTGCACGCCAAACACTGCTGCACGCCACACACTGCTACACGAAACACTGCTGCACGCCGCACAATGCTACACAAAACACTGCTGCACTCCACACACTGCTGCACGCCGCACACTGCTGCTTGCCTCACAATGCTGCACGCCGCACACTGCTGCATGCCGCACACTGCTGCATGCCGCACACTGCTGCACGCCACACACTGCTGCATGCTGCTGCACGCCACACACTGCTGCATGCCAAAGACTGCTGCACGCCACACACTGCTGCACGCCGCACATTGCTGCACACCACACACTGCTGCATGCCACACACTGCTGCACACCACACACTGCTGCACACCGCACACTGCTACACACCGCACAATGCTATACGAAACACTGCTGCACAGCACACACTGCTGCACGCCGCAGACTGCTGCACACTGCTGCACGCCGCACACTGCTGTACGCCACACACTGCTGTACGCCACACACTGCTGCATGCCACACACTGCTGCATGCTGCTGCAAGCCACACACTGCTGCACGCCACACACTGCTGCACACCACACACTGCTGCACGCCACACACTGCTGCACACCACACACTGCTGCACGCCACACACTGCTGCACACCACACACTGCTGCACGCCACACACTGCTGCATGCCGCTGCAAGCCACACACTGCTGCACGCCACACACTGCTGCATGCCACACACTGCTACACGCCGCACACTGCTACACGCCACACACTCCTGCACGCCACACACTGCTGCATGCCGCTGCAAGCCACACACTGCTGCACGCCTCACACTGCTGCACACCGCAGACTGCTGCACGCCGCACACTGCTACACGCCACACACTGCTGCACGCCACACACTGCTGCACACCACAAACTGCTGCATGCCACTGCACGCCACACACTGCTGCACGCCACACACTGCTGCACGTCACACACTGCTGCACGCAGCACACTGCTGCACACCACACACTGCTGCATGCCGCTGCACCCCACACACTGCTGCACGCCACACACTGCTGCACGCAGCACACTGCTGCATGCCACACACTGCGGCACGCCACACACTGCTGCACGCCACACACTGCTGCACGCCGCACACTGCTGCATGACTCACACTGCTGCACACCGCAGACTGCTGCACGCCGCAGACTGCTACACGCCACACACTGCTGCATGCCACACACTGCTGCATGCCAAAAACTGCTGCATGCCGCTGCACGCCACACACTGCTGCACGCCACACACTGCTGCATGCCACACACTGCTGCACGCAGCACACTGCTGCATGCCGCACACTGCTGCATGCCACACACTGCTGCACACCGCACACTGCTGCATGTCGCACACTGCTGCATGCCGCACACTGCTGCACGCCGCACACTGCTACACGAAACACTGCTGCACACCACACACTGATGCATGCCACACACTGCTGCACGCCACACACTGCTGCACACCACACACTGCTGCATGCCACTGCACGCCACACACTGCTGCACGCCACACACTGCTACACGAAACACTGCTGCACGCCGCACAATGCTACACAAAACACTGCTGCATGCCACACACTGCTGCACGCCGCACACTGCTGCACGCCTCACAATGCTGCACGCCGCACACTGCTGCATGCCGCACACTGCTGCACGCCGCACACTGCTGCACGCCACACACTGCTGCATGCCGCTGCACACCACACACTGCTGCACGCCAAAGACTGCTGCATGCCAAACACTGCTGCACGCCGCACATTGCTGCACGCCACACACTGCTGCATGCCGCACACTGCTGCATGCCACACACTGCTGCACACCGCACACTGCTGCATGTCGCACACTGCTGCATGCCGCACACTGCTGCACGCCACACACTGCTACACGAAACACTGCTGCACACCACACACTGATGCATGCCACACACTGCTGCACGCCACACACTGCTGCACACCACACACTGCTGCATGCCACTGCAAGCCACACACTGCTGCACGCCAAAGACTGCTGCATGCCACACACTGCTGCACGCCGCACATTGCTGCACGCCACACACTGCTGCATGCCACGCACTGCTGCACGCCACACACTGCTGCACACCGCACACTGCTGCATGTCACACACTGCTGCATGCCGCACACTGCTGCACGCCGCACACTGCTACACGAAACACTGCTGCACACCACACACTGATGCATGCCACACACTGCTGCATGCCACACACTGCTGCACACCACACACTGCTGCATGCCGCTGCACGCCACACACTGCTGCACGCCACACACTGCTGCACACAGCACACTGCTGCTCACCACACACTGCTGCACGCCGAACACTGCTGCACGCCACACACTGCTACACGAAACACTGCTGCACGCTGCAAAATGCTACACAAAACACTGCTGCACGCCACACACTGCTGCACGCCGCACACTGCTGCACGCCTCACAATGCTGCACGCCGCACACTGCTGCATGCCGCACACTGCTGCACGCCGCACACTGCTGCACGCCACACACTGCTGCATGCCGCTGCACGCCACACACTGCTGCATGCCAAAGACTGCTGCACGCCACACACTGCTGCACGCCGCACATTGCTGCATGCCACACACTGTTGCATGCCACACACTGCTGCATGCCACACACTGCTGCACACCGCACACTGCTACACGCCGCACAATGCTATACGAAACACTGCTGCACAGCACACACTGCTGCATGCCGCAGACTGCTGCACACTGCTGCACGCCACACACTGCTACACGCCACACACTGCTGCATGCCACACACTGCTGCATGCCACACACTGTTGCATGCCGCTGCAAGCCTCACACGGCTGCACGCCACACACTGCTGCACGCCACACACTGCTGCACGCCACACACTGCTGCATGCCGCTGCAAGCCACACACTGCTGCACGCCACACACTGCTGCATGCCGCACACTGCTACACGCCGCACACTGCTACACGCCACACACTCCTGCACGCCACACACTGCTGCATGCCGCAGACTGCTGCACACTGCTGCACACCGCACACTGCTACACGCCACACACTGCTGTACGCCACACACTGCTGCATGCCACACACTGCTGCATGCTGCTGCAAGCCACACACTGCTGCACGCCACACACTGCTGCATGCCACACACTGCATGCCGCTGCAAGCCACACACTGCTGCACGCCACACACTGCTGCATGTCACACATTGCTGCATGCCGCACACTGCAGCACGCCGCACACTGCTACACGAAACACTGCTGCACACCACACACTGATGCATGCCACACACTGCTGCACGCCACACACTGCTGCATGGCACACACTGCTGCATGCCGCAAACTGCTGCATGCCACACACTGCTGCATGCCACACACTGCTGCATGCCACACACTGCATGCCACTGCAAGCCACACACTGCTGCACGCCACACACTGCTGCATGTCACACATTGCTGCATGCAGCACCCTGCAGCACGCCGCACACTGCTACACGAAACACAGCTGCACACCACACACTGATGCATGCCACACACTGCTGCACGCTACACACTGCTGCACACCACACACTGCTGCATGCCGCTGCATGCCACACACTGCTGCACATCACACACTGCTGCACGCAGCACACTGCTGCTCACCGCACACTGCTGCACGCCGAACACTGCTGCACACCACACACTGCTACACGAAACACTGCTGCACGCCGCACACTGCTGCACGCCGCACACTGCTACACGAAACACTGCTGCACACCACACACTGCTGCATGCTACACACTGCTGCACACCGCACAATGCTACACGAAACACTGCTGCATGCCACACACTGCTGCATGGCACACACTGCTGCACACTGCTGCATTACTCACTGCTGCATGCTGCATGACACTGCTGCACGCAGCACACTGCTGCACGCTGCACACTGCTACACGCCGCACACTGCTACACGCCACACACTTCTGCACGCCACACACTGCTGCACGCCACAAACTGCAGCATGCCGCTGCACGCCACACACTGCTGCACACCACACACTGCTGCATGCCACACACTGCTGCAAGCAGCACACTGCTGCATGCCGCACACTGCTGCACGCCGCACACTGCTGCATGCCACACACTGCTGCACGCCACACACTGCTGCACACCGCACACTGCTGCATGTCGCACACTGCTACACGCCACACACTGCTGCACGCCACACACTGCTGCACACCACAAACTGCTGCATGCCGCTGCACGCCACACACTGCTGCACGCCTCAAAGACTGCTTAGCCTACGCTACCACTAGGGCAGCTAGTCGGAAAAGGTTGACTTACAACCACACCATAAGGGTTGCTTGGCATGGTACAAGGTGGTCACTTTAACTAGTGAACATCATATACCAGGCCAACTTCTCACAACGCCACACACTGCTGCACGCCACACACTGCTGCATGTCACACAGTGCTGCATGCAGCACACTGCTGCAAACCACACACTGCTGCATGCCGCTGCACGCCACACACCGCTGCACGCCACACACTGCTGCACACAGCACACTGCTGCTCACCGCACACTGCTGCATGCCACACACTGCTGCATGCCGCTGCACGCCACACACTGTTGCATGCCGCACACTGCTGCACGCCGCACACTGCTGCATGCCACACACTGCTGCATGCCGCTGCACACCACACACTGTTGCACGCCAAACACTGCTGCATGCCACACACTGCTGCACGCCGCACACTGCTACACGCCGCACACTGCTGCACACCACACACTGCTGCACGCCATATACTGCTGCACGCCACACACTGCTGCATGCAGCACACTGCTGCACACCACACACTGCTGCATGCCGCTGCATGCAACACACTGCTGCACGCCACACACTGCTGCATGCCACACACTGCTGCATGCCCCTGCACGCCACAAACTGCTGCACACCACACACTGCTGCATGCTGCACACTGCTGCATGCCACACACTGCTGCATGCCACACACTGCTGCATGCCGCTGCACGCCACACACTGCTGCACACCGCACACTGCTGCATGCCTCACACTGCTGCACACCGCAGACTGCTGCACGCCGCACACTGCTACACGCCACACACTGCTGCATGCCACACACTGCTGCATGCCAAAAACTGCTGCATGCCGCTGCACGCCACACACTGCTGCACGCCACACACTGCTGCATGCCACACACTGCTGCACGCAGCACACTGCTGCATGCCGCACACTGCTGCACGCCGCACACTGCTGCATGCCACACACTGCTGCACGCCACACACTGCTGCACACCGCACACTGCTGCATGTCGCTGTTGGACCTGGCCCTTTTTGAAGGGTCATCCCTAAACTTTTTGCCTTCCTCCTGTATTTTTTCTGACCTGGTGTTGGCTGATTTATGACTCTGGGCACCTTACCACTGCTGACCAGTGCTAAGGTGCATATGCTCTCCCTATGGTAAAATGTATACATTGATTGGTGTCCATGATTGGTTTATTTGGTTTACTGTCAGCCCCTAGTAAAGTGCACCAGGAGTGCCAGGGCTTGTAAATACAAATGCTGCTGGTGGGCTTGCAGCACTGGTTGTGCCACCCACAGAAGCGGCCTAGTAAAATGTGTCTAGGATCTGCCACTGCAGAACCTGCGCGCAGTCTGATACTGTCGCGCTGACTGCGCAAGTGCACCCACTTGCCAGTCCCTAAACCTTCCCTTAACTACATATTAGTCACCCCTCTGGTAGGCCCAAGGGCAGGGTGCATTGTAGGCATAAGGTAGGACATGCCCTGATGTGTGTGGCATGTCTTAATAGTGAATTACAGCCATTTTCGTTTTTCACTATTGAAGGCTACCTGCTCTCCATAGGCCAGAATGGGCTGCTGGAATTACTACACCCTGTAATCCCAGTGGACTCATAGAGCATGGTAGACAATTATGTTTAGTATGCCTGAACTCAGAATAATAAAATACTTCTTTTAGTAAAGTTTATTTTAATATCCTGCGTTTGTAAATACTACTTTTAGAAAGTTAGTATTTACTGACCTGGCCATTTCAGTCCGCCTCTGCTGTGTGTGTGTGTTCTGCCTAGCAACAGTAAGGAGCAGGGTTGGGGAATCCCCAGAGACAGGCTGGCTGCCAGGTGGTGGGTAGAGAGATTACACCAGGATGGGTGGGAGGAGTCCACCCTTGACTCTGAATAGACCTGTGCTCTGACAGCACAAAGCCGGCGCCGCCCCCTGTTGAGCGGCTGATGTCTCTGCCCTGCTGCTGAAAGGAAAGCGCAGAGTCACCACAACAAAGTGCTCCAGAACTGGACTGAGCCAGGCCCAGGCCCCCTGGCGCTAAAGAACAAAAGAATCGCACTATAAAAGTAGGAGCCTGGCTCCTAAGAAATCAGATCCTGTTTACGCAACGACGAACCTCTGCCTGAAGGAGAAGGACCTGGAGAAGCTGAAGGAGGAATACTGTCTCTCTGCCTGAGAGACTGGCCTGCAGTGGGTGCCTGTCTGCTGGAAGGAGAGGAAAAGACTGAAGGAAAAGACTTTGAATCAACTTGTGCTGAACAATCTCCAAGGGCTTGCTTGTGAACTTGCCCCCTGATCTGCGCCCCAGGAACAGTGGGCGCAACCTACCCCCAGAAGAGGAGAAGTAGCTGGACGCAATTCCGTGACGCTGATCCCCAGAGAACCTGTTTGCCTCTCCCCCTTTCTCCACACCGCGACATCTGCCACCTGGGACTACCACGAGCACCGCAAGGACCTGCCTCCCTGGTCCAAGCACCGCAAGTACCAGCCCCTCCGAGCCGTAGCTCGCAACGCGGAGAAAGGCACCTGAAGGCCTGCGCACCGAGCCCTGGCGACCCTGTGCCGTCAAGATCACCGCGAGGCCCTGTGCACACTTGTGATCCCCTGAAAAGCTGATCGCGCTGCAACAGCGCTGTGGATTGCCCTGGAGCTGCTTCCTCCTCCTCTGCCCTTGGTCGTGTGGCTGGGACCTTCTTCGGGTGCCCCACGAAGCACCGCCGCCCTCTGACTGCGAGGGACGACACCGCGACGTGAGACACCGTGCCGTGGAAACCCGAGGCCGCCGCCGTGACCAACCCCGTGAAAAGAAGGTATTTGTGACCATCGCGCGAAAAGTACGGCTGTAACTGCCTACGTACGGTCCGTACTTCCATCTGAACTCATTGCGCTTTGAAAACGTACTGCCTTGCCTGGTAGTTCGAGTCGTACTGTTCGTACTTCCATCTGAATTCATGGCGCTTGGAAAACGTACTGCCTTGCCCCGTAGTTCGAGCCGTACTGTGGGTACGTCCATCTGAAATAATTGTGCGTAAATACGGCCCGTACTTGCCTTTGTACGGACCGTACTGACCCCTGAAGTATCCTGTTTTGAACCTTAGCAACCTTGGTTCGACTCGTACCAGCCTTGGTCTGAACCGTACTGGCCTCGGGAGCAGCATAGTTCGAACCGTACCTGCTTTGAGCCGAACTACATTGAAAAGCATTACCGGTGCTCACTCGAGAAGAGTGAGATTCGGCAAGCGTACTCGTGCTCACGCGAGAGGCGTGAGAAACGGCAAGGCCCTTTAAAAACCTTGCCCAAAGCCTAACAACGGTACTACGAAGTGCGCAGAACCCCTAAGAAGCTTATTTTAATCAGAACTTTGCCATTATTAAGACCTGTGGACTACCTTTGAGCATTTAAAGAGTAACTGGATTATTTCCCCAAGAGAACTGTATTTATGCAACCTGCCTGAAAGAAAACCTTTTATATAAAGAAATATATTTTACTATAAATACAGCCTTATGTCTTTGTGTGGTGGGGAGGTGATTATTGTGTGGGACAACTTGAACGCTTTACCTTATGCCCTCTGGAAATTTAGCCTGACTGCTCGCGCCACGTTACCTAGAGGGTGAGCAGGGGTTATTTTTAAAGAGGTGATCCTTTGCCCTGACTTAGAGGAAAGGGTCCCTGCTTGTCGCAAGTGCATACCTGCGCCAACCAGAGACCCCGGATTCTAACATTGGTGGCAGCGGTGAGGATTTACGGATTTGCGTTCTTGGTGTCTGCACAGTGATTACTAACCATTGCACAGTAGACAGTCCAGTAGCTTGAGCCACAGAACTTTTTATTTTTGCTTGCCAAGAGAAGACGATCCCTTGTGTTTGGAGTCATGCCGGGCCCAAACAGCATAGAGAAAACCGCGCTGAAAGCCTGGATTGAATCAAGGGGTGCAACCAAGGAAGTTACACCATTGAAACCAGCGGGAAGTGTTCGCAGTTTTGGTAGAGGCCTGTCGCCAGAGGAGCTGGCAGACAGACAGGCCACCAGGGATCACGAAGTATTGTTGGCAAAGCTGGAAGTAAATGCCCAACTGGAGCTAGAGAGCAAGAAGCTGGCTCTGGAAGAAAAGAAAATGCAAATGGAGCATGACTTCCTAATGAAGAAATATGATATGGAGCTCGAGAGGCTTGAGGCCATGAGTGTCTCAGCCCAGCAACAAGAAAGGTGCGTAGCTCAGAGATTGAGCTTTTCTGAGTGGGAGGAGGAATCCAGCTCAGATGGTGGCAGCAGTATTGAATTCTCTAGTGTTGAAAGAGTAGTACGCACACCCAGAGATGTGGCGCCTGACTTGAAGGAGGGGGTTAACACACACCAGGAGGTTCAAGGGCATGAGGTAGCTCCAGTAGTGCGCAGTATCCCTGAAGGGAATAGGGTAACTGGCGCAGGGGTTCATAGTCCTAGTGGCGGGAGGGACACTCTACTGGCTCTAGATGAGAGGCGCAGGGAGAGGGGTTCCCCCAACATTGAAGTCCTGGTAGGTGAGTGTGAAGACCGCCCAGAAGAGTGTGGGTTGTGTGACAGAGACAGTCAGATACTGTCTTGCCAGTCTCAGGAGAGTGGTGTGGAGTACGTGTGTGAGGCACTGGATGGTAAGGTGATGGCTAGTTTGGTTAAAACTGCTAGGGGGCTGTGTGATCCAATGGTGGGAGAGCATATTTTAAGTCCCTGTTTTCCAGAGCTACGTCAACACCTGCTGGAGAGTGAGTTCTCTGACCGCAGAGAACTCACATTGGAGGCAGACCTTTTGGTGGATTCCAGAGGGTCTGGAGAGGCATTGGGGAGTGACCCTGTGGGGAGTGGCTCAGGTATCTTCCAACCCAGAGTGGTGGAAGTGGTGCAGAGTAGCCCAGCTAGGTCCCATGGTAGTGGGAGGGGTGTAGGGGCTCACGTCCTGTCTCAGTGGAGAAGGAGTGAGTGTGGGGCTGTGTGAGAAGTTGGCCTGGTATATGCTGTTCACTAGTTCTAGTGACCACCTTGTACCATGCCAAGCAACCCTTATGGTGTGGTTGTAAGTCAACCTTTTCGGACTAGCTGCCCTAGTGGTAGCGTAGGCTAAGCAGTCTTTGAGGCTAAACTCGTGAAGCGTGTTAAGCAAGCTGTTTTACCAATAGTAACCCCCTTTTATACCAATGAAAGGACACCACACAGATATATATTCAAAATATATATGTATTTATTTCTCAAAGTAACCCCTAGTCTCTTTATGAGCACAGGAGCACAAATCGTCAAACAAGATTATCACAGAATACACAGAAGTTGCACTTTATATGGATAGGCCCTGGTGGCCACTCGAACCATATACTAAAATAGTGGTATAAGTACCACGAACAGAAAAGGGAAAAGGCCTAGGGCCTCTAGAATCGCTGGGCCTACAAGGAGCTAACGTCAGTTAGTGACCAGGAGGTCCACGGGTGGCGTGTGCAGAGCAAATAGTCACACGCGTGCTCCCATAGGTTTCAATGGGTGCGTAAAAAGTACAAAGTTACTGCAAAAGGAATCTTCCGGATGACCTAGGAACTTAAGATTTGGAACACAGGCACTAGAGATGTATTACTACACATGGGCACCGGAGTACCAGCTTTACCTCACCCACAGGAAGCGGGTGCATAGGCCTCAAAGTGCGTCGGGTTTCTTCTATCTGTTCCGTTGAGCCTGGGACAAAGATGCTGCAGGCGGTCGGTCGGGAAGAGATGCAGTGGATCCAAGAGTGGATCGGAGATGTTGAAGACCTGTAAGCAGAGGGGACAGTGTTCACAGTCACTAGCCAGTGACCAGCGTGGCACCAGATGGGTACCAGGCGATGTCGGGTGCAAACAGGTGATGAGGGGTAGCTTGTCTCCGCAGCCACGTGGTCCCTGAAGGTCGACGACGTCCAGGAGTCGGCTCACGAGCTGTCCCACGCAGGCTCTCGCTGTCGGCGGTGTCGGCGACTTGATCGAAGCAAACAAGCCTTGGCAAAAGCAATTGCAGGAGGATTCGGAAATCAGCTGTTGGTTCTGACCAGCAAGGTCAGAGGGATTGCTCCTTTGGAGGGGAGCAAGGGCCAGTCTGGAGCAACCAGACCAGCGGTGTTTGTCGTAGATTTCGTCGCCAAGATGGCCACTAGCCAGCGGGCCAGCAACCGGTTAGGCGCGTCGAGTGGCAAAATGCAGAAGGGCCCCACGCAGATCGTGGAGATGCTGGAGGGCTCACCTTTGGTGCAGATGCTGCTCGAGGGTTGGGTTTCTCAGGACCCAAAGCACAACTTGGAGGGAGCCTCGGTTGTTGCACTGGTCAGCTTGTCGTAGTCGTTCCAAGATGGCTGGCTCCACGTGTCTCGGTGCCTCCACGGGTCTCCTCTTTGCAGGGACTGTGGATCGGGCGGTGAGAGGTCTGGAGGTCCAGGTCTTGTCAGTCTCTGGGCTCGGGCTCCGGCGGGAGGCGGCGGCAAAGCAGACGTTGATGCGCTGGATGGTGCTTGCGTTAGCAAGGTGGTCACTCCCTGACCACAGGGGAGATTTTCTTCAGTCTTCTGTGCAGCAGAATGTCGAAGTTCCCGTCTTCTTCTTAGTTTCAAGTTGATTCCAGGATGTCTGAAGTCTTAGGACACAGCTCCTACCTTTATTCGGATTCTAGGGGCCGGACTACCTGCTAGGTCCCTCCCTAAGGGTGGGACCAGGAAGGGGGGTGGTTACACCCCCAATCCTTTGTCCAGCTCGCCCCAGGCCCGGGACTGGTGTGCCCCAGGACCGGTTTGAACTGGCATATGCACCGAGGCTCCTTGTGAGCCACAGGCATGTCTGGTTTCTTTCAAGCCCTACCTGACCAATACACAAAATCCTGTCTGGGGTGGTGCACGCACCTCCCCTGGCAGGAAACCCTTTGTCCACACCTCCCAAGCTGGAAGGACTCCCAGCAGCAGGAGGGCAGACTTGTGTCTGTGGTGGCAGCATCCATTTTGTGGAGCTGAGGCTATGTCTGATTTTACCCGGGTTTCAGGTACTGTACATGTCGTGTCCCTCTAGAAGGGTGGAATGCTAACCCCGTCGCCAGAATTGGCGAGGGGTTAGTATTCCAATTCGTATGACACCTTACTCGACATGTTTTGATAAAGCCAAACCAAAGATAGCATTTAACCGCGAGGTTCATAATGCACTTAAGAGTATATGGTATGACGATATCTGGAAACAGTAGAAGGAAGTTGTTCCGACCACTGCAGACAGGCTCAGCTCATGCCAGAGCACCATCTCACATGGAACCAAGCACTCTGCCTTCAGGATTGTTAAGGCCTGCCATAGGAGTGACTTATAGGTTACCAGGTGTCCCATTTAAGTTTAGGTATAGGTATACTACACCTAAGTAAGAGGTGATTACACCAACTTACCCCAGCTGAGTGATCAGCCAGTTGTGTCAGATTGTTAGGCCAAGCCTGGGGTGGCATAATACATGCTTCAGCCCCTGGCAGGCCTTGGGTACACCAATGCCCTGGGTACCTAGTGTACACTGGTACAGGGGCTGACAGGGTGATCCAACCAATTGGGTATGTACCTAGGGTACATGGAGTCCATTTTACAGAGAGAGCAGATAGCCTGAGAGCCTGAATGGCAGGATCTCAGGCCAACTAAGTCGAAAAACCAGCTAGACACTAGGCAAAAATTTGGGGGTAACCATAGTCAGATATCCACCTTCCTACACAACCCCCCCCCAAACGAAGGGAGATAAGGCTGACCTTGACCAGGTAAGCCTATATTGCCCAAGTGGCCATATAAGGAGGAACCAGCACTGGCATGGTTACCCCCTGTCTCATGGTCCACTAAGCAATCCCTCACCCTAAGGGTATCAGAGGGTCTCCACCATAGGGAATCTCTACCTGTGGTGTGTCTTGGCAAAGTAAAAGGCTGGTGTTGAGATGGAGTACTGAAGTGAGTGTCCTCAAAGTGAGGCCTCAGCTTCCTCCAATCATCCTCCACCATGGATGCCTTTCTTTCTTTAACTGAGTTGCACTGTGCTCTCAGGGTCAGCCTCTGGCTACCTAAAGCTGGAGGCTGGGTCCCTTTTGTGGGCTTACTGGAGGGACAGGTCAGGTTTGGGGCCCTAAGGTCCCATGTTTGCCTGTGCCCAACAGAATCCCCCTGGGGGAGGTCCCTAACTACCTGTAAAGGAGATCCCTCAGGAATGTTTTTACCCATCACCTGACTAGGGCTACTAGCCAGGCAATCCTCATTCTTTTGATGGGGGGGTTCTTGTGGACAGGGGCCCTCTGGGGGTCCACTGGCCTCCCTGACCTCTGCAGCCCTGGGCTGACTGAGGCAGGGTAGAGAGAGGCAGGCTACCTGCACCAGACTGGATCCCACCTTGGAAGGGGCCACTGACATCAGAGGCTCTGCCAGGCCAGGCCTGGCTACCTCTGGGGCAGTTCCTTCACAAGGGGTGAGGTCAGATCCCTGAGGAGGCTGACCTTTTCCTAATGTCTGGGGAGAGGGAGACTTTTCTTCCTCCCCACTACTCTCAGTTTGTGTGGAGTGATCCATTGTTTCAGGCTTCACTACACCTATGTCAGTCTGAGTATAGGCTGAGACCATTACAGCCTTGCCAACCTTTTCAGGGGGGCACTCAGTTTGTGTTTGAGCTGTGACTGTCACAGCTCTGCCAGTCCCTACAGGGAAGTCTGTCTGTGCCTGGGCTGTGGCTACCACTGCCCTTCCAACCTTTTCAGGGAGGAAATCTATTTGGACAGGGGTTGTGAATGGCACAACCCCCCTACCCTTTTGTGAAAGGCCTACCATTTTAGAATGGGTGTCTTGTTCAACTCCAGCCCAAGCTGAGAGTTCTAAGTCATTCCCCAGTAAGCAGTCTACAGGCAAGGTTGGGGACACTGCTACCCTTTTAGGGCCAGTGACCCCTCCCCAGCTGAGACATACCTCTGCCATGGGATGACTGTTCTGTTTGCCATCAATGTTAGTCACCTGGTAGGAGAAACCGGGCAAAAGCTGCTCAGAGGGAACTAGCCAATGGGCCACCATTGTGATGCTAGCCCCAGTGTCTCTGTAGGCCTCAGCTTTTGTACCATTGATGTAGGGCTCCTGTCTGTACCTACCCAAAGTGTTGGGACAGGCAGTGAAGTTGGCAAACCCCATGCCACCATCACAGACAAGAGTGGTTGCTGTAGGGGAATTGGCTAAGCCAGGGTCCCCCTGTGTTCCCCAAGTAAACCCACCCAGATTTCTGGGGGCACTCCCACCACCTGGGGGATTACTGCTGACAGTAATAGGTGGTGTGACAGGAGTAATTGGAGGAACAGTTTTGTTTTTAGCCCTTGGGCAACCGCTGTCAGTTTTCCAATGCCCAGGAGTTTTACACTCATGGCAGTAGGGCTTTTTAGCTGTGGTAGAGGAGGGAGCTTGGGACCCACCACCCTGTGTGGAGTTTTGGGGCCCTGAGGAAGGTTTCTCTTTTTCTTTATCCCCACCCTTCTCTTGAGGCTTGGTGGTATCTTTCTTTTGGTCACCACCCTGGTTTTTAGGCCTGATCCTGGTCCTGACCCATTTATCTGCCCTCTTTCCCAATTCTTGGGGAGAGGTCAAATCTGAGTCTACCAGGTGTTGATGGAGAAGCTGGTTTTGACAATTACTTAAAATCTGCTCTCTCATCATCAAATTGTACAATCCTGTATAATCAGACACCTTACTTCCCAGCAACCAACCCTCCAAAGCCTTAGTGGCACATTCCACATATTCAGACCAGTCCTGAGTCTGTGTCTTCTGGGTGTCTCTGAACATTAACCTGTACTGTTCAGTGGTTAAGCCTAACCCATCAACTAGGACACTCTTCAGGACTCTGTAATTTCTGACATCCTCTTCTCTAACAGTGAGGAGTCTATCTCTGCCTCTCCCCTCAAAGGAGAGCCATAAGATTGCTGCCCACTGGTCTTCAGGAACCTGCTGCACTTTGCAGGCTCTCTCAAGAGCAGTCATCCATTTGTGGATGTCATCCCCACTTTTGTAGGGGGGCACAATCTTGGACAGGTTCCTATTGTCAAAGACCCTATCTTTGTCCCTAGGGACATTGCTGCCACCAGTGGGTATAGACCCACTCTCTCTATGCTGCCTAGCCTTGCTCAGTTTTTCTTCCATCAGGGCTACTTCTAGCTCCTGCTTCCTGATCCTCAGCTGGGCTTCCTGCATTCTGGCCTCATGTTCCCTCCTCTGAGGGGTGGTCAGTCTCCTTCTGGAGTGACCTTGAGAGCCTCTAGAGCCATGGGAAGCATTGGAGTCACCTGAGCGATTCCTTTGCCTTCCAAGCCCTGTGTTAAGTCCACTGGGGAGATCCAATGGGGTGAACCCACTGTCAGTCCCCAATAGCCTTAGTTTAGCTGGGCCAAGTATAACACTTGGCACTGGGCTAGTTCTCCCTTCATCCCCACTCACATCTGTATCCCCATCACTTTCTTCCTCTGTGGTAGGCATCCCATCTAAGGGGTGACTATTGAAAGGGGGTACCTCTGTGGCATCTTCAGAAGGGGGGCCTCCTGTTCCTGACCCTAAGGGGGCTAACTGGGAAGCTTTCCTGAGTTCTCTCTGATTCTCATCATTTTGTAAGAGTTCTCTGAGCTCAGCAGAGGTAGGGTTCTTGGGCTGTTTAAGGCCTCTAAGAGTTGCCAAATGCCTGAGCTCATTCTGGTTAAGGGTAGCAAAGCTGGATGTTGCCCTCTGGGGGTCACTCTCAACAGAGATGGGTACAGTGGACCCCTCTGCCCCGGCCATTGCTCTTAAGTGTGGGTGGATGTGTTGCAATCTACCTACACTTGTGTTTACCTACTAAACCTATCTAGTAGTTGTAGTCAGGGTGTGCTACTCCCTTTGCTCTACAACAACTAAGTTCAGTAGAACTTATGTATATCTAATCTTGTTTTATATGTACCTACAGGTAACTATGTGATCTTTCAATTGGTAACCAAGAGATTACAATGGTAAAACACAGCAAGCTCAAATCCAACCGCTGCTCACCAATGTGAGAAGTTGGCCTGGTATATGCTGTTCACTAGTTCTAGTGACCACCTTGTACCATGCCAAGCAACCCTTATGGTGTGGTTGTAAGTCAACCTTTTCGGACTAGCTGCCCTAGTGGTAGCGTAGGCTAAGCAGTCTTTGAGGCTAAACTCGTGAAGCGTGTTAAGCAAGCTGTTTTACCAATAGTAACCCCCTTTTATACCAATGAAAGGACACCACACAGATATATATTCAAAATATATATGTATTTATTTCTCAAAGTAACCCCTAGTCTCTTTATGAGCACAGGAGCACAAATCGTCAAACAAGATTATCACAGAATACACAGAAGTTGCACTTTATATGGATAGGCCCTGGTGGCCACTCGAACCATATACTAAAATAGTGGTATAAGTACCACGAACAGAAAAGGGAAAAGGCCTAGGGCCTCTAGAATCGCTGGGCCTACAAGGAGCTAACGTCAGTTAGTGACCAGGAGGTCCACGGGTGGCGTGTGCAGAGCAAATAGTCACACGCGTGCTCCCATAGGTTTCAATGGGTGCGTAAAAAGTACAAAGTTACTGCAAAAGGAATCTTCCGGATGACCTAGGAACTTAAGATTTGGAACACAGGCACTAGAGATGTATTACTACACATGGGCACCGGAGTACCAGCTTTACCTCACCCACAGGAAGCGGGTGCATAGGCCTCAAAGTGCGTCGGGTTTCTTCTATCTGTTCCGTTGAGCCTGGGACAAAGATGCTGCAGGCGGTCGGTCGGGAAGAGATGCAGTGGATCCAAGAGTGGATCGGAGATGTTGAAGACCTGTAAGCAGAGGGGACAGTGTTCACAGTCACTAGCCAGTGACCAGCGTGGCACCAGATGGGTACCAGGCGATGTCGGGTGCAAACAGGTGATGAGGGGTAGCTTGTCTCCGCAGCCACGTGGTCCCTGAAGGTCGACGACGTCCAGGAGTCGGCTCACGAGCTGTCCCACGCAGGCTCTCGCTGTCGGCGGTGTCGGCGACTTGATCGAAGCAAACAAGCCTTGGCAAAAGCAATTGCAGGAGGATTCGGAAATCAGCTGTTGGTTCTGACCAGCAAGGTCAGAGGGATTGCTCCTTTGGAGGGGAGCAAGGGCCAGTCTGGAGCAACCAGACCAGCGGTGTTTGTCGTAGATTTCGTCGCCAAGATGGCCACTAGCCAGCGGGCCAGCAACCGGTTAGGCGCGTCGAGTGGCAAAATGCAGAAGGGCCCCACGCAGATCGTGGAGATGCTGGAGGGCTCACCTTTGGTGCAGATGCTGCTCGAGGGTTGGGTTTCTCAGGACCCAAAGCACAACTTGGAGGGAGCCTCGGTTGTTGCACTGGTCAGCTTGTCGTAGTCGTTCCAAGATGGCTGGCTCCACGTGTCTCGGTGCCTCCACGGGTCTCCTCTTTGCAGGGACTGTGGATCGGGCGGTGAGAGGTCTGGAGGTCCAGGTCTTGTCAGTCTCTGGGCTCGGGCTCCGGCGGGAGGCGGCGGCAAAGCAGACGTTGATGCGCTGGATGGTGCTTGCGTTAGCAAGGTGGTCACTCCCTGACCACAGGGGAGATTTTCTTCAGTCTTCTGTGCAGCAGAATGTCGAAGTTCCCGTCTTCTTCTTAGTTTCAAGTTGATTCCAGGATGTCTGAAGTCTTAGGACACAGCTCCTACCTTTATTCGGATTCTAGGGGCCGGACTACCTGCTAGGTCCCTCCCTAAGGGTGGGACCAGGAAGGGGGGTGGTTACACCCCCAATCCTTTGTCCAGCTCGCCCCAGGCCCGGGACTGGTGTGCCCCAGGACCGGTTTGAACTGGCATATGCACCGAGGCTCCTTGTGAGCCACAGGCATGTCTGGTTTCTTTCAAGCCCTACCTGACCAATACACAAAATCCTGTCTGGGGTGGTGCACGCACCTCCCCTGGCAGGAAACCCTTTGTCCACACCTCCCAAGCTGGAAGGACTCCCAGCAGCAGGAGGGCAGACTTGTGTCTGTGGTGGCAGCATCCATTTTGTGGAGCTGAGGCTATGTCTGATTTTACCCGGGTTTCAGGTACTGTACATGTCGTGTCCCTCTAGAAGGGTGGAATGCTAACCCCGTCGCCAGAATTGGCGAGGGGTTAGTATTCCAATTCGTATGACACCTTACTCGACATGTTTTGATAAAGCCAAACCAAAGATAGCATTTAACCGCGAGGTTCATAATGCACTTAAGAGTATATGGTATGACGATATCTGGAAACAGTAGAAGGAAGTTGTTCCGACCACTGCAGACAGGCTCAGCTCATGCCAGAGCACCATCTCACATGGAACCAAGCACTCTGCCTTCAGGATTGTTAAGGCCTGCCATAGGAGTGACTTATAGGTTACCAGGTGTCCCATTTAAGTTTAGGTATAGGTATACTACACCTAAGTAAGAGGTGATTACACCAACTTACCCCAGCTGAGTGATCAGCCAGTTGTGTCAGATTGTTAGGCCAAGCCTGGGGTGGCATAATACATGCTTCAGCCCCTGGCAGGCCTTGGGTACACCAATGCCCTGGGTACCTAGTGTACACTGGTACAGGGGCTGACAGGGTGATCCAACCAATTGGGTATGTACCTAGGGTACATGGAGTCCATTTTACAGAGAGAGCAGATAGCCTGAGAGCCTGAATGGCAGGATCTCAGGCCAACTAAGTCGAAAAACCAGCTAGACACTAGGCAAAAATTTGGGGGTAACCATAGTCAGATATCCACCTTCCTACAGGCTGCGTGCCCCCAGGTGCCCGAAACCCAGTCTCAGAGCCTGGATGGTTCTTTAAGGGAACACCAGGCGGGGAGCCTAGGCTGTCCTGATGGGCCGCCCGTTGAGGGGGATCCCCTAGTGTCTGGTGAGCTGGGAGTGTCTGTAAGCAGGCCTCCATCAGTTCTGGTGTCTGGCAGTACCGCTCCAGTTGGGAGGGTGCAGAGGTCCAGATTGAGGGGTGAGAGGGGGAAAGAGTCCCCAGTGGAAGAACCAGTGGGTCAGGGGCCAGCCAGAAGGGCTGCGTCCCCCGTGAGTGACCATGGTGACACCACTTCTGTCCTGGGGGATCTTCAGGCACTGTCAGATGGACAGGGGTCGGGAGATCAGCGCCAGGCAGACTGTCACACGACACATGAGTTATGTGTCACCCTCAGGGGGGGCATGCGTGCTCCCCGGGAAGTCCTGGTGCGCCAGGCGAGCGTTCAACCGCATGGGTTGGACCCAGGGTTGGGAAGCCAGGTTCAGGTGTTGTCTGACCTGGAGGGTGGGACCACTGTAATCAGTGTCCTGACCCATGTTGCTTCTAGGGGTACCACGCCAGTTGGGAGTGGGCAGTACTCTGGAAGGGGGTGCAGAGGTAGGGAGTCCTCGCCTCTGACCCCGGCTCAACTAAAGGGTTTAGACCCTAGGTTGAAGGGCCAGGTTCAGGGTGTCCCCCCTGACCTGGGCACCCAGTTGCAGGATAGAACCCCTGAACTGGTGGGCGAATTGCGCAGGACACCTGCCACAGGTGCCGTGACAATTCTGGAAGGGGGTGCCACTCCAGGTGGGAGGGTACAGAGCCCCAAGGAGGAGGACCGGGAGTGGGAGAGCCCACCCCAGTCTTTGGTCCAGCCGCTGGGTACAGTCCCGGGGCTGGTGGGTCAGTGCCAGGATGTCATACCTGACCTGACAAGGGGGAGAATGGACAAAGGGTGCCAAGCACCTGGGGCTACTGCCCCCCGCTCCCTGGCGCCACAGAGGATTGAGAGCCCTGAGAGGCATACGGCCTGGGTCTCATCCCTGACTACTGTCAGTGGCCACTGTAGCATTTTGCTGTCTCTCTGGTTGGACACACCTGTGGGCCAGTTAAGGTTAGGTGCTGCACAGGTGGTGTCCACAGGCGAGGAGAAGGGTTCCCCATGGATTGGCTTGGTGGGCCCTGAGAGTATGGACAGAGGGAGTCCGATAGGTTCAGATTGGCGTAGAAGTGGAGTCTGCCCCTGCAGTTGCGGGCCAGGTCCTTGTTCTATCGCCCCAAGCAGGGAAGACCATCACGGTGGTGATTGGTCTACCCTGCGTTTTGGCTGGAAGGGGGTTGTGTTGGACCTGGCCCTTTTTGAAGGGTCATCCCTAAACTTTTTGCCTTCCTCCTGTATTTTTTCTGACCTGGTGTTGGCTGATTTATGACTCTGGGCACCTTACCACTGCTGACCAGTGCTAAGGTGCATATGCTCTCCCTATGGTAAAATGTATACATTGATTGGTGTCCATGATTGGTTTATTTGGTTTACTGTCAGCCCCTAGTAAAGTGCACCAGGAGTGCCAGGGCTTGTAAATACAAATGCTGCTGGTGGGCTTGCAGCACTGGTTGTGCCACTGTAGGAAGGTGGATATCTGACTATGGTTACCCCCAAATTTTTGCCTAGTGTCTAGCTGGTTTTTCGACTTAGTTGGCCTGAGATCCTGCCATTCAGGCTCTCAGGCTATCTGCTCTCTCTGTAAAATGGACTCCATGTACCCTAGGTACATACCCAATTGGTTGGATCACCCTGTCAGCCCCTGTACCAGTGTACACTAGGTACCCAGGGCATTGGTGTACCCAAGGCCTGCCAAGGGCTGCAGCATGTATTATGCCACCCCAGGCTTGGCCTAACAATTTGACACAACTGGCTGATCACTCAGCTGGGGTAAGTTGGTGTAATCACCTCTTACTTAGGTGTAGTATACCTATACCTAACCTTAAATGGGACACCTGGTAACCTATAAGTCACTCCTATGGCAGGCCTTAACAATCCTGAAGGCAGAGTGCTTGGTTCCCTGTGAGATGGTGCTCTGGCATGAGCTGAGCCTGTCTGCAGTGGTCGGAACAACTTCCTTCTACTGTTTCCAGATATCGTCATACCATATACTCTTAAGTGCATTATGAACCTCGCGGTTAAATGCTAACTTTGGTTTGGCTTTATCAAAACATGTCGAGTAAGGTGTCATACGAATTGGAATACTAACCCCTCGCCAATTCTGGCGACGGGGTTAGCATTCCACCCTTCTAGAGGGACACGACATGTACAGTGCCTGAAACCCGGGTAAAATCAGACATAGCCTCAGCTCCACAAAATGGATGCTGCCACCACAGACACAAGTCTGCCCTCCTGCTGCTGGGAGTCCTTCCAGCTTGGGAGGTGTGGACAAAGGGTTTCCTGCCAGGGGAGGTGCATGCACCACCCCAGACAGGATTTTGTGTATTGGTCAGGTAGGGCTTGAAAGAAACCAGACATGCCTGTGGCTCACAAGGAGCCTCGGGGCATATGCCAGTTCAAACCGGTCCTGGGGCACACCAGTCCCGGGCCTGGGGCGAGCTGGACAAAGGATTGGGGGTGTAACCACCCCCCTTCCTGGTCCCACCCATAGGGAGGGACCTAGCAGGTAGTCCGGCCCCTAGAATCCGAATAAAGGTAGGAGCTGTGTCCTAAGACTTGAGACATCCTGGAATCAACTTGAAACTAAGAAGAAGACGGGAACTTCGACATTCTGCTGCACAGAAGACTGAAGAAAATCTCCCCTGTGGTCAGGGAGTGACCACCTTGCTAACGCAAGCACCATCCAGCGAATCAACGTCTGCTTTGCCGCCGCCTCCCGCCGGAGCCCGAGCCCAGAGACTGACAAGACCTGGACCTCCAGACCTCTCACCGCCCGATCCACAGTCCCTGCAAAGAGGAGACCCGTGGAGGCACCGAGACACGTGGAGCCAGCCATCTTGGAACGACTACGACAAGCTGACCAGTGCAACAACCGAGGCTCCCTCCAAGTTGTGCTTTGGGTCCTGAGAAGCCCAACCCTCGAGCAGCATCTGCACCAAAGGTGAGCCCTCCAGCATCTCCACGATCTGCGTGGGGCCCTTCTGCATTTTGCCACTCGACGCGCCTAACCGGTTGCTGGCCCGCTGGCTAGTGGCCATCTTGGCGACGAAATCTACGACAAACACCGCTGGTCTGGTTGCTCCAGACTGGCCCTTGCTCCACACCAAAGGAGCAATCCCTCTGACCTTGCTGGTCAGAACCAACAGCTGATTTCCGAATCCTCCTGCAATTGCTTTTGCCAAGGCTTGTTTGCTTCGATCAAGTCGCCGACACCGCCGACAGCGAGAGCCTGCGTGGGACAGCTCGTGAGCCGACTCCTGGACGTCGTCGACCTTCAGGGACCACGTGGCTGCGGAGACAAGCTACCCCTCATCACCTGTTTGCACCCGACATCGCCTGGTACCCACCGGGTGCCACGCTGGTCACTGGCTAGTGACTGTGAACACTGTCCCCTCTGCTTACAGGTCTTCAACATCTCCGATCCACTCTTGGATCCACTGCATCTCTTCCCGACCGACCGCCTGCAGCATCTTTGTCCCAGGCTCAACGGAACAGATAGAAGAAACCCGACGCACTTTGAGGCCTATGCACCCGCTTCCTGTGGGTGAGGTAAAGCTGGCACACCTGTGCCCAAGTGTAGTAATACATCTCTAGTGCCTGTGTTCCAAATCTTAAGTTCCTAGGTCATCCGGAAGATTCCTTTTGCAGTAACTTTGTACTTTTTACGCACCCATTGAAACCTATGGGAGCCCGCGTGTGACTATTTGCTCTGCACACGCCACCCGTGGACCTCCTGGTCACTAACTGACGTTAGCTCCTTGTAGGCCCAGCGATTCTAGAGGCCCTAGGCCTTTTCCCTTTTCTGTTCGTGGTACTTATACCACTATTTTAGTATATGGTTCGAGTGGCCACCAGGGCCTATCCATATAAAGTGCAACTTCTGTGTATTCTGTTATAATCTTGTTTGACGATTTGTGCTCCTGTGCTCATAAAGAGACTAGGGGTTACTTTGAGAAATAAATACATATATATTTTGAATATATATCTGTGTGGTGTCCTTTCATTGGTATAAAAGGGGGTTACTATTGGTAAAACAGCTTGCTTAACACGCATCACGAGTTTAGCCTCAAAGACTGCTTAGCCTACGCTACCACTAGGGCAGCTAGTCCAAAAAGGTTGACTTACAACCACACCATAAGGGTTGCTTGGCATGGTACAAGGTGGTCACTAGAACTAGTGAACAGCATATACCAGGCCAACTTCTCACAGCCACCCACAGAAGCGGCCTAGTAAAATGTGTCTAGGATCTGCCACTGCAGAACCTGCGCGCAGTCTGATACTGTCGCGCTGACTGCGCAAGTGCACCCACTTGCCAGTCCCTAAACCTTCCCTTAACTACATATTAGTCACCCCTCTGGTAGGCCCAAGGGCAGGGTGCATTGTAGGCATAAGGTAGGACATGCCCTGATGTGTGTGGCATGTCTTAATAGTGAATTACAGCCATTTTCGTTTTTCACTATTGAAGGCTACCTGCTCTCCATAGGCCAGAATGGGCTGCTGGAATTACTACACCCTGTAATCCCAGTGGACTCATAGAGCATGGTAGACAATTATGTTTAGTATGCCTGAACTCAGAATAATAAAATACTTCTTTTAGTAAAGTTTATTTTAATATCCTGCGTTTGTAAATACTACTTTTAGAAAGTTAGTATTTACTGACCTGGCCATTTCAGTCCGCCTCTGCTGTGTGTGTGTGTTCTGCCTAGCAACAGTAAGGAGCAGGGTTGGGGAATCCCCAGAGACAGGCTGGCTGCCAGGTGGTGGGTAGAGAGATTACACCAGGATGGGTGGGAGGAGTCCACCCTTGACTCTGAATAGACCTGTGCTCTGACAGCACAAAGCCGGCGCCGCCCCCTGTTGAGCGGCTGATGTCTCTGCCCTGCTGCTGAAAGGAAAGCGCAGAGTCACCACAACAAAGTGCTCCAGAACTGGACTGAGCCAGGCCCAGGCCCCCTGGCGCTAAAGAACAAAAGAATCGCACTATAAAAGTAGGAGCCTGGCTCCTAAGAAATCAGATCCTGTTTACGCAACGACGAACCTCTGCCTGAAGGAGAAGGACCTGGAGAAGCTGAAGGAGGAATACTGTCTCTCTGCCTGAGAGACTGGCCTGCAGTGGGTGCCTGTCTGCTGGAAGGAGAGGAAAAGACTGAAGGAAAAGACTTTGAATCAACTTGTGCTGAACAATCTCCAAGGGCTTGCTTGTGAACTTGCCCCCTGATCTGCGCCCCAGGAACAGTGGGCGCAACCTACCCCCAGAAGAGGAGAAGTAGCTGGACGCAATTCCGTGACGCTGATCCCCAGAGAACCTGTTTGCCTCTCCCCCTTTCTCCACACCGCGACATCTGCCACCTGGGACTACCACGAGCACCGCAAGGACCTGCCTCCCTGGTCCAAGCACCGCAAGTACCAGCCCCTCCGAGCCGTAGCTCGCAACGCGGAGAAAGGCACCTGAAGGCCTGCGCACCGAGCCCTGGCGACCCTGTGCCGTCAAGATCACCGCGAGGCCCTGTGCACACTTGTGATCCCCTGAAAAGCTGATCGCGCTGCAACAGCGCTGTGGATTGCCCTGGAGCTGCTTCCTCCTCCTCTGCCCTTGGTCGTGTGGCTGGGACCTTCTTCGGGTGCCCCACGAAGCACCGCCGCCCTCTGACTGCGAGGGACGACACCGCGACGTGAGACACCGTGCCGTGGAAACCCGAGGCCGCCGCCGTGACCAACCCCGTGAAAAGAAGGTATTTGTGACCATCGCGCGAAAAGTACGGCTGTAACTGCCTACGTACGGTCCGTACTTCCATCTGAACTCATTGCGCTTTGAAAACGTACTGCCTTGCCTGGTAGTTCGAGTCGTACTGTTCGTACTTCCATCTGAATTCATGGCGCTTGGAAAACGTACTGCCTTGCCCCGTAGTTCGAGCCGTACTGTGGGTACGTCCATCTGAAATAATTGTGCGTAAATACGGCCCGTACTTGCCTTTGTACGGACCGTACTGACCCCTGAAGTATCCTGTTTTGAACCTTAGCAACCTTGGTTCGACTCGTACCAGCCTTGGTCTGAACCGTACTGGCCTCGGGAGCAGCATAGTTCGAACCGTACCTGCTTTGAGCCGAACTACATTGAAAAGCATTACCGGTGCTCACTCGAGAAGAGTGAGATTCGGCAAGCGTACTCGTGCTCACGCGAGAGGCGTGAGAAACGGCAAGGCCCTTTAAAAACCTTGCCCAAAGCCTAACAACGGTACTACGAAGTGCGCAGAACCCCTAAGAAGCTTATTTTAATCAGAACTTTGCCATTATTAAGACCTGTGGACTACCTTTGAGCATTTAAAGAGTAACTGGATTATTTCCCCAAGAGAACTGTATTTATGCAACCTGCCTGAAAGAAAACCTTTTATATAAAGAAATATATTTTACTATAAATACAGCCTTATGTCTTTGTGTGGTGGGGAGGTGATTATTGTGTGGGACAACTTGAACGCTTTACCTTATGCCCTCTGGAAATTTAGCCTGACTGCTCGCGCCACGTTACCTAGAGGGTGAGCAGGGGTTATTTTTAAAGAGGTGATCCTTTGCCCTGACTTAGAGGAAAGGGTCCCTGCTTGTCGCAAGTGCATACCTGCGCCAACCAGAGACCCCGGATTCTAACAGTCGCACACTGGTGCATGCCGCACACTGCTGCACGCCGCACACTGCTACACGAAACACTGCTGCACACCACACACTGATGCATGCCACACACTGCTGCACGCCACACACTGCTGCATGGCACACTCTGCTGCATGCCGCACACTGCTGCATGCCGCACGCCACACACTGCTGCATGCCACACACTGCTGCATGCCGCTGCAAGCCACACACTGCTGCACGCCACACACTGCTGCACACCACAGACTGCTGCACGCCGCACACTGCTACACGCCACACACTGCTGCATGCCGCTGCAAGCCACACACTGCTGCACGCCTCACACTGCTGCACACCGCAGACTGCTGCATGCCACACACTGCTACACGCCACACACTGCTGCATGCCACACACTGCTGCACACCACAAACTGCTGCATGCCGCTGCACGCCACACACTGCTGCACGCCTCAAAGACTGCTTAGCCTATGCTACCACTAGGGCAGCTAGTCCGAAAAGGTTGACTTACAACCACACCATAAGGGTTGCTTGGCATGGTACAAGGTGGTCACTTTAACTAGTGAACATCATATACCAGGCCAACTTCTCACAACGCCACACACTGCTGCACGCCACACACTGCTGCACGTCACACACTGCTGCACGCAGCACACTGCTGCACACCACACACTGCTGCATGCCGCTGCATGCCACACACTGCTGCACGCCACACACTGCTGCATACAGCACACTGCTGCTCACCGCACACTGCTGCATGCCACACACTGCTGCACACCGCACGCTGCTACACGAAACACTGCTGCATGCCACACACTGCTGCACGCCACACACTGCTGCACGCCGCACACTGCTGCATGCTGCACACTGCTGCACGCCGCACACTGCTGCATGCCATACACTGCTGCATGCCGCTGCACGCCACACACTGCTGCATGCCTCACACTGCTGCACACCGCAGACTGCTGCACGCCGCACACTGCTACACGCCATACACTGCTGCACGCCACGCACTGCTGCATGCAGCACACTGCTGCACGCCACACACTGCTGCATGCCGCTGCATGCAACACACTGCTGCACGCCACACACTGCTGCATGCCACACACTGCTGCATGCCCCTGCATGCCACAAACTGCTGCATGCTGCACACTGCTGCATGCCGCACACTGCTGCACGCCACACACGGCTGCATGCCACACACTGCTGCACGCCGCTGCACGCCAGACACTGCTGCACACCGCACACTGCTGCATGCCTCACACTGCTGCACACCGCAGACTGCTGCACGCCGCACACTGCTACACGCCACACACTGATGCATGCCACACACTGCTGCACGCCACACATTGCTGCATGACACACACTGCTGCATGCCGCACACTGCTGCATGCCACACACTGCTGCACACCACACACTGCTGCATGCCACACACTGCTGCATGCCGCTGCAAGCCACACACTGCTGCACGCCACACACTGCTGCATGTCACACACTGCTGCATGCCGCACACTGCTGCACGCTGCACACTGCTACATGAAACACTGCTGCACACCACACACTGATGCATGCCACACACTGCTGCATGCCACACACTGCTGCACACCACACACTGCTGCATGCCACTGCACGCCACACACTGCTGCACGCCACACACTGCTGCACACAGCACACTGCTGCTCACTGCACACTGCTGCACGCCAAACACTGCTGCACGCCACACACTGCTACACGAAACACTGCTGCACGCCGCACAATGCTACACAAAACACTGCTGCACGCCACACACTGCTGCACGCCGCACACTGCTGCACGCCTCACAATGCTGCACGCCGCACACTGCTGCATGCCGCACACTGCTGCACGCCGCACACGGCTGCATGCCACACACTGCTGCATGCCGCTGCACGCCACACACTGCTGCACGCCAAAGACTGCTGCACGCCACACACTGCTGCACGCCGCACATTGCTGCACACCACACACTGCTGCATGCCACACACTGCTGCACGCCACACACTGCTGCACACCGCACACTGCTACACACCGCACGATGCTATACGAAACACTGCTGCACAGCACACACTGCTGCACGCCACAGACTGCTGCACACTGCTGCGCACCGCACACTGCTACACGCCACACACTGCTGTACGCCACACACTGCTGCATGCCACACACTGCTGCATGCTGCTGCAAGCCACACACTGCTGCACGCCACACACTGCTGCACACCACTGTAGGAAGGTGGATACCTGACTATGGTTACCCCCAAATTTTTGCCTAGTGTCTAGCTGGTTTTTCGACTTAGTTGGCCTGAGATCCTGCTATTCAGGATCTCAGCCTGGCTGTTCTCTCTTTAAAATGGACTCCATGTACCCTAGGTACATACCCAATTGGTTGGATCACCCTGTCAGCCCCTGTACCAGTGTACACTAGGTACCCAGGGCATTGGTGTACCCAAGGCCTGCCAAGGGCTGAAGCATGTATTATGCCACCCCAGGCTTGGCCTAACAATTTGACACAACTGGCTGATCACTCAGCTGGGGTAAGTTGGTGTAATCACCTCTTACTTAGGTGTAGTATACCTATACCTAACCTTAAATGGGACACCTGGTAACCTATAAGTCACTCCTATGGCAGGCCTTAACAATCCTGAAGGCAGAGTGCGTGGTTCCATGTGAGATGGTGCTCTGGCATGAGCTGAGCCTGTCTGCAGTGGTCGGAACAACTTCCTTCTACTGTTTCCAGATATCGTCATACCATATACTCTTAAGTGCATTATGAACCTCGCGGTTAAATGCTATCTTTGGTTTGGCTTTATCAAAACATGTCGAGTAAGGTGTCATACGAATTGGAATACTAACCCCTCGCCAATTCTGGCGACGGGGTTAGCATTCCACCCTTCTAGAGGGACACGACATGTACAGTGCCGGAAACCCGGGTAACATCAGACATAGCCTCAGCTCCACAAAATGGATGCTGCCACCACAGACACAAGTCTGCCCTCCTGCTGCTGGGAGTCCTTCCAGCTTGGGAGGTGTGGACAAAGGGTTTCCTGCCAGGGGAGGTGCGTGCACCACCCCAGACAGGATTTTGTGTATTGGTCAGGTAGGGCTTGAAAGAAACCAGACATGCCTGTGGCTCACAAGGAGCCTCGGTGCATATGCCAGTTCAAACCGGTCCTGGGGCACACCAGTCCCGGGCCTGGGGCGAGCTGGACAAAGGATTGGGGGTGTAACCACCCCCCTTCCTGGTCCCACCCTTAGGGAGGGACCTAGCAGGTAGTCCGGCCCCTAGAATCCGCTTAAAGGTAGGAGCTGTGTCCTAAGACTTCGGACATCCTGGAATCAACTTGAAACTAAGAAGAAGACGGGAACTTCGACATTCTGCTGCACAGAAGACTGAAGAAAATCTCCCCTGTGGTCAGGGAGTGACCACCTTGCTAACGCAAGCACCATCCAGCGCATCAACGTCTGCTTTGCCGCCGCCTCCCGCCGGAGCCCGAGCCCAGAGACTGACAAGACCTGGACCTCCAGACCTCTCACCGCCCGATCCACAGTCCCTGAAAAGAGGAGACCCGTGGAGGCACCGAGACACGTGGAGCCAGCCATCTTGGAACGACTACGACAAGCTGACCAGTGCAACAACCGAGGCTCCCTCCAAGTTGTGCTTTGGGTCCTGAGAAGCCCAACCCTCGAGCAGCATCTGCACCAAAGGTGAGCCCTCCAGCATCTCCACGATCTGCGTGGGGCCCTTCTGCATTTTGCCACTTGACGCGCCTAACCGGTTGCTGGCCCGCTGGCTAGTGGCCATCTTGGCGACGAAATCTACGACAAACACCGCTGGTCTGGTTGCTCCAGACTGGCCCTTGCTCCCCTCCAAAGGAGCAATCCCTCTGACCTTGCTGGTCAGAACCAACAGCTGATTTCTGAATCCTCCTACAATTGCTTTTGCCAAGGCTTGTTTGCTTCGATCAAGTCGCCGACACCGCCGACAGCGAGAGCCTGCGTGGAACAGCTCGTGAGCCGACTCCTGGACGTCGTCGACCTTCAGGGACCACGTGGCTGCGGAGACAAGCTACCCCTCATCACCTGTTTGCACCCGACATCGCCTGGTACCCACCTGGTGCCACGCTGGTCACTGGCTAGTGACTGTGAACACTGTCCCCTCTGCTTACAGGTCTTCAACATCTCCGATCCACTCTTGGATCCACTGCATCTCTCCCGGACCGACCGCCTGCAGCATCTTTGTCTTCAAGCTCCACGGAACAGATAGAAGAAACCCGACGCACTTTGAGGCCTATGCACCCGCTTCCTGTGGGTGAGGTAAAGCTGGCACACCTGTGCCCAAGTGTAGTATTACATCTCTAGTGCCTGTGTTCCAAACCTTGAGTTCCTAGTCCATCCGGAAGATCCTCTTTGCAGTAACTTTGTACTTTTTACGCACCCATTGAAACCTATGGGAGCACGCGTGTGACTATTTGCTCTGCACACGCCACCCGTGGACCTCCTGGTCACTAACTGACGTTAGCTCCTTGTAGGCCCAGCGATTCTAGAGGCCCTAGGCCTTTTCCCTTTTCTGTTCGTGGTACTTATACCACTATTTTAGTATATGGTTTGAGTGGCCACCAGGGCCTATCCATATAACGTGCAACTTCTGTGTATTCTGTGATAATCTTGTTTGACGATTTGTGCTCCTGTGCTCATAAAGAGACTAGGGGTTACTTTGAGAAATAAATACATATATATTTTGAATATATATCTGTGTGGTGTCCTTTCATTGGTATAAAAGGGGGTTACATTTGGTAAAACAGCTGGCTTAACACGCTTCACGAGTTTAGCCTCAAAGACTGCTTAGCCTACGCTACCACTAGGGCAGCTAGTCCGAAAAGGTTGACTTACAACCACACCATAAGGGTTGCTTGGCATGGTACAAGGTGATCACTTTAACTAGTGAGCATCATATACCAGGCCAACTTCTCACATTGGTGAGCAGCGGTTGGATTTGAGCTTGCTGTGTTTTACCATTGTAATCTCTTGGTTACCAATTGAAAGATCACATAGGTACCTGTAGGTACATATAAAACAAGATTAGATATACATAAGTTCTACTGAACTTAGTTGTTGTAGAGCAAAGGGAGTAGCACACCCTGACTACAACTACTAGATAGGTTTAGTAGGTAAACACAAGTGTAGGTAGATTGCAACACATCCACCCACACTTAAGAGCAATGGCCAGGGCAGAGGGGTCCACTGTACCCATCTCTGTTGAGAGTGACCCCCAGAGGGCAACATCCAGCTTTGCTACCCTTAATCAGAATGAGCTCAGGCATTTGGCAACTCTTAGAGGCCTTAAACAGCCCAAGAACCCAAACTCTGCTGAGCTCAGAGAGCTCTTACAGAATGATGAGAATCAGAGAGCACTCAAGAAAGCTTCCCAGTTAGCCCCCTTAGGGTCAGGAACAGGAGGCCCCCCTTCTGAAGATACTACAGAGGTACCCAGTTCCAATAGCCATCCCTTAGATGAGAACCATACTACAGGGGAGGAAAGTGGTGAGGATACAGAAAGTAGTGATGATGAAGGGAGAACTAGCCCAGTGCCAAGTATTATACTTGGCCCAGCTAAACTAAGGCTATTGGGGACTGACAATGGGTTCACCCCATTGGATCTCCCCAGTGGACTTAACACAGGGCTTGGGAGGCAAAGGAATCGCTCAGGTGACTCCAATGCTTCTCATGGCTCTAGAGGCTCTCAAGGTCACTCCAGGAAAAGGATGACCACCCCTCAGAGGAGGGAACATGAGGCCAGAATGCAGGAAGCCCAGCTGAGGATCAGGAAGCAGGAGCTAGAAGTAGCCCTGATGGAAGAAAAACTGAACAAGGCTAGGCAACCTAGAGAGAGTGGGTCTATACCCACTGGTGGCAGCATTGTCCCTAAGGACAAAGATAGGGTCTTTGACAATAGGAACCTGTCTAAGGTTGTGCCCCCCTACAAAAGTGGGGATGACATCCACAAATGGATAACTGCTCTTGAGAGAGCCTGCAAAGTACAGCAGGTTCCTGAAGACCAGTGGGCAGCAATCCTCTGGCTCTCCTTTGAAGGAAGAGGCAGAGACAGACTCCTCACTGTTAGAGAAGAGGATGTCAGAAACTACAGAGTCCTGAAGAGTGTTCTGGTAGATGGGTTAGGCTTAACCACTGAACAGTACAGGTTAATGTTCAGAGACACCCAAAAGACACAGACTCAGGACTGGTCTGAATATGTTGAATGTGCCACTAAGGCTTTGGAGGGTTGGTTGCTGGGAAGTAAGGTATCTGATTATACAGGATTGTACAATTTGATGATGAGAGAACAGATTTTAAGTAACTGTCAAAACCAGCTCCTCCATCAACACCTGGTAGACTCAGATTTGACCTCTCCCCAAGAATTGGGAAAGAGGGCAGATAAATGGGTCAGGACCAGGATCAGGCCTAAGAATCAGGGTGGTGACCAAAAGAAAGATACCACCAAACCTCAAGAGAAGGGTGGGGATAAAGCAAAAGAGAAATCTTCCTCAGGGCCCCAAAACTCCACACAGGGTGGTGGGTCCCAAGCTCCCTCCTCTACCACAGGTAAAAAGCCTTACTGCCATGAGTGTAAAACTCCTGGGCATTGGAAAACTGACAGCAGTTGCCCAAGGGCTACAAACAAAACTGTTCCTCCAATTACTCCTGTCACACCACCTATTACTGTCAGCAGTAATCCCCCAGGTGGTGGGAGTGCCCCCAAAAATTTGGGTGGGTTTACTTGGGGAACACAGGGAGACCCTGGCTTAGCCAATTCCCCTGCAGCAGATACTCTTGTCTGTGATGGTGGCATGGGGTTTGCCAACTTCACTGCCTGTCCCAACACTTTGGGTAGGTACAGACAGGAGCCCTACATCAATGGTACAAAAGCTGAGGCCTACAGAGACACTGGAGCTAGCATCACAATGGTGGCTCATTGGCTAGTTCCCTCTGAGCAGCTTTTGCCTGGTTTCTCCTACCAGGTGACCAACATTGATGGCAAACAGAACAGTCATCCCATGGCAGAGGTATGTCTCAGCTGGGGAGGTGTCACTGGCCCTAAAAGGGTGGCAGTGTCCCCAACCTTGCCTGTAGACTGCTTACTGGGGAATGACTTTGAACTCTCAGCTTGGGCTGGAGTTGAACAAGACACCCATTCTAAAATGGTAGGCCTTTCACAAAAGGGTAGTGGGGTTGTGCCATTCACAACCCCTGTCCAAATAGATTTCCTCCCTGGAAAGGTTGGAAGGGCAGTGGTAGCCACAGCCCAGGCACAGACAGACTTCCCTGTAGAGACTGGCAGAGCTGTGACAGTCACAGCTCAAACACAAACTGAGTGCCCCCCTGAAAAGGTTGGCAAGGCTGTAATGGTCTCAGCCTATACTCAGACTGACATAGGTGTAGTGAAGCCTGAAACTATGGATCACTCCACACAAACAGAGAGTAGTGGGGAGGAAGAAAAGTCTCCCTCTCCCCAGACATTAGGAAAAAGTCAGCCTCCTCAGGGAGCTGACCTCACCCCTTGTGAAGGAACTGCCCCAGAGGTAGCCAGGCCTGGCCTGGCAGAGCCTCTGATGTCAGTGGCCCCTTCCAAGGTGGGACCCAGTCTGGTGCAGGTAGCCTGCCTCTCTCTACCCTGCCTCAGTCAGCCCAGGGCTGCAGAGGTCAGGGAGGCCAGTGGACCCCAAGAGGGCCCCTGTCCACAAGAACCCCCCCCATCAAAAGAATGAGGATTGCCTGGCTAGTAGCCCTAGTCAGGTGATGGGTAAAAACATTCCTGAGGGATCTCCTTTACAGGTAGTTAGGGACCTCCCCCAGAGGGATTCTGTTGGGTACAGGCAAACATGGGACCTTAGGGCCCCAGACCTGACCTGTCCCTCCAGTAAGCCCACAAAAGGGACCCAGCCTCCAGCTTTAGGTAGCCAGAGGCTGACCCTGAGAGCACAGTGCAACTCAGTTAAGGAAAGAAAGGCATCTATGGTGGAGGGGGATTGGAGGAAGGTGAGGCCTCACTTTGAGGACACTCACTTCAGTACTCCATCTCAACACCAGCCTTTTACTTTGCCAAGACACACCAAAGGTAGAGATTCCCTATGGTGGAGACCCTCTGATACCCTTAGGGTGAGGGATTGCTTAGTGGACCATGAGACAGGGGGTAACCATGCCAGTGCTGGTTCCTCCTTATATGGCCACTTGGGCAATATAGGCTTACCTGGTCAAGGTCAGCCTTATCTCCCTTCGTTTGGGGGGGGGGTTGTGTAGGAAGGTGGATACCTGACTATGGTTACCCCCAAATTTTTGCCTAGTGTCTAGCTGGTTTTTCGACTTAGTTGGCCTGAGATCCTGCTATTCAGGATCTCAGCCTGGCTGTTCTCTCTTTAAAATGGACTCCATGTACCCTAGGTACATACCCAATTGGTTGGATCACCCTGTCAGCCCCTGTACCAGTGTACACTAGGTACCCAGGGCATTGGTGTACCCAAGGCCTGCCAAGGGCTGAAGCATGTATTATGCCACCCCAGGCTTGGCCTAACAATTTGACACAACTGGCTGATCACTCAGCTGGGGTAAGTTGGTGTAATCACCTCTTACTTAGGTGTAGTATACCTATACCTAACCTTAAATGGGACACCTGGTGTGAGACGTTGGCCTGGTATATGATGCTCACTAGTTAAAGTGATCACCTTGTACCATGCCAAGCAACCCTTATGGTGTGGTTGTAAGTCAACCTTTTCGGACTAGCTGCCCTAGTGGTAGCGTAGGCTAAGCAGTCTTTGAGGCTAAACTCGTGATGCGTGTTAAGCCAGCTGTTTTACCAAATGTAACCCCCTTTTATACCAATGAAAGGACACCACACAGATATATATTCAAAATATATATGTATTTATTTCTCAAAGTAACCCCTAGTCTCTTTATGAGCACAGGAGCACAAATCGTCTGTAGGAGAGTAGGGTCTGCTATCCTATGGTCACCCCAAATTTTTGCTTTTTGCTTCACTGGTTTTTGACATATTGAGGCTGTGGGCCTGCCAATCAGACCCCCAGCCTGCTGTTCTCTCTACTAAATTAAAACTATGCACCCTAGGTGCATAACCAATTGGAAGTGGATCACCCTGTCAGCCCCTGTACCAGTGTACACTAGGTACCCAGGGCATTGGTGTACCCAAGGCCTGCCAAGGGCTGCAGCATGTATTATGCCACCCCAGGCTTGGCCTAACAATTTGACACAACTGGCTGATCACTCAGCTGGGGTAAGTTGGTGTAATCACCTCTTACTTAGGTGTAGTATACCTATACCTAACCTTAAATGGGACACCTGGTAACCTATAAGTCACTCCTAGGGCAGGCCTTAACAATCCTGAAGGCAGAGTGCTTGGTTCCATGTGAGATGGTGCTCTGGCATGAGCTGAGCCTGTCTGCAGTGGTCGGAACAACTTCCTTCTACTGTTTCCAGATATCGTCATACCATATACTCTTAAGTGCATTATGAACCTCGCGGTTAAATGCTATCTTTGGTTTGGCTTTATCAGAACATGTCGAGTAAGGTGTCATACGAATTGGAATACTAACCCCTCGCCAATTCTGGCGACGGGGTTAGCATTCCACCCTTCTAGAGGGACACGACATGTACAGTGCCTGAAACCCGGGTAAAATCAGACATAGCCTCAGCTCCACAAAATGGATGCTGCCACCACAGACACAAGTCTGCCCTCCTGCTGCTGGGAGTCCTTCCAGCTTGGGAGGTGTGGACAAAGGGTTTCCTGCCAGGGGAGGTGCGTGCACCACCCCAGACAGGATTTTGTGTATTGGTCAGGTAGGGCTTGAAAGAAACCAGACATGCCTGTGGCTCACAAGGAGCCTCGGTGCATATGCCAGTTCAAACCGGTCCTGGGGCACACCAGTCCCGGGCCTGGGGCGAGCTGGACAAAGGATTGGGGGTGTAACCACCCCCCTTCCTGGTCCCACCCATAGGGAGGGACCTAGCAGGTAGTCCGGCCCCTAGAATCCGAATAAAGGTAGGAGCTGTGTCCTAAGACTTCAGACATCCTGGAATCAACTTAAAACTAAGAAGAAGACGGGAACTTCGACGCTCTGCTGCACAGAGGACTGAAGCCAATCTCCCCTGTGGTCAGGGAGTGACCACCTTGCTAACGCAAGCACCATCCAGCGAATCAACGTCTGCTTTGCCGCCGCCTCCCGCCGGAGCCCGAGCCCAGAGACTGACAAGACCTGGACCTCCAGACCTCTCACCGCCCGATCCACAGTCCCTGCAAAGAGGAGACCCGTGGAGGCACCGAGACACGTGGAGCCAGCCATCTTGAAACGACTACGACAAGCTGACCAGTGCAACAACCGAGGCTCCCTCCAAGTTGTGCTTTGGGTCCTGAGAAGCCCAACCCTCGAGCAGCATCTGCACCAAAGGTGAGCCCTCCAGCATCTCCACGATCTGCGTGGGGCCCTTCTGCATTTTGCCACTCGACGCGCCTAACCGGTTGCTGGCCCGCTGGCTGGTGGCCATCTTGGCGACGAAATCTACGACAAACACCGCTGGTCTGGTTGCTCCAGACTGGCCCTTGCTCCCCTCCAAAGGAGCAGTTCCTCTGACCTTGCTGGTCAGAACCATCAGCTTAAACTCCTTGCCTACAACAATTGCTTTTGCCAAGGCTTGTTTGCTTCGATCAAGTCGCCGACACCGCCGACAGCGAGAGCCTGCGTGGGACAGCTCGTGACTCGACTCCTGGACGTCGTCGACCTTCAGGGACCACGTGGCTGCAGAGTCAAGCTACACCTTCCTTCCTGTTTGCACCCGACATCGCCTGGTACCCACCTGGTGCCACGCTGGTCACTGGCTAGTGACTGTGAACACTGTCCCCTCTGCTTTCAGGTCTTCAACATCTCCGATCCACTCTTGGATCCACTGCATCTCTTCCCGACCGACCGCCTGCAGCCCTTTTGTCTACAGGCCCCACGGAACAGATAGAAGAAACCCGACGCACTTCGAGGCCTATGCACCCGCTTCCTGTGGGTGAGGTAAAGCTGGCACACCTGTGCCCAAGTGTAGTATTACATCTCTAGTGCCTGTGTTCCAAATCTTAAGTTCCTAGGTCATCCGGAAGATTCCTTTTGCAGTAACTTTGTACTTTTTACGCACCCATTGAAACCTATGGGAGCACGCGTGTGACTATTTGCTCTGCACACGCCACCCGTGGACCTCCTGGTCACTAACTGACGTTAGCTCCTTGTAGGCCCAGCGATTCTAGAGGCCCTAGGCCTTTCCCCTTTTCTGTTCGTGGTACTTATACCACTATTTTAGTATATGGTTCGAGTGGCCACCAGGGCCTATCCATATAAAGTGCAACTTCTGTGTATTCTGTGATAATCTTGTTTGACGATTTGTGCTCCTGTGCTCATAAAGAGATTAGGGGTTACTTTGAGAAATAAATACATATATATTTTGAATATATATCTGTGTGGTGTCCTTTCATTGGTATAAAAGGGGGGTTACTATTGGTAAAACAGCTTGCTTAACACGCATCACGAGTTTAGCCTCAAAGACTGCTTAGCCTACGCTACCACTAGGGCAGCTGGTCCGAAAAGGTTGACTTACAACCACACCATAAGGGTTGCTTGGCATGGTACAAGGTGATCACTTTAACTAGTGAGCATCATATACCAGGCCAACTTCTCACATTGGTGGCAGCGGTGGGATTTGAGCTTGCTGTGTTTTACCATTGTAATCTCTTGGTTACCAATTGAAAGATCACATAGGTACCTGTAGGTACATATAAAACAAGATTAGATATACTTAAGTTCTACTGAACTTAGTTGTTGTAGAGCAAAGGGAGTAGCACACCCTGACTACAACTACTAGATAGGTTTAGTAGGTAAACCCAAGTGTAGGTAGATTGCAACACATCCACCCACACTTAAGAGCAATGGCTGGGGCAGAGGGGTCCACTGTACCCATCTCTGTTGAGAGTGACCCCCCGAGGGCACCATCCATCTATGCTACCCTTAATCAAAATGAGCTCAGGCAGCTGGCAACTCTTAGAGGCCTTAAACAGCCCAAGAACCCTACCTCTGCTTTGCTCAGAGAGCTCTTGCAAGAAGATGAAAATCAAAAAGAGCTCAGGAAAGCTTCCCAGTTAGCCCCCTTAGGGACAGGAACAGGAGGCCCCCCTTCTGAAGATGCCACTGAAGTACCCCTTCCCAATAGTCACCCCTTAGATGGGATGCCTACCACAGAGGATGAGAGTGAAAAGGATACTGACAGTAGTGAGGATGAAGGGAGAACTAGCCCAGTGCCAAGTGTTATACTTGGCCCAGCTAAACTAAGGCTATTGGGGACTGACAGTGGGTTCACCCCACTGGATCTCCCCAGTGGACTTAACACAGGGCTTGGAAGGCAAAGGAATCGCTCAGGTGACTCCAATGCTTCCCATGGCTCTAGAGGCTCTCAAGGTCACTCCAGGAGAAGGATGACCACCCCTCAGAGGAGGGAACATGAGGCCAAGATGCAAGAAGCTCAGCTGAGGATCAGGAAGCAGGAGCTAGAAGTAGCCCTGATGGAAGAGAAACTTAGCAAGGCTAGACAGCATAAAGAGAGTGGGTCTATACCCACTGGTGGCAGCATTGTCCCTAAGGACAAAGATAGGGTTTTCGATAATAGAAACCTGTCTAAGGTTGTGCCCCCCTACAAAAGTGGGGATGACATCCACAAGTGGATAACTGCTCTTGAGAGGGCCTGCAAAGTACAGCAGGTTCCTGAAGACCAGTGGGCAGCAATCCTCTGGCTCTCCTTTGAGGGAAGAGGCAGAGACAGACTCCTCACTGTTAGAGAAGAGGATGTCAGAAACTACAGAGTCCTGAAGAGTGTTCTAGTTGATGGGTTAGGCTTAACCACTGAGCAGTACAGGTTAATGTTCAGAGACACCCAAAAGACACAGACTCAGGACTGGTCTGAATACATTGAATGTGCCACTAAGGCTTTGGAGGGTTGGTTGCTGGGAAGTAAGGTATCTGATTTTACAGGATTGTATAATTTGATGATGAGAGAACAGATTTTAAATAACTGTCAAAACCAGCAACTGCATCAACACTTGGTTGACTCTGATCTGACCTCTCCCCAAGAATTGGGAAAGAAGGCAGACAAATGGGTCAGAACCAGGGTTAAGCAAAAGAACCAGAACCAGGGCCAAGGGGGTGATCAGAAGAAAACAGACCAAAAGGGTGGAGATCAGAAACCTAAAGACCAGAAGTCTTCAACAGGGCCCCAAACTACTACTAAGGAGGGTGGGTCCCAACAGTCCAAAAAGAAGAAAGAAGGTCAAAAGAAACCCTGGTGCAATCATTGCAAGAATACAACTCACTGGACTAGTGATTGCAAAAAGGGTGGAGCCCCCAACACTGTTGCCCCTAAGGCACCTGCTCCCAGTACTACTGTTAGCAGTGTTGGTCCCCAGACAAAGGGTGTAGTGGGAATCACTATGGGAACTGAAGGAGATTCTGACTTAGACAGAACCCTGACACAGGCAGTCTTGATCTGTGATGGGGACATTGATTTGTCCCTGACTGTGAGCCCCAGTAACCTGGGCAAGTACAGACAGACTCCTTTAATTAATGACAAAGTGGCTCAAGCCTACAGGGACACATGTGCCAGTGTCACTATGGTGACACCAGGCTTTGTGGACCCTGGACAGTACATACCAGGTGAGAACTACCTGGTGACCAATGCCAGCAATGCCACTACTTCACATAGTGTGGCAGTTGTTAACTTCTCATGGGGAGGGGTAACTGGCCTCAAAAGGGTTGTGGTTAGTGCAGACCTCCCAGTAGAATGTTTGTTGGGCAATGACCTAGAGAGTTCTCTATGGTCAGAAGTGGAGTACAGGACTCATGCAGAGATGTTAGGTATATCATCACATGTCCTTGCTGTGACCAGGTCACAGGCCAAAAAGTGCCTCACTGAACCACAGGTCTTGGATCCTGGAACAATGGACCAAGCACCTACCAAGAAGAAGAACAGGAGGGTCAAGGCTGTGCCTTCCCCCCTGCCTCAGAGTGATGATCAGCCTTCCCAGGAAGCTGATCTAGAGGACCCTGAAGGAACTGTCCCTGAAGAGCTTGAACCTGACCAGGTTGAGTTTCTGGGGACAGGGGGACCTTCAAGGGCTGACTTGAGGCAGGCTCAGTTATCCTGTCCCTCTCTTGAACCCCTCAGACAGCTGGCTGCTGCTGAGGCTGCTGGGAATGCTCAAGGTACCCATAAAGTGTATTGGGATGAAGGGCTCCTTTATTCAGAGGCTAGAGACCCCAAGCCTGGTGCAACCAGGAGGTTGGTTATACCTCTGCAATTTAGGGGCTTCCTTCTTACCTTGGCCCATGATATTCCTTTAGCAGGACACCTAGGCCAGAAGAAGACCTGGGACAGACTTGTCCCTCACTTTCACTGGCCTCATATGAATGAAGATACAAAGGAGTTTTGTCGCTCCTGTGTTACCTGCCAAGCCAGTGGCAAATCAGGTGGCACAACAAAGGCCCCCCTGATACCACTACCTGTGGTGGGGGTTCCCTTTGAAAGAGTGGGAATAGACATAGTGGGTCCCATGGATCCTCCCACTGCATCTGGGCACAGATTTATACTGGTGGTAGTGGATCATGCCACCAGGTATCCAGAGGCAATTCCCCTTAGGACCACTACAGCTCCTGTTGTGGCCAGGGCCCTGCTGGGAGTATTCTCCAGAGTGGGGTTTCCTAAGGAGGTAGTATCTGACAGAGGTACCAACTTTATGTCAGGATACTTAACAGCTATGTGGAAGGAATGTGGTGTCAACTACAAGTTCACCACCCCTTATCACCCACAATGCAATGGGCTTGTTGAGAGATTCAACAAGACCCTAAAGGGTATGATCAAAGGATTACCTGAAAAGCTCAGGCGAAGATGGGACATCCTTCTACCCTGCCTTCTGTTTGCTTACAGAGAGGTCCCACAAAAAGGAGTTGGCTACAGCCCCTTTGAATTGTTGTTTGGGCACCCTGTGAGAGGCCCACTGTGTTTGGTGAAGGAAGGCTGGGAGTTACCTCTCAAAAAGCCTAAGCTAGACATAGTGGACTATGTACTTGGTCTCCGCTCCAGGATGGCTGAGTATATGGAGAAGGCATCCAAAAACCTTGAGGCAAGCCAGGCCTTACAGAAAGCTTGGCATGACCAAAAGGCTGTCTTGGTTGAGTTTCAGCCAGGACAGAAGGTATGGGTGTTGGAGCCAGTGGCCCCAGCAGCACTCCAAGACAAATGGTCTGGACCCCATACAATCCTGGAAAAGAAGGGAGAGGTCACCTACTTGGTCGACCTAGGAACTCCCAGGAGTCCCCACAGGGTACTCCATGTTAACAGGCTTAAAGCATATGTTGACAGGGCAGACATGGGCTTGCTCATGGCTACAGATGAGGGACAGGAGGAAGAGAGTGACCCTCTCCCAGACCTGTTGTCTCAGAACCCTGAAGATGGCTCAGTTGAAGGAGTGACCCTTGGAGGCAACCTCACTGCCCATCAGCAGACTGAATGTAGACAGGTTCTACAATCATTTTCACATATGTTTTCCTTGATACCTAGTCAAACTGACTGGTGTACCCATGTGGTGGACACTGGTGACAGTCTGCCTGTAAAGAACAAACTTTACAGACAACCTGACCACGTCAGGGACTGTATAAAGGCTGAGGTACATAAAATGCTGGAATTAGGTGTCATTGAACCCTCAGAGAGCCCCTGGGCTAGCCCAGTGGTTCTGGTCCCCAAACCTCACACCAAAGATGGCAAGAGAGAGATGAGGTTCTGTGTGGATTACAGAGGACTCAATGCTGTCACCAGGACAGATGCACACCCTATTCCAAGGGCAGATGAGCTCATAGACAAACTAGCTTCTGCAAAGTTTTTGAGCACATTTGACTTAACAGCTGGCTATTGGCAAATCAGATTAGCTGAGGAGTCTAAGGCCAAAACAGCATTCTCAACCCCAGGTGGGCACTACCAGTTTGTGGTGATGCCCTTTGGTCTGAAGAATGCACCTGCCACCTTCCAAAGGCTGGTGAACCAAGTCCTTACTGGGTTGGATGACTTTTGCGCAGCATATCTTGATGACATTGCTGTCTTTAGCTCCACCTGGGAGGATCACCTGATCCACCTGAAGAAGGCTCTTGGGGCTCTGCAAAGGGCAGGCCTCACTATCAAGGCTACTAAGTGCCAGATAGGGCAGAGTAAGGTTGTATATTTGGGCCACCTTGTAGGTGGAGGCCAAGTTCAACCACTGGAGAGTAAGATACAATCCATCAAGGACTGGTCCCCTCCAACCACCCAGACTCAAGTTCGAGCTTTCTTGGGCTTGACTGGGTACTACAGGAAGTTTGTTAAGAACTATGGGTCCATTGTGACTCCTCTTAATGATCTGACATCCAAGAAGATGCCCAAAAAGGTTCAGTGGACAGTAAGCTGTCAAAAGGCATTTGATGACCTGAAGGAGGCCATGTGCTCTGCACCTATCCTGAAAAGTCCTGACTACTCCAAAGAGTTTATTGTCCAAACAGATGCTTCTGAGTTGGGTGTGGGAGCTGTGCTGTCACAACTTAATGTAGATGGTCAAGACCAACCCATTGCTTTTATTAGCAGAAGGTTGACCCCCAGAGAGAAGAATTGGTCAGCTATTGAGAGGGAGGCCTTTGCTGTGGTGTGGGCCCTGAAGAAGCTGAGGCCATACTTGTTTGGCACTCACTTCAAGATTCAGACCGACCATAAGCCCCTCTTGTGGCTAAATCAGATGAAGGGTGAAAACCCCAAACTGCTTAGGTGGTCCATTTCCCTACAGGGGATGGACTTTACAGTGGAGCACCGGCCAGGTACTGACCATGGGAATGCAGATGGTCTCTCCAGGTACTTCCACTTAGGACATGAAGACGAGACTGGTCAAGGCTAGTTTAATGTCCCAGCGTTTGGGGGGGGGTTGTGTAGGAGAGTAGGGTCTGCTATCCTATGGTCACCCCAAATTTTTGCTTTTTGCTTCACTGGTTTTTGACATATTGAGGCTGTGGGCCTGCCAATCAGACCCCCAGCCTGCTGTTCTCTCTACTAAATTAAAACTATGCACCCTAGGTGCATAACCAATTGGAAGTGGATCACCCTGTCAGCCCCTGTACCAGTGTACACTAGGTACCCAGGGCATTGGTGTACCCAAGGCCTGCCAAGGGCTGCAGCATGTATTATGCCACCCCAGGCTTGGCCTAACAATTTGACACAACTGGCTGATCACTCAGCTGGGGTAAGTTGGTGTAATCACCTCTTACTTAGGTGTAGTATACCTATACCTAACCTTAAATGGGACACCTGGTAACCTATAAGTCACTCCTATGGCAGGCCTTAACAATCCTGAAGGCAGAGTGCTTGGTTCCATGTGAGATGGTGCTCTGGCATGAGCTGAGCCTGTCTGCAGTGGTCGGAACAACTTCCTTCTACTGTTTCCAGATATCGTCATACCATATACTCTTAAGTGCATTATGAACCTCGCGGTTAAATGCTATCTTTGGTTTGGCTTTATCAAAACATGTCGAGTAAGGTGTCATACGAAGTGGAATACTAACCCCTCGCCAATTCTGGCGACGGGGTTAGCATTCCACCCTTCTAGAGGGACACGACATGTACAGTACCTGAAACCCGGGTAAAATCAGACATAGCCTCAGCTCCACAAAATGGATGCTGCCACCACAGACACAAGTCTGCCCTTCTGCTGCTGGGAGTCCTTCCAGCTTGGGAGGTGTGGACAAAGGGTTTCCTGCCAGGGGAGGTGCGTGCACCACCCCAGACAGGATTTTGTGTATTGGTCAGGTAGGGCTTGAAAGAAACCAGACATGCCTGTGGCTCACAAGGAGCCTCGGTGCATATGCCAGTTCAAACCGGTCCTGGGGCACACCAGTCCCGGGCCTGGGGCGAGCTGGACAAAGGATTGGGGGTGTAACCACCCCCCTTCCTGGTCCCACCCATAGGGAGGGACCTAGCAGGTAGTCCGGCCCCTAGAATCCGAATAAAGGTAGGAGCTGTGTCCTAAGACTTCAGACATCCTGGAATCAACTTAAAACTAAGAAGAAGACGGGAACTTCGACGCTCTGCTGCACAGAGGACTGAAGCCAATCTCCCCTGTGGTCAGGGAGTGACCACCTTGCTAACGCAAGCACCATCCAGCGAATCAACGTCTGCTTTGCCGCCGCCTCCCGCCGGAGCCCGAGCCCAGAGACTGACAAGACCTGGACCTCCAGACCTCTCACCGCCCGATCCACAGTCCCTGCAAAGAGGAGACCCGTGGAGGCACCGAGACACGTGGAGCCAGCCATCTTGAAACGACTACGACAAGCTGACCAGTGCAACAACCGAGGCTCCCTCCAAGTTGTGCTTTGGGTCCTGAGAAGCCCAACCCTCGAGCAGCATCTGCACCAAAGGTGAGCCCTCCAGCATCTCCACGATCTGCGTGGGGCCCTTCTGCATTTTGCCACTCGACGCGCCTAACCGGTTGCTGGCCCGCTGGCTAGTGGCCATCTTGGCGACGAAATCTACGACAAACACCGCTGGTCTGGTTGCTCCAGACTGGCCCTTGCTCCCCTCCAAAGGAGCAGTTCCTCTGACCTTGCTGGTCAGAACCATCAGCTTAAACTCCTTGCCTACAACAATTGCTTTTGCCAAGGCTTGTTTGCTTCGATCAAGTCGCCGACACCGCCGACAGCGAGAGCCTGCGTGGGACAGCTCGTGACTCGACTCCTGGACGTCGTCGACCTTCAGGGACCACGTGGCTGCAGAGTCAAGCTACACCTTCCTTCCTGTTTGCACCCGACATCGCCTGGTACCCACCTGGTGCCACGCTGGTCACTGGCTAGTGACTGTGAACACTGTCCCCTCTGCTTTCAGGTCTTCAACATCTCCGATCCACTCTTGGATCCACTGCATCTCTTCCCGACCGACCGCCTGCAGCCCTTTTGTCTACAGGCCCCACGGAACAGATAGAAGAAACCCGACGCACTTCGAGGCCTATGCACCCGCTTCCTGTGGGTGAGGTAAAGCTGGCACACCTGTGCCCAAGTGTAGTATTACATCTCTAGTGCCTGTGTTCCAAATCTTAAGTTCCTAGGTCATCCGGAAGATTCCTTTTGCAGTAACTTTGTACTTTTTACGCACCCATTGAAACCTATGGGAGCACGCGTGTGACTATTTGCTCTGCACACGCCACCCGTGGACCTCCTGGTCACTAACTGACGTTAGCTCCTTGTAGGCCCAGCGATTCTAGAGGCCCTAGGCCTTTTCCCTTTTCTGTTCGTGGTACTTATACCACTATTTTAATATATGGTTCGAGTGGCCACCAGGGCCTATCCATATAAAGTGCAACTTCTGTGTATTCTGTGATAATCTTGTTTGACGATTTGTGCTCCTGTGCTCATAAAGAGACTAGGGGTTACTTTGAGAAATAAATACATATATATTTTGAATATATATCTGTGTGGTGTCCTTTCATTGGTATAAAAGGGGGTTACTATTGGTAAAACAGCTTGCTTAACACGCATCACGAGTTTAGCCTCAAAGACTGCTTAGCCTACGCTACCACTAGGGCAGCTGGTCCGAAAAGGTTGACTTACAACCACACCATAAGGGTTGCTTGGCATGGTACAAGGTGATCACTTTAACTAGTGAGCATCATATACCAGGCCAACTTCTCACAGACACGACATGTACAGTGCCTGAAACCCGGGTAAAATCAGACATAGCCTCAGCTCCACAAAATGGATGCTGCCACCACAGACACAAGTCTGCCCTCCTGCTGCTGGGAGTCCTTTCAGCTTGGGAGGTGTGGACAAAGGGTTTCCTGCCAGGGGAGGTGCGTGCACCACCCCAGACAGGATTTTGTGTATTGGTCAGGTAGGGCTTGAAAGAAACCAGACATGCCTGTGGCTCACAAGGAGCCTCGGTGCATATGCCAGTTCAAACCGGTCCTGGGGCACACCAGTCCCGGGCCTGGGGCGAGCTGGACAAAGGATTGGGGGTGTAACCACCCCCCTTCCTGGTCCCACCCATAGGGAGGGACCTAGCAGGTAGTCCGGCCCCTAGAATCCGAATAAAGGTAGGAGCTGTGTCCTAAGACTTCAGACATCCTGGAATCAACTTAAAACAAAGAAGAAGACGGGAACTTCGACGCTCTGCTGCACAGAGGACTGAAGCCAATCTCCCCTGTGGTCAGGGAGTGACCACCTTGCTAACGCAAGCACCATCCAGCGAATCAACGTCTGCTTTGCCGCCGCCTCCCGCCGGAGCCCGAGCCCAGAGACTGACAAGACCTGGACCTCCAGACCTCTCACCGCCCGATCCACAGTCCCTGCAAAGAGGAGACCCGTGGAGGCACCGAGACACGTGGAGCCAGCCATCTTGAAACGACTACGACAAGCTGACCAGTGCAACAACCGAGGCTCCCTCCAAGTTGTGCTTTGGGTCCTGAGAAGCCCAACCCTCGAGCAGCATCTGCACCAAAGGTGAGCCCTCCAGCATCTCCACGATCTGCGTGGGGCCCTTCTGCATTTTGCCACTCGACGCGCCTAACCGGTTGCTGGCCCGCTGGCTAGTGGCCATCTTGGCGACGAAATCTACGACAAACACCGCTGGTCTGGTTGCTCCAGACTGGCCCTTGCTCCCCTCCAAAGGAGCAGTTCCTCTGACCTTGCTGGTCAGAACCATCAGCTTAAACTCCTTGCCTACAACAATTGCTTTTGCCAAGGCTTGTTTGCTTCGATCAAGTCGCCGACACCGCCGACAGCGAGAGCCTGCGTGGGACAGCTCGTGACTCGACTCCTGGACGTCGTCGACCTTCAGGGACCACGTGGCTGCAGAGTCAAGCTACACCTTCCTTCCTGTTTGCACCCGACATCGCCTGGTACCCACCTGGTGCCACGCTGGTCACTGGCTAGTGACTGTGAACACTGTCCCCTCTGCTTACAGATCTTCAACATCTCCGATCCACTCTTGGATCCACTGCATCTCTTCCCGACCGACCGCCTGCAGCACTTTTGTCTACAGGCCCCACGGAACAGATAGAAGAAACCCGACGCACTTCGAGGCCTATGCACCCGCTTCCTGTGGGTGAGGTAAAGCTGGCACACCTGTGCCCAAGTGTAGTATTACATCTCTAGTGCCTGTGTTCCAAATCTTAAGTTCCTAGGTCATCCGGAAGATTCCTTTTGCAGTAACTTTGTACTTTTTACGCACCCATTGAAACCTATGGGAGCACGCGTGTGACTATTTGCTCTGCACACGCCACCCGTGGACCTCCTGGTCACTAACTGACGTTAGCTCCTTGTAGGCCCAGCGATTCTAGAGGCCCTAGGCCTTTTCCCTTTTCTGTTCGTGGTACTTATACCACTATTTTAGTATATGGTTCGAGTGGCCACCAGGGCCTATCCATATAAAGTGCAACTTCTGTGTATTCTGTGATAATCTTGTTTGACGATTTGTGCTCCTGTGCTCATAAAGAGACTAGGGGTTACTTTGAGAAATAAATACATATATATTTTGAATATATATCTGTGTGGTGTCCTTTCATTGGTATAAAAGGGGGTTACTATTGGTAAAACAGCTTGCTTAACACGCATCACGAGTTTAGCCTCAAAGACTGCTTAGCCTACGCTACCACTAGGGCAGCTAGTCCGAAAAGGTTGACTTACAACCACACCATAAGGGTTGCTTGGCATGGTACAAGGTGGTCACTAGAACTAGTGAACAGCATATACCAGGCCAACTTCTCACATTGGTGAGCAGCGGTGGGATTTGAGCTTGCTGTGTTTTACCATTGTAATCTCTTGGTTACCAATTGAAAGATCACATAGGTACCTGTAGGTACATATAAAACAAGATTAGATATACTTAAGTTCTACTGAACTTAGTTGTGGTAGAGCAAAGGGAGTAGCACACCCTGACTACAACTACTAGATAGGTTTAGTAGGTAAACCCAAGTGTAGGTAGATTGCAACACATCCACCCACACTTAAGAGCAATGGCTGGGGCAGAGGGGTCCACTGTACCCATCTCTGTTGAGAGTGACCCCCCGAGGGCACCATCCATCTATGCTACCCTTAATCAAAATGAGCTCAGGCAGCTGGCAACTCTTAGAGGCCTTAAACAGCCCAAGAACCCTACCTCTGCTTTGCTCAGAGAGCTCTTGCAAGAAGATGAAAATCAAAAAGAGCTCAGGAAAGCTTCCCAGTTAGCCCCCTTAGGGACAGGAACAGGAGGCCCCCCTTCTGAAGATGCCACTGAGGTACCCCTTTCCAATAGTCACCCCTTAGATGGGATGCCTACCACAGAGGATGAGAGTGAAAAGGATACTGACAGTAGTGAGGATGAAGGGAGAACTAGCCCAGTGCCAAGTGTTATACTTGGCCCAGCTAAACTAAGGCTATTGGGGACTGACAGTGGGTTCACCCCACTGGATCTCCCCAGTGGACTTAACACAGGGCTTGGAAGGCAAAGGAATCGCTCAGGTGACTCCAATGCTTCCCATGGCTCTAGAGGCTCTCAAGGTCACTCCAGGAGAAGGATGACCACCCCTCAGAGGAGGGAACATGAGGCCAAGATGCAAGAAGCCCAGCTGAGGATCAGGAAGCAGGAGCTAGAAGTAGCCCTGATGGAAGAAAAACTGAGCAAGGCTAGGCAGCATAGAGAGAGTGGGTCTATACCCACTGGTGGCAGCAATGTCCCTAGGGACAAAGATAGGGTCTTTGACAATAGGAACCTGTCCAAGATTGTGCCCCCCTACAAAAGTGGGGATGACATCCACAAATGGATGACTGCTCTTGAGAGAGCCTGCAAAGTGCAGCAGGTTCCTGAAGACCAGTGGGCAGCAATCTTATGGCTCTCCTTTGAGGGGAGAGGCAGAGATAGACTCCTCACTGTTAGAGAAGAGGATGTCAGAAATGACAGAGTCCTGAAGAGTGTCCTAGTTGATGGGTTAGGCTTAACCACTGAACAGTACAGGTTAATGTTCAGAGACACCCAGAAGACACAGACTCAGGACTGGTCTGAATATGTGGAATGTGCCACTAAGGCTTTGGAGGGTTGGTTGCTGGGAAGTAAGGTGTCTGATTATACAGGATTGTACAATTTGATGATGAGAGAGCAGATTTTAAGTAATTGTCAAAACCAGCTTCTCCATCAACACCTGGTAGACTCAGATTTGACCTCTCCCCAAGAATTGGGAAAGAGGGCAGATAAATGGGTCAGGACCAGGATCAGGCCTAAAAACCAGGGTGGTGACCAAAAGAAAGATACCACCAAGCCTCAAGAGAAGGGTGGGGATAAAGAAAAAGAGAAACCTTCCTCAGGGCCCCAAAACTCCACACAGGGTGGTGGGTCCCAAGCTCCCTCCTCTACCACAGCCAAAAAGCCCTACTGCCATGAGTGTAAAACTCCTGGGCATTGGAAAACTGACAGCGGTTGCCCAAGGGCTAAAAACAAAACTGTTCCTCCAATTACTCCTGTCACACCACCTATTACTGTCAGCAGTAATCCCCCAGGTGGTGGGAGTGCCCCCAGAAATCTGGGTGGGTTTACTTGGGGAACACAGGGGGACCCTGGCTTAGCCAATTCCCCTGCAGCAGATACTCTTGTCTGTGATGGTGGCATGGGGTTTGCCAACTTCACTGCCTGTCCCAACACTTTGGGTAGGTACAGACAGGAGCCCTACATCAATGGTACAAAAGCTGAGGCCTACAGAGACACTGGAGCTAGCATCACAATGGTGGCCCATTGGCTAGTTCCCTCTGAGCAGCTTTTGCCTGGTTTCTCCTACCAGGTGACCAACATTGATGGCAAACAGAACAGTCATCCCATGGCAGAGGTATGTCTCAGCTGGGGAGGTGTCACTGGCCCTAAAAGGGTGGCAGTGTCCCCAACCTTGCCTGTAGACTGCTTACTGGGGAATGACTTAGAACTCTCAGCTTGGGCTGGAGTTGAACAAGACACCCATTCTAAAATGGTAGGCCTGTCACAAAAGGGTAGGGGGGTTGTGCCATTCACAACCCCTGTCCAAATAGATTTCCTCCCTGAAAAGGTTGGAAGGGCAGTGGTAGCCACAGCCCAGGCACAGACAGACTTCCCTGTAGAGACTGGCAGAGCTGTGACAGTCACAGCTCAAACACAAACTGAGTGCCCCCCTGAAAAGGTTGGCAAGGCTGTAATGGTCTCAGCCTATACTCAGACTGACATAGGTGTAGTGAAGCCTGAAACAATGGATCACTCCACACAAACTGAGAGTAGTGGGGAGGAAGAAAAGTCTCCCTCTCCCCAGACATTAGGAAAAGGTCAGCCTCCTCAGGGATCTGACCTCACCCCTTGTGAAGGAACTGCCCCAGAGGTAGCCAGGCCTGGCCTGGCAGAGCCTCTGATGTCAGTGGCCCCTTCCAAGGTGGGACCCAGTCTGGTGCAGGTAGCCTGCCTCTCTCTACCCTGCCTCAGTCAGCCCAGGGCTGCAGAGGTCAGGGAGGCCAGTGGACCCCCAGAGGGCCCCTGTCCACAAGAACCCCCCCATCAAAAGAATGAGGATTGCCTGGCTAGTAGCCCTAGTCAGGTGATGGGTAAAAACATTCCTGAGGGATCTCCTTTACAGGTAGTTAGGGACCTCCCCCAGAGGGATTCTGTTGGGCACAGGCAAACCTGGGACCTTAGGGCCCCAAACCTGACCTGTCCCTCCAGTAAGCCCACAAAAGGGACCCAGCCTCCAGCTTTAGGTAGCCAGAGGCTGACCCTGAGAGCACAGTGCAACTCAGTTAAGGAAAGAAAGGCATCCATGGTGGAGGGGGATTGGAGGAAGCTGAGGCCTCACTTTGAGGACACTCACTTCAGTACTCCATCTCAACACCAGCCTTTTACTTTGCCAAGACACACCAAAGGTAGAGATTCCCTATGGTGGAGACCCTCTGATACCCTTAGGGTGAGGGATTGCTTAGTGGACCATGAGACAGGGGGTAACCATGCCAGTGCTGGTTCCTCCTTATATGGCCACTTGGGCAATATAGGCTTACCTGGTCAAGGTCAGCCTTATCTCCCTTCGTTTGGGGGGGGGTTGTGTAGGAAGGTGGATATCTGACTATGGTTACCCCCAAATTTTTGCCTAGTGTCTAGCTGGTTTTTCGACTTAGTTGGCCTGAGATCCTGCTATTCAGGATCTCAGCCTGGCTGTTCTCTCTTTAAAATGGACTCCATGTACCCTAGGTACATACCCAATTGGTTGGATCACCCTGTCAGCCCCTGTACCAGTGTACACTAGGTACCCAGGGCATTGGTGTACCCAAGGCCTGCCAAGGGCTGCAGCATGTATTATGCCACCCCAGGCTTGGCCTAACAATTTGACACAACTGGCTGATCACTCAGCTGGGGTAAGTTGGTGTAATCACCTCTTACTTAGGTGTAGTATACCTATACCTAACCTTAAATGGGACACCTGGTAACCTATAAGTCACTCCTATGGCAGGCCTTAACAATCCTGAAGGCAGAGTGCTTGGTTCCATGTGAGATGGTGCTCTGGCATGAGCTGAGCCTGTCTGCAGTGGTCGGAACAACTTCCTTCTACTGTTTCCAGATATCGTCATACCATATACTCTTAAGTGCATTATGAACCTCGCGGTTAAATGCTATCTTTGGTTTGGCTTTATCAAAACATGTCGAGTAAGGTGTCATACGAATTGGAATACTAACCCCTCGCCAATTCTGGCGACGGGGTTAGCATTCCACCCTTCTAGAGGGACACGACATGTACAGTGCCTGAAACCCGGGTAAAATCAGACATAGCCTCAGCTCCACAAAATGGATGCTGCCACCACAGACACAAGTCTGCCCTCCTGCTGCTGGGAGTCCTTTCAGCTTGGGAGGTGTGGACAAAGGGTTTCCTGCCAGGGGAGGTGCGTGCACCACCCCAGACAGGATTTTGTGTATTGGTCAGGTAGGGCTTGAAAGAAACCAGACATGCCTGTGGCTCACAAGGAGCCTCGGTGCATATGCCAGTTCAAACCGGTCCTGGGGCACACCAGTCCCGGGCCTGGGGCGAGCTGGACAAAGGATTGGGGGTGTAACCACCCCCCTTCCTGGTCCCACCCATAGGGAGGGACCTAGCAGGTAGTCCGGCCCCTAGAATCCGAATAAAGGTAGGAGCTGTGTCCTAAGACTTCAGACATCCTGGAATCAACTTAAAACTAAGAAGAAGACGGGAACTTCGACGCTCTGCTGCACAGAGGACTGAAGCCAATCTCCCCTGTGGTCAGGGAGTGACCACCTTGCTAACGCAAGCACCATCCAGCGAATCAACGTCTGCTTTGCCGCCGCCTCCCGCCGGAGCCCGAGCCCAGAGACTGACAAGACCTGGACCTCCAGACCTCTCACCGCCCGATCCACAGTCCCTGCAAAGAGGAGACCCGTGGAGGCACCGAGACACGTGGAGCCAGCCATCTTGAAACGACTACGACAAGCTGACCAGTGCAACAACCGAGGCTCCCTCCAAGTTGTGCTTTGGGTCCTGAGAAGCCCAACCCTCGAGCAGCATCTGCACCAAAGGTGAGCCCTCCAGCATCTCCACGATCTGCGTGGGGCCCTTCTGCATTTTGCCACTCGACGCGCCTAACCGGTTGCTGGCCCGCTGGCTAGTGGCCATCTTGGCGACGAAATCTACGACAAACACCGCTGGTCTGGTTGCTCCAGACTGGCCCTTGCTCCCCTCCAAAGGAGCAGTTCCTCTGACCTTGCTGGTCAGAACCATCAGCTTAAACTCCTTGCCTACAACAATTGCTTTTGCCAAGGCTTGTTTGCTTCGATCAAGTCGCCGACACCGCCGACAGCGAGAGCCTGCGTGGGACAGCTCGTGACTCGACTCCTGGACGTCGTCGACCTTCAGGGACCACGTGGCTGCAGAGTCAAGCTACACCTTCCTTCCTGTTTGCACCCGACATCGCCTGGTACCCACCTGGTGCCACGCTGGTCACTGGCTAGTGACTGTGAACACTGTCCCCTCTGCTTACAGATCTTCAACATCTCCGATCCACTCTTGGATCCACTGCATCTCTTCCCGACCGACCGCCTGCAGCACTTTTGTCTACAGGCCCCACGGAACAGATAGAAGAAACCCGACGCACTTCGAGGCCTATGCACCCGCTTCCTGTGGGTGAGGTAAAGCTGGCACACCTGTGCCCAAGTGTAGTATTACATCTCTAGTGCCTGTGTTCCAAATCTTAAGTTCCTAGGTCATCCGGAAGATTCCTTTTGCAGTAACTTTGTACTTTTTACGCACCCATTGAAACCTATGGGAGCACGCGTGTGACTATTTGCTCTGCACACGCCACCCGTGGACCTCCTGGTCACTAACTGACGTAAGCTCCTTGTAGGCCCAGCGATTCTAGAGGCCCTAGGCCTTTTCCCTTTTCTGTTCGTGGTACTTATACCACTATTTTAGTATATGGTTCGAGTGGCCACCAGGGCCTATCCATATAAAGTGCAACTTCTGTGTATTCTGTGATAATCTTGTTTGACGATTTGTGCTCCTGTGCTCATAAAGAGACTAGGGGTTACTTTGAGAAATAAATACATATATATTTTGAATATATATCTGTGTGGTGTCCTTTCATTGGTATAAAAGGGGGTTACTATTGGTAAAACAGCTTGCTTAACACGCATCACGAGTTTAGCCTCAAAGACTGCTTAGCCTACGCTACCACTAGGGCAGCTAGTCCGATAAGGTTGACTTACAACCACACCATAAGGGTTGCTTGGCATGGTACAAGGTGGTCACTAGAACTAGTGAACAGCATATACCAGGCCAACTTCTCACAGGCGTGCAGCAGTGTGTGGCATGCAGCAGTGTTTTGTGTAGCATTGTGCGGCGTGCAGCAGTGTTTCGTGTAGCAGTGTGTGGCGTGCAGCAGTGTTCGGCATGCAGCAGTGTGTGGCATGCAGCAGTGTGTGGCTTGCAGCGGCATGCAGCAGTGTGTGGCGTGCAGCAGTGTGTGGCGTGCAGCAGTGTGTGGCTTGCAGCAGCATGCAGCAGTGTGTGGCATGCAGCAGTGTGTGGCGTACAGCAGTGTGTGGCGTGTAGCAGTGTGCGGTGTGCAGCGGTGTGCAGCAGTCTGCGGCGTGCAGCAGTGTGTGGCGTGCAGCAGTGTGTGGCATGCAGCAGTGTGTGGCATGCATCAGTGTGTGGTGTGCAGCAGTCTGCGGCGTGCAGCAGTGTGTGGCGTGCAGCAGTGTGTGGCATGCAGCAGTGTGTGGCATGCATCAGTGTGCTGTGTGCAGCAGTGTGTGGCGTGCAGCAGTGTGTGGCGTGCAGTGGCATGCAGCAGTGTGTGGTGTGCAGCAGTGTGTGGCGTGCAGCAGTGTGTGGCATGCATCAGTGTGTGGTGTGCAGCAGTGTTTCGTGTAGCAGTGTGCGGCGTGCTGCAGTGTGCGGCATGCAGCAGTGTGTGACATGCAGCAGTGTGTGGCGTGCAGCAGTGTGTGGCTTGCAGCGGCATGCAGCAGTGTGTGGCATGCAGCAGTGTGTGGCATGCAGCAGTGTGTGGCATGCAGCAGTGTGCGGCATGCAGCAGTGTGTGCCATGCAGCAGTGTGTGGCGTGCAGCAGTGTGTGGCATGCATCAGTGTGTGGTGTGCAGCAGTGTTTCGTGTAGCAGTGTGCGGCGTGCAGCAGTGTGCGACATGCAGCAGTGTGCGGTGTGCAGCAGTGTGTGGCGTGCAGCAGTGTGTGGCATGCAGCAGTGTGCGACATGCAGCAGTGTGCGGTGTGCAGCAGTGTGTGGCGTGCAGCAGTGTGTGGCATGCAGCAGTGTGCGGCGTGCAGCAGTGTGCGGCATGCAGCAGTGTGCTGCGTGCAGCAGTGTGTGGCATGCAGCAGTGTGTGGCGTGCAGCAGTGTGTGGCGTGCAGCGGCATGCAGCAGTTTTTGGCATGCAGCAGTGTGTGGCATGCAGCAGTGTGTGGCATGTAGCAGTGTGCGGCGTGCAGCAGTCTGCGGTGTGCAGCAGTGTGAGGCATGCAGCAGTGTGCGGTGTGCAGCAGTGTGTGGCGTGCAGCGGCATGCAGCAGTGTGTGGCATGCAGCAGTGTGCGGCGTGCAGCAGTGTGCGGCGTGCAGCAGTGTGTGGCGTTGTGAGAAGTTGGCCTGGTATATGATGTTCACTAGTTAAAGTGACCACCTTGTACCATGCCAAGCAACCCTTATGGTGTGGTTGTAAGTCAACCTTTTCGGACTAGCTGCCCTAATGGTAGCGTAGGCTAAGCAGTCTTTGAGGCGTGCAGCAGTGTGTGGCGTGCAGCGGCATGCAGCAGTTTGTGGTGTGCAGCAGTGTGTGGCGTGCAGCAGTGTGTGGCGTGTAGCAGTGTGCGACATGCAGCAGTGTGCGGTGTGCAGCAGTGTGTGGCGTGCAGCAGTGTGTGGCGTGCAGCAGTGTGCGGCGTGCAGCAGTATGCGGCATGCAGCAGTGTGCGGCGTGCAGCAGTGTGTGGCGTGCAGCAGTGTGTGGCGTGCAGCAGTGTGTGGCATGTAGCAGTGTGCGGCGTGCAGCAGTCTGCGGTGTGCAGCAGTGTGAGGCGTGCAGCAGTGTGTGGCTCGCAGCGGCATGCAGCAGTGTGTGGCGTGCAGGAGTGTGTGGCGTGTAGCAGTGTGCGGCATGTAGCAGTGTGCGGCATGCAGCAGTGTGTGGCGTGCAGCAGTGTGTGGTGTGCAGCAGTGTGTGGCGTGCAGCAGTGTGAGCCTTGCAGCGGCATGCAGCAGTGTGTGGCATGCAGCAGTGTGTGGCATGCAGCAGTGTGTGGCGTGTAGCAGTGTGCGGCGTGCAGCAGTGTGCAGCAGTCTGCGGCGTGCAGCAGTGTGTGCTGTGCAGCAGTGTTTCGTATAGCATTGTGCGGCGTGTAGCAGTGTGCGGTGTGCAGCAGTGTGTGGCGTGCAGCAGTGTGTGGCATGCAGCAGTGTGTGGCGTGCAGCAATGTGCGGCGTGCAGCAGTGTGTGGCGTGCAGCAGTCTTTGGCATGCAGCAGTGTGTGGCGTGCAGCGGCATGCAGCAGTGTGTGGCGTGCAGCAGTGTGCGGCGTGCAGCAGTGTGCAGCATGCAGCAGTGTGCGGCGTGCAGCATTGTGAGGCGTGCAGCAGTGTGCGGCGTGCAGCAGTGTGTGGCGTGCAGCAGTGTTTTGTGTAGCATTGTGCGGCGTGCAGCAGTGTTTTGTGTAGCAGTGTGTGGCGTGCAGCAGTGTTCGGCGTGCAGCAGTGTGCGGTGAGCAGCAGTGTGCTGTGTGCAGCAGTGTGTGGCGTGCAGCAGTGTGTGGTGTGCAGCGGCATGCAGCAGTGTGTGGTGTGCAGCAGTGTGTGGCGTGCAGCAGTGTGTGGCATGCATCAGTGTGTGGTGTGCAGCAGTGTTTCGTGTAGCAGTGTGCGGCGTGCAGCAGTGTGCGGCATGCAGCAGTGTGTGACATGCAGCAGTGTGCGGTGTGCAGCAGTGTGTGGCGTGCTGCAGTGTGTGGCATGCAGCAGTGTGTGGCGTGCAGCAATGTGCGGCGTGCAGCAGTGTGTGGCGTGCAGCAGTCTTTGGCGTGCAGCAGTGTGAGGTGTGCAGCGGCATGCAGCAGTGTGTGGCGTGCAGCAGTGTGCGGCGTGCAGCAATGTGCGGCATGCAGCAGTGTGCGGCGTGCAGCATTGTGAGGCGTGCAGCAGTGTGCGGCGTGCAGCAGTGTGTGGCGTGCAGCAGTGTTTTGTGTAGCATTGTGCGGCATGCAGCAGTGTTTCGTGTAGCAGTGTGTGGCGTGCAGCAGTGTTTGGCGTGCAGCAGTGTGCGGTGAGCAGCAGTGTGCTGTGTGCAGCAGTGTGTGGCGTGCAGCAGTGTGTGGCGTGCAGTGGCATGCAGCAGTGTGTGGTGTGCAGCAGTGTGTGGCATGCATCAGTGTGTGGTGTGCAGCAGTGTTTCGTGTAGCAGTGTGCGGCGTGCAGCAGTGTGCGGCATGCAGCAGTGTGCGACATGCAGCAGTGTGCAGTGTGCAGCAGTGTGTGGCATGCAGCAGTGTGCGGCGTGCAGCAGTGTGCGGCATGCAGCAGTGTGCTGCGTGCAGCAGTGTGTGGCATGCAGCAGTGTGTGGCGTGCAGCAGTGTGTGGCGTGCAGCGGCATGCAGCAGTTTTTGGCATGCAGCAGTGTGTGGCATGCAGCAGTGTGTGGCGTGTAGCAGTCTGCGGCGTGCAGCAGTCTGCGGTGTGCAGCAGTGTGAGTCATGCAGCAGTGTGCGGCATGCAGCAGTGTGTGGCGTGCAGCAGTGTGTGGCGTGCCGCAGTGTGTGGCATGCAACAGTGTTTTGTGTAGCAGTGTGCGGTGTGCAGCAGTGTGTGGCATGCAGCAGTGTGCTGTGTGCAGCAGTGTGTGGCGTGCAGCAGTGTGTGGAGTGCAGCAGCATGCAGCAGTGTGTGGTGTGCAGCAGTGTGTGGCGTGCAGCAGTGTGTCGCGTGCAGCAGTGTGTGGCGTGCAGCGGCATGCAGCAGTGTGTGGTGTGCAGGAGTGTGTGGCGTGTAGCAGTGTGCGGCGTGTAGCAGTGTGCGGCATGCAGCAGTGTGTGGCGTGCAGCAGTGTGTGGCTTGCAGCGGCATGCAGCAGTGTTGGACAGGCCTCACAGACGGTTTGCTCCCTCCCCGCACGACAGGGCCCGAACTCCGGCCCACCTGGCATACCCCCGCGACAAGCACCCGTACTCCGTCTTCCGACGGACCCTCTGCCCTCGGACCCCTACTCATCACGGGGTCCAGCCCCACCGGCTTCCCCGGCCGGGTCAAGCCGCCCTCTTGGGCCCTGCACCACGCGGCCGCATGGCCTCACCTCGACCCTAACCCCGGGCCTGGCCGGCCCCGACATCCCGGCACCACCATCCACCCAGGAGGTGAGCGGACCACTTGGCAGGTCAATGGGAGAAAGAAGTACCAAGGGCTCTCCCCCGCCAGGTGCCGATCGCCCCCAGCTCCCCCAGGCACTGGCTCCACCCCCTGCTGGGTGTCTGGACACCTTCATCCCGGACCCTCCGACCTCCAAGTGCGAGGGTCCGGACATCAAAGGGCACCAGCCCTATAACTGAGGCAGCTCCGGAGCAGGAAGGCAGTTGTATCCTGGAGTCGAGAGACACCGAGTGAACTCAACCTTGACGGTCTACTGGCGCTGCCGTAGCCGCTCTTGTGAACCATCGTCCTGCCTGCTGGCGCTGCCGCGGCCTTCTGCAACATTCATCTTCCTGGGACCTGCTGGCGCTGCCGCGGCCCGTTGTAACGACCATCCTCACCGGGACCTGCTGGCGCTGCCGCGGCCTTCTGCAACATTCATCTTCCTGGGACCTGCTGGCGCTGCCGCGGCCCGTTGTAACGACCATCCTCACCGGGACCTGCTGGCGCTGCCGCGGCCTTCTGCAACATTCATCTTCCTGGGACCTGCTGGCGCTGCCGCGGCCCGTTGTAACGACCATCCTCACCGGGACCTGCTGGCGCTGCCGCGGCCTTCTGCAACCTTCATCTTCCTGGGACCTGCTGGCGCTGCCGCGGCCCGTTGTAACGACCATCCGCACCGGGACCTGCTGGCGCTGCCGCGGACCGTACCACCTAACCACCAAGCTCGAGGATTGTGAGCTCATCATCCTCTCATCCGAACTACCTGATTGGTAAATAGACTGTCCCGCTACCCCCTTCCCTACCTTGCGAGACTCTAATCGAGGGGACCCCTGAGTCCAGACCTCCTTGTACCATTCAACCGTACCTTAAATAAGTGCTTATAAAGAACACTGAACCTTATCCGTGTGTGATATCTGTAGGAAGGTGGATATCTGACTATGGTTACCCCCAAATTTTTGCCTAGTGTCTAGCTGGTTTTTCGACTTAGTTGGCCTGAGATCCTGCTATTCAGGATCTCAGCCTGGCTGTTCTCTCTTTAAAATGGACTCCATGTACCCTAGGTACATACCCAATTGGTTGGATCACCCTGTCAGCCCCTGTACCAGTGTACACTAGGTACCCAGGGCATTGGTGTACCCAAGGCCTGCCAAGGGCTGCAGCATGTATTATGCCACCCCAGGCTTGGCCTAACAATTTGACACAACTGGCTGATCACTCAGCTGGGGTAAGTTGGTGTAATCACCTCTTACTTAGGTGTAGTATACCTATACCTAACCTTAAATGGGACACCTGGTAACCTATAAGTCACTCCTATGGCAGGCCTTAACAATCCTGAAGGCAGAGTGCTTGGTTCCATGTGAGATGGTGCTCTGGCATGAGCTGAGCCTGTCTGCAGTGGTCGGAACAACTTCCTTCTACTGTTTCCAGATATCGTCATACCATATACTCTTAAGTGCATTATGAACCTCGCGGTTAAATGCTATCTTTGGTTTGGCTTTATCAAAACATGTCGAGTAAGGTGTCATACGAATTGGAATACTAACCCCTCGCCAATTCTGGCGACGGGGTTAGCATTCCACCCTTCTAGAGGGACACGACATGTACAGTACCTGAAACCCGGGTAAAATCAGACATAGCCTCAGCTCCACAAAATGGATGCTGCCACCACAGACACAAGTCTGCCCTCCTGCTGCTGGGAGTCCTTCCAGCTTGGGAGGTGTGGACAAAGGGTTTCCTGCCAGGGGAGGTGCGTGCACCACCCCAGACAGGATTTTGTGTATTGGTCAGGTAGGGCTTGAAAGAAACCAGACATGCCTGTGGCTCACAAGGAGCCTCGGTGCATATGCCAGTTCAAACCGGTCCTGGGGCACACCAGTCCCGGGCCTGGGGCGAGCTGGACAAAGGATTGGGGGTGTAACCACCCCCCTTCCTGGTCCCACCCATAGGGAGGGACCTAGCAGGTAGTCCGGCCCCTAGAATCCGAATAAAGGTAGGAGCTGTGTCCTAAGACTTCAGACATCCTGGAATCAACTTGAAACTAAGAAGAAGACGGGAACTTCGACATTCTGCTGCACAGAAGACTGAAGAAAATCTCCCCTGTGGTCAGGGAGTGACCACCTTGCTAACGCAAGCACCATCCAGCGAATCAACGTCTGCTTTGCCGCCGCCTCCCGCCGGAGCCCGAGCCCAGAGACTGACAAGACCTGGACCTCCAGACCTCTCACCGCCCGATCCACAGTCCCTGCAAAGAGGAGACCCGTGGAGGCACCGAGACACGTGGAGCCAGCCATCTTGAAACGACTACGACAAGCTGACCAGTGCAACAACCGAGGCTCCCTCCAAGTTGTGCTTTGGGTCCTGAGAAGCCCAACCCTCGAGCAGCAGCTGCACCAAAGGTGAGCCCCCCAGCATCTCCACGATCTGCGTGGGGCCCTTCTGCATTTTGCCACTCGACGCGCCTAACCGGTTGCTGGCCCGCTGGCTAGTGGCCATCTTGGCGACGAAATCTACGACAAACACCGCTGGTCTGGTTGCTCCAGACTGGCCCTTGCTCCCCTCCAAAGGAGCAGTTCCTCTGACCTTGCTGGCCAGAACCATCAGCTTAAACTCCTTGCCTACAACAATTGCTTTTGCCAAGGCTTGTTTGCTTCGATCAAGTCGCCGACACCGCCGACAGCGAGAGCCTGCGTGGGACAGCTCGTGACTCGACTCCTGGACGTCGTCGACCTTCAGGGACCACGTGGCTGCAGAGTCAAGCTACACCTTCCTTCCTGTTTGCACCCGACATTGCCTGGTACCCACCTGGTGCCACGCTGGTCACTGGCTAGTGACTGTGAACACTGTCCCCTCTGCTTACAGGTCTTCAACATCTCCGATCCACTCTTGGATCCACTGCATCTCTTCCCGACCGACCGCCTGCAGCATCTTTGTCCCAGGCTCAACGGAACAGATAGAAGAAACCCGACGCACTTTGAGGCCTATGCACCCGCTTCCTGTGGGTGAGGTAAAGCTGGCACTCCGGTGCCCATGTGTAGTAATACATCTCTAGTGCCTGTGTTCCAAATCTTAAGTTCCTAGGTCATCCGGAAGATTCCTTTTGCAGTAACTTTGTACTTTTTACGCACCCATTGAAACCTATGGGAGCACGCGTGTGACTATTTGCTCTGCACACGCCACCCGTGGACCTCCTGGTCACTAACTGACGTTAGCTCCTTGTAGGCCCAGCGATTCTAGAGGCCCTAGGCCTTTTCCCTTTTCTGTTCGTGGTACTTATACCACTATTTTAGTATATGGTTCGAGTGGCCACCAGGGCCTATCCATATAAAGTGCAACTTCTGTGTATTAGGTGATAATCTTGTTTGACGATTTGTGCTCCTGTGCTCATAAAGAGACTAGGGGTTACTTTGAGAAATAAATACATATATATTTTGAATATATATCTGTGTGGTGTCCTTTCATTGGTATAAAAGGGGGTTACTATTGGTAAAACAGCTTGCTTAACACGCTTCACGAGTTTAGCCTCAAAGACTGCTTAGCCTACGCTACCACTAGGGCAGCTAGTCCGAAAAGGTTGACTTACAACCACACCATAAGGGTTGCTTGGCATGGTACAAGGTGGTCACTAGAACTAGTGAACAGCATATACCAGGCCAACTTCTCACATTGGTGAGCAGCGGTTGGATTTGAGCTTGCTGTGTTTTACCATTGTAATCTCTTGGTTACCAATTGAAAGATCACATAGGTACCTGTAGGTACATATAAAACAAGATTAGATATACTTAAGTTCTACTGAACTTAGTTGTTGTAGAGCAAAGGGAGTAGCACACCCTGACTACAACTACTAGATAGGTTTAGTAGGTAAACCCAAGTGTAGGTAGATTGCAACACATCCACCCACACTTAAGAGCAATGGCCGGGGCAGAGGGGTCCACTGTACCCATCTCTGTTGAGAGTGACCCCCAGAGGGCACCATCCAGCTTTGCTACCCTTAATCAGAATGAGCTCAGGCATTTGGCAACTCTTAGAGGCCTTAAACAGCCCAAGAACCCAAACTCTGCTGAGCTCAGAGAGCTCTTACAGAATGATGAGAATCAGAGAGCACTCAAGAAAGCTTCCCAGTTAGCCCCCTTAGGGACAGGAACAGGAGGCCCCCCTTCTGAAGATGCCACTGAAGTACCCCTTCCCAATAGTCACCCCTTAGATGGGATGCCTACCACAGAGGAAGAAAGTGATGGGGATACAGATGTGAGTGGGGATGAAGGGAGAACTAGCCCAGTGCCAAGTGTTATACTTGGCCCAGCTAAACTAAGGCTATTGGGGACTGACAGTGGGTTCACCACATTGGATCTCCCCAGTGGACTTAACACAGGGCTTGGAAGGCAAAGGAATCGCTCAGGTGACTCCAATGCTTCCCATGGCTCTAGAGGCTCTCAAGGTCACTCCAGAAGGAGACTGACCACCCCTCAGAGGAGGGAACATGAGGCCAGAATGCAGGAAGCCCAGCTGAGGATCAGGAAGCAGGAGCTAGAAGTAGCCCTGATGGAAGAAAAACTGAGCAAGGCTAGGCAGCATAGAGAGAGTGGGTCTATACCCACTGGTGGCAGCAATGTCCCTAGGGACAAAGATAGGGTCTTTGACAATAGGAACCTGTCCAAGATTGTGCCCCCCTACAAAAGTGGGGATGACATCCACAAATGGATGACTGCTCTTGAGAGAGCCTGCAAAGTGCAGCAGGTTCCTGAAGACCAGTGGGCAGCAATCTTATGGCTCTCCTTTGAGGGGAGAGGCAGAGATAGACTCCTCACTGTTAGAGAAGAGGATGTCAGAAATTACAGAGTCCTGAAGAGTGTCCTAGTTGATGGGTTAGGCTTAACCACTGAACAGTACAGGTTAATGTTCAGAGACACCCAGAAGACACAGACTCAGGACTGGTCTGAATATGTGGAATGTGCCACTAAGGCTTTGGAGGGTTGGTTGCTGGGAAGTAAGGTGTCTGATTATACAGGATTGTACAATTTGATGATGAGAGAGCAGATTTTAAGTAATTGTCAAAACCAGCTTCTCCATCAACACCTGGTAGACTCAGATTTGACCTCTCCCCAAGAATTGGGAAAGAGGGCAGATAAATGGGTCAGGACCAGGATCAGGCCTAAAAACCAGGGTGGTGACCAAAAGAAAGATACCACCAAGCCTCAAGAGAAGGGTGGGGATAAAGAAAAAGAGAAACCTTCCTCAGGGCCCCAAAACTCCACACAGGGTGGTGGGTCCCAAGCTCCCTCCTCTACCACAGCTAAAAAGCCCTACTGCCATGAGTGTAAAACTCCTGGGCATTGGAAAACTGACAGCGGTTGCCCAAGGGCTAAAAACAAAACTGTTCCTCCAATTACTCCTGTCACACCACCTATTACTGTCAGCAGTAATCCCCCAGGTGGTGGGAGTGCCCCCAGAAATCTGGGTGGGTTTACTTGGGGAACACAGGGGGACCCTGGCTTAGCCAATTCCCCTACAGCAACCACTCTTGTCTGTGATGGTGGCATGGGGTTTGCCAACTTCACTGCCTGTCCCAACACTTTGGGTAGGTACAGACAGGAGCCCTACATCAATGGTACAAAAGCTGAGGCCTACAGAGACACTGGGGCTAGCATCACAATGGTGGCCCATTGGCTAGTTCCCTCTGAGCAGCTTTTGCCCGGTTTCTCCTACCAGGTGACTAACATTGATGGCAAACAGAACAGTCATCCCATGGCAGAGGTATGTCTCAGCTGGGGAGGGGTCACTGGCCCTAAAAGGGTAGCAGTGTCCCCAACCTTGCCTGTAGACTGCTTACTGGGGAATGACTTAGAACTCTCAGCTTGGGCTGGAGTTGAACAAGACACCCATTCAAAAATGGTAGGCCTGTCACAAAAGGGTAGGGGGGTTGTGCCATTCACAACCCCTGTCCAAATAGATTTCCTCCCTGAAAAGGTTGGAAGGGCAGTGGTAGCCACAGCCCAGGCACAGACAGACTTCCCTGTAGAGACTGGCAGAGCTGTGACAGTCACAGCTCAAACACAAACTGAGTGCCCCCCTGAAAAGGTTGGCAAGGCTGTAATGGTCTCAGCCTATACTCAGACTGACATAGGTGTAGTGAAGCCTGAAACAATGGATCACTCCACACAAACTGAGAGTAGTGGGGAGGAAGAAAAGTCTCCCTCTCCCCAGACATTAGGAAAAGGTCAGCCTCCTCAGGGATCTGACCTCACCCCTTGTGAAGGAACTGCCCCAGAGGTAGCCAGGCCTGGCCTGGCAGAGCCTCTGATGTCAGTGGCCCCTTCCAAGGTGGGACCCAGTCTGGTGCAGGTAGCCTGCCTCTCTCTACCCTGCCTCAGTCAGCCCAGGGCTGCAGAGGTCAGGGAGGCCAGTGGACCCCCAGAGGGCCCCTGTCCACAAGAACCCCCCCATCAAAAGAATGAGGATTGCCTGGCTAGTAGCCCTAGTCAGGTGATGGGTAAAAACATTCCTGAGGGATCTCCTTTACAGGTAGTTAGGGACCTCCCCCAGAGGGATTCTGTTGGGCACAGGCAAACCTGGGACCTTAGGGCCCCAAACCTGACCTGTCCCTCCAGTAAGCCCACAAAAGGGACCCAGCCTCCAGCTTTAGGTAGCCAGAGGCTGACCCTGAGAGCACAGTGCAACTCAGTTAAGGAAAGAAAGGCATCCATGGTGGAGGGGGATTGGAGGAAGCTGAGGCCTCACTTTGAGGACACTCACTTCAGTACTCCATCTCAACACCAGCCTTTTACTTTGCCAAGACACACCAAAGGTAGAGATTCCCTATGGTGGAGACCCTCTGATACCCTTAGGGTGAGGGATTGCTTAGTGGACCATGAGACAGGGGGTAACCATGCCAGTGCTGGTTCCTCCTTATATGGCCACTTGGGCAATATAGGCTTACCTGGTCAAGGTCAGCCTTATCTCCCTTCGTTTGGGGGGGGGTTGTGTAGGAAGGTGGATATCTGACTATGGTTACCCCCAAATTTTTGCCTAGTGTCTAGCTGGTTTTTCGACTTAGTTGGCCTGAGATCCTGCTATTCAGGATCTCAGCCTGGCTGTTCTCTCTTTAAAATGGACTCCATGTACCCTAGGTACATACCCAATTGGTTGGATCACCCTGTCAGCCCCTGTACCAGTGTACACTAGGTACCCAGGGCATTGGTGTACCCAAGGCCTGCCAAGGGCTGCAGCATGTATTATGCCACCCCAGGCTTGGCCTAACAATTTGACACAACTGGCTGATCACTCAGCTGGGGTAAGTTGGTGTAATCACCTCTTACTTAGGTGTAGTATACCTATACCTAACCTTAAATGGGACACCTGGTAACCTATAAGTCACTCCTATGGCAGGCCTTAACAATCCTGAAGGCAGAGTGCTTGGTTCCATGTGAGATGGTGCTCTGGCATGAGCTGAGCCTGTCTGCAGTGGTCGGAACAACTTCCTTCTACTGTTTCCAGATATCGTCATACCATATACTCTTAAGTGCATTATGAACCTCGCGGTTAAATGCTATCTTTGGTTTGGCTTTATCAAAACATGTCGAGTAAGGTGTCATACGAATTGGAATACTAACCCCTCGCCAATTCTGGCGACGGGGTTAGCATTCCACCCTTCTAGAGGGACACGACATGTACAGTACCTGAAACCCGGGTAAAATCAGACATAGCCTCAGCTCCACAAAATGGATGCTGCCACCACAGACACAAGTCTGCCCTCCTGCTGCTGGGAGTCCTTCCAGCTTGGGAGGTGTGGACAAAGGGTTTCCTGCCAGGGGAGGTGCGTGCACCACCCCAGACAGGATTTTGTGTATTGGTCAGGTAGGGCTTGAAAGAAACCAGACATGCCTGTGGCTCACAAGGAGCCTCGGTGCATATGCCAGTTCAAACCGGTCCTGGGGCACACCAGTCCCGGGCCTGGGGCGAGCTGGACAAAGGATTGGGGGTGTAACCACCCCCCTTCCTGGTCCCACCCATAGGGAGGGACCTAGCAGGTAGTCCGGCCCCTAGAATCCGAATAAAGGTAGGAGCTGTGTCCTAAGACTTCAGACATCCTGGAATCAACTTGAAACTAAGAAGAAGACGGGAACTTCGACATTCTGCTGCACAGAAGACTGAAGAAAATCTCCCCTGTGGTCAGGGAGTGACCACCTTGCTAACGCAAGCACCATCCAGCGAATCAACGTCTGCTTTGCCGCCGCCTCCCGCCGGAGCCCGAGCCCAGAGACTGACAAGACCTGGACCTCCAGACCTCTCACCGCCCGATCCACAGTCCCTGCAAAGAGGAGACCCGTGGAGGCACCGAGACACGTGGAGCCAGCCATCTTGAAACGACTACGACAAGCTGACCAGTGCAACAACCGAGGCTCCCTCCAAGTTGTGCTTTGGGTCCTGAGAAGCCCAACCCTCGAGCAGCAGCTGCACCAAAGGTGAGCCCCCCAGCATCTCCACGATCTGCGTGGGGCCCTTCTGCATTTTGCCACTCGACGCGCCTAACCGGTTGCTGGCCCGCTGGCTAGTGGCCATCTTGGCGACGAAATCTACGACAAACACCGCTGGTCTGGTTGCTCCAGACTGGCCCTTGCTCCCCTCCAAAGGAGCAGTTCCTCTGACCTTGCTGGCCAGAACCATCAGCTTAAACTCCTTGCCTACAACAATTGCTTTTGCCAAGGCTTGTTTGCTTCGATCAAGTCGCCGACACCGCCGACAGCGAGAGCCTGCGTGGGACAGCTCGTGACTCGACTCCTGGACGTCGTCGACCTTCAGGGACCACGTGGCTGCAGAGTCAAGCTACACCTTCCTTCCTGTTTGCACCCGACATTGCCTGGTACCCACCTGGTGCCACGCTGGTCACTGGCTAGTGACTGTGAACACTGTCCCCTCTGCTTACAGGTCTTCAACATCTCCGATCCACTCTTGGATCCACTGCATCTCTTCCCGACCGACCGCCTGCAGCATCTTTGTCCCAGGCTCAACGGAACAGATAGAAGAAACCCGACGCACTTTGAGGCCTATGCACCCGCTTCCTGTGGGTGAGGTAAAGCTGGCACTCCGGTGCCCATGTGTAGTAATACATCTCTAGTGCCTGTGTTCCAAATCTTAAGTTCCTAGGTCATCCGGAAGATTCCTTTTGCAGTAACTTTGTACTTTTTACGCACCCATTGAAACCTATGGGAGCACGCGTGTGACTATTTGCTCTGCACACGCCACCCGTGGACCTCCTGGTCACTAACTGACGTTAGCTCCTTGTAGGCCCAGCGATTCTAGAGGCCCTAGGCCTTTTCCCTTTTCTGTTCGTGGTACTTATACCACTATTTTAGTATATGGTTCGAGTGGCCACCAGGGCCTATCCATATAAAGTGCAACTTCTGTGTATTAGGTGATAATCTTGTTTGACGATTTGTGCTCCTGTGCTCATAAAGAGACTAGGGGTTACTTTGAGAAATAAATACATATATATTTTGAATATATATCTGTGTGGTGTCCTTTCATTGGTATAAAAGGGGGTTACTATTGGTAAAACAGCTTGCTTAACACGCTTCACGAGTTTAGCCTCAAAGACTGCTTAGCCTACGCTACCACTAGGGCAGCTAGTCCGAAAAGGTTGACTTACAACCACACCATAAGGGTTGCTTGGCATGGTACAAGGTGGTCACTAGAACTAGTGAACAGCATATACCAGGCCAACTTCTCACAATATCTGTCTGTGGGGGGAAGTTACTTGTCTGTACGATCACTGGAGACGGCTCTCCCCGGAGACCTCTCCCCCTGACCCCGGCCGGCCCTCCCGGTCCGTCTACCTTTTCTAACAAGCAGTGTGTGGCGTGCAGCAGTGTGTGGTGTGCAGCAGTGTGTGGCGTGCAGCAGTGTGTGGCTTGCAGCAGCAGGCAGCAGTGTGTGGCATGCAGCAGTGTGTGGCGTACAGCAGTGTGTGGCGTGTAGCAGTGTGCGGCGTGCAGCAGTGTGCAGCAGTCTGCGGCGTGCAGCAGTGTGTGCTGTGCAACAGTGTTTCGTATAGCATTGTGTGGTGTGTAGCAGTGTGCGGTGTGCAGCAGTGTGTGGCGTGCAGCAGTGTGTGGCATGCAGCAGTGTGTGGCGTGCAGCAATGTGCGGCGTGCAGCAGTGTGTGGCGTGCAGCAGTCTTTGGTGTGCAGCAGTGTGTGGCGTGCAGCGGCATGCAGCAGTGTGTGGCGTGCAGCAGTGTGCGGCGTGCAGCAGTGTGCGGCATGCAGCAGTGTGCGGCGTGCAGCATTGTGAGGCGTGCAGCAGTGTGCGGCGTGCAGCAGTGTGTGGCGTGCAGCAGTGTTTTGTGTAGCATTGTGCGGCGTGCAGTCTTTGAGGCGTGTGTAGCATGCAACAGTGTTTTGTGTAGCAGTGTGCGGTGTGCAGCAGTGTGTGGCATGCAGCAGTGTGCTGCGTGCAGCAGTGTGTGGCGTGCAGCAGTGTGTGGCGTGCAGCGGCATGCAGCAGTGTGTGGTGTGCAGCAGTGTGCTGCGTGCAGCAGTGTGTGACGTGCAGCAGTGTGTGGCGTGCAGCAGTGTGTGGCGTGCAGTGGCATGCAGCAGTTTGTGGTGTGCAGCAGTGTGTGGCGTGCAGCAGTGTGTGGCGTGTAGCAGTGTGCGGCGTGCAGCGGCATGCAGCAGTGTGTGGCATGCAGCAGTGTGCGGCGTGCAGCAGTGTGCGGCATGCAGCAGTGTGCGGCGTGCAGCAGTGTGTGGCGTGCAGCAGTGTGTGGTGTGCAGCGGCATGCAGCAGTGTGTGGTGTGCAGCAGTGTGCTGCGTGCAGCACTGTGTGACGTGCAGCAGTGTGTGGCATGCAGCAGTGTGTGGCGTTGTGAGAAGTTGGCCTGGTATATGATGTTCACTAGTTTAAGTGACCACCTTGTACCATGCCAAGCAACCCTTATGGTGTGGTTGTAAGTCAACCTTTTCGGACTAGCTGCCCTAGTGGTAGCGTAGGCTAAGCAGTCTTTGAGGCGTGCAGCAGTGTGTGGCGTGCAGCGGCATGCAGCAGTTTGTGGTGTGCAGCAGTGTGTGGCGTGCAGCAGTGTGTGGCGTGTAGCAGTGTGCGACATGCAGCAGTGTGCGGTGTGCAGCAGTGTGTGGCGTGCAGCAGTGTGTGGCATGCAGCAGTGTGCGGCGTGCAGCAGTGTGCGGCATGCAGCAGTGTGCTGCGTGCAGCAGTGTGTGGCATGCAGCAGTGTGTGGCGTGCAGCAGTGTGTGGCGTGCAGCGGCATGCAGCAGTTTGTGGCGTGCAGCAGTGTGTGGCGTGCAGGAGTGTGTGGCGTGTAGCAGTGTGCGGCGTGTAGCAGTGTGCAGCGTGCAGCAGTGTGCTGCGTGCAGCAGTGTCATGCAGCATGCAGCAGTGAGTAATGCAGCAGTGTGCAGCAGTGTGCGACGTGCAGCAGTGTGTGGCATGCAGCAGTTTGCGGCATGCAGCAGTGTGTGCCATGCAGCAGTGTGTGGCGTGCAGCAGTGTGTGGCATGCATCAGTGTGTGGTGTGCAGCAGTGTTTCGTGTAGCAGTGTGCGGCGTGCAGCAGTGTGCGACATGCAGCAGTGTGCGGTGTGCAGCAGTGTGTGGCGTGCAGCAGTGTGTGGCATGCAGCAGTGTGTGGCGTGCAGCAGCATGCAGCAGTGTGTGGTGTGCAGCAGTGTGTAGCGTGCAGCAGTGTGTGGCATGCATCAGTGTGTGGTGTTGTTAGAAATGGGATTTCTGGTTGGCTAAGGCTTGCGCCAAAGTCAGGCAGAAACCACCACTCTAGTCAGGGCAAGGAAGTTACACGCCAAAGATAACCCCTGCTCACCCCCTTGGTAGCTTGGCACGAGCAGTCAGGCTTATCTCTGAGGCGATGTGTAAAGCGTTTGCGCGCGCACCCAGCAACAACACCCAAGGCCCACCACAAGGGAAACTCCACACAAGGTATTCTATAAAAATAGCCTTTGTATTATACACAGCACATTAGATAAAAACACACACTCTACAATGTGCCAACAGGCACGGGCAGAATTTACAAGGGATTATATATACAGGGGACAGGGCCACCTGGACCACTGTCCGGAATTAGCACTCTTAGAACATAGGAAATAAAATTACTGTTGCACAAAATTACACCTAGCACACAACCAGTCACTACTGGTATCAGGTAAGTACCACCTACGCAACCCTAACCACCTTAGGAAAATATTGCGCAGGGAATCAGGACCTCACTAGCACCACCTGTACTAGGGAGAAAACAACCACCTAAGTATTACTATACCTGTAGGGGTCTAAGCACATAAACACATGATGCATAACATTCAGAGGTGTAAAGCAAAGCACATGACGCAAAAACACATTCAGAGGTGCAGAACAGGTACAATGGCGCCAAAACTCACATTAGCCACTACCTGTGGCAGTCCCAGGCCAAGGGGCCGTGAAGGGGCAAGGGCGCCCGGTGTCCAAATGTTAGGGCAAGGCTGCGCAAGCTGCGCCAGCCAACACACAGAGGCCACAACCTAAACGTTGCAGCTGCCCACTAAGTGCTGGGCAGCTGTAGGACAAGGATGGGGCCAACACTGGAGCCTCCCAGGGCTCTGAAACAAATGAAATGCCCCCTAGAGCCTCGCAGGCTCTAAATAATACTGTGCTCTTCGTTGGAGCCTCGTGGGCGCAAGGGAAAATATTGGCCCCGTCGTTGGAGCCTCTCAGGGGCTCGAGAACGTAATGCTGCGACGTGGGAGTCCCTCTGGACTCTACCAAAACAATGTGCCCTGTTGGAGCCTCACAGGGCTCGTGCTCTTAATAAAAATGCCCCCAAGAACGTGTGAGCCTCACTGGGCTCGTGCAACAAATAATGCCCCCGTCGAGCCTTCAAGGCTCTCAATGAGAATGCTCCTGCCGTTTAGAGTGGCCCCGGCGGGCCGAGCAGCAGGACAAGCACGGGGCGCTGCAGAGGAGGTGGGGACCCCCTCTCTGGGGCCCTTGCCACTAAAATCACCCCCACACTCAGAGCCTCACTCACCGGGACTCCGGCGACGCTTCTCGTGGAGCCTCCGAGGCTCCAGGCTCACTGGACGCGTCGGGGTCAGGGCGGCCGGCACTAGAGAGCTCCCGCTCCTCGGGGGCTCTCTCTCTCTTCAGGGCCCCGGGGCGCAGGGTAGGCTCCTGCCTGCTCCGGGGTTTGCAAATCAACGTGAGTCCTCGGTGGGAGGCGGGGTAGGCTCCCGCCCTCCTACTTCCGGTCCTGGGTGTCCCGGAGGCCCGCCCTTGTCCTGCCTGACTTCCTGGCTGTCCCGGCCCGGGCTGCAGCGGTGATTTTCGTCGTCTCCACAGCGGTGATGAGGGGTGGGCTCCCTCGAATTATAAATCGGGCCAAAACGACACAGATGCAGGGTGGGCACCTGCTAGTTCCCAATAAAACAACAATCGAGGTGGGCACTCGATATCGGCAATGTCCCTGGCAGGGTGGGCACCTGCCAGGGGACTTCAGGCTCGGCAGAGACGGGGCAGACGCCGGGTGGGCACCGGCTTTTTAGAAATAAAAGCGCTCCTGAGCGCTAAAGGAAAAGGAAAGCGCTTCCAGGCGCTAGAGGTGAAAAATAAAGCGCTCCCAGCGCTTCAGGGCACCCAATCAGCAAAAGTCCAGGCAAGTTCTCCCCTGCATGCAGCAGGGCAGTGGTGGGGGGCAAGGCTGGACCCAGAGCCAGCTCACTGGGCCTCCAGGCAGGGAGGTAGTCCAGGTGGCGGTCCTCTGGTCCAGCAGCAGCAGCAGCCCCCCTCAGGCAGGATCCTGGCAAAGAACAGTTTCTGTGGGGACACAGCCCCATTTTTATACAGGCAAACCCCTTGTTCTGGGTTCAGGGTGAGGGGGAAAACCAGTCGCAGCTGGTTGGGGAGCACCCTTGATGTGCTCAGCCCCTCCCTCTATTCACTGGCAGGGCTAGGGTCGTCAGTCGCACCACAGGGGGCGGGGCCAGCATTGTGTTTGGAAAACCCTGTCCTATTCAGGACCCAGGTGGACTCCTCCCACCCATCTAGCTGCTGATCTCCCCATTCACCACTGGGTGACCCATCCTGACACTGGGGAATCCCTAGCCCGTCACATGACATGACCAGCCAATCACGCGACAGACACACTGCACACAGAAGTGCCCACTTCTAGAAGTGGCACTTCCACACTAGGTACATGCACGCCGCACACATCATCGCGCAGCATTCACTCCCACGAGTCCGCACATACCAAACTCGGGCCTGCACACCCCACGCATCAGGAACTACTAGGGACACATACATTCCCCATGCATTCCTATGGGAGGGCAGGCCTATCTCACCACATGCACTCAGAGCACGCACGCACTTTACCCTGGGACACAGGGAAAGTGCGCAGAGACCAAACAATTACCACACCAAGTCACCAATAAAAAGCCAAAAAGTCCCGGGGTGAACCTGTCAGAAGGGCCAAGTCCAACACAACCCCCTTCCAGCCAAAACGCAGGGCAGACCAATCACCACCGTGATGGACTTCCCTGCTTGGGGCGATAGAACACGGACGCGGGCCCGCAACTGCATGGACACCCTCCGGTTCTACGCCACGGTGAACCCATGGAATTCTTTTTAACACCACTGTCCGGACCAACTGGGCTACCCCACTGGTACTCCCAAGCTGTCCGCGGCCAAGACCAGGCCCTAGGCCACCCAGGTGCCACTGGTCTTTGCCTAACCACAGAGTGGGGGGTAGTAACCCCTGGCACATAGCGGCCATTCTCCACTCTTCCTCTCTGAAAGACAGGACTAGACTGCCACTGGTTCTCCAGCCTAGGGTCTACACCCTCAGGCGGACCAGGAGTCTCAGGGAAGGCTCTCCTCCCCCTACCTCTTCTCCTAGGGTTCCTCCTCCTCTGGCGAGGGGTACACCTAGAACGCCATCCCAACACAGGGTTTAACCCCTCAGGTTGTACCGGGGGCAGAGGTGGGCTCTCCCACCCTCTGCACCCCCTTCCAGAGCCCTGCTCCCTACCAACTGGGGCGGTACCTCTGGAAGAAGAACTGGTCGGGACGCTGGTTACAGACGTCCCACCCTTCAGGTCAGGCTGATCCTGAACCTGGCCTTCCAACCTCCGGCCTAGAACCTTTGGTGGAATAATTGCCTGGCACTCCAGGACTTCTGGGGATTTCCACTCCATCCCCCTGAGGCTATCAAAGGACACATACGTCAAGCGACTGTCTGTCTGGCGCTGATCTCCCGTCCCCTGTCCACCTGACAGTGCGCGGAGATCCCCCAGAACAGAAGTGGTGCCACCCTGGTCACTACACGGGATCCTAGCCCAACTGGGTAGTCCCTGACCCACAGGCTCTTCCACTGGGAAACTCATCCCCCAATCACCCCTCACACTGGACTCCTGTACCCTCCCTACCGGAGCGGTACTGCCAGACTCTAGAACCACAGGAGCCCTGCTTACAGGTGCTCCAGGTCCTCTACTCACCAGGAGATCTCCCTCAAATGGGCTAACAGGACAGCCTAGGTCCCCAACTTGGTGTTCCCTCATGGAACCATCCAAGTCCTGAGGCAGGGTTTCGTACGTCCGGGGACCCTCGGTCACCCTCTCACTCCTGCTCCACTGAGCCAGGCAGTGAGCCCCTACACCCTCCTCGCTATCCTGGGACCTAGCTGGGCTACACTGAGCCTCTTCCACCACGCTGGGCTGGAAGATACCTGACCCACTACTTTTGGAGTCACTCCCTAATGACTCTAGAGAACCTCTAGCCCTTTCCCAGTGCTCTGCTTCCTCTGCAAGCTCCCAAGGACAAAAAGAGTCGTACCTCTGCAGGTGTTGGCGCAACCCTGGAGAACAACTACTGAGCATCTGCTCTTTGATAATCATTTTGATCACTGCCTTCAAATCCTCTTCCGGGTTAACCATCAGCCATTCCACCAGTGCATCCTGACAGTCATCCACAAACTCCTCCCAAGACTGGTGAGACAGCTTCCTACTGCCCCTGAATTTCAACCTTAACTCCTCCTCCTGGGAAACAGGTACCAGACTGGGGGAACTGGGACTGGGATTTCCTACACTGGAATCTATCTGGCTGCTACCACTGGACTCAACCCTCCCTGGGGAGCCCAGAAAATTAAAACTGCGCGCAGGGGATAGTCTACCCTCCAGAGCTACTTTGCCTCTGGTGGAGGCCCTCTCAGCCTCCTCTACCCTCTCCCGCGCCAAGACCCACTCAGTCTCTCGCTGTTGCTTCCTGGCCTCCAGCTGCGCCATCGCCTGAGCATGCTCTAACCTGAGCTTCTCTAACGCCAGCTGGTGCTCCCTTTCTTTCCTCCTATCTTCCCACTCCTCTGGGGACAGGGAAAGGGATGAGGCGCTGCCTCCTACGCTGGACCCAGCACGGGACGCCCTACCTATGGGGTCCTCACTCTCTACTGGCGTCCAGGTATTGTCATCCTCTACCTCCTCTTCTGACTCTTCCTCTGTACAGTACCTTTCTAACTCCTGCCTCTGGCGCCAAGCTAGCTCATAGGGATCACAAGCAGGCTCCATTCTGGCGGACGTTATGGTAACAATTATACAGGGAACCTAGGGGTCTGAGTTTCACACAGGAGCACACAATTCACAAAAAGATTCAGCAAGCTCTCTAACCCAGAGAACTCACACTCACTTGCCTAGTGCCACACACCATTCATCCACACACACAACCCTCCCCTCGGACTGGTAAGGCAGTTTCTACCACCCCTGATTCCTCAACCTGACCACCACGTGACACAGGTACCAACTCTGGGCGCAGGGCGGGGGACAAATGTACAGGACACTATTACGCTGCCACCACTGGATCCCACCCTCTGGTGCATCCAGAAACACAATGCACTAAGGGGGATGATCTACCCTCCCGAGCTAGGGACACCTAACTCACAGTGCACAAAAACACATTTCCAAAGAAATGACAAGTTACAAACAAACTTTAAGACAATAATCCCTATACCATGTGATTTATCTAAATGCAGAGTTTTGTAGTGCGGCCAGTTGCCGCTGCGGTACAGCGCAAACGCAAGTCCAAATCCCACCGCTGATCACCAATGTTAGAAATGGGATTTCTGGTTGGCTAAGGCTTGCGCCAAAGTCAGGCAGAAACCACCACTCTAGTCAGGGCAAGGAAGTTACACGCCAAAGATAACCCCTGCTCACCCCCTTGGTAGCTTGGCACGAGCAGTCAGGCTTATCTCTGAGGCGATGTGTAAAGCGTTTGCGCGCGCACCCAGCAACAACACCCAAGGCCCACCACAAGGGAAACTCCACACAAGGTATTCTATAAAAATAGCCTTTGTATTATACACAGCACATTAGATAAAAACACACACTCTACAATGTGCCAACAGGCACGGGCAGAATTTACAAGGGATTATATATACAGGGGACAGGGCCACCTGGACCACTGTCCGGAATTAGCACTCTTAGAACATAGGAAATAAAATTACTGTTGCACAAAATTACACCTAGCACACAACCAGTCACTACTGGTATCAGGTAAGTACCACCTACGCAACCCTAACCACCTTAGGAAAATATTGCGCAGGGAATCAGGACCTCACTAGCACCACCTGTACTAGGGAGAAAACAACCACCTAAGTATTACTATACCTGTAGGGGTCTAAGCACATAAACACATGATGCATAACATTCAGAGGTGTAAAGCAAAGCACATGACGCAAAAACACATTCAGAGGTGCAGAACAGGTACAATGGCGCCAAAACTCACATTAGCCACTACCTGTGGCAGTCCCAGGCCAACGGGCCGTGAAGGGGCAAGGGCGCCCGGTGTCCAAATGTTAGGGCAAGGCTGCGCAAGCTGCGCCAGCCAACACACAGAGGCCACAACCTAAACGTTGCAGCTGCCCACTAAGTGCTGGGCAGCTGTAGGACAAGGATGGGGCCAACACTGGAGCCTCCCAGGGCTCTGAAACAAATGAAATGCCCCCTAGAGCCTCGCAGGCTCTAAATAATACTGTGCTCTTCGTTGGAGCCTCGTGGGCGCAAGGGAAAATATTGGCCCCGTCGTTGGAGCCTCTCAGGGGCTCGAGAACGTAATGCTGCGACGTGGGAGTCCCTCTGGACTCTACCAAAACAATGTGCCCTGTTGGAGCCTCACAGGGCTCGTGCTCTTAATAAAAATGCCCCCAAGAACGTGTGAGCCTCACTGGGCTCGTGCAACAAATAATGCCCCCGTCGAGCCTTCAAGGCTCTCAATGAGAATGCTCCTGCCGTTTAGAGTGGCCCCGGCGGGCCGAGCAGCAGGACAAGCACGGGGCGCTGCAGAGGAGGTGGGGACCCCCTCTCTGGGGCCCTTGCCACTAAAATCACCCCCACACTCAGAGCCTCACTCACCGGGACTCCGGCGACGCTTCTCGTGGAGCCTCCGAGGCTCCAGGCTCACTGGACGCGTCGGGGTCAGGGCGGCCGGCACTAGAGAGCTCCCGCTCCTCGGGGGCTCTCTCTCTCTTCAGGGCCCCGGGGCGCAGGGTAGGCTCCTGCCTGCTCCGGGGTTTGCAAATCAACGTGAGTCCTCGGTGGGAGGCGGGGTAGGCTCCCGCCCTCCTACTTCCGGTCCTGGGTGTCCCGGAGGCCCGCCCTTGTCCTGCCTGACTTCCTGGCTGTCCCGGCCCGGGCTGCAGCGGTGATTTTCGTCGTCTCCACAGCGGTGATGAGGGGTGTGCTCCCTCGAATTATAAATCGGGCCAAAACGACACAGATGCAGGGTGGGCACCTGCTAGTTCCCAATAAAACAACAATCGAGGTGGGCACTCGATATCGGCAATGTCCCTGGCAGGGTGGCCACCTGCCAGGGGACTTCAGGCTCGGCAGAGACGGGGCAGACGCCGGGTGGGCACCGGCTTTTTAGAAATAAAAGCGCTCCTGAGCGCTAAAGGAAAAGGAAAGCGCTTCCAGGCGCTAGAGGTGAAAAATAAAGCGCTCCCAGCGCTTCAGGGCACCCAATCAGCAAAAGTCCAGGCAAGTTCTCCCCTGCATGCAGCAGGGCAGTGGTGGGGGGCAAGGCTGGACCCAGAGCCAGCTCACTGGGCCTCCAGGCAGGGAGGTAGTCCAGGTGGCGGTCCTCTGGTCCAGCAGCAGCAGCAGCCCCCCTCAGGCAGGATCCTGGCAAAGAACAGTTTCTGTGGGGACACAGCCCCATTTTTATACAGGCAAACCCCTTGTTCTGGGTTCAGGGTGAGGGGGAAAACCAGTCGCAGCTGGTTGGGGAGCACCCTTGATGTGCTCAGCCCCTCCCTCTATTCACTGGCAGGGCTAGGGTCGTCAGTCGCACCACAGGGGGCGGGGCCAGCATTGTGTTTGGAAAACCCTGTCCTATTCAGGACCCAGGTGGACTCCTCCCACCCATCTAGCTGCTGATCTCCCCATTCACCACTGGGTGACCCATCCTGACACTGGGGAATCCCTAGCCCGTCACATGACATGACCAGCCAATCACGCGACAGACACACTGCACACAGAAGTGCCCACTTCTAGAAGTGGCACTTCCACACTAGGTACATGCACGCCGCACACATCATCGCGCAGCATTCACTCCCACGAGTCCGCACATACCAAACTCGGGCCTGCACACCCCACGCATCAGGAACTACTAGGGACACATACATTCCCCATGCATTCCTATGGGAGGGCAGGCCTATCTCACCACATGCACTCAGAGCACGCACGCACTTTACCCTGGGACACAGGGAAAGTGCGCAGAGACCAAACAATTACCACACCAAGTCACCAATAAAAAGCCAAAAAGTCCAGGGGTGAACCTGTCAGAAGGGCCAAGTCCAACAGGTGTGCAGCTGTGTTTCTTGTAGCAGTGTGCGGCGTGCAGCAGTGTGCGGCATGCAGCAATGTGTGACATGCAGCAGTGTGTGGCGTGCAGCAGTGTGTGGCTTGCAGCGGCATGCAGTGTGTGGCATGCAGCAGTGTGTGGCGTGCAGCAGTGTGTGGCATGCAGCAGTTTGCGGCATGCAGCAGTGTGTGCCATGCAGCAGTGTGTGGCGTGCAGCAGTGTGTGGCATGCATCAGTGTGTGGTGTGCAGCAGTGTTTCGTGTAGCAGTGTGCGGCGTGCAGCAGTGTGCGGCGTGCAGCAGTGTGTGGCATGCAGCAGTGTTTGGCGTGCAACAGTGTGTGGCATGCAGCGGCATGCAGCAGTGTGTGGCGTGCAGCAGTGTGCGGCATGCAGCAGTGTGCGGCATGCAGCAGTGTGCGGCGTGCAGCAGTGTGTGGCGTGCAGCAGTGTGTGGCGTGCCGCAGTGTGTAGCATGCAACAGTGTTTTGTGTAGCAGTGTGCGGTGTGCAGCAGTGTGTGGCATGCAGCAGTGTGCTGCGTGCAGCAGTGTGTGGTGTGCAGCAGTGTGTGGCGTGCAGCGGCATGCAGCAGTGTGTGGTGTGCAGCAGTGTGCTGCGTGCAGCAGTGTGTGACGTGCAGCAGCCTGTTATATGATGTTCACTAGTTAAAGTGATCACCTTGTACCATGCCAAGCAACCCTTATGGTGTGGTTGTAAGTCAACCTTTTCGGACTAGCTGCCCTAGTGGTAGCGTAGGCTAAGCAGTCTTTGAGGCGTGCAGCAGTGTGTGGCGTGCAGCGGCATGCATCAGTTTGTGGTGTGCAGCAGTGTGTGGCGTGCAGCAGTGTGTGGTGTGTAGCAGTGTGTGACATGCAGCAGTGTGCGGTGTGCAGCAGTGTGTGGCGTGCAGCAGTGTGTGGCGTGCTGCAGTGTGCGGCATGCAGCAGTGTGCTGCATGCAGCAGTGTGTGGCATGCAGCAGTGTGTGGCGTGCAGCAGTGTGTGGCGTGCAGCGGCATGCAGCAGTTTGTGGTGTGCAGCAGTGTGTGGCGTGCAGGAGTGTGTGGCGTGTAGCAGTGTGCGGCGTGTAGCAGTGTGCAGCGTGCAGCAGTGTGCTGCGTGCAGCAGTGTCATGCAGCATGCAGCAGTGAGTAATGCAGCAGTGTGCGACGTGCAGCAGTGTGTGGCATGCAGCAGTTTGTGGCATGCAGCAGTGTGTGCCATGCAGCAGTGTGTGGCGTGCAGCAGTGTGTGGCATGCATCAGTGTGTGGTGTGCAGCAGTGTTTCGTGTAGCAGTGTGCGGCGTGCAGCAGTGTGCGACATGCAGCAGTGTGCGGTGTGCAGCAGTGTGTGGCGTGCAGCAGTGTGTGGCATGCAGCAGTGTGTGGCGTGCAGCGGCATGCAGCAGTGTGTGGTGTGCAGCAGTGTGTAGCGTGCAGCAGTGTGTGGCATGCATCAGTGTGTGGTGTGCAGCTGTGTTTCTTGTAGCAGTGTGCGGCGTGCAGCAGTGTGTGGCATGCAGCAATGTGTGACATGCAGCAGTGTGTGGCGTGCAGCGGCATGCAGCAGTGTGTGGCGTGCAGGAGTGTGTGGCGTGTAGCAGTGTGCGGCATGTAGCAGTGTGCGGCATGCAGCAGTGTGTGGCGTGCAGCAGTGTGTGGCTTGCAGTGGCATGCAGCAGTGTGTGGCGTGCAGCAGTGTGTGGCATGCATCAGTGTGTGGTGTGCAGCAGTGTTTCGTGTAGCAGTGTGCGGCGTGCAGCAGTGTGCGACATGCAGCAGTGTGCGGTGTGCAGCAGTGTGTGGCGTGCAGCAGTGTGTGGCATGCAGCAGTGTGTGGCGTGCAGCGGCTTGCAGCAGTGTATGGTGTGCAGCAGTGTGTAGCGTGCAGCAGTGTGTGGCATGCATCAGTGTGTGGTGTGCAGCTGTGTTTCTTGTAGCAGTGTGCGGCGTGCAGCAGTGTGCGGCATGCAGCAATGTGTGACATGCAGCAGTGTGTGGCGTGCAGCAGTGTGTGGCTTGCAGCGGCATGCAGTGTGTGGCATGCAGCAGTGTGTGGCGTGCAGCAGTGTGTGGCATGCAGCAGTTTGCGGCATGCAGCAGTGTGTGCCATGCAGCAGTGTGTGGCGTGCAGCAGTGTGTGGCATGCATCAGTGTGTGGTATGCAGCAGTGTTTCGTGTAGCAGTGTGCGGCGTGCAGCAGTGTGCGGCGTGCAGCAGTGTGTGGCATGCAGCAGTGTTTGGCGTGCAACAGTGTGTGGCATGCAGCGGCATGCAGCAGTGTGTGGCGTGCAGCAGTGTGCGGCATGCAGCAGTGTGCGGCATGCAGCAGTGTGCGGCGTGCAGCAGTGTGTGGCGTGCAGCAGTGTGTGGCGTGCAGCAGTGTGTGGCGTGCCGCAGTGTGTAGCATGCAACAGTGTTTTGTGTAGCAGTGTGCGGTGTGCAGCAGTGTGTGGCATGCAGCAGTGTGCTGCGTGCAGCAGTGTGTGGCATGCAGCAGTGTGTGGCGTGCAGTGGCATGCAGCAGTTTGTGGTGTGCAGCAGTGTGTGGCGTGCAGCAGTGTGTGGCGTGTAGCAGTGTGCGGCGTGCAGCAGTCTGCAGTGTGCAGCAGTGTGCGGCGTGCAGCAGTGTGTGGCATGCAGCAGTGTTTGGCGTGCAACAGTGTGTGGCGTGCAGCGGCATGCAGCAGTGTGTGGCATGCAGCAGTGTGCGGCGTGCAGCAGTGTGCGGCATGCAGCAGTGTGCGGCGTGCAGCAGTGTGTGGCGTGCAGCAGTGTGTGGCATGCAGCAGTGTTTCGTGTAGCAGCGTGCGGTGTGCAGCAGTGTGTGGCATGCAGCAGTGTGCGGTGAGCAGCAGTGTGCTGTGTGCAGCAGTGTGTGGCGTGCAGCAGTGTGTGGCGTGCAGCGGCATGCAGCAGTGTGTGGTGTGCAGCAGTGTGCTGCGTGCAGCAGTGTGTGGCGTGCAGCAGTGTGTGGCGTGCAGCAGTGTGTGGCGTGCAGGAGTGTGTGGCATGTAGCAGTGTGCGGCGTGTAGCAGTGTGCTGCGTGCAGCAGTGTCATGCAGCATGCAGCAGTGAGTAATGCAGCAGTGTGCAGCAGTGTGCGGCGTGCAGCAGTGTGCTGCGTGCAGCAGTGTCATGCAGCATGCAGCAGTGAGTAATGCAGCAGTGTGCAGCAGTGTGCGGCGAGCAGCAGTGTGTGGCATGCAGCAATGTTTGGCGTGCAGCAGTGTGTGGCATGCAGCAGCATGCAGCAGTGTGTGGCGTGCAGCAGTGTGTGGCATACAGCAGTGTGCGGCGTGCAGCATTGTGGGGCGTGCAGCAGTGTGCGGCGTGCAGCAGTGTGTGGCATGCAGCAGTGTTTTGTGTAGCATTGTGCGGCGTGCAGCAGTGTTTCGTGTAGCAGTGTGTGGCGTGCAGCAGTGTTCGGCATGCAGCAGTGTGTGGCGTGCAGCAGTGTGTGGCTTGCAGCGGCATGCAGCAGTGTGTGGCGTGCAGCAGTGTGTGGCGTGCAGCAGTGTGTGGCTTGCAGCAGCATGCAGCAGTGTGTGGCATGCAGCAGTGTGTGGCGTACAGCAGTGTGGGGTGTAGCAGTGTGCGGTGTGCAGCAGTGTGCAGCAGTCTGCGGCATGCAGCAGTGTGTGGCGTGCAGCAGTGTGTGGCATGCAGCAGTGTGAGGCATGCATCAGTGTGTGGTGTGCAGCAGTCTGCGGCGTGCAGCAGTGTGTGGCGTGCAGCAGTGTGTGGCATGCAGCAGTGTGTGGCATGCATCAGTGTGCTGTGTGCAGCAGTGTGTGGCGTGCAGCAGTGTGTGGCGTGCAGTGGCATGCAGCAGTGTGTGGTGTGCAGCAGTGTGTGGCGTGCAGCAGTGTGTGGCATGCATCAGTGTGTGGTGTGCAGCAGTGTTTCGTGTAGCAGTGTGCGGCGTGCAGCAGTGTGCGGCATGCAGCAGTGTGTGACATGCAGCAGTGTGTGGCGTGCAGCAGTGTGTGGCTTGCAGTGGCATGCAGCAGTGTGTGGCATGCAGCAGTGTGTGGCATGCAGCAGTGTGCGGCATGCAGCAGTGTGTGCCATGCAGCAGTGTGTGGCGTGCAGCAGTGTGTGGCATGCATCAGTGTGTGGTGTGCAGCAGTGTTTCGTGTAGCAGTGTGCGGCGTGCAGCAGTGTGCGACATGCAGCAGTGTGAGGTGTGCAGCAGTGTGTGGCGTGCAGCAGTGTGTGGCATGCAGCAGTGTGCGACATGCAGCAGTGTGCGGTGTGCAGCAGTGTGTGGCGTGCAGCAGTGTGTGGCATGCAGCAGTGTGCGGCATGCAGCAGTGTGCGGCATGCAGCAGTGTGCTGCGTGCAGCAGTGTGTAGCATGCAGCAGTGTGTGGCGTGCAGCAGTGTGTGGCGTACAGCGGCATGCAGCAGTTTTTGGCATGCAGCAGTGTGTGGCATGCAGCAGTGTGTGGTGTGTAGCAGTGTGTGGCGTGCAGCAGTCTGCGGTGTGCAGCAGTGTGAGGCATGCAGCAGTGTGCGGTGTGCAGCAGTGTGTGGCGTGCAGCAGTGTGTGGCTTGCAGCGGCATGCAGCAGTGTGTGGCGTGCAGCAGTGTGTGGCATGCATCAGTGTGTGGTGTGCAGCAGTGTTTTGTGTAGCAGTGTGCGGCGTGCAGCAGTGTGCGACATGCAGCAGTGTGCGGTGTGCAGCAGTGTGTGGCGTGCAGCAGTGTGTGGCATGCAGCAGTGTGTGGCGTGCAGCGGCATGCAGCAGTGTGTGGTGTGCAGCAGTGTGTAGCGTGCAGCAGTGTGTGGCATGCATCAGTGTGTGGTGTGCAGCTGTGTTTCTTGTAGCAGTGTGCGGCGTGCAGCAGTGTGCGGCATGCAGCAATGTGTGACATGCAGCAGTGTGTGGCGTGCAGCAGTGTGTGGCTTGCAGCGGCATGCAGTGTGTGGCATGCAGCAGTGTGTGGCGTGCAGCAGTGTGTGGCATGCAGCAGTTTGCGGCATGCAGCAGTGTGTGCCATGCAGCAGTGTGTGGCGTGCAGCAGTGTGTGGCATGCATCAGTGTGTGGTATGCAGCAGTGTTTCGTGTAGCAGTGTGCGGCGTGCAGCAGTGTGCGGCGTGCAGCAGTGTGTGGCATGCAGCAGTGTTTGGCGTGCAACAGTGTGTGGCATGCAGCGGCATGCAGCAGTGTGTGGCGTGCAGCAGTGTGCGGCATGCAGCAGTGTGCGGCATGCAGCAGTGTGCGGCGTGCAGCAGTGTGTGGCGTGCAGCAGTGTGTGGCGTGCAGCAGTGTGTGGCGTGCCGCAGTGTGTAGCATGCAACAGTGTTTTGTGTAGCAGTGTGCGGTGTGCAGCAGTGTGTGGCATGCAGCAGTGTGCTGCGTGCAGCAGTGTGTGGCATGCAGCAGTGTGTGGCGTGCAGCAGCATGCAGCAGTGTGTGGTGTGCAGCAGTGTGCTGCGTGCAGCAGTGTGTGACGTGCAGCAGTGTGTGGCGTGCAGCAGTGTGTGGCGTGCAGTGGCATGCAGCAGTTTGTGGTGTGCAGCAGTGTGTGGCGTGCAGCAGTGTGTGGCGTGTAGCAGTGTGCGGCGTGCAGCAGTCTGCGGTGTGCAGCAGTGTGCGGCGTGCAGCAGTGTGTGGCATGCAGCAGTGTTTGGCGTGCAACAGTGTGTGGCGTGCAGCGGCATGCAGCAGTGTGTGGCATGCAGCAGTGTGCGGCGTGCAGCAGTGTGCGGCATGCAGCAGTGTGCGGCGTGCAGCAGTGTGTGGCGTGCAGCAGTGTGTGGCATGCAGCAGTGTTTCGTGTAGCAGCGTGCGGTGTGCAGCAGTGTGTGGCATGCAGCAGTGTGCGGTGAGCAGCAGTGTGCTGTGTGCAGCAGTGTGTGGCGTTCAGCAGTGTGTGGCGTGCAGCGGCATGCAGCAGTGTCTGGTGTGCAGCAGTGTGCTGCGTGCAGCAGTGTGTGGCGTGCAGCAGTGTGTGGCGTGCAGCAGTGTGTGGCGTGCAGGAGTGTGTGGCATGTAGCAGTGTGCGGCGTGTAGCAGTGTGCAGCGTGCAGCAGTGTGCTGCGTGCAGCAGTGTCATGCAGCATGCAGCAGTGAGTAATGCAGCAGTGTGCAGCAGTGTGCGGCGTGCAGCAGTGTGCTGCGTGCAGCAGTGTCATGCAGCATGCAGCAGTGAGTAATGCAGCAGTGTGCAGCAGTGTGCGGCGTGCAGCAGTGTGTGGCATGCAGCAATGTTTGGCGTGCAGCAGTGTGTGGCGTGCAGCGGCATGCAGCAGTGTGTGGCGTGCAGCAGTGTGTGGCATACAGCAGTGTGCGGCGTGCAGCATTGTGGGGCGTGCAGCAGTGTGCGGCGTGCAGCAGTGTGTGGCATGCAGCAGTGTTTTGTGTAGCATTGTGCGGCGTGCAGCAGTGTTTCGTGTAGCAGTGTGTGGCGTGCAGCAGTGTTCGGCATGCAGCAGTGTGTGGCGTGCAGCAGTGTGTGGCTTGCAGCGGCATGCAGCAGTGTGTGGCGTGCAGCAGTGTGTGGCGTGCAGCAGTGTGTGGCTTGCAGCAGCATGCAGCAGTGTGTGGCATGCAGCAGTGTGTGGCGTACAGCAGTGTGTGGCGTGTAGCAGTGTGCGGTGTGCAGCAGTGTGCAGCAGTCTGCGGCATGCAGCAGTGTGTGGCGTGCAGCAGTGTGTGGCATGCAGCAGTGTGAGGCATGCATCAGTGTGTGGTGTGCAGCAGTCTGCGGCGTGCAGCAGTGTGTGGCGTGCAGCAGTGTGTGGCATGCAGCAGTGTGTGGCATGCATCAGTGTGCTGTGTGCAGCAGTGTGTGGCGTGCAGCAGTGTGTGGCGTGCAGTGGCATGCAGCAGTGTGTGGTGTGCAGCAGTGTGTGGCGTGCAGCAGTGTGTGGCATGCATCAGTGTGTGGTGTGCAGCAGTGTTTCGTGTAGCAGTGTGCGGCGTGCAGCAGTGTGCGGCATGCAGCAGTGTGTGACATGCAGCAGTGTGTGGCGTGCAGCAGTGTGTGGCTTGCAGTGGCATGCAGCAGTGTGTGGCATGCAGCAGTGTGTGGCATGCAGCAGTGTGCGGCATGCAGCTGTGTGTGCCATGCAGCAGTGTGTGGCGTGCAGCAGTGTGTGGCATGCATCAGTGTGTGGTGTGCAGCAGTGTTTCGTGTAGCAGTGTGCGGCGTGCAGCAGTGTGCGACATGCAGCAGTGTGAGGTGTGCAGCAGTGTGTGGCGTGCAGCAGTGTGTGGCATGCAGCAGTGTGCGACATGCAGCAGTGTGCGGTGTGCAGCAGTGTGTGGCGTGCAGCAGTGTGTGGCATGCAGCAGTGTGCGGCATGCAGCAGTGTGCGGCATGCAGCAGTGTGCTGCGTGCAGCAGTGTGTAGCATGCAGCAGTGTGTGGCGTGCAGCAGTGTGTGGCGTGCAGCGGCATGCAGCAGTTTTTGGCATGCAGCAGTGTGTGGCATGCAGCAGTGTGTGGTGTGTAGCAGTGTGCGGCGTGCAGCAGTCTGCGGTGTGCAGCAGTGTGAGGCATGCAGCAGTGTGCGGTGTGCAGCAGTGTGTGGCGTGCAGCGGCATGCAGCAGTGTGTGGCATGCAGCAGTGTGCGGCGTGCAGCAGTGTGCGGCGTGCAGCAGTGTGTGGCGTTGTGAGAAGTTGGCCTGGTATATGATGTTCACTAGTTAAAGTGACCACCTTGTACCATGCCAAGCAACCCTTATGGTGTGGTTGTAAGTCAACCTTTTCGGACTAGCTGCCCTAGTGGTAGCGTAGGCTAAGCAGTCTTTGAGGCGTGCAGCAGTGTGTGGCTTGCAGCGGCATGCAGCAGTGTGTGGCGTGCAGCGGCATGCAGCAGTTTGTGGTGTGCAGCAGTGTGTGGCGTGCAGCAGTGTGTGGCGTGTAGCAGTGTGCGACATGCAGCAGTGTGCGGTGTGCAGCAGTGTGTGGCGTGCAGCAGTGTGTGGCGTGTAGCAGTGTGCGACATGCAGCAGTGTGCGGTGTGCAGCAGTGTGTGGCGTGCTGCAGTGTGTGGCATGCAGCAGTGTGCGGTGTGCAGCAGTGTGCGGCATGCAGCAGTGTGCGGCGTGCAGCAGTGTGTGGCATGCAGCAGTGTGTGGCGTGCAGCAGTGTGTGGCATGTAGCAGTGTGCGGCGTGCAGCAGTCTGCGGTGTGCAGCAATGTGAGGCATGCAGCAGTGTGTGGCTTGCAGCGGCATGCAGCAGTGTGTGGCATGCAGCAGTGTGTGGCATGTAGCAGTGTGCGGCGTGCAGCAGTCTGCGGTGTGCAGCAGTGTGCCGCATGCAGCAGTGTGTGGCATGCAGCAGTGTTTGGCGTGCAACAGTGTGTGGCATGCAGCGGCATGCAGCAGTGTGTGGCATGCAGCAGTGTGCGGCATGCAGCAGTGTGCGGCATGCAGCAGTGTGCGGCGTGCAGCAGTGTGTGGCGTGCAGCAGTGTGTGGCGTGCCGCAGTGTGTAGCATGCAACAGTGTTTTGTGTAGCAGTGTGCGGTGTGCAGCAGTGTGTGGCATGCAGCAGTGTGCTGCGTGCAGCAGTGTGTGGCGTGCAGCAGTATGTGGCGTGCAGCGGCATGCAGCAGTGTGTGGTGTGCAGCAGTGTGCTGCGTGCAGCAGTGTGTGACGTGCAGCAGTGTGTGGCGTGCAGCAGTGTGTGGCGTGCAGTGGCATGCAGCAGTTTGTGGTGTGCAGCAGTGTGTGGCGTGCAGCAGTGTGTGGCGTGTAGCAGTGTGCGGCGTGCAGCAGTCTGCGGTGTGCAGCAGTGTGCGGCGTGCAGCAGTGTGTGGCATGCAGCAGTGTTTGGCGTGCAACAGTGTGTGGCGTGCAGCGGCATGCAGCAGTGTGTGGCATGCAGCAGTGTGCGGCGTGCAGCAGTGTGCAGCATGCAGCAGTGTGCGGCGTGCAGCAGTGTGTGGCGTGCAGCAGTGTGTGGCATGCAGCAGTGTTTCGTGTAGCAGCGTGCGGTGTGCAGCAGTGTGTGGCATGCAGCAGTGTGCGGTGAGCAGCAGTGTGCTGTGTGCAGCAGTGTGTGGCGTGCAGCAGTGTGTGGCATGCAGCGGCATGCAGCAGTGTGTGGTGTGCAGCAGTGTGCTGCATGCAGCAGTGTGTGGCGTGCAGCAGTGTGTGGCGTGCAGCAGTGTGTGGCATGCAGGAGTGTGTGGCATGTAGCAGTGTGCGGCGTGTAGCAGTGTGCAGCGTGCAGCAGTGTGCTGCGTGCAGCAGTGTCATGCAGCATGCAGCAGTGAGTAATGCAGCAGTGTGCAGCAGTGTGCGGCGTGCAGCAGTGTGTGCCATGCAGCAGTGTGTGGCGTGCAGCAGTGTTTCGTGTAGCATTGTGCGGTGTGCAGCAGTGTGTAGCATGCAGCAGTGTGTGGTGTGCAGCAGTGTTTCGTGTAGCAGTGTGCGGCGTGCAGCAGTGTGCGGTGTGCAGCAGTGTGCGGCATGCAGCAGTGTGTGGCGTGCAGCAGTGTGTGACTTGCAGCGGCATGCAGCAGTGTGTGGCGTGCAGCAGTGTGTGGCGTGCAGCAGTGTGTGGCTTGCAGCAGCATGCAGCGGTGTGTGGCATGCATGTAGGAGAGTAGGGTCTGGTATCCTATGGTCACCCCAAATTTTTGCTTTTTGCTTCACTGGTTTTTGACATATTGAGGCTGTGGGCCTGCCAATCAGACCCCCAGCCTGCTGTTCTCTCTACTAAATTAAAACTATGCACCCTAGGTGCATAACCAATTGGAAGTGGATCACCCTGTCAGACCCTGTACCAGTGTACACTAGGTACCCAGGGCATTGGTGTACCCAAGGCCTGCCAGGGGCTGAAGCATGTATTATGCCACCCCAGGCTTGGCCTAACAATCTGACACAACTGGCTGATCACTCAGCTGGGGTAAGTTGGTGTAATCACCTCTTACTTAGGTGTAGTATACCTATACCTAACCTTAAATGGGACACCTGGTAACCTATAAGTCACTCCTATGGCAGGCCTTAACAATCCTGAAGGCAGAGTGCTTGGTTCCATGTGAGATGGTGCTCTGGCATGAGCTGAGCCTGTCTGCAGTGGTCGGAACAACTTCCTTCTACTGTTTCCAGATATCGTCATACCATATACTCTTAAGTGCATTATGAACCTCGCGGTTAAATGCTATCTTTGGTTTGGCTTTATCAAAACATGTCGAGTAAGGTGTCATACGAATTGGAATACTAACCCATCGCCAATTCTGGCGACGGGGTTAGCATTCCACCCTTCTAGAGGGACACGACATGTACAGTGCCTGAAACCCGGGTAAAATCAGACATAGCCTCAGCTCCACAAAATGGATGCTGCCACCACAGACACAAGTCTGCCCTCCTGCTGCTGGGAGTCCTTCCAGCTTGGGAGGTGTGGACAAAGGGTTTCCTGCCAGGGGAGGTGCGTGCACCACCCCAGACAGGATTTTGTGTATTGGTCAGGTAGGGCTTGAAAGAAACCAGACATGCCTGTGGCTCACAAGGAGCCTCGGTGCATATGCCAGTTCAAACCGGTCCTGGGGCACACCAGTCCCGGGCCTGGGGCGAGCTGGACAAAGGATTGGGGGTGTAACCACCCCCCTTCCTGGTCCCACCCATAGGGAGGGACCTAGCAGGTAGTCCGGCCCCTAGAATCCGCTTAAAGGTAGGAGCTGTGTCCTAAGACTTCAGACATCCTGGAATCAACTTAATACTAAGAAGAAGACGGGAACTTCGACGCTCTGCTGCACAGAGGACTGAAGCCAATCTCCCCTGTGGTCAGGGAGTGACCACCTTGCTAACGCAAGCACCATCCAGCGAATCAACGTCTGCTTTGCCGCCGCCTCCCGCCGGAGCCCGAGCCCAGAGACTGACAAGACCTGGACCTCCAGACCTCTCACCGCCCGATCCACAGTCCCTGAAAAGAGGAGACCCGTGGAGGCACCGAGACACGTGGAGCCAGCCATCTTGGAACGACTACGACAAGCTGACAAGTGCAACAACCGAGGCTCCCTCCAAGTTGTGCTTTGGGATCTGAGAAGCCCAACACCCGAGCAACATCTGCACCAAAGGTGAGCCCTCCAGCATCTCCACGATCTGCGTGGGGCCCTTCTGCATTTTGCCACTCGACGCGCCTAACCGGTTGCTGGCCCGCTGGCTAGTAGCCATCTTGGCGACGAACTTCAAGAAATACACCGCTGGTCTGGTTGCTCCAGACTGGCCCTTGCTCCCCTCCAAAGGAGCAGTCCTTCTGACCTTGCTGGTCAGAACCATCAGCTTATTTCCTTTTCCTACAACAATTGCTTTTGCCAAGGCTTGTTTGCTTCGATCAAGTCGCCGACACCGCCGACAGCGAGAGCCTGCGTGGGACAGCTCGTGACTCGACTCCTGGACGTCGTCGACCTCCAGGGACCACGTGGCTGCAGAGACAAGCTACACCTTTCTTCCTGTTTGCACCCGACATTGCCTGGTACCCACCTGGTGGCACGCTGGTCACTGGCTAGTGACTGTGAACACTGTCCCCTCTGCTTACAGGTCTTCAACATCTCCGATCCACTCTTGGATCCACTGCATCTCTCCCGGACCGACCGCCTGCAGCATCTTTGTCTTCAAGCTCCACGGAACAGATAGAAGAAACCCGACGCACTTCGAGGCCTATGCACCCGCTTCCTGTGGGTGAGGTAAAGCTGGCACACCTGTGCCCAAGTGTAGTATTACATCTCTAGTGCCTGTGTTCCAAATCTTGAGTTCCTAGTCCATCCGGAAGATCCTCTTTGCAGTAACTTTGTACTTTTTACGCACCCATTGAAACCTATGGGAGCAGGCGTGTGACTATTTGCTCTGCACACGCCACCCGTGGACCTCCTGGTCACTAACTGACGTTAGCTCCTTGTAGGCCCAGCGATTCTAGAGGCCCTAGGCCTTTTCCCTTTTCTGTTCGTGGTACTTATACCACTATTTTAGTATATGGTTTGAGTGGCCACCAGGGCCTATCCATATAACGTGCAACTTCTGTGTATTCTGTGATAATCTTGTTTGACGATTTGTGCTCCTGTGCTCATAAAGAGACTAGGGGTTACTTTGAGAAATAAATACATATATATTTTGAATATATATCTGTGTGGTGTCCTTTCATTGGTATAAAAGGGGGTTGCATTTGGTAAAACAGCTGGCTTAACACGCTTCACGAGTTTAGCCTCAAAGACTGCTTAGCCTACGCTACCACTAGGGCAGCTAGTCCGAAAAGGTTGACTTACAACCACACCATAAGGGTTGCTTGGCATGGTACAAGGTGATCACTTTAACTAGTGAGCATCATATACCAGGCCAACTTCTCACAATGCAGCAGTGTGTGGCGTGCAGCAGTGTGTGGCGTGCAGCAGTGTGTGGCATGCAGCAGTGTGTGGCGTGCAGCAGTGTGCGGGGTGCAGCAGTGTGCGGCGTGCAGCAGTGTGTGGCATGCAGCAATATTTGGCGTGCAGCAGTGTGTGGCGTGCAGCGGCATGCAGCAGTGTGTGGCGTGCAGCAGTGTGTGGCATACAGCAGTGTGTGGCATGCAGCAGTGTTTTGTGTAGCATTGTGCGGCGTGCAGCAGTGTTTCGTGTAGCAGTGTGTGGCGTGCAGCAGTGCTCGGCGTGCAGCAGTGTGTGGTGAGCAGCAGTGTGCTGCGTGCAGCAGTGTGTGGCGTGCAGCAGTGTGTGGCGTGCAGCGGCATGCAGCAGTGTGTGGTGTGCAGCAGTGTGTAGCGTGCAGCAGTGTGTGGCATGCATCAGTGTGTGGTGTGCAGCTGTGTTTCGTGTAGCAGTGTGCGGCGTGCATCAGTGTGCGGCATGCAGCAATGTGTGACATGCAGCAGTGTGTGGCGTGCAGCAGTGTGTGGCTTGCAGCGGCATGCAGTGTGTGGCATGCAGCAGTGTGTGGCGTGCAGCAGTGTGTGGCATGCAGCAGTTTGCAGCATGCAGCAGTGTGTGCCATGCAGCAGTGTGTGGCGTGCAGCAGTGTGTGGCATGCATCAGTGTGTGGTGTGCAGCAGTGTTTCGTGTAGCAGTGTGCGGCGTGCAGCAGTGTGCGGCATGCAGCAGTGTGCGACATGCAGCAGTGTGCGGTGTGCAGCAGTGTGTGGCGTGCAGCAGTGTGTGGCATGCAGCAGTGTGCGGTGTGCAGCAGTGTGCGGCATGCAGCAGTGTGCTGCGTGCAGCAGTGTGTGGTGTGCAGCAGTGTGTGGTGTGCAGCAGTGTGTGGCGTGCAGCGGCATGCAGCAGTTTGTGGCGTGCAGCAGTGTGTGGCGTGCAGCAGTGTGTGGCATGCAGCAGTGTGCGGCGTGCAGCAGTGTGTGGCATGCAGCAGTGTTTGGCATGCAACAGTGTGTGGCGTGCAGCGGCATGCAGCAGTGTGTGGCGTGCAGCAGTGTGCGGCGTGCAGCAGTGTGCGGCATGCAGCAGTGTGCGGCGTGCAGCAGTGTGTGGCGTGCAGCAGTGTGTGGCGTGCAGCGGCATGCAGCAGTTTGTGGTGTGCAGCAGTGTGTGGCGTGCAGCAGTGTGTGGCGTGTAGCAGTGTGCGTCGTGCAGCAGTCTGCGGTGTGCAGCAGTGTGTGGCGTGCAGCAGTGTGTGGCTTGCAGCGGCATGCAGCAGTGTGTGGCGTGCAGCAGTGTGTGGCGTGTAGCAGTGTGCGGCATGCAGCAGTCTGCGGTGTGCAGCAGTGTGAGGCGTTCAGCAGTGTATGGCTCGCAGCGGCATGCAGCAGTGTGTGGCGTGCAGGAGTGTGTGGCGTGTAGCAGTGTGCGGCATGTAGCAGTGTGCGGCATGCAGCAGTGTGTGGCGTGCAGCAGTGTGTGGCGTGCAGCAGTGTGTGGCGTGCAGCAGTGTGAGGCTTGCAGTGGCATGCAGCAGTGTGTGGCATGCAGCAGTGTGTGGCATGCAGCAGTGTGTGGCATGTAGCAGTGTGCGGCGTGCAGCAGTGTGCAGCAGTCTGCGGCGTGCAGCAGTGTGTGCTGTGCAGCAGTGTTTCGTATAGCATTGTGCGGCGTGTAGCAGTGTGCGGTGTGCAGCAGTGTGTGGCGTGCAGCAGTGTGTGGTATGCAGCAGTGTGTGGCGTGCAGCAATGTGCGGCGTGCAGCAGTGTGTGGCGTGCAGCAGTCTTTGGCATGCAGCAGTGTGTGGCGTGCAGCGGCATGCAGCAGTGTGTGGCGTGCAGCAGTGTGCGGCGTGCAGCAGTGTGCAGCATGCAGCAGTGTGCGGCATGCAGCATTGTGAGGCGTGCAGCAGTGTGCGGCGTGCAGCAGTGTGTGGCGTGCAGCAGTGTTTTGTGTAGCATTGTGCGGCGTGCAGCAGTGTTTCGTGTAGCAGTGTGTGGCGTGCAGCAGTGTTCGGCATGCAGCAGTGTGCGGTGAGCAGCAGTGTGCTGTGTGCAGCAGTGTGTGGCGTGCAGCAGTGTGTGGTGTGCAGCGGCATGCAGCAGTGTGTGGTGTGCAGCAGTGTGTGGCGTGCATCAGTGTGTGGTGTGCAGCAGTGTTTCGTGTAGCAGTGTGCGGCGTGCAGCAGTGTGCGGCATGCAGCAGTGTGTGACATGCAGCAGTGTGCGGTGTGCAGCAGTGTGTGGCGTGCAGCAGTGTGTGGCATGCAGCAGTGTGTGGCGTGCAGCAATGTGCGGCGTGCAGCAGTGTGTGGCGTGCAGCAGTCTTTGGCGTGCAGCAGTGTGTGGTGTGCAGCGGCATGCAGCAGTGTGTGGTGTGCAGCAGTGTGTGGCATGCATCAGTTAATGTTAATGTTAATGTTAATGTTATGGTGATTTGTATAGCGCACGGCTGCCCCAGCCAAGGGGCGTCCCGGCGCTGCGAAAAAAACCAAATGCAGAGAGAAAGGAACACAAAGAAAGAGAAGCAATTATTGAAAGAGGTGAGTTTTGATAGCCTTTCTAAAGGTCAAAAGATCCTGCATGCCACGGATAGATTCCGGAAGACTATTCCATAACTTGGCAGCTAAAAAGCTAAAGGATCGGCCGCCTACTCTGGCCAGTCTAATGCGGGGAATGATCGCAAGATGTTGTCCCTCTGATCGAAGCGACCTCCTAGGAGTATACTCCGACAAGAGGGGGCATAGCATCGGGGGAGAGGCGGTTTTAAGGATTTTAAAGGCTAAACATAGTGCCTTAAACTGTATCCTTTTACCCACCGGGAGCCAGTGTAATTTTTTTAAGGCTCCGGTCGTCGAGGATTGGCGAGGAAGACCTACCAGCACCCTGGCAGCCGCGTTCTGGACTCTCTGTAGTCTGGAGGTTTCGGCAAGGTTCGCCCCTAATAAAAGAGAACTGGCATAATCCAGTCTCGAAAGAATAGTCGCCTGAACAATTGTCTGGCGGGTGTGGCAGTCAAAGAACCTCAAAATAGGTCTGAGGTTACGTAGAATGCCGAAGCAGGTGGCCGCCACCTTTTTAGTATGGTGCGTGAACCTCAGTGCCGAGTCCACCCAGACTCCCAGATTCTTAACGCATTCTTTAGGCTTAGGAGGTTGGCCCAAATCATCAGGCCACCAGCTGTCACCCCAGGACGCGGTATTCTTCCCCAGGAGCAGTATCTCTGTTTTCCCCGCATTAAGTTAGAGAAAATTCGCCGTCATCCAGTTGGTGATGTCAGTGAGTGTCTGTTTAAAGCGAGAAGCCTCCAGACCACTGTTATCATTAAGAGCCACCACCAGCTGGGTATCGTCAGCGTAGGATACCAATGCCAGTCCGTTTCTTCTAGCTACCTCTGCAAGGGGGCGGACATAGCAGCAGTGTGTGGTGTGCAGCAGTGTTTCGTGTAGCAGTGTGCGGCGTGCAGCAGTGTGCGGCATGCAGCAGTGTGTGACATGCAGCAGTGTGCGGTGTGCAGCAGTGTGTGGCGTGCAGCAGTGTGTGGCATGCAGCAGTGTGTGGCGTGCAGCAATGTGCGGCGTGCAGCAGTGTGTGGCGTGCAGCAGTCTTTGGCGTGCAGCAGTGTGTGGTGTGCAGCGGCATGCAGCAGTGTGTGGCGTGCAGCAGTGTGCGGCGTGCAGCAATGTGCGGCATGCAGCAGTGTGCGGCGTGCAGCATTGTGAGGCGTGCAGCAGTGTGCGGCGTGCAGCAGTGTGTGGCGTGCAGCAGTGTTTTGTGTAGCATTGTGCGGCGTGCAGCAGTGTTTCGTGTAGCAGTGTGTGGCGTGCAGCAGTGTTTGGCGTGCAGCAGTGTGCGGTGAGCAGCAGTGTGCTGTGTGCAGCAGTGTGTGGCGTGCAGCAGTGTGTGGCGTGCAGTGGCATGCAGCAGTGTGTGGTGTGCAGCAGTGTGTGGCATGCATCAGTGTGTGGTGTGCAGCAGTGTTTCGTGTAGCAGTGTGCGGCGTGCAGCAGTGTGCGGCATGCAGCAGTGTGTGACATGCAGCAGTGTGCGGTGTGCAGCAGTGTGTGGCGTGCAGCAGTGTGTGGCATGCAGCAGTGTGTGGCGTGCAGCAATGTGCGGCGTGCAGCAGTGTGTGGCGTGCAGCAGTCTTTGGCGTGCAGCAGTGTGAGGTGTGCAGCGGCATGCAGCAGTGTGTGGCGTGCAGCAGTGTGCGGCGTGCAGCAATGTGCGGCATGCAGCAGTGTGCGGCGTGCAGCATTGTGAGGCGTGCAGCAGTGTGCGGCGTGCAGCAGTGTGTGGCGTGCAGCAGTGTTTTGTGTGGCATTGTGCGGCGTGCAGCAGTGTTTCGTGTAGCAGTGTGTGGCGTGCAGCAGTGTTTGGCGTGCAGCAGTGTGCGGTGAGCATCAGTGTGCTGTGTGCAGCAGTGTGTGGTGTGCAGCAGTGTGTGGCGTGCAGTGGCATGCAGCAGTGTGTGGTGTGCAGCAGTGTGTGGCATGCATCAGTGTGTGGTGTGCAGCAGTGTTTCGTGTAGCAGTGTGCGGCGTGCAGCAGTGTGCGGCATGCAGCAGTGTGCGACATGCAGCAGTGTGCGGTGTGCAGCAGTGTGTGGCATGCAGCAGTGTGCGGCGTGCAGCAGTGTGCGGCATGCAGCAGTGTGCTGCGTGCAGCAGTGTGTGGCATGCAGCAGTGTGTGGCGTGCAGCAGTGTGTGGCGTGCAGCGGCATGCAGCAGTTTTTGGCATGCAGCAGTGTGTGGCATGCAGCAGTGTGTGGCGTGTAGCAGTCTGCGGCGTGCAGCAGTCTGCGGTGTGCAGCAGTGTGAGTCATGCAGCAGTGTGCGGCATGCAGCAGTGTGTGGCGTGCAGCAGTGTGTGGCGTGCCGCAGTGTGTGGCATGCAACAGTGTTTTGTGTAGCAGTGTGCGGTGTGCAGCAGTGTGTGGCATGCAGCAGTGTGCTGTGTGCAGCAGTGTGTGGCGTGCAGCAGTGTGTGGAGTGCAGCGGCATGCAGCAGTGTGTGGTGTGCAGCAGTGTGTGGCGTGCAGCAGTGTGTGGCATGCAGCAGTGTGTGGCGTGCAGCGGCATGCAGCAGTGTGTGGTGTGCAGGAGTGTGTGGCGTGTAGCAGTGTGCGGCGTGTAGCAGTGTGCGGCATGCAGCAGTGTGTGGCGTGCAGCAGTGTGTGGCTTGCAGCGGCATGCAGCAGTGTGTGGCGTGCAGCAGTGTGTGGTGTGCAGCAGTGTGTGGCGTGCAGCAGTGTGTGGCTTGCAGCAGCAGGCAGCAGTGTGTGGCATGCAGCAGTGTGTGGCGTACAGCAGTGTGTGGCATGTAGCAGTGTGCGGCGTGCAGCAGTGTGCAGCAGTCTGCGGCGTGCAGCAGTGTGTGCTGTGCAGCAGTGTTTCGTATAGCATTGTGCGGTGTGTAGCAGTGTGCGGTGTGCAGCAGTGTGTGGCATGCAGCAGTGTGTGGCATGCAGCAGTGTGTGGCGTGCAGCAATGTGCGGCGTGCAGCAGTGTGTGGCGTGCAGCAGTCTTTGGCGTGCAGCAGTGTGTGGCGTGCAGCGGCATGCAGCAGTGTGTGGCGTGCAGCAGTGTGCGGCATGCAGCAGTGTGTGGCGTGCAGCAGTGTGCGGCATGCAGCAGTGTGTGACATGCAGCAGTGTGCGGTGTGCAGCAGTGTGTGGCGTGCAGCAGTGTGTGGCGTGCAGCAGTGTTTCGTGTAGCAGTGTGCGGCGTGCAGCAGTGTGCGGCATGCAGCAGTGTGTGACATGCAGCAGTGTGCGGTGTGCAGCAGTGTGTGGCGTGCAGCAGTGTGTGGCATGCAGCAGTGTGTGGCGTGCAGCAATGTGCGGCATGCAGCAGTGTGTGGCGTGCAGCAGTCTTTGGCGTGCAGCAGTGTGAGGTGTGCAGCGGCATGCAGCAGTGTGTGGCGTGCAGCAGTGTGTGGCGTGCAGCAATGTGCGGCATGCAGCAGTGTGCGGCGTGCAGCATTGTGAGGCGTGCAGCAGTGTGCGGCGTGCAGCAGTGTGTGGCGTGCAGCAGTGTTTTGTGTGGCATTGTGCGGCGTGCAGCAGTGTTTCGTGTAGCAGTGTGTGGCGTGCAGCAGTGTTTGGCGTGCAGCAGTGTGCGGTGAGCATCAGTGTGCTGTGTGCAGCAGTGTGTGGCGTGCAGCAGTGTGTGGCGTGCAGTGGCATGCAGCAGTGTGTGGTGTGCAGCAGTGTGTGGCATGCATCAGTGTGTGGTGTGCAGCAGTGTTTTGTGTAGCAGTGTGCGGCGTGCAGCAGTGTGCGGCATGCAGCAGTGTGCGACATGCAGCAGTGTGCGGTGTGCAGCAGTGTGTGGCATGCAGCAGTGTGCGGCGTGCAGCAGTGTGCGGCATGCAGCAGTGTGCTGCGTGCAGCAGTGTGTGGCATGCAGCAGTGTGTGGCGTGCAGCAGTGTGTGGCGTGCAGCGGCATGCAGCAGTTTTTGGCATGCAGCAGTGTGTGGCATGCAGCAGTGTGTGGCGTGTAGCAGTCTGCGGCGTGCAGCAGTCTGCGGTGTGCAGCAGTGTGAGTCATGCAGCAGTGTGCGGCATGCAGCAGTGTGTGGCGTGCAGCAGTGTGTGGCGTGCCGCAGTGTGTGGCATGCAACAGTGTTTTGTGTAGCAGTGTGCGGTGTGCAGCAGTGTGTGGCATGCAGCAGTGTGCTGTGTGCAGCAGTGTGTGGCGTGCAGCAGTGTGTGGAGTGCAGCGGCATGCAGCAGTGTGTGGTGTGCAGCAGTGTGTGGCGTGCAGCAGTGTGTCGCGTGCAGCAGTGTGTGGCGTGCAGCGGCATGCAGCAGTGTGTGGTGTGCAGGAGTGTGTGGCGTGTAGCAGTGTGCGGCGTGTAGCAGTGTGCGGCATGCAGCAGTGTGTGGCGTGCAGCAGTGTGTGGCTTGCAGCGACATGCAGCAGTGTGTGGCGTGCAGCAGTGTGTGGTGTGCAGCAGTGTGTGGCGTGCAGCAGTGTGTGGCTTGCAGCAGCAGGCAGCAGTGTGTGGCATGCAGCAGTGTGTGGCGTACAGCAGTGTGTGGCGTGTAGCAGTGTGCGGCGTGCAGCAGTGTGCAGCAGTCTGCGGCGTGCAGCAGTGTGTGCTGTGCAGCAGTGTTTCGTATAGCATTGTGCGGTGTGTAGCAGTGTGCGGTGTGCAGCAGTGTGTGGCATGCAGCAGTGTGTGGCATGCAGCAGTGTGTGGTGTGCAGCAATGTGCGGCGTGCAGCAGTGTGTGGCGTGCAGCAGTCTTTGGCGTGCAGCAGTGTGTGGCGTGCAGCGGCATGCAGCAGTGTGTGGCGTGCAGCAGTGTGCGGCATGCAGCAGTGTGTGTCGTGCAGCATTGTGAGGCGTGCAGCAGTGTGCGGCGTGCAGCAGTGTGTGGCGTGCAGCAGTGTTTTGTGTAGCATTGTGCGGCGTGCAGTCTTTGAGGTGTGTGTAGCATGCAACAGTGTTTTGTGTAGCAGTGTGCGGTGTGCAGCAGTGTGTGGCATGCAGCAGTGTGCTGCGTGCAGCAGTGTGTGGCGTGCAGCAGTGTGCTGCGTGCAGCAGTGTGTGACGTGCAGCAGTGTGTGGCGTGCCGCAGTGTGTGGCGTGCAGTGGCATGCAGCAGTTTGTGGTGTGCAGCAGTGTGTGGCGTGCAGCAGTGTGTGGCGTGTAGCAGTGTGCGGCGTGCAGCAGTCTGCGGTGTGCAGCAATGTGCGGCGTCCAGCAGTGTGTGGCGTGCAGCAGTCTTTGGCGTGCAGCAGTGTGTGGCGTGCAGCGGCATGCAGCAGTGTGTGGCGTGCAGCAGTGTGCGGCGTGCAGCAGTGTGCGGCATGCAGCAGTGTGCGGCGTGCAGCATTGTGAGGCGTGCAGCAGTGTGCGGCGTGCAGCAGTGTGTGGCGTGCAGCAGTGTTTTGTGTAGCATTGTGCGGCGTGCAGCAGTGTTTCGTGTAGCAGTGTGTGGCGTGCAGCAGTGTTTGGCATGCAGCAGTGTGCGGTGAGCAGCAGTGTGCTGTGTGCAGCAGTGTGTGGCGTGCAGCAGTGTGTGGCGTGCAGTGGCATGCAGCAGTGTGTGGTGTGCAGCAGTGTGTGGCGTGCAGCAGTGTGTGGCATGCATCAGTGTGTGGTGTGCAGCAGTGTTTCGTGTAGCAGTGTGCGGCGTGCAGCAGTGTGCGGCATGCAGCAGTGTGTGACATGCAGCAGTGTGTGGCGTGCAGCAGTGTGTGGCTTGCAGCGGCATGCAGTGTGTGGCGTGCAGCAGTGTGTGGCATGCAGCAGTTTGTGGCATGCAGCAGTGTGTGCCATGCAGCAGTGTGTGGCGTGCAGCAGTGTGTGGCATGCATCAGTGTGTGGTGTGCAGCAGTGTTTCGTGTAGCAGTGTGCGGCGTGCAGCAGTGTGTGGCATGCAGCAGTGTGCGGCATGCAGCAGTGTGTGCCATGCAGCAGTGTGTGGCGTGCAGCAGTGTGTGGCATGCATCAGTGTGTGGTGTGCAGCAGTGTTTCGTGTAGCAGTGTGCAGCGTGCAGCAGTGTGCGGCATGCAGCAGTGTGCGACATGCAGCAGTGTGCGGTGTGCAGCAGTGTGTGGCGTGCAGCAGTGTGTGGCATGCAGCAGTGTGCGGCGTGCAGCAGTGTGCGGCATGCAGCAGTGTGCTGCGTGCAGCAGTGTGTGGCATGCAGCAGTGTGTGGCATGCAGCAGTGTGTGGCGTGCAGCGGCATGCAGCAGTTTTTGTCATGCAGCAGTGTGTGGCATGCAGCAGTGTGTGGTGTGTAGCAGTGTGCGGCGTGCAGCAGTCTGCGGTGTGCAGCAGTGTGAGGCATGCAGCAGTGTGCGGTGTGCAGCAGTGTGTGGCGTGCAGCGGCATGCAGCAGTGTGTGGCATGCAGCAGTGTGTGGCGTGCAGCAGTGTGCGGCATGCGGCAGTGTGTGGCGTGCAGCAGTTTGTGGCATGCAGGGGCATGCAGCAGTGTGTGGCATGCAGCAGTGTGTGGCGTGCAGCAGTGTGTTGCATGCAGCGGCATGCAGCAGTGTGTGGCGTGCAGCAGTGTGCTGCATGCAGCAGTGTGTGGCGTGCAGCAGTGTATGGCGTGCAGCAGTGTGTGGTGTGCAGCAGTGTGCGGCGTGTAGCAGTGTGCGGCGTGCAGCAGTGTGTGGCATGCAGCAGTGTTTGGCGTGCAACAGTGTGTGGCGTGCAGCGGTGTAGGAGAGTGGAATCAGACTAATGGTTGCCCCCAACTTTTTTCCTGGTATTTAAGTGGTTTTTGACTAGTCTGGCTGGGATCCCGCTATCCAGGACCCCAGCCTATCTGCTTTCTCCCTAAAACTGTTGTGAGTACTCTAGGTACAAACCCAATTGGATGCTGGGCATGCCCTACCAGTCCCTTGTAGATGGTACCCTAGGTACCCAGGGCATGGGTCCCCCAGTAGGCCTACCAGGGCTGCAGCACTTATTGTGCCACCCTGGGACAGCCACCCAAACTGACACCACCAGGCCACTACTGTAGCCTGGGTAAGGTGGTGCTAGCACCCCTTACAGGGATGTAGGTACCCTATGTCCCATACCATACAACACATATACTCTCATAGGTCACCCCTATGGCAGGCCCTGGTAATCCTACAGGGCTGGGTGCTGAGGTATGTGTGAGGGGGGACCCCTACGTGAGTAGGACCTCTCTGCAACCTTTGTAAAATCGTTACTGGGTTGTTTGTAGTGTAGCCATACCATATACTCTTAACCGCATTATAAGTTATTGCGTCATCGCTGTAACTTAGGAATGGCTACACAGAACCATATCGTGTTTGGTGTCAAACATGAAGGAATCATACCCCCAGTCCAGCCATGGGCATGGGGGCACGATTCCCCCTTGCTAGGAGGGTGATATGGGAAAAGCGGTAGAATTTGGACACCAATTTAAAAGTGCACATGTACCACAAAATGGCTACTGTTCGCCACCTACACGACTCTGGCTGGCTGTTGCTGGGGAAAACCCCAGCCTCGCCATCTGGACAATAGGGCTCCTGTGGCAGGGAGGTGCCAGCACCTCCCCAGACAGGATATGTGGATTGGAACAGGGTGGGTGCACCAAATGTCCTTTCAGAGTTGCATGTAGGCAGCTGCAGAGCCCCAATTCTGCATACACCGCCTGGAACCGGTTCAGGGGCGTCCTGCCCCTCGCCCAGGCGGGAAACACACAAAGGGGAGTGGGTGTAGCCACCCTTTCCCGCCTCTACTCTGATTGGTAGGCTCTCTTTTGGACCATCCCCTAATCTTGGGGATATATGGGAATAACTTTGCCCTAGAGCCTTAGATTCGTACAGGACTTCACAGAACTGACCTTCGACGAGCTGCTGCCCAGCTGACTGAAGAAATCTCCCTTGGGATAAAGGAGTTATCCCCCTGCTTGGCAGGCACCTAAAAGACTACAAGATACCCGGTTGGAACTTCATTGCTCTCTCGACCTTCGACGCCTTCCAGCAACCTCGAGGTGGGTCTCCAGTGCATCCCAGCATCCTGTGAGTGTGCCCAGCAAGTCTGAGCACCCTGGACCACGTGGGTGTCGAGATCCCCGCATACCCCGAGACACCGGCCACCTCTTGTCCAGCACACGACCCCGACCAGTGGGGAAGTTGTGCTTTGGCCCATTCTTGAGCCAACCTTCAAGCAGCATTTGTGCCGACTCTCAGCTCCCTGGCCCGCTCCGGTGGCCCGTGGGAGCCCTTTTACGCACTCCATTTTGCTGCCTTCCGTGGTCCCTTGTCTCTCGACTTGTGGGCCCTGACGGAGGACAATCTTCTTTTCTAAGAGTTCCCCTGGTTGCTCCAGGCCTGCTCTACGCTTCCTGCAAAGGAGAGCACCCTCAGACCTCGTGGGTCTGCACCAGCAGCTGCTTTGTTCATCTTGCGTGGGTTGCGGTTGCCAATGCTTAGTGGATCCAATCGGGACACTAATACTGCAGCGACCCTCAGCCGACGTGGGACAGTCGCCCTCCAGAAGCTGGTCTTCCTTGAAGCCTCCCGGAGCCCGTGACTGCAGAGCCCAGCTGTACCTTCCACACCTGAAGCACCCAACATCCACGAGCTCCTTCCTGTGAGCTCCCTGGTCACTGTGCTGTGACCCAGACTCTGTCCCCTCTGCTTTCAGGTTCCTCTTTGTCTTTTCTTCAACTTTAATCTTCACGACTTCAACGACACTTCCAGCTAGCAGCAGTTTGGACTCCTTTTCCATAGAAAATCAGCCCGCGACCCGACACTAGAATTGACCTATGCACCCGGCTTCCCTGGGGCAGGTAACAGTGGTACTTTGGTACTTCCGTGGTGGTGGGCTCTCCAAAGCCTTAAGTCTCCAGCCTTAACTTTGTACTGTTGTTAGAAGTGTCCTTAGACCTTAATTATTCAACCGCGACATTCTCCATAGGCTAACATTGCGATCCTGATAGCAACTTCTCGCACTGCACACGCCTCCCGTGGGTCCCCTTTCTCTTAACTGTGGGTGGATTCTTAAGGGGCCAGCGATCCTGAATGCCCTAGGCATTGCCTGTAGAATTGTCGCGGTTCTTATACCACTATTTTAGTATATGGTTTGGTCCCCCCCTGGGGCCCATTGATTTCTGTGCTATTTATTGTGTTTATAAATGCTTGTTTAAAGTGTAACTTTGCCACTAGCCACATAAAGTGACTGTGGGATTCTGTCTAGAATAAATACATATATTTTATATATATACCTGTGTGGGCTACTCTTTCATTTGGTTATTCAAGAGGTTATTATGGTAAAACAATAAGCTTAACACTCCTTCAAGACTTAGCCTGAAGGCTGCTCTCCACAGCTACCACTAGGATAGCTTTCTTTAAAGGTTGTCTTAAACCTATTATCAATAGGAGTCGAATTGGACTGGTGCAAGGTGTCCCTATAACTAGGAACAGCATATGCCAGGCCAACTTCTCACAAGCGGCATGCAGCAGTGTGTGGCATGCAGCAGTGTGCGGCGTGCAGCAGTGTGCGGCATGCAGCAGTGTGCGGCGTGCAGCAGTGTGTGGCGTGCAGCAGTGTGTGGCATGCAGCAGTGTTTCGTGTAGCAGCGTGCGGTGTGCAGCAGTGTGTGGCATGCAGCAGTGTGCGGTGAGCAGCAGTGTGCTGTGTGCAGCAGTGTGTGGCGTGCAGCGGCATGCAGCAGTGTGTGGTGTGCAGCAGTGTGCTGCGTGCAGCAGTGTGCTGTGTGCAGCAGTGTGTGGCATGCAGCAGTGTGTGGCGTTGTGAGAAGTTGGCCTGGTATATGATGTTAACTAGTTAAAGTGACCACCTTGTACCATGCCAAGCAACCCTTATGGTGTTGTTGTAAGTCAACCTTTTCGGACTAGCTGCCCTAGTGGTAGCGTAGGCTAAGCAGTCTTTGAGGCGTGCAGCAGTGTGTGGCGTGCAGTGGCATGCAGCAGTTTGTGGTGTGCAGCAGTGTGTGGCGTGCAGCAGTGTGTGGCGTGTAGCAGTGTGCGGCGTGCAGCAGTCTGCGGTGTGCAGCAGTGTGAGGCGTGCAGCAGTGTGTGGCTTGCAGCGGCATGCAGCAGTGTGTGGAGTGCAGCAGTGTGTGGCGTGTAGCAGTGTGCGGCGTGCAGCAGTCTGCGGTGTGCAGCAGTGTGAGGCGTGCAGCAGTGTGTGGCGTGCAGCAGTGTGTGGCTTGCAGCAGTGTGTGGCGTACAGCAGTGTGTGGCGTGTAGCAGTGTGCGGCGTGCAGCAGTGTGCAGCAGTCTGCGGCATGCAGCAGTGTGTGCTGTGCAGCAGTGTTTCGTATAGCATTGTGCGGCGTGTAGCAGTGTGCGGTGTGCAGCAGTGTGTGGCGTGCAGCAGTGTTTGGCATGCAGCAGTGTGTGGCGTGCAGCAATGTGTGGCGTGCAGCAGTGTGTGGCGTGCAGCAGTCTTTGGCATGCAGCAGTGTGTGGCGTGCAGCGGCATGCAGCAGTGTGTGGCGTGCAGCAGTGTGCGGCGTGCAGCAGTGTGCGGCATGCAGCAGTGTGCGGCGTGCAGCATTGGGAGGCGTGCAGCAGTGTGCGGCGTGCAGCAGTGTGTGGCGTGCAGCAGAGTTTTGTGTAGCATTGTGCGGCGTGCAGCAGTGTTTCGTGTAGCAGTGTGTGGCGTGCAGCAGTGTTTGGCGTGCAGCAGTGTGCGGTGAGCAGCAGTGTGCTGTGTGCAGCAGTGTGTGGCGTGCAGCAGTGTGTGGCGTGCAGTGGCATGCAGCAGTGTGTGGTGTGCAGCAGTGTGTGGCGTGCAGCAGTGTGTGGCATGCATCAGTGTGTGGTGTGCAGCAGTGTTTCGTGTAGCAGTGTGCGGCGTGCAGCAGTGTGCGGCATGCAGCAGTGTGTGACATGCAGCAGTGTGTGGCATGCAGCAGTGTGTGGCTTGCAGCGGCATGCAGCAGTGCGTGGCATGCAGCAGTGTGTGGCGTGCAGCAGTGTGTGGCATGCAGCAGTGTGCGGCATGCAGCAGTGTGTGCCATGCAGCAGTGTGTGGCATGCAGCAGTGTGTGGCATGCATCAGTGTGTGGTGTGCAGCAGTGTTTCGTGTAGCAGTGTGTGGCGTGCAGCAGTGTGCGGCATGCAGCAGTGTGCAACATGCAGCAGTGTGCGGTGTGCAGCAGTGTGTGGCGTGCAGCAGTGTGTGGCATGCAGCAGTGTGCGGCGTGCAGCAGTGTGCAGCATGCAGCAGTGTGCTGCATGCAGCAGTGTGTGGCATGCAGCAGTGTGTGGCATGCAGCAGTGTGTGGCGTGCAGCGGCATGCAGCAGTTTTTGGCATGCAGCAGTGTGTGGCATGCAGCAGTATGTGGCGTGTAGCAGTGTGCGGCGTGCAGCAGTCTGCGGTGTGCAGCAGTGTGAGGCATGCAGCAGTGTGCGGTGTGCAGCAGTGTGTGGCGTGCAGCGGCGTGCAGCAGTGTGTGGCATGCAGCAGTGTGTGGCATGCAGCAGTGTGCGGCATGCAGCAGTGTGTGGCGTGCAGCAGTTTGTGGCGTGCAGGGGCATGCAACAGTGTGTGGCATGCAGCAGTGTGTGGCGTGCAGCAGTGTGTTGCATGCAGCGGCATGCAGCAGTGTGTGGCGTGCAGCAGTGTGCTGCATGCAGCAGTGTGTGGCGTGCAGCAGTGTATGGCGTGCAGCAGTGTGTGGTGTGCAGCAGTGTGCGGAGTGTAGCAGTGTGCGGCGTGCAGCAGTGTGTGGCATACAGCAGTGTTTGGCGTGCAACAGTGTGTGGCGTGCAGCGGCATGCAGCAGTGTGTGGCATGCAGCAGTGTGCGGCGTGCAGCAGTGTGCGGCATGCAGCAGTGTGCAGCGTGCAGCAGTGTGTGGCGTGCAGCAGTGTGTGGCATTCAGCAGTGTTTCGTGTAGCAGCGTGCGGTGTGCAGCAGTGTGTGGCATGCAGCAGTGTGCGGTGAGCAGCAGTGTGCTGTGTGCAGCAGTGTGTGGCGGGCAGCAGTGTGTGGCGTGCAGCGGCATGCAGCAGTGTGTGGTGTGCAGCAGTGTGCTGCGTGCAGCAGTGTGTGACGTGCAGCAGTGTGTGGCGTGCAGCAGTGTGTGGCGTTGTGAGAAGTTGGCCTGGTATATGATGTTCACTAGTTAAAGTGACCACCTTGTACCATGCCAAGCAACCCTTATGGTGTGGTTGTAAGTCAACCTTTTCGGACTAGCTGCCCTAGTGGTAGCGTAGGCTAAGCAGTCTTTGAGGCTAAACTCGTCAAAGCGTGTTAAGCAGGCTGTTTTACCAAATGTAACCCCCCTTTATACCAATGAAAGGACACCACACAGATATATATTGAAAATATATATGTATTTATTTCTCAAAGTATCCCCTAGACTCTTTATGAGCACAGGAGCACAAATCGTTAAACAAGAATACGTTAGAATACACAGAAGTTGCACTTTATATGGATAGGCCCTGGTGGCCACTCGAACCATATACTAAAATAGTGGTATAAGTACCACGAACAGAAAAGGGAAAAGGCCTAGGGCCTCTAGAATCGCTGGGCCTACAAGGAGCTAACGTTAGTTAGTGACCAGGAGATCCACGGGTTGTGTGTGCAGAGCAAATAGTCACACGCGGGCTCCCATAGGTTTTCAATGGGTGCGTAAAAGTTACAAAGTTACTGCAAAAAGGATCTTCCGGATGGACTATGAACTCAAGATTGGAAACACAGACACTAGAGATGATACTCTACACTTGGGCACCGGAGTGCCAGCTTTACCTCACCCACAGGAAGCGGGTTCATAGGTCTCGAAGTGCGTCGGGTTTCTTCTATATGTTCAATGGAGCCTGAAGACAAAGATGCTGCAGGCGGTCGGTCGGGAAGGGATGCGGTGGATCCAAGGGTGGATCGGAGTTGTAGAAGACCTGTAAGCAGAGGGGACAGTGTTCACAGTCACTAGCCAGTGACCAGCGTGGCACCAGGTGGGTACCAGGCGATGTCGGGTGCAAACAGGAGGAGAGGTGCAGCTTGTCTCTGCAGCCACGTGGTCCCTGAAGGTTGACAACGTCCAGGAGTTGGTTCACGAGCTGTCCCACGCAGGTTCTCGCTGTCGGCGGTGTCGGCGACTTGGTCAAAGCAAACAAGCCTTGGCAAAAGCAATTTTTGTGGAGAACGAAATAAGCTGATAGTTCTGACCAGCAAGGTCAGAGGGACTGCTCCTTTGGAGGGGAGCAAGGGCCAGTCTGGAGCAACCAGACCAGTGGTGTAGTTCTTGAAGTTCGTCACCAAGATGGCCACTAGCCAACGGGCCAGCAACTGGTTAGGCGCGTCGAGTGGCAAAATGCAGAGGGGCCCCACGCAGATCGTGGAGATGCTGGAGGGCTCATGTGAGAAGTTGGCCTGGTATATGCTGTTCACTAGTTCTAGTGACCACCTTGTACCATGCCAAGCAACCCTTATGGTGTGGTTGTAAGTCAACCTTTTCGGACTAGCTGCCCTAGTGGTAGCGTAGGCTAAGCAGTCTTTGAGGCTAAACTCGTGAAGCGTGTTAAGCAAGCTGTTTTACCAATAGTAACCCCCTTTTATACCAATGAAAGGACACCACACAGATATATATTCAAAATATATATGTATTTATTTCTCAAAGTAACCCCTAGTCTCTTTATGAGCACAGGAGCACAAATCGTCAAACAAGATTATCACAGAATACACAGAAGTTGCACTTTATATGGATAGGCCCTGGTGGCCACTCGAACCATATACTAAAATAGTGGTATAAGTACCACGAACAGAAAAGGGAAAAGGCCTAGGGCCTCTAGAATCGCTGGGCCTACAAGGAGCTAACGTCAGTTAGTGACCAGGAGGTCCACGGGTGGCGTGTGCAGAGCAAATAGTCACACGCGTGCTCCCATAGGTTTCAATGGGTGCGTAAAAAGTACAAAGTTACTGCAAAAGGAATCTTCCGGATGACCTAGGAACTTAAGATTTGGAACACAGGCACTAGAGATGTATTACTACACATGGGCACCGGAGTACCAGCTTTACCTCACCCACAGGAAGCGGGTGCATAGGCCTCAAAGTGCGTCGGGTTTCTTCTATCTGTTCCGTTGAGCCTGGGACAAAGATGCTGCAGGCGGTCGGTCGGGAAGGGATGCAGTGGATCCAAGAGTGGATCGGAGATGTTGAAGACCTGTAAGCAGAGGGGACAGTGTTCACAGTCACTAGCCAGTGACCAGCGTGGCACCAGGTGGGTACCAGGCGATGTCGGGTGCAAACAGGTGATGAGGGGTAGCTTGTCTCCGCAGCCACGTGGTCCCTGAAGGTCGACGACGTCCAGGAGTCGGCTCACGAGCTGTCCCACGCAGGCTCTCGCTGTCGGCGGTGTCGGCGACTTGATCGAAGCAAACAAGCCTTGGCAAAAGCAATTGCAGGAGGATTCGGAAATCAGCTGTTGGTTCTGACCAGCAAGGTCAGAGGGATTGCTCCTTTGGAGGGGAGCAAGGGCCAGTCTGGAGCAACCAGACCAGCGGTGTTTGTCGTAGATTTCGTCGCCAAGATGGCCACTAGCCAGCGGGCCAGCAACCGGTTAGGCGCGTCGAGTGGCAAAATGCAGAAGGGCCCCACGCAGATCGTGGAGATGCTGGAGGGCTCACCTTTGGTGCAGATGCTGCTCGAGGGTTAGGCTTCTCAGGACCCAAAGCACAACTTGGAGGGAGCCTCGGTTGTTGCACTGGTCAGCTTGTCGTAGTCGTTCCAAGATGGCTGGCTCCACGTGTCTCGGTGCCTCCACGGGTCTCCTCTTTGCAGGGACTGTGGATCGGGCGGTGAGAGGTCTGGAGGTCCAGGTCTCGTCAGTCTCTGGGCTCGGGCTCCGGCGGGAGGCGGCGGCAAAGCAGACGGTGATTCGCTGGATGGTGCTTGCGTTAGCAAGGTGGTCACTCCCTGACCACAGGGGAGATTTTCTTCAGTCTTCTGTGCAGCAGAATGTCGAAGTTCCCGTCTTCTTCTTAGTTTCAAGTTGATTCCAGGATGTCTGAAGTCTTAGGACACAGCTCCTACCTTTATTCGGATTCTAGGGGCCGGACTACCTGCTAGGTTCCTCCCTATGGGTGGGACCAGGAAGGGGGGTGGTTACACCCCCAATCCTTTGTCCAGCTCGCCCCAGGCCCGGGACTGGTGTGCCCCAGGACCGGTTTGAACTGGCATATGCACCGAGGCTCCTTGTGAGCCACAGGCATGTCTGGTTTCTTTCAAGCCCTACCTGACCAATACACAAAATCCTGTCTGGGGTGGTGCACGCACCTCCCCTGGCAGGAAACCCTTTGTCCACACCTCCCAAGCTGGAAGGACTCCCAGCAGCAGGAGGGCAGACTTGTGTCTGTGGTGGCAGCATCCATTTTGTGGAGCTGAGGCTATGTCTGATTTTACCCGGGTTTCAGGTACTGTACATGTCGTGTCCCTCTAGAAGGGTGGAATGCTAACCCCGTCGCCAGAATTGGCGAGGGGTTAGTATTCCAATTCGTATGACACCTTACTCGACATGTTTTGATAAAGCCAAACCAAAGATAGCATTTAACCGCGAGGTTCATAATGCACTTAAGAGTATATGGTATGACGATATCTGGAAACAGTAGAAGGAAGTTGTTCCGACCACTGCAGACAGGCTCAGCTCATGCCAGAGCACCATCTCACATGGAACCAAGCACTCTGCCTTCAGGATTGTTAAGGCCTGCCATAGGAGTGACTCATAGGTTACCAGGTGTCCCATTTAAGGTTAGGTATAGGTATACTACACCTAAGTAAGAGGTGATTACACCAACTTACCCCAGCTGAGTGATCAGCCAGTTGTGTCAGATTGTTAGGCCAAGCCTGGGGTGGCATAATACATGCTGCAGCCCCTGGCAGGCCTTGGGTACACCAATGCCCTGGGTACCTAGTGTACACTGGTACAGGGGCTGACAGGGTGATCCACTTCCAATTGGTTATGCACCTAGGGTGCATAGTTGTAATTTAGTAGAGAGAACAGCAGGCTGGGGGTCTGATTGGCAGGCCCACAGCCTCAATATGTCAAAAACCAGTGAAGCAAAAAGCAAAAATTTGGGGTGACCATAGGATAGCAGACCCTACTCTCCTACACAACCCCCCCCCAAACGCTGGGACATTAAACTAGCCTTGACCAGTCTCGTCTTCATGTCCTAAGTGGAAGTACCTGGAGAGACCATCTGCATTCCCATGGTCAGTACCTGGCCGGTGCTCCACTGTAAAGTCCATCCCCTGTAGGGAAATGGACCACCTAAGCAGTTTGGGGTTTTCACCCTTCATCTGATTTAGCCACAAGAGGGGCTTATGGTCGGTCTGAATCTTGAAGTGAGTGCCAAACAAGTATGGCCTCAGCTTCTTCAGGGCCCACACCACAGCAAAGGCCTCCCTCTCAATAGCTGACCAATTCTTCTCTCTGGGGGTCAACCTTCTGCTAATAAAAGCAATGGGTTGGTCTTGACCATCTACATTAAGTTGTGACAGCACAGCTCCCACACCCAACTCAGAAGCATCTGTTTGGACAATAAACTCTTTGGAGTAGTCAGGACTTTTCAGGATAGGTGCAGAGCACATGGCCTCCTTCAGGTCATCAAATGCCTTTTGACAGCTTACTGTCCACTGAACCTTTTTGGGCATCTTCTTGGATGTCAGATCATTAAGAGGAGTCACAATGGACCCATAGTTCTTAACAAACTTCCTGTAATACCCAGTCAAGCCCAAGAAAGCTCGAACTTGAGTCTGGGTGGTTGGAGGGGACCAGTCCTTGATGGATTGTATCTTACTCTCCAGTGGTTGAACTTGGCCTCCACCCACAAGGTGGCCCAAATATACAACCTTACTCTGCCCTATCTGGCACTTAGTAGCCTTGATAGTGAGGCCTGCCCTCTGCAGGGCCTCAAGAGCCTTCTTCAGGTGGATCAGGTGATCCTCCCAGGTGGAGCTAAAGACAGCAATGTCATCCAGATATGCTGCACAAAAGTCATCCAACCCAGTAAGGACTTGGTTCACCAGCCTTTGGAAGGTGGCAGGTGCATTCTTCAGACCAAAGGGCATCACCACAAACTGATAATGCCCACCTGGGGTTGAGAATGCTGTTTTGGCCTTAGACTCCTCAGCTAATCTGATTTGCCAATAGCCAGCTGTTAAGTCAAATGTGCTCAAAAACTTTGCAGAAGCTAGTTTGTCTATGAGCTCATCTGCCCTTGGAATAGGGTGTGCATCTGTCCTGGTGACAGCATTGAGTCCTCTGTAATCCACACAGAACCTCATCTCTCTCTTGCCATCTTTGGTGTGAGGTTTGGGGACCAGAACCACTGGGCTAGCCCAGGGGCTCTCTGAGGGTTCAATGACACCTAATTCCAGCATTTTATGTACCTCAGCCTTTATACAGTCCCTGACGTGGTCAGGTTGTCTGTAAAGTTTGTTCTTTACAGGCAGACTGTCACCAGTGTCCACAACATGGGTACACCAGTCAGTTTGACTAGGTATCAAGGAAAACATATGTGAAAATGATTGTAGAACCTGTCTACATTCAGTCTGCTGATGGGCAGTGAGGTTGCCTCCAAGGGTCACTCCTTCAACTGAGCCATCTTCAGGGTTCTGAGACAACAGGTCTGGGAGAGGGTCACTCTCTTCCTCCTGTCCCTCATCTGTAGCCATGAGCAAGCCCATGTCTGCCCTGTCAACATATGCTTTAAGCCTGTTAACATGGAGTACCCTGTGGGGACTCCTGGGAGTTCCTAGGTCCACCAAGTAGGTGACCTCTCCCTTCTTTTCCAGGATTGTATGGGGTCCAGACCATTTGTCTTGGAGTGCTGCTGGGGCCACTGGCTCCAACACCCATACCTTCTGTCCTGGCTGATACTCAACCAAGACAGCCTTTTGGTCATGCCAAGCTTTCTGTAAGGCCTGGCTTGCCTCAAGGTTTTTAGATGCCTTCTCCATATACTCAGCCATCCTGGAGCGGAGACCAAGTACATAGTCCACTATGTCTAGCTTAGGCTTTTTGAGAGGTAACTCCCATCCTTCCTTCACCAAACACAGTGGGCCTCTCACAGGGTGCCCAAACAACAATTCAAAGGGGCTGTAGCCAACTCCTTTTTGTGGGACCTCTCTGTAAGCAAACAGAAGGCAGGGTAGAAGGATATCCCATCTTCGCCTGAGCTTTTCAGGTAATCCTTTGATCATACCCTTTAGGGTCTTGTTGAATCTCTCAACAAGCCCATTGCATTGTGGGTGATAAGGGGTGGTGAACTTGTAGTTGACACCACATTCCTTCCACATAGCTGTCAAGTATCCTGACATAAAGTTGGTACCTCTGTCAGATACTACCTCCTTAGGAAACCCCACTCTGGAGAATACTCCCAGCAGGGCCCTGGCCACAACAGGAGCTGTAGTGGTCCTAAGGGGAATTGCCTCTGGGTACCTGGTGGCATGATCCACTACCACCAGTATAAATCTGTGCCCAGATGCAGTGGGAGGATCCATGGGACCCACTATGTCTATTCCCACTCTTTCAAAGGGAACCCCCACCACAGGTAGTGGTATCAGGGGGGCCTTTGTTGTGCCACCTGATTTGCCACTGGCTTGGCAGGTAACACAGGAGCGACAAAACTCCTTTGTATCTTCATTCATATGAGGCCAGTGAAAGTGAGGGACAAGTCTGTCCCAGGTCTTGTTCTGGCCTAGGTGTCCTGCTAAAGGAATGTCATGGGCCAAGGTAAGAAGGAAGCCCCTAAATTGCAGAGGTATAACCAACCTCCTGGTTGCACCAGGCTTGGGGTCTCTAGCCTCTGAATAAAGGAGCCCTTCATCCCAATACACTTTATGGGTACCTTGAGCATTCCCAGCAGCCTCAGCAGCAGCCAGCTGTCTGAGGGGTTCAAGAGAGGGACAGGATAACTGAGCCTGCCTCAAGTCAGCCCTTGAAGGTCCCCCTGTCCCCAGAAACTCAACCTGATCAGGTTCAAGCTCTTCAGGGACAGTTCCTTCAGGGTCCTCTAGATCAGCTTCCTGGGAAGGCTGATCATCACTCTGAGGCAGGGGGGAAGGCACAGCCTTGACCCTCCTGTTCTTCTTCTTGGTAGGTGCTTGGTCCATTGTTCCAGGATCCAAGACCTGTGGTTCAGTGAGGCACTTTTTGGCCTGTGACCTGGTCACAGCAAGGACATGTGATGATATCCCTAACATCTCTGCATGAGTCCTGTACTCCACTTCTGACCATAGAGAACTCTCTAGGTCATTGCCCAACAAACATTCTACTGGGAGGTCTGCACTAACCACAACCCTTTTGAGGCCAGTTACCCCTCCCCATGAGAAGTTAACAACTGCCACACTGTGTGAAGTAGTGGCATTGCTGGCATTGGTCACCAGGTAGTTCTCACCTGGTATGTACTGTCCAGGGTCCACAAAGCCTGGTGTCACCATAGTGACACTGGCACATGTGTCCCTGTAGGCTTGAGCCACTTTGTCATTAATTAAAGGAGTCTGTCTGTACTTGCCCAGGTTACTGGGGCTCACAGTCAGGGACAAATCAATGTCCCCATCACAGATCAAGACTGCCTGTGTAAGGGTTCTGTCTAAGTCAGAATCTCCTTCAGTTCCCATAGTGATTCCCACTACACCCTTTGTCTGGGGACCAACACTGCTAACAGTAGTACTGGGAGCAGGTGCCTTAGGGGCAACAGTGTTGGGGGCTCCACCCTTTTTGCAATCACTAGTCCAGTGAGTTGTATTTTTACAATGATTGCACCAGGGTTTCTTCTGACCTTCTTTCTTCTTCTTGGACTGTTGGGACCCACCCTCCTTAGCAGTAGTTTGGGGCCCTGTTGAAGACTTCTGGTCTTTAGGTTTCTGATCTCCACCCTTTTGGTCTGTTTTCTTCTGATCACCCCCTTGGCCCTGGTTCTGGTTCTTTTGCTTAACCCTGGTTCTGACCCATTTGTCTGCCTTCTTTCCCAATTCTTGGGGAGAGGTCAGATCAGAGTCAACCAAGTGTTGATGCAGTTGCTGGTTTTGACAGTTATTTAAAATCTGTTCTCTCATCATCAAATTATACAATCCTGTAAAATCAGATACCTTACTTCCCAGCAACCAACCCTCCAAAGCCTTAGTGGCACATTCAATGTATTCAGACCAGTCCTGAGTCTGTGTCTTTTGGGTGTCTCTGAACATTAACCTGTACTGCTCAGTGGTTAAGCCTAACCCATCAACTAGAACACTCTTCAGGACTCTGTAGTTTCTGACATCCTCTTCTCTAACAGTGAGGAGTCTGTCTCTGCCTCTTCCTTCAAAGGAGAGCCAGAGGATTGCTGCCCACTGATCTTCAGGAACCTGCTGTACTTTGCAGGCTCTCTCAAGAGCAGTTATCCACTTGTGGATGTCATCCCCACTTTTGTAGGGGGGCACAACCTTAGACAGGTTTCTATTGTCGAAAACCCTATCTTTGTCCTTAGGGACAATGCTGCCACCAGTGGGTATAGACCCACTCTCTTTATGCTGTCTAGCCTTGCTAAGTTTCTCTTCCATCAGGGCTACTTCTAGCTCCTGCTTCCTGATCCTCAGCTGGGCCTCTTGCATCTTGGCCTCATGTTCCCTCCTCTGAGGGGTGGTCATCCTTCTCCTGGAGTGACCTTGAGAGCCTCTAGAGCCATGGGAAGCATTGGAGTCACCTGAGCGATTCCTTTGCCTTCCAAGCCCTGTGTTAAGTCCACTGGGGAGATCCAGTGGGTTGAACCCACTGTCAGTCCCCAATAGCCTTGGTTTAGCTGGGCCAAGTATAATACTTGGCACTGGGCTAGTTCTCCCTTCATCCTCACTACTGTCAGTATCCTTTTCACTCTCATCCTCTGTGGTAGGCATCCCATCTAAGGGGTGACTATTGGGAAGGGGTACTTCAGTGGCATCTTTAGAAGGGGGGCCTCCTGTTCCTGTCCCTAAGGGGGCTAACTGGGAAGCTTTCTTGAGTGCTCTCTGATTCTCATCATTCTGTAAGAGCTCTCTGAGCTCAGCAGAGTTTGGGTTCTTGGGCTGTTTAAGGCCTCTAAGAGTTGCCAAATGCCTGAGCTCATTCTGATTAAGGGTAGCAAAGCTGGATGGTGCCCTCTGGGGGTCACTCTCAACAGAGATGGGTACAGTGGACCCCTCTGCCCCGGCCATTGCTCTTAAGTGTGGGTGGATGTGTTGCAATCTACCTACACTTGGGTTTACCTACTAAACCTATCTAGTAGTTGTAGTCAGGGTGTGCTACTCCCTTTGCTCTACAACAACTAAGTTCAGTAGAACTTAAGTATATCTAATCTTGTTTTATATGTACCTACAGGTACCTATGTGATCTTTCAATTGGTAACCAAGAGATTACAATGGTAAAACACAGCAAGCTCAAATCCCACCGCTGCTCACCAATGTGAGAAGTTGGCCTGGTATATGCTGTTCACTAGTTCTAGTGACCACCTTGTACCATGCCAAGCAACCCTTATGGTGTGGTTGTAAGTCAACCTTTTCGGACTAGCTGCCCTAGTGGTAGCGTAGGCTAAGCAGTCTTTGAGGCTAAACTCGTGAAGCGTGTTAAGCAAGCTGTTTTACCAATAGTAACCCCCTTTTATACCAATGAAAGGACACCACACAGATATATATTCAAAATATATATGTATTTATTTCTCAAAGTAACCCCTAGTCTCTTTATGAGCACAGGAGCACAAATCGTCAAACAAGATTATCACAGAATACACAGAAGTTGCACTTTATATGGATAGGCCCTGGTGGCCACTCGAACCATATACTAAAATAGTGGTATAAGTACCACGAACAGAAAAGGGAAAAGGCCTAGGGCCTCTAGAATCGCTGGGCCTACAAGGAGCTAACGTCAGTTAGTGACCAGGAGGTCCACGGGTGGCGTGTGCAGAGCAAATAGTCACACGCGTGCTCCCATAGGTTTCAATGGGTGCGTAAAAAGTACAAAGTTACTGCAAAAGGAATCTTCCGGATGACCTAGGAACTTAAGATTTGGAACACAGGCACTAGAGATGTATTACTACACATGGGCACCGGAGTACCAGCTTTACCTCACCCACAGGAAGCGGGTGCATAGGCCTCAAAGTGCGTCGGGTTTCTTCTATCTGTTCCGTTGAGCCTGGGACAAAGATGCTGCAGGCGGTCGGTCGGGAAGGGATGCAGTGGATCCAAGAGTGGATCGGAGATGTTGAAGACCTGTAAGCAGAGGGGACAGTGTTCACAGTCACTAGCCAGTGACCAGCGTGGCACCAGGTGGGTACCAGGCGATGTCGGGTGCAAACAGGTGATGAGGGGTAGCTTGTCTCCGCAGCCACGTGGTCCCTGAAGGTCGACGACGTCCAGGAGTCGGCTCACGAGCTGTCCCACGCAGGCTCTCGCTGTCGGCGGTGTCGGCGACTTGATCGAAGCAAACAAGCCTTGGCAAAAGCAATTGCAGGAGGATTCGGAAATCAGCTGTTGGTTCTGACCAGCAAGGTCAGAGGGATTGCTCCTTTGGAGGGGAGCAAGGGCCAGTCTGGAGCAACCAGACCAGCGGTGTTTGTCGTAGATTTCGTCGCCAAGATGGCCACTAGCCAGCGGGCCAGCAACCGGTTAGGCGCGTCGAGTGGCAAAATGCAGAAGGGCCCCACGCAGATCGTGGAGATGCTGGAGGGCTCACCTTTGGTGCAGATGCTGCTCGAGGGTTAGGCTTCTCAGGACCCAAAGCACAACTTGGAGGGAGCCTCGGTTGTTGCACTGGTCAGCTTGTCGTAGTCGTTCCAAGATGGCTGGCTCCACGTGTCTCGGTGCCTCCACGGGTCTCCTCTTTGCAGGGACTGTGGATCGGGCGGTGAGAGGTCTGGAGGTCCAGGTCTCGTCAGTCTCTGGGCTCGGGCTCCGGCGGGAGGCGGCGGCAAAGCAGACGGTGATTCGCTGGATGGTGCTTGCGTTAGCAAGGTGGTCACTCCCTGACCACAGGGGAGATTTTCTTCAGTCTTCTGTGCAGCAGAATGTCGAAGTTCCCGTCTTCTTCTTAGTTTCAAGTTGATTCCAGGATGTCTGAAGTCTTAGGACACAGCTCCTACCTTTATTCGGATTCTAGGGGCCGGACTACCTGCTAGGTCCCTCCCTATGGGTGGGACCAGGAAGGGGGGTGGTTACACCCCCAATCCTTTGTCCAGCTCGCCCCAGGCCCGGGACTGGTGTGCCCCAGGACCGGTTTGAACTGGCATATGCACCGAGGCTCCTTGTGAGCCACAGGCATGTCTGGTTTCTTTCAAGCCCTACCTGACCAATACACAAAATCCTGTCTGGGGTGGTGCACGCACCTCCCCTGGCAGGAAACCCTTTGTCCACACCTCCCAAGCTGGAAGGACTCCCAGCAGCAGGAGGGCAGACTTGTGTCTGTGGTGGCAGCATCCATTTTGTGGAGCTGAGGCTATGTCTGATTTTACCCGGGTTTCAGGTACTGTACATGTCGTGTCCCTCTAGAAGGGTGGAATGCTAACCCCGTCGCCAGAATTGGCGAGGGGTTAGTATTCCAATTCGTATGACACCTTACTCGACATGTTTTGATAAAGCCAAACCAAAGATAGCATTTAACCGCGAGGTTCATAATGCACTTAAGAGTATATGGTATGACGATATCTGGAAACAGTAGAAGGAAGTTGTTCCGACCACTGCAGACAGGCTCAGCTCATGCCAGAGCACCATCTCACATGGAACCAAGCACTCTGCCTTCAGGATTGTTAAGGCCTGCCATAGGAGTGACTCATAGGTTACCAGGTGTCCCATTTAAGGTTAGGTATAGGTATACTACACCTAAGTAAGAGGTGATTACACCAACTTACCCCAGCTGAGTGATCAGCCAGTTGTGTCAGATTGTTAGGCCAAGCCTGGGGTGGCATAATACATGCTGCAGCCCCTGGCAGGCCTTGGGTACACCAATGCCCTGGGTACCTAGTGTACACTGGTACAGGGGCTGACAGGGTGATCCACTTCCAATTGGTTATGCACCTAGGGTGCATAGTTGTAATTTAGTAGAGAGAACAGCAGGCTGGGGGTCTGATTGGCAGGCCCACAGCCTCAATATGTCAAAAACCAGTGAAGCAAAAAGCAAAAATTTGGGGTGACCATAGGATAGCAGACCCTACTCTCCTACAGCTCACCTTTGGTGCAGATGCTGCTCGGGTGTTGGGATTCTCAGGACCCAAAGCACAACTTGGAGGGAGCCTTGGTTGTTGCGCTTGCAGCTTGTCGTGGTCTTATCAAGATGGCTGGCTCCACGTGTCTCGGTGCCTCCACGGGTTCCTTCTTTTCAGGGACTGTGGATCGGGCGGTGAGAGGTCTGGAGGTCTAGGTCTTGTCAGTCTCTGGGCTCGGGCTCCGGCGGGAGGCGGCGGCAAAGCAGAGGTTGATTCGCTGGATGGTGCTTGCGTTAGCAAGGTGGTCACTCCCTGACCACAGGGGAGATTGGCTTCAGTCCTCTGTGCGGCAGAGCGTCGAAGTTCCCATCTTCTTCTTGTAGTTAAGTTGATTCCAGGATGTCTAAAGTCTTAGGACACAGCTCCTACCTTTATTCGGATTCTAGGGGCCGGACTACCTGCTAGGTCCCTCCCTAAGGGTGGGACCAGGAAGGGGGGTGGTTACACCCCCAATCCTTTGTCCAGCTCGCCCCAGGTCCAGGGCTGGTGTGCCCCAGGACCGGTTTGAACTGGCATATGCACCAAGGCTCCTTGTGAGCCTCAGGCATGTCTGGTTTCTTTCAAGCCCTACCTGACCAATACACAAAATCCTGTCTGGGGTGGTGCACGCACCTCCCCTGGCAGGAAACCCTTTGTCCACACCTCCCAAGCTGGAAGGACTCCCAGCAGCAGGAGGGCAGACTTGTGTCTGTGGTGGCAGCATCCATTTTGTGGAGCTGAGGCTATGTCTGATTTTACCCGGGTTTCAGGTACTGTACATGTCGTGTCCCTCTAGAAGGGTGGAATGCTAACCCCGTCGCCAGAATTGGCGAGGGGTTAGTATTCCAATTCGTATGACACCTTACTCGACATGTTTTGATAAAGCCAAACCAAAGATAGCATTTAACCGCGAGGTTCATAATGCACTTAAGAGTATATGGTATGACGATATCTGGAAACAGTAGAAGGAAGTGGTTCCGACCACTGCAGACAGGCTCAGCTCATGCCAGAGCACCATCTCACATGGAACCAAGCACTCTGCCTTCAGGATTGTTAAGGCCTGTGTTGGACAGGCCACACGAAGGGCTTGCTCCCTCCCCGCACGACAGGGCCCGAGCTCCGGCCCACCAGGCATAACCCACGAAAAGCACCTGTACCCCGTCTCACGACGGATCTTCTGCCCTCGGACCTCTACTCATCACGGGGCCCAGCCCCACCGGCTCCCCCGGCCGGTTCAAGCCGCCATCTTGGGCCCTGCACCACGAGGCCGCGTGGCCTAGCCCCGACCCTAACCCCGGGCCTGGCCGGCCCCGACATCCCGGCACCACCATCCACCCGGGAGGTGAGCGGACCACTTGGCAGGTCAATGGGAGGACGAAGTGTCAAGAGCTCTTCCCCCGCCAGGTGCCGATCACCTCCAGCTCCCCCAGGCGCTGGCTCCACCCCCTGCTGGGTGTCTGGACACCTTCATCCCGGGCCCTCCGACCTCCAAGTGCGAGGGCCCGGACATCAAAGGGTGGCTGCCCTATAACTGGGGCAACTCCGGAGCAGGAAGGCAGTTGTATCCTGGAGTCGAGAGACACCGAGAGAACTCAGCCTTGACGGACTACTGGCGCTGCCGTAGCCCGCTCTTGTGAACCATCGTCCTGCCTGCTGGCGCTGCCGCGGCCTTCTACAACATCCATCCTCGTCGGGACCTGCTGGCGCTGCCGCGGCCCGTTGTAACGACCATCCTCACCGGGACCTGCTGGCGCTGCCGCGGACCGTACCTCGACCATCTCCACTGGGACCTGCTGGCGCTGCCACGGACCGTGTACCGACCATCTCCACCGGGACCTGCTGGCGCTGCCGCGGCCCGTACCAACTAAGCTCGAGGATTGTGAGCTAATCATCATCTCATCCAGACTACCTGACTGGTATACAGACTGTCCCGCTACCCCTTACCCTGCTTTGAGAGACTTGAATCGAGGGGACCCCTGAGTCCAGACCTCCTTGTACCATTCAACCGTACCCTAAGAAGTGCTTATAAAGAACCCTGAACCTTATCCGTGTGTGGTATCTGTCTGTGGGGGGGAAGTTACTTGTCTGTACGATCGCTGGAGACGGCTCTCCCTGGAGACCTCTCCTCCTGACCCCGGCCGACCCTCCCGGTCCGTCTACCCTTTCTAACATTGGTGGCCAGCGGCGCGATCCGAATCAACGCGTAATCGTACAGAGAGTAGCTCACCCCACGACAAAAACACAATGTCAGCCAAAGATAGCAACTCCACCGAGAAATTCCAAATGGATAAAATAGAAGAATACAACCACCGCGAACTGAGACAATTCTGCATAGAACTTGGCATTGCTACCACCGGCCTGAGTACCAAGGATGATCTAAAACACGCCCTAGAGTCGTGGACAGAAACTGGGGTCGCCGGACCCTCCGACCAAAGCAGCATCACACCAGAGGGGAACGCCACGGCTCCCGAGGAGCGGGGAACGGGCCTCTCGCAGGAGGAGATCCGAGAAAGAGAAAGAACCAGATTGCACGAGTTGGAAATGGCACGACTCAAGATGGATGGGGAACTCAAGTTAGCTGAACAGAAACTCAACCTCGAGCACATGCGGCTCCGAGATGAACGAGAAGAGAAGCAGAGACAGAGAGAGCTGGAGGAGAAAAAAATAACGCTCGAGCACGAGCGCCAACTAGCGGAAATAGAACTTCGGAAACAGAATAAGGAACTGGGGGTGCCTGAGCGACCACACACCCCGGGGCCAATCAAGAAAAAAGTCCACATCCCCAAGGATGTTGTCCGCGAGTATGTCCGAGAAGACGACATACAACAGTGGTTTAAAGCCTACGAGATCACCATGACCTCCCACCGGATCGGCCGGAGTGATTGGGGAGCCGGACTTTGGGGGAGGTTTATCAACGAGGGTCGCGATGCCCTACTGCAGCTCCCAGATCACCAAATGTCGTCCTACGACCACATGAAGGCTGCCCTCCTCACCCGCTACGGCCTCACACCCGAGATGTACCGCCAGAGGTTCAGAGATTGCACCCGGATCCCAGGTACAACTTGGGAAGAATACGTGAACTATTTCAGCCGTGCCTTCGAGGGTTGGATAAAGGGGAGCCAGGTCACCACCTACGAACAACTCTTTAACCTGATGGTATGGGAGCACCTGTCAAACAACTGCTTCGTCGAGCTCAGGCAGCACCTCCTCGACAGTAAGCTGACTGACCCCCGGCAGCTCGCCGCCGAAGCTGACCGATGGGAAAGCACCCGAGTGGGCCGGAGGGGGCCACACGAACAGAACAGAAACAACCAAGGCCAGCACCGTCCTCGGGGAGGAGGAGGGGGCCAGGGGCGAGGTAGAGACGCCTTGCCCGCAACACCCGTGGCCAGCACCCCGGCTCCGGCCGGTCGGGGCAACCCCCCGTGGCGTCCTGGGGTCCGAGCCAACGTCACGTGCCACCGATGCCAGCGAGTCGGCCACTACGCCAATGACCCGAGCTGCCCGCAGAACCAAACACCCAAGCCCCGCCAGGTAGCTGCCGCCGCCCTGGGGGAAGAGCGATCATTGGAGGAACCAGAGGAGTATGAGCCGGCCCAGCAAGAGTGGGAACCGGCCGCCATGGTCCTGGCGTGCTTAGGGGGAAGAGACATGGTCCCGCGGGCTCCCCTACCCGCTAACACCAGGAAATACGGTCAGTGGGTGACCATTAATGGACAACGAGCCGAGGCCTTGCGTGACACAGGCGCCAGTGTGACGGCCGTCCGCTGTCACCTGGTGAAGCCCGAGCAGATCCTGCCAAACATTCTCTGCCCCGTCCGCTCGGCAGACAACTCTGAAAGTATGTGTCAAATGGCCTGCGTCCCATTCGAATGGGGAGGGATCTCCGGCCTGTTGAAGGTGACGGTCCGGGACGATGCCCCCGTGGACTGCCTCCTGGGGAATGACCTCGAGAGTTCCCCGTGGGCCACCGTTGAGAGAAGAGAGCACCTGGGGATGCTGGGCCTCCCGGACTGGGCCTGCATAACCACCCGGTCCATGACCGCCCGTGCCGTCCCTCGATCAGAAGAACCAGAATGGCCAGCACCCCCGCCCCCAGTCGCCCCAGTAGAAGACAACGACGAGGCCAGCCTCCCAGACTCGACGACCGAAGGGGACGCGCAACCCCAGGACCTTCCTGACCTGGCTCAGTGGCGTCAAGAAGGGGGGCCCACCCAAGAACAGTTCCGCCAGGAACAAAAGACCTGTCCCTCCCTCGAGGGACTCCGCCAACAAGCCAGCGCCCAGAACACAGGGGACTCCACCGGAACTCACTGGGTCTACTGGGATAACGACCTGCTATACAGCGAGCAAAGAATCGCCGAGCTGGGGGCCGGTCGAGTACTGGTGGTACCTCTCCGCTTCAGAGACTTTCTGCTCAACCTGGCCCACGATGTCCCCCTGGCTGGACACCTGGGCCAGGATAAAGCGTACAGCCGCCTAGTGACCCACTTTTTCTGGCCGAAAATGAGGAACGACGTCCTGAACCACTGCCAATCTTGCCCCACATGCCAAGCCAGCGGGAAGAGTGGTCGGAAGCTGAAAGCCCCTCTGCAACCCTTCCCTGTGGTCACCACCCCGTTCGAAAGGGTGGGGATAGACATCGTGGGGCCTCTGGACCCCCGCACGGCACAAGGACACAGGTTCATCTTAGTACTGGTGGACCATGCCACCCGCTACCCCGAGGCGGTGCCCCTACGGACCGTGACAGCTCCGGTGGTTGGCCGGGCCCTAATGGGGATCTTCTCCCGGGTAGGCTTCCCCCGAGAAGTCGTCAGCGACCGAGGCACGAACTTTATATCCAAATACATGAAGTCCCTCTGGCAACAATGCGGGGTCACCTACAGATTCACGACCCCCTATCACCCCCAAGGGAACGGACTAGTGGAGCGTTTTAACCGCACCCTCAAGGGGATGATTGGGGGATTGGAAGAGCCCCTCCGTCGCCAGTGGGATGTACTACTCCCGTGCCTCCTCTTCGCTTACCGAGAAGTTCCCCAGAAGTCCCTCGGTTTTAGCCCTTTCGAACTCCTGTACGGGCACCCTGTGAGAGGGCCCCTCAGCCTAGTAAAAGAAGGTTGGGAGATGGCCCCCCTAAAGACCCCTCCAGACGTCTTCAAATACCTCCTGGCCCTACGCAACCAGACCCGGCGCTTCAGAGAGATGGCCAAGGCGAACCTCGAGGCCAGCCAGGAGGACATGAAGAAGTGGTATGATCACAATGCCTCCGCCGTTGAGTTCGAGCCTGGACAACAAGTATGGGTGATGTCCCCCACCGAACCATGTGCCTTGCAAGATAAGTGGACGGGGCCCTTCAAAGTGGTCGAGCGCAAAAGCCCCGTCACTTACCTCATCGACCTGGGGACCTCCCGGAACCCCCTTCGGGTCCTCCACACCAACCGACTCAAACCACACTTTGTGCGCTCAGAACTCAGCCTCCTGATGGCTACGGACAGTGGGGCAGAGGAGGACTCCGAGCCCCTCCCGGATCTTCTGAAGACTCAGGAGAATGACGGCTCCGTGGACGGGGTCCGGCTCTCTGACACCCTCACTTCGGAGCAACGCCAGGGCTGCCGGAACCTCCTGCTGCAGTTTGCTACCCTGTTCTCCCTCACCCCCGGGGTCACCCCTTGGTGTTTGCACGACGTGGACACCGGGGACAGTCCCCCTGTCCGACACCGGGCCTACCGCGTACCAGATCGGGTACGGGCCTGCATACAAGAGGAGGTGGCCAAGATGCTCACAATCGGGGTCATCGAGCCCTCGGACAGTCCCTGGGCCAGTCTGGTTGTATTGGTCCCCAAAGCCGCTGCCCCCGGCACCGCACCTGAACTGAGATTCTGCGTCGACTACCGGGGCTTGAACGCTGTCACCCGGACCGACGCTCATCCGATCCCCCGAGCAGACGAGCTGATCGACCGGCTGGGGGCCGCCCGCTACCTCAGTATCTTCGACCTAACAGCGGGCTACTGGCAGATCGGCCTCACACCCAGGGCTCAGGAACGGTCAGCCTTCTCTACCCCCGATGGCCACTACCAATTCAAGGTCATGCCCTTCGGCATGAAGAATGCCCCCGCCACGTTTCAACGCCTCGTGAACCAGGTCTTGGCGGGGCTCGAAGAGTTCAGCGCTGCCTACCTGGACGATATCGCTGTATACAGCCGCCACTGGCCCGACCACCTCCGTCACCTCCAAGAGGTCCTACAGGCCCTCCAGCGGGCCGGCCTCACAATTAAGGCCGGCAAGTGCCAAATTGGCCAAGGGTCTGTGACCTACCTTGGGCACCAAGTGGGAAGCGGGCTGGTGGCCCCGCTACAACTTAAGATTGCTGCCATCCAGTCCTGGCAGCCCCCCGTCACCCAGACCGAGGTCCGAGCCTTCTTGGGGCTCACCGGCTACTACCGGCGGTTCGTGAAGGACTACGGCAGCATCGTGGGGCCCCTCACGGGTCTCACGTCCAAGAACCAACCAAAGCGGATTAACTGGACCCCCGATTGTCAAGCGACCTTCGAGAAGCTGAAGGCCGCCCTGTGCACCGCCCCTGTGCTCCAGGCCCCCGATTACAGTCGGGAATTCGTGGAACAGACCGACGCCTCCGACCACGGCATCGGAGCCGTTCTTTCTCAGTTAAACCCCGAAGGTCATGACCAGCCGGTGGCCTTCATCAGTCGACGTCTCCTGGCCCGAGAACAGCGCTGGAGCACCATCGAGAGGGAGGCCTTCGCAGTGGTGTGGGCCCTCAAAAAGCTCCGGCCCTATCTCTTCGGTACCCATTTCCGGGTACAAACCGACCATCGACCCCTGCAGTGGCTGATGCAGATGCGGGGGGAGAACCCAAAACTCTTGCGCTGGTCCATTTCCCTGCAGGGAATGGACTTCACTGTGGAGCACCGACCAGGCCAAGACCACGCCAACGCGGATGGCCTGTCCCGCTTTTTCCGCCTCGACGAAGAGAGTCCCCAAGGAGATGGGTGACTCTCCCTGCCTTCAGCTGGGGGGGACGCATGTTGGACAGGCCACACGAAGGGCTTGCTCCCTCCCCGCACGACAGGGCCCGAGCTCCGGCCCACCAGGCATAACCCACGAAAAGCACCTGTACCCCGTCTCACGACGGATCTTCTGCCCTCGGACCTCTACTCATCACGGGGCCCAGCCCCACCGGCTCCCCCGGCCGGTTCAAGCCGCCATCTTGGGCCCTGCACCACGAGGCCGCGTGGCCTAGCCCCGACCCTAACCCCGGGCCTGGCCGGCCTCGACATCCCGGCACCACCATCCACCCGGGAGGTGAGCGGACCACTTGGCAGGTCAATGGGAGGACGAAGTGTCAAGAGCTCTTCCCCCGCCAGGTGCCGATCGCCTCCAGCTCCCCCAGGCGCTGGCTCCACCCCCTGCTGGGTGTCTGGACACCTTCATCCCGGGCCCTCCGACCTCCAAGTGCGAGGGCCCGGACATCAAAGGGCGGCTGCCCTATAACTGGGGCAACTCCGGAGCAGGAAGGCAGTTGTATCCTGGAGTCGAGAGACACCGAGAGAACTCAGCCTTGACGGACTACTGGCGCTGCCGTAGCCCGCTCTTGTGAACCATCGTCCTGCCTGCTGGCGCTGCCGCGGCCTTCTACAACATCCATCCTCGTCGGGACCTGCTGGCGCTGCCGCGGCCCGTTGTAACGACCATCCTCACCGGGACCTGCTGGCGCTGCCGCGGACCGTACCTCGACCATCTCCACTGGGACCTGCTGGCGCTGCCGCGGACCGTGTACCGACCATCTCCACCGGGACCTGCTGGCGCTGCTGCGGCCCGTACCAACTAAGCTCGAGGATTGTGAGCTAATCATCATCTCATCCAGACTACCTGACTGGTAGACAGACTGTCCCGCTACCCCTTACCCTGCTTTGAGAGACTTGAATCGAGGGGACCCCTGAGTCCAGACCTCCTTGTACCATTCAACCGTACCCTAAGAAGTGCTTATAAAGAACCCTGAACCTTATCCGTGTGTGGTATCTGTCTGTGGGGGGGAAGTTACTTGTCTGTACGATCGCTGGAGACGGCTCTCCCTGGAGACCTCTCCTCCTGACCCCGGCCGACCCTCCCGGTCCGTCTACCCTTTCTAACAGCCTGCCATAGGAGTGACTTATAGGTTAACATGTGTCCCATTTAAGGTTAGGTATAGGTATACTACACCTAAGTAAGAGGTGGTTACACCAACTTACCCCAGCTGAGTGATCAGCCAGTTGTGTCAAATTTGTTAGGCCCGGCCAGGGGTGGCACAATACATGCTTCAGCCCCTGGTAGGCCTTAGATACACCAATGCCCTGGGTACCTAGTGTACACTGGTACAGGGGCTCTCAGGGTGATCCACTTCCAATTGGTTGTGCACCTAGGGTGCATAGTGTAAATTTAGTAGAGAGAACAGCAGGCTGGGGGTCTGATTGGCAGGCCCACAGCCTCAATATGTCAAAAACCAGTGAAGCAAAAAGCAAAAATTTGGGGTGACCATAGGATAGCAGACCCTACTCTCCTACAGGCGTGCAGCGGCATGCAGCAGTTTGTGGTGTGCAGCAGTGTGTGGCGTGCAGCAGTGTGTGGCGTGTAGCAGTGTGCGGCGTGCAGCAGTCTGCGGTATGCAGCAGTGTGAGGCGTGCAGCAGTGTGTGGCTCGCAGCGGCATGCAGCAGTGTGTGGCGTGCAGGAGTGTGTGGCGTGTAGCAGTGTGCAGCGTGTAGCAGTGTGCAGCGTGCAGCAGTGTGCTGCATGCAGCAGTGTCATGCAGCATGCAGCAGTGAGTAATGCAGCAGTGTGCAGCAGTGTGCGGCGTGCAGCAGTGTGTGCCATGCAGCAGTGTGTGGCGTGCAGCAGTGTTTTGTGTAGCATTGTGCGGTGTGCAGCAGTGTGTAGCATGCAGCAGTGTGTGGTGTGCAGCAGTGTTTCGTGTAGCAGTGTGCGGCGTGCAGCAGTGTGCGGCGTGCAGCAGTGTGCGGCATGCAGCAGTGTGTGGCGTGCAGCAGTGTGTGGCTTGCAGCGGCATGCAGCAGTGTGTGGCGTGCAGCAGTGTGTGGCTTGCAGCAGCATGCAGCAGTGTGTGGCATGCAGCAGTGTGTGGCGTACAGCAGTGTGTGGCGTGTAGCAGTGTGTGGTGTGCAGCAGTGTGCAGCAGTCTGCGGCGTGCAGCAGTGTGTGCTGTGCAGCAGTGTTTCGTATAGCATTGTGCGGCGTGTAGCAGTGTGCGGTGTGCAGCAGTGTGTGGCGTGCAGCAGTGTGCGGTGAGCAGCAGTGTGCTGTGTGCAGCAGTGTGTGGCGGGCAGCAGTGTGTGGCGTGCAGCGGCATGCAGCAGTGTGTGGTGTGCAGCAGTGTGCTGCGTGCAGCAGTGTGTGACGTGCAGCAGTGTGTGGCGTGCAGCAATGTGTGGCGTTGTGAGAAGTTGGCCTGGTATATGATGTTCACTAGTTAAAGTGACCACCTTGTACCATGCCAAGCAACCCTTATGGTGTGGTTGTAAGTCAACCTTTTCGGACTAGCTGCCCTAGTGGTAGCGTAGGCTAAGCAGTCTTTGAGGCTAAACTCGTCAAAGCGTGTTAAGCAGGCTGTTTTACCAAATGTAACCCCCCTTTATACCAATGAAAGGACACCACACAGATATATATTGAAAATATATATGTATTTATTTCTCAAAGTATCCCCTAGACTCTTTATGAGCACAGGAGCACAAATCGTTAAACAAGAATACGTTAGAATACACAGAAGTTGCACTTTATATGGATAGGCCCTGGTGGCCACTCGAACCATATACTAAAATAGTGGTATAAGTACCACGAACAGAAAAGGGAAAAGGCCTAGGGCCTCTAGAATCGCTGGGCCTACAAGGAGCTAACTTTAGTTAGTGACCAGGAGATCCACGGGTTGTGTGTGCAGAGCAAATAGTCACACGCGGGCTCCCATAGGTTTTCAATGGGTGCGTAAAAGTTACAAAGTTACTGCAAAAAGGATCTTCCGGATGGACTATGAACTCAAGATTGGAAACACAGACACTAGAGATGATACTCTACACTTGGGCACCGGAGTGCCAGCTTTACCTCACCCACAGGAAGCGGGTTCATAGGTCTCGAAGTGCGTCGGGTTTCTTCTATATGTTCAATGGAGCCTGAAGACAAAGATGCTGCAGGCGGTCGGTCGGGAAGGGATGCGGTGGATCCAAGGGTGGATCGGAGTTGTAGAAGACCTGTAAGCAGAGGGGACAGTGTTCACAGTCACTAGCCAGTGACCAGCGTGGCACCAGGTGGGTACCAGGCGATGTCGGGTGCAAACAGGAGGAGAGGTGCAGCTTGTCTCTGCAGCCACGTGGTCCCTGAAGGTTGACAACGTCCAGGAGTTGGTTCACGAGCTGTCCCACGCAGGTTCTCGCTGTCGGCGGTGTCGGCGACTTGGTCAAAGCAAACAAGCCTTGGCAAAAGCAATTTTTGTGGAGAACGAAATAAGCTGATAGTTCTGACCAGCAAGGTCAGAGGGACTGCTCCTTTGGAGGGGAGCAAGGGCCAGTCTGGAGCAACCAGACCAGTGGTGTAGTTCTTGAAGTTCGTCACCAAGATGGCCACTAGCCAACGGGCCAGCAACTGGTTAGGCGCGTCGAGTGGCAAAATGCAGAGGGGCCCCACGCAGATCGTGGAGATGCTGGAGGGCTCACCTTTGGTGCAGATGCTGCTCGGGTGTTGGGATTCTCAGGACCCAAAGCACAACTTGGAGGGAGCCTTGGTTGTTGCGCTTGCAGCTTGTCGTGGTCTTATCAAGATGGCTGGCTCCACGTGTCTCGGTGCCTCCACGGGTTCCTTCTTTTCAGGGACTGTGGATCGGGCGGTGAGAGGTCTGGAGGTCTAGGTCTTGTCAGTCTCTGGGCTCGGGCTCCGGCGGGAGGCGGCGGCAAAGCAGACGTTGATTCGCTGGATGGTGCTTGCGTTAGCAAGGTGGTCACTCCCTGACCACAGGGGAGATTGGCTTCAGTCCTCTGTGCGGCAGAGCGTCGAAGTTCCCATCTTCTTCTTGTAGTTAAGTTGATTCCAGGATGTCTAAAGTCTTAGGACACAGCTCCTACCTTTATTCGGATTCTAGGGGCCGGACTACCTGCTAGGTCCCTCCCTAAGGGTGGGACCAGGAAGGGGGGTGGTTACACCCCCAATCCTTTGTCCAGCTCGCCCCAGGTCCAGGGCTGGTGTGCCCCAGGACTGGTTTGAACTGGCATATGCACCAAGGCTCCTTGTGAGCCTCAGGCATGTCTGGTTTCTTTCAAGCCCTACCTGACCAATACACAAAATCCTGTCTGGGGTGGTGCACGCACCTCCCCTGGCAGGAAACCCTTTGTCCACACCTCCCAAGCTGGAAGGACTCCCAGCAGCAGGAGGGCAGACTTGTGTCTGTGGTGGCAGCATCCATTTTGTGGAGCTGAGGCTATGTCTGATTTTACCCGGGTTTCAGGTACTGTACATGTCGTGTCCCTCTAGAAGGGTGGAATGCTAACCCCGTCGCCAGAATTGGCGAGGGGTTAGTATTCCAATTCGTATGACACCTTACTCGACATGTTTTGATAAAGCCAAACCAAAGATAGCATTTAACCGCGAGGTTCATAATGCACTTAAGAGTATATGGTATGACGATATCTGGAAACAGTAGAAGGAAGTGGTTCCGACCACTGCAGACAGGCTCAGCTCATGCCAGAGCACCATCTCACATGGAACCAAGCACTCTGCCTTCAGGATTGTTAAGGCCTGTGTTGGACAGGCCACACGAAGGGCTTGCTCCCTCCCCGCACGACAGGGCCCGAGCTCCGGCCCACCAGGCATAACCCACGAAAAGCACCTGTACCCCGTCTCACGACGGATCTTCTGCCCTCGGACCTCTACTCATCACGGGGCCCAGCCCCACCGGCTCCCCCGGCCGGTTCAAGCCGCCATCTTGGGCCCTGCACCACGAGGCCGCGTGGCCTAGCCCCGACCCTAACCCCGGGCCTGGCCGGCCCCGACATCCCGGCACCACCATCCACCCGGGAGGTGAGCGGACCACTTGGCAGGTCAATGGGAGGACGAAGTGTCAAGAGCTCTTCCCCCGCCAGGTGCCGATCGCCTCCAGCTCCCCCAGGCGCTGGCTCCACCCCCTGCTGGGTGTCTGGACACCTTCATCCCGGGCCCTCCGACCTCCAAGTGCGAGGGCCCGGACATCAAAGGGTGGCTGCCCTATAACTGGGGCAACTCCGGAGCAGGAAGGCAGTTGTATCCTGGAGTCGAGAGACACCGAGAGAACTCAGCCTTGACGGACTACTGGCGCTGCCGTAGCCCGCTCTTGTGAACCATCGTCCTGCCTGCTGGCGCTGCCGCGGCCTTCTACAACATCCATCCTCGTCGGGACCTGCTGGCGCTGCCGCGGCCCGTTGTAACGACCATCCTCACCGGGACCTGCTGGCGCTGCCGCGGACCGTACCTCGACCATCTCCACTGGGACCTGCTGGCGCTGCCACGGACCGTGTACCGACCATCTCCACCGGGACCTGCTGGCGCTGCCGCGGCCCGTACCAACTAAGCTCGAGGATTGTGAGCTAATCATCATCTCATCCAGACTACCTGACTGGTATACAGACTGTCCCGCTACCCCTTACCCTGCTTTGAGAGACTTGAATCGAGGGGACCCCTGAGTCCAGACCTCCTTGTACCATTCAACCGTACCCTAAGAAGTGCTTATAAAGAACCCTGAACCTTATCCGTGTGTGGTATCTGTCTGTGGGGGGGAAGTTACTTGTCTGTACGATCGCTGGAGACGGCTCTCCCTGGAGACCTCTCCTCCTGACCCCGGCCGACCCTCCCGGTCCGTCTACCCTTTCTAACATTGGTGGCCAGCGGCGCGATCCGAATCAACGCGTAATCGTACAGAGAGTAGCTCACCCCACGACAAAAACACAATGTCAGCCAAAGATAGCAACTCCACCGAGAAATTCCAAATGGATAAAATAGAAGAATACAACCACCGCGAACTGAGACAATTCTGCATAGAACTTGGCATTGCTACCACCGGCCTGAGTACCAAGGATGATCTAAAACACGCCCTAGAGTCGTGGACAGAAACTGGGGTCGCCGGACCCTCCGACCAAAGCAGCATCACACCAGAGGGGAACGCCACGGCTCCCGAGGAGCGGGGAACGGGCCTCTCGCAGGAGGAGATCCGAGAAAGAGAAAGAACCAGATTGCACGAGTTGGAAATGGCACGACTCAAGATGGATGGGGAACTCAAGTTAGCTGAACAGAAACTCAACCTCGAGCACATGCGGCTCCGAGATGAACGAGAAGAGAAGCAGAGACAGAGAGAGCTGGAGGAGAAAAAAATAACGCTCGAGCACGAGCGCCAACTAGCGGAAATAGAACTTCGGAAACAGAATAAGGAACTGGGGGTGCCTGAGCGACCACACACCCCGGGGCCAATCAAGAAAAAAGTCCACATCCCCAAGGATGTTGTCCGCGAGTATGTCCGAGAAGACGACATACAACAGTGGTTTAAAGCCTACGAGATCACCATGACCTCCCACCGGATCGACCGGAGTGATTGGGGAGCCGGACTTTGGGGGAGGTTTATCAACGAGGGTCGCGATGCCCTACTGCAGCTCCCAGATCACCAAATGTCGTCCTACGACCACATGAAGGCTGCCCTCCTCACCCGCTACGGCCTCACACCCGAGATGTACCGCCAGAGGTTCAGAGATTGCACCCGGATCCCAGGTACAACTTGGGAAGAATACGTGAACTATTTCAGCCGTGCCTTCGAGGGTTGGATAAAGGGGAGCCAGGTCACCACCTACGAACAACTCTTTAACCTGATGGTATGGGAGCACCTGTCAAACAACTGCTTCGTCGAGCTCAGGCAGCACCTCCTCGACAGTAAGCTGACTGACCCCCGGCAGCTCGCCGCCGAAGCTGACCGATGGGAAAGCACCCGAGTGGGCCGGAGGGGGCCACACGAACAGAACAGAAACAACCAAGGCCAGCACCGTCCTCGGGGAGGAGGAGGGGGCCAGGGGCGAGGTAGAGACGCCTTGCCCGCAACACCCGTGGCCAGCACCCCGGCTCCGGCCGGTCGGGGCAACCCCCCGTGGCGTCCTGGGGTCCGAGCCAACGTCACGTGCCACCGATGCCAGCGAGTCGGCCACTACGCCAATGACCCGAGCTGCCCGCAGAACCAAACACCCAAGCCCCGCCAGGTAGCTGCCGCCGCCCTGGGGGAAGAGCGATCATTGGAGGAACCAGAGGAGTATGAGCCGGCCCAGCAAGAGTGGGAACCGGCCGCCATGGTCCTGGCGTGCTTAGGGGGAAGAGACATGGTCCCGCGGGCTCCCCTACCCGCTAACACCAGGAAATACGGTCAGTGGGTGACCATTAATGGACAACGAGCCGAGGCCTTGCGTGACACAGGCGCCAGTGTGACGGCCGTCCGCTGTCACCTGGTGAAGCCCGAGCAGATCCTGCCAAACATTCTCTGCCCCGTCCGCTCGGCAGACAACTCTGAAAGTATGTGTCAAATGGCCTGCGTCCCATTCGAATGGGGAGGGATCTCCGGCCTGTTGAAGGTGACGGTCCGGGACGATGCCCCCGTGGACTGCCTCCTGGGGAATGACCTCGAGAGTTCCCCGTGGGCCACCGTTGAGAGAAGAGAGCACCTGGGGATGCTGGGCCTCCCGGACTGGGCCTGCATAACCACCCGGTCCATGACCGCCCGTGCCGTCCCTCGATCAGAAGAACCAGAATGGCCAGCACCCCCGCCCCCAGTCGCCCCAGTAGAAGACAACGACGAGGCCAGCCTCCCAGACTCGACGACCGAAGGGGACGCGCAACCCCAGGACCTTCCTGACCTGGCTCAGTGGCGTCAAGAAGGGGGGCCCACCCAAGAACAGTTCCGCCAGGAACAAAAGACCTGTCCCTCCCTCGAGGGACTCCGCCAACAAGCCAGCGCCCAGAACACAGGGGACTCCACCGGAACTCACTGGGTCTACTGGGATAACGACCTGCTATACAGCGAGCAAAGAATCGCCGAGCTGGGGGCCGGTCGAGTACTGGTGGTACCTCTCCGCTTCAGAGACTTTCTGCTCAACCTGGCCCACGATGTCCCCCTGGCTGGACACCTGGGCCAGGATAAAGCGTACAGCCGCCTAGTGACCCACTTTTTCTGGCCGAAAATGAGGAACGACGTCCTGAACCACTGCCGATCTTGCCCCACATGCCAAGCCAGCGGGAAGAGTGGTCGGAAGCTGAAAGCCCCTCTGCAACCCTTCCCTGTGGTCACCACCCCGTTCGAAAGGGTGGGGATAGACATCGTGGGGCCTCTGGACCCCCGCACGGCACAAGGACACAGGTTCATCTTAGTACTGGTGGACCATGCCACCCGCTACCCCGAGGCGGTGCCCCTACGGACCGTGACAGCTCCGGTGGTTGGCCGGGCCCTAATGGGGATCTTCTCCCGGGTAGGCTTCCCCCGAGAAGTCGTCAGCGACCGAGGCACGAACTTTATATCCAAATACATGAAGTCCCTCTGGCAACAATGCGGGGTCACCTACAGATTCACAACCCCCTATCACCCCCAAGGGAACGGACTAGTGGAGCGTTTTAACCGCACCCTCAAGGGGATGATTGGGGGATTGGAAGAGCCCCTCCGTCGCCAGTGGGATGTACTACTCCCGTGCCTCCTCTTCGCTTACCGAGAAGTTCCCCAGAAGTCCCTCGGTTTTAGCCCTTTCGAACTCCTGTACGGGCACCCTGTGAGAGGGCCCCTCAGCCTAGTAAAAGAAGGTTGGGAGATGGCCCCCCTAAAGACCCCTCCAGACGTCTTCAAATACCTCCTGGCCCTACGCAACCAGACCCGGCGCTTCAGAGAGATGGCCAAGGCGAACCTCGAGGCCAGCCAGGAGGACATGAAGAAGTGGTATGATCACAATGCCTCCGCCGTTGAGTTCGAGCCTGGACAACAAGTATGGGTGATGTCCCCCACCGAACCATGTGCCTTGCAAGATAAGTGGACGGGGCCCTTCAAAGTGGTCGAGCGCAAAAGCCCCGTCACTTACCTCATCGACCTGGGGACCTCCCGGAACCCCCTTCGGGTCCTCCACACCAACCGACTCAAACCACACTTTGTGCGCTCAGAACTCAGCCTCCTGATGGCTACGGACAGTGGGGCAGAGGAGGACTCCGAGCCCCTCCCGGATCTTCTGAAGACTCAGGAGAATGACGGCTCCGTGGACGGGGTCCGGCTCTCTGACACCCTCACTTCGGAGCAACGCCAGGGCTGCCGGAACCTCCTGCTGCAGTTTGCTACCCTGTTCTCCCTCACCCCCGGGGTCACCCCTTGGTGTTTGCACGACGTGGACACCGGGGACAGTCCCCCTGTCCGACACCGGGCCTACCGCGTACCAGATCGGGTACGGGCCTGCATACAAGAGGAGGTGGCCAAGATGCTCACAATCGGGGTCATCGAGCCCTCGGACAGTCCCTGGGCCAGTCTGGTTGTATTGGTCCCCAAAGCCGCTGCCCCCGGCACCGCACCTGAACTGAGATTCTGCGTCGACTACCGGGGCTTGAACGCTGTCACCCGGACCGACGCTCATCCGATCCCCCGAGCAGACGAGCTGATCGACCGGCTGGGGGCCGCCCGCTACCTCAGTATCTTCGACCTAACAGCGGGCTACTGGCAGATCGGCCTCACACCCAGGGCTCAGGAACGGTCAGCCTTCTCTACCCCCGATGGCCACTACCAATTCAAGGTCATGCCCTTCGGCATGAAGAATGCCCCCGCCACGTTTCAACGCCTCGTGAACCAGGTCTTGGCGGGGCTCGAAGAGTTCAGCGCTGCCTACCTGGACGATATCGCTGTATACAGCCGCCACTGGCCCGACCACCTCCGTCACCTCCAAGAGGTCCTACAGGCCCTCCAGCGGGCCGGCCTCACAATTAAGGCCGGCAAGTGCCAAATTGGCCAAGGGTCTGTGACCTACCTTGGGCACCAAGTGGGAAGCGGGCTGGTGGCCCCGCTACAACTTAAGATTGCTGCCATCCAGTCCTGGCAGCCCCCCGTCACCCAGACCGAGGTCCGAGCCTTCTTGGGGCTCACCGGCTACTACCGGCGGTTCGTGAAGGACTACGGCAGCATCGTGGGGCCCCTCACGGGTCTCACGTCCAAGAACCAACCAAAGCGGATTAACTGGACCCCCGATTGTCAAGCGACCTTCGAGAAGCTGAAGGCCGCCCTGTGCACCGCCCCTGTGCTCCAGGCCCCCGATTACAGTCGGGAATTCGTGGAACAGACCGACGCCTCCGACCACGGCATCGGAGCCGTTCTTTCTCAGTTAAACCCCGAAGGTCATGACCAGCCGGTGGCCTTCATCAGTCGACGTCTCCTGGCCCGAGAACAGCGCTGGAGCACCATCGAGAGGGAGGCCTTCGCAGTGGTGTGGGCCCTCAAAAAGCTCCGGCCCTATCTCTTCGGTACCCATTTCCGGGTACAAACCGACCATCGACCCCTGCAGTGGCTGATGCAGATGCGGGGGGAGAACCCAAAACTCTTGCGCTGGTCCATTTCCCTGCAGGGAATGGACTTCACTGTGGAGCACCGACCAGGCCAAGACCACGCCAACGCGGATGGCCTGTCCCGCTTTTTCCGCCTCGACGAAGAGAGTCCCCAAGGAGATGGGTGACTCTCCCTGCCTTCAGCTGGGGGGGACGCATGTTGGACAGGCCACACGAAGGGCTTGCTCCCTCCCCGCACGACAGGGCCCGAGCTCCGGCCCACCAGGCATAACCCACGAAAAGCACCTGTACCCCGTCTCACGACGGATCTTCTGCCCTCGGACCTCTACTCATCACGGGGCCCAGCCCCACCGGCTCCCCCGGCCGGTTCAAGCCGCCATCTTGGGCCCTGCACCACGAGGCCGCGTGGCCTAGCCCCGACCCTAACCCCGGGCCTGGCCGGCCCCGACATCCCGGCACCACCATCCACCCGGGAGGTGAGCGGACCACTTGGCAGGTCAATGGGAGGACGAAGTGTCAAGAGCTCTTCCCCCGCCAGGTGCCGATCGCCTCCAGCTCCCCCAGGCGCTGGCTCCACCCCCTGCTGGGTGTCTGGACACCTTCATCCCGGGCCCTCCGACCTCCAAGTGCGAGGGCCCGGACATCAAAGGGCGGCTGCCCTCTAACTGGGGCAACTCCGGAGCAGGAAGGCAGTTGTATCCTGGAGTCGAGAGACACCGAGAGAACTCAGCCTTGACGGACTACTGGCGCTGCCGTAGCCCGCTCTTGTGAACCATCGTCCTGCCTGCTGGCGCTGCCGCGGCCTTCTACAACATCCATCCTCGTCGGGACCTGCTGGCGCTGCCGCGGCCCGTTGTAACGACCATCCTCACCGGGACCTGCTGGCGCTGCCGCGGACCGTACCTCGACCATCTCCACTGGGACCTGCTGGCGCTGCCGCGGACCGTGTACCGACCATCTCCACCGGGACCTGCTGGCGCTGCTGCGGCCCGTACCAACTAAGCTCGAGGATTGTGAGCTAATCATCATCTCATCCAGACTACCTGACTGGTAGACAGACTGTCCCGCTACCCCTTACCCTGCTTTGAGAGACTTGAATCGAGGGGACCCCTGAGTCCAGACCTCCTTGTACCATTCAACCGTACCCTAAGAAGTGCTTATAAAGAACCCTGAACCTTATCCGTGTGTGGTATCTGTCTGTGGGGGGGAAGTTACTTGTCTGTACGATCGCTGGAGACGGCTCTCCCTGGAGACCTCTCCTCCTGACCCCGGCCAACCCTCCCGGTCCGTCTACCCTTTCTAACAGCCTGCCATAGGAGTGACTTATAGGTTAACATGTGTCCCATTTAAGGTTAGGTATAGGTATACTACACCTAAGTAAGAGGTGGTTACACCAACTTACCCCAGCTGAGTGATCAGCCAGTTGTGTCAAATTTGTTAGGCCCGGCCAGGGGTGGCACAATACATGCTTCAGCCCCTGGTAGGCCTTAGATACACCAATGCCCTGGGTACCTAGTGTACACTGGTACAGGGGCTCTCAGGGTGATCCACTTCCAATTGGTTGTGCACCTAGGGTGCATAGTGTAAATTTAGTAGAGAGAACAGCAGGCTGGGGGTCTGATTGGCAGGCCCACAGCCTCAATATGTCAAAAACCAGTGAAGCAAAAAGCAAAAATTTGGGGTGACCATAGGATAGCAGACCCTACTCTCCTACAGGCGTGCAGCGGCATGCAGCAGTTTGTGGTGTGCAGCAGTGTGTGGCGTGCAGCAGTGTGTGGCGTGTAGCAGTGTGCGGCGTGCAGCAGTCTGCGGTATGCAGCAGTGTGAGGCGTGCAGCAGTGTGTGGCTCGCAGCGGCATGCAGCAGTGTGTGGCGTGCAGGAGTGTGTGGCGTGTAGCAGTGTGCAGCGTGTAGCAGTGTGCAGCGTGCAGCAGTGTGCTGCATGCAGCAGTGTCATGCAGCATGCAGCAGTGAGTAATGCAGCAGTGTGCAGCAGTGTGCGGCGTGCAGCAGTGTGTGCCATGCAGCAGTGTGTGGCGTGCAGCAGTGTTTTGTGTAGCATTGTGCGGTGTGCAGCAGTGTGTAGCATGCAGCAGTGTGTGGTGTGCAGCAGTGTTTCGTGTAGCAGTGTGCGGCGTGCAGCAGTGTGCGGCGTGCAGCAGTGTGCGGCATGCAGCAGTGTGTGGCGTGCAGCAGTGTGTGGCTTGCAGCGGCATGCAGCAGTGTGTGGCGTGCAGCAGTGTGTGGCTTGCAGCAGCATGCAGCAGTGTGTGGCATGCAGCAGTGTGTGGCGTACAGCAGTGTGTGGCGTGTAGCAGTGTGTGGTGTGCAGCAGTGTGCAGCAGTCTGCGGCGTGCAGCAGTGTGTGCTGTGCAGCAGTGTTTCGTATAGCATTGTGCGGCGTGTAGCAGTGTGCGGTGTGCAGCAGTGTGTGGCGTGCAGCAGTGTGTGGCATGCAGCAGTGTGTGGCGTGCAGCAGTGTGCGGCGTGCAGCAGTGTGTGGCATGCAGCAGTGTTTGGCGTGCAGCAGTGTGTGGCGTGCAGCGGCATGCAGCAGTGTGTGGCGTGCAGCAGTGTGCGGCATGCAGCAGTGTGTGGCATACAGCAGTGTGCGGCATGCAGCATTGTGGGGCGTGCAGCAGTGTGCGGCGTGCAGCAGTGTGTGGCATGCAGCAGTGTTTTGTGTAGCATTGTGCGGCATGCAGCAGTGTTTCGTGTAGCAGTGTGTGTCGTGCAGCAGTGTTCGGCGTGCAGCAGTGTGCGGTGAGCAGCAGTGTGCTGCGTGCAGCAGTGTGTGGCGTGCAGCAGTGTGTGGCGTGCAGCGTTATGAAGCAGTGTGTGGTGTGCAGCAGTGTGTAGCGTGCAGCAGTGTGTGGCATGCATCAGTGTGTGGTGTGCAGCTGTGTTTCGTGTAGCAGTGTGCGGCGTGCAGCAGTGTGCGGCATGCAGCAATGTGTGACATGCAGCAGTGTGTGGCATGCAGCAGTGTGTGGCTTGCAGCGGCATGCAGCAGTGTGTGGCATGCAGCAGTGTGTGGCGTGCAGCAGTGTGTGGCATGCAGCAGTGTGCGGCATGCAGCAGTGTGTGCCATGCAGCAGTGTGTGGCGTGCAGCAGTGTGTGGCATGCATCAGTGTGTGGTGTGCAGCAGTGTTTCGTGTAGCAGTGTGCGGCGTGCAGCAGTGTGCGGCATGCAGCAGTGTGCGACATGCAGCAGTGTGCGGTGTGCAGCAGTGTGTGGCATGCAGCAGTGTGTGGCATGCAGCAGTGTGCGGTGTGCAGCAGTGTAAGACCTGGGGTCACCGGGCCCTAAAGGCGTAGCGTGACTCGAGCGGTTGGGCACCCGAAGGCTTACGTGTGAAGCAACCATACAGCACACACGTCCCCTGAAGCAGAAAGCGCTCACAATAATTGACACCACACAGGAGGTTCACTTAAAAATCAATCAAGTTTATCTAGTTCAAATGCAATTCATTAGATTCTCACTGGCAGTATCACTATACATGCAGAGGCATTTCAATTCAAAGGCAACTCATTAAACTTTAACTTGGCCACACCTGGCTACCATACAGCATCAGGTTCTAGGGATATAGGGCTGCGCACAACAATTAATAGCGCTTAAAAATCAGGTTGCATAAACATTGCACATAGCGCTACACATGGAAATTCACTAGCACAGTGAACCAGGCTCTAAGAGTAAAGCGCCGCAACTAGCAATTCACCAGCGCTCCCAGCATGTCATTTGGCCCAGCCCTGCACAGATCCCGTGAATAGCGCTAGGAATCAGGCGGTCTGCACATGCACTGCACTTAGCAGGGGGATAGCGCCAGGGCCCAGGCTCCCAGAACGTAGCGCTGCACCTCACTATGGACTGGTGCTTGGAATCAGGCAGTTCGTGTGGCTCGGTAACTTTTTGGCGCTTTGCCGGGGGCAGTCTTCCTCAGCGCAGTCCCTGGAAGGCAGTCCCGGGTCTAACAGTCTCGGGCAAGGTTAGGGGGCAGTGGTGACTTCACTGGGGATCTCCCCGGGGGAGGGGCGTGCTCCGGGCCTCGTGGGGCCTCCCGCCCGCCTCCCCAGAGATTACCTGCGTCGGATGCCTTCTGCCTCACCAGCGGGGGAGTTCGCGGTGCTCTCTGGCCTCCCGGCGATATCCGGGTCGAGGGCCTTTCTCCTGCGGGCTTCCCCCGCTGAACTGATTGGCGCGGGGAGTGGGGAACCAAGCGCGGGGCTCCCGGACGGGCCAGACGTGGCCGGGGAGCTCCGCAGTGTTCGCTGATGCCTCCCGGGATCTCTTCTCACGGCGGTAGAGGCCCGCGCCCGCAGCCGCCAATGGTAGTGCGGTCTGCGGGGGGCGCGGCCTGATCGTCCAATGGCGCTACGGCGGGGGCGGCGTTTGGCAGTCCGCCCCCGTCAGGTGACCTGAGTGCCTGGCTTCAGGCCTACGCGGCCTTCGCTTCTTCCCAGCGGACTTCCCCGCAATATGTCCCCGATACCTCGGCGATGGCAGCAGCGGGGCCCCGGGCTTCTCCGCGGGCCCCGGTGGTGACAGGGGGGCAGTTTCCCGGCCCTGGGCCGTAGCGGTGAGTGCGCCTTGAATTCCCCAGGCAGGGGGGGGTTGAAATTAAGCGGCGACTTCGGCGACCAGCGCCTGGCACCGGACTGACTAGGGGGATCCCAGGCAAGGTCGGGGAGCGCAGGGGTCACAGCGCTTTTACCTGGTTGATCCCCCAGCAGGCCAGCAGGGAGTCTTTAGTAATAAGTTTCAGTAGTTAGTTTCCGCCCTCAGCTTCAGCCTTAAATTCCGGCGGTCAGCTTCAGCAGAGTTTCAGAAGTAGGTTTTTGCAGTCTTGGTGGCGCAGTTGGTTCTCGCGCCCTTAAAAGTTCTGTTCCTTGGGGGGGGGGTGAGTTGGTGACTAGTTCCCTTCTAGTCAGGCTTGGCAGGCCATTCCGGGGTCTCCCTATCGCTGGGCCAGATCAGTGGGTAGTACAGGATCCCTCACTCACTTAAAGGGCAGTGCCTAAACCCTGTCACCTTCAGAGGCATAAGTCCCTGTCTAGGCCCTACCGCCTAAAACTCCTGCGTGGGTTCCCCAGGTCTGCTTTACCCCAACTAACTAGAAAAAGTTCCCTCCCTCTGTTAAGTAGCCCTAGGTCAGGTGACCACCTCCTAAGGCGGCAAAAGTAAAACCCCACCCTTCTTCTAGAAGGTTCCAGCACATTCCAGGAGCTTCCCCACTCTAGGTATAGGACAAAAAAGGCGGGCTGGTGTCGCAACATTGTTGTGGGGTCCCAGCCAGCTCCTGGCAGCTAGGGTGCTACTAGAAAGGCCACTCCGCAGTAGCAGGGGCCTGTGGCAGCCATCTTAGGGGAAGGGAGCGCCTGCACCTTAACACTGATTGGCAATGAAAAGGCGCCCGGAGACCTAAGTCCAACACAAAAATGAGGGTGGAAAAAATGAGGCACGATGAAAAATACAGGGGGAGACCACCCTAGGGCTGACAGGTCTAACACGCGTCCCCCCCAGCCGAAAGAGGGGAGAGCTACCCAACCTCTAGGGAGTTCTCATCGCTAAGGCGGAAAAACCGGGAGAGACCGTCAGCATTGGCGTGGTCAACTCCGGGCCGATGTTCCACCCGAAAGTCCATCCCCTGTAGGGAAATGGACCACCTCAGCAACTTGGGGTTTTCGCCTCTCATCTGCATGAGCCAGCGAAGGGGGCGGTGGTCCGTCTGAATCAGGAAGTGAGATCCAAAGAGGTATGGCCTCAACTTCTTCAGAGCCCAGACCACCGCGAAGGCTTCCCGCTCGATGGTGCTCCATCGCTGTTCCCGAGGGAGGAGTCTTCTAGAGATGAAGGCCACAGGTTGATCTTGGCCTTCTGTGTTGAGCTGCGAGAGCACCGCACCTATGCCGTGCTCTGAGGCGTCCGTCTGTACAATGAACTCTTTACTGAAATCTGGGGTTGCGAGTACTGGAGCGGTACACATCGCTTGTTTCAGCGTTTCAAATGCCTCCTGGCAAGCAGCTGTCCATATGACCTTGCGAGGTTGTTTCTTGGACGTCAATTCTGTCAAGGGGGCTACGATGGTGCCATATCCCTTGACAAACCGGCGGTAATACCCAGTGAGGCCGAGGAAAGCTCGGACCGCAGTTTGGGTCTTGGGGGGCTCCCAGGCCATGATGGTCTCTATTTTGGCCTGGAGGGGTTGCACCTTACCTCCGCCCACCAGGTGTCCCAGGTACACGACAGATCCCTGTCCAATCTGGCACTTGCTGGCTTTAATGGTTAAGCCAGCGCGTTGCAGCGCCTGCAATACCTCCTGGAGGTGTTGCAGATGGTCCTCCCAGGTGCTACTGAAGACAGCTATGTCATCCAGGTATGCCGCTGAGAAGGACTCCAGGCCAGATAGTACCTGATTCACTAACCGCTGGAATGTGGCCGGAGCATTTTTGAGCCCAAAGGGCATCACTCGGAACTGGTAGTGGCCCTCGGGGGTGGAGAATGCTGTTTTCTCCCTTGCTCCATCGGCCATGGCAATCTGCCAATATCCGGACGTCAGGTCAATGGTGCTGAGGTACCGGGCTGCTCCCAGCCGGTCCACCAGCTCGTCTGCCCGTGGGATGGGGTGAGCATCTGTCTTCGTGACAGAGTTCAACCCCCGGTAGTCCACACAGAACCGAAGTTCTGGCGTCGTACCCGGTGGGGCCGCTTTCGGCACCAACACCACTGGACTAGCCCACGGGCTGCTGGAAGGTTCTATCACCCCCAGCTCCAGCATCTTTGCCACCTCACGCTGGATGCTATCCTTCACTCGGTCAGAGAGCCGGTAAGACTTGTTCTTTACCGGGGGGCTGTCCCCTGTGTCCACATCATGGGTACACAGATGAGTGATTCCAGGCGTGAGGGAGAACAACGAGGCGAACTGTCCCAGGACATGGCGACAGTCCCTCTGTTGCTCTGGGGTCAAGGATGGGGAGAGGACTACACCTTCTACCGAACCATCCTTCTCTTGGACCGCAAGAAGGTCAGGAAGAGCTTCACTCTCTTCCTCCTCGCTCCCATCCGTCACCATGAGGAGAGCAAGCTCCGATCGCTCATGGTGCGGCTTCAGGCGGTTGACGTGGAGCACCCGATGGGGCTGACGGGGGGTCTTCAGGTCAACTACGTAGGTGGTCTGGCCTCGTCGCTCCACAATTTCGTACGGACCAGTCCATCGGTCCTGGAGGGCACAAAGCTCCCCAGGTTCCATGACCCACACCTTCTGTCCAGCGTCCAACTCTACCGTCCGAGCGTTGCGGTCGTACCACTCCTTCATGACGGCCTGGCTAGCCTCTAGATTCTCTGAGGCCGCCTTCCACAGCTTGGCCATCTGGCTGCGGAATGCCAGCATGTAGCTGACAATATCCCGGGGAAGCTTCTGCGAAGTCTTCTCCCACCCCTCCTTCACTAGGCTGAGGGGCCCCCTAACGGGATGGCCATAGAGCAGCTCGAAAGGGCTGAACCCGACTCCCTTCTGCGGCACCTCACGGTAGGAGAACAGCAGGCAAGGGAGGAGGACGTCCCACTTACGCCTCAAGCCCTCTGGCAGGCTCCGGATCATTCCTTTCAACGTCTTGTTGAAGCGCTCCACAAGTCCGTTAGTCTGGGGGTGGTAAGGGGTGGAGAACCGATAGGTCACTCCACACTCCTTCCACATGGCCTGCATGTAGGCCGACATGAAATTCGTGCCCCTGTCCGACACCACGACCTTGGGGAATCCCACTCGGGTAAAAATCCCCAACAGTGCCCGCGCCACCACCGGTGCAGTGATGGTCCTCAGAGGAATAGCCTCTGGGTACCTTGTGGCGTGGTCCACCAAAACCAAGATGAACCGGTGTCCCGCTGCGGTCGGAGGGTCCAATGGCCCAACAATATCGATACCGACCCTCTCAAAAGGGGTCCCGACCACGGGGAGCGGTTCCAACGGGACCTTCAACTTAGTCCCAGTCTTGCCACTGGCCTGACAAGACTTGCAGGTCTTACAAAAGGTGTCCGAGGCAATCCTCATCCTGGGCCAATAAAAATGGGGGACTAACCGTGCAAAGGTTTTGTCCTGGCCCAGATGTCCGGCTAAGGGTATCTCGTGCGCTAACTCCAGCAGGAAGGCCCGGTAACATTGGGGGACCACTATGGCCCTCGAAGATCCATGTACCGGCACCCTGGGCTCACTGTATAGGAGACCATCCTCCCAATACACATGATAACCTCCCAGTTCCTGACTGGCCACTTGGGCTTCGGCCTGCCGCCGCATGCCTTCAAGAGTGGGGCACGTCCTTTGTGCCTGACAAAACTCCTCCCGGGTAGGTCCTCCTTCCACATGCCAGTCAGCAAGGGTCGGCAAGTCCTCCACAGGAACGACATCTACCTCCGCGGACTCCGGGGGCACCTCTGCGGCCTCCCCATCCATCTCACGGGGCGTGTCCTCCACCACCTTCTTCCTTCCATGTTTGGCTTTGGGTTGGGCCATGATTCCAGGCTCCAACCCAGGGTGAGTTCCATGCCGGGCAGCCATGGACCGCGTGCTTACGCAAGTCCACCCTGGTAACCCCAGCATCTCTGTATGAGCTCGAAACTCTACTTCTCTCCACTCGGTGTGCTCCAGGTCGTTCCCTAGCAAACACCCCACAGGCAAGGCAGGGCTCACCGCAACTCTCAGCAGGCCTTTGACTCCTCCCCACTCAAAGGGAACTTGAGCCACTGGATAGTGACTCACACTGCCGTCAGCCAATACGGCCGGATGGAACTCCTCTGGGATTACTTGCTCTGGGGACACCAGCCGCCTCACGACAGTGGTCATGCTGGCCCCTGTGTCCCTCAGAGCCTCCACCCCCTCCCCGTTAATTCTCACCTTCTGCTGGTATTTAGCAGTATTCGGGGGTAGGGACACTACGGGAACCATCTCTCTATCCCCGAGTGAAACCAGGGCCAGGCCTGTCCACTCCCCTTCCCTATCTAAGGGCAGCTCCATCCCAAGCGCTACACTACTTACCCCGGGGCTCTTCCCGCCCGTTGGGGCTGGGGGTCGCTTGCGACACTTGGGATCTCCCTTGTAGTGTCCAATCTCCCCACATTCGTAGCACCTCACAATCCTTGGCTGCTGACTCCTGTCAGGGTAAGTGGGTTTTGTGGAATTGGACGGGGGTGGGGTTCCTACTCCCTTCCCAAACTTATTTTGGGGACCTTTCGAGAACTCCACCTTTTTATCTCCCCCCTCTTTCTTCTGGGGGAAACCCTGTCCGCCTTTCGAGCCATCTCCCCCGGGGCCCTTGTGAGACACCCGGGTGCTCACCCAAATATCTGCCTCCTCCGCAAGCTCACGGGGGTCCGTTATCTTGCGGTCCACCAGATGTTGGCGCAGCTCCGGAAAGCACTTATCCAAGAGGTGCTCCCTTAAAAAAAGATCGTACAATCCTTGGTAGTCCTGCACCTCGCTGCCACGCACCCAACCATCTAGTGCCTTCCTCGCATAATCAAAAAAATCTACCCATGTCTGGGTGGACAGCTTATGGCTGCCACGAAACTTCTGCCTATACCTCTCGGGGTTGAGGCCAAATTTCTTAAGCAGGGCTTCCTTCATGGGGGCATACCTGACCTGATCTGCCTTGGCTAAATACAGAAGGGTGTCCCTGACGTCGGGAGGTATGTAGCGATACAGGCCACCCCCCCAGCTACTCTCAGGTACCCCATGGGCTGTCAAGGCCACCTCGTATGCCTCCAGCCACTTGGCGATGTCATCCCCTCTCGTGTAACTGGCAATCACGTCTTTGGGCAAATAGAATTTTGACTCCTGGGGAGTCTTTGGTACGCTGCCACCATCGTCCCTATTGGACGCCTTCAACTGGAGAGCGCGCAGCTCCAACTCTTTAAGCTGAAGCTCGTGCGCCAGCTTCTTTTCTTCCATTGCCCATCTCTTGTTTTCTCTTTCCTGCTCTAACTTGGCTAGCTCCCACTTCAACTGCCTCTCCTCCCTCCTGTCCTCATATTCCTCTGGAGACGCGCTTCTCCTGGACCCTGCCCTACTGCTGGCCCCAGAACGTCTCCCTGGTGGCCCCTTTTCGGACACATCCCCATTGATCAGGTCTAGTACCTCCTGCGCGCTCTCCTCCTGAGGGGCATCCTGCGCCTCCTGTCCCTCATCCCCTCTTCCCTCTGGGTGGGCTTCTACCCATGCCCTTAAGGCGGTGCGGAGTTCCGGTCCTTTGACCTTCCGCACCCCAGGCACCCCCATCTCCTGCCCGAATTCCCTCAGTTGCCTCACGGTGTACCCCTCGAGGTCGGCTAACCGGAACTCCATCGTGACAGGCGGGGACCTAGATACTAAGGAAGAAAAAAAAAATCCTAGGATATGGGTGACAGTTTCCGGCTACTGGGATTCTACACCCTCAGTCTGGACAGTGGAATTCAATCAAGGCAGTAATCAACAGTTGCAGAGCTTAACCACAATAGGCGTCTAATTGCGGCGCCCTCCGCTTCACTGGAGGGTGCTGTATGGTCACAGGTCCTTATCCCACCGCTCGCCAACAATGTAAGACCTGGGGTCACCGGGCCCTAAAGGCGTAGCGTGACTCGAGCGGTTGGGCACCCGAAGGCTTACGTGTGAAGCAACCATACAGCACACACGTCCCCTGAAGCAGAAAGCGCTCACAATAATTGACACCACACAGGAGGTTCACTTAAAAATCAATCAAGTTTATCTAGTTCAAATGCAATTCATTAGATTCTCACTGGCAGTATCACTATACATGCAGAGGCATTTCAATTCAAAGGCAACTCATTAAACTTTAACTTGGCCACACCTGGCTACCATACAGCATCAGGTTCTAGGGATATAGGGCTGCGCACAACAATTAATAGCGCTTAAAAATCAGGTTGCATAAACATTGCACATAGCGCTACACATGGAAATTCACTAGCACAGTGAACCAGGCTCTAAGAGTAAAGCGCCGCAACTAGCAATTCACCAGCGCTCCCAGCATGTCATTTGGCCCAGCCCTGCACAGATCCCGTGAATAGCGCTAGGAATCAGGCGGTCTGCACATGCACTGCACTTAGCAGGGGGATAGCGCCAGGGCCCAGGCTCCCAGAACGTAGCGCTGCACCTCACTATGGACTGGTGCTTGGAATCAGGCAGTTCGTGTGGCTCGGTAACTTTTTGGCGCTTTGCCGGGGGCAGTCTTCCTCAGCGCAGTCCCTGGAAGGCAGTCCCGGGTCTAACAGTCTCGGGCAAGGTTAGGGGGCAGTGGTGACTTCACTGGGGATCTCCCCGGGGGAGGGGCGTGCTCCGGGCCTCGTGGGGCCTCCCGCCCGCCTCCCCAGAGATTACCTGCGTCGGATGCCTTCTGCCTCACCAGCGGGGGAGTTCGCGGTGCTCTCTGGCCTCCCGGCGATATCCGGGTCGAGGGCCTTTCTCCTGCGGGCTTCCCCCGCTGAACTGATTGGCGCGGGGAGTGGGGAACCAAGCGCGGGGCTCCCGGACGGGCCAGACGTGGCCGGGGAGCTCCGCAGTGTTCGCTGATGCCTCCCGGGATCTCTTCTCACGGCGGTAGAGGCCCGCGCCCGCAGCCGCCAATGGTAGTGCGGTCTGCGGGGGGCGCGGCCTGATCGTCCAATGGCGCTACGGCGGGGGCGGCGTTTGGCAGTCCGCCCCCGTCAGGTGACCTGAGTGCCTGGCTTCAGGCCTACGCGGCCTTCGCTTCTTCCCAGCGGACTTCCCCGCAATATGTCCCCGATACCTCGGCGATGGCAGCAGCGGGGCCCCGGGCTTCTCCGCGGGCCCCGGTGGTGACAGGGGGGCAGTTTCCCGGCCCTGGGCCGTAGCGGTGAGTGCGCCTTGAATTCCCCAGGCAGGGGGGGGTTGAAATTAAGCGGCGACTTCGGCGACCAGCGCCTGGCACCGGACTGACTAGGGGGATCCCAGGCAAGGTCGGGGAGCGCAGGGGTCACAGCGCTTTTACCTGGTTGATCCCCCAGCAGGCCAGCAGGGAGTCTTTAGTAATAAGTTTCAGTAGTTAGTTTCCGCCCTCAGCTTCAGCCTTAAATTCCGGCGGTCAGCTTCAGCAGAGTTTCAGAAGTAGGTTTTTGCAGTCTTGGTGGCGCAGTTGGTTCTCGCGCCCTTAAAAGTTCTGTTCCTTGGGGGGGGGGTGAGTTGGTGACTAGTTCCCTTCTAGTCAGGCTTGGCAGGCCATTCCGGGGTCTCCCTATCGCTGGGCCAGATCAGTGGGTAGTACAGGATCCCTCACTCACTTAAAGGGCAGTGCCTAAACCCTGTCACCTTCAGAGGCATAAGTCCCTGTCTAGGCCCTACCGCCTAAAACTCCTGCGTGGGTTCCCCAGGTCTGCTTTACCCCAACTAACTAGAAAAAGTTCCCTCCCTCTGTTAAGTAGCCCTAGGTCAGGTGACCACCTCCTAAGGCGGCAAAAGTAAAACCCCACCCTTCTTCTAGAAGGTTCCAGCACATTCCAGGAGCTTCCCCACTCTAGGTATAGGACAAAAAAGGCGGGCTGGTGTCGCAACATTGTTGTGGGGTCCCAGCCAGCTCCTGGCAGCTAGGGTGCTACTAGAAAGGCCACTCCGCAGTAGCAGGGGCCTGTGGCAGCCATCTTAGGGGAAGGGAGCGCCTGCACCTTAACACTGATTGGCAATGAAAAGGCGCCCGGAGACCTAAGTCCAACACAAAAATGAGGGTGGAAAAAATGAGGCACGATGAAAAATACAGGGGGAGACCACCCTAGGGCTGACAGGTCTAACAAGCAGTGTGCGGCATGCAGCAGTGTGCTGCGTGCAGCAGTGTGTGGCGTGCAGCAGTGTGTGGTGTGCAGCAGTGTGCGGTGAGCAGCAGTGTGCTGTGTGCAGCAGTGTGTGGCGTGCAGCAGTGTGTGGCGTGCAGTGGCATGCAGCAGTGTGTGGTGTGCAGCAGTGTGTGGCGTGCAGCAGTGTGTGGCATGCATCAGTGTGTGGTGTGCAGCAGTGTTTCGTGTAGCAGTGTGCGGCGTGCAGCAGTGTGCGGCATGCAGCAGTGTGTGACATGCAGCAGTGTGTGGCGTGCAGCAGTGTGTGGCTTGCAGCGGCATGCAGCAGTGTGTGGCATGCAGCAGTGTGTGGCGTGCAGCAGTGTGTGGCATGCAGCAGTGTGCGGCATGCAGCAGTGTGTGCCATGCAGCAGTGTGTGGCGTGCAGCAGTGTGTGGCATGCATCAGTGTGTGGTATGCAGCAGTGTTTCGTGCAGCAGTGTGCGGTGTGCAGCAGTGTGCGGCATGCAGCAGTGTGCGACATGCAGCAGTGTGCGGTGTGCAGCAGTGTGTGGCTTACAGCAGTGTGTGGCATGCAGCAGTGTGCGGCGTGCAGCAGTGAGCGGCATGCAGCAGTGTGCTGCGTGCAGCAGTGTGTGGCATGCAGCAGTGTGTGGCGTGCAGCAGTGTGTGGCATGCAGCGGCATGCAGCAGTTTTTGGCATGCAGCAGTGTGTGGCATGCAGCAGTGTGTGGCGTGTAGCAGTGTGTGGCGTGCAGCAGTCTGCGGTGTGCAGCAGTGTGAGGCATGCAGCAGTGTGCGGTGTGCAGCAGTGTGTGGTGTGCAGCGGCGTGCAGCAGTGTGTGGCATGCAGCAGTGTGTGGCGTGCAGCAGTGTGCGGCATGCAGCAGTGTGTGGCGTGCAGCAGTTTGTGGCTTGCAGGGGCATGCAGCAGTGTGTGGCATGCAGCAGTGTGTGGCGTGCAGCAGTGTGTGGCATGCAGCAGTGTGCGGTGTGCAGCAGTGTGCGGCATGCAGCAGTGTGCAGCAGTGTGTGGTGTGCAGCAGTGTGTGGTGTGCAGCAGTGTGTTGCATGCAGCAGTGTGCGGCGTGCAGCAGTGTGTGGCATGCAGCAGTGTTTGGCATGCAACAGTGTGTGGCGTGCAGCGGCATGCAGCAGTGTGTGGCATGCAGCAGTGTGCGGCGTGCAGCAGTGTGCGGCATGCAGCAGTGTGCGGCGTGCAGCAGTGTGTGGCGTGCAGCAGTGTGTGGCATGCAGCAGTGTGTGGCGTGCAGCAGTGTGTGGCGTGCAGCGGCATGCAGCAGTTTGTGGCATGCAGCAGTGTGTGGCGTGCAGGAGTGTGTGGCGTGTAGCAGTGTGCGGCGTGTAGCAGTGTGCAGCGTGCAGCAGTGTGCTGCATGCAGCAGTGTCATGCAGCATGCAGCAGTGAGTAATGCAGCAGTGTGCAGCAGTGTGCGGTGTGCAGCAGTGTGTGCCATGCAGCAGTGTGTGGCGTGCAGCAGTGTTTCGTGTAGCATTGTGCGGTGTGCAGCAGTGTGTAGCATGCAGCAGTGTGTGGTGTGCAGCAGTGTTTCGTGTAGCAGTGTGCGTCGTGCAGCAGTGTGCGGCGTGCAGCAGTGTGCGGCATGCAGCAGTGTGTGGCGTGCAGCAGTGTGTGGCGTGCAGCAGTGTGTGGCGTGCAGCAGTGTGTGGCTTGCAGCAGCATGCAGCAGTGTGTGGCATGCAGCAGTGTGTGGCGTACAGCAGTGTGTGGCGTGTAGCAGTGTGCGGTGTGCAGCAGCGTGCAGCAGTCTGCGGCGTGCAGCAGTGTGTGGCGTGCAGCAGTGTGTGGCATGCAGCAGTGTGTGGCGTGCAGCAGTGTGCGGCGTGCAGCAGTGTGTGGCATGCAGCAATGTTTGGCGTGCAGCAGTGTGTGGCGTGCAGCGGCATGCAGCAGTGTGTGGCGTGCAGCAGTGTGCGGCATGCAGCAGTGTGTGGCATACAGCAGTGTGCGGCGTGCAGCATTGTGGGGCATGCAGCAGTGTGCGGCGTGCAGCAGTGTGTGGCCTGCAGCAGTGTTTTGTGTAGCATTGTGCGGCGTGCAGCAGTGTTTCGTGTAGCAGTGTGTGGCGTGCAGCAGTGTTCGGCGTGCAGCAGTGTGCGGTGAGCAGCAGTGTGCTGTGTGCAGCAGTGTGTGGCGTGCAGCAGTGTGTGGCATGCATCAGTGTGTGGTGTGCAGCTGTGTTTCGTGTAGCAGTGTGCGGCGTGCAGCAGTGTGCGGCATGCAGCAATGTGTGACATGCAGCAGTGTGTGGCATGCAGCAGTGTGTGGCTTGTTGCGGCATGCAGTGTGTGGCATGCAGCAGTGTGTGGCGTGCAGCAGTGTGTGGCATGCAGCAGTTTGCGGCATGCAGCAGTGTGTGCCATGCAGCAGTGTGTGGCGTGCAGCAGTGTGCTGCGTGCAGCAGTGTGTGACGTGCAGCAGTGTGTGGCGTGCAGCAGTGTGTGGCGTGCAGTGGCATGCAGCAGTTTGTGGTGTGCAGCAGTGTGTGGCGTGCAGCAGTGTGTGGCGTGTAGCAGTGTGCGGCATGCAGCAGTCTGCGGTGTGCAGCAGTGTGAGGCGTGCAGCAGTGTGCGGCGTGCAGCAGTGTGTGGCGTGCAGCAGTGTTTCATGTAGCATTGTGCGGCGTGCAGCAGTGTGTAGCATGCAGCAGTGTGTGGTGTGCAGCAGTGTTTCGTGTAGCAGTGTGCGGTGTGCAGCAGTGTGTGACATGCAGCAGTGTGCTGCGTGCAGCAGTGTGTGGCATGCAGCAGTGTGTGGAGTGCAGCGGCATGCAGCAGTGTGTGGTGTGCAGCAGTGTGTGGCGTGCAGCAGTGTGTCACGTGCAGCAGTGTGTGGCGTGCAGCGGCATGCAGCAGTGTGTGGTGTGCAGCAGTGTGCTGCGTGCAGCAGTGTGTGACGTGCAGCAGTGTGTGGCGTGCAGCAGTGTGTGGCGTGCAGTGGCATGCAGCAGTTTGTGGTGTGCAGCAGTGTGTGGCGTGCAGCAGTGTGTGGCGTGTAGCAGTGTGCGGCGTGCAGCAGTCTGCGGTGTGCAGCAGTGTGAGGCGTGCAGCAGTGTGTGGCTTGCAGCGGCATGCAGCAGTGTGTGGCGTGCAGCAGTGTGTGGCGTGTAGCAGTGTGCGGCGTGCAGCAGTCTGCGGTGTGCAGCAGTGTGAGGCATGCAGCAGTGTGTGGCTTGCAGCGGCATGCAGCAGTGTGTGGCGTGCAGCATTGTCGGGCGTGCAGCAGTGTGCGACGTGCAGCAGTGTGTGGCATGCAGCAGTGTTTTGTGTAGCATTGTGCGGCGTGCAGCAGTGTTTCGTGCAGCAGTGTGTGGCATGCAGCAGTGTTCGGCGTGCAGCAGTGTGCGGTGAGCAGCAGTGTGCTGCATGCAGCAGTGTGTGGCGTGCAGCAGTGTGTGGCGTGCAGCGGCATGCAGCAGTGTGTGGTGTGCAGCAGTGTGTAGCGTGCAGCAGTGTGTGGCATGCATCAGTGTGTGGTGTGCAGCTGTGTTTCGTGTAGCAGTGTGCGGCGTGCAGCAGTGTGCGGCATGCAGCAATGTGTGCCATGCAGCAGTGTGTGGCGTGCAGCAGTGTGTGGCTTGCAGCGGCATGCAGTGTGTGGCATGCAGCAGTGTGTGGCTTGCAGCGGCATGCAGTGTGTGGCATGCAGCAGTGTGTGGCATGCAGCAGTGTGTGGCATGCAGCAGTTTGCAGCATGCAGCAGTGTGTGCCATGCAGCAGTGTGTGGCGTGCAGCAGTGTGTGGCATGCATCAGTGTGTGGTGTGCAGCAGTGTTTCGTGTAGCAGTGTGCGGCGTGCAGCAGTGTGCGGCATGCAGCAGTGTGCGACATGCAGCAGTGTGCGGTGTGCAGCAGTGTGTGGCGTGCAGCAGTGTGTGGCATGCAGCAGTGTGCGGCGTGCAGCAGTGTGCGGCATGCAGCAGTGTGCTGCGTGCAGCAGTGTGTGGCGTGCAGCAGTGTGTGGTGTGCAGCAGTGTGTGGCGTGCAGCGGCATGCAGCAGTTTGTGGCGTGCAGCAGTGTGTGGCGTGCAGCAGTGTGTGCATGCAGCAGTGTGCGGCGTGCAGCAGTGTGTGGCATGCAGCAGTGTTTGGCATGCAACAGTGTGTGGCGTGCAGCGGCATGCAGCAGTGTGTGGCGTGCAGCAGTGTGCGGCGTGCAGCAGTGTGCGGCATGCAGCAGTGTGCGGCGTGCAGCAGTGTGTGGCGTGCAGCAGTGTGTGGTGTGCAGCAGCATGCAGCAGTTTGTGGTGTGCAGCAGTGTGTGGCGTGCAGCAGTGTGTGGCATGTAGCAGTGTCCGGCGTGCAGCAGTCTGCGATGTGCAGCAGTGTGAGGCGTGCAGCAGTGTGTGGCTTGCAGCGGCATGCAGCAGTGTGTGGCGTTGTTCTGCTCGATTTTCCCGGCCTTTTTGTGTTGTAGGGTGATTACTGTGACTTCAGTCTCTTACCATCCAAGTCTAAGGGTTAGAGTAGTGAATGGAGCCTATCTGCTGGGCACTTCGACATGATCCTGTGCTCTTCCCGTAGATCAGGGCTTGCACACATAACCTAGGGGATAGATTTGTTAGTATTAGGGATAACCTGTCCTGTAGTGAGGGTATTTCCTGGAGCCGTGCTGAATTCAGACCTGGTAGGCCTCAAACGGGAGAGACTCCATCTTTCTTTCTGCTCCGACAGCTTGGGAAGCTTCTAGGTCAAAGGGAGTGTTTTAGTTATGAGGTGTTATTAGCTTGGAGAGAACCGGTTCGGGCCGGCCCTTATCGAAGGATTGTATTTTTCTTCATGCCGAAGACACTACATCAGGCCGGCCGGCTGGGAAAGTGTCCTTGGTACGGGGAGGTACAAGAATTTGGTGGGCGGCAGGTTACGGGACGGAATTTTCCATGAGGAAATGCATCTCTATATTAGTGAAAGTCCGAGGCAGTTGTGGGCACTTGTTTCAGTCCGTAGGCGGCGTCTGGCCGTTAGCAGTAGAGCTACTACTTATTCCAGGGAAGACAAACGCCATCTTGAAGGCGGAGAAGAAACCGAGAGACAGATACTCTCCTAGTAGAGTAGCCAGAGAGGAGAGAGTAGCCGATGAGGAAGAGGTCCCAGTGGCTCGGAGAAGGGTGAAGGGAACAGATCCGTGCGCGGAGGTGTGACTTCCAGACGAGCCGAGGCATAGACGAGAAGGGAACCTAGATGACCACAGAGTGCAGGCTACACACTATTAAGGTGATGTCGACCCTTTCTTATTAGATTGTACAACTTAATCTTTCACTTTTCTTTACAGGTTGTGAGTTATATTGTAAGGTTATGAAATAAGTAATAAAATACCCCAGTTTGTGGTGAACCAACATGTGCTGCGTGTTCTTGTGTGGGAGGGTAGCCTATTCCTCTAGTCAGCAGCGGCTATATGAACAGATGTCAACCCTGATCAGGTAAGTGGTAACTGAACAAGGGAGAAGAGGAGCCCCTCAAACCAGGGAACAGGTTGTGCTCGAACTAGTAATCTTTGTGTGATCCGATGAATAATGATGCCCCAGTTTGTAGTGGACCAACGTGTGCTGTATGTTCTTGTATGAGAGGGTAGCCTATTCCACCAGTCAGCTGCGGCTATATGAACAGATGTTAACCCTGATCGGATGAGTGGTAACTGAATAAGGGGGAAGGGGAGCCCCTCGAACCAGAGAACAGGCAGTGCTCGAACTAACAGTCTTTGTGTGATGATGTTATGGTGATCATAGGATGAACTTGTGCTGATACTGCCGTCTGGGTAGAGAGTCCTGGGTTCGTATGGGACCGCGAGGCCGCCACTTGTGATACTGCCGTCTGGGTAGAGAGTCCTGGGTTCGTATGGGACCGCGAGGCCGCCATTTGTGATACTGCCGTCTGGGTAGAGAGTTCTGGGTTCGTATGGGACCGCGAGGCCGCCACTTGTGATACTGCCGTCTGGGTAGAGAGTCCTGGGTTTGTATGGGACCGCGAGGCCGCCACTTGTGATACTGCCGTCTGGGTAGAGAGTCCTGGGTTCGTATGGGACAGCGAGGCCGCCACTTGTAATACTGCCGTCTGGGTAGAGAGTTCTGGGTTCGTATGGGACCGCGAGGCCGCCACTTGTAATACTGCCGTCTGGGTAGAGAGTCCTGGGTTCGTATGGGACCGCGAGGCCGCCATTTGTGATACTGCCGTCTGGGTAGAGAGTTCTGGGTTCGTATGGGACCGCGAGGCCGCCATTTGTGATACTGCCGTCTGGGTAGAGAGTTCTGGATCCGTATGGGATTGCGAGGCCGCCGATTGTAAAAGGTTTTGGTATGTGTATTAGGAATTCCCTGTCCTTAGGCGGTAGATATATGTGGTTACCTATTGTAAATAGGTCCTAGGGACGAAGGAACGTTCTGGCTGGGTTAGTGAGGCTCTGATGAGCGAATTCTACCTGATCCAAAAACCCATAGCAGAACAGGCGTGCAGCAGTGTGTGGCGTGTAGCAGTGTGCGGCGTGCAGCAGTCTGCGGTGTGCAGCAGTGTGAGGCGTGCAGCAGTGTGTGGCTCGCAGCGGCATGCAGCAGTGTGTGGCGTGCAGGAGTGTGTGGCGTGTAGCAGTGTGCGGCATGTAGCAGTGTGCAGCATGCAGCAGTGTGTGGCGTGCAGCAGTGTGTGGCTTGCAGCGGCATGCAGCAGTGTGTGGCGTGCAGCAGTGTGTGGCGTGCAGCAGTGTGTGGCGTGCAGCAGTGTGAGGCTTGCAGCGGCATGCAGCAGTGTGTGGCATGCAGCAGTGTGTGGCATGCAGCAGTGTGTGGCGTGTAGCAGTGTGCGGCGTGCAGCAGTGTGCAGCAGTCTGCGGCGTGCAGCAGTGTGTGCTGTGCAGCAGTGTTTCGTATAGCATTGTGCGGCGTGTAGCAGTGTGCGGTGTGCAGCAGTGTGTGGCGTGCAGCAGTGTGTGGCATGCAGCAGTGTGTGGCGTGCAGCAATGTGCGGCGTGCAGCAGTGTGTGGCGTGCAGCAGTCTTTGGCATGCAGCAGTGTGTGGCGTGCAGCGGCATGCAGCAGTGTGTGGCGTGCAGCAGTGTGCGGCGTGCAGCAGTGTGCGGCATGCAGCAGTGTGCGGCGTGCAGCATTGTGAGGCGTGCAGCAGTGTGCGGCGTGCAGCAGTGTGTGGCGTGCAGCAGTGTTTTGTGTAGCATTGTGCGGTGTGCAGCAGTGTTTCGTGTAGCAGTGTGTGGCGTGCAGCAGTGTTCGGCGTGCAGCAGTGTGTGGTGAGCAGCAGTGTGCTGTGTGCAGCAGTGTGTGGTGTGCAGCAGTGTGTGGCGTGCAGCGGCATGCAGCAGTGTGTGGTGTGCAGCAGTGTGTGGCGTGCAGCAGTGTGTGGCATGCATCAGTGTGTGGTGTGCAGCAGTGTTTCGTGTAGCAGTGTGCGGCGTGCAGCAGTGTGCGGCATGCAGCAGTGTGTGACATGCAGCAGTGTGCGGTGTGCAGCAGTGTGTGGCGTGCAGCAGTGTGTGGCATGCAGCAGTGTGTGGCGTGCAGCAATGTGTGGCGTGCAGCAGTGTGTGGCGTGCAGCAGTCTTTGGCGTGCAGCAGTGTGTGGTGTGCAGCGGCATGCAGCAGTGTGTGGCGTGCAGCAGTGTGCGGCGTGCAGCAGTGTGCGGCATGCAGCAGTGTGCGGCGTGCAGCATTGTGAGGCATGCAGCAGTGTGCGGCGTGCAGCAGTGTGTGGCGTGCAGCAGTGTTTTGTGTAGCATTGTGCGGCGTGCAGCAGTGTTTCGTGTAGCAGTGTGTGGCGTGCAGCAGTGTTTGGCGTGCAGCAGTGTGCGGTGAGCAGCAGTGTGCTGTGTGCAGCAGTGTGTGGCGTGCAGCAGTGTGTGGCGTGCAGTGGCATGCAGCAGTGTGTGGTGTGCAGCAGTGTGTGGCGTGCAGCAGTGTGTGGCATGCATCAGTGTGTGGTGTGCAGCAGTGTTTCGTGTAGCAGTGTGTGGCGTGCAGCAGTGTGCGGCATGCAGCAGTGTGCAACATGCAGCAGTGTGCGGTGTGCAGCAGTGTGTGGCATGCAGCAGTGTGCGGCGTGCAGCAGTGTGCGGCATGCAGCAGTGTGCTGCCTGCAGCAGTGTGTGGCATGCAGCAGTGTGTGGCGTGCAGCAGTGCGTGGCGTGCAGCGGCATGCAGCAGTTTTTGGCATGCAGCATTGTGTGGCATGCAGCAGTGTGTGGCGTGTAGCAGTCTGCGGCGTGCAGCAGTCTGCGGTGTGCAGCAGTGTGAGTCATGCAGCAGTGTGCGGCGTGCAGCAGTGTGTGGCGTGCAGCAGTGTGTGGTGTGCCGCAGTGTGTGGCATGCAACAGTGTTTTGTGTAGCAGTGTGCGGTGTGCAGCAGTGTGTGGCATGCAGCAGTGTGCTGCGTGCAGCAGTGTGTGGCGTGCAGCAGTGTGTGGAGTGCAGCGGCATGCAGCAGTGTGTGGTGTGCAGCAGTGTGTGGCATGCAGCAGTGTGTCGCGTGCAGCAGTATGTGGCGTGTAGCGGCATGCAGCAGTGTGTGGTGTGCAGCAGTGTGCTGCGTGCAGCAGTGTGTGATGTGCAGCAGTGTGTGGCGTGCAGCAGTGTGTGGTGTGCAGTGGCATGCAGCAGTTTGTGGTGTGCAGCAGTGTGTGGCGTGCAGCAGTGTGTGGCGTGTAGCAGTGTGCGGCGTGCAGCAGTCTGCGGTGTGCAGCAGTGTGAGGCATGCAGCAGTGTGTGGCTTGCAGCGGCATGCAGCAGTGTGTGGCGTGCAGGAGTGTGTGGCGTGTAGCAGTGTGCGGCGTGTAGCAGTGTGCGGCATGCAGCAGTGTGCGGCGTGCAGCAGTGTGTGGCGTGCAGCAGTGTGTGGCGTGCCGCAGTGTGTGGCATGCAACAGTGTTTTGTGTAGCAGTGTGCGGTGTGCAGCAGTGTGTGGTATGCAGCAGTGTGCTGCGTGCAGCAGTGTGTGGCGTGCAGCAGTGTGTGGCGTGCAGCGGCATGCAGCAGTGTGTGGTGTGCAGCAGTGTGCTGCGTGCAGCAGTGTGTGACGTGCAGCAGTGTGTGGTGTGCAGCAGTGTGTGGCGTGCAGCGGCATGCAGCAGTTTGTGGTGTGCAGCAGTGTGTGGCGTGCAGCAGTGTGTGGCGTGTAGCAGTGTGCGGCGTGCAGCAGTCTGCGGTGTGCAGCAGTGTGTGGCGTGCAGCAGTGTGTGGCATGCAGCAGTGTGTGGCGTGCAGCAATGTGCGGCGTGCAGCAGTGTGTGGCGTGCAGCAGTCTTTGGCATGCAGCAGTGTGTGGCGTGCAGCGGCATGCAGCAGTGTGTGGCGTGCAGCAGTGTGCGGCGTGCAGCAGTGTGCGGCATGCAGCAGTGTGCGGCGTGCAGCATTGTGAGGTGTGCAGCAGTGTGCGGCGTGCAGCAGTGTGTGGCGTGCAGCAGTGTTTTGTGTAGCATTGTGCGGTGTGCAGCAGTGTTTCGTGTAGCAGTGTGTGGCGTGCAGCAGTGTTCGGCGTGCAGCAGTGTGTGGTGAGCAGCAGTGTGCTGTGTGCAGCAGTGTGTGGTGTGCAGCAGTGTGTGGCGTGCAGCGGCATGCAGCAGTGTGTGGTGTGCAGCAGTGTGTGGCGTGCAGCAGTGTGTGGCATGCATCAGTGTGTGGTGTGCAGCAGTGTTTCGTGTAGCAGTGTGCGGCGTGCAGCAGTGTGCGGCATGCAGCAGTGTGTGACATGCAGCAGTGTGCGGTGTGCAGCAGTGTGTGGCGTGCAGCAGTGTGTGGCATGCAGCAGTGTGTGGCGTGCAGCAATGTGTGGCGTGCAGCAGTGTGTGGCGTGCAGCAGTCTTTGGCGTGCAGCAGTGTGTGGCATGCAGCGGCATGCAGCAGTGTGTGGCATGCAGCAGTGTGCGGCGTGCAGCAGTGTGTGGCATGCAGCAGTGTTTCGTGTAGCAGCGTGCGGTGTGCAGCAGTGTGTGGCATGCAGCAGTGTGCGGTGAGCAGCAGTGTGCTGTGTGCAGCAGTGTGTGGCGTGCAGCAGTGTGTGGCGTGCAGCGGCATGCAGCAGTGTGTGGTGTGCAGCAGTGTGCTGCGTGCAGCAGTGTGTGGCGTGCAGCAGTGTGTGGCGTGCAGCAGTGTGTGGCGTGCAGGAGTGTGTGGCATGTAGCAGTGTGTGGCGTGTAGCAGTGTGCGGTGTGCAGCAGTGTGCAGCAGTCTGCGGCGTGCAGCAGTGTGTGGCGTGCAGCAGTGTGTGGCATGCAGCAGTGTGTGGCGTGCAGCAGTGTGCGGCGTGCAGCAGTGTGTGGCATGCAGCAATGTTTGGCATGCAGCAGTGTGTGGCATACAGCAGTGTGCGGCGTGCAGCATTGTGGGGCGTGCAGCAGTGTGCGGCGTGCAGCAGTGTGTGGCATGCAGCAGTGTTTTGTGTAGCATTGTGCGGCGTGCAGCAGTGTTTCGTGTAGCAGTGTGTGGCGTGCAGCAGTGTTCGGCGTGCAGCAGTGTGCGGTGAGCAGCAGTGTGCTGCGTGCAGCAGTGGGTGGCGTGCAGCAGTGTGTGGCGTGCAGCGGCATGCAGCAGTGTGTGGTGAGCAGCAGTGTGCTGCGTGCAGCAGTGTGTGGCGTGCAGCAGTGTGTGGCGTGCAGCAGTGTGTGGCGTGCAGCGGCATGCAGCAGTGTGTGGTGTGCAGCAGTGTGTAGCATGCAGCAGTGTGTGGCATGCATCAGTGTGTGGTGTGCAGCTGTGTTTCGTGTAGCAGTGTGCGGCGTGCAGCAGTGTGCGGCATGCAGCAATGTGTGACATGCAGCAGTGTGTGGCGTGCAGCAGTGTGTGGCTTGCAGCGGCATGCAGTGTGTGGCATGCAGCAGTGTGTGGCGTGCAGCAGTGTGTGGCATGCAGCAGTTTGCGGCATGCAGCAGTGTGTGCCATGCAGCAGTGTGTGGCGTGCAGCAGTGTGTGGCATGCATCAGTGTGTGGTGTGCAGCAGTGTTTTGTGTAGCAGTGTGCGGCGTGCAGCAGTGTGCGGCATGCAGCAGTGTGCGACATGCAGCAGTGTGCGGCATGCAGCAGTGTGCTGCGTGCAGCAGTGTGTGGCTTGCAGCGGCATGCAGCAGTGTGTGGCGTGCAGCAGTGTGTGGCGTGCAGCAGTGTGTGGCTTGCAGCAGCATGCAGCGGTGTGTGGCATGCAGCAGTGTGTGGCGTACAGCAGTGTGTGGTGTGTAGCAGTGTGCGGTGTGCAGCAGTGTGCAGCAGTCTGCGGCGTGCAGCAGTGTGTGGCGTGCAGCAGTGTGTGGCATGCAGCAGTGTGTGGCGTGCAGCAGTGTGCGGCGTGCAGCAGTGTGTGGCATGCAGCAATGTTTGGCGTGCAGCAGTGTGTGGCGTGCAGCGGCATGCAGCAGTGTGTGGCGTGCAGCAGTGTGTGGCATACAGCAGTGTGCGGCGTGCAGCATTGTGGGGCGTGCAGCAGTGTGCGGCGTGCAGCAGTGTGTGGCATGCAGCAGTGTTTTGTGTAGCATTGTGCGGCGTGCAGCAGTGTTTCGTGTAGCAGTGTGTGGCGTGCAGCAGTGTTCGGCGTGCAGCAGTGTGCGGTGTGCAGCAGTGTGTGGCATGCAGCAGTGTGTAGCGTGCAGCAGTGTGCGGCGTGCAGCAGTGTGTGGCATGCAGCAGTGTGCGGCATGCAGCAGTGTGTGGCGTGCAGCAGTGTGTGGCGTGCAGCAGTGTGTGGCATGTAGCAGTGTGCGGCGTGCAGCAGTCTGCGGTGTGCAGCAGTGTGAGGCGTGCAGCAGTGTGTGGCTCGCAGCGGCATGCAGCAGTGTGTGGCGTGCAGGAGTGTGTGGCGTGTAGCAGTGTGCGGCGTGTAGCAGTGTGCGGTGAGCAGCAGTGTGCTGCGTGCAGCAGTGTGTGGCGTGCAGCAGTGTGTGGCGTGCAGCGGCATGCAGCAGTGTGTGGTGTGCAGCAGTGTGTAGCGTGCAGCAGTGTGTGGCATGCATCAGTGTGTGGTGTGCAGCTGTGTTTCTTGTAGCAGTGTGCGGGGTGCAGCAGTGTGTGGCATGCATCAGTGTGTGGTGTGCAGCAGTGTTTCGTGTAGCAGTGTGCGGCGTGCAGCAGTGTGCGACATGCAGCAGTGTGCGGTGTGCAGCAGTGTGTGGCGTGCAGCAGTGTGTGGCATTCAGCAGTGTGTGGCGTGCAGCGGCATGCAGCAGTGTGTGGTGTGCAGCAGTGTGTAGCGTGCAGCAGTGTGTGGCATGCATCAGTGTGTGGTGTGCAGCTGTGTTTCTTGTAGCAGTGTGCGGCGTGCAGCAGTGTGCGGCATGCAGCAATGTGTGACATGCAGCAGTGTGTGGCGTGCAGCAGTGTGTGGCTTGCAGCGGCATGCAGTGTGTGGCATGCAGCAGTGTGTGGCGTGCAGCAGTGTGTGGCATGCAGCAGTTTGCGGCATGCAGCAGTGTGTGCCATGCAGCAGTGTGTGGCGTGCAGCAGTGTGTGGCATGCATCAGTGTGTGGTGTGCAGCAGTGTTTCGTGTAGCAGTGTGTGGCGTGCAGCAGTGTGCGGTGTGCAGCAGTGTGTGGCATGCAGCAGTGTTTGGCGTGCAACAGTGTGTGGCATGCAGCGGCATGCAGCAGTGTGTGGCGTGCAGCAGTGTGCGGCGTGCAGCAGTGTGCGGCATGCAGCAGTGTGCGGCATGCAGCAGTGTGTGGCGTGCAGCAGTGTGTGGCGTGCCGCAGTGTGTAGCATGCAACGGTGTTTTGTGTAGCAGTGTGCGGTGTGCAGCAGTGTGTGGCATGCAGCAGTGTGCTGCGTGCAGCAGTGTGTGGCGTGCAGCAGTGTGTGGCGTGCAGCGGCATGCAGCAGTGTGTGGTGTGCAGCAGTGTGCTGCGTGCAGCAGTGTGTGACGTGCAGCAGTGTGTTGCGTGCAGCAGTGTGTGGCGTGCAGTGGCATGCAGCAGTTTGTGGTGTGCAGCAGTGTGTGGCGTGCAGCAGTGTGTGGCGTGTAGCAGTGTGCGGCGTGCAGCAGTGTGCGGTGTGCAGCAGTGTGCGGCGTGCAGCAGTGTGTGGCATGCAGCAGTGTTTGGCGTGCAACAGTGTGTGGCGTGCAGCGGCATGCAGCAATGTGTGGCATGCAGCAGTGTGCGGCGTGCAGCAGTGTGCGGCATGCAGCAGTGTGCGGCGTGCAGCAGTGTGTGGCGTGCAGCAGTGTGTGGCATGCAGCAGTGTTTCGTGTAGCAGCGTGCGGTGTGCAGCAGTGTGTGGCATGCAGCAGTGTGCGGTGAGCAGCAGTGTGCTGTGTGCAGCAGTGTGTGGCGTGCAGCAGTGTGTGGCATGCAGCGGCATGCAGCAGTGTGTGGTGTGCAGCAGTGTGCTGCGTGCAGCAGTGTGTGGCGTGCAGCAGTGTGTGGCGTGCAGCAGTGTGTGGCGTGCAGGAGTGTGTGGCATGTAGCAGTGTGTGGCGTGTAGCAGTGTGCGGTGTGCAGCAGTGTGCAGCAGTCTGCGGCGTGCAGCAGTGTGTGGCGTGCAGCAGTGTGTGGCATGCAGCAGTGTGTGGCGTGCAGCAGTGTGTGGCGTGCAGCAGTGTGTGGCATGCAGCAATGTTTGGCGTGCAGCAGTGTGTGGCATACAGCAGTGTGCGGCGTGCAGCATTGTGGGGCGTGCAGCAGTGTGCGGCGTGCAGCAGTGTGTGGCATGCAGCAGTGTTTTGTGTAGCATTGTGCGGCGTGCAGCAGTGTTTCGTGTAGCAGTGTGTGGCGTGCAGCAGTGTTCGGCGTGCAGCAGTGTGCGGTGAGCAGCAGTGTGCTGCGTGCAGCAGTGTGTGGCGTGCAGCAGTGTGTGGCGTGCAGCGGCATGCAGCAGTGTGTGGTGAGCAGCAGTGTGCTGCGTGCAGCAGTGTGTGGCGTGCAGCAGTGTGTGGCGTGCAGCGGCATGCAGCAGTGTGTGGTGTGCAGCAGTGTGTAGCGTGCAGCAGTGTGTGGCATGCATCAGTGTGTGGTGTGCAGCTGTGTTTCGTGTAGCAGTGTGCGGCGTGCAGCAGTGTGCGGCATGCAGCAATGTGTGACATGCAGCAGTGTGTGGCGTGCAGCAGTGTGTGGCTTGCAGCGGCATGCAGTGTGTGGCATGCAGCAGTGTGTGGCGTGCAGCAGTGTGTGGCATGCAGCAGTTTGCGGCATGCAGCAGTGTGTGCCATGCAGCAGTGTGTGGCGTGCAGCAGTGTGTGGCATGCATCAGTGTGTGGTGTGCAGCAGTGTTTTGTGTAGCAGTGTGCGGCGTGCAGCAGTGTGCGGCATGCAGCAGTGTGCGACATGCAGCAGTGTGCGGCATGCAGCAGTGTGCTGCGTGCAGCAGTGTGTGGCTTGCAGCGGCATGCAGCAGTGTGTGGCGTGCAGCAGTGTGTGGCGTGCAGCAGTGTGTGGCTTGCAGCAGCATGCAGCAGTGTGTGGCATGCTGCAGTGTGTGGCGTACAGCAGTGTGTGGCGTGTAGCAGTGTGTGGTGTGCAGCAGTGTGCAGCAGTCTGCGGCGTGCAGCAGTGTGTGGCGTGCAGCAGTGTGTGGCATGCAGCAGTGTGTGGCGTGCAGCAGTGTGCGGCGTGCAGCAGTGTGTGGCATGCAGCAATGTTTGGCGTGCAGCAGTGTGTGGCGTGCAGCGGCATGCAGCAGTGTGTGGCGTGCAGCAGTGTGTGGCATACAGCAGTGTGCGGCGTGCAGCATTGTGGGGCGTGCAGCAGTGTGCGGCGTGCAGCAGTGTGTGGCATGCAGCAGTGTTTTGTGTAGCATTGTGCGGCGTGCAGCAGTGTTTCGTGTAGCAGTGTGTGGCGTGCAGCAGTGTTCGGCGTGCAGCAGTGTGCGGTGTGCAGCAGTGTGTGGCATGCAGCAGTGTGTAGCGTGCAGCAGTGTGCGGCGTGCAGCAGTGTGTGGCATGCAGCAGTGTGCGGCATGCAGCAGTGTGTGGCGTGCAGCAGTGTGTGGCGTGCAGCAGTGTGTGGCATGTAGCAGTGTGCGGCGTGCAGCAGTCTGCGGTGTGCAGCAGTGTGAGGCGTGCAGCAGTGTGTGGCTCGCAGCGGCATGCAGCAGTGTGTGGCGTGCAGGAGTGTGTGGCGTGTAGCAGTGTGCGGCGTGTAGCAGTGTGCGGTGAGCAGCAGTGTGCTGCGTGCAGCAGTGTGTGGCGTGCAGCAGTGTGTGGCGTGCAGCGGCATGCAGCAGTGTGTGGTGTGCAGCAGTGTGTAGCGTGCAGCAGTGTGTGGCATGCATCAGTGTGTGGTGTGCAGCTGTGTTTCTTGTAGCAGTGTGCGGGGTGCAGCAGTGTGTGGCATGCATCAGTGTGTGGTGTGCAGCAGTGTTTCGTGTAGCAGTGTGCAGCGTGCAGCAGTGTGCGACATGCAGCAGTGTGCGGTGTGCAGCAGTGTGTGGCGTGCAGCAGTGTGTGGCATGCAGCAGTGTGTGGCGTGCAGCGGCATGCAGCAGTGTGTGGTGTGCAGCAGTGTGTAGCGTGCAGCAGTGTGTGGCATGCATCAGTGTGTGGTGTGCAGCTGTGTTTCTTGTAGCAGTGTGCGGCGTGCAGCAGTGTGCGGCATGCAGCAATGTGTGACATGCAGCAGTGTGTGGCGTGCAGCAGTGTGTGGCTTGCAGCGGCATGCAGTGTGTGGCATGCAGCAGTGTGTGGCGTGCAGCAGTGTGTGGCATGCAGCAGTTTGCGGCATGCAGCAGTGTGTGCCATGCAGCAGTGTGTGGCGTGCAGCAGTGTGTGGCATGCATCAGTGTGTGGTGTGCAGCAGTGTTTCGTGTAGCAGTGTGCGGCGTGCAGCAGTGTGCGGTGTGCAGCAGTGTGTGGCATGCAGCAGTGTTTGGCGTGCAACAGTGTGTGGCATGCAGCGGCATGCAGCAGTGTGTGGCGTGCAGCAGTGTGCGCCGTGCAGCAGTGTGCGGCATGCAGCAGTGTGCGGCATGCAGCAGTGTGTGGCGTGCAGCAGTGTGTGGCGTGCCGCAGTGTGTAGCATGCAACAGTGTTTTGTGTAGCAGTGTGCGGTGTGCAGCAGTGTGTGGCATGCAGCAGTGTGCTGCGTGCAGCAGTGTGTGGCGTGCAGCAGTGTGTGGCGTGCAGCGGCATGCAGCAGTGTGTGGTGTGCAGCAGTGTGCTGCGTGCAGCAGTGTGTGACGTGCAGCAGTGTGTGGCGTGCAGCAGTGTGTGGCGTGCAGTGGCATGCAGCAGTTTGTGGTGTGCAGCAGTGTGTGGCGTGCAGCAGTGTGTGGCGTGTAGCAGTGTGCGGCGTGCAGCAGTCTGCGGTGTGCAGCAGTGTGCGGCGTGCAGCAGTGTGTGGCATGCAGCAGTGTTTGGCGTGCAACAGTGTGTGGCGTGCAGCGGCATGCAGCAGTGTGTGGCATGCAGCAGTGTGCGGCGTGCAGCAGTGTGCGGCATGCAGCAGTGTGCGGCGTGCAGCAGTGTGTGGCGTGCAGCAGTGTGTGGCATGCAGCAGTGTTTCGTGTAGCAGCGTGCGGTGTGCAGCAGTGTGTGGCATGCAGCAGTGTGCGGTGAGCAGCAGTGTGCTGTGTGCAGCAGTGTGTGGCGTGCAGCAGTGTGTGGCGTGCAACGGCATGCAGCAGTGTGTGGTGTGCAGCAGTGTGCTGCGTGCAGCAGTGTGTGGCGTGCAGCAGTGTGTGGCGTGCAGCAGTGTGTGGCGTGCAGGAGTGTGTGGCATGTAGCAGTGTGTGGCGTGTAGCAGTGTGCGGTGTGCAGCAGTGTGCAACAGTCTGCGGCGTGCAGCAGTGTGTGGCGTGCAGCAGTGTGTGGCATGCAGCAGTGTGTGGCGTGCAGCAGTGTGCGGCGTGCAGCAGTGTGTGGCATGCAGCAATGTTTGGCATGCAGCAGTGTGTGGCATACAGCAGTGTGCGGCGTGCAGCATTGTGGGGCGTGCAGCAGTGTGCGGCGTGCAGCAGTGTGTGGCATGCAGCAGTGTTTTGTGTAGCATTGTGCGGCGTGCAGCAGTGTTTCGTGTAGCAGTGTGTGGCGTGCAGCAGTGTTCGGCGTGCAGCAGTGTGCGGTGAGCAGCAGTGTGCTGCGTGCAGCAGTGTGTGGCGTGCAGCAGTGTGTGGCGTGCAGCGGCATGCAGCAGTGTGTGGTGAGCAGCAGTGTGCTGCGTGCAGCAGTGTGTGGCGTGCAGCAGTGTGTGGCGTGCAGCGGCATGCAGCAGTGTGTGGTGTGCAGCAGTGTGTAGCATGCAGCAGTGTGTGGCATGCATCAGTGTGTGGTGTGCAGCTGTGTTTCGTGTAGCAGTGTGCGGCGTGCAGCAGTGTGCGGCATGCAGCAATGTGTGACATGCAGCAGTGTGTGGCGTGCAGCAGTGTGTGGCTTGCAGCGGCATGCAGTGTGTGGCATGCAGCAGTGTGTGGCGTGCAGCAGTGTGTGGCATGCAGCAGTTTGCGGCATGCAGCAGTGTGTGCCATGCAGCAGTGTGTGGCGTGCAGCAGTGTGTGGCATGCATCAGTGTGTGGTGTGCAGCAGTGTTTTGTGTAGCAGTGTGCGGCGTGCAGCAGTGTGCGGCATGCAGCAGTGTGCGACATGCAGCAGTGTGCGGCATGCAGCAGTGTGCTGCGTGCAGCAGTGTGTGGCTTGCAGCGGCATGCAGCAGTGTGTGGCGTGCAGCAGTGTGTGGCGTGCAGCAGTGTGTGGCTTGCAGCAGCATGCAGCGGTGTGTGGCATGCAGCAGTGTGTGGCGTACAGCAGTGTGTGGTGTGTAGCAGTGTGCGGTGTGCAGCAGTGTGCAGCAGTCTGCGGCGTGCAGCAGTGTGTGGCGTGCAGCAGTGTGTGGCATGCAGCAGTGTGTGGCGTGCAGCAGTGTGCGGCGTGCAGCAGTGTGTGGCATGCAGCAATGTTTGGCGTGCAGCAGTGTGTGGCGTGCAGCGGCATGCAGCAGTGTGTGGCGTGCAGCAGTGTGTGGCATACAGCAGTGTGCGGCGTGCAGCATTGTGGGGCGTGCAGCAGTGTGCGGCGTGCAGCAGTGTGTGGCATGCAGCAGTGTTTTGTGTAGCATTGTGCGGCGTGCAGCAGTGTTTCGTGTAGCAGTGTGTGGCGTGCAGCAGTGTTCGGCGTGCAGCAGTGTGCGGTGTGCAGCAGTGTGTGGCATGCAGCAGTGTGTAGCGTGCAGCAGTGTGCGGCGTGCAGCAGTGTGTGGCATGCAGCAGTGTGCGGCATGCAGCAGTGTGTGGCGTGCAGCAGTGTGTGGCGTGCAGCAGTGTGTGGCATGTAGCAGTGTGCGGCGTGCAGCAGTCTGCGGTGTGCAGCAGTGTGAGGCGTGCAGCAGTGTGTGGCTCGCAGCGGCATGCAGCAGTGTGTGGCGTGCAGGAGTGTGTGGCGTGTAGCAGTGTGCGGCGTGTAGCAGTGTGCGGTGAGCAGCAGTGTGCTGCGTGCAGCAGTGTGTGGCGTGCAGCAGTGTGTGGCGTGCAGCGGCATGCAGCAGTGTGTGGTGTGCAGCAGTGTGTAGCGTGCAGCAGTGTGTGGCATGCATCAGTGGGTGGTGTGCAGCTGTGTTTCTTGTAGCAGTGTGCGGGGTGCAGCAGTGTGTGGCATGCATCAGTGTGTGGTGTGCAGCAGTGTTTCGTGTAGCAGTGTGCGGCGTGCAGCAGTGTGCGACATGCAGCAGTGTGCGGTGTGCAGCAGTGTGTGGCGTGCAGCAGTGTGTGGCATTCAGCAGTGTGTGGCGTGCAGCGGCATGCAGCAGTGTGTGGTGTGCAGCAGTGTGTAGCGTGCAGCAGTGTGTGGCATGCATCAGTGTGTGGTGTGCAGCTGTGTTTCTTGTAGCAGTGTGCGGCGTGCAGCAGTGTGCGGCATGCAGCAATGTGTGACATGCAGCAGTGTGTGGCGTGCAGCAGTGTGTGGCTTGCAGCGGCATGCAGTGTGTGGCATGCAGCAGTGTGTGGCGTGCAGCAGTGTGTGGCATGCAGCAGTTTGCGGCATGCAGCAGTGTGTGCCATGCAGCAGTGTGTGGCGTGCAGCAGTGTGTGGCATGCATCAGTGTGTGGTGTGCAGCAGTGTTTCGTGTAGCAGTGTGTGGCGTGCAGCAGTGTGCGGTGTGCAGCAGTGTGTGGCATGCAGCAGTGTTTGGCGTGCAACAGTGTGTGGCATGCAGCGGCATGCAGCAGTGTGTGGCGTGCAGCAGTGTGCGGCGTGCAGCAGTGTGCGGCATGCAGCAGTGTGCGGCATGCAGCAGTGTGTGGCGTGCAGCAGTGTGTGGCGTGCCGCAGTGTGTAGCATGCAACGGTGTTTTGTGTAGCAGTGTGCGGTGTGCAGCAGTGTGTGGCATGCAGCAGTGTGCTGCGTGCAGCAGTGTGTGGCGTGCAGCAGTGTGTGGCGTGCAGCGGCATGCAGCAGTGTGTGGTGTGCAGCAGTGTGCTGCGTGCAGCAGTGTGTGACGTGCAGCAGTGTGTTGCGTGCAGCAGTGTGTGGCGTGCAGTGGCATGCAGCAGTTTGTGGTGTGCAGCAGTGTGTGGCGTGCAGCAGTGTGTGGCATGCAGCAGTGTGCGGCGTGCAGCAGTGTGCGGCATGCAGCAGTGTGCGGCGTGCAGCAGTGTGTGGCGTGCAGCAGTGTGTGGCATGCAGCAGTGTTTCGTGTAGCAGCGTGCGGTGTGCAGCAGTGTGTGGCATGCAGCAGTGTGCGGTGAGCAGCAGTGTGCTGTGTGCAGCAGTGTGTGGCGTGCAGCAGTGTGTGGCGTGCAGCGGCATGCAGCAGTGTGTGGTGTGCAGCAGTGTGCTGCGTGCAGCAGTGTGTGGCGTGCAGCAGTGTGTGGCGTGCAGCAGTGTGTGGCGTGCAGGAGTGTGTGGCATGTAGCAGTGTGTGGCGTGTAGCAGTGTGCGGTGTGCAGCAGTGTGCAGCAGTCTGCGGCGTGCAGCAGTGTGTGGCGTGCAGCAGTGTGTGGCATGCAGCAGTGTGTGGCGTGCAGCAGTGTGTGGCGTGCAGCAGTGTGTGGCATGCAGCAATGTTTGGCGTGCAGCAGTGTGTGGCATACAGCAGTGTGCGGCGTGCAGCATTGTGGGGCGTGCAGCAGTGTGCGGCGTGCAGCAGTGTGTGGCATGCAGCAGTGTTTTGTGTAGCATTGTGCGGCGTGCAGCAGTGTTTCGTGTAGCAGTGTGTGGCGTGCAGCAGTGTTCGGCGTGCAGCAGTGTGCGGTGAGCAGCAGTGTGCTGCGTGCAGCAGTGTGTGGCGTGCAGCAGTGTGTGGCGTGCAGCGGCATGCAGCAGTGTGTGGTGAGCAGCAGTGTGCTGCGTGCAGCAGTGTGTGGCGTGCAGCAGTGTGTGGCGTGCAGCGGCATGCAGCAGTGTGTGGTGTGCAGCAGTGTGTAGCGTGCAGCAGTGTGTGGCATGCATCAGTGTGTGGTGTGCAGCTGTGTTTCGTGTAGCAGTGTGCGGCGTGCAGCAGTGTGCGGCATGCAGCAATGTGTGACATGCAGCAGTGTGTGGCGTGCAGCAGTGTGTGGCTTGCAGCGGCATGCAGTGTGTGGCATGCAGCAGTGTGTGGCGTGCAGCAGTGTGTGGCATGCAGCAGTTTGCGGCATGCAGCAGTGTGTGCCATGCAGCAGTGTGTGGCGTGCAGCAGTGTGTGGCATGCATCAGTGTGTGGTGTGCAGCAGTGTTTTGTGTAGCAGTGTGCGGCGTGCAGCAGTGTGCGGCATGCAGCAGTGTGCGACATGCAGCAGTGTGCGGCATGCAGCAGTGTGCTGCGTGCAGCAGTGTGTGGCTTGCAGCGGCATGCAGCAGTGTGTGGCGTGCAGCAGTGTGTGGCGTGCAGCAGTGTGTGGCTTGCAGCAGCATGCAGCAGTGTGTGGCATGCTGCAGTGTGTGGCGTACAGCAGTGTGTGGCGTGTAGCAGTGTGCGGTGTGCAGCAGTGTGCAGCAGTCTGCGGCGTGCAGCAGTGTGTGGCGTGCAGCAGTGTGTGGCATGCAGCAGTGTGTGGCGTGCAGCAGTGTGCGGCGTGCAGCAGTGTGTGGCATGCAGCAATGTTTGGCGTGCAGCAGTGTGTGGCGTGCAGCGGCATGCAGCAGTGTGTGGCGTGCAGCAGTGTGTGGCATACAGCAGTGTGCGGCGTGCAGCATTGTGGGGCGTGCAGCAGTGTGCGGCGTGCAGCAGTGTGTGGCATGCAGCAGTGTTTTGTGTAGCATTGTGCGGCGTGCAGCAGTGTTTCGTGTAGCAGTGTGTGGCGTGCAGCAGTGTTCGGCGTGCAGCAGTGTGCGGTGTGCAGCAGTGTGTGGCATGCAGCAGTGTGTAGCGTGCAGCAGTGTGCGGCGTGCAGCAGTGTGTGGCATGCAGCAGTGTGCGGCATGCAGCAGTGTGTGGCGTGCAGCAGTGTGTGGCGTGCAGCAGTGTGTGGCATGTAGCAGTGTGCGGCGTGCAGCAGTCTGCGGTGTGCAGCAGTGTGAGGCGTGCAGCAGTGTGTGGCTCGCAGCGGCATGCAGCAGTGTGTGGCGTGCAGGAGTGTGTGGCGTGTAGCAGTGTGCGGCGTGTAGCAGTGTGCGGTGAGCAGCAGTGTGCTGCGTGCAGCAGTGTGTGGCGTGCAGCAGTGTGTGGCGTGCAGCGGCATGCAGCAGTGTGTGGTGTGCAGCAGTGTGTAGCGTGCAGCAGTGTGTGGCATGCATCAGTGTGTGGTGTGCAGCTGTGTTTCTTGTAGCAGTGTGCGGGGTGCAGCAGTGTGTGGCATGCATCAGTGTGTGGTGTGCAGCAGTGTTTCGTGTAGCAGTGTGCAGCGTGCAGCAGTGTGCGACATGCAGCAGTGTGCGGTGTGCAGCAGTGTGTGGCGTGCAGCAGTGTGTGGCATGCAGCAGTGTGTGGCGTGCAGCGGCATGCAGCAGTGTGTGGTGTGCAGCAGTGTGTAGCGTGCAGCAGTGTGTGGCATGCATCAGTGTGTGGTGTGCAGCTGTGTTTCTTGTAGCAGTGTGCGGCGTGCAGCAGTGTGCGGCATGCAGCAATGTGTGACATGCAGCAGTGTGTGGCGTGCAGCAGTGTGTGGCTTGCAGCGGCATGCAGTGTGTGGCATGCAGCAGTGTGTGGCGTGCAGCAGTGTGTGGCATGCAGCAGTTTGCGGCATGCAGCAGTGTGTGCCATGCAGCAGTGTGTGGCGTGCAGCAGTGTGTGGCATGCATCAGTGTGTGGTGTGCAGCAGTGTTTCGTGTAGCAGTGTGCGGCGTGCAGCAGTGTGCGGTGTGCAGCAGTGTGTGGCATGCAGCAGTGTTTGGCGTGCAACAGTGTGTGGCATGCAGCGGCATGCAGCAGTGTGTGGCGTGCAGCAGTGTGCGCCGTGCAGCAGTGTGCGGCATGCAGCAGTGTGCGGCATGCAGCAGTGTGTGGCGTGCAGCAGTGTGTGGCGTGCCGCAGTGTGTAGCATGCAACAGTGTTTTGTGTAGCAGTGTGCGGTGTGCAGCAGTGTGTGGCATGCAGCAGTGTGCTGCGTGCAGCAGTGTGTGGCGTGCAGCAGTGTGTGGCGTGCAGCGGCATGCAGCAGTGTGTGGTGTGCAGCAGTGTGCTGCGTGCAGCAGTGTGTGACGTGCAGCAGTGTGTGGCGTGCAGCAGTGTGTGGCGTGCAGTGGCATGCAGCAGTTTGTGGTGTGCAGCAGTGTGTGGCGTGCAGCAGTGTGTGGCGTGTAGCAGTGTGCGGCGTGCAGCAGTCTGCGGTGTGCAGCAGTGTGCGGCGTGCAGCAGTGTGTGGCATGCAGCAGTGTTTGGCGTGCAACAGTGTGTGGCGTGCAGCGGCATGCAGCAGTGTGTGGCATGCAGCAGTGTGCGGCGTGCAGCAGTGTGCGGCATGCAGCAGTGTGCGGCGTGCAGCAGTGTGTGGCGTGCAGCAGTGTGTGGCATGCAGCAGTGTTTCGTGTAGCAGCGTGCGGTGTGCAGCAGTGTGTGGCATGCAGCAGTGTGCGGTGAGCAGCAGTGTGCTGTGTGCAGCAGTGTGTGGCGTGCAGCAGTGTGTGGCGTGCAACGGCATGCAGCAGTGTGTGGTGTGCAGCAGTGTGCTGCGTGCAGCAGTGTGTGGCGTGCAGCAGTGTGTGGCGTGCAGCAGTGTGTGGCGTGCAGGAGTGTGTGGCATGTAGCAGTGTGTGGCGTGTAGCAGTGTGCGGTGTGCAGCAGTGTGCAGCAGTCTGCGGCGTGCAGCAGTGTGTGGCGTGCAGCAGTGTGTGGCATGCAGCAGTGTGTGGCGTGCAGCAGTGTGCGGCGTGCAGCAGTGTGTGGCATGCAGCAATGTTTGGCGTGCAGCAGTGTGTGGCATACAGCAGTGTGCGGCGTGCAGCATTGTGGGGCGTGCAGCAGTGTGCGGCGTGCAGCAGTGTGTGGCATGCAGCAGTGTTTTGTGTAGCATTGTGCGGCGTGCAGCAGTGTTTCGTGTAGCAGTGTGTGGCGTGCAGCAGTGTTCGGCGTGCAGCAGTGTGCGGTGAGCAGCAGTGTGCTGCGTGCAGCAGTGTGTGGCGTGCAGCAGTGTGTGGCGTGCAGCGGCATGCAGCAGTGTGTGGTGAGCAGCAGTGTGCTGCGTGCAGCAGTGTGTGGCGTGCAGCAGTGTGTGGCGTGCAGCGGCATGCAGCAGTGTGTGGTGTGCAGCAGTGTGTAGCGTGCAGCAGTGTGTGGCATGCATCAGTGTGTGGTGTGCAGCTGTGTTTCGTGTAGCAGTGTGCGGCGTGCAGCAGTGTGCGGCATGCAGCAATGTGTGACATGCAGCAGTGTGTGGCGTGCAGCAGTGTGTGGCTTGCAGCGGCATGCAGTGTGTGGCATGCAGCAGTGTGTGGCGTGCAGCAGTGTGTGGCATGCAGCAGTTTGCGGCATGCAGCAGTGTGTGCCATGCAGCAGTGTGTGGCGTGCAGCAGTGTGTGGCATGCATCAGTGTGTGGTGTGCAGCAGTGTTTTGTGTAGCAGTGTGCGGCGTGCAGCAGTGTGCGGCATGCAGCAGTGTGCGACATGCAGCAGTGTGCGGCATGCAGCAGTGTGCTGCGTGCAGCAGTGTGTGGCGTGCAGCAGTGTGTGGTGTGCAGCAGTGTGTGGCGTGCAGCGGTATGCAGCAGTTTGTGGCGTGCAGCAGTGTGTGGCGTGTGTTAGAAAGGATAGACGGACCGGGAGGGTCGGCCGGGGTCAGGAGGAGAGGTCTCCGGGGAGAGCCGTCTCCAGCGATCGTACAGACAAGTAACTTCCCCCCCACAGACAGATATCACACACGGATAAGGTTCAGTGTTCTTTATAAGCACTTCTTAAGGTACGGTTGAATGGTACAAGGAGGTCTGGACTCAGGGGTCCCCTCGATTCACGTCTCTCAAAGTAGGGTAAGGGGTAGCGGGACAGTCGGTCTACCAGTCAGGTAGTTTGGATGAGATGATGATTAGCTCACAATCCTCGAGCTTAGTTGGTGCGGGCCGCGGCAGCGCCAGCAGGTCCCGAAAAGATGGTCGATGGACGGTCCGCGGCAGCGCCAGCAGGTCCCGGTGAGGATGGTCGTTACAACGGGCCGCGGCAGCGCCCGCAGGTCCCGGAAAGATGGTCGATGTACGGTCCGCGGCAGCGCCAGCAGGTCCCGGTGAGGATGGTCGTTACAACGGGCCGCGGCAGCGCCAGCAGGTCCCGACGAGGATGGATGTTGTAGAAGGCCGCGGCAGCGCCAGCAGGCAGGACGATGGTTCACAAGAGCGGGCTACGGCAGCGCCAGTAGTCCGTCAAGGCTGAGTTCTCTCGGTGTCTCTCGACTCCAGGATACAACTGCCTTCCTGCTCCGGAGTTGCCCCAGTTATAGGGCAGGCGCTCTTTGATGTCCGGACCCTCGCACTTGGAGGTCGGAGGGCCCGGGATGAAGGTGTCCAGACACCCAGCAGGGGGTGGAGCCAGCGCCTGGGGGAGTTGGAGGCGATCGGCACCTGGCGGGGGAAGAGCTCTTGACACTTCGTCCTCCCATTGACCTGCCAAGTGGTCCGCTCACCTCCCGGGTGGATGGTGGTGCCGGGATGTCGGGGCCGGTCAGGCCCGGGGTTAGGGTCGGGGCGAGGCCACGCGGCCTCGTGGTGCAGGGCCCAAGATGGCGGCTTGAACCGGCCGGGGGAGCCGGTGAGGCTGGGCCCCGTGATGAGTAGAGGTCCGAGGGCAGAAGATCCGTCGGGAGACGGGGTACGGGTGCTTTTCGTGGGTTATGCCTGGTGGGCCGGAGCTCGGGCCCTGTCGTGCGGGGAGGGAGCAAGCCCTTCGTGTGGCCTGTCCAACATGCGTCCCCCCCAGCTGAAGGCGGGGAGAGTCACCCATCTCCTTGGGGACTCTCTTCGTCGAGGCGGAAAAAGCGGGACAGGCCATCCGCGTTGGCGTGGTCTTGGCCTGGTCGGTGCTCCACAGTGAAGTCCATTCCCTGCAGGGAAATGGACCAGCGCAAGAGTTTTGGGTTCTCCCCCCGCATCTGCATCAGCCACTGCAGGGGTCGATGGTCGGTTTGTACCCGGAAGTGGGTACCGAAGAGATAGGGCCGGAGCTTTTTGAGGGCCCACACCACTGCGAAGGCCTCCCTCTCGATGGTGCTCCAGCGCTGTTCTCGGGCCAGGAGACGTCGACTGATGAAGGCCACCGGCTGGTCATGACCTTCGGGGTTTAACTGAGAAAGGACGGCTCCGATGCCGTGGTCGGAGGCGTCGGTCTGTACCATGAATTCCCGACTGTAATCGGGGGCCTGGAGCACAGGGGCGGTGCATAGAGCGGCCTTCAGCTTCTCGAAGGCCGCTTGACAATCGGGGGTCCAGTTAATCCGCTTCGGCTGGTTCTGGGACGTGAGACCCGTGAGGGGCCCCACGATGCTGCCGTAGTCCTTCACGAACCGCCGGTAGTAGCTGGTGAGCCCCAAGAAGGCTCGGACCTCGGTCTGGGTGACGGGGGGCTGCCAGGACTGGATGGCAGCAATCTTAAGTTGTAGCGGGGCCACCAGCCCGCTTCCCACTTGGTGCCCAAGGTAGGTCACAGGCCCTTGGCCAATTTGGCACTTGCCGGCCTTAATTGTGAGGCCGGCCCGCTGGAGGGCCTGTAGGACCTCTTGGAGGTGACGGAGGTGGTCGGGCCAGTGGTGGCTGTATACAGCGATATCGTCCAGGTAGGCAGCGCTGAATTCTTCGAGCCCCGCCAAGACCTGGTTCACGAGGCGTTGAAACGTGGCGGGGGCATTCTTCATGCCGAAGGGCATGACCTTGAATTGGTAGTGGCCATCGGGGGTAGAGAAGGCTGACCGTTCCTGAGCCCTGGGTGTGAGGCCGATCTGCCAGTAGCCCGCTGTTAGGTCGAAGATACTGAGGTAGCGGGCGGCCCCCAGCCGGTCTATCAGCTCGTCTGCTCGGGGGATCGGATGAGCGTCGGTCCGGGTGACAGCGTTCAAGCCCCGGTAGTCGACGCAGAATCTCAGTTCAGGTGCAGTGCCGGGGGCAGCGGCTTTGGGGACCAATACAACCGGACTGGCCCAGGGACTGTCCGAGGGCTATATGACCCCGATTGTGAGCATCTTGGCCACCTCCTCCTGTATGCAGGCCCGTACCCGATCTGGTACGCGGTAGGCCCGGTGTCGGACAGGGGGACTGTCCCCGGTGTCCACGTCGTGCAAACACCAAGGGGTGACCCCGGGGGTGAGGGAGAACAGGGTAGCGAACTGCAGCAGGAGGTTCCGGCAGCCCTGGCGTTGCTCCGAAGTGAGGGCGTCAGAGAGCCGGACCCCGTCCACGGAGCCGTCCTTCTCCTGAGTCTTCAGAAGATCCGGGAGGGGTTCGGAGTCTTCCTCTGCCCCACTGTCCGTAGCCATCAGGAGGCTGAGTTCTGAGCGCACAAAGTGTGGTTTGAGTCGGTTGGTGTGGAGGACCCGAAGGGGGTTCCGGGAGGTCCCCAGGTCGATGAGGTAAGTGACGGGGCTTTTGCGCTCGACCACTTTGAAGGGCCCCGTCCACTTATCTTGCAAGGCACATGGTTCGGTGGGGGACATCACCCATACTTGTTGCCCAGGCTCGAACTCAACGGAGGAGGCATTGTGATCATACCACTTCTTCATGTCCTCCTGGCTGGCCTCGAGGTTCGCCTTGGCCATCTCTCTGAAGCGCCGGGTCTGATTGCGTAGGGCCAGGAGGTATTTGAAGACGTCTGGAGGGGTCTTTAGGGGGGCCATCTCCCAACTTTCTTTTACTAGGCTGAGGGGCCCTCGCACAGGGTGCCCGTACAGGAGTTCGAAAGGGCTAAAACCGAGGGACTTCTGGGGAACTTCGCGGTAGGCGAAGAGGAGGCACGGGAGTAGTACATCCCACTGGCGACGGAGGGGCTCTTCCAATCCCCCAATCATCCCCTTGAGGGTGCGGTTAAAACGCTCCACTAGTCCGTTCCCTTGGGGGTGATAGGGGGTCGTGAATCTGTAGGTGACCCCGCATTGTTGCCAGAGGGACTTCATGTATTTGGATATAAAGTTCGTGCCTCGGTCGCTGACGACTTCTCGGGGGAAGCCTACCCGGGAGAAGATCCCCATTAGGGCCCGGCCAACCACCGGAGCTGTCACGGTCCGTAGGGGCACCGCCTCGGGGTAGCGGGTGGCATGGTCCACCAGTACTAAGATGAACCTGTGTCCTTGTGCCGTGCGGGGGTCCAGAGGCCCCACGATGTCTATCCCCACCCTCTCGAACGGGGTGGTGACCACAGGGAAGGGTTGCAGAGGGGCTTTCAGCTTCCGACCACTCTTCCCGCTGGCTTGGCATGTGGGGCAAGATCGGCAGTGGTTCAGGACGTCGTTCCTCATCTTCGGCCAGAAAAAGTGGGTCACTAGGCGGCTGTACGTTTTATCTTGGCCCAGGTGTCCAGCCAGGGGGACATCGTGGGCCAGGTTGAGCAGAAAGTCTCTGAAGCGAAGAGGTACCACCAGTACTCGACCGGCCCCCAGCTCGGCGATTCTTTGCTCGCTGTATAGCAGGTCGTTATCCCAGTAGACCCAGTGAGTTCCGGTGGCGTCCCCTGCGTTCTGGGCGCTGGCTTGTTGGCGGAGTCCCTCGAGGGAGGGACAGGTCTTTTGTTCCTGGCGGAACTGTGCTTGGGTGGGCCCCCCCTCTTGACGCCACTGAGCCAGGTCAGGAAGGTCCTGGGGTTGCGCGCCCCCTTCGGCCGTCGGGTCTGGGAGGCTGGCCTCGTCGTTGTCTTCTACTGGGGCGACTGGGGGCGGAGGTGCTGGCCATTCTGGTTCTGCTCGAGGGACGGCACGGGCGGCCATGGACCGGGTGGTTACGCAGGCCCAGTCCGGGAGGCCCAGCATCCCCAGGTGCTCTCTTCTCTCAACGGTGGCCCACGGGGAACTCTCGAGGTCATTCCCCAGGAGGCAGTCCACGGGGGCCTCGTCCCGGACCGTCACCTTCAACAGGCCGGAGACCCCTCCCCATTCGAATGGCACGCAGGCCATTTGACACATACTTTCAGAGTTGTCTGCCGAGCGGACGGGGCAGAGAATGTTCGGCAGGATCTGCTCGGGCTTCACCAGGTGACAGCGGACGGCCGTCACACTGGCGCCTGTGTCACGCAAGGCCTCGGCTCGCTGTCCATTAATGGTCACCCACTGACCGTATTTCCTGGTGTTAGCGGGTAGGGGAGCCCGCGGGACCATGTCTCTTCCCCCTAAGCACGCCAGGACCATGGCGGCCGGTTCCCACTCTTGCTGGGCCGGCTCATACTCTTCTGGTTCCTCCAATGATCGCTCTTCCCCCAGGGCGGCGGCAGCTACCTGGCGGGGCTTGGGTGTTTGGTTCTGCGGACAGCTCGGGTCATTGGCGTAGTGGCCGACTCGCTGGCATCGGTGGCACGTGACGTTGGCTCGGACCCCAGGACGCCACGGGGGGTTGCCCCGACCGGCCGGAGCCGGGGTGCTGGCCACGGTTGTTGCGGGCAAGGCGTCTCTCCCTCGCCCCTGGCCCCCTCCTCCTCCCCGAGGACGGTGCTGGCCTGGGTTGTTTCTGTTCTGTTCGTGTGGCCCCCTCCGGCCCACTCGGGTGCTTTCCCATCGGTCAGCTTCGGCGGCGAGCTGCCGGGGGTCAGTCAGCTTACTGTCGAGGAGGTGCTGCCTGAGCTCGACGAAGCAGTTGTTCGACAGGTGCTCCCATACCATCAGGTTAAAGAGTTGTTCGTAGGTGGTGACCTGGCTCCCCTTTATCCAACCCTCGAAGGCACGGCTGAAATAGTTCACGTATTCTACCCAAGTTGTACCTGGGATCCGGGTGCAATCTCTGAACCTCTGGCGGTACATCTCGGGTGTGAGGCCGTAGCGGGTGAGGAGGGCAGCCTTCATGTGGTCGTAGGACGACATTTGGTGATCTGGGAGCTGCAGTAGGGCATCGCGCCCCTCGTTGATAAACCTCCCCCAGAGTCCAGCTCCCCAATCACTCCGGTCGATCCGGTGGGAGGTCATGGCGATCTCGTAGGCTTTAAACCACTGTTGTATGTCGTCTTCTCGGACATACTCGCGGACAACATCCTTGGGGATGTGGACTTTTTTCTCGATTGGCCCCGGGGTGTGTGGTCGCTCAGGCACCCCCAGTTCTTTATTCTGTTTCCGAAGTTCTATTTCGGCCAGTTTGCGCTCGTGCTCGAGCGTTATTTTTTTCTCCTCCAGCTCTCTCTGTCTCTGCTTCTCTTCTCGTTCATCTCGGAGCCGCATGTGCTCGAGGTTGAGTTTCTGTTCAGCTAACTTGAGTTCCCCATCCATCTTGAGTCGTGCCATTTCCAACTCGTGCAATCTGGTTCTTTCTCTTTCTCGGATTTCCTCCTGCGAGAGGCCCGTTCCCCGCTCCTCGGGAGCCGTGGCGTTTCCCTCTGGTGTGATGCTGCTTTGGTCGGAGGGTCCGGCGACCCCAGTTTCTGTCCACGACTCTAGGGCGTGCTTTAGATCATCTTTGGTACTCAGGCCGGTGGTAGCAATGCCAAGTTCTATGCAGAATTGTCTCAGTTCGCGGTGGTTGTATTCTTCTAATTTATCCATTTGGAATTTCTCGGTGGAGTTGCTATCTTTGGCTGACATCGTGTTGTTGTCGTGGGGTGAGCTACTCTCTGTACGATTATGCGTTGATTCGGATCGCGCCGCTGGCCACCAATGTTAGAAAGGATAGACGGACCGGGAGGGTCCGCCGGGGTCAGGAGGAGAGGTCTCCGGGGAGAGCCGTCTCCAGCGATCGTACAGACAAGTAACTTCCCCCCCACAGACAGATATCACACACGGATAAGGTTCAGTGTTCTTTATAAGCACTTCTTAAGGTACGGTTGAATGGTACAAGGAGGTCTGGACTCAGGGGTCCCCTCGATTCACGTCTCTCAAAGTAGGGTAAGGGGTAGCGGGACAGTCGGTCTACCAGTCAGGTAGTTTGGATGAGATGATGATTAGCTCACAATCCTCGAGCTTAGTTGGTGCGGGCCGCGGCAGCGCCAGCAGGTCCCGAAAAGATGGTCGATGGACGGTCCGCGGCAGCGCCAGCAGGTCCCGGTGAGGATGGTCGTTACAACGGGCCGCGGCAGCGCCCGCAGGTCCCGGAAAGATGGTCGATGTACGGTCCGCGGCAGCGCCAGCAGGTCCCGGTGAGGATGGTCGTTACAACGGGCCGCGGCAGCGCCAGCAGGTCCCGACGAGGATGGATGTTGTAGAAGGCCGCGGCAGCGCCAGCAGGCAGGACGATGGTTCACAAGAGCGGGCTACGGCAGCGCCAGTAGTCCGTCAAGGCTGAGTTCTCTCGGTGTCTCTCGACTCCAGGATACAACTGCCTTCCTGCTCCGGAGTTGCCCCAGTTATAGGGCAGGCGCTCTTTGATGTCCGGACCCTCGCACTTGGAGGTCGGAGGGCCCGGGATGAAGGTGTCCAGACACCCAGCAGGGGGTGGAGCCAGCGCCTGGGGGAGTTGGAGGCGATCGGCACCTGGCGGGGGAAGAGCTCTTGACACTTCGTCCTCCCATTGACCTGCCAAGTGGTCCGCTCACCTCCCGGGTGGATGGTGGTGCCGGGATGTCGGGGCCGGTCAGGCCCGGGGTTAGGGTCGGGGCGAGGCCACGCGGCCTCGTGGTGCAGGGCCCAAGATGGCGGCTTGAACCGGCCGGGGGAGCCGGTGAGGCTGGGCCCCGTGATGAGTAGAGGTCCGAGGGCAGAAGATCCGTCGGGAGACGGGGTACGGGTGCTTTTCGTGGGTTATGCCTGGTGGGCCGGAGCTCGGGCCCTGTCGTGCGGGGAGGGAGCAAGCCCTTCGTGTGGCCTGTCCAACAGCGTGCAGCAGTGTGTTGCATGCAGCAGTGTGTGGCGTGCAGCAGTGTGCGGCGTGCAGCAGTGTGTGGCATGCAGCAGTGTTTGGCGTGCAACCGTGTGTGGCATGCAGCGGCATGCAGCAGTGTGTGGCATGCAGCAGTGTGCGGCATGCAGCAGTGTGCGGCATGCAGCAGTGTGCGGCGTGCAGCAGTGTGTGGCGTGCAGCAGTGTGTGGCGTGCCGCAGTGTGTAGCATGCAACAGTGTTTTGTGTAGCAGTGTGCGGTGTGCAGCAGTGTGTGGCATGCAGCAGTGTGCTGCATGCAGCAGTGTGTGGCGTGCAGCAGTGTGTGGTGTGCAGCGGCATGCAGCAGTGTGTGGTGTGCAGCAGTGTGCTGCGTGCAGCAGTGTGTGACGTGCAGCAGTGTGTGGCGTGCAGCAGTATGTGGCGTGCAGTGGCATGCAGCAGTTTGTGGTGTGCAGCAGTGTGTGGCGTGCAGCAGTGTTTGGCGTGCAGCAGTGTGCGGTGAGCAGCAGTGTGCTGTGTGCAGCAGTGTGTGGCGTGCAGCAGTGTGTGGCGTGCAGTGGCATGCAGCAGTGTGTGGTGTGCAGCAGTGTGGGGCGTGCAGCAGTGTGTGGCATGCATCAGTGTGTGGTGTGCAGCAGTGTTTCGTGTAGCAGTGTGCGGCGTGCAGCAGTGTGCGGCATGCAGCAGTGTGTGACATGCAGCAGTGTGCGGTGTGCAGCAGTGTGCGGCATGCAGCAGTGTGCGGCGTGCAGCAGTGTGTGGCGTGCAGCAGTGTGTGGCGTGCAGCAGTGTGTGGCATGTAGCAGTGTGCGGCGTGCAGCAGTCTGCGGTGTGCAGCAGTGTGAGGCGTGCAGCAGTGTGTGGCTTGCAGCGGCATGCAGCAGTGTGTGGCGTGCAGCAGTGTGTGGTGTGTAGCAGTGTGCGGCGTGCAGCAGTCTGCGGTGTGCAGCAGTGTGATGCGTGCAGCAGTGTGTGGCTCGCAGCGGCATGCAGCAGTGTGTGGCGTGCAGGAGTGTGTGGCGTGTAGCAGTGTGCGGCATGTAGCAGTGTGCGGCATGCAGCAGTGTGTGGCGTGCAGCAGTGTGTGGCTTGCAGCGGCATGCAGCAGTGTGTGGCGTGCAGCAGTGTGTGGTATGCAGCAGTGTGTGGCGTGCAGCAGTGTGAGGCTTGCAGCGGCATGCAGCAGTGTGTGGCATGCAGCAGTGTGTGGCATGCAGCAGTGTGTGGCGTGTAGCAGTGAGCGGCATGCAGCAGTGTGCAGCAGTCTGCGGCGTGCAGCAGTGTGTGCTGTGCAGCAGTGTTTCGTATAGCATTGTGCGGCGTGTAGCAGTGTGCGGTGTGCAGCAGTGTGTGGCGTGCAGCAGTGTGTGGCATGCAGCAGTGTGTGGTGTGCAGCAATGTGCGGCGTGCAGCAGTGTGTGGCGTGCAGCAGTCTTTGGCATGCAGCAGTGTGTGGCGTGCAGCGGCATGCAGCAGTGTGTAGCGTGCAGCAGTGTGCGGCGTGCAGCAGTGTGCGGCATGCAGCAGTGTGCGGTGTGCAGCAGTGTGCGGTGAGCAGCAGTGTGCTGTGTGCAGCAGTGTGTGGCGTGCAGCAGTGTGTGGCGTGCAGTGGCATGCAGCAGTGTGTGGTGTGCAGCAGTGTGTGGCGTGCAGCAGTGTGTGGCATGCATCAGTGTGTGGTGTGCAGCAGTGTTTCGTGTAGCAGTGTGTGGCATGCAGCAGTGTGCGGCATGCAGCAGTGTGTGACATGCAGCAGTGTGTGGCGTGCAGCAGTGTGTGGATTGCAGCGGCATGCAGCAGTGTGTGGCATGCAGCAGTGTGTGGCATGCAGCAGTGTGCGGCATGCAGCAGTGTGTGCCATGCAGCAGTGTGTGGCGTGCAGCAGTGTGTGGCATGCATCAGTGTGTGGTGTGCAGCAGTGTTTCGTGTAGCAGTGTGCGGCATGCAGCAGTGTGCGGCATGCAGCAGTGTGCGACATGCAGCAGTGTGCGGTGTGCAGCAGTGTGTGGCGTGCAGCAGTGTGTGGCATGCAGCAGTGTGTGGCGTGCAGCAGTGTGCGGCATGCAGCAGTGTGCTGCGTGCAGCAGTGTGTGGCATGCAGCAGTGTGTGGCGTGCAGCAGTGTGTGGCGTGCAGCGGCATGCAGCAGTTTTTGGCATGCAGCAGTGTGTGGCATGCAGCAGTGTGTGGCGTGTAGCAGTGTGCGACGTGCAGCAGTCTGCGGTGTGCAGCAGTGTGAGGCATGCAGCAGTGTGCGGTGTGCAGCAGTGTGTGGCGTGCAGCGGCATGCAGCAGTGTGTGGCATGCAGCAGTGTGCGGCGGGCAGCAGTGTGCGGCATGCAGCAGTGTTTCGTGTAGCAGCGTGCGGTGTGCAGCAGTGTGTGGCATGCAGCAGTGTGCGGTGAGTAGCAGTGTGCTGTGTGCAGCAGTGTGTGGCGTGCAGCAGTGTGTGGTGTGCAGCGGCATGCAGCAGTGTGTGGTGTGCAGCAGTGTGCTGCGTGCAGCAGTGTGTGACGTGCAGCAGTGTGTGGCGTGCAGCAGTGTGTGGCGTTGTGAGAAGTTGGCCTGGTATATGATGTTCACTAGTTAAAGTGACCACCTTGTACCATGCCAAGCAACCCTTATGGTGTGGTTGTAAGTCAACCTTTTCGGACTAGCTGCCCTAGTGGTAGCGTAGGCTAAGCAGTCTTTGAGGCGTGCAGCAGTGTGTGGCGTGCAGCGGCATGCAGCAGTTTGTGGTGTGCAGCAGTGTGTGGCGTGCAGCAGTGTGTGGCGTGCAGCAGTGTGTGGCATGTAGCAGTGTGCGGCGTGCAGCAGTCTGTGGTGTGCAGCAGTGTGAGGCGTGCAGCAGTGTGTGGCTTGCAGCGGCATGCAGCAGTGTGTGGCGTGCAGCAGTGTGTGGCGTGCAGCAGTGTGTGGCTTGCAGCAGCATGCAGCAGTGTGTGGCATGCAGCAGTGTGTGGCGTACAGCAGTGTGTGGTGTGTAGCAGTGTGCGGCGTGCAGCAGTGTGCAGCAGTCTGCGGCGTGCAGCAGTGTGTGCTGTGCAGCAGTGTTTCGTATAGCATTGTGCGGTGTGTAGCAGTATGCCGTGTGCAGCAGTGTGTGGCGTGCAGCAGTGTGTGGCATGCAGCAGTGTGTGGCGTGCAGCAATGTGCGGCGTGCAGCAGTGTGTGGCGTGCAGCAGTCTTTGGCATGCAGCAGTGTGTGGCGTGCAGCGGCATGCAGCAGTGTGTGGCGTGCAGCAGTGTGCGGCGTGCAGCAGTGTGCGGCATGCAGCAGTGTGCGGCATGCAGCATTGTGAGGCGTGCAGCAGTGTGTGGCGTGCAGCAGTGTTTTGTGTAGCATTGTGCGGCGCGCAGCAGTGTTTCGTGTAGCAGTGTGTGGCGTGCAGCAGTGTTTGGCGTGCAGCAGTGTGCGGTGAGCAGCAGTGTGCTGTGTGCAGCAGTGTGTGGCGTGCAGCAGTGTGTGGCGTGCAGTGGCATGCAGCAGTGTGTGGTGTGCAGCAGTGTGTGGCGTGCAGCAGTGTGTGGCATGCATCAGTGTGTGGTGTGCAGCAGTGTTTCGTGTAGCAGTGTGCGGCGTGCAGCAGTGTGCGGCATGCAGCAGTGTGTGACATGCAGCAGTGTGTGGCGTGCAGCAGTGTGTGGCTTGCAGCAGCATGCAGTGTGTGGCGTGCAGCAGTGTGTGGCATGCAGCAGTTTGTGGCATGCAGCAGTGTGTGCCATGCAGCAGTGTGTGGCGTGCAGCAGTGTGTGGCATGCATCAGTGTGTGGTGTGCAGCAGTGTTTCGTGTAGCAGTGTGCGGCGTGCAGCAGTGTGTGGCATGCAGCAGTGTGCGGCATGCAGCAGTGTGTGCCATGCAGCAGTGTGTGGCGTGCAGCAGTGTGTGGCATGCATCAGTGTGTGGTGTGCAGCAGTGTTTCGTGTAGCAGTGTGCGGCATGCAGCAGTGTGCGGCATGCAGCAGTGTGCGACATGCAGCAGTGTGCGGTGTGCAGCAGTGTGTGGCGTGCAGCAGTGTGTGGCATGCAGCAGTGTGCGGCGTGCAGCAGTGTGCGGCATGCAGCAGTGTGCTGCATGCAGCAGTGTGTGGCATGCAGCAGTGTGTGGCATGCAGCAGTGTGTGGCGTGCAGCGGCATGCAGCAGTTTTTGGCATGCAGCAGTGTGTGGCATGCAGCAGTGTGTGGCGTGTAGCAGTGCGGCGTGCAGCAGTCTGCGGTGTGCAGCAGTGTGAGGCATGCAGCAGTGTGCGGTATGCAGCAGTGTGTGGCGTGCAGCGGCGTGCAGCAGTGTGTGGCATGCAGCAGTGTGTGGCGTGCAGCAGTGTGCGGCATGCGGCAGTGTGTGGCGTGCAGCAGTTTGTGGCATGCAGGGGCATGCAGCAGTGTGTGGCATGCAGCAGTGTGTGGCGTGCAGCAGTGTGTTGCATGCAGCGGCATGCAGCAGTGTGTGGCGTGCAGCAGTGTGCTGCATGCAGCAGTGTGTGGCGTGCAGCAGTGTATGGCGTGCAGCAGTGTGTGGTGTGCAGCAGTGTGCGGCGTGTAGCAGTGTGCGGCGTGCAGCAGTGTGTGGCATGCAGCAGTGTTTGGCGTGCAACAGTGTGTGGCGTGCAGCGGTGTAGGAGAGTGGAATCTGACTAATGGTTGCCCCCAACTTTTTTCCTGGTATTTAAGTGGTTTTTGACTAGTCTGGCTGGGATCCCGCTATCCAGGACCCCAGCCTATCTGCTTTCTCCCTAAAACTGTTGTGAGTACTCTAGGTACAAACCCAATTGGATGCTGGGCATGCCCTACCAGTCCCTTGTAGATGGTACCCTAGGTACCCAGGGCATGGGTCCCCCAGTAGGCCTACCAGGGCTGCAGCACTTATTGTGCCACCCTGGGACAGCCACCCAAACTGACACCACCAGGCCACTACTGTAGCCTGGGTAAGGTGGTGCTAGCACCCCTTACAGGGATGTAGGTACCCTATGTCCCATACCATACAACACATATACTCTCATAGGTCACCCCTATGGCAGGCCCTGGTAATCCTACAGGGCTGGGTGCTGAGGTATGTGTGAGGGGGGACCCCTACGTGAGTAGGACCTCTCTGCAACCTTTGTAAAATCGTTACTGGGTTGTTTGTAGTGTAGCCATACCATATACTCTTAACCGCATTATAAGTTATTGCGTCATCGCTGTAACTTAGGAATGGCTACACAGAACCATATCGTGTTTGGTGTCAAACATGAAGGAATCATACCCCCAGTCCAGCCATGGGCATGGGGGCACGATTCCCCCTTGCTAGGAGGGTGATATGGGAAAAGCGGTAGAATTTGGACACCAATTTAAAAGTGCACATGTACCACAAAATGGATACTGTTCGCCACCTACACGACTCTGGCTGGCTGTTGCTGGGGAAAACCCCAGCCTCGCCATCTGGACAATAGGGCTCCTGTGGCAGGGAGGTGCCAGCACCTCCCCAGACAGGATATGTGGATTGGAACAGGGTGGGTGCACCAAATGTCCTTTCAGAGTTGCACGTAGGCAGCTGCAGAGCCCCAATTCTGCATACACCGCCTGGAACCGGTTCAGGGGCGTCCTGCCCCTCGCCCAGGCGGGAAACACACAAAGGGGAGTGGGTGTAGCCACCCTTTCCCGCCTCTACTCTGATTGGTAGGCTCTCTTTTGGACCATCCCCTAATCTTGGGGATATATGGGAATAACTTTGCCCTAGAGCCTTAGATTCGTACAGGACTTCACATAACTGACCTTCGACGAGCTGCTGCCCAGCTGACTGAAGAAATCTCCCTTGGGATAAAGGAGTTATCCCCCTGCTTGGCAGGCACCTAAAAGACTACAAGATACCCGGTTGGAGCTTCGTTGCTCTCTCGACCTTCGACGCCTTCCAGCAACCTCGAGGTGGGTCTCCAGTGCATCCCAGCGTCCTGTGAGTGTGCCCAGCAAGTCTGAGCACCCTGGACCACGTGGGTGTCGAGATCCCTGCATACCCCGAGACACCGGCCACCTCTTGTCCAGCACACGACCCCGACCAGTGGGGAAGTTGTGCTTTGGCCCATTCTTGAGCCAACCTTCAAGCAGCATTTGTGCCGACTCTCAGCTCCCTGGCCCGCTTCGGTGGCCCGTGGGAGCCCTTTTACGCACTCCATTTTGCTGCCTTCCGCGGTCCCTTGTCTCTCGACTTGTGGGCCCTGACGGAGGACAATCTTCTTTTCTAAGAGTTCCCCTGGTTGCTCCAGGCCTGCTCTACGCTTCCTGCAAAGGAGAGCACCCTCAGACCTCGTGGGTCTGCACCAGCAGCTGCTTTGTTCATCTTGCGTGGGTTGCGGTTGCCAATGCTTAGTGGATCCAATCGGGACACTAACACTGCAGCAACCCTCAGCCGACGTGGGACAGTTGCCCTCCAGAAGCTGGTCTTCCTTGAAGCCTCCCGGAGCCCGTGACTGCAGAGCCCAGCTGTACCTTCCACACCTGAAGCACCCAACATCCACGAGCTCCTTCCTGTGAGCTCCCTGGTCACTGTGCTGTGACCCAGACTCTGTCCCCTCTGCTTTCAGGTTCCTCTTTGTCTTTTCTTTAATCTTCACGACTTCAACGACACTTCCAGCTAGCAGCAGTTTGGACTCCTTTTCCATAGAAAATCAGCCCGCGACCCGACACTAGAATTGACCTATGCACCCGGCTTCCCTGGGGCAGGTAACAGTGGTACTTTGGTACTTCCGTGGTGGTGGGCTCTCCACAGCCTTAAGTCTCCAGCCTTAACTTTGTACTGTTGTTAGAAGTGTCCTTAGACCTTAATTATTCAACCGCGACATTCTCCATAGGCTAACATTGCGATCCTGATAGCAACTTCTCGCACTGCACACGCCTCCCGTGGGTCCCCTTTCTCTTAACTGTGGGTGGATTCTTAAGGGGCCAGCGATCCTGAATGCCCTAGGCATTGCCTGTAGAATTGTCGCGGTTCTTATACCACTATTTTAGTATATGGTTTGGTCCCCCCCTGGGGCCCATTGATTTCTGTGCTATTTATTGTGTTTATAAATGCTTGTTTAAAGTGTAACTTTGCCACTAGCCACATAAAGTGACTGTGGGATTCTGTCTAGAATAAATACATATATTTTATATATATACCTGTGTGGGCTACTCTTTCATTTGGTTATTCAAGAGGTTATTATGGTAAAACAATAAGCTTAACACTCCTTCAAGACTTAGCCTGAAGGCTGCTCTCCACAGCTACCACTAGGATAGCTTTCTTTAAAGGTTGTCTTAAACCTATCATCAATAGGAGTTGAATTGGACTGGTGCAAGGTGTCCCTATAACTAGGAACAGCATATGCCAGGCCAACTTCTCACAAGCGGCATGCAGCAGTGTGTGGCATGCAGCAGTGTGCGGCGTGCAGCAGTGTGCGGCATGCAGCAGTGTGCGGCATGCAGCAGTGTGTGGCGTGCAGCAGTGTGTGGCATGCAGCAGTGTTTCGTGTAGCAGCGTGCGGTGTGCAGCAGTGTGTGGCATGCAGCAGTGTGCGGTGAGCAGCAGTGTGCTGTGTGCAGCAGTGTGTGGCGTGCAGCGGCATGCAGCAGTGTGTGGTGTGCAGCAGTGTGCTGCGTGCAGCAGTGTGCTGTGTGCAGCAGTGTGTGGCGTGCAGCAGTGTGTGGCGTTGTGAGAAGTTGGCCTGGTATATGATGTTAACTAGTTAAAGTGACCACCTTGTACCATGCCAAGCAACCCTTATGGTGTTGTTGTAAGTCAACCTTTTCGGACTAGCTGCCCTAGTGGTAGCATAGGCTAAGCAGTCTTTGAGGCGTGCAGCAGTGTGTGGCGTGCAGCGGCATGCAGCAGTTTGTGGTGTGCAGCAGTGTGTGGTGTGCAGCAGTGTGTGGCGTGTAGCAGTGTGCGGCGTGCAGCAGTCTGCGGTGTGCAGCAGTGTGAGGCGTGCAGCAGTGTGTGGCTTGCAGCGGCATGCAGCAGTGTGTGGCGTGCAGCAGTGTGTGGCGTGTAGCAGTGTGCGGCGTGCAGCAGTCTGCGGTGTGCAGCAGTGTGAGGCGTGCAGCAGTGTGTGGCGTGCAGCAGTGTGTGGCTTGCAGCAGTGTGTGGCGTACAGCAGTGTGTGGCGTGTAGCAGTGTGCGGCGTGCAGCAGTGTGCAGCAGTCTGCGGCATGCAGCAGTGTGTGCTGTGCAGCAGTGTTTCGTATAGCATTGTGCGGCGTGTAGCAGTGTGCGGTGTGCAGCAGTGTGTGGCGTGCAGCAGTGTTTGGCATGCAGCAGTGTGTGGCGTGCAGCAATGTGCGGCGTGCAGCAGTGTGTGGCGTGCAGCAGTCTTTGGCGTGCAGCAGTGTGTGGCGTGCAGCGGCATGCAGCAGTGTGTGGCGTGCAGCAGTGTGTGGCGTGCAGCAGTGTGCGGCATGCAGCAGTGTGCGGCGTGCAGCATTGTGAGGCGTGCAGCAGTGTGCGGCGTGCAGCAGTGTGTGGCGTGCAGCAGAGTTTTGTGTAGCATTGTGCGGCGTGCAGCAGTGTTTCGTGTAGCAGTGTGTGGCGTGCAGCAGTGTTTGGCGTGCAGCAGTGTGCGGTGAGCAGCAGTGTGCTGTGTGCAGCAGTGTGTGGCGTGCAGCAGTGTGTGGCGTGCAGTGGCATGCAGCAGTGTGTGGTGTGCAGCAGTGTGTGGCGTGCAGCAGTGTGTGGCATGCATCAGTGTGTGGTGTGCAGCATTGTGAGGCGTGCAGCAGTGTGCGGCGTGCAGCAGTGTGTGGCGTGCAGCAGAGTTTTGTGTAGCATTGTGCGGCGTGCAGCAGTGTTTCGTGTAGCAGTGTGTGGCGTGCAGCAGTGTTTGGCGTGCAGCAGTGTGCGGTGAGCAGCAGTGTGCTGTGTGCAGCAGTGTGTGGCGTGCAGCAGTGTGTGGCGTGCAGTGGCATGCAGCAGTGTGTGGTGTGCAGCAGTGTGTGGCGTGCAGCAGTGTGTGGCATGCATCAGTGTGTGGTGTGCAGCAGTGTTTCGTGTAGCAGTGTGCGGCGTGCAGCAGTGTGCGGCATGCAGCAGTGTGTGACATGCAGCAGTGTGTGGCATGCAGCAGTGTGTGGCTTGCAGCGGCATGCAGCAGTGCGTGGCATGCAGCAGTGTGTGGCGTGCAGCAGTGTGTGGCATGCAGCAGTGTGCGGCATGCAGCAGTGTGTGCCATGCAGCAGTGTGTGGCATGCAGCAGTGTGTGGCATGCATCAGTGTGTGGTGTGCAGCAGTGTTTCGTGTAGCAGTGTGTGGCGTGCAGCAGTGTGCGGCATGCAGCAGTGTGCAACATGCAGCAGTGTGCGGCGTGCAGCAGTGTGCAGCATGCAGCAGTGTGCTGCATGCAGCAGTGTGTGGCATGCAGCAGTGTGTGGCATGCAGCAGTGTGTGGCGTGCAGCGGCATGCAGCAGTTTTTGGCATGCAGCAGTGTGTGGCATGCAGCAGTGTGTGGCGTGTAGCAGTGTGCGACGTGCAGCAGTCTGCGGTGTGCAGCAGTGTGAGGCATGCAGCAGTGTGCGGTGTGCAGCAGTGTGTGGCGTGCAGCGGCGTGCAGCAGTGTGTGGCATGCAGCAGTGTGTGGCATGCAGCAGTGTGCGGCATGCAGCAGTGTGTGGCGTGCAGCAGTGTGTGGCGTGCAGCAGTGTGTTGCATGCAGCGGCATGCAGCAGTGTGTGGCGTGCAGCAGTGTGTTGCATGCAGCGGCATGCAGCAGTGTGTGGCGTGCAGCAGTGTGCTGCATGCTGCAGTGTGTGGCGTGCAGCAGTGTATGGCGTGCAGCAGTGTGTGGTGTGCAGCAGTGTGCGGCGTGTAGCAGTGTGCGGCGTGCAGCAGTGTGTGGCATACAGCAGTGTTTGGCGTGCAACAGTGTGTGGCGTGCAGCGGCATGCAGCAGTGTGTGGCATGCAGCAGTGTGCGGCGTGCAGCAGTGTGCGGCATGCAGCAGTGTGCAACGTGCAGCAGTGTGTGGTGTGCAGCAGTGTGTGGCATGCAGCAGTGTTTCGTGTAGCAGCGTGCGGTGTGCAGCAGTGTGTGGCATGCAGCAGTGTGCGGTGAGCAGCAGTGTGCTGTGTGCAGCAGTGTGTGGCGGGCAGCAGTGTGTGGCGTGCAGCGGCATGCAGCAGTGTGTGGTGTGCAGCAGTGTGCTGCGTGCAGCAGTGTGTGACGTGCAGCAGTGTGTGGCGTGCAGAAGTGTGTGGCGTTGTGAGAAGTTGGCCTGGTATATGATGTTCACTAGTTAAAGTGACCACCTTGTACCATGCCAAGCAACCCTTATGGTGTGGTTGTAAGTCAACCTTTTCGGACTAGCTGCCCTAGTGGTAGCGTAGGCTAAGCAGTCTTTGAGGCTAAACTCGTCAAAGCGTGTTAAGCAGGCTGTTTTACCAAATGTAACCCCCCTTTATACCAATGAAAGGACACCACACAGATATATATTGAAAATATATATGTATTTATTTCTCAAAGTATCCCCTAGACTCTTTATGAGCACAGGAGCACAAATCGTTAAACAAGAATACGTTAGAATACACAGAAGTTGCACTTTATATGGATAGGCCCTGGTGGCCACTCGAACCATATACTAAAATAGTGGTATAAGTACCACGAACAGAAAAGGGAAAAGGCCTAGGGCCTCTAGAATCGCTGGGCCTACAAGGAGCTAACTTTAGTTAGTGACCAGGAGATCCACGGGTTGTGTGTGCAGAGCAAATAGTCACACACGGGCTCCCATAGGTTTTCAATGGGTGCGTAAAAGTTACAAAGTTACTGCAAAAAGGATCTTCCGGATGGACTATGAACTCAAGATTGGAAACACAGACACTAGAGATGATACTCTACACTTGGGCACCGGAGTGCCAGCTTTACCTCACCCACAGGAAGCGGGTTCATAGGTCTCGAAGTGCGTCGGGTTTCTTCTATATGTTCAATGGAGCCTGAAGACAAAGATGCTGCAGGCGGTCGGTCCGGAAGGGATGCGGTGGATCCAAGGGTGGATCGGAGTTGTAGAAGACCTGTAAGCAAAGGGGACAGTGTTCACAGTCACTAGCCAGTGACCAGCGTGGCACCAGGTGGGTACCAGGCGATGTCGGGTGCAAACAGGAGGAGAGGTGCAGCTTGTCTCTGCAGCCACGTGGTCCCTGAAGGTTGACAACGTCCAGGAGTTGGTTCACGAGCTGTCCCACGCAGGTTCTCGCTGTCGGCGGTGTCGGCGACTTGGTCAAAGCAAACAAGCCTTGGCAAAAGCAATTTTTGTGGAGAACAAAATAAGCTGATAGTTCTGACCAGCAAGGTCAGAGGGACTGCTCCTTTGGAGGGGAGCAAGGGCCAGTCTGGAGCAACCAGACCAGTGGTGTAGTTCTTGAAGTTCGTCGCCAAGATGGCCACTAGCCAACGGGCCAGCAACTGGTTAGGCGCGTCGAGTGGCAAAATGCAGAGGGGCCCCACGCAGATCGTGGAGATGCTGGAGGGCTCACCTTTGGTGCAGATGCTGCTCGGGTGTTGGGATTCTCAGGACCCAAAGCACAACTTGGAGGGAGCCTTGGTTGTCGCGCTTGCAGCTTGTCGTGGTCTTTTCAAGATGGCTGGCTCCACGTGTCTCGGTGCCTCCACGGGTTCCTTCTTTTCAGGGACTGTGGATCGGGCAGTGAGAGGTCTGGAGGTCTAGGTCTTGTCAGTCTCTGGGCTCGGGCTCCGGCGGGAGGCGGCGGCAAAGCAGACGTTGATTCGCTGGATGGTGCTTGCGTTAGCAAGGTGGTCACTCCCTGACCACAGGGGAGATTGGCTTCAGTCCTCTGTGCGGCAGAGCGTCGAAGTTCCCATCTTCTTCTTGTAGTTAAGTTGATTCCAGGATGTCTAAAGTCTTAGAACACAGCTCCTACCTTTATTCGGATTCTAGGGGCCGGACTACCTGCTAGGTCCCTCCCTAAGGGTGGGACCAGGAAGGGGGGTGGTTACACCCCCAATCCTTTGTCCAGCTCGCCCCAGGTCCAGGGCTGGTGTGCCCCAGGACCGGTTTGAACTGGCATATGCACCAAGGCTCCTTGTGAGCCTCAGGCATGTCTGGTTTCTTTCAAGCCCTACCTGACCAATACACAAAATCCTGTCTGGGGTGGTGCACGCACCTCCCCTGGCAGGAAACCCTTTGTCCACACCTCCCAAGCTGGAAGGACTCCCAGCAGCAGGAGGGCAGACTTGTGTCTGTGGTGACAGCATCCATTTTGTGGAGCTGAGGCTATGTCTGATTTTACCCGGGTTTCAGGTACTGTACATGTCGTGTCCCTCTAGAAGGGTGGAATGCTAACCCCGTCGCCAGAATTGGCGAGGGGTTAGTATTCCAATTCGTATGACACCTTACTCGACATGTTTTGATAAAGCCAAACCAAAGATAGCATTTAACCGCGAGGTTCATAATGCACTTAAGAGTATATGGTATGACGATATCTGGAAACAGTAGAAGGAAGTGGTTCCGACCACTGCAGACAGGCTCAGCTCATGCCAGAGCACCATCTCACATGGAACCAAGCACTCTGCCTTCAGGATTGTTAAGGCCTGTGTTGGACAGGCCACACGAAGGGCTTGCTCCCTCCCCGCACGACAGGGCCCGAGCTCCGGCCCACCAGGCATAACCCACGAAAAGCACCTGTACCCCGTCTCACGACGGATCTTCTGCCCTCGGACCTCTACTCATCACGGGGCCCAGCCCCACCGGCTCCCCCGGCCGGTTCAAGCCGCCATCTTGGGCCCTGCACCACGAGGCCACGTGGCCTAGCCCCGACCCTAACCCCGGGCCTGGCCGGCCCCGACATCCCGGCACCACCATCCACCCGGGAGGTGAGCGGACCACTTGGCAGGTCAATGGGAGGACGAAGTGTCAAGAGCTCTTCCCCCGCCAGGTGCCGATCGCCTCCAGCTCCCCCAGGCGCTGGCTCCACCCCCTGCTGGGTGTCTGGACACCTTCATCCCGGGCCCTCCGACCTCCAAGTGCGAGGGCCCGGACATCAAAGGGCGGCTGCCCTATAACTGGGGCAACTCCGGAGCAGGAAGGCAGTTGTATCCTGGAGTCGAGAGACACCGAGAGAACTCAGCCTTGACGGACTACTGGCGCTGCCGTAGCCCGCTCTTGTGAACCATCGTCCTGCCTGCTGGCGCTGCCGCGGCCTTCTACAACATCCATCCTCGTCGGGAACTGCTGGCGCTGCCGCGGCCCGTTGTAACGACCATCCTCACCGGGACCTGCTGGCGCTGCCGCGGACCGTACCTCGACCATCTCCACTGGGACCTGCTGGCGCTGCCGCGGACCGTGTACCGACCATCTCCACCGGGACCTGCTGGCGCTGCCGCGGCCCGTACCAACTAAGCTCGAGGATTGTGAGCTAATCATCATCTCATCCAGACTACCTGACTGGTAGACAGACTGTCCCGCTACCCCTTACCCTGCTTTGAGAGACTTGAATCGAGGGGACCCCTGAGTCCAGACCTCCTTGTACCATTCAACCGTACCCTAAGAAGTGCTTATAAAGAACCCTGAACCTTATCCGTGTGTGGTATCTGTCTGTGGGGGGGAAGTTACTTGTCTGTACGATCGCTGGAGACGGCTCTCCCTGGAGACCTCTCCTCCTGACCCCGGCCGACCCTCCCGGTCCGTCTACCCTTTCTAACATTGGTGGCCAGCGGCGCGATCCGAATCAACGCGTAATCGTACAGAGAGTAGCTCACCCCACGACAAAAACACAATGTCAGCCAAAGATAGCAACTCTACCAAGAAATTCCAAATGGATAAAATAGAAGAATACAACCACCGCGAACTGAGACAATTCTGCATAGAACTTGGCATTGCTACCACCGGCCTGAGTACCAAGGATGATCTAAAACACGCCCTAGAGTCGTGGACAGAAACTGGGGTCGCCGGACCCTCCGACCAAAGCAGCATCACACCAGAGGGGAACGCCACGGCTCCCGAGGAGCGGGGAACGGGCCTCTCGCAGGAGGAGATCCGAGAAAGAGAAAGAACCAGATTGCACGAGTTGGAAATGGCACGACTCAAGATGGATGGGGAACTCAAGTTAGCTGAACAGAAACTCAACCTCGAGCACATGCGGCTCCGAGATGAACGAGAAGAGAAGCAGAGACAGAGAGAGCTGGAGGAGAAAAAAATAACGCTCGAGCACGAGCGCCAACTAGCGGAAATAGAACTTCGGAAACAGAATAAGGAACTGGGGGTGCCTGAGCGACCACACACCCCGGGGCCAATCGAGAAAAAAGTCCACATCCCCAAGGATGTTGTCCACGAGTATGTCCGAGAAGACGACATACAACAGTGGTTTAAAGCCTACGAGATCGCCATGACCTCCCACCGGATCGACCGGAGTGATTGGGGAGCCGGACTTTGGGGGAGGTTTATCAACGAGGGTCGCGATGCCCTCCTGCAGCTCCCAGATCACCAAATGTCGTCCTACGACCACATGAAGGCTGCTGTGAGAAGTTGGCCTGGTATATGATGCTCACTAGTTAAAGTGATCACCTTGTACCATGCCAAGCAACCCTTATGGTGTGGTTGTAAGTCAACCTTTTCGGACTAGCTGCCCTAGTGGTAGCGTAGGCTAAGCAGTCTTTGAGGCTAAACTCGTGATGCGTGTTAAGCCAGCTGTTTTACCAAATGCAACCCCCTTTTATACCAATGAAAGGACACCACACAGATATATATTCAAAATATATATGTATTTATTTCTCAAACTAACCCCTAGTCTCTTTATGAGCACAGGAGCACAAATCGTCAAACAAGATTATCACAGAATACACAGAAGTTGCACGTTATATGGATAGGCCCTGGTGGCCACTCAAACCATATACTAAAATAGTGGTATAAGTACCACGAACAGAAAAGGGAAAAGGCCTAGGGCCTCTAGAATCGCTGGGCCTACAAGGAGCTAACGTCAGTTAGTGACCAGGAGGTCCACGGGTGGCGTGTGCAGAGCAAATAGTCACACGCGTGCTCCCATAGGTTTCAATGGGTGCGTAAAAAGTACAAAGTTACTGCAAAGAGGATCTTCCGGATGGACTAGGAACTCAAGATTTGGAACACAGGCACTAGAGATGTAATACTACACTTGGGCACAGGTGTGCCAGCTTTACCTCACCCACAGGAAGCGGGTGCATAGGCCTCGAAGTGCGTCGGGTTTCTTCTATCTGTTCCGTGGAGCTTGAAGACAAAGATGCTGCAGGCGGTCGGTCCGGGAGAGATGCAGTGGATCCAAGAGTGGATCGGAGATGTTGAAGACCTGTAAGCAGAGGGGACAGTGTTCACAGTCACTAGCCAGTGACCAGCGTGGCACCAGGTGGGTACCAGGCAATGTCGGGTCCAAACAGGTGATGAGGGGTAGCTTGTCTCCGCAGCCACGTGGTCCCTGAAGGTCGACGACGTCCAGGAGTCGGCTCACGAGCTGTCCCACGCAGGCTCTCGCTGTCGGCGGTGTCGGCGACTTGATCGAAGCAAACAAGCCTTGGCAAAAGCAATTGTAGGAGGATTCGGAAATCAGCTGTTGGTTCTGACCAGCAAGGTCAGAGGGATTGCTCCTTTGGAGGGGAGCAAGGGCCAGTCTGGAGCAACCAGACGAGCAGTGTATTTCGTAGAGTTCGTCGCCAAGATGGCCACTAGCCAGCGGGCCAGCAACCGGTTAGGCGCGTCGAGTGGCAAAATGCAGAAGGGCCCCACGCAGATCGTGGAGATGCTGGAGGGCTCACCTTTGGTGCAGATGCTGCTCGGGGGTTGGGCTTCTCAGATCCCAAAGCACAACTTGGAGGGAGCCTCGGTTGTTGCACTTGTCAGCTTGTCGTAGTCGTTCCAAGATGGCTGGCTCCACGTGTCTCGGTGCCTCCACGGGTCTCCTCTTTTCAGGGACTGTGGATCGGGCGGTGAGAGGTCTGGAGGTCCAGGTTTTGTCAGTCTCTGGGCTCGGGCTCCGGCGGGAGGCGGCGGCAAAGCAGACGGTGATTCGCTGGATGGTGCTTGCGTTAGCAAGGTGGTCACTCCCTGACCACAGGGGAGATTTTCTTCAGTCTTCTGTGCAGCAGAATGTCGAAGTTCCCGTCTTCTTCTTAGTTTCAAGTTGATTCCAGGATGTCTGAAGTCTTAGGACACAGCTCCTACCTTTAAGCGGATTCTAGGGGCCGGACTACCTGCTAGGTCCCTCCCTAAGGGTGGGACCAGGAAGGGGGGTGGTTACACCCCCAATCCTTTGTCCAGCTCGCCCCAGGCCCGGGACTGGTGTGCCCCAGGACCGGTTTGAACTGGCATATGCACCGAGGCTCCTTGTGAGCCACAGGCATGTCTGGTTTCTTTCAAGCCCTACCTGACCAATACACAAAATCCTGTCTGGGGTGGTGCACGCACCTCCCCTGGCAGGAAACCCTTTGTCCACACCTCCCAAGCTGGAAGGACTCCCAGCAGCAGGAGGGCAGACTTGTGTCTGTGGTGGCAGCATCCATTTTGTGGAGCTGAGGCTATGTCTGATTTTACCCGGGTTTCAGGTACTGTACATGTCGTGTCCCTCTAGAAGGGTGGAATGCTAACCCCGTCGCCAGAATTGGCGAGGGGTTAGTATTCCAATTCGTATGACACCTTACTCGACATGTTTTGATAAAGCCAAACCAAAGATAGCATTTAACCGCGAGGTTCATAATGCACTTAAGAGTATATGGTATGACGATATCTGGAAACAGTAGAAGGAAGTTGTTCCGACCACTGCAGACAGGCTCAGCTCATGCCAAAGCACCATCTCACATGGAACCAAGCACTCTGCCTTCAGGATTGTTAAGGCCTGCCATAGGAGTGACTTATAGGTTACCAGGTGTCCCATTTAAGGTTAGGTATAGGTATACTACACCTAAGTAAGAGGTGATTACACCAACTTACCCCAGCTGAGTGATCAGCCAGTTGTGTCAGATTGTTAGGCCAAGCCTGGGGTGGCATAATACATGCTGCAGCCCTTGGCAGGCCTTGGGTACACCAATGCCCTGGGTACCTAGTGTACACTGGTACAGGGGCTGACAGGGTGATCCACTTCCAATTGGTTATGCACCTAGGGTGCATAGTTGTAATTTAGTAGAGAGAACAGCAGGCTGGGGGTCTGATTGGCAGGCCCACAGCCTCAATATGTCAAAAACCAGTGAAGCAAAAAGCAAAAATTTGGGGTGACCATAGGATAGCAGACCCTACTCTCCTACACAACCCCCCCCCCAAACGCTGGGACATTAAACTAGCCTTGACCAGTCTCGTCTTCATGTCCTAAGTGGAAGTACCTGGAGAGACCATCTGCATTCCCATGGTCAGTACCTGGCCGGTGCTCCACTGTAAAGTCCATCCCCTGTAGGGAAATGGACCACCTAAGCAGTTTGGGATTTTCACCCTTCATCTGATTTAGCCACAAGAGGGGCTTATGGTCGGTCTGAATCTTGAAGTGAGTGCCAAACAAGTATGGCCTCAGCTTCTTCAGGGCCCACACCACAGCAAAGGCCTCCCTCTCAATAGCTGACCAATTCTTCTCTCTGGGGGTCAACCTTCTGCTAATAAAAGCAATGGGTTGGTCTTGACCATCTACATTAAGTTGTGACAGCACAGCTCCCACACCCAACTCAGAAGCATCTGTTTGGACAATAAACTCTTTGGAGTAGTCAGGACTTTTCAGGATAGGTGCAGAGCACATGGCCTCCTTCAGGTCATCAAATGCCTTTTGACAGCTTACTGTCCACTGAACCTTTTTGGGCATCTTCTTGGATGTCAGATCATTAAGAGGGGTCACAATGGACCCATAGTTCTTAACAAACTTCCTGTAGTACCCAGTCAAGCCCAAGAAAGCTCGAACTTGAGTCTGGGTGGTTGGAGGGGACCAGTCCTTGATGGATTGTATCTTACTCTCCAGTGGTTGAACTTGGCCTCCACCTACAAGGTGGCCCAAATACACAACCTTACTCTGCCCTATCTGGCACTTAGTAGCCTTGATAGTGAGGCCTGCCCTCTGCAGGGCCTCAAGAGCCTTCTTCAGGTGGATCAGGTGATCCTCCCAGGTGGAGCTAAAGACAGCAATGTCATCAAGATATGCTGCACAAAAGTCATCCAACCCAGTAAGGACTTGGTTCACCAGCCTTTGGAAGGTGGCAGGTGCATTCTTCAGACCAAAGGGCATCACCACAAACTGATAATGCCCACCTGGGGTTGAGAATGCTGTTTTGGCCTTAGACTCCTCAGCTAATCTGATTTGCCAATAGCCAGCTGTTAAGTCAAATGTGCTCAAAAACTTTGCAGAAGCTAGTTTGTCTATGAGCTCATCTGCCCTTGGAATAGGGTGTGCATCTGTCCTGGTGACAGCATTGAGTCCTCTGTAATCCACACAGAACCTCATCTCTCTCTTGCCATCTTTGGTGTGAGGTTTGGGGACCAGAACCACTGGGCTAGCCCAGGGGCTCTCTGAGGGTTCAATGACACCTAATTCCAGCATTTTATGTACCTCAGCCTTTATACAGTCCCTGACGTGGTCAGGTTGTCTGTAAAGTTTGTTCTTTACAGGCAGACTGTCACCAGTGTCCACAACATGGGTACACCAGTCAGTTTGACTAGGTATCAAGGAAAACATATGTGAAAATGATTGTAGAACCTGTCTACATTCAGTCTGCTGATGGGCAGTGAGGTTGCCTCCAAGGGTCACTCCTTCAACTGAGCCATCTTCAGGGTTCTGAGACAACAGGTCTGGGAGAGGGTCACTCTCTTCCTCCTGTCCCTCATCTGTAGCCATGAGCAAGCCCATGTCTGCCCTGTCAACATATGCTTTAAGCCTGTTAACATGGAGTACCCTGTGGGGACTCCTGGGAGTTCCTAGGTCTACCAAGTAGGTGACCTCTCCCTTTTTTTCCAGGATTGTATGGGGTCCAGACCATTTGTCTTGGAGTGCTGCTGGGGCCACTGGCTCCAACACCCATACCTTCTGTCCTGGCTGAAACTCAACCAAGACAGCCTTTTGGTCATGCCAAGCTTTCTGTAAGGCCTGGCTTGCCTCAAGGTTTTTGGATGCCTTCTCCATATACTCAGCCATCCTGGAGCGGAGACCAAGTACATAGTCCACTATGTCTAGCTTAGGCTTTTTGAGAGGTAACTCCCATCCTTCCTTCACCAAACACAGTGGGCCTCTCACAGGGTGCCCAAACAACAATTCAAAGGGGCTGTAGCCAACTCCTTTTTGGGGGACCTCTCTGTAAGCAAACAGAAGGCAGGGTAGAAGGATGTCCCATCTTCGCCTGAGCTTTTCAGGTAATCCTTTGATCATACCCTTTAGGGTCTTGTTGAATCTCTCAACAAGCCCATTGCATTGTGGGTGATAAGGGGTGGTGAACTTGTAGTTGACACCACATTCCTTCCACATAGCTGTCAAGTATCCTGACATAAAGTTGGTACCTCTGTCAGATACTACCTCCTAAGGAAACCCCACTCTGGAGAATACTCCCAGCAGGGCCCTGGCCACAACAGGTGCTGTAGTGGTCCTAAGGGGAATTGCCTCTGGATACCTGGTGGCATGATCCACTACCACCAGTATAAATCTGTGCCCAGATGCAGTGGGAGGATCCATGGGACCCACTATGTCTATTCCCACTCTTTCAAAGGGGACCCCCACCACAGGTAGTGGGATTAGGGGGGCCTTTGTTGTGCCACCTGATTTGCCACTGGCTTGGCAGGTGAAACAGGAGCGACAAAACTCCTTTGTATCTTCATTCATATGAGGCCAGTGAAAGTGAGGGACAAGCCTGTCCCAAGTCTTGTTCTGGCCTAAGTGTCCTGCTAAAGGAATGTCATGGGCCAAGGTAAGAAGGAAGCCCCTAAATTGCAGAGGTATGACCAACCTCCTGGTAGCACCAGGCTTGGGGTCTCTAGCCTCTGAATAAAGGAGCCCTTCATCCCAATACACTTTATGGGTACCTTGAGCATTCCCAGCAGCCTCAGCAGCAGCCAGCTGTCTGAGGGGTTCAAGAGAGGGACAGGATAACTGAGCCTGCCTCAAGTCAGCCCTTGAAGGTCCCCCTGTCCCCAGAAACTCAACCTGATCAGGTTCAAGCTCTTCAGGGACAGTTCCTTCAGGGTCCTCTAGATCAGCTTCCTGGGAAGGCTGATCATCACTCTGAGGCAGGGGGGAAGGCACAGCCTTGACCCTCCTGTTCTTCTTCTTGGTAGGTGCTTGGTCCATTGTTCCAGGATCCAAGACCTGAGGTTCAGTGAGGCACTTTTTGGCCTGTGACCTGGTCACAGCAAGGACATGTGATGATATACCTAACATCTCTGCATGAGTCCTGTACTCCACTTCTGACCATAGAGAACTCTCTAGGTCATTGCCCAACAAACATTCTACTGGGAGGTCTGCACTAACCACAACCCTTTTGAGGCCAGTTACCCCTCCCCATGAGAAGTTAACAACTGCCACACTATGTGAAGTAGTGGCATTGCTGGCATTGGTCACCAGGTAGTTCTCACCTGGTATGTACTGTCCAGGGTCCACAAAGCCTGGTGTCACCATAGTGACACTGGCACATGTGTCCCTGTAGGCTTGAGCCACTTTGTCATTAATTAAAGGAGTCTGTCTGTACTTGCCCAGGTTACTGGGGCTCACAGTCAGGGACAAATCAATGTCCCCATCACAGATCAAGACTGCCTGTGTCAGGGTTCTGTCTAAGTCAGAATCTCCTTCAGTTCCCATGGTGATTCCCACTACACCCTTTGTCTGGGGACCAACACTGCTAACAGTAGTACTGGGAGCAGGTGCCTTAGGGGCAACAGTGTTGGGGGCTCCACCCTTTTTGCAATCACTAGTCCAGTGAGTTGTATTTTTACAATGATTGCACCAGGGTTTCTTCTGACCTTCTTTCTTCTTCTTGGACTGTTGGGACCCACCCTCCTTAGCAGTAGTTTGGGGCCCTGTTGAAGACTTCTGGTCTTTAGGTTTCTGATCTCCACCCTTTTGGTCTGTTTTCTTCTGATCACCCCCTTGGCCCTGGTTCTGGTTCTTTTGCTTAACCCTGGTTCTGACCCATTTGTCTGCCTTCTTTCCCAATTCTTGGGGAGAGGTCAGATCAGAGTCAACCAAGTGTTGATGCAGTTGCTGGTTTTGACAGTTATTTAAAATCTGTTCTCTCATCATCAAATTATACAATCCTGTAAAATCAGATACCTTACTTCCCAGACCAGTCCTGAGTCTGTGTCTTTTGGGTGTCTCTGAACATTAACCTGTACTGTTCAGTGGTTAAGCCTAACCCATCAACTAGAACACTCTTCAGGACTCTGTAATTTCTGACATCCTCTTCTCTAACAGTGAGGAGTCTGTCTCTGCCTCTTCCTTCAAAGGAGAGCCAGAGGATTGCTGCCCACTGGTCTTCAGGAACCTGCTGTACTTTGCAGGCTCTCTCAAGAGCAGTTATCCATTTGTGGATGTCATCCCCACTTTTATAGGGGGGCACAACCTTAGACAGGTTCCTATTATCAAAGACCCTATCTTTGTCCTTAGGGACAATGCTGCCACCAGTGGGTATAGACCCACTCTCTCTAGGTTGCCTAGCCTTGTTCAGTTTTTCTTCCATCAGGGCTACTTCTAGCTCCTGCTTCCTGATCCTCAGCTGGGCTTCCTGCATTCTGGCCTCATGTTCCCTCCTCTGAGGGGTGGTCATCCTTTTCCTGGAGTGACCTTGAGAGCCTCTAGAGCCATGAGAAGCATTGGAGTCACCTGAGCGATTCCTTTGCCTCCCAAGCCCTGTGTTAAGTCCACTGGGGAGATCCAATGGGGTGAACCCATTGTCAGTCCCCAATAGCCTTAGTTTAGCTGGGCCAAGTATAATACTTGGCACTGGGCTAGTTCTCCCTTCATCATCACTACTTTCTGTATCCTCACCACTTTCCTCCCCTGTAGTATGGTTCTCATCTAAGGGATGGCTATTGGAACTGGGTACCTCTGTAGTATCTTCAGAAGGGGGGCCTCCTGTTCCTGACCCTAAGGGGGCTAACTGGGAAGCTTTCTTGAGTGCTCTCTGATTCTCATCATTCTGTAAGAGCTCTCTGAGCTCAGCAGAGTTTGGGTTCTTGGGCTGTTTAAGGCCTCTAAGAGTTGCCAAATGCCTGAGCTCATTCTGATTAAGGGTAGCAAAGCTGGATGTTGCCCTCTGGGGGTCACTCTCAACAGAGATGGGTACAGTGGACCCCTCTGCCCCGGCCATTGCTCTTAAGTGTGGGTGGATGTGTTGCAATCTACCTACACTTGTGTTTACCTACTAAACCTATCTAGTAGTTGTAGTCAGGGTGTGCTACTCCCTTTGCTCTACAACAACTAAGTTCATTAGAACTTATGTATATCTAATCTTGTTTTATATGTACCTACAGGTACCTATGTGATCTTTCAATTGGTAACCAAGAGATTACAATGGTAAAACACAGCAAGCTCAAATCCAACCGCTGCTCACCAATGTGAGAAGTTGGCCTGGTATATGATGCTCACTAGTTAAAGTGATCACCTTGTACCATGCCAAGCAACCCTTATGGTGTGGTTGTAAGTCAACCTTTTCGGACTAGCTGCCCTAGTGGTAGCGTAGGCTAAGCAGTCTTTGAGGCTAAACTCGTGATGCGTGTTAAGCCAGCTGTTTTACCAAATGCAACCCCCTTTTATACCAATGAAAGGACACCACACAGATATATATTCAAAATATATATGTATTTATTTCTCAAAGTAACCCCTAGTCTCTTTATGAGCACAGGAGCACAAATCGTCAAACAAGATTATCACAGAATACACAGAAGTTGCACGTTATATGGATAGGCCCTGGTGGCCACTCAAACCATATACTAAAATAGTGGTATAAGTACCACGAACAGAAAAGGGAAAAGGCCTAGGGCCTCTAGAATTGCTGGGCCTACAAGGAGCTAACGTCAGTTAGTGACCAGGAGGTCCACGGGTGGCGTGTGCAGAGCAAATAGTCACACGCGTGCTCCCATAGGTTTCAATGGGTGCGTAAAAAGTACAAAGTTACTGCAAAGAGGATCTTCCGGATGGACTAGGAACTCAAGATTTGGAACACAGGCACTAGAGATGTAATACTACACTTGGGCACAGGTGTGCCAGCTTTACCTCACCCACAGGAAGCGGGTGCATAGGCCTCGAAGTGCGTCGGGTTTCTTCTATCTGTTCCGTGGAGCTTGAAGACAAAGATGCTGCAGGCGGTCGGTCCGGGAGAGATGCAGTGGATCCAAGAGTGGATCGGAGATGTTGAAGACCTGTAAGCAGAGGGGACAGTGTTCACAGTCACTAGCCAGTGACCAGCGTGGCACCAGGTGGGTACCAGGCAATGTCGGGTGCAAACAGGTGATGAGGGGTAGCTTGTCTCCGCAGCCACGTGGTCCCTGAAGATCGACGACGTCCAGGAGTCGGCTCACGAGCTGTCCCACGCAGGCTCTCGCTGTCGGCGGTGTCGGCGACTTGATCGAAGCAAACAAGCCTTGGCAAAAGCAATTGTAGGAGGATTCGGAAATCAGCTGTTGGTTCTGACCAGCAAGGTCAGAGGGATTGCTCCTTTGGAGGGGAGCAAGGGCCAGTCTGGAGCAACCAGACCAGCAGTGTATTTCGTAGAGTTCGTCGCCAAGATGGCCACTAGCCAGCGGGCCAGCAACCGGTTAGGCGTGTCGAGTGGCAAAATGCAGAAGGGCCCCACGCAGATCGTGGAGATGCTGGAGGGCTCACCTTTGGTGCAGATGCTGCTCGGGGGTTGGGCTTCTCAGATCCCAAAGCACAACTTGGAGGGAGCCTTGGTTGTTGCACTTGTCAGCTTGTCGTAGTCGTTCCAAGATGGCTGGCTCCACGTGTCTCGGTGCCTCCACGGGTCTCCTCTTTTCAGGGACTGTGGATCGGGCGGTGAGAGGTCTGGAGGTCCAGGTCTTGTCAGTCTCTGGGCTCGGGCTCCAGCGGGAGGCGGCGGCAAAGCAGATGGTGATTCGCTGGATGGTGCTTGCGTTAGCAAGGTGGTCACTCCCTGACCACAGGGGAGATTTTCTTCAGTCTTCTGTGCAGCAGAATGTCGAAGTTCCCGTCTTCTTCTTAGTTTCAAGTTGATTCCAGGATGTCTGAAGTCTTAGGACACAGCTCCTACCTTTAAGCGGATTCTAGGGGCCGGACTACCTGCTAGGTCCCTCCCTAAGGGTGGGACCAGGAAGGGGGGTGGTTACACCCCCAATCCTTTGTCCAGCTCGCCCCAGGCCCGGGACTGGTGTGCCCCAGGACCGGTTTGAACTGGCATATGCACCGAGGCTCCTTGTGAGCCACAGGCATGTCTGGTTTCTTTCAAGCCCTACCTGACCAATACACAAAATCCTGTCTGGGGTGGTGCACGCACCTCCCCTGGCAGGAAACCCTTTGTCCACACCTCCCAAGCTGGAAGGACTCCCAGCAGCAGGAGGGCAGACTTGTGTCTGTGGTGGCAGCATCCATTTTGTGGAGCTGAGGCTATGTCTGATTTTACCCGGGTTTCAGGTACTGTACATGTCGTGTCCCTCTAGAAGGGTGGAATGCTAACCCCGTCGCCAGAATTGGCGAGGGGTTAGTATTCCAATTCGTATGACACCTTACTCGACATGTTTTGATAAAGCCAAACCAAAGATAGCATTTAACCGCGAGGTTCATAATGCACTTAAGAGTATATGGTATGACGATATCTGGAAACAGTAGAAGGAAGTTGTTCCGACCACTGCAGACAGGCTCAGCTCATGCCAGAGCACCATCTCACATGGAACCAAGCACTCTGCCTTCAGGATTGTTAAGGCCTGCCATAGGAGTGACTTATAGGTTACCAGGTGTCCCATTTAAGGTTAGGTATAGGTATACTACACCTAAGTAAGAGGTGATTACACCAACTTACCCCAGCTGAGTGATCAGCCAGTTGTGTCAGATTGTTAGGCCAAGCCTGGGGTGGCATAATACATGCTGCAGCCCTTGGCAGGCCTTGGGTACACCAATGCCCTGGGTACCTAGTGTACACTGGTACAGGGGCTGACAGGGTGATCCACTTCCAATTGGTTATGCACCTAGGGTGCATAGTTGTAATTTAGTAGAGAGAACAGCAGGCTGGGGGTCTGATTGGCAGGCCCACAGCCTCAATATGTCAAAAACCAGTGAAGCAAAAAGCAAAAATTTGGGGTGACCATAGGATAGCAGACCCTACTCTCCTACAGCTGCCCTCCTCACCCGCTACGGCCTCACACCCGAGATGTACCGCCAGAGGTTCAGAGATTGCACCCGGATCCCAGGTACAACTTGGGTAGAATACGTGAACTATTTCAGCCGTGCCTTCGAGGGTTGGATAAAGGGGAGCCAGGTCACCACCTACGAACAACTCTTTAACCTGATGGTATGGGAGCACCTGTCAAACAACTGCTTCGTCGAGCTCAGGCAGCACCTCCTCGACAGTAAGCTGACTGACCCCCGGCAGCTCGCCGCCGAAGCTGACCGATGGGAAAGCACCCGAGTGGGCCGGAGGGGGCCACACGAACAGAACAGAAACAACCAAGGCCAGCACCGTCCTCGGGGAGGAGGAGGGGGCCAGTGGCGAGGGAGAGACGCCTTGCCCGCAACACCCATGGCCAGCACACTGGCTACGGCCGGTCGGGGCAACCCCCCGTGGCGTCCTGGGGTCCGAGCCAACGTCACGTGCCACCGATGCCAGCGAGTCGGCCACTACGCCAATGACCCGAGCTGCCCGCAGAACCAAACACCCAAGCCCCGCCAGGTAGCTGCCGCCGCCCTGGGGGAAGAGCGATCATTGGAGGAACCAGAGGAGTATGAGCCGGCCCAGCAAGAGTGGGAACCGGCCGCCATGGTCCTGGCGTGCTTAGGGGGAAGAGACATGGTCCCGCGGGCTCCCCTACCCGCTAACACCAGGAAATACGGTCAGTGGGTGACCATTAATGGACAACGAGCCGAGGCCTTGCGTGACACAGGCGCCAGTGTGACGGCCGTCCGCTGTCACCTGGTGAAGCCCGAGCAGATCCTGCCGAACATTCTCTGCCCCGTCCGCTCGGCAGACAACTCTGAAAGTATGTGTCAAATGGCCTGCGTCCCATTCGAATGGGGAGGGGTCTCCGGCCTGTTGAAGGTGACGGTCCGGGACGATGCCCCCGTGGACTGCCTCCTGGGGAATGACCTCGAGAGTTCCCCGTGGGCCACCGTTGAGAGAAGAGAGCACCTGGGGATGCTGGGCCTCCCGGACTGGGCCTGCATAACCACCCGGTCCATGACCGCCCGTGCCGTCCCTCGATCAGAAGAACCAGAATGGCCAGCACCCCCGCCCCCAGTCGCCCCAGTAGAAGACAACGACGAGGCCAGCCTCCCAGACTCGACGACCGAAGGGTACGCGCAACCCCAGGACCTTCCTGACCTGGCTCAGTGGCGTCAAGAAGGGGGGCCCACCCAAGAACAGTTCCGCCAGGAACAAAAGACCTGTCCCTCCCTCGAGGGACTCCGCCAACAAGCCAGCGCCCAGAACACAGGGGACTCCACCGGAACTCACTGGGTCTACTGGGATAACGACCTGCTATACAGCGAGCAAAGAATCGCCGAGCTGGGGGCCGGTCGAGTACTGGTGGTACCTCTCCGCTTCAGAGACTTTCTGCTCAACCTGGCCCACGATGTCCCCCTGGCTGGACACCTGGGCCAGGATAAAACGTACAGCCGCCTAGTGACCCACTTTTTCTGGCCGAAAATGAGGAACGACGTCCTGAACCACTGCCGATCTTGCCCCACATGCCAAGCCAGCGGGAAGAGTGGTCGGAAGCTGAAAGCCCCTCTGCAACCCTTCCCTGTGGTCACCACCCCGTTCGAAAGGGTGGGGATAGACATCGTGGGGCCTCTGGACCCCCGCACGGCACAAGGACACAGGTTCATCTTAGTACTGGTGGACCATGCCACCCGCTACCCCGAGGCGGTGCCCCTACGGACCGTGACAGCTCCGGTGGTTGGCCGGGCCCTAATGGGGATCTTCTCCCGGGTAGGCTTCCCCCGAGAAGTCGTCAGCGACCGAGGCACGAACTTTATATCCAAATACATGAAGTCCCTCTGGCAACAATGTGGGGTCACCTACAGATTCACGACCCCCTATCACCCCCAAGGGAACGGACTAGTGGAGCGTTTTAACCGCACCCTCAAGGGGATGATTGGGGGATTGGAAGAGCCCCTCCGTCGCCAGTGGGATGTACTACTCCCGTGCCTCCTCTTCGCTTACCGAGAAGTTCCCCAGAAGTCCCTCGGTTTTAGCCCTTTCGAACTCCTGTACGGGCACCCTGTGCGAGGGCCCCTCAGCCTAGTAAAAGAAGGTTGGGAGATGGCCCCCCTAAAGACCCCTCCAGACGTCTTCAAATACCTCCTGGCCCTACGCAACCAGACCCGGCGCTTCAGAGAGATGGCCAAGGTGAACCTCGAGGCCAGCCAGGAGGACATGAAGAAGTGGTATGATCACAATGCCTCCGCCGTTGAGTTCGAGCCTGGACAACAAGTATGGGTGATGTCCCCCACCGAACCATGTGCCTTGCAAGATAAGTGGACGGGGCCCTTCAAAGTGGTCGAGCGCAAAAGCCCCGTCACTTACCTCATCGACCTGGGGACCTCCCGGAACCCCCTTCGGGTCCTCCACACCAACCGACTCAAACCACACTTTGTGCGCTCAGAACTCAGCCTCCTGATGGCTACGGACAGTGGGGCAGAGGAGAACTCCGAGCCCCTCCCGGATCTTCTGAAGACTCAGGAGAATGACGGCTCCGTGGACGGGGTCCGGCTCTCTGACACCCTCACTTCGGAGCAACGCCAGGGCTGCCGGAACCTCCTGCTGCAGTTTGCTACCCTGTTCTCCCTCACCCCCGGGGTCACCCCTTGGTGTTTGCACGACGTGGACACCGGGGACAGTCCCCCTGTCCGACACCGGGCCTACCGCGTACCAGATCGGGTACGGGCCTGCATACAGGAGGAGGTGGCCAAGATGCTCACAATCGGGGTCATCGAGCCCTCGGACAGTCCCTGGGCCAGTCCGGTTGTATTGGTCCCCAAAGCCGCTGCCCCCGGCACCGCACCTGAACTGAGATTCTGCGTCGACTACCGGGGCTTGAACGCTGTCACCCGGACCGACGCTCATCCGATCCCCCGAGCAGACGAGCTGATCGACCGGCTGGGGGCCGCCCGCTACCTCAGTATCTTCGACCTAACAGCGGGCTACTGGCAGATCGGCCTCACACCCAGGGCTCAGGAACGGTCAGCCTTCTCTACCCCCGATGGCCACTACCAATTCAAGGTCATGCCCTTCGGCATGAAGAATGCCCCCGCCACGTTTCAACGCCTCGTGAACCAGGTCTTGGCGGGGCTCGAAGAGTTCAGCGCTGCCTACCTGGACGATATCGCTGTATACAGCCGCCACTGGCCCGACCACCTCCGTCACCTCCAAGAGGTCCTACAGGCCCTCCAGCGGGCCGGCCTCACAATTAAGGCCGGCAAGTGCCAAATTGGCCAAGGGTCTGTGACCTACCTTGGGCACCAAGTGGGAAGCGGGCTGGTGGCCCCGCTACAACTTAAGATTGCTGCCATCCAGTCCTGGCAGCCCCCCGTCACCCAGACCGAGGTCCGAGCCTTCTTGGGGCTCACCGGCTACTACCGGCGGTTCATGAAGGACTACGGCAGCATCGTGGGGCCCCTCACGGGTCTCACGTCCAAGAACCAACCAAAGCGGATTAACTGGACCCCCGATTGTCAAGCGGCCTTCGAGAAGCTGAAGGCCGCCCTGTGCACCGCCCCTGTGCTCCAGGCCCCCGATTACAGTCGGGAATTCGTGGTACAGACCGACGCCTCCGACCACGGCATCGGAGCCGTTCTTTCTCAGTTAAACCCCGAAGGTCATGACCAGCCGGTGGCCTTCATCAGTCGACGTCTCCTGGCCCGAGAACAGCGCTGGAGCACCATCGAGAGGGAGGCCTTCGCAGTGGTGTGGGCCCTCAAAAAGCTCCGGCCCTATCTCTTCGGTACCCATTTCCGGGTTCAAACCGACCATCGACCCCTGCAGTGGCTGATGCAGATGCGGGGGGAGAACCCAAAACTCTTGCGCTGGTCCATTTCCCTGCAGGGAATGGACTTCACTGTGGAGCACCGACCAGGCCAAGACCACGCCAACGCGGATGGCCTGTCCCGCTTTTTCCGCCTCGACGAAGAGAGTCCCCAAGGAGATGGGTGACTCTCCCCGCCTTCAGCTGGGGGGGACGCATGTTGGACAGGCCACACGAAGGGCTTGCTCCCTCCCCGCACGACAGGGCCCGAGCTCCGGCCCACCAGGCATAACCCACGAAAAGCACCTGTACCCCGTCTCACGACGGATCTTCTGCCCTCGGACCTCTACTCATCACGGGGCCCAGCCCCACCGGCTCCCCCGGCCGGTTAAAGCCGCCATCTTGGGCCCTGCACCACGAGGCCGCGTGGCCTAGCCCCGACCCTAACCCCGGGCCTGGCCGGCCCCGACATCTCGGCACCACCATCCACCCGGGAGGTGAGCGGACCACTTGGCAGGTCAATGGGAGGATGAAGTGTCAAGAGCTCTTCCCCCGCCAGGTGCCGATCGCCTCCAGCTCCCCCAGGTGCTGGCTCCACCCCCTGCTGGGTGTCTGGACACCTTCATCCCGGGCCCTCCGACCTCCAAGTGCGAGGGCCCGGACATCAAAGGGCGGCTGCCCTATAACTGGGGCAACTCCGGAGCAGGAAGGCAGTTGTATCCTGGAGTCGAGAGACACCGAGAGAACTCAGCCTTGATGGACTACTGGCGCTGCCGTAGCCCGCTCTTGTGAACCATCGTCCTGCCTGCTGGCGCTGCCGTGGCCTTCTACAACATCCATCCTCGTCGGGACCTGCTGGCGCTGCCGCGGCCCGTTGTAACGACCATCCTCACCGGGACCTGCTGGCGCTGCCGCGGACCGTACCTCGACCATCTCCACTGGGACCTGCTGGCGCTGCCGCGGACCGTGTACCGACCATCTCCACCGGGACCTGCTGGCGCTGCCGCGGCCCGTACCAACTAAGCTCGAGGATTGTGAGCTAATCATCATCTCATCCAGACTACCTGACTGGTAGACAGACTGTCCCGCTACCCCTTACCCTGCTTTGAGAGACTTGAATCGAGGGGACCCCTGAGTCCAGACCTCCTTGTACCACTCAACCGTACCCTAAGAAGTGCTTATAAAGAACCCTGAACCTTATCCGTGTGTGGTATCTGTCTGTGGGGGGGAAGTTACTTGTCTGTACGATCGCTGGAGACGGCTCTCCCTGGAGACCTCTCCTCCTGACCCCGGCCGACCCTCCCAGTCCGTCTACCCTTTCTAACAGCCTGCCATAGGAGTGACTTATAGGTTAACATGTGTCCCATTTAAGGTTAGGTATAGGTATACTACACCTAAGTAAGAGGTGGTTACACCAACTTACCCCAGCTGAGTGATCAGCCAGTTGTGTCAAATTTGTTAGGCCCGGCCAGGGGTGGCACAATACATGCTTCAGCCCCTGGTAGGCCTTAGATACACCAATGCCCTGGGTACCTAGTGTACACTGGTACAGGGGCTCTCAGGGTGATCCACTTCCAATTGGTTGTGCACCTAGGGTGCATAGTGTAAATTTAGTAGAGAGAACAGCAGGCTGGGGGTCTGATTGGCAGGCCCACAGCCTCAATATGTCAAAAACCAGTGAAGCAAAAAGCAAAAATTTGGGGTGACCATAGGATAGCAGACCCTACTCTCCTACAGGCGTGCAGCGGCATGCAGCAGTTTGTGGTGTGCAGCAGTGTGTGGCGTGCAGCAGTGTGTGGCGTGTAGCAGTGTGCGGCGTGCAGCAGTCTGCGGTATGCAGCAGTGTGAGGCGTGCAGCAGTGTGTGGCTCGCAGCGGCATGCAGCAGTGTGTGGCGTGCAGGAGTGTGTGGCGTGTAGCAGTGTGCAGCGTGTAGCAGTGTGCAGCGTGCAGCAGTGTGCTGCGTGCAGCAGTGTCATGCAGCATGCAGCAGTGAGTAATGCAGCAGTGTGCAGCAGTGTGCGGCGTGCAGCAGTGTGTGCCATGCAGCAGTGTGTGGCGTGCAGCAGTGTTTTGTGTAGCATTGTGCGGTGTGCAGCAGTGTGTAGCATGCAGCAGTGTGTGGTGTGCAGCAGTGTTTCGTGTAGCAGTGTGCGGCGTGCAGCAGTGTGCGGCATGCAGCAGTGTGCGGCATGCAGCAGTGTGTGGCGTGCAGCAGTGTGTGGCTTGCAGCGGCATGCAGCAGTGTGTGGCGTGCAGCAGTGTGTGGCGTGCAGCAGTGTGTGGCTTGCAGCAGCATGCAGCAGTGTGTGGCATGCAGCAGTGTGTGGCGTACAGCAGTGTGTGGCGTGTAGCAGTGTGCGGTGTGCAGCAGTGTGCAGCAGTCTGCGGCGTGCAGCAGTGTGTGCTGTGCAGCAGTGTTTCGTATAGCATTGTGCGGCGTGTAGCAGTGTGTGGTGTGCAGCAGTGTGTGGCGTGCAGCAGTGTGTGGCATGCAGCAGTGTGTGGCGTGCAGCAGTGTGCGGCGTGCAGCAGTGTGTGGCATGCAGCAGTGTTTGGCGTGCAGCAGTGTGTGGCGTGCAGCGGCATGCAGCAGTGTGTGGCGTGCAGCAGTGTGCGGCATGCAGCAGTGTGTGGCATACAGCAGTGTGCGGCATGCAGCATTGTGGGGCGTGCAGCAGTGTGCGGCGTGCAGCAGTGTGTGGCATGCAGCAGTGTTTTGTGTAGCATTGTGCGGCGTGCAGCAGTGTTTCGTGTAGCAGTGTGTGTCGTGCAGCAGTGTTCGGCGTGCAGCAGTGTGCGGTGAGCAGCAGTGTGCTGCGTGCAGCAGTGTGTGGCGTGCAGCAGTGTGTGGCGTGCAGCGGCATGCAGCAGTGTGTGGTGTGCAGCAGTGTGTAGCGTGCAGCAGTGTGTGGCATGCATCAGTGTGTGGTGTGCAGCTGTGTTTCGTGTAGCAGTGTGCGGCGTGCAGCAGTGTGCGGCATGCAGCAATGTGTGACATGCAGCAGTGTGTGGCATGCAGCAGTGTGTGGCTTGCAGCGGCATGCAGCAGTGTGTGGCATGCAGCAGTGTGTGGCGTGCAGCAGTGTGTGGCATGCAGCAGTGTGCGGCATGCAGCAGTGTGTGCCATGCAGCAGTGTGTGGCGTGCAGCAGTGTGTGGCGTGCAGCAGTGTGTGGCATGCAGCAGTGTGCGGCATGCAGCAGTGTGTGCCATGCAGCAGTGTGTGGCATGCATCAGTGTGTGGTGTGCAGCAGTGTTTCGTGTAGCAGTGTGCGCCGTGCAGCAGTGTGCGGCATGCAGCAGTGTGCGACATGCAGCAGTATGCGGTGTGCAGCAGTGTGTGGCATGCAGCAGTGTGTGGCATGCAGCAGTGTGCGGCGTGCAGCAGTGTGCGGCATGCAGCAGTGTGCTGCGTGCAGCAGTGTGTGGCGTGCAGCAGTGTGTGGTGTGCAGCAGTGTGCGGTGAGCAGCAGTGTGCTGTGTGCAGCAGTGTGTGGCGTGCAGCAGTGTGTGGCGTGCAGTGGCATGCAGCAGTGTGTGGTGTGCAGCAGTGTGTGGCGTGCAGCAGTGTGTGGCATGCATCAGTGTGTGGTGTGCAGCAGTGTTTCGTGTAGCAGTGTGCGGCGTGCAGCAGTGTGCGGCATGCAGCAGTGTGTGACATGCAGCAGTGTGTGGCGTGCAGCAGTGTGTGGCTTGCAGCGGCATGCAGCAGTGTGTGGCATGCAGCAGTGTGTGGCGTGCAGCAGTGTGTGGCATGCAGCAGTGTGCGGCATGCAGCTGTGTGTGCCATGCAGCAGTGTGTGGCGTGCAGCAGTGTGTGGCATGCATCAGTGTGTGGTATGCAGCAGTGTTTCGTGTAGCAGTGTGCGGTGTGCAGCAGTGTGCGGCATGCAGCAGTGTGCGACATGCAGCAGTGTGCGGTGTGCAGCAGTGTGTGGCGTGCAGCAGTGTGTGGCATGCAGCAGTGTGCGGCGTGCAGCAGTGTGCGGCATGCAGCAGTGTGCTGCGTGCAGCAGTGTGTGGCATGCAGCAGTGTGTGGCGTGCAGCAGTGTGTGGCGTGCAGCGGCATGCAGCAGTTTTTGGCATGCAGCAGTGTGTGGCATGCAGCAGTGTGTGGCGTGTAGCAGTGTGTGGCGTGCAGCAGTCTGCGGTGTGCAGCAGTGTGAGGCATGCAGCAGTGTGCGGTGTGCAGCAGTGTGTGGTGTGCAGCGGCGTGCAGCAGTGTGTGGCATGCAGCAGTGTGTGGCGTGCAGCAGTGTGCGGCATGCAGCAGTGTGTGGCGTGCAGCAGTTTGTGGCGTGCAGGGGCATGCAGCAGTGTGTGGCGTGCAGCAGTGTGTGGCGTGCAGCAGTGTGTTGCATGCAGCGGCATGCAGCAGTGTGTGGCGTGCAGCAGTGTGCTGCATGCAGCAGTGTGTGGCGTGCAGCAGTGTATGGCGTGCAGCAGTGTGTGGTGTGCAGCAGTGTGCGGCGTGTAGCAGTGTGCGGCCTGCAGCAGTGTGTGGCATGCAGCAGTGTTTGGCGTGCAACAGTGTGTGGCGTGCAGCAGTGTGTTGCATGCAGCGGCATGCAGCAGTGTGTGGCGTGCAGCAGTGTGTGGCGTGCAGTGGCATGCAGCAGTGTGCGGCGTGCAGCAGTCTGCGGTGTGCAGCAGTGTGCGGCATGCAGCAGTGTGTGGCATGCAGCAGTGTTTGGCGTGCAACAGTGTGTGGCGTGCAGCGGCATGCAGCAGTGTGTGGCATGCAGCAGTGTGCGGCGTGCAGCAGTGTGCGGCATGCAGCAGTGTGCGGCATGCAGCAGTGTGTGGCGTGCAGCAGTGTGTGGCATGCCGCAGTGTGCGGCGTGCCGCAGTGTGCGGCATGCAGCAGTGTGCTGCGTGCAGCAGTGTGTGGCATGCAGCAGTGTGTGGCGTGCAGCAGTGTGTGGCGTGCAGCGGCATGCAGCAGTTTGTGGCATGCAGCAGTGTGTGGCGTGCAGGAGTGTGTGGCGTGTAGCAGTGTGCGGCGTGTAGCAGTGTGCAGCGTGCAGCAGTGTGCTGCATGCAGCAGTGTCATGCAGCATGCAGCAGTGAGTAATGCAGCAGTGTGCAGCAGTGTGCGGTGTGCAGCAGTGTGTGCCATGCAGCAGTGTGTGGCGTGCAGCAGTGTTTCGTGTAGCATTGTGCGGTGTGCAGCAGTGTGTAGCATGCAGCAGTGTGTGGTGTGCAGCAGTGTTTCGTGTAGCAGTGTGCGGCGTGCAGCAGTGTGCGGCATGCAGCAGTGTGCGGCATGCAGCAGTGTGTGGCGTGCAGCAGTGTGTGGCGTGCAGCAGTGTGTGGCGTGCAGCAGTGTGTGGCTTGCAGCAGCATGCAGCAGTGTGTGGCATGCAGCAGTGTGTGGCGTACAGCAGTGTGTGTCGTGTAGCAGTGTGCGGTGTGCAGCAGTGTGCAGCAGTCTGCGGCGTGCAGCAGTGTGTGGCGTGCAGCAGTGTGTGGCATGCAGCAGTGTGTGGCGTGCAGCAGTGTGCGGCGTACAGCAGTGTGTGGCATGCAGCAATGTTTGGCGTGCAGCAGTGTGTGGCGTGCAGCGGCATGCAGCAGTGTGTGGCATGCAGCAGTGTGCGGCATGCAGCAGTGTGTGGCATACAGCAGTGTGCGGCGTGCAGCATTGTGGGGCGTGCAGCAGTGTGCGGCGTGCAGCAGTGTGTGGCCTGCAGCAGTGTTTTGTGTAGCATTGTGCGGCGTGCAGCAGTGTTTCGTGTAGCAGTGTGTGGCGTGCAGCAGTGTTCGGCGTGCAGCAGTGTGCGGTGAGCAGCAGTGTGCTGCGTGCAGCAGTGTGTGGCGTGCAGCAGTGTGTGGCGTGCAGCGGCATGCAGCAGTGTGTGGTGTGCAGCAGTGTGTAGCGTGCAGCAGTGTGTGGCATGCATCAGTGTGTGGTGTGCAGCTGTGTTTCGTGTAGCAGTGTGCGGCGTGCAGCAGTGTGCGGCATGCAGCAATGTGTGACATGCAGCAGTGTGTGGCATGCAGCAGTGTGTGGCTTGCAGCGGCATGCAGTGTGTGGCATGCAGCAGTGTGTGGCATGCAGCAGTTTGCGGCATGCAGCAGTGTGTGCCATGCAGCAGTGTGTGGCGTGCAGCAGTGTGCTGCGTGCAGCAGTGTGTGACGTGCAGCAGTGTGTGGCGTGCAGTGGCATGCAGCAGTTTGTGGTGTGCAGCAGTGTGTGGCGTGCAGCAGTGTGTGGCGTGTAGCAGTGTGCGGCGTGCAGCAGTCTGCGGTGTGCAGCAGTGTGAGGCGTGCAGCAGTGTGCGGCGTGCAGCAGTGTGTGGCGTGCAGCAGTGTTTCATGTAGCATTGTGCGGCGTGCAGCAGTGTGTAGCATGCAGCAGTGTGTGGTGTGCAGCAGTGTTTCGTGTAGCAGTGTGCGGTGTGCAGCAGTGTGTGGCATGCAGCAGTGTGCTGCGTGCAGCAGTGTGTGGCATGCAGCAGTGTGTGGAGTGCAGCGGCATGCAGCAGTGTGTGGTGTGCAGCAGTGTGTGGCGTGCAGCAGTGTGTCACGTGCAGCAGTGTGTGGCGTGCAGCGGCATGCAGCAGTGTGTGGTGTGCAGCAGTGTGTGGCGTGCAGCGGCATGCAGCAGTGTGTGGTGTGCAGCAGTGTGTAGCGTGCAGCAGTGTGTGGCATGCATCAGTGTGTGGTGTGCAGCTGTGTTTCGTGTAGCAGTGTGCGGCGTGCAGCAGTGTGCGGCATGCAGCAATGTGTGACATGCAGCAGTGTGTGGCATGCAGCAGTGTGTGGCTTGCAGCGGCATGCAGTGTGTGGCATGCAGCAGTGTGTGGCATGCAGCAGTTTGCGGCATGCAGCAGTGTGTGCCATGCAGCAGTGTGTGGCGTGCAGCAGTGTGCTGCGTGCAGCAGTGTGTGACGTGCAGCAGTGTGTGGCCTGCAGCAGTGTTTTGTGTAGCATTGTGCGGCGTGCAGCAGTGTTTCGTGTAGCAGTGTGTGGCGTGCAGCAGTGTTCGGCGTGCAGCAGTGTGCGGTGAGCAGCAGTGTGCTGCGTGCAGCAGTGTGTGGCGTGCAGCAGTGTGTGGCGTGCAGCGGCATGCAGCAGTGTGTGGTGTGCAGCAGTGTGTAGCGTGCAGCAGTGTGTGGCATGCATCAGTGTGTGGTGTGCAGCTGTGTTTCGTGTAGCAGTGTGCGGCGTGCAGCAGTGTGCGGCATGCAGCAATGTGTGACATGCAGCAGTGTGTGGCATGCAGCAGTGTGTGGCTTGCAGCGGCATGCAGTGTGTGGCATGCAGCAGTGTGTGGCATGCAGCAGTTTGCGGCATGCAGCAGTGTGTGCCATGCAGCAGTGTGTGGCGTGCAGCAGTGTGCTGCGTGCAGCAGTGTGTGACGTGCAGCAGTGTGTGGCGTGCAGTGGCATGCAGCAGTTTGTGGTGTGCAGCAGTGTGTGGCGTGCAGCAGTGTGTGGCGTGTAGCAGTGTGCGGCGTGCAGCAGTCTGCGGTGTGCAGCAGTGTGAGGCGTGCAGCAGTGTGCGGCGTGCAGCAGTGTGTGGCGTGCAGCAGTGTTTCATGTAGCATTGTGCGGCGTGCAGCAGTGTGTAGCATGCAGCAGTGTGTGGTGTGCAGCAGTGTTTCGTGTAGCAGTGTGCGGTGTGCAGCAGTGTGTGGCATGCAGCAGTGTGCTGCGTGCAGCAGTGTGTGGCATGCAGCAGTGTGTGGAGTGCAGCGGCATGCAGCAGTGTGTGGTGTGCAGCAGTGTGTGGCGTGCAGCAGTGTGTCACGTGCAGCAGTGTGTGGCGTGCAGCGGCATGCAGCAGTGTGTGGTGTGCAGCAGTGTGCTGCGTGCAGCAGTGTGTGACGTGCAGCAGTGTGTGGCGTGCAGCAGTGTGTGGCGTGCAGTGGCATTCAGCAGTTTGTGGTGTGCAGCAGTGTGTGGCGTGCAGCAGTGTGTGGCGTGTAGCAGTGTGCGGCGTGCAGCAGTCTGCGGTGTGCAGCAGTGTGAGGCGTGCAGCAGTGTGTGGCTTGCAGCGGCATGCAGCAGTGTGTGGCGTGCAGCAGTGTGTGGCGTGTAGCAGTGTGCGGCGTGCAGCAGTCTGCGGTGTGCAGCAGTGTGAGGCATGCAGCAGTGTGTGGCTTGCAGCGGCATGCAGCAGTGTGTGGTGTGCAGCATTGTCGGGCGTGCAGCAGTGTGCGACGTGCAGCAGTGTGTGGGATGCAGCAGTGTTTTGTGTAGCATTGTGCGGCGTGCAGCAGTGTTTCGTGCAGCAGTGTGTGGCGTGCAGCAGTGTTCGGCGTGCAGCAGTGTGCGGTGAGCAGCAGTGTGCTGCATGCAGCAGTGTGTGGCGTGCAGCAGTGTGTGGCGTGCAGCGGCATGCAGCAGTGTGTGGTGTGCAGCAGTGTGTAGCGTGCAGCAGTGTGTGGCATGCATCAGTGTGTGGTGTGCAGCTGTGTTTCGTGTAGCAGTGTGCGGCGTGCAGCAGTGTGCGGCATGCAGCAATGTGTGCCATGCAGCAGTGTGTGGCGTGCAGCAGTGTGTGGCTTGCAGCGGCATGCAGTGTGTGGCATGCAACAGTGTGTGGCATGCAGCAGTGTGTGGCATGCAGCAGTTTGCAGCATGCAGCAGTGTGTGCCATGCAGCAGTGTGTGGCGTGCAGCAGTGTGTGGCATGCATCAGTGTGTGGTGTGCAGCAGTGTTTCGTGTAGCAGTGTGCGGCGTGCAGCAGTGTGCGGCATGCAGCAGTGTGCGACATGCAGCAGTGTGCGGTGTGCAGCAGTGTGTGGCGTGCAGCAGTGTGTGGCATGCAGCAGTGTGCGGCGTGCAGCAGTGTGCGGCATGCAGCAGTGTGCTGCGTGCAGCAGTGTGTGACGTGCAGCAGTGTGTGGTGTGCAGCAGTGTGTGGCGTGCAGCGGCATGCAGCAGTTTGTGGCGTGCAGCAGTGTGTGGCGTGCAGCAGTGTGTGGCATGCAGCAGTGTGCGGCGTGCAGCAGTGTGTGGCATGCAGCAGTGTTTGGCATGCAACAGTGTGTGGCGTGCAGCGGCATGCAGCAGTGTGTGGCGTGCAGCAGTGTGCGGCGTGCAGCAGTGTGCGGCATGCAGCAGTGTGCGGCGTGCAGCAGTGTGTGGCGTGCAGCAGTGTGTGGCGTGCAGCGGCATGCAGCAGTTTGTGGTGTGCAGCAGTGTGTGGCGTGCAGCAGTGTGTGGCATGTAGCAGTGTCCGGCGTGCAGCAGTCTGCGGTGTGCAGCAGTGTGAGGCGTGCAGCAGTGTTTGGCTTGCAGCGGCATGCAGCAGTGTGTGGCGTTGTTCTGCTCGATTTTCCCGGCCTTTTTGTGTTGTAGGGTGATTACTGTGACTTCAGTCTCTTACCATCCAAGTCTAAGGGTTAGAGTAGTGAATGGAGCCTATCTGCTGGGCACTTTGACATGATCCTGTGCTCTTCCCGTAGATCAGGGCTTGCACACATAACCTAGGGGATAGATTTGTTAGTATTAGGGATAACCTGTCCTGTAGTGAGGGTATTTCCTGGAGCCGTGCTGAATTCAGACCTGGTAGGCCTCAAACGGGAGAGACTCCATCTTTCTTTCTGCTCCGACAGCTTGGGAAGCTTCTAGGTCAAAGGGAGTGTTTTAGTTATGAGGTGTTATTCGCTTGGAGAGAACCGGTTCGGGCCGGCCCTTATCGAAGGATTGTATTTTTCTTCATGCCGAAGACACTACATCAGGCCGGCCGGCTGGGAAAGTGTCCTTGGTACGGGGAGGTACAAGAATTTGGTGGGCGGCAGGTTACGGGACGGAATTTTCCATGAGGAAATGCATCTCTATATTAGTGAAAGTCCGAGGCAGTTGTGGGCACTTGTTTCAGTCCGTAGGCGGCGTCTGGCCGTTAGCAGTAGAGCTACTACTTATTCCAGGGAAGACAAACGCCATCTTGAAGGCGGAGAAGAAACCGAGAGACAGATACTCTCCTAGTAGAGTAGCCAGAGAGGAGAGAGTAGCCGATGAGGAAGAGGTCCCAGTGGCTCGGAGAAGGGTGAAGGGAACAGATCCGTGCGCGGAGGTGTGACTTCCAGACGAGCCGAGGCATAGACGAGAAGGGAACCTAGATGACCACGGAGTGCAGGCTACACACTATTAAGGTGATGTCGACCCTTTCTTATTAGATTGTACAACTTAATCTTTCACTTTTCTTTACAGGTTGTGAGTTATATTGTAAGGTTATGAAATAAGTAATAAAATACCCCAGTTTGTGGTGAACCAACATGTGCTGCGTGTTCTTGTGTGGGAGGGTAGCCTATTCCTCTAGTCAGCTGCGGCTATATGAACAGATGTCAACCCTGATCAGGTAAGTGGTAACTGAACAAGGGAGAAGAGGAGCCCCTCAAACCAGGGAACAGGTTGTGCTCGAACTAGTAATCTTTGTGTGATCCGATGAATAATGATGCCCCAGTTTGTAGTGGACCAACGTGTGCTGTATGTTCTTGTATGAGAGGGTAGCCTATTTCTCCAGTCAGCTGCGGCTATATGAACAGATGTTAACCCTGATCGGATGAGTGGTAACTGAATAAGGGGGAAGGGGAGCCCCTCGAACCAGAGAACAGGCAGTGCTCGAACTAACAGTCTTTGTGTGATGATGTTATGGTGATCATAGGATGAACTTGTGCTGATACTGCCGTCTGGGTAGAGAGTCCTGGGTTCGTATGGGACCGCGAGGCCGCCACTTGTGATACTGCCGTCTGGGTAGAGAGTCCTGGGTTCGTATGGGACCGCGAGGCCGCCATTTGTGATACTGCCGTCTGGGTAGAGAGTTCTGGGTTCGTATGGGACCGCGAGGCCGCCACTTGTGATACTGCCGTCTGGGTAGAGAGTCCTGGGTTCGTATGGGACCGCGAGGCCGCCACTTGTGATACTGCCGTCTGGGTAGAGAGTCCTGGGTTCGTATGGGACCGCGAGGCCGCCACTTGTAATACTGCCGTCTGGGTAGAGAGTTCTGGGTTCGTATGGGACCGCGAGGCCGCCACTTGTAATACTGCCGTCTGGGTAGAGAGTCCTGGGTTCGTATGGGACCGCGAGGCCGCCATTTGTGATACTGCCGTCTGGGTAGAGAGTTCTGGGTTCGTATGGGACCGCGAGGCCGCCATTTGTGATACTGCCGTCTGGGTAGAGAGTTCTGGATCCGTATGGGATCGCGAGGCCGCCGATTGTAAAAGGTTTTGGTATGTGTATTAGGAATTCCCTGTCCTTAGGCGGTAGATATATGTGGTTACCTATTGTAAATAGGTCCTAGGGACGAAGGAACGTTCTGGCTGGGTTAGTGAGGCTCTGATGAGCGAATTCTACCTGATCCAAAAACCCATAGCAGAACAGGCGTGCAGCAGTGTGTGGCGTGTAGCAGTGTGCGGCGTGCAGCAGTCTGCGGTGTGCAGCAGTGTGAGGCGTGCAGCAGTGTGTGGCTCGCAGCGGCATGCAGCAGTGTGTGGCGTGCAGGAGTGTGTGGCGTGTAGCAGTGTGCGGCATGTAGCAGTGTGCAGCATGCAGCAGTGTGTGGCGTGCAGCAGTGTGTGGCTTGCAGCGGCATGCAGCAGTGTGTGGCGTGCAGCAGTGTGTGGCGTGTAGCAGTGTGTGGCGTGCAGCAGTGTGAGGCTTGCAGCGGCATGCAGCAGTGTGTGGCATGCAGCAGTGTGTGGCATGCAGCAGTGTGTGGCGTGTAGCAGTGTGCGGCGTGCAGCAGTGTGCAGCAGTCTGCGGTGTGCAGCAGTGTGTGCTGTGCAGCAGTGTTTCGTATAGCATTGTGCGGCGTGTAGCAGTGTGCGGTGTGCAGCAGTGTGTGGCGTGCAGCAGTGTGTGGCATGCAGCAGTGTGTGGCGTGCAGCAATGTCGGGCGTGCAGCAGTGTGTGGCATGCAGCAGTCTTTGGCATGCAGCAGTGTGTGGCGTGCAGCGGCATGCAGCAGTGTGTGGCGTGCAGCAGTGTGCGGCGTGCAGCAGTGTGCGGCATGCAGCAGTGTGCGGCGTGCAGCATTGTGAGGCGTGCAGCAGTGTGCGGCGTGCAGCAGTGTGTGGCGTGCAGCAGTGTTTTGTGTAGCATTGTGCGGTGTGCAGCAGTGTTTCGTGTAGCAGTGTGTGGCGTGCAGCAGTGTTCGGCGTGCAGCAGTGTGTGGTGAGCAGCAGTGTGCTGTGTGCAGCAGTGTGTGGCGTTGTAGGAGAGTAGGGTCTGCTATCCTATGGTCACCCCAAATTTTTGCTTTTTGCTTCACTGGTTTTTGACATATTGAGGCTGTGGGCCTGCCAATCAGACCCCCAGCCTGCTGTTCTCTCTACTAAATTAAAACTATGCACCCTAGGTGCATAACCAATTGGAAGTGGATCACCCTGTCAGCCCCTGTACCAGTGTACACTAGGTACCCAGGGCATTGGTGTACCCAAGGCCTGCCAGGGGCTGCAGCATGTATTATGCCACCCCAGGCTTGGCCTAACAATCTGACACAACAGGCTGATCACTCAGCTGGGGTAAGTTGGTGTAATCACCTCTTACTTAGGTGTAGTATACCTATACCTAACCTTAAATGGGACACCTGGTAACCTCTAAGTCACTCCTATGGCAGGCCTTAACAATCCTGAAGGCAGAGTGCTTGGTTCCATGTGAGATGGTGCTCTGGCATGAGCTGAGCCTGTCTGCAGTGGTCGGAACAACTTCCTTCTACTGTTTCCAGATATCGTCATACCATATACTCTTAAGTGCATTATGAACCTCGCGGTTAAATGCTATCTTTGGTTTGGCTTTATCAAAACATGTCGAGTAAGGTGTCATACGAATTGGAATACTAACCCCTCGCCAATTCTGGCGACGGGGTTAGCATTCCACCCTTCTAGAGGGACACGACATGTACAGTACCTGAAACCCGGGTAAAATCAGACATAGCCTCAGCTCCACAAAATGGATGCTGCCACCACAGACACAAGTCTGCCCTCCTGCTGCTGGGAGTCCTTCCAGCTTGGGAGGTGTGGACAAAGGGTTTCCTGCCAGGGGAGGTGCGTGCACCACCCCAGACAGGATTTTGTGTATTGGTCAGGTAGGGCTTGAAAGAAACCAGACATGCCTGTGGCTCACAAGGAGCCTCGGTGCATATGCCAGTTCAAACCGGTCCTGGGGCACACCAGTCCCGGGCCTGGGGCGAGCTGGACAAAGGATTGGGGGTGTAACCACCCCCCTTCCTGGTCCCACCCATAGGGAGGGACCTAGCAGGTAGTCCGGCCCCTAGAATCCGCTTAAAGGTAGGAGCTGTGTCCTAAGACTTCAGACATCCTGGAATCAACTTGAAACTAAGAAGAAGACGGGAACTTCGACATTCTGCTGCACAGAAGACTGAAGAAAATCTCCCCTGTGGTCAGGGAGTGACCACCTTGCTAACGCAAGCACCATCCAGCGAATCACCGTCTGCTTTGCCGCCGCCTCCCGCCGGAGCCCGAGCCCAGAGACTGACAAGACCTGGACCTCCAGACCTCTCACCGCCCGATCCACAGTCCCTGAAAAGAGGAGACCCGTGGAGGCACCGAGACACGTGGAGCCAGCCATCTTGGAACGACTACGACAAGCTGACCAGTGCAACAACCGAGGCTCCCTCCAAGTTGTGCTTTGGGTCCTGAGAAGCCCAACCCTCGAGCAGCATCTGCACCAAAGGTGAGCCCTCCAGCATCTCCACGATCTGCGTGGGGCCCTTCTGCATTTTGCCACTCGACGCGCCTAACCGGTTGCTGGCCCGCTGGCTAGTGGCCATCTTGGCGACGAAATCTACGACAAACACCGCTGGTCTGGTTGCTCCAGACTGGCCCTTGCTCCCCTCCAAAGGAGCAATCCCTCTGACTTTGCTGGTCAGAACCAACAGCTGATTTCCGAATCCTCCTGCAATTGCTTTTGCCAAGGCTTGTTTGCTTCGATCAAGTCGCCGACACCGCCGACAGCGAGAGCCTGCGTGGGACAGCTCGTGAGCCGACTCCTGGACGTCGTCGACCTTCAGGGACCACGTGGCTGCGGAGACAAGCTACCCCTCATCACCTGTTTGCACCCGACATCGCCTGGTACCCACCTGGTGCCACGCTGGTCACTGGCTAGTGACTGTGAACACTGTCCCCTCTGCTTACAGGTCTTCAACATCTCCGATCCACTCTTGGACCCACTGCATCTCTTCCCGACCGACCGCCTGCAGCATCTTTGTCCCAGGCTCAACGGAACAGATAGAAGAAACCCGACGCACTTTGAGGCCTATGCACCCGCTTCCTGTGGGTGAGGTAAAGCTGGCACTCCGGTGCCCATGTGTAGTAATACATCTCTAGTGCCTGTGTTCCAAATCTTAAGTTCCTAGGTCATCCGGAAGATTCCTTTTGCAGTAACTTTGTACTTTTTACGCACCCATTGAAACCTATGGGAGCCCGCGTGTGACTATTTGCTCTGCACACGCCACCCGTGGACCTCCTGGTCACTAACTGACGTTAGCTCCTTGTAGGCCCAGCGATTCTAGAGGCCCTAGGCCTTTTCCCTTTTCTGTTCGTGGTACTTATACCACTATTTTAGTATATGGTTCGAGTGGCCACCAGGGCCTATCCATATAAAGTGCAACTTCTGTGTATTCTGTGATAATCTTGTTTGACGATTTGTGCTCCTGTGCTCATAAAGAGACTAGGGGTTACTTTGAGAAATAAATACATATATATTTTGAATATATATCTGTGTGGTGTCCTTTCATTGGTATAAAAGGGGGTTACTATTGGTAAAACAGCTTGCTTAACACGCATCACGAGTTTAGCCTCAAAGACTGCTTAGCCTACGCTACCACTAGGGCAGCTAGTCCAAAAAGGTTGACTTACAACCACACCATAAGGGTTGCTTGGCATGGTACAAGGTGGTCACTAGAACTAGTGAACAGCATATACCAGGCCAACTTCTCACATTGGTGAGCAGCAGTTGGATTTGAGCTTGCTGTGTTTTACCATTGTAATCTCTTGGTTACCAATTGAAAGATCACATAGGTACCTGTAGGTACATATAAAACAAGATTAGATATACTTAAGTTCTACTGAACTTAGTTGTTGTAGAGCAAAGGGAGTAGCACACCCTGACTACAACTACTAGATAGGTTTAGTAGGTAAACCCAAGTGTAGGTAGATTGCAACACATCCACCCACACTTAAGAGCAATGGCCGGGGCAGAGGGGTCCACTGTACCCATCTCTGTTGAGAGTGACCCCCAGAGGGCACCATCCAGCTTTGCTACCCTTAATCAGAATGAGCTCAGGCATTTGGCAACTCTTAGAGGCCTTAAACAGCCCAAGAACCCAAACTCTGCTGAGCTCAGAGAGCTCTTACAGAATGATGAGAATCAGAGAGCACTCAAGAAAGCTTCCCAGTTAGCCCCCTTAGGGACAGGAACAGGAGGCCCCCCTTCTAAAGATGCCACTGAAGTACCCCTTCCCAATAGTCACCCCTTAGATGGGATGCCTACCACAGAGGATGAGAGTGAAAAGGATACTGACAGTAGTGAGGATGAAGGGAGAACTAGCCCAGTGCCAAGTATTATACTTGGCCCAGCTAAACCAAGGCTATTGGGGACTGACAGTGGGTTCAACCCACTGGATCTCCCCAGTGGACTTAACACAGGGCTTGGAAGGCAAAGGAATCGCTCAGGTGACTCCAATGCTTCCCATGGCTCTAGAGGCTCTCAAGGTCACTCCAGGAGAAGGATGACCACCCCTCAGAGGAGGGAACATGAGGCCAAGATGCAAGAGGCTCAGCTGAGGATCAGGAAGCAGGAGCTAGAAGTAGCCCTGATGGAAGAGAAACTTAGCAAGGCTAGACAGCATAAAGAGAGTGGGTCTATACCCACTGGTGGCAGCATTGTCCCTAAGGACAAAGATAGGGTCTTTGACAATAGGAACCTGTCTAAGGTTGTGCCCCCCTACAAAAGTGGGGATGACATCCACAAATGGATAACTGCTCTTGAGAGAGCCTGCAAAGTACAGCAGGTTCCTGAAGACCAGTGGGCAGCAATCCTCTGGCTCTCCTTTGAAGGAAGAGGCAGAGACAGACTCCTCACTGTTAGAGAAGAGGATGTCAGAAACTACAGAGTCCTGAAGAGTGTTCTGGTAGATGGGTTAGGCTTAACCACTGAACAGTACAGGTTAATGTTCAGAGACACCCAAAAGACACAGACTCAGGACTGGTCTGAATACATTGAATGTGCCACTAAGGCTTTGGAGGGTTGGTTGCTGGGAAGTAAGGTATCTGATTTTACAGGATTGTATAATTTGATGATGAGAGAGCAGATTTTAAATAACTGTCAAAACCAGCAACTGCATCAACACTTGGTTGACTCTGATCTGACCTCTCCCCAAGAATTGGGAAAGAAGGCAGACAAATGGGTCAGAACCAGGGTTAAGCAAAAGAACCAGAACCAGGGCCAAGGGGGTGATCAGAAGAAAACAGACCAAAAGGGTGGAGATCAGAAACCTAAAGACCAGAAGTCTTCAACAGGGCCCCAAACTACTACTAAGGAGGGTGGGTCCCAACAGTCCAAAAAGAAGAAAGAAGGTCAGAAGAAACCCTGGTGCAATCATTGTAAAAATACAACTCACTGGACTAGTGATTGCAAAAAGGGTGGAGCCCCCAACACTGTTGCCCCTAAGGCACCTGCTCCCAGTACTACTGTTAGCAGTGTTGGTCCCCAGACAAAGGGTGTAGTGGGAATCACTATGGGAACTGAAGGAGATTCTGACTTAGACAGAACCCTTACACAGGCAGTCTTGATCTGTGATGGGGACATTGATTTGTCCCTGACTGTGAGCCCCAGTAACCTGGGCAAGTACAGACAGACTCCTTTAATTAATGACAAAGTGGCTCAAGCCTACAGGGACACATGTGCCAGTGTCACTATGGTGACACCAGGCTTTGTGGATCCTGGACAGTACATACCAGGTGAGAACTACCTGGTGACCAATGCCAGCAATGCCACTACTTCACATAGTGTGGCAGTTGTTAACTTCTCATGGGGAGGGGTAACTGGCCTCAAAAGGGTTGTGGTTAGTGCAGACCTCCCAGTAGAATGTTTGTTGGGCAATGACCTAGAGAGTTCTCTATGGTCAGAAGTGGAGTACAGGACTCATGCAGAGATGTTAGGTATATCATCACATGTCCTTGCTGTGACCAGGTCACAGGCCAAAAAGTGCCTCACTGAACCACAGGTCTTGGATCCTGGAACAATGGACCAAGCACCTACCAAGAAGAAGAACAGGAGGGTCAAGGCTGTGCCTTCCCCCCTGCCTCAGAGTGATGATCAGCCTTCCCAGGAAGCTGATCTAGAGGACCCTGAAGGAACTGTCCCTGAAGAGCTTGAACCTGATCAGGTTGAGTTTCTGGGGACAGGGGGACCTTCAAGGGCTGACTTGAGGCAGGCTCAGTTATCCTGTCCCTCTCTTGAACCCCTCAGACAGCTGGCTGCTGCTGAGGCTGCTGGGAATGCTCAAGGTACCCATAAAGTGTATTGGGATGAAGGGCTCCTTTATTCAGAGGCTAGAGACCCCAAGCCTGGTGCAACCAGGAGGTTGGTCATACCTCTGCAATTTAGGGGCTTCCTTCTTACCTTGGCCCATGACATTCCTTTAGCAGGACACTTAGGCCAGAACAAGACTTGGGACAGGCTTGTCCCTCACTTTCACTGGCCTCATATGAATGAAGATACAAAGGAGTTTTGTCGCTCCTGTGTTACCTGCCAAGCCAGTGGCAAATCAGGTGGCACAACAAAGGCCCCCCTAATACCACTACCTGTGGTGGGGGTCCCCTTTGAAAGAGTGGGAATAGACATAGTGGGTCCCATGGATCCTCCCACTGCATCTGGACACAGATTTATACTGGTGGTAGTGGATCATGCCACCAGGTATCCAGAGGCAATTCCCCTTAGGACCACTACAGCTCCTGTTGTGGCCAGGGCCCTGCTGGGAGTATTCTCCAGAGTGGGGTTTCCTAAGGAGGTAGTATCTGACAGAGGTACCAACTTTATGTCAGGATACTTGACAGCTATGTGGAAGGAATGTGGTGTCAACTACAAGTTCACCACCCCTTATCACCCACAATGCAATGGGCTTGTTGAGAGATTCAACAAGACCCTAAAGGGTATGATCAAAGGATTACCTGAAAAGCTCAGGCGAAGATGGGATATCCTTCTACCCTGCCTTCTGTTTGCTTACAGAGAGGTCCCACAAAAAGGAGTTGGCTACAGCCCCTTTGAATTGTTGTTTGGGCACCCTGTGAGAGGCCCACTGTGTTTGGTGAAGGAAGGATGGGAGTTACCTCTCAAAAAGCCTAAGCTAGACATAGTGGACTATGTACTTGGTCTCCGCTCCAGGATGGCTGAGTATATGGAGAAGGCATCTAAAAACCTTGAGGCAAGCCAGGCCTTACAGAAAGCTTGGCATGACCAAAAGGCTGTCTTGGTTGAGTATCAGCCAGGACAGAAGGTATGGGTGTTGGAGCCGGTGGCCCCAGCAGCACTCCAAGACAAATGGTCTGGACCCCATACAATCCTGGAAAAGAAGGGAGAGGTCACCTACTTGGTCGACCTAGGAACTCCCAGGAGTCCCCACAGGGTACTCCATGTTAACAGGCTTAAAGCATATGTTGACAGGGCAGACATGGGCTTGCTCATGGCTACAGATGAGGGACAGGAGGAAGAGAGTGACCCTCTCCCAGACCTGTTGTCTCAGAACCCTGAAGATGGCTCAGTTGAAGGAGTGACCCTTGGAGGCAACCTCACTGCCCATCAGCAGACTGAATGTAGACAGGTTCTACAATCATTTTCACATATGTTTTCCTTGATACCTAGTCAAACTGACTGGTGTACCCATGTTGTGGACACTGGTGACAGTCTGCCTGTAAAGAACAAACTTTACAGACAACCTGACCACGTCAGGGACTGTATAAAGGCTGAGGTACATAAAATGCTGGAATTAGGTGTCATTGAACCCTCAGAGAGCCCCTGGGCTAGCCCAGTGGTTCTGGTCCCCAAACCTCACACCAAAGATGGCAAGAGAGAGATGAGGTTCTGTGTGGATTACAGAGGACTCAATGCTGTCACCAGGACAGATGCACACCCTATTCCAAGGGCAGATGAGCTCATAGACAAACTAGCTTCTGCAAAGTTTTTGAGCACATTTGACTTGACAGCTGGCTATTGGCAAATCAGGTTAGCTGAGGAGTCTAAGGCCAAAACAGCATTCTCAACCCCAGGTGGGCATTATCAGTTTGTGGTGATGCCCTTTGGTCTGAAGAATGCACCTGCCACCTTCCAAAGGCTGGTGAACCAAGTCCTTACTGGGTTGGATGACTTTTGCGCAGCATATCTTGATGACATTGCTGTCTTTAGTTCCACCTGGGAGGATCACCTGATCCACCTGAAGAAGGCTCTTGAGGCTCTGCAAAGGGCAGGCCTCACTATCAAGGCTACTAAGTGCCAGATAGGGCAGAGTAAGGTTGTGTATTTGGGCCACCTTGTAGGTGGGGGCCAAGTTCAACCACTGGAGAGTAAGATACAGTCCATCAAGGATTGGTCCCCTCCAACCACCCAGACTCAAGTTCGAGCTTTCTTGGGCTTGACTGGGTATTACAGGAAGTTTGTTAAGAACTATGGGTCCATTGTGACTCCTCTTAATGATCTGACATCCAAGAAGATGCCCAAAAAGGTTCAGTGGACAGTAAGCTGTCAAAAGGCATTTGATGACCTGAAGGAGGCCATGTGCTCTGCACCTATCCTGAAAAGTCCTGACTACTCCAAAGAGTTTATTGTCCAAACAGATGCTTCTGAGTTGGGTGTGGGAGCTGTGCTGTCACAACTTAATGTAGATGGTCAAGACCAACCCATTGCTTTTATTAGCAGAAGGTTGACCCCCAGAGAGAAGAATTGGTCAGCTATTGAGAGGGAGGCCTTTGCTGTGGTGTGGGCCCTGAAGAAGCTGAGGCCATACTTGTTTGGCACTCACTTCAAGATTCAGACCGACCATAAGCCCCTCTTGTGGCTAAATCAGATGAAGGGTGAAAACCCCAAACTGCTTAGGTGGTCCATTTCCCTACAGGGGATGGACTTTACAGTGGAGCACCGGCCAGGTACTGACCATGGGAATGCAGATGGTCTCTCCAGGTACTTCCACTTAGGACATGAAGACGAGACTGCTCAAGGCTAGTTTAATGTCCCAGCGTTTGGGGGGGGGTTGTGTAGGAGAGTAGGGTCTGCTATCCTATGGTCACCCCAAATTTTTGCTTTTTGCTTCACTGGTTTTTGACATATTGAGGCTGTGGGCCTGCCAATCAGACCCCCAGCCTGCTGTTCTCTCTACTAAATTAAAACTATGCACCCTAGGTGCATAACCAATTGGAAGTGGATCACCCTGTCAGCCCCTGTACCAGTGTACACTAGGTACCCAGGGCATTGGTGTACCCAAGGCCTGCCAGGGGCTGCAGCATGTATTATGCCACCCCAGGCTTGGCCTAACAATCTGACACAACTGGCTGATCACTCAGCTGGGGTAAGTTGGTGTAATCACCTCTTACTTAGGTGTAGTATACCTATACCTAACCTTAAATGGGACACCTGGTAACCTCTAAGTCACTCCTATGGCAGGCCTTAACAATCCTGAAGGCAGAGTGCTTGGTTCCATGTGAGATGGTGCTCTGGCATGAGCTGAGCCTGTCTGCAGTGGTCGGAACAACTTCCTTCTACTGTTTCCAGATATCGTCATACCATATACTCTTAAGTGCATTATGAACCTCGCGGTTAAATGCTATCTTTGGTTTGGCTTTATCAAAACATGTCGAGTAAGGTGTCATACGAATTGGAATACTAACCCCTCGCCAATTCTGGCGACGGGGTTAGCATTCCACCCTTCTAGAGGGACACGACATGTACAGTACCTGAAACCCGGGTAAAATCAGACATAGCCTCAGCTCCACAAAATGGATGCTGCCACCACAGACACAAGTCTGCCCTCCTGCTGCTGGGAGTCCTTCCAGCTTGGGAGGTGTGGACAAAGGGTTTCCTGCCAGGGGAGGTGCGTGCACCACCCCAGACAGGATTTTGTGTATTGGTCAGGTAGGGCTTGAAAGAAACCAGACATGCCTGTGGCTCACAAGGAGCCTCGGTGCATATGCCAGTTCAAACCGGTCCTGGGGCACACCAGTCCCGGGCCTGGGGCGAGCTGGACAAAGGATTGGGGGTGTAACCACCCCCCTTCCTGGTCCCACCCATAGGGAGGGACCTAGCAGGTAGTCCGGCCCCTAGAATCCGCTTAAAGGTAGGAGCTGTGTCCTAAGACTTCAGACATCCTGGAATCAACTTGAAACTAAGAAGAAGACGGGAACTTCGACATTCTGCTGCACAGAAGACTGAAGAAAATCTCCCCTGTGGTCAGGGAGTGACCACCTTGCTAACGCAAGCACCATCCAGCGAATCACCGTCTGCTTTGCCGCCGCCTCCCGCCGGAGCCCGAGCCCAGAGACTGACAAGACCTGGACCTCCAGACCTCTCACCGCCCGATCCACAGTCCCTGAAAAGAGGAGACCCGTGGAGGCACCGAGACACGTGGAGCCAGCCATCTTGGAACGACTACGACAAGCTGACCAGTGCAACAACCGAGGCTCCCTCCAAGTTGTGCTTTGGGTCCTGAGAAGCCCAACCCTCGAGCAGCATCTGCACCAAAGGTGAGCCCTCCAGCATCTCCACGATCTGCGTGGGGCCCTTCTGCATTTTGCCACTCGACGCGCCTAACCGGTTGCTGGCCCGCTGGCTAGTGGCCATCTTGGCGACGAAATCTACGACAAACACCGCTGGTCTGGTTGCTCCAGACTGGCCCTTGCTCCCCTCCAAAGGAGCAATCCCTCTGACCTTGCTGGTCAGAACCAACAGCTGATTTCCGAATCCTCCTGCAATTGCTTTTGCCAAGGCTTGTTTGCTTCGATCAAGTCGCCGACACCGCCGACAGCGAGAGCCTGCGTGGGACAGCTCGTGAGCCGACTCCTGGACGTCGTCGACCTTCAGGGACCACGTGGCTGCGGAGACAAGCTACCCCTCATCACCTGTTTGCACCCGACATCGCCTGGTACCCACCTGGTGCCACGCTGGTCACTGGCTAGTGACTGTGAACACTGTCCCCTCTGCTTACAGGTCTTCAACATCTCCGATCCACTCTTGGACCCACTGCATCTCTTCCCGACCGACCGCCTGCAGCATCTTTGTCCCAGGCTCAACGGAACAGATAGAAGAAACCCGACGCACTTTGAGGCCTATGCACCCGCTTCCTGTGGGTGAGGTAAAGCTGGCACTCCGGTGCCCATGTGTAGTAATACATCTCTAGTGCCTGTGTTCCAAATCTTAAGTTCCTAGGTCATCCGGAAGATTCCTTTTGCAGTAACTTTGTACTTTTTACGCACCCATTGAAACCTATGGGAGCCCGCGTGTGACTATTTGCTCTGCACACGCCACCCGTGGACCTCCTGGTCACTAACTGACGTTAGCTCCTTGTAGGCCCAGCGATTCTAGAGGCCCTAGGCCTTTTCCCTTTTCTGTTCGTGGTACTTATACCACTATTTTAGTATATGGTTCGAGTGGCCACCAGGGCCTATCCATATAAAGTGCAACTTCTGTGTATTCTGTGATAATCTTGTTTGACGATTTGTGCTCCTGTGCTCATAAAGAGACTAGGGGTTACTTTGAGAAATAAATACATATATATTTTGAATATATATCTGTGTGGTGTCCTTTCATTGGTATAAAAGGGGGTTACTATTGGTAAAACAGCTTGCTTAACACGCATCACGAGTTTAGCCTCAAAGACTGCTTAGCCTACGCTACCACTAGGGCAGCTAGTCCAAAAAGGTTGACTTACAACCACACCATAAGGGTTGCTTGGCATGGTACAAGGTGGTCACTAGAACTAGTGAACAGCATATACCAGGCCAACTTCTCACAGGCGTGCAGCAGTGTGTGGCGTGCAGCGGCATGCAGCAGTGTGTGGTGTGCAGCAGTGTGTGGCGTGCAGCAGTGTGTGGCATGCATCAGTGTGTGGTGTGCAGCAGTGTTTCGTGTAGCAGTGTGCGGCGTGCATCAGTGTGCGGCATGCAGCAGTGTGTGACATGCAGCAGTGTGCGGTGTGCAGCAGTGTGTGGCGTGCAGCAGTGTGTGGCATGCAGCAGTGTGTGGCGTGCAGCAATGTGTGGCGTGCAGCAGTGTGTGGCGTGCAGCAGTCTTTGGCGTGCAGCAGTGTGTGGTGTGCAGCGGCATGCAGCAGTGTGTGGCGTGCAGCAGTGTGCGGCGTGCAGCAGTGTGCGGCATGCAGCAGTGTGCGGCGTGCAGCATTGTGAGGCGTGCAGCAGTGTGCGGCGTGCAGCAGTGTGTGGCGTGCAGCAGTGTTTTGTGTAGCATTGTGCGGCGTGCAGCAGTGTTTCGTGTAGCAGTGTGTGGCGTGCAGCAGTGTTTGGCGTGCAGCAGTGTGCGGTGAGCAGCAGTGTGCTGTGTGCAGCAGTGTGTGGCATGCAGCAGTGTGTGGCGTGCAGTGGCATGCAGCAGTGTGTGGTGTGCAGCAGTGTGTGGCGTGCAGCAGTGTGTGGCATGCATCAGTGTGTGGTGTGCAGCAGTGTTTCGTGTAGCAGTGTGCGGCGTGCAGCAGTGTGCGGCATGCAGCAGTGTGCAACATGCAGCAGTGTGCGGTGTGCAGCAGTGTGTGGCATGCAGCAGTGTGCGGCGTGCAGCAGTGTGCGGCATGCAGCAGTGTGCTGCCTGCAGCAGTGTGTGGCATGCAGCAGTGTGTGGCGTGCAGCAGTGCGTGGCGTGCAGCGGCATGCAGCAGTTTTTGGCATGCAGCATTGTGTGGCATGCAGCAGTGTGTGGCGTGTAGCAGTCTGCGGCGTGCAGCAGTCTGCGGTGTGCAGCAGTGTGAGTCATGCAGCAGTGTGCGGCGTGCAGCAGTGTGTGGCGTGCAGCAGTGTGTGGTGTGCCGCAGTGTGTGGCATGCAACAGTGTTTTGTGTAGCAGTGTGCGGTGTGCAGCAGTGTGTGGCATGCAGCAGTGTGCTGCGTGCAGCAGTGTGTGGCGTGCAGCAGTGTGTGGAGTGCAGCGGCATGCAGCAGTGTGTGGTGTGCAGCAGTGTGTGGCATGCAGCAGTGTGTCGCGTGCAGCAGTATGTGGCGTGTAGCGGCATGCAGCAGTGTGTGGTGTGCAGCAAAGTGCTGCGTGCAGCAGTGTGTGACGTGCAGCAGTGTGTGGCGTGCAGCAGTGTGTGGTGTGCAGTGGCATGCAGCAGTTTGTGGTGTGCAGCAGTGTGTGGCGTGCAGCAGTGTGTGGCGTGTAGCAGTGTGCGGCGTGCAGCAGTCTGCGGTGTGCAGCAGTGTGAGGCGTGCAGTTGTGTGTGGCTTGCAGCGGCATGCAGCAGTGTGTGGCGTGCAGGAGTGTGTGGCTTGTAGCAGTGTGCGGCGTGTAGCAGTGTGCGGCATGCAGCAGTGTGCGGCGTGCAGCAGTGTGTGGCGTGCAGCAGTGTGTGGCGTGCCGCAGTGTGTGGCATGCAACAGTGTTTTGTGTAGCAGTGTGCGGTGTGCAGCAGTGTGTGGTATGCAGCAGTGTGCTGCGTGCAGCAGTGTGTGGCGTGCAGCAGTGTGTGGCGTGCAGCGGCATGCAGCAGTGTGTGGTGTGCAGCAGTGTGCTGCGTGCAGCAGTGTGTGACGTGCAGCAGTGTGTGGTGTGCAGCAGTGTGTGGCGTGCAGCGGCATGCAGCAGTTTGTGGTGTGCAGCAGTGTGTGGCGTGCAGCAGTGTGTGGCGTGTAGCAGTGTGCGGCGTGCAGCAGTCTGCGGTGTGCAGCAGTGTGAGGCGTGCAGCAGTGTGTGGCTTGCAGCGGCATGCAGCAGTGTGTGGCGTGCAGGAGTGTGTGGCGTGTAGCAGTGTGCGGCGTGTAGCAGTGTGCTGCATGCAGCAGTGTGTGGCGTGCAGCAGTGTGTGGCTTGCAGCAGCAGGCAGCAGTGTGCTGCGTGCAGCAGTGTGTGGCGTGCAGCAGTGTGTGGAGTGCAGCGGCATGCAGCAGTGTGTGGCGTGCAGCAGTGTGTGGCATGCAGCAGTGTGTGGCGTGCAGCAATGTGCGGCGTGCAGCAGTGTGTGGCTTGCAGCGGCATGCAGCAGTGTGCTGCGTGCAGCAGTGTGTGGCGTGCAGCAGTGTGTGGAGTGCAGCGGCATGCAGCAGTGTGTGGCGTGCAGCAGTGTGCGGCGTGCAGCAGTGTGCGGCATGCAGCAGTGTGCGGCGTGCAGCATTGTGAGGCGTGCAGCAGTGTGCGGCGTGCAGCAGTGTGTGGCGTGCAGCAGTGTTTTGTGTAGCATTGTGCGGCGTGCAGCAGTGTTTCGTGTAGCAGTGTGTGGCGTGCAGCAGTGTTTGGCGTGCAGCAGTGTGCGGTGAGCAGCAGTGTGCTGTGTGCAGCAGTGTGTGGCGTGCAGCAGTGTGTGGCGTGCAGTGGCATGCAGCAGTGTGTGGTGTGCAGCAGTGTGTGGCATGCAGCAGTGTGTGGCATGCATCAGTGTGTGGTGTGCAGCAGTGTTTCGTGTAGCAGTGTGCGGCGTGCAGCAGTGTGCGGCATGCAGCAGTGTGTGACATGCAGCAGTGTGCGGCGTGCAGCAGTGTGTGGCTTGCAGCGGCATGCAGCAGTGTGTGGCATGCAGCAGTGTGTGGCGTGCAGCAGTGTGTGGCATGCAGCAGTGTGCAGCATGCAGCAGTGTGTGCCATGCAGCAGTGTGTGGCGTGCAGCAGTGTGTGGCATGCATCAGTGTGTGGTGTGCAGCAGTGTTTCGTGTAGCAGTGTGCGGCATGCAGCAGTGTGCGGCATGCAGCAGTGTGCGACATGCAGCAGTGTGCGGTGTGCAGCAGTGTGTGGCGTGCAGCAGTGTGTGGCATGCAGCAGTGTGCGGCGTGCAGCAGTGTGCGGCATGCAGCAGTGTACTGCGTGCAGCAGTGTGTGGCATGCAGCAGTGTGTGGCGTGCAGCAGTGTGTGGCGTGCAGCGGCATGCAGCAGTTTTTGGCATGCAGCAGTGTGTGGCATGCAGCAGTGTGTGGCGTGTAGCAGTGTGCGGCGTGCAGCAGTCTGCGGTGTGCAGCAGTGTGAGGCATGCAGCAGTGTGCGGTGTGCAGCAGTGTGTGGCGTGCAGCGGCATGCAGCAGTGTGTGGCATGCAGCAGTGTGCGGCGTGCAGCAGTGTGCGGCGTGCAGCAGTGTGTGGCGTTGTGAGAAGTTGGCCTGGTATATGATGTTCACTAGTTAAAGTGACCACCTTGTACCATGCCAAGCAACCCTTATGGTGTGGTTGTAAGTCAACCTTTTCGGACTAGCTGCCCTAGTGGTAGCGTAGGCTAAGCAGTCTTTGAGGCGTGCAGCAGTGTGTGGCGTGCAGCGGCATGCAGCAGTTTGTGGTGTGCAGCAGTGTGTGGCGTGCAGCAGTGTGTGGCGTGCAGCAGTGTGTGGTGTGCAGCAGTGTGCGGCGTGCAGCAGTGTGCGGCATGCAGCAGTGTGCGGCGTGCAGCAGTGTGTGGCGTGCAGCAGTGTGTGGCGTGCAGCAGTGTGCGGCATGCAGCAATGTGCGGCGTGCAGCAGTGTGTGGCGTGCAGCAGTCCTTGTACCATGCCAAGCAACCCTTATGGTGTGGTTGTAAGTCAACCTTTTCGGACTAGCTGCCCTAGTGGTAGCGTAGGCTAAGCAGTCTTTGAGGCGTGCAGCAGTGTGTGGCGTGCAGCGGCATGCAGCAGTGTGCGACATGCAGCAGTGTGCGGTGTGCAGCAGTGTGTGGCGTGCAGCAGTGTGTGGTGTGCAGCAGTGTGCGGCGTGCAGCAGTGTGCGGCATGCAGCAGTGTGCGGCGTGCAGCAGTGTGTGGCGTGCAGCAGTGTGTGGCGTGCAGCAGTGTGTGGCGTGCAGCAGTGTGTGGCATGTAGCAGTGTGCGGCGTGCAGCAGTCTGCGGTGTGCAGCAGTGTGAGGCGTGCAGCAGTGTGTGGCTTGCAGCGGCATGCAGCAGTGTGTGGCGTGCAGCAGTGTGTGGCATGTAGCAGTGTGCGGCGTGCAGCAGTCTGCGGTGTGCAGCAGTGTGAGGCGTGCAGCAGTCTGTGGCTCGCAGCGGCATGCAGCAGTGTGTGGCGTGCAGGAGTGTGTGGCGTGTAGCAGTGTGCGGCATGTAGCAGTGTGCGGCATGCAGCAGTGTGTGGCGTGCAGCAGTGTGTGGCTTGCAGCGGCATGCAGCAGTGTGTGGCGTGCAGCAGTGTGTGGCGTGCAGCAGTGTGTGGCGTGCAGCAGTGTGAGGCTTGCAGCGGCATGCAGCAGTGTGTGGCATGCAGCAGTGTGTGGCATGCAGCAGTGTGTGGCGTGTAGCAGTGTGCGGCATGCAGCAGTGTGCAGCAGTCTGCGGCGTGCAGCAGTGTGTGCTGTGCAGCAGTGTTTCGTATAGCATTGTGCGGCATGTAGCAGTGTGCGGTGTGCAGCAGTGTGTGGCGTGCAGCAGTGTGTGGCATGCAGCAGTGTGTGGCGTGCAGCAATGTGCGGCGTGCAGCAGTGTGTGGCGTGCAGCAGTCTTTGGCATGCAGCAGTGTGTGGCGTGCAGCGGCATGCAGCAGTGTGTAGCGTGCAGCAGTGTGCGGCGTTGTTGGACTTGGCCCTTCTGGCAGGTTCACCCCTGAACTTTTTGCTTTTTATTGGTGACTTGGTGTGGTGATTTTCTTGGTTTCTGCGCACTTTCCCTGTGTCCCAGGGTAAAGTTCGTGCGTGCTCTGAGTGCATGTGGTGAGATAGGCCTGCCCTCCCATAGGAATGCATGGGGAATGTATGTGTCCCTAGTAGTTCCTGATGCGTGGGGTGTGCAGGCCCGAGTTTGGTATGTGCGGACTCGTGGGAGTGAATGCTGCGCGATGATGTGTGCGGCGTGCATGTACCTAGTGTGGAAGTGCCACTTCTAGAAGTGGGCACTTCTGTGTGCAGTGTGTCTGTCGCGTGATTGGCTGGTCGTGTCATGTGACGGGCTAGGGATTCCCCAGAGTCAGGATGAGTCACCCAGTGGTGAATGGGGAGATCAACAGCTAGATGGGTGGGAGGAGTACACCTGGGTCCTGAATAGGACAGGGTTTTCCACACACAATGCTGGCCCCGCCCCCTGCGGTGCGACTGACGACCCTAGCCCTGCCAATGAATAGAGTGAGGGGCTGAGCACATCAAGGGTGCTCCCCAACCAGCTGCGACTGGTTTTCCCCCTCACCCTGAACCCAGACAAAGGGATTTGGTGTATAAAAAGGGGCTGTGTCCCCTTACAAAATGTTCTTGTTCTGCACTTGAATCTACCAGGGGCGTGCTGCTGCTGGGGCCCAGGGGAAGGTTTGCCTCCCTGGGCCCTGCCCAGCCCCTGGATGCCTGATGGACCTTGTGGAACCGTTGATTGCTGTTTCCTGGCTCTGTCCAAGACCTGGCTGCTTCTAGCGCCCTGGGAGCGCTATATTGCTTTATTTTGCCCCGTAGGAGCGATGGAGCTCCGCAGCAAGGCACTGCCGTCCGTGTGGAGGGAATCCCCTTCGTAAGGATTCCCCCGAAATGCTGCCGGAGCGGGTGCCCACCCCGCTTCATCATTATTTACTTTGCGGGTGCCACCCCGAGGTTCTATTGCTGGGAACCAAAATCGCCGCCGCGGCCCGAGCCGCATTTAAAAATCACCGCTGAGTCCGCGGCCCGCCTGGTTGTGGGCGGGGCCGCTGGACAGAAGCGGAAGCGGAAGTGCGGCCATTTTTCCAGCAACCCGAGGTCCCGGAGCCTCGCAGGCTCCATTGAGAAGTCCCGGGTCCCAGGAGGGGGCCCGGGTAAAGTGCGGGAGCAGCGTGAGGCTCCCATGACGAGAGAGAGCCCCGCCCGCCGCCTGTCGTGCCCGCAGAAGTCCCGGTGAAGAAGCTCCGGTGAGTAGGGGCTGGTCCTAGGGTCGGAGCGGTCCCGCCATGAGAGCGGGCCGCTCCGCCGATGCTGCACACTTGTGTGTCAGGGCCCCTCGGGGCCCCGGCTTCTAGTATTGGAGGGACATGTCGTGGCACAGGTTGGGAGTGCCAGTGACGACACAGCGTTCTCAGAGCCAGATGGCTCCCACGCCCCAGACGTCGTCTTCGAGCCCGAGCGTGGCTCCAGCGAGGGTGATGTTAGTTCCCAAGCCTCCACCGCTCCAACGCTGAGGGCATGATGATTTCAGGAGCCAATGTGCTCCAGGGGGACATGTGTATCTTTAGAGCCCCCGTGGCTCCCACAATTGCGTAGTTCATCCCTCCAAGACGCCAGCGCACTCCACAGTACTTTGGCCCTTGTCAATATTGGCGCACCATTATTTTGGGAGCCCGCGCGCTCCAGGAGGACATGTCATTTTCGAGCCTAGGTGGCTCCAACATTCTGGATATTGTTTCAGGGGCTAGGGAGAGCCCCTGCCTACTATGTGCCGTCCCCAGCTGCGCAGCACTTAGTGCCAGCTGCAGCGTTTAGGCCCTGTTCTTTTCCCCAGCTGCCCAGCAAGTAGTGGGCAGCTGCTACGTTTAGGTTCTGGCGCAACCTGGACTCTGATGTGATTTGGGTGCTAGGAAATATACTGTGTATAGTATGTTTTGCGCACCCTGTGTTGTGTACCTCTAACTGTGGTTAGTTCTGCCTAGGAGGTTGTTTTACCTTGTTTAGGTTGATGGTAGGGAGAATGTACTTCCCTGTGCGATGTGCGCCCCTAGTATAGTTATACTTAGGTGGTTAGGTCTAATGCGTTAGACCAATGAGAATTGCATAATGTGATTTATGCCCCTGTGATAGATGCAGGATAGGTTTTATACCTGATGCTAGTGTGATGACGCTGAGGTCATTATTGCGCCAGTAGAGACTGGTTGTGCTCTACAGTTACTTTGTGTTATGTTCTACGTTTACTATTGGTGGTTTGTGCTATGTTCTAAAAAGTGCTAATTCCGGACAGTGGTCCATGTGGCCCTGTCCCCTGTACATATAATCCCTTGTAAATTCTGCCCGTGCCTGTTGGCACATTGTAGAGTGTGTGTTTTTATCTAATGTGTTGTGTATAATACAAAGGTTATTTTTATAGAATACCTTGTGTGGAGTTTCCTTTGTGGTGGGCCTTGGGTGTTGTTGCTGGGTGCGCGCGCAAACGCTTTACACATCGCCTCAGAGATAAGCCTGACTGCTCGTGCCAAGCTACCAAGGGGGTGAGCAGGGGTTATCTTTGGCGTGTAACTCCCCAGCCCTGACTAGAGTGGTGGTTTCTGTCTGGCTTTGGCGCAAGCCCTAGCCAACCAGAAATCCCATTTCTAACAGGCGTGCAGCAGTGTGCGGCATGCAGCAGTGTGCGGCGTGCAGCATTGTGAGGCGTGCAGCAGTGTGCGGCGTGCAGCAGTGTGTGGCGTGCAGCAGTGTTTTGTGTAGCATTGTGCGGCGTGCAGCAGTGTTTCGTGTAGCAGTGTGTGGCGTGCAGCAGTGTTCGGCGTGCAGCAGTGTGCGGTGAGCAGCAGTGTGCTGTGTGCAGCAGTGTGTGGCGTGCAGCAGTGTGTGGCGTGCAACAGTGTGTGGCGTGCAGCAGTGTGTGGCATGCATCAGTGTGTGGTGTGCAGCAGTGTTTCGTGTAGCAGTGTGCGGCGTGCAGCAGTGTGCGGCATGCAGCAGTGTGTGACATGCAGCAGTGTGTGGCGTGCAGCAGTGTGTGGCTTGCAGCGGCATGCAGTGTGTGGCATGCAGCAGTGTGTGGCGTGCAGCAGTGTGTGGCATGCAGCAGTTTGTGGCATGCAGCAGTGTGTGCCATGCAGCAGTGTGTGGTGTGCAGCAGTGTTTCGTGTAGCAGTGTGCGGCGTGCAGCAGTGTACAGCATGCAGCAGTGTGCGACATGCAGCAGTGTGCGGTGTGCAGCAGTGTGTGGCATGCAGCAGTGTGTGGCGTGCAGCAGTGTGCGGCATGCAGCAGTGTGCTGCGTGCAGCAGTGTGTGGCATGCAGCAGTGTGTGGCGTGCAGCAGTGTGTGGCGTGCAGCGGCATGCAGCAGTTTTTGGCATGCAGCAGTGTGTGGCATGCAGCAGTTTGTGGCATGCAGCAGTGTGCGACATGCAGCAGTGTGCGGTGTGCAGCAGTGTGTGGCATGCAGCAGTGTGTGGCGTGCAGCAGTGTGCGGCATGCAGCAGTGTGCTGCGTGCAGCAGTGTGTGGCATGCAGCAGTGTGTGGCGTGCAGCAGTGTGTGGCGTGCAGCGGCATGCAGCAGTTTTTGGCATGCAGCAGTGTGTGGCATGCAGCAGTGTGTGGTGTGTAGCAGTCTGCGGCGTGCAGCAGTCTGCGGTGTGCAGCAGTGTGAGTCATGCAGCAGTGTGCGGCGTGCAGCAGTGTGTGGCGTGCAGCAGTGTGTGGCGTGCCGCAGTGTGTGGCATGCAACAGTGTTTTGTGTAGCAGTGTGTGGTGTGCAGCAGTGTGTGGCATGCAGCAGTGTGCTGTGTGCAGCAGTGTGTGGCGTGCAGCAGTGTGTCGCGTGCAGCAGTGTGTGGCGTGCAGCGGCATGCAGCAGTGTGTGGTGTGCAGCAGTGTGCTGCGTGCAGCAGTGTGTGACGTGCAGCAGTGTGTGGTGTGCAGCAGTGTGTGGCGTGCAGTGGCATGCAGCAGTTTGTGGTGTGCAGCAGTGTGTGGCATGCAGCAGTGTGTGGCGTGTAGCAGTGTGCGGCGTGCAGCAGTCTGCGGTGTGCAGCAGTGTGAGGCGTGCAGCAGTGTGTGGCTTGCAGCGGCATGCAGCAGTGTGTGGCGTGCAGGAGTGTGTGGCGTGTAGCAGTGTGCGGTGTGTAGCAGTGTGTGGCATGCAGCAGTGTGTGGCGTGCAGCAGTGTGTGGCTTGCAGCGGCATGCAGCAGTGTGTGGCGTGCAGCAGTGTGTGGTGTGCAGCAGTGTGTGGCGTGCAGCAGTGTGTGGCTTGCAGCAGCATGCAGCAGTGTGTGGCATGCAGCAGTGTGTGGCGTACAGCAGTGTGTGGCGTGTAGCAGTGTGCGGCGTGCAGCAGTGTGCAGCAGTCTGCGGCATGCAGCAGTGTGTGCTGTGCAGCAGTGTTTCGTATTGCATTGTGCGGTGTGTAGCAGTGTGCGGTGTGCAGCAGTGTGTGGCGTGCAGCAGTGTGTGGCATGCAGCAGTGTGTGGCGTGCAGCAATGTGCGGCGTGCAGCAGTGTGTGGCGTGCAGCAATCTTTGGCGTGCAGCAGTGTGTGGCGTGCAGCGGCATGCAGCAGTGTGTGGCGTGCAGCAGTGTGTGGCGTGCAGTAGTGTGCGGCATGCAGCAGTGTGCGGCGTGCAGCATTGTGAGGCGTGCAGCAGTGTGCGGCGTGCAGCAGTGTGTGGCGTGCAGCAGTGTTTTGTGTAGCATTGTGCGGCGTGCAGCAGTGTTTCGTGTAGCAGTGTGTGGCATGCAGCAGTGTTTGGCGTGCAACAGTGTGCGGTGAGCAGCAGTATGCTGTGTGCAGCAGTGTGTGGCGTGCAGCAGTGTGGGGCGTGCAGTGGCATGCAGCAGTGTGTGGTGTGCAGCAGTGTGTGGCGTGCAGCAGTGTGTGGCATGCATCAGTGTGTGGTGTGCAGCAGTGTTTCGTGTAGCAGTGTGCGGCGTGCAGCAGTGTGCGGCATGCAGCAGTGTGTGACATGCAGCAGTGTGTGGCGTGCAGCAGTGTGTGGCTTGCAGCGGCATGCAGCAGTGTGTGGCATGCAGCAGTGTGTGGCGTGCAGCAGTGTGTGGCATGCAGCAGTGTGCGGCATGCAGCAGTGTGTGCCATGCAGCAGTGTCTGGCGTGCAGCAGTGTGTGGCATGCATCAGTGTGTGGTGTGCAGCAGTGTTTCGTGTAGCAGTGTGCGGCGTGCAGCAGTGTGCGGCATGCAGCAGTGTGCGACATGCAGCAGTGTGCGGTGTGCAGCAGTGTGTGGCGTGCAGCAGTGTGTGGCATGCAGCAGTGTGCGGCGTGCAGCAGTGTGCGGCATGCAGCAGTGTGCTGCATGCAGCAGTGTGTGGCATGCAGCAGTGTGTGGCATGCAGCAGTGTGTGGCGTGCAGCGGCATGCAGCAGTTTTTGGCATGCAGCAGTGTGTGGCATGCAGCAGTGTGTGGCATGTAGCAGTGTGCGGCGTGCAGCAGTCTGCGGTGTGCAGCAGTGTGAGGCATGCAGCAGTGTGCGGTGTGCAGCAGTGTGTGGCGTGCAGCGGCATGCAGCAGTGTGTGGCATGCAGCAGTGTGTGGCGTGCAGCAGTGTGTGGCATGCAGCAGTGTGCGGCGTGCAGCAGTGTGTGGCGTGCAGCAGTGTGTGGCATGCAGCAGTGTTTCGTGTAGCAGCGTGCGGTGTGCAGCAGTGTTTGGCATGCAGCAGTGTGCGGTGAGCAGCAGTGTGCTGTGTGCAGCAGTGTGTGGCGTGCAGCAGTGTGTGGCATGCAGCGGCATGCAGCAGTGTGTGGTGTGCAGCAGTGTGCTGCGTGCAGCAGTGTGTGACATGCAGCAGTGTGTGGCGTGCAGCAGTGTGTGGCGTTGTGAGAAGTTGGCCTGGTATATGATGTTCACTAGTTAAAGTGACCACCTTGTACCATGCCAAGCAACCCTTATGGTGTGGTTGTAAGTCAACCTTTTCGAACTAGCTGCCCTAGTGGTAGCGTAGGCTAAGCAGTCTTTGAGGCGTGCAGCAGTGTGTGTCGTGCAGCGGCATGCAGCAGTTTGTGGTGTGCAGCAGTGTGTGGCGTGCAGCAGTGTGTGGCGTGTAGCAGTGTGCGGCGTGCAGCAGTCTGCGTTGTGCAGCAGTGTGAGGCGTGCAGCAGTGTGTGGCTTGCAGCGGCATGCAGCAGTGTGTGGCGTGCAGCAGTGTGTGGCGTGTAGCAGTGTGCGGCGTGCAGCAGTCTGCGGTGTGCAGCAGTGTGAGGCGTGCAGCAGTGTGTGGCTTGCAGCGGCATGCAGCAGTGTGTGGCGTGCAGGAGTGTGTGGCGTGTAGCAGTGTGCGGCGTGTAGCAGTGTGCGGCATGCAGCAGTGTGTGGCGTGCAGCAGTGTGTGGCTTGCAGCGGCATGCAGCAGTGTGTGGCGTGCAGCAGTGTGTGGTGTGCAGCAGTGTGTGGCTTGCAGCAGCATGCAGCAGTGTGTGGCATGCAGCAGTGTGTGGCGTACAGCAGTGTGTGGCGTGTAGCAGTGTGCGGCGTGCAGCAGTGTGCAGCAGTCTGCGGCGTGCAGCAGTGTGTGCTGTGCAGCAGTGTTTCGTATAGCATTGTGCGGTGTGTAGCAGTGTGCGGTGTGCAGCAGTGTGTGGCGTGCAGCAGTGTGTGGCATGCAGCAGTGTGTGGCGTGCAGCAATGTGCGGCATGCAGCAGTGTGTGGCGTGCAGCAGTCTTTGGCGTGCAGCAGTGTGTGGCATGCAGCGGCATGCAGCAGTGTGTGGCGTGCAGCAGTGTGCGGCGTGCAGCATTGTGCGGCATGCAGCAGTGTGCGGCATGCAGCATTGTGAGGCGTGCAGCAGTGTGCGGTGTGCAGCAGTGTGTGGCGTGCAGCAGTGTTTTGTGTAGCATTGTGCGGCGTGCAGCAGTGTTTCGTGTAGCAGTGTGTGGCGTGCAGCAGTGTGTGGCATGCATCAGTGTGTGGTGGGCAGCAGTGTTTCGTGTAGCAGTGTGCGGCGTGCAGCAGTGTGCGGCATGCAGCAGTGGGCGACATGCAGCAGTGTACGGTGTGCAGCAGTGTGTGGCGTGCAGCAGTGTGTGGCATGCAGCAGTGTGCGGCGTGCAGCAGTGTGCGGCATGCAGCAGTGTGCTGCGTGCAGCAGTGTGTGGCATGCAGCAGTGTGTGGCGTGCAGCAGTGTGTGGCGTGCAGCGGCATGCAGCAGTTTTTGGCATGCAGCAGTGTGTGGCATGCAGCAGTGTGTGGCGTGTAGCAGTGTGCGGCGTGCAGCAGTCTGCGGTGTGCAGCAGTGTGAGGCATGCAGCAGTGTGCGGTGTGCAGCAGTGTGTGGCGTGCAGCGGCGTGCAGCAGTGTGTGGCATGCAGCAGTGTGTGGCGTGCAGCAGTGTGTGGCATGCAGCAGTTTGTGGCGTGCAGGGGCATGCAGCAGTGTGTGGCATGCAGCAGTGTGTGGCGTGCAGCAGTGTGTTGCATGCAGCGGCATACAGCAGTGTGTGGCGTGCAGCAGTGTGCTGCATGCAGCAGTGTGTGGTGTGCAGCAGTGTATGGCGTGCAGCAGTGTGTGGTGTGCAGCAGTGTGCGGCGTGTAGCAGTGTGCGGCGTGCAGCAGTGTGTGGCATGCAGCAGTGTTTGGCGTGCAACAGTGTGTGGCGTGCAGCGGCATGCAGCAGTGTGTGGCATGCAGCAGTGTGCGGTGTGCAGCAGTGTGTGGCGTGCAGCGGCGTGCAGCAGTGTGTGGCATGCAGCAGTGTGTGGCGTGCAGCAGTGTGTGGCATGCAGCAGTTTGTGGCGTGCAGGGGCATGCAGCAGTGTGTGGCATGCAGCAGTGTGTGGCGTGCAGCAGTGTGTTGCATGCAGCGGCATGCAGCAGTGTGTGGCGTGCAGCAGTGTACTGCATGCAGCAGTGTGTGGCGTGCAGCAGTGTATGGCGTGCAGCAGTGTGTGGTGTGCAGCAGTGTGCGGCGTGTAGCAGTGTGCGGCGTGCAGCAGTGTGTGGCATGCAGCAGTGTTTGGCGTGCAACAGTGTGTGGCGTGCAGCGGCATGCAGCAGTGTGTGGCATGCAGCAGTGTGCGGCGTGCAGCAGTGTGCGGCATGCAGCAGTGTGCGGCGTGCAGCAGTGTGTGGCGTGCAGCAGTGTGTGGCATGCAGCAGTGTTTCGTGTAGCAGCGTGCGGTGTGCAGCAGTGTGTGGCATGCAGCAGTGTGCGGTGAGCAGCAGTGTGCTGTGTGCAGCAGTGTGTGGCGTGCAGCAGTGTGAGGCGTGCAGCGGCATGCAGCAGTGTGTGGTGTGCAGCAGTGTGCTGCGTGCAGCAGTGTGTGGCGTGCAGCAGTGTGTGGCGTGCAGCAGTGTGTGGCGTGCAGGAGTGTGTGGCATGTAGCAGTGTGCGGCGTGTAGCAGTGTGCAGCATGCAGCAGTGTGCTGTGTGCAGCAGTGTCATGCAGCATGCAGCAGTGAGTAATGCAGCAGTGTGCAGCAGTGTGCGGCGTGCAGCAGTGTGTGCCATGCAGCAGTGTGTGGCGTGCAGCAGTGTTTCGTGTAGCATTGTGCGGTGTGCAGCAGTGTGTAGCATGCAGCAGTGTGTGGTATGCAGCAGTGTTTCGTGTAGCAGTGTGCGGCGTGCAGCAGTGTGCGGTGTGCAGCAGTGTGTGGCATGCAGCAGTGTGTGGCGTGCAGCAGTGTGTGGCTTGCAGCGGCATGCAGCAGTGGGTGGCGTGCAGCAGTGTGTGGCGTGCAGCAGTGTGTGGCTTGCAGCAGCATGCAGCGGTGTGTGGCATGCAGCAGTGTGTGGCGTACAGCAGTGTGTGGCGTGTAGCAGTGTGCGGTGTGCAGCAGTGTGCAGCAGTCTGCGGCGTGCAGCAGTGTGTGGCGTGCAGCAGTGTGTGGCATGCAGCAGTGTGTGGCGTGCAGCAGTGTGTGGCATGCAGCAATGTTTGGCGTGCAGCAGTGTGTGGCGTGCAGCGGCATGCAGCAGTGTGTGGCGTGCAGCAGTGTGTGGCATACAGCAGTGTGCGGCGTGCAGCAGTGTGTGGCATGCAGCAGTGTTTTGTGTAGCATTGTGCGGCGTGCAGCAGTGTTTCGTGTAGCAGTGTGTGGCGTGCAGCAGTGTTCGGCGTGCAGCAGTGTGCGGTGAGCAGCAGTGTGCTGCGTGCAGCAGTGTGTGGCGTGCAGCAGTGTGTGGCGTGCAGCGGCATGCAGCAGTGTGTGGTGTGCAGCAGTGTGTAGCGTGCAGCAGTGTGTGGCATGCATCAGTGTGTGGTGTGCAGCTGTGTTTTGTGTAGCAGTGTGCGGCGTGCAGCAGTGTGCGGCATGCAGCAATGTGTGACATGCAGCAGTGTGTGGCATGCAGCAGTTTGCGGCATGCAGCAGTGTGTGCCATGCAGCAGTGTGTGGCGTGCAGCAGTGTGTGGCATGCATCAGTGTGTGGTGTGCAGCAGTGTTTCATGTAGCAGTGTGCGGCGTGCAGCAGTGTGCGGCATGCAGCAGTGTGCGACATGCAGCAGTGTGCGGCATGCAGCAGTGTGCTGCGTGCAGCAGTGTGTGGCGTGCCGCAGTGTGTGGTGTGCAGCAGTGTGTGGCGTGCAGCGGCATGCAGCAGTTTGTGGCATGCAGCAGTGTGTGGCGTGCAGCAGTGTGTTGCATGCAGCAGTGTGTGGCGTGCAGCAGTGTGCGGCGTGCAGCAGTGTGTGGCATGCAGCAGTGTTTGGCGTGCAACAGTGTGTGGCATGCAGCGGCATGCAGCAGTGTGTGGTGTGCAGCAGTGTGCGGCGTGCAGCAGTGTGCGGCATGCAGCAGTGTGCGGCGTGCAGCAGTGTGTGGCGTGCAGCAGAGTGTGGCGTACCGCAGTGTGTAGCATGCAACAGTGTTTTGTGTAGCAGTGTGCGGTGTGCAGCAGTGTGTGGCATGCAGCAGTGTGCTGCGTGCAGCAGTGTGTGGCGTGCAGCAGTGTGTGGTGTGCAGCGGCATGCAGCAGTGTGTGGTGTGCAGCAGTGTGCTGCGTGCAGCAGTGTGTGACGTGCAGCAGTGTGTGGCGTGCAGCAGTGTGTGGTGTGCAGCAGTGTGTGGCGTGCAGCAGTGTGTGGCGTGTAGCAGTGTGCGGCGTGCAGCAGTCTGCGGTGTGCAGCAGTGTGAGGCGTGCAGCAGTGTGTGGCTTGCAGCGGCATGCAGCAGTGTGTGGCGTGCAGCAGTGTGTGGCGTGTAGCAGTGTGCGGCGTGCAGCAGTCTGCGGTGTGCAGCAGTGTGAGGCGTGCAGCAGTGTGTGGCTTGCAGCGGCATGCAGCAGTGTGTGGCGAGCAGCAGTGTGTGGCGTGTAGCAGTGTGCGGCGTGCAGCAGTCTGCGGTGTGCAGCAGTGTGCGGCGTGCAGCAGTCTGCGGTGTGCAGCAGTGTGAGGCGTGCAGCAGTGTGTGGCTTGCAGCGGCATGCAGCAGTGTGTGGCGTGCAGCATTGTCGGGCGTGCAGCAGTGTGCGGCGTGCAGCAGTGTGTGGCATGCAGCAGTGTTTTGTGTAGCATTGTGCGGCGTGCAGCAGTGTTTCGTGTAGCAGTGTGTGGCGTGCAGCAGTGTTCGGCGTGCAGCAGTGTGCGGTGAGCAGCAGTGTGCTGCATGCAGCAGTGTGTGGCATGCAGCAGTGTGTGGCATGCAGCAGTGTGTGGTGTGCAGCAGTGTTTCATGTAGCAGTGTGCGGCGTGCAGCAGTGTGCGGCATGCAGCAGTGTGCGACATGCAGCAGTGTGCGGCATGCAGCAGTGTGCTGCGTGCAGCAGTGTGTGGCGTGCCGCAGTGTGTGGTGTGCAGCAGTGTGTGGCGTGCAGCGGCATGCAGCAGTTTGTGGCATGCAGCAGTGTGTGGCGTGCAGCAGTGTGTTGCATGCAGCAGTGTGTGGCATGCAGCAGTGTGCGGCGTGCAGCAGTGTGTGGCATGCAGCAGTGTTTGGCGTGCAACAGTGTGTGGCATGCAGCGGCATGCAGCAGTGTGTGGTGTGCAGCAGTGTGCGGCGTGCAGCAGTGTGCGGCATGCAGCAGTGTGCGGCGTGCAGCAGTGTGTGGCATGCAGCAGTGTGTGGCGTTGTGAGAAGTTGGCCTGGTATATGATGTTCACTAGTTTAAGTGACCACCTTGTACCATGCCAAGCAACCCTTATGGTGTGGTTGTAAGTCAACCTTTTCGGACTAGCTGCCCTAGTGGTAGCGTAGGCTAAGCAGTCTTTGAGGCGTGCAGCAGTGTGTGGCGTGCAGCGGCATGCAGCAGTTTGTGGTGTGCAGCAGTGTGTGGCATGCAGCAGTGTGTGGCGTGTAGCAGTGTGCTGCGTGCAGCAGTGTGTGACGTGCAGCAGTGTGTGGCGTGCAGCAGTGTGTGGCGTGCAGTGGCATGCAGCAGTTTGTGGTGTGCAGCAGTGTGTGGCGTGCAGCAGTGTGTGGCGTGTAGCAGTGTGCGGCGTGCAGCAGTCTGCGGTGTGCAGCAGTGTGAGGCGTGCAGCACTGTGTGGCTTGCAGCGGCATGCAGCAGTGTGTGGCGTGCAGCAGTGTGTGGCGTGTAGCAGTGTGCGGCGTGCAGCAGTCTGCGGTGTGCAGCAGTGTGAGGCGTGCAGCAGTGTGTGGCTTGCAGCGGCATGCAGCAGTGTGTGGCGTGCAGCAGTGTGTGGCGTGTAGCAGTGTGCGGCGTGCAGCAGTCTGCGGTGTGCAGCAGTGTGCGGCGTGCAGCAGTCTGCGGTGTGCAGCAGTGTGAGGCGTGCAGCAGTGTGTGGCTTGCAGCGGCATGCAGCAGTGTGTGGCGTGCAGCATTGTCGGGCGTGCAGCAGTGTGCGGCGTGCAGCAGTGTGTGGCATGCAGCAGTGTTTTGTGTAGCATTGTGCGGCGTGCAGCAGTGTTTCGTGTAGCAGTGTGTGGCGTGCAGCAGTGTTCGGCGTGCAGCAGTGTGCGGTGAGCAGCAGTGTGCTGCATGCAGCAGTGTGTGGCATGCAGCAGTGTGTGGCATGCAGCAGTGTGTGGTGTGCAGCAGTGTGTGGCGTGCAGCGGCATGCAGCAGTTTGTGGCGTGCAGCAGTGTGTGGCATGCAGCAGTGTGCGGCGTGCAGCAGTGTGTGGCATGCAGCAGTGTTTGGCATGCAACAGTGTGTGGCGTGCAGCGGCATGCAGCAGTGTGTGGCGTGCAGCAGTGTGCGGCGTGCAGCAGTGTGCGGCATGCAGCAGTGTGCGGCGTGCAGCAGTGTGTGGCGTGCAGCAGTGTGTGGCGTGCAGCGGCATGCAGCAGTTTGTGGTGTGCAGCAGTGTGTGGCGTGCAGCAGTGTGTGGCATGTAGCAGTGTCCGGCGTGCAGCAGTCTGCGGTGTGCAGCAGTGTGAGGCGTGCAGCAGTGTGTGGCTTGCAGCGACATTCAGCAGTGTGTGGCGTGCAGCAGTGTGTGGCATGTAGCAGTGTGCGGCGTGCAGCAGTCTGCGGTGTGCAGCAGTGTGAGGCGTGCAGCAGTGTGTGGCTCGCAGCGGCATGCAGCAGTGTGTGGCGTGCAGGAGTGTGTGGCGTGTAGCAGTGTGCGGCGTGTAGCAGTGTGCGGCATGCAGCAGTGTGTGGCATGCAGCAGTGTGTGGCTTGCAGCGGCATGCAGCAGTGTGTGGCGTGCAGCAGTGTGTGGCGTGCAGCAGTGTGTGGCGTGCAGCAGTGTGAGGCTTGCAGCGGCATGCAGCAGTGTGTGGCATGCAGCAGTGTGTGGCATACAGCAGTGTGTGGCGTGTAGCAGTGTGCGGCGTGCAGCAGTGTGCAGCAGTCTGCGGCGTGCAGCAGTGTGTGCTGTGCAGCAGTGTTTCGTATAGCATTGTGCGGCGTGTAGCAGTGTGCGGTGTGCAGCAGTGTGTGGCGTGCAGCAGTGTGTGGCATGCAGCAGTGTGTGGCGTGCAGCAATGTGCGGCGTGCAGCAGTGTGTGGCGTGCAGCAGTCTTTGGCATGCAGCAGTGTGTGGCGTGCAGCGGCATGCAGCAGTGTGTGGCGTGCCACAGTGTGCGGCGTGCAGCAGTGTGCGGCATGCAGCAGTGTGCGGCATGCAGCATTGTGAGGCGTGCAGCAGTGTGCGGCGTGCAGCAGTGTGTGGCGTGCAGCAGTGTTTTGTGTAGCATTGTGCGGCGTGCAGCAGTGTTTCGTGTAGCAGTGTGTGGCGTGCAGCAGTGTTCGGCGTGCAGCAGTGTGTGGTGAGCAGCAGTGTGCTGTGTGCAGCAGTGTGTGGCGTGCAGCAGTGTGTGGTGTGCAGTGGCATGCAGCAGTGTGTGGTGTGCAGCAGTGTGTGGCGTGCAGCAGTGTGTGGCATGCATCAGTGTGTGGTGTGCAGCAGTGTTTCGTGTAGCAGTGTGCGGCATGCAGCAGTGTGCGGCATGCAGCAGTGTGTGACATGCAGCAGTGTGCGGTGTGCAGCAGTGTGTGGCGTGCAGCAGTGTGTGGCATGCAGCAGTGTGTGGCGTGCAGCAATGTGCGGCATGCAGCAGTGTGTGGCGTGCAGCAGTCTTTGGCGTGCAGCAGTGTGTGGCATGCAGCAGTGTGCGGCGTGCAGCAGTGTGCGGTGAGCAGCAGTGTGCTGTGCAGCAGTGTGTGGCGTGCAGCAGTGTGTGGCGTGCAGTGGCATGCAGCAGTGTGTGGTGTGCAGCAGTGTGTGGCGTGCAGCAGTGTGTGGCATGCATCAGTGTGTGGTGTGCAGCAGTGTTTCATGTAGCAGTGTGCGGCGTGCAGCAGTGTGCGGCATGCAGCAGTGTGTGACATGCAGCAGTGTGCGGTGTGCAGCAGTGTGTGGCATGCAGCAGTGTGCAGCGTGCAGCAGTGTGCGGCATGCAGCAGTGTGCTGCATGCAGCAGTGTGTGGCATGCAGCAGTGTGTGGCGTGCAGCAGTGTGTGGCGTGCAGCGGCATGCAGCAGTTTTTGGCATGCAGCAGTGTGTGGCATGCAGCAGTGTGTGGCGTGTAGCAGTCTGCGGCGTGCAGCAGTCTGCGGTGTGCAGCAGTGTGAGTCATGCAGCAGTGTGCGGCGTGCAGCAGTGTGTGGCGTGCAGCAGTGTGTGGCGTGCCGCAGTGTGTGGCATGCAACAGTGTTTTGTTTGGCAGTGTGCGGTGTGCAGCAGTGTGTGGCATGCAGCAGTGTGCTGCGTGCAGCAGTGTGTGGCGTGCAGCAGTGTGTGGAGTGCAGCGGCATGCAGCAGTGTGTGGTGTGCAGCAGTGTGTGGCGTGCAGCAGTGTGTCGCGTGCAGCAGTGTGTGGGGTGCAGCGGCATGCAGCAGTGTGTGGTGTGCAGCAGTGTGCTGCGTGCAGCAGTGTGTGACGTGCAGCAGTGTGTGGCGTGCAGCAGTGTGTGGCGTGCAGTGGCATGCAGCAGTTTGTGGTGTGCAGCAGTGTGTGGCGTGCAGCAGTGTGTGGCGTGTAGCAGTGTGCGGCGTGCAGCAGTCTGCGGTGTGCAGCAGTGTGAGGCATGCAGCAGTGTGTGGCTTGCAGCGGCATGCAGCAGTGTGTGGCGTGCAGGAGTGTGTGGCGTGTAGCAGTGTGCGGCGTGTAGCAGTGTGCGGCATGCAGCAGTGTGTGGCATGCAGCAGTGTGTGGCTTGCAGCGGCATGCAGCAGTGTGTGGCGTGCAGCAGTGTGTGGTGTGCAGCAGTGTGTGGCGTGCAGCAGTGTGTGGCTTGCAGCAGCATGCAGCAGTGTGTGGCATGCAGCAGTGTGTGGCGTACAGCAGTGTTGGGCGTGTAGCAGTGTGCGGCGTGCAGCAGTGTGCAGCAGTCTGCGGCGTGCAGCAGTGTGTGCTGTGCAGCAGTGTTTCGTATAGCATTGTGCGGTGTGTAGCAGTGTGCGGTGTGCAGCAGTGTGTGGCATGCAGCAGTGTGTGGCATGCAGCAGTGTGTGGCGTGCAGCAATGTGCGGCGTGCAGCAGTGTGGCGTGCAGCAGTCTTTGGCGTGCAGCAGTGTGTGGCGTGCAGCGGCATGCAGCAGTGTGTGGCGTGCAGCAGTGTGCGGCGTGCAGCCGTGTGCGGCATGCAGCAGTGTGCGGCGTGCAGCATTGTGAGGCGTGCAGCAGTGTGCGGCGTGCAGCAGTGTGTGGCGTGCAGCAGTGTTTTGTGTAGCATTGTGCGGCGTGCAGCAGTGTTTCGTGTAGCAGTGTGTGGCGTGCAGCAGTGTTTGGCGTGCAGCAGTGTGCGGTGAGCAGCAGTGTGCTGTGTGCAGCAGTGTGTGGCATGCAGCAGTGTGTGGTGTGCAGTGGCATGCAGCAGTGTGTGGTGTGCAGCAGTGTGTGGCGTGCAGCAGTGTGTGGCATTGTGAGAAGTTGGCCTGGTATATGATGCTCACTAGTTAAAGTGATCACCTTGTACCATGCCAAGCAACCCTTATGGTGTGGTTGTAAGTCAACCTTTTCGGACTAGCTGCCCTAGTGGTAGCGTAGGCTAAGCAGTCTTTGAGGCTAAACTCGTGAAGCGTGTTAAGCCAGCTGTTTTACCAAATGCAACCCCCTTTTATACCAATGAAAGGACACCACACAGATATATATTCAAAATATATATGTATTTATTTCTCAAAGTAACCCCTAGTCTCTTTATGAGCACAGGAGCACAAATCGTCAAACAAGATTATCACAGAATACACAGAAGTTGCACTTTATATGGATAGGCCCTGGTGGCCACTCAAACCATATACTAAAATAGTGGTATAAGTACCACGAACAGAAAAGGGAAAAGGCCTAGGGCCTCTAGAATCGCTGGGCCTACAAGGAGCTAACGTCAGTTAGTGACCAGGAGGTCCACGGGTGGCGTGTGCAGAGCAAATAGTCACACGCGTGCTCCCATAGGTTTCAATGGGTGCGTAAAAAGTACAAAGTTACTGCAAAAGGAATCTTCCGGATGACCTAGGAACTTAAGATTTGGAACACAGGCACTAGAGATGTATTACTACACTTGGGCACAGGTGTGCCAGCTTTACCTCACCCACAGGAAGCGGGTGCATAGGCCTCGAAGTGCGTCGGGTTTCTTCTATCTGTTCCGTGGAGCTTGAAGACAAAGATGCTGCAGGCGGTCGGTCCGGGAGAGATGCAGTGGATCCAAGAGTGGATCGGAGATGTTGAAGACCTGTAAGCAGAGGGGACAGTGTTCACAGTCACTAGCCAGTGACCAGCGTGGCACCAGGTGGGTACTAGGCGATGTCGGGTGCAAACAGGTGATGAGGGGTAGCTTGTCTCCGCAGCCACGTGGTCCCTGAAGGTCGACGACGTCCAGGAGTCGGCTCACGAGCTGTCCCACGCAGGCTCTCGCTGTCGGCGGTGTCGGCGACTTGATCGAAGCAAACAAGCCTTGGCAAAAGCAATTGCAGGAGGATTCGGAAATCAGCTGTTGGTTCTGACCAGCAAGGTCAGAGGGATTGCTCCTTTGGAGGGGAGCAAGGGCCAGTCTGGAGCAACCAGACCAGCGGTGTTTGTCGTAGATTTCGTCGCCAAGATGGCCACTAGCCAGCGGGCCAGCAACCGGTTAGGCGCGTCGAGTGGCAAAATGCAGAAGGGCCCCACGCAGATCGTGGAGATGCTGGAGGGCTCACCTTTGGTGCAGATGCTGCTCGAGGGTTGGGCTTCTCAGGACCCAAAGCACAACTTGGAGGGAGCCTCGGTTGTTGCACTGGTCAGCTTGTCGTAGTCGTTCCAAGATGGCTGGCTCCACGTGTCTCGGTGCCTCCACGGGTCTCCTCTTTTCAGGGACTGTGGATCGGGCGGTGAGAGGTCTGGAGGTCCAGGTCTTGTCAGTCTCTGGGCTCGGGCTCCGGCGGGAGGCGGCGGCAAAGCAGACGGTGATTCGCTGGATGGTGCTTGCGTTAGCAAGGTGGTCACTCCCTGACCACAGGGGAGATTTTCTTCAGTCTTCTGTGCAGCAGAATGTCGAAGTTCCCGTCTTCTTCTTAGTTTCAAGTTGATTCCAGGATGTCTGAAGTCTTAGGACACAGCTCCTACCTTTATTCGGATTCTAGGGGCCGGACTACCTGCTAGGTCCCTCCCTATGGGTGGGACCAGGAAGGGGGGTGGTTACACCCCCAATCCTTTGTCCAGCTCGCCCCAGGCCCGGGACTGGTGTGCCCCAGGACCGGTTTGAACTGGCATATGCCCCGAGGCTCCTTGTGAGCCACAGGCATGTCTGGTTTCTTTCAAGCCCTACCTGACCAATACACAAAATCCTGTCTGGGGTGGTGCACGCACCTCCCCTGGCAGGAAACCCTTTGTCCACACCTCCCAAGCTGGAAGGACTCCCAGCAGCAGGAGGGCAGACTTGTGTCTGTGGTGGCAGCATCCATTTTGTGGAGCTGAGGCTATGTCTGATTTTACCCGGGTTTCAGGTACTGTACATGTCGTGTCCCTCTAGAAGGGTGGAATGCTAACCCCGTCGCCAGAATTGGCGAGGGGTTAGTATTCCAATTCGTATGACACCTTACTCGACATGTTTTGATAAAGCCAAACCAAAGATAGCATTTAACCGCGAGGTTCATAATGCACTTAAGAGTATATGGTATGACGATATCTGGAAACAGTAGAAGGAAGTTGTTCCGACCACTGTAGACAGGCTCAGCTCATGCCAGAGCACCATCTCACATGGAACCAAGCACTCTGCCTTCAGGATTGTTAAGGCCTGCCATAGGAGTGACTTATAGGTTACCAGGTGTCCCATTTAAGGTTAGGTATAGGTATACTACACCTAAGTAAGAGGTGATTACACCAACTTACCCCAGCTGAGTGATCAGCCAGTTGTGTCAAATTGTTAGGCCAAGCCTGGGGTGGCATAATACATGCTGCAGCCCTTGGCAGGCCTTGGGTACACCAATGCCCTGGGTACCTAGTGTACACTGGTACAGGGGCTGACAGGGTGATCCACTTCCAATTGGTTATGTACCTAGGGTACATGGAGTCCATTTTACAGAGAGAGCAGATAGCCTGAGAGCCTGAATGGCAGGATCTCAGGCCAACTAAGTCGAAAAACCAGCTAGACACTAGGCAAAAATTTGGGGGTAACCATAGTCAGATATCCACCTTCCTACAGGCATGCATCAGTGTGTGGTGTGCAGCAGTGTTTCGTGTAGCAGTGTGTGGCGTGCAGCAGTGTGCGGCATGCAGCAGTGTGTGACATGCAGCAGTGTGTGGCGTGCAGCAGTGGGTGGCTTGCAGCGGCATGCAGCAGTGTGTGGCATGCAGCAGTGTGTGGCGTGCAGCAGTGTGTGGCATGCAGCAGTGTGCGGCATGCAGCAGTGTGTGCCATGCAGCAGTGTGTGGCGTGCAGCAGTGTGTGGCATGCATCAGTGTGTGGTGTGCAGCAGTGTTTCGTGTAGCAGTGTGCGGCGTGCAGCAGTGTGCGGCATGCATCAGTGTGCGACATGCAGCAGTGTGCGGTGTGCAGCAGTGTGTGGCGTGCAGCAGTGTGTGGCATGCAGCAGTGTGCGGCGTGCAGCAGTGTGTGGCATGCAGCAGTGTGCTGCGTGCAGCAGTGTGTGGCATGCAGCAGTGTGTGGCGTGCAGCAGTGTGTGGCGTGCAGCGGCATGCAGCAGTTTTTGGCATGCAGCAGTGTGTGGCATGCAGCAGTGTGTGGCGTGTAGCAGTGTGCGACGTGCAGCAGTCTGCGGTGTGCAGCAGTGTGAGGCATGCAGCAGTGTGCGGTGTGCAGCAGTGTGTGGCGTGCAGCGGCATGCAGCAGTGTGTGGCATGCAGCAGTGTGCGGCGTGCAGCAGTGTGCGGCATGCAGCAGTGTGCGGCGTGCAGCAGTGTGTGGCGTGCAGCAGTGTGTGGCATGCAGCAGTGTTTCGTGTAGCAGCGTGCGGTGTGCAGCAGTGTGTGGCATGCAGCAGTGTGCGGTGAGCAGCAGTGTGCTGTGTGCAGCAGTGTGTGGCGTGCAGCAGTGTGTGGTGTGCAGCGGCATGCAGCAGTGTGTGGTGTGCAGCAGTGTGCTGCGTGCAGCAGTGTGTGACGTGCAGCAGTGTGTGGCGTGCAGCAGTATGTGGCGTTGTGAGAAGTTGGCCTGGTATATGATGTTCACTAGTTAAAGTGACCACCTTGTACCATGCCAAGCAACCCTTATGGTGTGGTTGTAAGTCAACCTTTTCGGACTAGCTGCCCTAGTGGTAGCGTAGGCTAAGCAGTCTTTGAGGCGTGCAGCAGTGTGTGGCGTGCAGCGGCATGCAGCAGTTTGTGGTGTGCAGCAGTGTGTGGCGTGCAGCAGTGTGTGGCGTGTAGCAGTGTGCGGCGTGCAGCAGTCTGCGGTGCGCAGCAGTGTGAGGCGTGCAGCAGTGTGTGGCTTGCAGCGGCATGCAGCAGTGTGTGGCGTGCAGCAGTGTGTGGCGTACAGCAGTGTGTGGTGTGTAGCAGTGTGCGGCGTGCAGCAGTGTGCAGCAGTCTGCGGCATGCAGCAGTGTGTGCTGTACAGCAGTGTTTCGTATAGCATTGTGCGGTGTGTAGCAGTGTGCGGTGTGCAGCAGTGTGTGGCGTGCAGCAGTGTGTGGCATGCAGCAGTGTGTGGCGTGCAGCAATGTGCGGCATGCAGCAGTGTGTGGCGTGCAGCAGTCTTTGGCATACAGCAGTGTGTGGCGTGCAGCGGCATGCAGCAGTGAGTGGCGTGCAGCAGTGTGCGGCGTGCAGCAGTGTGCGGCATGCAGCAGTGTGCGGCATGCAGCATTGTGAGGCGTGCAGCAGTGTGTGGCGTGCAGCAGTGTGTGGCGTCCAGCAGTGTTTTGTGTAGCATTGTGCGTCGTGCAGCAGTGTTTCGTGTAGCAGTGTGTGGAGTGCAGCAGTGTTTGGCGTGCAGCAGTGTGCGGTGAGCAGCAGTGTGCTGTGTGCAGCAGTGTGTGGCGTGCAGCAGTGTGTGGCGTGCAGTGGCATGCAGCAGTGTGTGGTGTGCAGCAGTGTGTGGCGTGCAGCAGTGTGTGGCATGCATCAGTGTGTGGTGTGCAGCAGTGTTTCGTGTAGCAGTGTGCGGCGTGCAGCAGTGTACGGCATGCAGCAGTGTGTGACATGCAGCAGTGTGTGGCGTGCAGCAGTGTGTGATTTGCAGCGGCATGCAGTGTGTGGCGTGCAGCAGTGTGTGGTATGCAGCGGTTTGCGGCATGCAGCAGTGTGTGCCATGCAGCAGTGTGTGGCGTGCAGCAGTGTGTGGCATGCATCAGTGTGTGGTGTGCAGCAGTGTTTCGTGTAGCAGTGTGCGGCGTGCAGCAGTGTGTGGCATGCAGCAGTGTGCGGCATGCAGCAGTGTGTGCCATGCAGCAGTGTGTGGCGTGCAGCAGTGTGTGGCATGCATCAGTGTGTGGTGTGCAGCAGTGTTTCGTGTAGCAGTGTGCGGCGTGCAGCAGTGTGCGGCATGCAGCAGTGTGCGACATGCAGCAGTGTGCGGTGTGCAGCAGTGTGTGGCGTGCAGCAGTGTGTGGCATGCAGCAGTGTGCGGCGTGCAGCAGTGTGCGGCATGCAGCAGTGTGCTGCGTGCAGCAGTGTGTGGCATGCAGCAGTGTGTGGCATGCAGCAGTGTGTGGCGTGCAGCGGCATGCAGCAGTTTTTGGCATGCAGCAGTGTGTGGCATGCAGCAGTGTGTGGCGTGTAGCAGTGTGCGGCGTGCAGCAGTCTGCGGTGTGCAGCAGTGTGAGGCATGCAGCAGTGTGCGGTGTGCAGCAGTGTGTGGCGTGCAGCGGCGTGCAGCAGTGTGTGGCATGCAGCAGTGTGTGGCGTGCAGCAGTGTGCGGCATGCGGCAGTGTGTGGCGTGCAGCAGTTTGTGGCGTGCAGGGGCATGCAGCAGTGTGTGGCATGCAGCAGTGTGTGGCGTGCAGCAGTGTGTTGCATGCAGCGGCATGCAGCAGTGTGTGGCGTGCAGCAGTGTGCTGCATGCAGCAGTGTGTGGCGTGCAGCAGTGTATGGCGTGCAGCAGTGTGTGGTGTGCAGCAGTGTGCGGCGTGTAGCAGTGTGCGGCGTGCAGCAGTGTGTGGCATGCAGCAGTGTTTGGCGTGCAACAGTGTGTGGCGTGCAGCGGTGTAGGAGAGTGGAATCTGACTAATGGTTGCCCCCAACTTTTTTCCTGGTATTTAAGTGGTTTTTGACTAGTCTGGCTGGGATCCCGCTATCCAGGACCCCAGCCTATCTGCTTTCTCCCTAAAACTGTTGTGAGTACTCTAGGTACAAACCCAATTGGATGCTGGGCATGCCCTACCAGTCCCTTGTAGATGGTACCCTAGGTACCCAGGGCATGGGTCCCCCAGTAGGCCTACCAGGGCTGCAGCACTTATTGTGCCACCCTGGGACAGCCACCCAAACTGACACCACCAGGCCACTACTGTAGCCTGGGTAAGGTGGTGCTAGCACCCCTTACAGGGATGTAGGTACCCTATGTCCCATACCATACAACACATATACTCTCATAGGTCACCCCTATGGCAGGCCCTGGTAATCCTACAGGGCTGGGTGCTGAGGTATGTGTGAGGGGGGACCCCTACGTGAGTAGGACCTCTCTGCAACCTTTGTAAAATCGTTACTGGGTTGTTTGTAGTGTAGCCATACCATATACTCTTAACCGCATTATAAGTTATTGCGTCATCGCTGTAACTTAGGAATGGCTACACAGAACCATATCGTGTTTGGTGTCAAACATGAAGGAATCATACCCCCAGTCCAGCCATGGGCATGGGGGCACGATTCTCCCTTGCTAGGAGGGTGATATGGGAAAAGCGGTAGAATTTGGACACCAATTTAAAATTGCACATGTACCACAAAATGGCTACTGTTCGCCACCTACACGACTCTGGCTGGCTGTTGCTGGGGAAAACCCCAGCCTCGCCATCTGGACAATAGGGCTCCTGTGGCAGGGAGGTGCCAGCACCTCCCCAGACAGGATATGTGGATTGGAACAGGGTGGGTGCACCAAATGTCCTTTCAGAGTTGCACGTAGGCAGCTGCAGAGCCCCAATTCTGCATACAACGCCTGGAACCGGTTCAGGGGCATCCTGCCCCTCGCCCAGGCGGGAAACACACAAAGGGGAGTGGGTGTAGCCACCCTTTCCCGCCTCTACTCTGATTGGTAGGCTCTCTTTTGGACCATCCCCTAATCTTGGGGATATATGGGAATAACTTTGCCCTAGAGCCTTAGATTCGTACAGGACTTCACAGAACTGACCTTCGACGAGCTGCTGCCCAGCTGACTGAAGAAATCTCCCTTGAGATAAAGGAGTTATCCCCCTGCTTGGCAGGCACCTAAAAGACTACAAGATACCCGGTTGGAACTTCGTTGCTCTCTCGACCTTCGACGCCTTCCAGCAACCTCGAGGTGGGTCTCCAGTGCATCCCAGCGTCCTGTGAGTGTGCCCAGCAAGTCTGAGCACCCTGGACCACGTGGGTGTCGAGATCCCCGCATACCCCGAGACACCGGCCACCTCTTGTCCAGCACACGACCCCGACCAGTGGGGAAGTTGTGCTTTGGCCCATTCTTGAGCCAACCTTCAAGCAGCATTTGTGCCGACACTCAGCTCCCTGGCCCGCTCCGGTGACCCGTGGGAGCCCTTTTACGCACTCCATTTTGCTGCCTTCCGCGGTCCCTTGTCTCTCGACTTGTGGGCCCTGACGGAGGACAATCTTCTTTTCTAAGAGTTCCCCTGGTTGCTCCAGGCCTGCTCTACGCTTCCTGCAAAGGAGAGCACCCTCAGACCTCGTGGGTCTGCACCAGCAGCTGCTTTGTTCATCTTGCGTGGTTTGCGGTTGCCAATGCTTAGTGGATCCAATCGGGACACTAACACTGCAGCGACCCTCAGCCGACGTGGGACAGTCGCCCTCCAGAAGCTGGTCTTCCTTGAAGCCTCCCGGAGCCCGTGACTGCAGAGCCCAGCTGTACCTTCCACACCTGAAGCACCCGACATCCACGAGCTCCTTCCTGTGAGCTCCCTGGTCACTGTGCTGTGACCCAGACTCTGTCCCCTCTGCTTTCAGGTTCCTCTTTGTCTTTTCTTCAACTTTAATCTTCACGACTTCAACGACACTTCCAGCTAGCAGCAGTTTGGACTCCTTTTCCATAGAAAATCAGCCCGCGACCCGACACCAGAATCGACCTATGCACCCGGCTTCCCTGGGGCAGGTAACAGTGGTACTTTGGTACTTCCGTGGTGGTGGGCTCTCCAAAGCCTTAAGTCTCCAGCCTTAACTTTGTACTGTTGTTAGAAGTGTCCTTAGACCTTAATTATTCAACCGCGACATTCTCCATAGGCTAACATTGCGATCCTGATAGCAACTTCTCGCACTGCACACGCCTCCCGTGGGTCCCCTTTCTCTTAACTGTGGGTGGATTCTTAAGGGGCCAGCGATCCTGAATGCCCTAGGCATTGCCTGTAGAATTGTCGCGGTTCTTATACCACTATTTTAGTATATGGTTTGGTCCCCCCCTGGGGCCCATTGATTTCTGTGCTATTTATTGTGTTTATAAATGCTTGTTTAAAGTGTAACTTTGCCACTAGCCACATAAAGTGACTGTGGGATTCTGTCTAGAATAAATACATATATTTTATATATATACCTGTGTGGGCTACTCTTTCATTTGGTTATTCAAGAGGTTATTATGGTAAAACAATAAGCTTAACACTCCTTCAAGACTTAGCCTGAAGGCTGCTCTCCACAGCTACCACTAGGATAGCTTTCTTTAAAGGTTGTCTTAAACCTATCATCAATAGGAGTCGAATTGGACTGGTGCAAGGTGTCCCTATAACTAGGAACAGCATATGCCAGGCCAACTTCTCACAAGCGGCATGCAGCAGTGTGTGGCATGCAGCAGTGTGCGGCGTGCAGCAGTGTGCGGCATGCAGCAGTGTGCGGCGTGCAGCAGTGTGTGGCGTGCAGCAGTGTGTGGCATGCAGCAGTGTTTCGTGTAGCAGCGTGCGGTGTGCAGCAGTGTGTGGCATGCAGCAGTGTGCGGTGAGCAGCAGTGTGCTGTGTGCAGCAGTGTGTGGCGTGCAGCGGCATGCAGCAGTGTGTGGTGTGCAGCAGTGTGCTGCGTGCAGCAGTGTGCTGTGTGCAGCAGTGTGTGGCGTGCAGCAGTGTGTGGCGTTGTGAGAAGTTGGCCTGGTATATGATGTTAACTAGTTAAAGTGACCACCTTGTACCATGCCAAGCAACCCTTATGGTGTTGTTGTAAGTCAACCTTTTCGGACTAGCTGCCCTAGTGGTAGCGTAGGCTAAGCAGTCTTTGAGGCGTGCAGCAGTGTGTGGCGTGCAGCGGCATGCAGCAGTTTGTGGTGTGCAGCAGTGTGTGGCGTGCAGCAGTGTGTGGCGTGTAGCAGTGTGCGGCGTGCAGCAGTCTGCGGTGTGCAGCAGTGTGAGGCGTGCAGCAGTGTGTGGCTTGCAGCGGCATGCAGCAGTGTGTGGCGTGCAGCAGTGTGTGGCGTGTAGCAGTGTGCGGCGTGCAGCAGTCTGCGGTGTGCAGCAGTGTGAGGCGTGCAGCAGTGTGTGGCTTGCAGCGGCATGCAGCAGTGTGTGGCGTGCAGGAGTGTGTGGCGTGTAGCAGTGTGCGGCATGTAGCAGTGTGTGGCATGCAGCAGTGTGTGGCGTGCAGCAGTGTGTGGCTTGCAGCAGCATGCAGCAGTGTGTGGCGTGCAGCAGTGTGTGGCATGCAGCAGTGTGTGGCGTGCAGCAGTGTGTGGCTTGCAGCAGCATGCAGCAGTGTGTGGCATGCAGCAGTGTGTGGCGTACAGCAGTGTGTGGCGTGTAGCAGTGTGCGGCGTGCAGCAGTGTGCAGCAGTCTGCGGCATGCAGCAGTGTGTGCTGTGCAGCAGTGTTTCGTATAGCATTGTGCAGCGTGTAGCAGTGTGCGGTGTGCAGCAGTGTGTGGCGTGCAGCAGTGTTTGGCATGCAGCAGTGTGTGGCGTGCAGCAATGTGCGGCGTGCAGCAGTGTGTGGCGTGCAGCAGTCTTTGGCGTGCAGCAGTGTGTGGCATGCAGCGGCATGCAGCAGTGTGTGGCGTGCAGCAGTGTGCGGCGTGCAGCAGTGTGCGGCATGCAGCAGTGTGCGGCATGCAGCATTGTGAGGCGTGCAGCAGTGTGCGGCATGCAGCAGTGTGTGGCGTGCAGCAGAGTTTTGTGTAGCATTGTGCGGCGTGCAGCAGTGTTTCGTGTAGCAGTGTGTGGCGTGCAGCAGTGTTTGGCGTGCAGCAGTGTGCGGTGAGCAGCAGTGTGCTGTGTGCAGCAGTGTGTGGCGTGCAGCAGTGTGTGGCGTGCAGTGGCATGCAGCAGTGTGTGGTGTGCAGCAGTGTGTGGCGTGCAGCAGTGTGTGGCATGCATCAGTGTGTGGTGTGCAGCAGTGTTTCGTGTAGCAGTGTGCGGCGTGCAGCAGTGTGCGGCATGCAGCAGTGTGTGACATGCAGCAGTGTGTGGCATGCAGCAGTGTGTGGCTTGCAGTGGCATGCAGCAGTGTGTGGCATGCAGCAGTGTGTGGCGTGCAGCAGTGTGTGGCATGCAGCAGTGTGCGGCATGCAGCAGTGTGTGCCATGCAGCAGTGTGTGGCATGCAGCAGTGTGTGGCATGCATCAGTGTGTGGTGTGCAGCAGTGTTTCGTGTAGCAGTGTGTGGCGTGCAGCAGTGTGCGGCATGCAGCAGTGTGCAACATGCAGCAGTGTGCGGTGTGCAGCAGTGTGTGGCGTGCAGCAGTGTGTGGCATGCAGCAGTGTGCGGCGTGCAGCAGTGTGCAGCATGCAGCAGTGTGCTGCGTGCAGCAGTGTGTGGCATGCAGCAGTGTATGGCGTGCAGCAGTGTGTGGCGTGCAGCGGCATGCAGCAGTTTTTGGCATGCAGCAGTGTGTGGCATGCAGCAGTGTGTGGCGTGTAGCAGTGTGCGGCGTGCAGCAGTCTGCGGTGTGCAGCAGTGTGAGGCATGCAGCAGTGTGCGGTGTGCAGCAGTGTGTGGCATGCAGCAGTGTGTGGCATGCAGCAGTGTGCGGCATGCAGCAGTGTGTGGCGTGCAGCAGTTTGTGGCGTGCAGGGGCATGCAACAGTGTGTGGCATGCAGCAGTGTGTGGCGTGCAGCAGTGTGTTGCATGCAGCGGCATGCAGCAGTGTGTGGCATGCAGCAGTGTGCTGCATGCAGCAGTGTGTGGCGTGCTGCAGTGTATGGCGTGCAGCAGTGTGTGGTGTGCAGCAGTGTGCGGCGTGTAGCAGTGTGCGGCGTGCAGCAGTGTCTGGCATACAGCAGTGTTTGGCGTGCAACAGTGTGTGGCGTGCAGCGGCATGCAGCAGTGTGTGGCATGCAGCAGTGTGCGGCGTGCAGCAGTGTGCGGCATGCAGCAGTGTGCAGCGTGCAGCAGTGTGTGGCGTGCAGCAGTGTGTGGCATGCAGCAGTGTTTCGTGTAGCAGCGTGCGGTGTGCAGCAGTGTGTGGCATGCAGCAGTGTGCGGTGAGCAGCAGTGTGCTGTGTGCAGCAGTGTGTGGCGGGCAGCAGTGTGTGGCGTGCAGCAGCATGCAGCAGTGTGTGGTATCCAGCAGCAGTGTGCTGCGTGCAGCAGTGTGTGACGTGCAGCAGTGTGTGGCGTGCAGCAGTGTGTGGCGTTGTGAGAAGTTGGCCTGGTATATGATGTTCACTAGTTAAAGTGACCACCTTGTACCATGCCAAGCAACCCTTATGGTGTGGTTGTAAGTCAACCTTTTCGGACTAGCTGCCCTAGTGGTAGCGTAGGCTAAGCAGTCTTTGAGGCTAAACTCGTCAAAGCGTGTTAAGCAGGCTGTTTTACCAAATGTAACCCCCCTTTATACCAATGAAAGGACACCACACAGATATATATTGAAAATATATATGTATTTATTTCTCAAAGTATCCCCTAGACTCTTTATGAGCACAGGAGCACAAATCGTTAAACAAGAATACGTTAGAATACACAGAAGTTGCACTTTATATGGATAGGCCCTGGTGGCCACTCGAACCATATACTAAAATAGTGGTATAAGTACCACGAACAGAAAAGGGAAAAGGCCTAGGGCCTCTAGAATCGCTGGGCCTACAAGGAGCTAACTTTAGTTAGTGACCAGGAGATCCACGGGTTGTGTGTGCAGAGCAAATAGTCACACGCGGGCTCCCATAGGTTTTCAATGGGTGCGTAAAAGTTACAAAGTTACTGCAAAAAGGATCTTCCGGATGGACTATGAACTCAAGATTGGAAACACAGACACTAGAGATGATACTCTACACTTGGGCACCGGAGTGCCAGCTTTACCTCACCCACAGGAAGCGGGTTCATAGGTGTGAGAAGTTGGCCTGGTATATGATGCTCACTAGTTAAAGTGATCACCTTGTACCATGCCAAGCAACCCTTATGGTGTGGTTGTAAGTCAACCTTTTCGGACTAGCTGCCCTAGTGGTAGCGTAGGCTAAGCAGTCTTTGAGGCTAAACTCGTGATGCGTGTTAAGCCAGCTGTTTTACCAATAGTAACCCCCTTTTATACCAATGAAAGGACACCACACAGATATATATTCAAAATATATATGTATTTATTTCTCAAAGTAACCCCTAGTCTCTTTATGAGCACAGGAGCACAAATCGTCAAACAAGATTATCACAGAATACACAGAAGTTGCACTTTATATGGATAGGCCCTGGTGGCCACTCGAACCATATACTAAAATAGTGGTATAAGTACCACGAACAGGAAAGGGAAAAGGCCTAGGGCCTCTAGAATCGCTGGGCCTACAAGGAGCTAACGTCAGTTAGTGACCAGGAGGTCCACGGGTGGCGTGTGCAGAGCAAATAGTCACACGCGTGCTCCCATAGGTTTCAATGGGTGCGTAAAAAGTACAAAGTTACTGCAAAAGGAATCTTCCGGATGACCTAGGAACTTAAGATTTGGAACACAGGCACTAGAGATGTAATACTACACTTGGGCACAGGTGTGCCAGCTTTACCTCACCCACAGGAAGCGGGTGCATAGGCCTCGAAGTGCGTCGGGTTTCTTCTATCTGTTCCGTGGGGCCTGTAGACAAAAGTGCTGCAGGCGGTCGGTCGGGAAGAGATGCAGTGGATCCAAGAGTGGATCGGAGATGTTGAAGACCTGTAAGCAGAGGGGACAGTGTTCACAGTCACTAGCCAGTGACCAGCGTGGCACCAGGTGGGTACCAGGCGATGTCGGGTGCAAACAGGTGATGAGGGGTAGCTTGTCTCCGCAGCCACGTGGTCCCTGAAGGTCGACGACGTCCAGGAGTCGGCTCACGAGCTGTCCCACGCAGGCTCTCGCTGTCGGCGGTGTCGGCGACTTGATCGAAGCAAACAAGCCTTGGCAAAAGCAATTGCAGGAGGATTCGGAAATCAGCTGTTGGTTCTGACCAGCAAGGTCAGAGGGATTGCTCCTTTGGAGGGGAGCAAGGGCCAGTCTGGAGCAACCAGACCAGCGGTGTTTGTCGTAGATTTCGTCGCCAAGATGGCCACTAGCCAGCGGGCCAGCAACCGGTTAGGCGCGTCGAGTGGCAAAATGCAGAAGGGCCCCACGCAGATCGTGGAGATGCTGGAGGGCTCACCTTTGGTGCAGATGCTGCTCGAGGGTTGGGCTTCTCAGGACCCAAAGCACAACTTGGAGGGAGCCTCGGTTGTTGCACTGGTCAGCTTGTCGTAGTCGTTCCAAGATGGCTGGCTCCACGTGTCTCGGTGCCTCCACGGGTCTCCTCTTTTCAGGGACTGTGGATCGGGCGGTGAGAGGTCTGGAGGTCCAGGTCTTGTCAGTCTCTGGGCTCGGGCTCCGGCGGGAGGCGGCGGCAAAGCAGACGGTGATTCGCTGGATGGTGCTTGCGTTAGCAAGGTGGTCACTCCCTGACCACAGGGGAGATTTTCTTCAGTCTTCTGTGCAGCAGAATGTCGAAGTTCCCGTCTTCTTCTTAGTTTCAAGTTGATTCCAGGATGTCTGAAGTCTTAGGACACAGCTCCTACCTTTATTCGGATTCTAGGGGCCGGACTACCTGCTAGGTCCCTCCCTATGGGTGGGACCAGGAAGGGGGGTGGTTACACCCCCAATCCTTTGTCCAGCTCGCCCCAGGCCCGGGACTGGTGTGCCCCAGGACCGGTTTGAACTGGCATATGCACCGAGGCTCCTTGTGAGCCACAGGCATGTCTGGTTTCTTTCAAGCCCTACCTGACCAATACACAAAATCCTGTCTGGGGTGGTGCATGCACCTCCCCTGGCAGGAAACCCTTTGTCCACACCTCCCAAGCTGGAAGGACTCCCAGCAGCAGGAGGGCAGACTTGTGTCTGTGGTGGCAGCATCCATTTTGTGGAGCTGAGGCTATGTCTGATTTTACCCGGGTTTCAGGTACTGTACATGTCGTGTCCCTCTAGAAGGGTGGAATGCTAACCCCGTCGCCAGAATTGGCGAGGGGTTAGTATTCCAATTCGTATGACACCTTACTCGACATGTTTTGATAAAGCCAAACCAAAGATAGCATTTAACCGCGAGGTTCATAATGCACTTAAGAGTATATGGTATGACGATATCTGGAAACAGTAGAAGGAAGTTGTTCCGACCACTGCAGACAGGCTCAGCTCATGCCAGAGCACCATCTCACATGGAACCAAGCACTCTGCCTTCAGGATTGTTAAGGCCTGCCATAGGAGTGACTTATAGGTTACCAGGTGTCCCATTTAAGGTTAGGTATAGGTATACTACACCTAAGTAAGAGGTGATTACACCAACTTACCCCAGCTGAGTGATCAGCCAGTTGTGTCAAATTGTTAGGCCAAGCCTGGGGTGGCATAATACATGCTTCAGCCCTTGGCAGGCCTTGGGTACACCAATGCCCTGGGTACCTAGTGTACACTGGTACAGGGGCTGACAGGGTGATCCAACCAATTGGGTATGTACCTAGGGTACATGGAGTCCATTTTAAAGAGAGAGCAGATGGGCTGAGGTCCTGAATGGCAGGATCTCAGGCCAACTAAGTCGAAAAACCAGCTAGACACTAGGCAAAAATTTGGGGGTAACCATAGTCAGATATCCACCTTCCTACACAACCCCCCCCCAAACGAAGGGAGATAAGGCTGACCTTGACCAGGTAAGCCTATATTGCCCAAGTGGCCATATAAGGAGGAACCAGCACTGGCATGGTTACCCCCTGTCTCATGGTCCACTAAGCAATCCCTCACCCTAAGGGTATCAGAGGGTCTCCACCATAGGGAATCTCTACCTTTGGTGTGTCTTGGCAAAGTAAAAGGCTGGTGTCGAGATGGAGTACTGAAGTGAGTGTCCTCAAAGTGAGACCTCAGCTTCCTCCAATCATCCTTCACCATGGATGCCTTTCTTTCCTTAACTGAGTTGCACTGTGCTCTCAGGGTCAGCCTCTGGCTACCTAAAGCTGGAGGCTGGGTCCCTTTTGTGGGCTTACTGGAGGGACAGGTCAGGTTTGGGGCCCTAAGGTCCCAGGTTTGCCTGTGCCCAACAGAATCCCTCTGGGGGAGGTCCCTAACTACCTGTAAAGGAGATCCCTCAGGAATGTTTTTACCCATCACCTGACTAGGGCTACTAGCCAGGCAATCCTCATTCTTTTGATGGGGGGGTTCTTGTGGACAGGGGCCCTCTGGGGGTCCACTGGCCTCCCTGACCTCTGCAGCCCTGGGCTGACTGAGGCAGGGTAGAGAGAGGCAGGCTACCTGCACCAGACTGGGTCCCACCTTGGAAGGGGCCACTGACATCAGAGGCTCTGCCAGGCCAGGCCTGGCTACCTCTGGGGCAGTTCCTTCACAAGGGGTGAGGTCAGATCCCTGAGGAGGCTGACCTTTTCCTAATGTCTGGGGAGAGGGAGACTTTTCTTCCTCCCCACTACTCTCAGTTTGTGTGGAGTGATCCATTGTTTCAGGCTTCACTACACCTATGTCAGTCTGAGTATAGGCTGAGACCATTACAGCCTTGCCAACCTTTTCAGGGTGGCACTCAGTTTGTGTTTGAGCTGTGACTGTCACAGCTCTGCCAGTCTCTACAGGGAAGTCTGTCTGTGCCTGGGCTGTGGCTACCACTGCCCTTCCAACCTTTTCAGGGAGGAAATCTATTTGGACAGGGGTTGTGAATGGCACAACCCCCCTACCCTTTTGTGACAGGCCTACCATTTTAGAATGGGTGTCTTGTTCAACTCCAGCCCAAGCTGAGAGTTCTAAGTCATTCCCCAGTAAGCAGTCTACAGGCAAGGTTGGGGACACTGCCACCCTTTTAGGGCCAGTGACACCTCCCCAGCTGAGACATACCTCTGCCATGGGATGACTGTTCTGTTTGCCATCAATGTTGGTCACCTGGTAGGAGAAACCAGGCAAAAGCTGCTCAGAGGGAACTAGCCAATGGGCCACCATTGTGATGCTAGCTCCAGTGTCTCTGTAGGCCTCAGCTTTTGTACCATTGATGTAGGGCTCCTGTCTATACCTACCCAAAGTGTTGGGACAGGCAGTGAAGTTGGCAAACCCCATGCCACCGTCACAGACAAGAGTATCTGCTGCAGGGGAATTGGCTAAGCCAGGGTCCCCCTGTGTTCCCCAAGTAAACCCACCCAAATTTTTGGGGGCACTCCCACCACCTGGGGGATTACTGCTGACAGTAATAGGTGGTGTGACAGGAGTAATTGGAGGAACAGTTTTGTTTGTAGCCCTTGGGCAACTGCTGTCAGTTTTCCAATGCCCAGGAGTTTTACACTCATGGCAGTAGGGCTTTTTACCTGTGGTAGAGGAGGGAGCTTGGGACCCACCACCCTGCGTGGAGTTTTGGGGCCCTGAGGAAGATTTCTCTTTTGTTCTATCCCCACCCTTCTCTTGAGGTTTGGTGGTATCTTTCTTTTGGTCACCACCCTGATTCTTAGGCCTGATCCTGGTCCTGACCCATTTATCTGCCCTCTTTCCCAATTCTTGGGGAGAGGTCAAATCTGAGTCTACCAGGTGTTGATGGAGGAGCTGGTTTTGACAGTTACTTAAAATCTGTTCTCTCATCATCAAATTGTACAATCCTGTATAATCAGATACCTTACTTCCCAGCAACCAACCCTCCAAAGCCTTAGTGGCACATTCAACATATTCAGACCAGTCCTGAGTCTGTGTCTTCTGGGTGTCTCTGAACATTAACCTGTACTGTTCAGTGGTTAAGCCTAACCCATCAACTAGGACACTCTTCAGGACTCTGTAGTTTCTGACATCCTCCTCCCTAACAGTGAGGAGTCTGTCTCTGCCTCTTCCTTCAAAGGAGAGCCAGAGGATTGCTGCCCACTGGTCTTCAGGAACCTGCTGTACTTTGCAGGCTCTCTCAAGAGCAGTTATCCATTTGTGGATATCATCCCCACTTTTGTAGGGGGGCACAACCTTATACAGGTTCCTATTATCAAAGACCCTATCTTTGTCCTTAGGGACAATGCTGCCACCAGTGGGTATAGACCCACTCTCTCTAGGTTGCCTAGCCTTGTTCAGTTTTTCTTCCATCAGGGCTACTTCTAGCTCCTGCTTCCTGATCCTCAGCTGGGCTTCCTGCATTCTGGCCTCATGTTCCCTCCTCTGAGGGGTGGTCATCCTTTTCCTGGAGTGACCTTGAGAGCCTCTAGAGCCATGGGAAGCATTGGAGTCACCTGAGCGATTCCTTTGCCTTCCCAGCCCTGTGTTAAGTCCACTGGGGAGATCCAGTGGGTTGAACCCACTGTCAGTCCCCAATAGCCTTGGTTTAGCTGGGCCAAGTATAACACTTGGCACTGGGCTAGTTCTCCCTTCATCCTCACTACTGTCAGTATCCTTTTCACTCTCATCCTCTGTGGTAGGCATCCCATCTAAGGGGTGACTATTGGGAAGGGGTACTTCAGTGGCATCTTTAGAAGGGGGGCCTCCTGTTCCTGTCCCTAAGGGGGCTAACTGGGAAGCTTTCTTGAGTGCTCTCTGATTCTCATCATTCTGTAAGAGCTCTCTGAGCTCAGCAGAGTTTGGGTTCTTGGGCTGTTTAAGGCCTCTAAGAGTTGCCAAATGCCTGAGCTCATTCTGATTAAGGGTAGCAAAGCTGGATGGTGCCCTCTGGGGGTCACTCTCAACAGAGATGGGTACAGTGGACCCCTCTGCCCCGGCCATTGCTCTTAAGTGTGGGTGGATGTGTTGCAATCTACCTACACTTGGGTTTACCTACTAAACCTATCTAGTAGTTGTAGTCAGGGTGTGCTACTCCCTTTGCTCTACAACAACTAAGTTCAGTAGAACTTATGTATATCTAATCTTGTTTTATATGTACCTACAGGTACCTATGTGATCTTTCAATTGGTAATCAAGAGATTACAATGGTAAAACACAGCAAGCTCAAATCCAACCGCTGCTCACCAATGTGAGAAGTTGGCCTGGTATATGATGCTCACTAGTTAAAGTGATCACCTTGTACCATGCCAAGCAACCCTTATGGTGTGGTTGTAAGTCAACCTTTTCGGACTAGCTGCCCTAGTGGTAGCGTAGGCTAAGCAGTCTTTGAGGCTAAACTCGTGATGCGTGTTAAGCCAGCTGTTTTACCAATAGTAACCCCCTTTTATACCAATGAAAGGACACCACACAGATATATATTCAAAATATATATGTATTTATTTCTCAAAGTAACCCCTAGTCTCTTTATGAGCACAGGAGCACAAATCGTCAAACAAGATTATCACAGAATACACAGAAGTTGCACTTTATATGGATAGGCCCTGGTGGCCACTCGAACCATATACTAAAATAGTGGTATAAGTACCACGAACAGGAAAGGGAAAAGGCCTAGGGCCTCTAGAATCGCTGGGCCTACAAGGAGCTAACGTCAGTTAGTGACCAGGAGGTCCACGGGTGGCGTGTGCAGAGCAAATAGTCACACGCGTGCTCCCATAGGTTTCAATGGGTGCGTAAAAAGTACAAAGTTACTGCAAAAGGAATCTTCCGGATGACCTAGGAACTTAAGATTTGGAACACAGGCACTAGAGATGTAATACTACACTTGGGCACAGGTGTGCCAGCTTTACCTCACCCACAGGAAGCGGGTGCATAGGCCTCGAAGTGCGTCGGGTTTCTTCTATCTGTTCCGTGGGGCCTGTAGACAAAAGTGCTGCAGGCGGTCGGTCGGGAAGAGATGCAGTGGATCCAAGAGTGGATCGGAGATGTTGAAGACCTGTAAGCAGAGGGGACAGTGTTCACAGTCACTAGCCAGTGACCAGCGTGGCACCAGGTGGGTACCAGGCGATGTCGGGTGCAAACAGGTGATGAGGGGTAGCTTGTCTCCGCAGCCACGTGGTCCCTGAAGGTCGACGACGTCCAGGAGTCGGCTCACGAGCTGTCCCACGCAGGCTCTCGCTGTCGGCGGTGTCGGCGACTTGATCGAAGCAAACAAGCCTTGGCAAAAGCAATTGCAGGAGGATTCGGAAATCAGCTGTTGGTTCTGACCAGCAAGGTCAGAGGGATTGCTCCTTTGGAGGGGAGCAAGGGCCAGTCTGGAGCAACCAGACCAGCAGTGTTTGTCGTAGATTTCGTCGCCAAGATGGCCACTAGCCAGCGGGCCAGCAACCGGTTAGGCGCGTCGAGTGGCAAAATGCAGAAGGGCCCCACGCAGATCGTGGAGATGCTGGAGGGCTCACCTTTGGTGCAGATGCTGCTCGAGGGTTGGGCTTCTCAGGACCCAAAGCACAACTTGGAGGGAGCCTCGGTTGTTGCACTGGTCAGCTTGTCGTAGTCGTTCCAAGATGGCTGGCTCCACGTGTCTCGGTGCCTCCACGGGTCTCCTCTTTTCAGGGACTGTGGATCGGGCGGTGAGAGGTCTGGAGGTCCAGGTCTTGTCAGTCTCTGGGCTCGGGCTCCGGCGGGAGGCGGCGGCAAAGCAGACGGTGATTCGCTGGATGGTGCTTGCGTTAGCAAGGTGGTCACTCCCTGACCACAGGGGAGATTTTCTTCAGTCTTCTGTGCAGCAGAATGTCGAAGTTCCCGTCTTCTTCTTAGTTTCAAGTTGATTCCAGGATGTCTGAAGTCTTAGGACACAGCTCCTACCTTTATTCGGATTCTAGGGGCCGGACTACCTGCTAGGTCCCTCCCTATGGGTGGGACCAGGAAGGGGGGTGGTTACACCCCCAATCCTTTGTCCAGCTCGCCCCAGGCCCGGGACTGGTGTGCCCCAGGACCGGTTTGAACTGGCATATGCACCGAGGCTCCTTGTGAGCCACAGGCATGTCTGGTTTCTTTCAAGCCCTACCTGACCAATACACAAAATCCTGTCTGGGGTGGTGCATGCACCTCCCCTGGCAGGAAACCCTTTGTCCACACCTCCCAAGCTGGAAGGACTCCCAGCAGCAGGAGGGCAGACTTGTGTCTGTGGTGGCAGCATCCATTTTGTGGAGCTGAGGCTATGTCTGATTTTACCCGGGTTTCAGGTACTGTACATGTCGTGTCCCTCTAGAAGGGTGGAATGCTAACCCCGTCGCCAGAATTGGCGAGGGGTTAGTATTCCAATTCGTATGACACCTTACTCGACATGTTTTGATAAAGCCAAACCAAAGATAGCATTTAACCGCGAGGTTCATAATGCACTTAAGAGTATATGGTATGACGATATCTGGAAACAGTAGAAGGAAGTTGTTCCGACCACTGCAGACAGGCTCAGCTCATGCCAGAGCACCATCTCACATGGAACCAAGCACTCTGCCTTCAGGATTGTTAAGGCCTGCCATAGGAGTGACTTATAGGTTACCAGGTGTCCCATTTAAGGTTAGGTATAGGTATACTACACCTAAGTAAGAGGTGATTACACCAACTTACCCCAGCTGAGTGATCAGCCAGTTGTGTCAAATTGTTAGGCCAAGCCTGGGGTGGCATAATACATGCTTCAGCCCTTGGCAGGCCTTGGGTACACCAATGCCCTGGGTACCTAGTGTACACTGGTACAGGGGCTGACAGGGTGATCCAACCAATTGGGTATGTACCTAGGGTACATGGAGTCCATTTTAAAGAGAGAGCAGATGGGCTGAGGTCCTGAATGGCAGGATCTCAGGCCAACTAAGTCGAAAAACCAGCTAGACACTAGGCAAAAATTTGGGGGTAACCATAGTCAGATATCCACCTTCCTACACAAGGTCTCGAAGTGCGTCGGGTTTCTTCTATATGTTCAATGGAGCCTGAAGACAAAGATGCTGCAGGCGGTCGGTCCGGAAGGGATGCGGTGGATCCAAGGGTGGATCGGAGTTGTAGAAGACCTGTAAGCAGAGGGGACAGTGTTCACAGTCACTAGCCAGTGACCAGCGTGGCACCAGGTGGGTACCAGGCGATGTCGGGTGCAAACAGGAGGAGAGGTGCAGCTTGTCTCTGCAGCCACGTGGTCCCTGAAGGTTGACAACGTCCAGGAGTTGGTTCACGAGCTGTCCCACGCAGGTTCTCGCTGTCGGCGGTGTCGGCGACTTGGTCAAAGCAAACAAGCCTTGGCAAAAGCAATTTTTGTGGAGAACGAAATAAGCTGATAGTTCTGACCAGCAAGGTCAGAGGGACTGCTCCTTTGGAGGGGAGCAAGGGCCAGTCTGGAGCAACCAGACCAGTGGTGTAGTTCTTGAAGTTCGTTGCCAAGATGGCCACTAGCCAACGGGCCAGCAACTGGTTAGGCGCGTCGAGTGGCAAAATGCAGAGGGGCCCCACGCAGATCGTGGAGATGCTGGAGGGCTCACCTTTGGTGCAGATGCTGCTCGGGTGTTGGGATTCTCAGGACCCAAAGCACAACTTGGAGGGAGCCTTGGTTGTCGCGCTTGCAGCTTGTCGTGGTCTTTTCAAGATGGCTGGCTCCACGTGTCTCGTGCCTCCACGGGTTCCTTCTTTTCAGGGACTGTGGATCGGGCGGTGAGAGGTCTGGAGGTCTAGGTCTTGTCAGTCTCTGGGCTCGGGCTCCGGCGGGAGGCGGCGGCAAAGCAGACGTTGATTCGCTGGATGGTGCTTGCGTTAGCAAGGTGGTCACTCCCTGACCACAGGGGAGATTGGCTTCAGTCCTCTGTGCGGCAGAGCGTCGAAGTTCCCATCTTCTTCTTGTAGTTAAGTTGATTCCAGGATGTCTAAAGTCTTAGGACACAGCTCCTACCTTTATTCGGATTCTAGGGGCCGGACTACCTGCTAGGTCCCTCCCTAAGGGTGGGACCAGGAAGGGGGGTGGTTACACCCCCAATCCTTTGTCCAGCTCGCCCCAGGTCCAGGGCTGGTGTGCCCCAGGACCGGTTTGAACTGGCATATGCACCAAGGCTCCTTGTGAGCCTCAGGCATGTCTGGTTTCTTTCAAGCCCTACCTGACCAATACACAAAATCCTGTCTGGGGTGGTGCACGCACCTCCCCTGGCAGGAAACCCTTTGTCCACACCTCCCAAGCTGGAAGGACTCCCAGCAGCAGGAGGGCAGACTTGTGTCTGTGGTGGCAGCATCCATTTTGTGGAGCTGAGGCTATGTCTGATTTTACCCGGGTTTCAGGTACTGTACATGTCGTGTCCCTCTAGAAGGGTGGAATGCTAACCCCGTCGCCAGAATTGGCGAGGGGTTAGTATTCCAATTCGTATGACACCTTACTCGACATGTTTTGATAAAGCCAAACCAAAGATAGCATTTAACCGCGAGGTTCATAATGCACTTAAGAGTATATGGTATGACGATATCTGGAAACAGTAGAAGGAAGTGGTTCTGACCACTGCAGACAGGCTCAGCTCATGCCAGAGCACCATCTCACATGGAACCAAGCACTCTGCCTTCAGGATTGTTAAGGCCTGCCATAGGAGTGACTTATAGGTTAACATGTGTCCCATTTAAGGTTAGGTATAGGTATACTACACCTAAGTAAGAGGTGGTTACACCAACTTACCCCAGCTGAGTGATCAGCCAGTTGTGTCAAATTTGTTAGGCCCGGCCAGGGGTGGCACAATACATGCTTCAGCCCCTGGTAGGCCTTAGATACACCAATGCCCTGGGTACCTAGTGTACACTGGTACAGGGGCTCTCAGGGTGATCCACTTCCAATTGGTTGTGCACCTAGGGTGCATAGTGTAAATTTAGTAGAGAGAACAGCAGGCTGGGGGTCTGATTGGCAGGCCCACAGCCTCAATATGTCAAAAACCAGTGAAGCAAAAAGCAAAAATTTGGGGTGACCATAGGATAGCAGACCCTACTCTCCTACAGGCGTGCAGCGGCATGCAGCAGTTTGTGGTGTGCAGCAGTGTGTGGCGTGCAGCAGTGTGTGGCGTGTAGCAGTGTGCGGCGTGCAGCAGTCTGCGGTATGCAGCAGTGTGAGGCGTGCAGCAGTGTGTGGCTCGCAGCGGCATGCAGCAGTGTGTGGCGTGCAGGAGTGTGTGGCGTGTAGCAGTGTGCGGCGTGTAGCAGTGTGCAGCGTGCAGCAGTGTGCTGCGTGCAGCAGTGTCATGCAGCATGCAGCAGTGAGTAATGCAGCAGTGTGCAGCAGTGTGCGGCGTGCAGCAGTGTGTGCCATGCAGCAGTGTGTGGCGTGCAGCAGTGTTTCGTGTAGCATTGTGCGGTGTGCAGCAGTGTGTAGCATGCAGCAGTGTGTGGTGTGCAGCAGTGTTTCGTGTAGCAGTGTGCGGCGTGCAGCAGTGTGCGGCGTGCAGCAGTGTGCGGCATGCAGCAGTGTGTGGCGTGCAGCAGTGTGTGGCTTGCAGCGGCATGCAGCAGTGTGTGGCGTGCAGCAGTGTGTGGCGTGCAGCAGTGTGTGGCTTGCAGCAGCATGCAGCAGTGTGTGGCATGCAGCAGTGTGTGGCGTACAGCAGTGTGTGGCGTGTAGCAGTGTGCGGTGTGCAGCAGTGTGCAGCAGTCTGCGGCGTGCAGCAGTGTGTAGTGTGTGCTGTGCAGCAGTGTTTCGTATAGCATTGTGCGGCGTGTAGCAGTGTGCGGTGTGCAGCAGTGTGTGGCGTGCAGCAGTGTGTGGCATGCAGCAGTGTGTGGCGTGCAGCAGTGTGCGGCGTGCAGCAGTGTGTGGCATGCAGCAGTGTTTGGCGTGCAGCAGTGTGTGGCGTGCAGCAGTGTGCGGCATGCAGCAGTGTGTGGCATACAGCAGTGTGCGGCATGCAGCATTGTGGGGCGTGCAGCAGTGTGCGGCGTGCAGCAGTGTGTGGCATGCAGCAGTGTTTTGTGTAGCATTGTGCGGCGTGCAGCAGTGTTTCGTGTAGCAGTGTGTGTCGTGCAGCAGTGTTCGGCGTGCAGCAGTGTGCGGTGAGCAGCAGTGTGCTGCGTGCAGCAGTCGGTGGCGTGCAGCAGTGTGTGGCGTGCAGCGGCATGCAGCAGTGTGTGGTGTGCAGCAGTGTGTAGCGTGCAGCAGTGTGTGGCATGCATCAGTGTGTGGTGTGCAGCTGTGTTTCGTGTAGCAGTGTGCGGCGTGCAGCAGTGTGCGGCATGCAGCAATGTGTGACATGCAGCAGTGTGTGGCATGCAGCAGTGTGTGGCTTGCAGCAGCATGCAGCAGTGTGTGGCATGCAGCAGTGTGTGGCGTGCAGCAGTGTGTGGCATGCAGCAGTGTGCGGCATGCAGCAGTGTGTGCCATGCAGCAGTGTGTGGCATGCAGCAGTGTGTGGCATGCATCAGTGTGTGGTGTGCAGCAGTGTTTCGTGTAGCAGTGTGCGGCGTGCAGCAGTGTGCGGCATGCAGCAGTGTGCGACATGCAGCAGTGTGCGGTGTGCAGCAGTGTGTGGCATGCAGCAGTGTGAGGCATGCAGCAGTGTGCGGCGTGCAGCAGTGTGCGGCATGCAGCAGTGTGCTGCGTGCAGCAGTGTGTGGCGTGCAGCAGTGTGTGGTGTGCAGCAGTGTGCGGTGAGCAGCAGTGTGCTGTGTGCAGCAGTGTGTGGCGTGCAGCAGTGTGTGGCGTGCAGTGGCATGCAGCAGTGTGTGGTGTGCAGCAGTGTGTGGCGTGCAGCAGTGTGTGGCATGCATCAGTGTGTGGTGTGCAGCAGTGTTTCGTGTAGCAGTGTGCGGCGTGCAGCAGTGTGCGGCATGCAGCAGTGTGTGACATGCAGCAGTGTGTGGCGTTGTTAGAAATGGGATTTCTGGTTGGCTAAGGCTTGCGCCAAAGTCAGGCAGAAACCACCACTCTAGTCAGGGCAAGGAAGTTACACGCCAAAGATAACCCCTGCTCACCCCCTTGGTAGCTTGGCACGAGCAGACAGGCTTATCCCGGAGGCGATGTGTAAAGCGTTTGCGCGCGCACCCAGCAACAACACCCAAGGCCCACCACAAAGGAAACTCCACACAAGGTATTCTATAAAAATAGCCTTTGTATTATACACAACACATTAGATAAAAACACACACTCTACAATGTGCCAACAGGCACGGGCAGAATTTACAAGGGATTATATATACAGGGGACAGGGCCACATGGACCACTGCTAGGAATTAGCACTTAGAACATAGCACCAATCACCAATAGTAAACGTAGAACATAACACAAAGTAACTGTAGAGCACAACCAGTCTCTACTGGCGCAATAATGACCTCAGCGTCATCACACTAGCATCAGGTATAAAACCTATCCTGTATCTATCACAGGGGCATAAATCACATTATGCAATTCTCATTGGTCTAACTCATTAGACCTAACCACCTAGGTATAACTATACTAGGGGCGCACATCGCACAGGGAAGTACATTCTCCCTACCATCAACCTAAGCAGGTAAAACAACCTTCTAGGCAGAAATAACCACATTTAGAGGTATAAGACACAGGGTGCGCCAAACATACTATACACAGCACATTTCCTAGCACCAAAAGCATGAACACAGGGTGCGCCAAACATACTACACAGTACATTTCCTGGCACCAAAAGCATGAACACAGGGTGCGCCAAACATACTACACAGTACATTTCCTAGCACCCAAAATCACATTATAGTCCAGGTTGCGCCAAAACCTAAACGTAGCAGCTGCCCACTAAGTGCTGGGCAGCTGGGAAAATGAGCGTGGGCACCACTGTGCCTCCCAGAACAATATACAGCCCTGGAGCCACCTAGGCTCTAAAAGAAGGTTGCCCCCAAAACAGCGTGGGAGCCTCTCAGGGGCTCGAGAAAGTAAGGCTGCGCCGTTGGAGCCTAAACAAATATGCCCCCATTCACGTTGGAGCGGCCCGCTGCCTTCCGGGGCCGCTCGTAGCACCAGAGAGATGCCCTCGTGGTCGGAGTCCCTCGGGACTCTATGCAAATGTGCCCCGTCGTTGGAGTCCCTCTCCGGGACTCGAGAGACAAATGTCCCCAGACGTTGGAGCCTAACAGGCTCTAACTCAAACAATGCACCCCGTTGGAGCGGTCCGCTGTGGAGCGGGGCCGCTCTGCTTCTGCCTCTCCCCACCCGGACTCCCTTTTTCACTTACCGGCTAGGGGAGAGGTGGCGAAGGCAGGACTCGGTCTGCGGGGCTTGTTCCTCGATGACTGGGACGGGAATGCGGAGCCTACGGGCTCCGAACACGAAGGCCACACGTCCCAGTGCGGGGTGGGCTCCCGCCTGGGTGGGGGATACGGCGCTTCTCCTCCGGAGTGCCCCGGGGCGCAGGGTAGGCTCCTGCCTGCTCCGGGGCTCAAATTAGCCGCGAGTGTTCGGTGGGAGGCGGGGTAGGCTCCCGCCCTCCTATTTCCGTTTCCGCTTGTCCCGGAGACCCGCCCCCAGCCCGCCTGACTTCCTGGTCGGGCGCCGGAGGGCGATTCACGGACAAATGCCGGGTGGGCACCGGCGCTTTTTAAAATGCTATAAATCGAGGTGGGCACTCGATAGGGCGGCAATGTCCCGGGCAGGGTGGGCACCTGCCAGGGGACCTCAGGATCGGCCCAGAACGGGGCAAATGCCGGGTGGGCACCGGCTTTGAGAAATAAAGCGCTCTGAGCGCTAAAAGGCAATTACAAGCGCTCCCAGGCGCTTGAGGGACAAATAAAGCGCTCCCAGCGCTTTGGCAAATTAAAGCGCTCCCAGGTGCTTTGGGGAGCAGGAAAGTACCAAAGTCCAGCAATGTTCTTCCCTGCATGCAGCAGGGCAGGGGTGGGGGGCAAGGCTGGACCCAGAGCCAGCTCACTGGGCCTCCAGGCAGGGAGGTAGTCCAGGTGGCGTTCCTCTGGTCCAGCAGCAGCAGCAGCCCCCCTCAGGTAAGATCCTGGCAGAGAACAGTCTCTGTGGGGACACAGCCCCATTTTTATACAGGCAAACCCTTTGTTCTGGGTTCAGGGCGAGGGGGAAAACCAGTCGCAGCTGGTTGGGGAGCACCCTTGATGTGCTCAGCCCCTCACTCTATTCACTGGCAGGGCTAGGGTCGTCAGTCGCACCACAGGGGGCGGGGCCAGCATTGTGTGTGGAAAACCCTGTCCTATTCAGGACCCAGGTGTACTCCTCCCACCCATCTAGCTGCTGATCTCCCCATTCACCACTGGGTGACTCATCCTGACTCTGGGGAATCCCTAGCCCGTCACATGACACGACCAGCCAATCACGCGACAGACACACTGCACACAGAAGTGCCCACTTCTAGAAGTGGCACTTCCACACTAGGTACATGCATGCCGCACACATCATCGCGCAGCATTCACTCCCACGAGTCCGCACATACCAAACTCGGGCCTGCACACCCCACGCATCAGGAACTACTAGGGACACATACATTCCCCATGCATTCCTATTGGAGGGCAGGCCTATCTCACCACATGCACTCAGAGCACGCACGCACTTTACCCTGGGACACAGGGAAAGTGCGCAGAGACCAAACAATCACCATACCAAGTCACCAATAAAAAGCCAAAAAGTCCAGGGGTGAACCTGCCAGAAGGGCCAAGTCCAACACAACCCCCTTCCAGCCAAAACGCAGGGCAGACCAATCACCACCGTGATGGACTTCCCTGCTTGGGGCGATAGAACACGGACGCGGGCCCGCAACTGCATGGACACCCTCCGGTTCTACGCCACGGTGAACCCATGGAATTCTTTTTAACACCACTGTCTGGACCAACTGGGCTACCCCACTGGTACTCCCAAGCTGTCCGCGGCCAAGACCAGGCCCTAGGCCACCCAGGTGCCACTGGTCTTTGCCTAACCACAGAGTGGGGGGTAGTAACCCCTGGCACATAGAGGCCATTCTCCACTCTTCCTCTCTGAAAGACAGGACTAGACTGCCACTGGTTCTCCAGCCTAGGGTCTACACCCTCAGGCGGACCAGGAGTCTCAGGGAAAGCTCTCCTCCCCCTACCTCTTCTCCTAGGGTTCCTCCTCCTCTGGCGAGGGGTACACCTAGAACGCCATTCCAACCCAGGGTTTAACCCCTCAGGTTGTACCGGGGGCAGAGGTGGGCTCTCCCACCCTCTGCACCCCCTTCCAGAGCCCTGCTCCCTACCAACTGGGGCGGTACCTCTGGAAGAAGAACTGGTCGGGACGCTGGTTACAGACGTCCCACCCTTCAGGTCAGGCTGATCCCGAACCTGGCCTTCCAACCTCCGGCCTAGAACCTTTGGTGGAATAATTGCCTGGCACTCCAGGACTTCTGGGGATTTCCACTCCATCCCCCTGAGGCTATCAAAGGACACATACGTCAAGCGACTGTCTGTCTGGCGCTGATCTCCGGGCCCCTGTCCACCTGACAGTGCGCGGAGATCCCCCAGAACAGAAGTGGTGCCACCCTGGTCACTACACGAGATCCTAGCCCAACTGGGTAGTCCCTGACCCACAGGCTCTTCCACTGGGGAACTCATCCCCCAATCACTCCTCACACTGGACTCCTGTACCTTCCCTACCGGAGCGGTACTGCCAGACACTAGAACCACAGGAGCCCTGTTTACAGGCGCTCCAGGTCCTCCACTCACTAAGAGATCTTCCTCAAGTGGACTAACAGGACAGCCTAGGTCCCCAACTTGGTGTTCCCTCATGAAACCATCCAAGTCCTGAGGCAGGGTTTCGGGCGTCTGGGGACCCTCGGTCACCCCCTCACTCCTGCTCCACTGAGCCAGGCAGTGAGCCCCTACACCCTCCTCGCTATCCTGGGACCTAGCTGGGCTACACTGAGCCTCCTCCACCACGCTGGGCTGGAGGATCTCTGAACCACTACTGTTGGAATCACTCTCCCATTCCTCATCAGAACTTGGGACCCCTTCCCAACGGTCTGCTTTTCTTGCCAGGGTCCAAGGATCCAAGGCATCACATCCCAACAGGTGTTGGCGCAACCCGGGATAAAAACTACTGCATAGCTGTTCTTTGATAACCAGAGCATACAGTCCATCAAAATCCCGTTTCGTGTTTACACTTAACCAATCATCCAGTGCATCCTCACATTTACCCACAAACGTGTCCCAAGTCTGGTGAGACAGCTTCCTACTGCCCCTGAATTTCAACCTTAACTCCTCCTCCTGGGGAACAGGTACCAGACTGGGATTTCCTACACTGGAATCTATCTGGCTGCTACCACTGGACTCAACCCTCCCTGGGGAGTCCAGAAAACCACAACTGCGCTCAGGGGATAACCTACCCTCCAGAGCTAGTTTCTCTCTGGCAAAGGCCCTCTCAGCCTCCGCCATCTGTCTTTTGACCTCCAGCTGCGCCATAGCCTGGGCATGCTGCAACCTGAGCTTTTCTAACGTCAGCTGGTGCTCCCTTTCTTTCCTCCTATCTTCCCACTCCTCTGGGGACAGGGAAAGGGATGAGGCGCTGCCTCCTACGCTGGACCCAGCAAGGGACTCCCTACCTATGGGGTCTTCACTCTCTACTGGCGTCCAGGTGTTGTCATCCTCTACCTCCTCTTCTGACTCTTCAGGGCTCCCCACAGACCCACCACCCTCCAGGTGTGAGGCCCGGGCCCTTTCCATACTGTGCTCAAGATCCCATGCACCCTTTTGCCATAGGACCAGGTGGTCCTGAAGTTCGTACAGAGTGTTGGACTCTCTCCCTGTACAGGACCTTTCTAACTCCTGCCTCTGGCGCCAAGCTAGCTCATAGGGATCACAAGCAGGCTCCATTCTGGCAGACGTTTCTAGAGAAAAGATCACACAGGGAACCTAGGGGTCTGAGCCTAACAGGAGCACACAATTCACAAAAACATTCAGCAAGCTCTCTAACCCAGAGAACTCACACTCACTTGCCTAGTGCCACACACCCTTCATCCACACACAACCCTCCCCTCGGACTGGTAAGGCAGTTTCTACCACCCCTGATTCCTCAACCTGACCACCAGGTGACACAGGTACCAACTCTGGGCGCAGGGCGGGGGACAAATGTACTGGACACTATTACGCTGCCACCACTGGATCCCACCCTCTGGTGAATCCAGAAAACACAATGCACTTAGGGGGATGATCTACCCTCCCGAGCTAGGGACACCTAACTCACAGTGCACAAAACCACATTTCCAAAGAAATGACAATTAAAAACAATTTTAAAACAATAATCCCTATACCATGTGATTTATCTAAATGCAGAGTTTTGTAGTGCGGCCAGTTGCCGCTGCGGTACAGCGCAAACGCAAGTCCAAATCCCACCGCTGCCACCAATGTTAGAAATGGGATTTCTGGTTGGCTAAGGCTTGCGCCAAAGTCAGGCAGAAACCACCACTCTAGTCAGGGCAAGGAAGTTACACGCCAAAGATAACCCCTGCTCACCCCCTTGGTAGCTTGGCACGAGCAGACAGGCTTATCCCGGAGGCGATGTGTAAAGCGTTTGCGCGCGCACCCAGCAACAACACCCAAGGCCCACCACAAAGGAAACTCCACACAAGGTATTCTATAAAAATAGCCTTTGTATTATACACAACACATTAGATAAAAACACACACTCTACAATGTGCCAACAGGCACGGGCAGAATTTACAAGGGATTATATATACAGGGGACAGGGCCACATGGACCACTGCTAGGAATTAGCACTTAGAACATAGCACCAATCACCAATAGTAAACGTAGAATATAACACAAAGTAACTGTAGAGCACAACCAGTCTCTACTGGCGCAATAATGACCTCAGCGTCATCACACTAGCATCAGGTATAAAACCTATCCTGTATCTATCACAGGGGCATAAATCACATTATGCAATTCTCATTGGTCTAACTCATTAGACCTAACCACCTAGGTATAACTATACTAGGGGCGCACATCGCACAGGGAAGTACATTCTCCCTACCATCAACCTAAGCAGGTAAAACAACCTTCTAGGCAGAAATAACCACATTTAGAGGTATAAGACACAGGGTGCGCCAAACATACTATACACAGCACATTTCCTAGCACCAAAAGCATGAACACAGGGTGCGCCAAACATACTACACAGTACATTTCCTGGCACCAAAAGCATGAACACAGGGTGCGCCAAACATACTACACAGTACATTTCCTAGCACCCAAAATCACATTATAGTCCAGGTTGCGCCAAAACCTAAACGTAGCAGCTGCCCACTAAGTGCTGGGCAGCTGGGAAAATGAGCGTGGGCACCACTGTGCCTCCCAGAACAATATACAGCCCTGGAGCCACCTAGGCTCTAAAAGAAGGATGCCCCCAAAACAGCGTGGGAGCCTCTCAGGGGCTCGAGAAAGTAAGGCTGCGCCGTTGGAGCCTAAACAAATATGCCCCCATTCACGTTGGAGCGGCCCGCTGCCTTCCGGGGCCGCTCGTAGCACCAGAGAGATGCCCTCGTGGTCGGAGTCCCTCGGGACTCTATGCAAATGTGCCCCGTCGTTGGAGTCCCTCTCCGGGACTCGAGAGACAAATGTCCCCAGACGTTGGAGCCTAACAGGCTCTAACTCAAACAATGCACCCCGTTGGAGCGGTCCGCTGTGGAGCGGGGCCGCTCTGCTTCTGCCTCTCCCCACCCGGACTCCCTTTTTCACTTACCGGCTAGGGGAGAGGTGGCGAAGGCAGGACTCGGTCTGCGGGGCTTGTTCCTCGATGACTGGGACGGGAATGCGGAGCCTACGGGCTCCGAACACGAAGGCCACACGTCCCAGTGCGGGGTGGGCTCCCGCCTGGGTGGGGGACACGGCACTTCTCCTCCGGAGTGCCCCGGGGCGCAGGGTAGGCTCCTGCCTGCTCCGGGGCTCAAATTAGCCGCGAGTGTTCGGTGGGAGGTGGGGTAGGCTCCCGCCCTCCTATTTCCGTTTCCGCTTGTCCCGGAGACCCGCCCCCGGCCCGCCTGACTTCCTGGTCGGGCGCCGGAGGGCGATTCACGGACAAATGCCGGGTGGGCACCGGCGCTTTTTAAAATGCTATAAATCGAGGTGGGCACTCGATAGGGCGGCAATGTCCCGGGCAGGGTGGGCACCTGCCAGGGGACCTCAGGATCGGCCCAGAACGGGGCAAATGCCGGGTGGGCACCGGCTTTGAGAAATAAAGCGCTCTGAGCGCTAAAAGGCAATTACAAGCGCTCCCAGGCGCTTGAGGGACAAATAAAGCGCTCCCAGCGCTTTGGCAAATTAAAGCGCTCCCAGGTGCTTTGGGGAGCAGGAAAGTACCAAAGTCCAGCAATGTTCTTCCCTGCATGCAGCAGGGCAGGGGTGGGGGGCAAGGCTGGACCCAGAGCCAGCTCACTGGGCCTCCAGGCAGGGAGGTAGTCCAGGTGGCGGTCCTCTGGTCCAGCAGCAGCAGCAGCCCCCCTCAGGTAAGATCCTGGCAGAGAACAGTCTCTGTGGGGACACAGCCCCATTTTTATACAGGCAAACCCTTTGTTCTGGGTTCAGGGCGAGGGGGAAAACCAGTCACAGCTGGTTGGGGAGCACCCTTGATGTGCTCAGCCCCTCACTCTATTCACTGGCAGGGCTAGGGTCGTCAGTCGCACCACAGGGGGCGGGCCAGCATTGTGTGTGGAAAACCCTGTCCTATTCAGGACCCAGGTGTACTCCTCCCACCCATCTAGCTGCTGATCTCCCCATTCACCACTGGGTGACTCATCCTGACTCTGGGGAATCCCTAGCCCGTCACATGACACGACCAGCCAATCACGCGACAGACACACTGCACACAGAAGTGCCCACTTCTAGAAGTGGCACTTCCACACTAGGTACATGCATGCCGCACACATCATCGCGCAGCATTCACTCCCACGAGTCCGCACATACCAAACTCGGGCCTGCACACCCCACGCATCAGGAACTACTAGGGACACATACATTCCCCATGCATTCCTATGGGAGGGCAGGCCTATCTCACCACATGCACTCAGAGCACGCACGCACTTTACCCTGGGACACAGGGAAAGTGCGCAGAGACCAAACAATCACCATACCAAGTCACCAATAAAAAGCCAAAAAGTCCAGGTGTGAACCTGCCAGAAGGGCCAAGTCCAACAGGCGTGCAGCAGTGTGTGGCTTGCAGCGGCATGCAGCAGTGTGTGGCATGCAGCAGTGTGTGGCGTGCAGCAGTGTGTGGCATGCAGCAGTGTGCGGCATGCAGCAGTGTGTGCCATGCAGCAGTGTGTGGCGTGCAGCAGTGTGTGGCATGCATCAGTGTGTGGTATGCAGCAGTGTTTCGTGTAGCAGTGTGCGGCGTGCAGCAGTGTGCGGCATGCAGCAGTGTGCGACATGCAGCAGTGTGCGGTGTGCAGCAGTGTGTGGCGTGCAGCAGTGTGTGGCATGCAGCAGTGTGTGGCGTGCAGCAGTGTGCGGCATGCAGCAGTGTGCTGCGTGCAGCAGTGTGTGGCATGCAGCAGTGTGTGGCGTGCAGCAGTGTGTGGCGTGCAGCGGCATGCAGCAGTTTTTGGCATGCAGCAGTGTGTGGCATGCAGCAGTGTGTGGCGTGTAGCAGTGTGTGGCGTGCAGCAGTCTGCGGTGTGCAGCAGTGTGAGGCATGCAGCAGTGTGCGGTGTGCAGCAGTGTGTGGCGTGCAGCGGCGTGCAGCAGTGTGTGGCATGCAGCAGTGTGTGGCGTGCAGCAGTGTGCGGCATGCAGCAGTGTGTGGCGTGCAGCAGTTTGTGGCGTGCAGGGGCATGCAGCAGTGTGTGGCATGCAGCAGTGTGTGGGGTGCAGCAGTGTGTTGCATGCAGCGGCATGCAGCAGTGTGTGGCGTGCAGCAGTGTGCTGCATGCAGCAGTGTGTGGCGTGCAGCAGTGTATGGCGTGCAGCAGTGTGTGGTGTGCAGCAGTGTGCGGCGTGTAGCAGTGTGCGGCGTGCAGCAGTGTGTGGCATGCAGCAGTGTTTGGCGTGCAACAGTGTGTGGCGTGCAGCAGTGTGTTGCATGCAGCGGCATGCAGCAGTGTGTGGCGTGCAGCAGTGTGCTGCATGCAGCAGTGTGTGGCGTGCAGTGGCATGCAGCAGTGAGCGGCGTGCAGCAGTCTGCGGTGTGCAGCAGTGTGCGGCGTGCAGCAGTGTGTGGCATGCAGCAGTGTTTGGCGTGCAACAGTGTGTGGCGTGCAGCGGCATGCAGCAGTGTGTGGCATGCAGCAGTGTGCGGCGTGCAGCAGTGTGCGGCATGCAGCAGTGTGCGGCATGCAGCAGTGTGTGGCGTGCAGCAGTGTGTGGCATGCAGCAGTGTGCGGCGTGCAGCAGTGTGCGGCATGCAGCAGTGTGCTGCGTGCAGCAGTGTGTGGCATGCAGGAGTGTGTGGCGTGCAGCAGTGTGTGGCGTGCAGCGGCATGCAGCAGTTTGTGGCATGCAGCAGTGTGTGGCGTGCAGCAGTGTGTGGCGTGCAGGAGTGTGTGGCGTGTAGCAGTGTGCGGCGTGTAGCAGTGTGCAGCGTGCAGCAGTGTGCTGCATGCAGCAGTGTCATGCAGCATGCAGCAGTGAGTAATGCAGCAGTGTGCAGCAGTGTGCGGTGTGCAGCAGTGTGTGCCATGCAGCAGTGTGTGGCGTGCAGCAGTGTTTCGTGTAGCATTGTGCGGTGTGCAGCAGTGTGTAGCATGCAGCAGTGTGTGGTGTGCAGCAGTGTTTCGTGTAGCAGTGTGCGGCGTGCAGCAGTGTGCGGCGTGCCGCAGTGTGCGGCATGCAGCAGTGTGTGGCGTGCAGCAGTGTGTGGCGTGCAGCAGTGTGTGGCGTGCAGCAGTGTGTGGCTTGCAGCAGCATGCAGCAGTGTGTGGCATGCAGCAGTGTGTGGCGTACAGCAGTGTGTGGCGTGTAGCAGTGTGCGGTGTGCAGCAGTGTGCAGCAGTCTGCGGCGTGCAGCAGTGTGTGGCGTGCAGCAGTGTGTGGCATGCAGCAGTGAGTGGCATGCAGCAGTGTGTGGCGTGCAGCAGTGTGTGGCATGCAGCAATGTTTGGCGTGCAGCAGTGTGTGGCGTGCAGCGGCATGCAGCAGTGTGTGGCGTGCAGCAGTGTGCGGCATGCAGCAGTGTGTGGCATACAGCAGTGTGCGGCGTGCAGCATTGTGGGGCGTGCAGCAGTGTGCGGCGTGCAGCAGTGTGTGGCATGCAGCAGTGTTTTGTGTAGCATTGTGCGGCGTGCAGCAGTGTTTCGTGTAGCAGTGTGTGGCGTGCAGCAGTGTTCGGCGTGCAGCAGTGTGCGGTGAGCAGCAGTGTGCTGCGTGCAGCAGTGTGTGGCGTGCAGCAGTGTGTGGCGTGCAGCGGCATGCAGCAGTGTGTGGTGTGCAGCAGTGTGTAGCGTGCAGCAGTGTGTGGCATGCATCAGTGTGTGGTGTGCAGCTGTGTTTCGTGTAGCAGTGTGCGGCGTGCAGCAGTGTGCGGCATGCAGCAATGTGTGACATGCAGCAGTGTGTGGCATGCAGCAGTGTGTGGCTTGCAGCGGCATGCAGTGTGTGGCATGCAGCAGTGTGTGGCGTGCAGCAGTGTGTGGCATGCAGCAGTTTGCGGCATGCAGCAGTGTGTGCCATGCAGCAGTGTGTGGCGTGCAGCAGTGTGCTGCGTGCAGCAGTGTGTGACGTGCAGCAGTGTGTGGCGTGCAGCAGTGTGTGGCGTGCAGTGGCATGCAGCAGTTTGTGGTGTGCAGCAGTGTGTGGCATGCATCAGTGTGTGGTGTGTAGCAGTGTGCGGCGTGCAGCAGTCTGCGGTGTGCAGCAGTGTGAGGTGTGCAGCAGTGTGCGGTGTGCAGCAGTGTGTGGCATGCAGCAGTGTGTGGCATGCAGCAGTGTGCGGCGTGCAGCAGTGTGCGGCATGCAGCAGTGTGCTGCGTGCAGCAGTGTGTGGCATGCAGCAGTGTGTGGCATGCAGCAGTGTGTGGCGTGCAGCGGCATGCAGCAGTTTTTGGCATGCAGCAGTGTGTGGCATGCAGCAGTGTGTGGCGTGTAGCAGTGTGCGGCGTGCAGCAGTCTGCGGTGTGCAGCAGTGTGAGGCATGCAGCAGTGTGCGGTGTGCAGCAGTGTGTGGCGTGCAGCGGCATGCAGCAGTGTGTGGCATGCAGCAGTGTGCGGCGTGCAGCAGTGTGTGGCATGCAGCAGTGTGCGGCGTGCAGCAGTGTGTGGCGTGCAGCAGTGTGTGGCATGCAGCAGTGTTTCGTGTAGCAGCGTGCGGTGTGCAGCAGTGTGTGGCATGCAGCAGTGTGCGGTGAGCAGCAGTGTGCTGTGTGCAGCAGTGTGTGGCGTGCAGCAGTGTGTGGCGTGCAGCGGCATGCAGCAGTGTGTGGTGTGCAGCAGTGTGCTGCGTGCAGCAGTGTGTGACGTGCAGCAGTGTGTGGCGTGCAGCAGTGTGTGGCGTTGTGAGAAGTTGGCCTGGTATATGATGTTCACTAGTTAAAGTGACCACCTTGTACCATGCCAAGCAACCCTTATGGTGTGGTTGTAAGTCAACCTTTTCGGACTATCTGCCCTAGTGGTAGCGTAGGCTAAGCAGTCTTTGAGGCGTGCAGCAGTGTGTGGCGTGCAGCGGCATGCAGCAGTTTGTGGTGTGCAGCAGTGTGTGGCGTGCAGCAGTGTGTGGCGTGTAGCAGTGTGCGGCGTGCAGCAGTCTGCGGTGTGCAGCAGTGTGAGGTGTGCAGCAGTGTGTGGCTTGCAGCGGCATGCAGCAGTGTGTGGCGTGCAGCAGTGTGTGGCGTGTAGCAGTGTGTGGCGTGCAGCAGTCTGCGGTGTGCAGCAGTGTGAGGCGTGCAGCAGTGTGTGGCTTGCAGCGGCATGCAGCAGTGTGTGGCGTGCAGCATTGTCGGGCGTGCAGCAGTGTGCGGCGTGCAGCAGTGTGTGGCATGCAGCAGTGTTTTGTGTAGCATTGTGCGGCGTGCAGCAGTGTTTTGTGCAGCAGTGTATGGCGTGCAGCAGTGTTCGGCGTGCAGCAGTGTGCGGTGAGCAGCAGTGTGCTGCATGCAGCAGTGTGTGGCGTGCAGCAGTGTGTGGCGTGCAGCGGCATGCAGCAGTGTGTGGTGTGCAGCAGTGTGTAGCGTGCAGCAGTGTGTGGCATGCATCAGTGTGTGGTGTGCAGCTGTGTTTCGTGTAGCAGTGTGCGGCGTGCAGCAGTGTGCGGCATGCAGCAATGTGTGCCATGCAGCAGTGTGTGGCGTGCAGCAGTGTGTGGCTTGCAGCGGCATGCAGTGTGTGGCATGCAGCAGTGTGTGGCGTGCAGCAGTGTGTGGCATGCAGCAGTTTGCAGCATGCAGCAGTGTGTGCCATGCAGCAGTGTGTGGCGTGCAGCAGTGTGTGGCATGCATCAGTGTGTGGTGTGCAGCAGTGTTTCGTGTAGCAGTGTGCGGCGTGCAGCAGTGTGCGGCATGCAGCAGTGTGCGACATGCAGCAGTGTGCGGTGTGCAGCAGTGTGTGGCGTGCAGCAGTGTGTGGCATGCAGCAGTGTGCGGCGTGCAGCAGTGTGCGGCATGCAGCAGTGTGCTGCGTGCAGCAGTGTGTGGCGTGCAGCAGTGTGTGGTGTGCAGCAGTGTGTGGCGTGCAGCGGCATGCAGCAGTTTGTGGCGTGCAGCAGTGTGTGGCGTGCAGCAGTGTGTGGCATGCAGCAGTGTGCAGCGTGCAGCAGTGTGTGGCATGCAGCAGTGTTTGGCATGCAACAGTGTGTGGCGTGCAGCGGCATGCAGCAGTGTGTGGCGTGCAGCAGTGTGCGGCGTGCAGCAGTGTGCGGCATGCAGCAGTGTGCGGCGTGCAGCAGTGTGTGGTGTGCAGCAGTGTGTGGCGTGCAGCGGCATGCAGCAGTTTGTGGTGTGCAGCAGTGTGTGGCGTGCAGCAGTGTGTGGCATGTAGCAGTGTCCGGCGTGCAGCAGTCTGCGGTGTGCAGCAGTGTGAGGCGTGCAGCAGTGTGTGGCTTGCAGCGGCATGCAGCAGTGTGTGGCGTTGTTCTGCTCGATTTTCCCAGCCTTTTTGTGTTGTAGGGTGATTACTGTGACTTCAGTCTCTTACCATCCAAGTCTAAGGGTTAGAGTAGTGAATGGAGCCTATCTGCTGGGCACTTCGACATGATCCTGTGCTCTTCCCGTAGATCAGGGCTTGCACACATAACCTAGGAGATAGATTGGTTAGTATTAGGGATAACCTGTCCTGTAGTGAGGGTATTTCCTGGAGCCATGCTGAATTCAGACCTGGAAGGCCTCAAACGGGAGAGACTCCATCTTTCTTTCTGCTCCGACAGCTTGGGAAGCTTCTAGGTCAAAGGGAGTGTTTTAGTTATGAGGTGTTATTCGCTTGGAGAGAACCGGTTCGGGCCGGCCCTTATCGAAGGATTGTATTTCTCTTCATGCCGAAGACACTACATCAGGCCGGCCGGCTGGGAAAGTGTCCTTGGTACGGGGAGGTACAAGAATTTGGTGGGCGGCAGGTTACGGGACGGAATTTTCCATGAGGAAATGCATCTCTATATTAGTGAAAGTCCGAGGCAGTTGTGGGCACTTGTTTCAGTCCGTAGGCGGCGTCTGGCCGTTAGCAGTAGAGCTACTACTTATTCCAGGGAAGACAAACGCCATCTTGAAGGCGGAGAAGAAACCGAGAGACAGATACTCTCCTAGTAGAGTAGCCAGAGAGGAGAGAGTAGCCGATGAGGAAGAGGTCCCAGTGGCTCGGAGAAGGGTGAAGGGAACAGATCCGTGCGCGGAGGTGTGACTTCCAGACGAGCCGAGGCATAGACGAGAAGGGAACCTAGATGACCACGGAGTGCAGGCTACACACTATTAAGGTGATGTCGACCCTTTCTTATTAGATTGTACAACTTAATCTTTCACTTTTCTTTACAGGTTGTGAGTTATATTGTAAGGTTATGAAATAAGTAATAAAATACCCCAGTTTGTGGTGAACCAACATGTGCTGCGTGTTCTTGTGTGGGAGGGTAGCCTATTCCTCTAGTCAGCAGCGGCTATATGAACAGATGTCAACCCTGATCAGGTAAGTGGTAACTGAACAAGGGAGAAGAGGAGCCCCTCAAACCAGGGAACAGGTTGTGCTCGAACTAGTAATCTTTGTGTGATCCGATGAATAATGATGCCCCAGTTAGTAGTGGACCAACGTGTGCTGTATGTTCTTGTATGAGAGGGTAGCCTATTCCTCCAGTCAGCTGCGGCTATATGAACAGATGTTAACCCTGATCGGATGAGTGGTAACTGAATAAGGGGGAAGGGGAGCCCCTCGAACCAGAGAACAGGCAGTGCTCGAACTAACAGTCTTTGTGTGATGATGTTATGGCGATCATAGGATGAACTTGTGCTGATACTGCCGTCTGGGTAGAGAGTCCTGGGTTCGTATGGGACCGCGAGGCCGCCACTTGTGATACTGCCGTCTGGGTAGAGAGTCCTGGGTTCGTATTGGACCGCGAGGCCGCCATTTGTGATACTGCCGTCTGGGTAGAGAGTTCTGGGTTCGTATGGGACCGCGAGGCCGCCACTTGTGATACTGTCGTCTGGGTAGAGAGCCCTGGGTTCGTATGGGACCGCGAGGCCGCCACTTGTGATACTGCCGTCTGGGTAGAGAGTCCTGGGTTCGTATGGGACCGCGAGGCCGCCACTTGTGATACTGCCGTCTGGGTAGAGGGTTCTGGGTTCGTATGGGACCGCGAGGCCGCCACTTGTAATACTGCCGTCTGGGTAGAGAGTCCTGGGTTCGTATGGGACCGCGAGGCCACCATTTGTGATACTGCCGTCTGGGTAGAGAGTTCTGGGTTCGTATGGGACCGCGAGGCCGCCATTTGTGATACTGCCGTCTGGGTAGAGAGTTCTGGATCTGTATGGGATCGCGAGGCCGCCGATTGTAAAAGGTTTTGGTATGTGTATTAGGAATTCCCTGTCCTTAGGCGGTAGATATATGTGGTTACCTATTGTAAATAGGTCCTAGGGACGAAGGAACGTTCTGACTGGGTTAGTGAGGCTCTGATGAGCGAATTCTACCTGATCCAAAAACCCATAGCAGAACAGGCGTGCAGCAGTGTGTGGCGTGTAGCAGTGTGCGGCGTGCAGTAGTCTGCGGTGTGCAGCAGTGTGAGGCGTGCAGCAGTGTGTGGCTCGCAGCGGCATGCAGCAGTGTGTGGCGTGCAGGAGTGTGTGGCGTGTAGCAGTGTGCGGCATGTAGCAGTGTGCAGCATGCAGCAGTGTGTGGCGTGCAGCAGTGTGTGGCTTGCAGCGGCATGCAGCAGTGTGTGGCATGCAGCAGTGTGTGGCGTGCAGCAGTGTGTGGCGTGCAGCAGTGTGAGGCTTGCAGCGGCATGCAGCAGTGTGTGGCATGCAGCAGTGTGTGGCATGCAGCAGTGTGTGGCGTGTAGCAGTGTGCGGCGTGCAGCAGTGTGCAGCAGTCTGCGGCGTGCAGCAGTGTGTGCTGTGCAGCAGTGTTTCGTATAGCATTGTGCGGCGTGTAGCAGTGTGCGGTGTGCAGCAGTGTGTGGCGTGCAGCAGTGTGTGGCATGCAGCAGTGTGTGGCGTGCAGCAATGTGCGGCGTGCAGCAGTGTGTGGCGTGCAGCAGTCTTTGGCATGCAGCAGTGTGTGGCGTGCAGCGGCATGCAGCAGTGTGTGGTGTGCAGCAGTGTGCGGCGTGCAGCAGTGTGCGGCATGCAGCAGTGTGCGGCGTGCAGCATTGTGAGGCGTGCAGCAGTGTGCGGCGTGCAGCAGTGTGTGGCGTGCAGCAGTGTTTTGTGTAGCATTGTGCGGGGTGCAGCAGTGTTTCGTGTAGCAGTGTGTGGCGTGCAGCAGTGTTTGGCGTGCAGCAGTGTGTGGTGAGCAGCAGTGTGCTGTGTGCAGCAGTGTGTGGCGTGCAGCAGTGTGTGGCGTGCAGCGGCATGCAGCAGTGTGTGGTGTGCAGCAGTGTGTGGCGTGCATCAGTGTGTGGCATGCATCAGTGTGTGGTGTGCAGCAGTGTTTCGTGTAGCAGTGTGCGGCGTGCAGCAGTGTGCGGCATGCAGCAGTGTGTGACATGCAGCAGTGTGCGGTGTGCAGCAGTGTGTGGCGTGCAGCAGTGTGTGGCATGCAGCAGTGTGTGGCGTGCAGCAATGTGCGGCGTGCAGCAGTGTGTGGCGTGCAGCAGTCTTTGGCGTGCAGCAGTGTGTGGTGTGCAGCGGCATGCAGCAGTGTGTGGCGTGCAGCAGTGTGCGGCGTGCAGCAGTGTGCGGCATGCAGCAGTGTGCGGCGTGCAGCATTGTGAGGCGTGCAGCAGTGTGCGGCGTGCAGCAGTGTGTGGCGTGCAGCAGTGTTTTGTGTAGCATTGTGCGGCGTGCAGCAGTGTTTCGTGTAGCAGTGTGTGACGTGCAGCAGTGTTTGGCGTGCAGCAGTGTGCGGTGAGCAGCAGTGTGCTGTGTGCAGCAGTGTGTGGCATGCAGCAGTGTGTGGCGTGCAGTGGCATGCAGCAGTGTGTGGTGTGCAGCAGTGTGTGGCGTGCAGCAGTGTGTGGCATGCATCAGTGTGTGGTGTGCAGCAGTGTTTCGTGTAGCAGTGTGCGGCGTGCAGCAGTGTGCGGCATGCAGCAGTGTGCGACATGCAGCAGTGTGCGGTGTGCAGCAGTGTGTGGCATGCAGCAGTGTGCGGCGTGCAGCAGTCTGCGGTGTGCAGCAGTGTGAGTCATGCAGCAGTGTGCGGCGTGCAGCAGTGTGTGGCGTGCAGCAGTGTGTGGTGTGCCGCAGTGTGTGGCATGCAACAGTGTTTTGTGTAGCAGTGTGCGGTGTGCAGCAGTGTGTGGCATGCAGCAGTGTGCTGCGTGCAGCAGTGTGTGGCGTGCAGCAGTGTGTGGAGTGCAGCGGCATGCAGCAGTGTGTGGTGTGCAGCAGTGTGTGGCATGCAGCAGTGTGTCGCGTGCAGCAGTGTGTGGCGTGCAGCGGCATGCAGCAGTGTGTGGTGTGCAGCAGTGTGCTGCGTGCAGCAGTGTGTGACGTGCAGCAGTGTGTGGCGTGCAGCAGTGTGTGGCGTGCAGTGGCATGCAGCAGTTTGTGGTGTGCAGCAGTGTGTGGCGTGCAGCAGTGTGTGGCGTGTAGCAGTGTGCGGCGTGCAGCAGTCTGCGGTGTGCAGCAGTGTGAGGCGTGCAGCAGTGTGTGGCTTGCAGCGGCATGCAGCAGTGTGTGGCGTGCAGGAGTGTGTGGCGTGTAGCAGTGTGCGGCGTGTAGCAGTGTGCGGCATGCAGCAGTGTGCAGCGTGCAGCAGTGTGTGGCCTGCAGCAGTGTGTGGCGTGCCGCAGTGTGTGGCATGCAACAGTGTTTTCTGTAGCAGTGTGCGGTGTGCAGCAGTGTGTGGTATGCAGCAGTGTGCTGCGTGCAGCAGTGTGTGGCGTGCAGCAGTGTGTGGCGTGCAGCGGCATGCAGCAGTGTGTGGTGTGCAGCAGTGTGCTGCGTGCAGCAGTGTGTGACGTGCAGCAGTGTGTGGTGTGCAGCAGTGTGTGGCGTGCAGCGGCATGCAGCAGTTTGTGGTGTGCAGCAGTGTGTGGCGTGTAGCAGTGTGCGGCGTGCAGCAGTCTGCAGTGTGCAGCAGTGTGAGGCGTGCAGCAGTGTGTGGCTTGCAGCGGCATGCAGCAGTGTGTGGCATGCAGGAGTGTGTGGCGTGTAGCAGTGTGCGGCGTGTAGCAGTGTGCGGCATGCAGCAGTGTGTGGCGTGCAGCAGTGTGTGGCTTGCAGCAGCAGGCAGCAGTGTGCTGCGTGCAGCAGTGTGTGGCGTGCAGCAGTGTGTGGAGTGCAGCGGCATGCAGCAGTGTGTGGCGTGCAGCAGTGTGTGGCATGCAGCAGTGTGTGGCGTGCTGAAATGTGCGGCGTGCAGCAGTGTGTGGCGTGCAGCAGTCTTTGGCGTGCAGCAGTGTGTGGCGTGCAGCGGCATGCAGCAGTGTGTGGCGTGCAGCAGAGTGCGGCGTGCAGCAGTGTGCGGCATGCAGCAGTGTGCGGCGTGCAGCATTGTGAGGCGTGCAGCAGTGTGCGGCGTGCAGCAGTGTGTGGCGTGCAGCAGTGTTTTGTGAAGCATTGTGCGGCATGCAGCAGTGTTTCGTGTAGCAGTGTGTGGCGTGCAGCAGTGTTTGGCGTGCAGCATTGTGCGGTGAGCAGCAGTGTGCTGTGTGCAGCAGTGTGTGGTGTGCAGCAGTGTGTGGCGTGCAGTGGCATGCAGCAGTGTGTGGTGTGCAGCAGTGTGTGGCGTGCAGCAGTGTGTGGCATGCATCAGTGTGTGGTGTGCAGCAGTGTTTCGTGTAGCAGTGTGCAGCGTGCAGCAGTGTGCGGCATGCAGCAGTGTGTGACATGCAGCAGTGTGTGGCGTGCAGCAGTGTGTGGCTTGCAGCGGCATGCAGCAGTGTGTGGCATGCAGCAGTGTGTGGCATGCAGCAGTGTGTGGCATGCAGCAGTGTGCAGCATGCAGCAGTGTGTGCCATGCAGCAGTGTGTGGCGTGCAGCAGTGTGTGGCATGCATCAGTGTGTGGTGTGCAGCAGTGTTTCGTGTAGCAGTGTACGGCGTGCAGCAGTGTGCGGCATGCAGCAGTGTGCGACATGCAGCAGTGTGCGGTGTGCAGCAGTGTGTGGCGTGCAGCAGTGTGTGGCATGCAGCAGTGTGCGGTGTGCAGCAGTGTGTGGCGTGCAGCAGTGTGTGGCATGCAGCAGTGTGCGGCGTGCAGCAGTGTGCGGCATGCAGCAGTGTGCTGCGTGCAGCAGTGTGTGGCATGCAGCAGTGTGTGGCGTGCAGCAGTGTGTGGCGTGCAGCGGCATGCAGCAGTTTTTGGCATGCAGCAGTGTGTGGCATGCAGCAGTGTGTGGCGTGTAGCAGTGTGCGGCGTGCAGCAGTCTGCGGTGTGCAGCAGTGTGAGGCATGCAGCAGTGTGCGGTGTGCAGCAGTGTGTGGCGTGCAGCGGCATGCAGCAGTGTGTGGCATGCAGCAGTGTGCTGTGTGCAGCAGTGTGTGGCGTGCAGCAGTGTGTGGCGTGCAGTGGCATGCAGCAGTGTGTGGTGTGCAGCAGTGTGTGGCATGCAGCAGTGTGTGGCATGCAGCAGTGCGTGGCGTGCAGCGGCATGCAGCAGTTTTTGGCATGCAGCAGTGTGTGGCATGCAGCAGTGTGTGGCATGTAGCAGTCTGCGGCGTGCAGCAGTCCGCGGTGTGCAGCAGTGTGAGTCATGCAGCAGTGTGCGGCGTGCAGCAGTGTGTGGCGTGCAGCAGTGTGTGGTGTGCCGCAGTGTGTGGCATGCAACAGTGTTTTGTGTAGCAGTGTGCGGTGTGCAGCAGTGTGTGGCATGCAGCAGTGTGCTGCGTGCAGCAGTGTGTGGCGTGCAGCAGTGTGTGGAGTGCAGCGGCATGCAGCAGTGTGTGGTGTGCAGCAGTGTGTGGCATGCAGCAGTGTGTCGCGTGCAGCAGTGTGTGGCGTGCAGCGGCATGCAGCAGTGTGTGGTGTGCAGCAGAGAGCTGCGTGCAGCAGTGTGTGACGTGCAGCAGTGTGTGGCATGCAGCAGTGTGTGGCGTGCAGTGGCATGCAGCAGTTTGTGGTGTGCAGCAGTGTGTGGCGTGCAGCAGTGTGTGGCGTGTAGCAGTGTGCGGCGTGCAGCAGTCTGCGGTGTGCAGCAGTGTGAGGCGTGCAGCAGTGTGTGGCTTGCAGCGGCATGCAGCAGTGTGTGGCGTGCAGGAGTGTGTGGCGTGTAGCAGTGTGCGGCGTGTAGCAGTCTGCGGCATGCAGCAGTGTGCGGCGTGCAGCAGTGTGTGACGTGCAGCAGTGTGTGGCGTGCCGCAGTGTGTGGCATGCAACAGTGTTTTGTGTAGCAGTGTGCGGTGTGCAGCAGTGTGTGGTATGCAGCAGTGTGCTGCGTGCAGCAGTGTGTGGCGTGCAGCAGTGGGTGGCGTGCAGCGGCATGCAGCAGTGTGTGGTGTGCAGCAGTGTGCTGCGTGCAGCAGTGTGTGGCGTGCAGCAGTGTGTGGTGTGCAGCAGTGTGCGGCGTGCAGCGGCATGCAGCAGTTTGTGGTGTGCAGCAGTGTGTGGCGTGCAGCAGTGTGTGGCGTGTAGCAGTGTGCGGCGTGCAGCAGTCTGCGGTGTGCAGCAGTGTGAGGCATGCAGCAGTGTGTGGCTTGCAGCGGCATGCAGCAGTGTGTGGCGTGCAGGAGTGTGTGGCGTGTAGCAGTGTGCGGCATGTAGCAGTGTGCGGCATGCAGCAGTGTGTGGCGTGCAGCAGTGTGTGGCTTGCAGCAGCAGGCAGCAGTGTGCTGCGTGCAGCAGTGTGTGGCGTGCAGCAGTGTGTGGGGTGCAGCGGCATGCAGCAGTGTGTGGCGTGCAGCAGTGTGTGGCATGCAGCAGTGTGTGGCGTGCAGCAATGTGCGGCGTGCAGCAGTGTGTGGCGTGCAGCAGTCTTTGGCGTGCAGCAGTGTGTGGCGTGCAGCGGCATGCAGCAGTGTGTGGCCTGCAGCAGTGTGCGGCGTGCAGCAGTGTGCGGCATGCAGCAGTGTGCGGCATGCAGCATTGTGAGGCGTGCAGCAGTGTGCGGCGTGCAGCAGTGTGTGGCGTGCAGCAGTGTTTTGTGTAGCATTGTGCGGCGTGCAGCAGTGTTTCGTGTAGCAGTGTGTGGCGTGCAGCAGTGTTTGGCGTGCAGCAGTGTGCGGTGAGCAGCAGTGTGCTGTGTGCAGCAGTGTGTGGCGTGCAGCAGTGTGTGGCGTGCAGTGGCATGCAGCAGTGTGTGGTGTGCAGCAGTGTGTGGCGTGCAGCAGTGTGTGGCATGCATCAGTGTGTGGTGTGCAGCAGTGTTTCATGTAGCAGTGTGCGGCGTGCAGCAGTGTGCGGCATGCAGCAGTGTGTGACATGCAGCAGTGTGTGGCGTGCAGCAGTGTGTGGCTTGCAGCGGCATGCAGCAGTGTGTGGCATGCAGCAGTGTGTGGCGTGCAGCAGTGTGTGGCATGCAGCAGTGTGCAGCATGCAGCAGTGTGTGCCATGCAGCAGTGTGTGGTGTGCAGCAGTGTGCGGCATGCAGCAGTGTGGGGCGTGCAGCAGTGTGTGGCGTGCAGGAGTGTGTGGCGTATAGCAGTGTGCGGCGTGCAGCAGTGTGCGGCGTGCCGCAGTGTGCGGCATGCAGCAGTGTGGGGCGTGCAGCAGTGTGTGGCGTGCAGCAGTATGTGGCGTGCAGCAGTGTGTGGCTTGCAGCAGCATGCAGCAGTGTGTGGCATGCAGCAGTGTGTGGCGTACAGCAGTGTGTGGCGTGTAGCAGTGTGCGGTGTGCAGCAGTGTGCAGCAGTCTGCGGCGTGCAGCAGTGTGTGGCGTGCAGCAGTGTGTGGCATGCAGCAGTGAGTGGCGTGCAGCAGTGTGCGGCGTGCAGCAGTGTGTGGCATGCAGCAATGTTTGGCGTGCAGCAGTGTGTGGCGTGCAGCGGCATGCAGCAGTGTGTGGCGTGCAGCAGTGTGCGGCATGCAGCAGTGTGTGGCATACAGCAGTGTGCGGCGTGCAGCATTGTGGGGCGTGCAGCAGTGTGCGGCGTGCAGCAGTGTGTGGCATGCAGCAGTGTTTTGTGTAGCATTGTGCGGCGTGCAGCAGTGTTTCGTGTAGCAGTGTGTGGCGTGCAGCAGTGTGTGGCGTGCCGCAGTGTGTGGCATGCAACAGTGTTTTGTGTAGCAGTGTGCGGTGTGCAGCAGTGTGTGGCATGCAGCAGTGTGCTGCGTGCAGCAGTGTGTGGCGTGCAGCAGTGTGTGGAGTGCAGCGGCATGCAGCAGTGTGCTGCGTGCAGCAGTGTGTGGCGTGCAGCAGTGTGTGGAGTGCAGCGGCATGCAGCAGTGTGTGGCGTGCAGCAGTGTGTGGTGTGCAGCAGTGTGTGGCATGCAGCGGCATGCAGCAGTGTGTGGTGTGCAGCAGTGTGCTGCATGCAGCAGTGTGTGGCGTGCAGCGGCATGCAGCAGTTTGTGGTGTGCAGCAGTGTGCTGCGTGCAGCAGTGTGTGACGTGCAGCAGTGTGTGGCGTGCAGCAGTGTGTGGCGTGCAGTGGCATGCAGCAGTTTGTGGTGTGCAGCAGTGTGTGGCGTGCAGCAGTGTGTGGCGTGTAGCAGTGTGCGGCGTGCAGCAGTCTGCGGTGTGCAGCAGTGTGAGGCGTGCAGCAGTGTGTGGCTTGCAGCGGCATGCAGCAGTGTGTGGCATGCAGGAGTGTGTGGCGTGTAGCAGTGTGCGGCGTGTAGCAGTGTGCGGCATGCAGCAGTGTGCGGCGTGCAGCAGTGTGTGGCGTGCAGCAGTGTGTGGCGTGCCGCAGTGTGTGGCATGCAACAGTGTTTTGTGTAGCAGTGTGCGGTGTGCAGCAGTGTGTGGCATGCTGCAGTGTGCTGCGTGCAGCAGTGTGTGGCGTGCAGCAGTGTGTGGCGTGCAGCGGCATGCAGCAGTGTGTGGTGTGCAGCAGTGTGCTGCGTGCAGCAGTGTGTGACGTGCAGCAGTGTGTGGTGTGCAGCAGTGTGTGGCATGCAGCGGCATGCAGCAGTTTGTGGTGTGCATCAGTGTGTGGCGTGCAGCAGTGTGTGGCGTGCAGCGGCATGCAGCAGTGTGTGGTGTGCAGCAGTGTGCTGCGTGCAGCAGTGTGTGACTTGCAGCAGTGTGTGGCGTGCAGCAGTGTGTGGCATGCAGTGGCATGCAGCAGTTTGTGGTGTGCAGCAGTGTGTGGCGTGCAGCAGTGTGTGGCGTGTAGCAGTGTGCGGCGTGCAGCAGTCTGTGGTGTGCAGCAGTGTGAGGCGTGCAGCAGTGTGTGGCTTGCAGCGGCATGCAGCAGTGTGTGGCGTGCAGGAGTGTGTGGCGTGTAGCAGTGTGCGGCGTGTAGCAGTGTGCGGCATGCAGCAGTGTGTGGCGTGCAGCAGTGTGTGGCTTGCAGCGGCATGCAGCAGTGTGTGGCGTGCAGCAGTGTGTGGTGTGCAGCAGTGTGTGGCTTGCAGCAGCATGCAGCAGTGTGTGGCATGCAGCAGTGTGTGGCGTACAGCAGTGTGTGGCGTGTAGCAGTGTGCGGCGTGCAGCAGTGTGCAGCAGTCTGCGGCGTGCAGCAGTGTGTGCTGTGCAGCAGTGTTTTGTATAGCATTGTGCGGTGTGTAGCAGTATGCGGTGTGCAGCAGTGTGTCGCATGCAGCAGTGTGTGGCGTGCAGCGGCATGCAGCAGTGTGTGGTGTGCAGCAGTGTGCTGCGTGCAGCAGTGTGTGACGTGCAGCAGTGTGTGGCGTGCAGCAGTGTGTGGCGTGCAGTGGCATGCAGCAGTTTGTGGTGTGCAGCAGTGTGTGGCGTGCAGCAGTGTGTGGCGTGTAGCAGTGTGCGGCGTGCAGCAGTCTGCGGTGTGCAGCAGTGTGAGGCGTGCAGCAGTGTGTGGCTTGCAGCGGCATGCAGCAGTGTGTGGCGTGCAGGAGTGTGTGGCGTGTAGCAGTGTGCGGCGTGTAGCAGTGTGCGGCATGCAGCAGTGTGTGGCGTGCAGCAGTGTGTGGCTTGCAGCGGCATGCAGCAGTGTGTGGCGTGCAGCAGTGTGTGGTGTGCAGCAGTGTGTGGCGTGCAGCAGTGTGTGGCTTGCAGCAGCATGCAGCAGTGTGTGGCATGCAGCAGTGTGTGGCGTACAGCAGTGTGTGGCGTGTAGCAGTGTGCGGCGTGCAGCAGTGTGCAGCAGTCTGCGGCGTGCAGCAGTGTGTGCGGTGCAGCAGTATTTCGTATTGCATTGTGCGGTGTGTAGCAGTGTGCGGTGTGCAGCAGTGTGTGGCGTGCAGCAGTGTGTGGCATGCAGCAGTGTGTGGCGTGCAGCAATGTGCGGCGTGCAGCAGTGTGTGGCATGCAGCAGTGTGCGGCGTGCAGCATTGTGAGGCGTGCAGCAGTGTGCGGCGTGCAGCAGTGTGTGGCGTGCAGCAGTGTTTTGTGTAGCATTGTGCGGCATGCAGCAGTGTTTCGTGTAGCAGTGTGTGGCGTGCAGCAGTGTTTGGCGTGCAGCAGTGTGCGGTGAGCAGCAGTGTGCTGTGTGCAGCAGTGTGTGGCGTGCAGCAGTGTGGGGCGTGCAGTGGCATGCAGCAGTGTGTGGTGTGCAGCAGTGTGTGGCGTGCAGCAGTGTGTGGCATGCATCAGTGTGTGGTGTGCAGCAGTGTGTGGCTTGCAGCGGCATGCAGCAGTGTGTGGCATGCAGCAGTGTGTGGCGTGCAGCAGTGTGTGGCTTGCAGCAGCATGCAGCATGCAGCAGTGTGTGGCGTACAGCAGTGTGTGGCGTGTAGCAGTGTGCGGCGTGCAGCAGTGTGCAGCAGTCTGCGGCGTGCAGCAGTGTGTGCTGTGCAGCAGTGTCTCGTATAGCATTGTGCGGTGTGTAGCAGTGTGCGGTGTGCAGCAGTGTGTGGCGTGCAGCAGTGTGTGGCATGCAGCAGTGTGTGGCGTGCAGCAATGTGCGGCATGCAGCAGTGTGTGGCGTGCAGCAGTCTTTGGCGTGCAGCAGTGTGTGGCGTGCAGCGGCATGCAGCAGTGTGCGGCGTGCAGCATTGTGCAGCATGCAGCAGTGTGCGGCATGCAGCATTGTGAGGCATGCAGCAGTGTGCGGCGTGCAGCAGTGTGTGGCGTGCAGCAGTGTTTCGTGTAGCAGTGTGTGGCGTGCAGCAGTGTTTGGCGTGCAGCAGTGTGCGGTGAGCAGCAGTGTGCTGTGTGCAGCAGTGTGTGGCGTGCAGCAGTGTGTGGCGTGCAGCAGTGTGTGGCATGCATCAGTGTGTGGTGTGCAGCAGTGTTTCGTGTAGCAGTGTGCGGCGTGCAGCAGTGTGTGGCATGCAGCAGTGTGCGGCATGCAGCAGTGTGTGCCATGCAGCAGTGTGTGGTGTGCAGCAGTGTGTGGCATGCATCAGTGTGTGGTGTGCAGCAGTGTTTCGTGTAGCAGTGTGCGGCGTGCAGCAGTGTGCGGCATGCAGCAGTGGGCGACATGCAGCAGTGTACGGTGTGCAGCAGTGTGTGGCGTGCAGCAGTGTAAGGCATGCAGCAGTGTGCGGCGTGCAGCAGTGTGCGGCATGCAGCAGTGTGCTGCGTGCAGCAGTGTGTGGCATGCAGCAGTGTGTGGCGTGCAGCAGTGTGTGGCGTGCAGCGGCATGCAGCAGTTTTTGGCATGCAGCAGTGTGTGGCATGCAGCAGTGTGTGGCGTGTAGCAGTGTGCGGCGTGCAGCAGTCTGCGGTGTGCAGCAGTGTGAGGCATGCAGCAGTGTGCGGTATGCAGCAGTATGTGGCGTGCAGCGGCGTGCAGCAGTGTGTGGCATGCAGCAGTGTGTGGCGTGCAGCAGTGTGCGGCATGCAGCAGTGTGTGGCATGCAGCAGTTTGTGGCGTGCAGGGGCATGCAGCAGTGTGTGGCATGCAGCAGTGTGTGGCGTGCAGCAGTGTGTTGCATGCAGCGGCATGCAGCAGTGTGTGGCGTGCAGCAGTGTGCTGCATGCAGCAGTGTGTGGCGTGCAGCAGTGTATGGCGTGCAGCAGTGTGTGGTGTGCAGCAGTGTGCGGCGTGTAGCAGTGTGCGGCGTGCAGCAGTGTGTGGCATGCAGCAGTGTTTGGCGTGCAACAGTGTGTGGCGTGCAGCGGCATGCAGCAGTGTGTGGCATGCAGCAGTGTGCGGCGTGCAGCAGTGTGCGGCATGCAGCAGTGTGCGGCGTGCAGCAGTGTGTGGCGTGCAGCAGTGTGTGGCATGCAGCAGTGTTTCGTGTAGCAGCGTGCGGTGTGCAGCAGTGTGTGGCATGCAGCAGTGTGCGGTGAGCAGCAGTGTGCTGTGTGCAGCAGTGTGTGGCGTGCAGCAGTGTGTGGCGTGCAGCGGCATGCAGCAGTGTGTGGTGTGCAGCAGTGTGCTGCGTGCAGCAGTGTGCTGTGTGCAGCAGTGTGTGGCGTGCAGCAGTGTGTGGCGTTGTGAGAAGTTGGCCTGGTATATGATGTTAACTATTTAAAGTGACCACCTTGTACCATGCCAAGCAACCCTTATGGTGTGGTTGTAAGTCAACCTTTTCGGACTAGCTGCCCTAGTGGTAGCGTAGGCTAAGCAGTCTTTGAGGCGTGCAGCAGTGTGTGGCGTGCAGCGGCATGCAGCAGTTTGTGGTGTGCAGCAGTGTGTGGCATGCAGCAGTGTGTGGCGTGTAGCAGTGTGCGGCGTGCAGCAGTCTGCGGTGTGCAGCAGTGTGAGGCATGCAGCAGTGTGTGGCTTGCAGCGGCATGCAGCAGTGTGTGGCGTGCAGCAGTGTGTGGCGTGCAGCGGCATGCAGCAGTTTGTGGTGTGCAGCAGTGTGTGGCGTGCAGCAGTGTGTGGCGTGTAGCAGTGTGCGGCGTGCAGCAGTCTGCGGTGTGCAGCAGTGTGAGGCGTGCAGCAGTGTGTGGCTTGCAGCGGCATGCAGCAGTGTGTGGCGTGCAGCAGTGTGTGGCGTGTAGCAGTGTGCGGCGTGCAGCAGTCTGCGGTGTGCAGCAGTGTGAGGCGTGCAGCAGTGTGTGGCTTGCAGCGGCATGCAGCAGTGTGTGGCGTGCAGCAGTGTGTGGCGTGTAGCAGTGTGCGGCGTGCAGCAGTCTGCGGTGTGCAGCAGTGTGAGGCGTGCAGCAGTGTGTGGCTTGCAGCAGCATGCAGCAGTGTGTGGCGTGCAGGAGTGTGTGGCATGTAGCAGTGTGCGGCATGTAGCAGTGTGTGGCATGCAGCAGTGTGTGGCGTGCAGCAGTGTGTGGCTTGCAGCAGCATGCAGCAGTGTGTGGCGTGCAGCAGTGTGTGGCGTGCAGCAGTGTGTGGCGTGCAGCAGTGTGTGGCTTGCAGCAGCATGCAGCAGTGTGTGGCATGCAGCAGTGTGTGGCGTACAGCAGTGTGTGGCGTGTAGCAGTGTGCGGCGTGCAGCAGTGTGCAGCAGTCTGCGGCATGCAGCAGTGTGTGCTGTGCAGCAGTGTTTCATATAGCATTGTGCGGCGTGTAGCAGTGTGCGGTGTGCAGCAGTGTGTGGCGTGCAGCAGTGTGTGGCATGCAGCAGTATGTGGCGTGCAGCAATGTGCGGCGTGCAGCAGTGTGTGGCGTGCAGCAGTCTTTGGCGTGCAGCAGTCTTTGGCGTGCAGCGGCATGCAGCAGTGTGTGGCGTGCAGCAGTGTGCGGCGTGCAGCAGTGTGCGGCATGCAGCAGTGTGCGGCGTGCAGCATTGTGAGGCGTGCAGCAGTGTGCAGCGTGCAGCAGTGTGTGGCATGCAGCAGTGTTTTGTGTAGCATTGTGCGGCGTGCAGCAGTGTTTCGTGTAGCAGTGTGTGGCGTGCAGCAGTGTTTAGCGTGCAGCAGTGTGCGGTGAGCAGCAGTGTGCTGTGTGCAGCAGTGTGTGGCGTGCAGCAGTGTGTGGCATGCAGTGGCATGCAGCAGTGTGTGGTGTGCAGCAGTGTGTGGTGTGCAGCAGTGTGTGGCATGCATCAGTGTGTGGTGTGCAGCAGTGTTTCGTGTAGCAGTGTGCGGCGTGCAGCAGTGTGCGGCATGCAGCAGTGTGTGGCATGCAGCAGTGTGTGGTGTGCAGCAGTGTGTGGCATGCAGCAGTGTGCGGCATGCAGCAGTGTGTGCCATGCAGCAGTGTGTGGCGTGCAGCAGTGTGTGGCATGCATCAGTGTGTGGTGTGCAGCAGTGTTTCGTGTAGCAGTGTGCGGCGTGCAGCAGTGTGCGGCATGCAGCAGTGTGCGACATGCAGCAGTGTGCGGTGTGCAGCAGTGTGTGGTGTGCAGCAGTGTGTGGCATGCAGCAGTGTGCAGCGTGCAGCAGTGTGCGGCATGCAGCAGTGTGCTGCGTGCAGCAGTGTGTGGCATGCAGCAGTGTGTGGTGTTCAGCAGTGTGTGGCGTGCAGCGGCATGCAGCAGTTTGTGGCGTGCAGCAGTGTGTGGCGTGCAGGAGTGTGTGGCGTGTAGCAGTGTGCGGCGTGTAGCAGTGTGCAGCGTGCAGCAGTGTGCTGCGTGCAGCAGTGTCATGCAGCATGCAGCAGTGAGTAATGCAGCAGTGTGCAGCAGTGTGCGGCGTGCAGCAGTGTGTGCCATGCAGCAGTGTGTGGCATGCAGCAGTGTTTCATGTAGCATTGTGCGGTGTGCAGCAGTGTGTAGCATGCAGCAGTGTGTGGTGTGCAGCAGTGTTTCGTGTAGCAGTGTGCGGCGTGTAGCAGTGTGCGGCGTGCAGCAGTGTTTCGTGTAGCAGTGTGTGGCGTGCAGCAGTGTTCGGCGTGCAGCAGTGTGCGGTGAGCAGCAGTGTGCTGCGTGCAGCAGTGTGTGACGTGCAGCAGTGTGTGGCATGCAGCGGCATGCAGCAGTGTGTGGTGTGCAGCAGTGTGTAGCGTGCAGCAGTGTGTGGCGTGCAGCAGTGTATGGCGTGCAGCAGTGTATGGCGTGCAGCAGTTTGCGGCATGCAGCAGTGTGTGCCATGCAGCAGTGTGTGGCGTGCAGCAGTGTGTGGCATGCATCAGTGTGTGGTGTGCAGCAGTGTTTCGTGTAGCAGTGTGCGGCGTGCAGCAGTGTGTGGCATGCAGCAGTGTGCGGCATGCAGCAGTGTGTGCCATGCAGCAGTGTGTGGCGTGCAGCAGTGTGTGGCATGCATCAGTGTGTGGTGTGCAGCAGTGTTTCGTGTAGCAGTGTGCGGCGTGCAGCAGTGTGCGGCATGCAGCAGTGTGCGACATGCAGCAGTGTGCGGTGTGCAGCAGTGTGTGGCGTGCAGCAGTGTGTGGCATGCAGCAGTGTGGGGCGTGCAGCAGTGTGCGGCATGCAGCAGTGTGCTGCGTGCAGCAGTGTGTGGCATGCAGCAGTGTGTGGCATGCAGCAGTGTGTGGCGTGCAGCGGCATGCAGCAGTTTTTGGCATGCAGCAGTGTGTGGCATGCAGCAGTGTGTGGCGTGTAGCAGTGTGCGGCGTGCAGCAGTCTGCGGTGTACAGCAGTGTGAGGCATGCAGCAGTGTTCGGTGTGCAGCAGTGTGTGGCGTGCAGCGGCGTGCAGCAGTGTGTGGCATGCAGCAGTGTGTGGCGTGCAGCAGTGTGTGGCATGCGGCAGTGTGTGGCGTGCAGCAGTTTGTGGCGTGCAGGGGCATGCAGCAGTGTGTGGCATGCAGCAGTGTGTGGCGTGCAGCAGTGTGTTGCATGCAGCGGCATGCAGCAGTGTGTGGCGTGCAGCAGTGTGCTGCATGCAGCATTGTGTGGCGTGCAGCAGTGTCTGGCGTGCAGCAGTGTGTGGTGTGCAGCAGTGTGCGGCGTGTAGCAGTGTGCGGCGTGCAGCAGTGTTTGGCATGCAGCAGTGTTTGGCGTGCAACAGTGTGTGGCGTGCAGCGGTGTAGGAGAGTGGAATCTGACTAATGGTTGACCCCAACTTTTTTCCTGGTATTTAAGTGGTTTTTGACTAGTCTGGCTGGGATCCCGCTATCCAGGACCCCAGCCTATCTGCTTTCTCCCTAAAACTGTTGTGAGTACTCTAGGTACAAACCCAATTGGATGCTGGGCATGCCCTACCAGTCCCTTGTAGATGGTACCCTAGGTACCCAGGGCATGGGTCCCCCAGTAGGCCTACCAGGGCTGCAGCACTTATTGTGCCACCCTGGGACAGCCACCCAAACTGACACCACCAGGCCACTACTGTAGCCTGGGTAAGGTGGTGCTAGCACCCCTTACAGGGATGTAGGTACCCTATGTCCCATACCATACAACACATATACTCTCATAGGTCACCCCTATGGCAGGCCCTGGTAATCCTACAGGGCTGGGTGCTGAGGTATGTGTGAGGGGGGACCCCTACGTGAGTAGGACCTCTCTGCAACCTTCGTAAAATCGTTACTGGGTTGTTTGTAGTGTAGCCATACCATATACTCTTAACCGCATTATAAGTTGTTGCGTCATCGCTGTAACTTAGGAATGGCTACACAGAACCATATCGTGTTTGGTGTCAAACATGAAGGAATCATACCCCCAGTCCAGCCATGGGCATGGGGGCACGATTATCCCTTGCTAGGAGGGTGATATGGGAAAAGCGGTAGAATTTGGACACCAATTTAAAAGTGCACATGTACCACAAAATGGCTACTGTTCGCCACCTACACGACTCTGGCTGGCTGTTGCTGGGGAAAACCCCAGCCTCGCCATCTGGACAATAGGGCTCCTGTGGCAGGGAGGTGCCAGCACCTCCCCAGACAGGATATGTGGATTGGAACAGGGTGGGTGCATCAAATGTCCTTTCAGAGTTGCACGTAGGCAGCTGCAGAGCCCCAATTCTGCATACACCGCCTGGAACCGGTTCAGGGGCGTCCTGCCCCTCGCCCAGGCGGGAAACACACAAAGGGGAGTGGGTGTAGCCACCCTTTCCCGCCTCTACTCTGATTGGTAGGCTCTCTTTTGGACCATCCCCTAATCTTGGGGATATATGGGAATAACTTTGCCCTAGAGCCTTAGATTCGTACAGGACTTCACAGAACTGACCTTCGACGAGCTGCTGCCCAGCTGACTGAAGAAATCTCCCTTGGGATAAAGGAGTTATCCCCCTGCTTGGCAGGCACCTAAAAGACTACAAGATACCCGGTTGGAACTTCGTTGCTCTCTCGACCTTCGACGCCTTCCAGCAACCTCGAGGTGGGTCTCCAGTGCATCCCAGCGTCCTGTGAGTGTGCCCAGCAAGTCTGAGCACCCTGGACCACGTGGGTGTCGAGATCCCCGCATACCCCGAGACACCGGCCACCTCTTGTCCAGCACACGACCCCGACCAGTGGGGAAGTTGTGCTTTGGCCCATTCTTGAGCCAACCTTCAAGCAGCATTTGTGCCGACTCTCAGCTCCCTGGCCCGCTCCGGTGGCCCGTGGGAGCCCTTTTACGCACTCCATTTTGCTGCCTTCCGTGGTCCCTTGTCTCTCGACTTGTGGGCCCTGACGGAGGACAATCTTCTTTTCTAAGAGTTCCCCTGGTTGCTCCAGGCCTGCTCTACGCTTCCTGCAAAGGAGAGCACCCTCAGACCTCGTGGGTCTGCACCAGCAGCTGCTTTGTTCATCTTGCGTGGGTTGCGGTTGCCAATGCTTAGTGGATCCAATCGGGACACTAACACTGCAGCAACCCTCAGCCGACGTGGGACAGTCGCCCTCCAGAAGCTGGTCTTCCTTGAAGCCTCCCGGAGCCCGTGACTGCAGAGCCCAGCTGTACCTTCCACACCTGAAGCACCCGACATCCACGAGCTCCTTCCTGTGAGCTCCCTGGTCACTGTGCTGTGACCCAGACTCTGTCCCCTCTGCTTTCAGGTTCCTCTTTGTCTTTTCTTCAACTTTAATCTTCACGACTTCAACGACACTTCCAGCTAGCAGCAGTTTGGACTCCTTTTCCATAGAAAATCAGCCCGCGACCCGACACCAGAATCGACCTATGCACCCGGCTTCCCTGGGGCAGGTAACAGTGGTACTTTGGTACTTCCGTGGTGGTGGGCTCTCCAAAGCCTTAAGTCTCCAGCCTTAACTTTGTACTGTTGTTAGAAGTGTCCTTAGACCTTAATTATTCAACCGCGACATTCTCCATAGGCTAACATTGCGATCCTGATAGCAACTTCTCGCACTGCACACGCCTCCCGTGGGTCCCCTTTCTCTTAACTGTGGGTGGATTCTTAAGGGGCCAGCAATCCTGAATGCCCTAGGCATTGCCTGTAGAATTGTCGCGGTTCTTATACCACTATTTTAGTATATGGTTTGGTCCCCCCCTGGGGCCCATTGATTTCTGTGCTATTTATTGTGTTTATAAATGCTTGTTTAAAGTGTAACTTTGCCACTAGCCACATAAAGTGACTGTGGGATTCTGTCTAGAATAAATACATATATTTTATATATATACCTGTGTGGGCTACTCTTTCATTTGGTTATTCAAGAGGTTATTATGGTAAAACAATAAGCTTAACACTCCTTCAAGACTTAGCCTGAAGGCTGCTCTCCACAGCTACCACTAGGATAGCTTTCTTTAAAGGTTGTCTTAAACCTATCATCAATAGGAGTCGAATTGGACTGGTGCAAGGTGTCCCTATAACTAGGAACAGCATATGCCAGGCCAACTTCTCACAAGCGGCATGCAGCAGTGTGTGGCATGCAGCAGTGTGCGGCGTGCAGCAGTGTGCGGCATGCAGCAGTGTGCGGCGTGCAGCAGTGTGTGGCGTGCAGCAGTGTGTGGCATGCAGCAGTGTTTCGTGTAGCAGCGTGCGGTGTGCAGCAGTGTGTGGCATGCAGCAGTGTGCGGTGAGCAGCAGTGTGCTGTGTGCAGCAGTGTGTGGCGTGCAGCAGTGTGTGGCAGCAGTGTGTGGCGTGCAGCGGCATGCAGCAGTGTGTGGTGTGCAGCAGTGTGCTGCGTGCAGCAGTGTGCTGTGTGCAGCAGTGTGTGGCATGCAGCAGTGTGTGGCGTTGTGAGAAGTTGGCCTGGTATATGATGTTAACTAGTTAAAGTGACCACCTTGTACCATGCCAAGCAACCCTTATGGTGTTGTTGTAAGTCAACCTTTTCGGACTAGCTGCCCTAGTGGTAGCGTAGGCTAAGCAGTCTTTGAGGGGTGCAGCAGTGTGTGGCGTGCAGCGGCATGCAGCAGTTTGTGGTGTGCAGCAGTGTGTGGCGTGCAGCAGTGTGTGGCGTGTAGCAGTGTGCGGTGTGCAGCAGTGTGAGGCGTGCAGCAGTGTGTGGCTTGCAGCGGCATGCAGCAGTGTGTGGCGTGCAGCAGTGTGTGGCGTGTAGCAGTGTGCGGCGTGCAGCAGTCTGCGGTGTGCAGCAGTGTGAGGCGTGCAGCAGTGTGTGGCGTGCAGCAGTGTGTGGCTTGCAGCAGTGTGTGGCGTACAGCAGTGTGTGGCGTGTAGCAGTGTGCGGCGTGCAGCAGTGTGCAGCAGTCTGCGGCATGCAGCAGTGTGTGCTGTGCAGCAGTGTTTCGTATAGCATTGTGCGGCGTGTAGCAGTGTGCGGTGTGCAGCAGTGTGTGGCGTGCAGCAGTGTTTGGCATGCAGCAGTGTGTGGCGTGCAGCAATGTGCGGCGTGCAGCAGTGTGTGGTGTGCAGCAGTCTTTGGCGTGCAGCAGTGTGTGGCGTGCAGCGGCATGCAGCAGTGTGTGGCGTGCAGCAGTGTGCGGCGTGCAGCAGTGTGCGGCATGCAGCAGTGTGCGGCGTGCAGCATTGTGAGGCGTGCAGCAGTGTGCGGCGTGCAGCAGTGTGTGGCGTGCAGCAGAGTTTTGTGTAGCATTGTGCGGCGTGCAGCAGTGTTTCGTGTAGCAGTGTGTGGCGTGCAGCAGTGTTTGGCGTGCAGCAGTGTGCGGTGAGCAGCAGTGTGCTGTGTGCAGCAGTGTGTGGCGTGCAGCAGTGTGTGGCGTGCAGTGGCATGCAGCAGTGTGTGGTGTGCAGCAGTGTGTGGCGTGCAGCAGTGTGTGGCATGCATCAGTGTGTGGTGTGCAGCAGTGTTTCGTGTAGCAGTGTGCGGCGTGCAGCAGTGTGCGGCATGCAGCAGTGTGTGACATGCAGCAGTGTGTGGCGTGCAGCAGTGTGTGGCTTGCAGCGGCATGCAGCAGTGTGTGGCATGCAGCAGTGTGTGGCGTGCAGCAGTGTGTGGCATGCAGCAGTGTGTGCCATGCAGCAGTGTGTGGCATGCAGCAGTGTGTGGCATGCATCAGTGTGTGGTGTGCAGCAGTGTTTCGTGTAGCAGTGTGCGGCGTGCAGCAGTGTGCGGCATGCAGCAGTGTGCAACATTGTAGGAGAGTAGGGTCTGCTATCCTATGGTCACCCCAAATTTTTGCTTTTTGCTTCACTGGTTTTTGACATATTGAGGCTGTGGGCCTGCCAATCAGACCCCCAGCCTGCTGTTCTCTCTACTAAATTAAAACTATGCACCCTAGGTGCATAACCAATTGGAAGTGGATCACCCTGTCAGCCCCTGTACCAGTGTACACTAGGTACCCAGGGCATTGGTGTACCCAAGGCCTGCCAGGGGCTGAAGCATGTATTATGCCACCCCAGGCTTGGCCTAACAATCTGACACAACTGGCTGATCACTCAGCTGGGGTAAGTTGGTGTAATCACCTCTTACTTAGGTGTAGTATACCTATACCTAACCTTAAATGGGACACCTGGTAACCTATAAGTCACTCCTATGGCAGTCCTGAAGGCAGAGTGCTTGGTTCCATGTGAGATGGTGCTCTGGCATGAGCTGAGCCTGTCTGCAGTGGTCGGAACAACTTCCTTCTACTGTTTCCAGATATCGTCATACCATATACTCTTAAGTGCATTATGAACCTCGCGGTTAAATGCTATCTTTGGTTTGGCTTTATCAAAACATGTCGAGTAAGGTGTCATATGAATTGGAATACTAACCCCTCGCCAATTCTGGCGACGGGGTTAGCATTCCACCCTTCTAGAGGGACACGACATGTACAGTACCTGAAACCCGGGTAAAATCAGACATAGCCTCAGCTCCACAAAATGGATGCTGCCACCACAGACACAAGTCTGCCCTCCTGCTGCGGGGAGTCCTTCCAGCTTGGGAGGTGTGGACAAAGGGTTTCCTGCCAGGGGAGGTGCATGCACCACCCCAGACAGGATTTTGTGTATTGGTCAGGTAGGGCTTGAAAGAAACCAGACATGCCTGTGGCTCACAAGGAGCCTCGGTGCATATGCCAGTTCAAACCGGTCCTGGGACACACCAGCCCCGGGCCTGGGGCGAGCTGGACAAAGGATTGGGGGTGTAACCACCCCCTTCATGGTCCCACCCATAGGGAGGGACCTAGCAGGTAGTCCGGCCCCTAGAATCCGCTTAAAGGTAGGAGCTGTGTCCTAAGACTTCAGACATCCTGGAATCAACTTAACACTAAGAAGAAGACGGGAACTTCGACGCTCTGCTGCACAGAGGACTGAAGCCAATCTCCCCTGTGGTCAGGGAGTGACCACCTTGCTAACGCAAGCACCATCCAGCGAATCAACGTCTGCTTTGCCGCCGCCTCCTGCCGGAGCCCGAGCCCAGAGACTTACAAGACCTGGACCTCCAGACCTCTCACCGCCCGATCCACAGTCCCTGAAAAGAGGAGACCCGTGGAGGCACCGAGACACGTGGAGCCAGCCATCTTGAAACGACCACGACAAGCTGACAAGTGCAACAACCGAGGCTCCCTCCAAGTTGTGCTTTGGGATCTGAGAAGCCCAACACCCGAGCAGCATCTGCACCAAAGGTGAGCCCTCCAGCATCTCCACGATCTGCGTGGGGCCCTTCTGCATTTTGCCACTCGACACGCCTAACCGGTTGCTGGCCCGCTGGCTAGTAGCCATCTTGGCGATGAACTCTAGGAAATACACCGCTGGTCTGGTTGCTCCAGACTGGCCCTTGCTCCCCTCCAAAGGAGCAGTCCTTCTGACCTTGCTGGTCAGAACCATCAGCTTATTTCATCTCCTACAACAATTGCTTTTGCCACGGCTTGTTTGCTTCGATCAAGTCGCCGACACCGCCGACAGCGAGAGCCTGCGTGGGACAGCTCGTGAACCGACTCCTGGACGTCGTCGATCTCCAGGGACCACGTGGCTGCAGAGACAAGCTACACCTTTCTTCCTGTTTGCACTCGACATTGCCTGGTACCCACCTGGTGCCACGCCGGTCACTGGCTAGTGGCTGTGAACACTGTCCCCTCTGCTTACAGGTCTTCAACATCTCCGATCCACTCTTGGATCCACTGCATCTCTCCCGGACCGACCGCCTGCAGCATCTTTGTCTTCAAGCTCCACGGAACAGATAGAAGAAACCCGACGCACTTCGAGGCCTATGCACCCGCTTCCTGTGGGTGAGGTAAAGCTGGCACACCTGTGCCCAAGTGTAGTAATACATCTCTAGTGCCTGTGTTCCAAATCTTGAGTTCCTAGTCCATCCGGAAGATCCTCTTTGCAGTAACTTTGTACTTTTTACGCACCCATTGAAACCTATGGGAGCACGCGTGTGACTATTTGCTCTGCACACGCCACCCGTGGACCTCCTGGTCACTAACTGAAGTTAGCTCCTTGTAGGCCCAGCGATTCTAGAGGCCCTAGGCCTTTTCCCCTTTTTTGTTCGTGGTACTTATACCACTATTTTAGTATATGGTTTGAGCGGCCACCAGGGCCTATCCATATAAAGTGCAACTTCTGTGTATTCTACTGTAATCTTGTTTGACGATTTGTGCTCCTGTGCTCATAAAGAGACTAGGGGTTACTTTGAGAAATAAATACATATATATTTTGAATATATATCTGTGTGGTGTCCTTTCATTGGTATAAAAGGGGGTTGCATTTGGTAAAACAGCTGGCTTAACACGCTTCACGAGTTTAGCCTCAAAGACTGCTTAGCCTACGCTACCACTAGGGCAGCTAGTCCGAAAAGGTTGACTTACAACCACACCATAAGGGTTGCTTGGCATGGTACAAGGTGATCACTTTAACTAGTGAGCATCATATACCAGGCCAACTTCTCACATTGGTGAGCAGCGGTTGGATTTGAGCTTGCTGTGTTTTACCATTGTAATCTCTTGGTTACCAATTGAAAGATCACATAGGTACCTGTAGGTACATATAAAACAAGATTAGAAATACATAAGTTCTACTGAACTTAGTTGTTGTAGAGCAAAGGGAGTAGCACACCCTGACTACAACTACTAGATAGGTTTAGTAGGTAAACACAAGTGTAGGTAGATTGCAACACATCCACCCACACTTAAGAGCAATGGCCGGGGCAGAGGGGTCCACTGTACCCATCTCTGTTGAGAGTGACCCCCAGAGGGCACCATCCAGCTTTGCTACCCTTAATCAGAATGAGCTCAGGCATTTGGCAACTCTTAGAGGCCTTAAACAGCCCAAGAACCCTACCTCTGCTGAGCTCAGAGAACTCTTACAGAATGATGAGAATCAGAGAGAACTCAAGAAAGCTTCCCAGTTAGCCCCCTTAGGGTCAGGAACAGGAGGCCCCCCTTCTGAAGATGCTACAGAGGTACCCAGTTCCAATAGCCATCCCTTAGATGAGAATCATACTACAGGGGAGGAAAGTGGTGAGGATACAGAAAGTAGTGATGATGAAGGGAGAACTAGCCCAGTGCCAAGTATTATACTTGGCCCAGCTAAACTAAGGCTATTGGGGACTGACAATGGGTTTACCCCATTGGATCTCCCCAGTGGACTTAACACAGGGCTTGGGAGGCAAAGGAATCGCTCAGGTGACTCCAATGCTTCTCATGGCTCTAGAGGCTCTCAAGGTCACTCCAGGAAAAGGATGACCACCCCTCAGAGGAGGGAACATGAGGCCAGAATGCAGGAAGCCCAGCTGAGGATCAGGAAGCAGGAGCTAGAAGTAGCCCTGATGGAAGAAAAACTGAACAAGGCTAGGCAACCTAGAGAGAGTGGGTCTATACCCACTGGTGGCAGCATTGTCCCTAAGGACAAAGATAGGGTCTTTGATAATAGGAACCTGTCTAAGGTTGTGCCCCCCTACAAAAGTGGGGATGACATCCACAAATGGATAACTGCTCTTGAGAGAGCCTGCAAAGTACAGCAGGTTCCTGAAGACCAGTGGGCAGCAATCCTCTGGCTCTCCTTTGAAGGAAGAGGCAGAGACAGACTCCTCACTGTTAGAGAAGAGGATGTCAGAAATTACAGAGTTCTGAAGAGTGTTCTGGTAGATGGGTTAGGCTTAACCACTGAACAGTACAGGTTAATGTTCAGAGACACCCAAAAGACACAGACTCAGGACTGGTCTGAATATGTTGAATGTGCCACTAAGGCTTTGGAGGGTTGGTTGCTGGGAAGTAAGGTATCTGATTTTACAGGATTGTATAATTTGATGATGAGAGAACAGATTTTAAATAACTGTCAAAACCAGCAACTGCATCAACACTTGGTTGACTCTGATCTGACCTCTCCCCAAGAATTGGGAAAGAAGGCAGACAAATGGGTCAGAACCAGGGTTAAGCAAAAGAACCAGAACCAGGGCCAAGGGGGTGATCAGAAGAAAACAGACCAAAAGAGTGGAGATCAGAAATCTAAAGACCAGAAGTCTTCAACAGGGCCCCAAACTACTGCTAAGGAGGGTGGGTCCCAACAACAGTCCAAAAAGAAGAAAGAAGGTCAAAAGAAACCCTGGTGCAATCATTGCAAAAATACAACTCACTGGACTAGTGATTGCAAAAAGGGTGGAGCCCCCAACACTGTTGCCCCTAAGGCACTTGCTCCCAGTACTACTGTTAGCAGTGTTGGTCCCCAGACAAAGGGTGTAGTGGGAATCACTATGGGAACTGAAGGAGATTCTGACTTAGACAGAACCCTGACACAGGCAGTCTTGATCTGTGATGGGGACATTGATTTGTCCCTGACTGTGAGCCCCAGTAACCTGGGCAAGTACAGACAGACTCCTTTAATTAATGACAAAGTGGCTCAAGCCTACAGGGACACATGTGCCAGTGTCACTATGGTGACACCAGGCTTTGTGGACCCTGGACAGTACATACCAGGTGAGAACTACCTGGTGACCAATGCCAGCAATGCCACTACTTCACATAGTGTGGCAGTTGTTAACTTCTCATGGGGAGGGGTAACTGGCCTCAAAAGGGTTGTGGTTAGTGCAGACCTCCCAGTAGAATGTTTGTTGGGCAATGACCTAGAGAGTTCTCTATGGTCAGAAGTGGAGTACAGGACTCATGCAGAGATGTTAGGTATATCATCACATGTCCTTGCTGTGACCAGGTCACAGGCCAAAAAGTGCCTCACTGAACCTCAGGTCTTGGATCCTGGAACAATGGACCAAGCACCTACCAAGAAGAAGAACAGGAGGGTCAAGGCTGTGCCTTCCCCCCTGCCTCAGAGTGATGATCAGCCTTCCCAGGAAGCTGATCTAGAGGACCCTGAAGGAACTGTCCCTGAAGAGCTTGAACCTGATCAGGTTGAGTTTCTGGGGACAGGGGGACCTTCAAGGGCTGACTTGAGGCAGGCTCTGTTATCCTGTCCCTCTCTTGAACCCCTCAGACAGCTGGCTGCTGCTGAGGCTGCTGGGAATGCTCAAGGTACCCATAAAGTGTATTGGGATGAAGGGCTCCTTTATTCAGAGGCTAGAGACCCCAAGCCTGGTGCTACCAGGAGGTTGGTTATACCTCTGCAATTTAGGGGCTTCCTTCTTACCTTGGCCCATGATATTCCTTTAGCAGGACACTTAGGCCAGAACAAGACTTGGGACAGGCTTGTCCCTCACTTTCACTGGCCTCATATGAATGAAGATACAAAGGAGTTTTGTCGCTCCTGTGTTACCTGCCAAGCCAGTGGCAAATCAGGTGGCACAACAAAGGCCCCCCTAATACCACTACCTGTGGTGGGGGTCCCCTTTGAAAGAGTGGGAATAGACATAGTGGGTCCCATAGATCCTCCCACTGCATCTGGGCACAGATTTATACTGGTGGTAGTGGATCATGCCACCAGGTATCCAGAGGCAATTCCCCTTAGGACCACTACAGCTCCTGTGGTGGCCAGGGCCCTGCTGGGAGTATTCTCCAGAGTGGGGTTTCCTAAGGAGGTAGTATCTGACAGAGGTACCAACTTTATGTCAGGATACTTGACAGCTATGTGGAAGGAATGTGGTGTCAACTACAAGTTCACCACCCCTTATCACCCACAATGCAATGGGCTTGTTGAGAGATTCAACAAGACCCTAAAGGGTATGATCAAAGGATTACCTGAAAAGCTCAGGAGAAGATGGGACATCCTTCTACCCTGCCTTCTGTTTGCTTACAGAGAGGTCCCACAAAAAGGAGTTGGCTACAGCCCCTTTGAATTGTTGTTTGGGCACCCTGTGAGAGGCCCACTGTGTTTGGTGAAGGAAGGATGGGAGTTACCTCTCAAAAAGCCCAAGCTAGACATAGTGGACTATGTACTTGGTCTCCGCTCCAGGATGGCTGAGTATATGGAGAAGGCATCCAAAAACCTTGAGGCAAGCCAGGCCTTACAGAAAGCTTGGCATGACCAAAAGGCTGTCTTGGTTGAGTTTCAGCCAGGACAGAAGGTATGGGTGTTGGAGCCAGTGGCCCCAGCAGCACTCCAAGACAAATGGTCTGGACCCCATACAATCCTGGAAAAGAAGGGAGAGGTCACCTACTTGGTCGACCTAGGAACTCCCAGGAGTCCCCACAGGGTACTCCATGTTAACAGGCTTAAAGCATATGTTGACAGGGCAGACATGGGCTTGCTCATGGCTACAGATGAGGGACAGGAGGAAGAGAGTGACCCTCTCCCAGACCTGTTGTCTCAGAACCCTGAAGATGGCTCAGTGGAAGGAGTGACCCTTGGAGGCAACCTCACTGCCCATCAGCAGACTGAATGTAGACAGGTTCTACAATCATTTTCACATATGTTTTCCTTGATACCTAGTCAAACTGACTGGTGTACCCATGTGGTGGACACTGGTGACAGTCTGCCTGTAAAGAACAAGCTTTACAGACAACCTGACCACGTCAGGGACTGTATAAAGGCTGAGGTACATAAAATGCTGGAATTAGGTGTCATTGAACCCTCAGAGAGCCCCTGGGCTAGCCCAGTGGTTCTGGTCCCCAAACCTCGAACCAAAGATGGCAAGAGAGAGATGAGGTTCTGTGTGGACTACAGGGGTCTCAATGCTGTCACCAGGACAGATGCACACCCTATTCCAAGGGCAGATGAGCTCATAGACAAACTAGCTTCTGCAAAGTTTTTGAGCACATTTGACTTAACAGCTGGCTATTGGCAAATCAGATTAGCTGAGGAGTCTAAGGCCAAAACAGCATTCTCAACCCCAGGTGGGCACTACCAGTTTGTGGTGATGCCCTTTGGTCTGAAGAATGCACCTGCCACCTTCCAAAGGCTGGTGAACCAAGTCCTTACTGGGTTGGATGACTTTTGCGCAGCATATCTTGATGACATTGCTGTCTTTAGCTCCACCTGGGAGGATCACCTGATCCACCTGAAGAAGGCTCTTGAGGCTCTGCAAAGGGCAGGCCTCACTATCAAGGCTACTAAGTGCCAGATAGGGCAGAGTAAGGTTGTATATTTGGGCCACCTTGTGGGTGGAGGCCAAGTTCAACCACTGGAGAGTAAGATACAATCCATCAAGGACTGGTCCCCTCCAACCACCCAGACTCAAGTTCGAGCTTTCTTGGGCTTGACTGGGTACTACAGGAAGTTTGTTAAGAACTATGGGTCCATTGTGACTCCTCTTAATGATCTGACATCCAAGAAGATGCCCAAAAAGGTTCAGTGGACAGTAAGCTGTCAAAAGGCATTTGATGACCTGAAGGAGGCCATGTGCTCTGCACCTATCCTGAAAAGTCCTGACTACTACAAAGAGTTTATTGTCCAAACAGATGCTTCTGAGTTGGGTGTGGGAGCTGTGCTGTCACAACTTAATGTAGATGGTCAAGACCAACCCATTGCTTTTATTAGCAGAAGGTTGACCCCCAGAGAGAAGAATTGGTCAGCTATTGAGAGGGAGGCCTTTGCTGTGGTGTGGGCCCTGAAGAAGCTGAGGCCATACTTGTTTGGCACTCACTTCAAGATTCAGACCGACCATAAGCCCCTCTTGTGGCTAAATCAGATGAAGGGTGAAAACCCCAAACTGCTTAGGTGGTCCATTTCCCTACAGGGGATGGACTTTACAGTGGAGCACCGGCCAGGTACTGACCATGGGAATGCAGATGGTCTCTCCAGGTACTTCCACTTAGGACATGAAGACGAGACTGGTCAAGGCTAGTTTAATGTCCCAGCGTTTGGGGGGGGTTGTGTAGGAGAGTAGGGTCTGCTATCCTATGGTCACCCCAAATTTTTGCTTTTTGCTTCACTGGTTTTTGACATATTGAGGCTGTGGGCCTGCCAATCAGACCCCCAGCCTGCTGTTCTCTCTACTAAATTAAAACTATGCACCCTAGGTGCATAACCAATTGGAAGTGGATCACCCTGTCAGCCCCTGTACCAGTGTACACTAGGTACCCAGGGCATTGGTGTACCCAAGGCCTGCCAGGGGCTGAAGCATATATTATGCCACCCCAGGCTTGGCCTAACAATCTGACACAACTGGCTGATCACTCAGCTGGGGTAAGTTGGTGTAATCACCTCTTACTTAGGTGTAGTATACCTATACCTAACCTTAAATGGAACACCTGGTAACCTATAAGTCACTCCTATGGCAGGCCTTAACAATCCTGAAGGCAGAGTGCTTGGTTCCATGTGAGATGGTGCTCTGGCATGAGCTGAGCCTGTCTGCAGTGGTCGGAACAACTTCCTTCTACTGTTTCCAGATATCGTCATACCATATACTCTTAAGTGCATTATGAACCTCGCGGTTAAATGCTATCTTTGGTTTGGCTTTATCAAAACATGTCGAGTAAGGTGTCATACGAATTGGAATACTAACCCCTCGCCAATTCTGGCGACGGGGTTAGCATTCCACCCTTCTAGAGGGACACGACATGTACAGTACCTGAAACCCGGGTAAAATCAGACATAGCCTCAGCTCCACAAAATGGATGCTGCCACCACAGACACAAGTCTGCCCTCCTGCTGCGGGGAGTCCTTCCAGCTTGGGAGGTGTGGACAAAGGGTTTCCTGCCAGGGGAGGTGCATGCACCACCCCAGACAGGATTTTGTGTATTGGTCAGGTAGGGCTTGAAAGAAACCAGACATGCCTGTGGCTCACAAGGAGCCTCGGTGCATATGCCAGTTCAAACCGGTCCTGGGGCACACCAGTCCCGGGCCTGGGGCGAGCTGGACAAAGGATTGGGGGTGTAACCACCCCCCTTCCTGGTCCCACCCATAGGGAGGGACCTAGCAGGTAGTCCGGCCCCTAGAATCCGCTTAAAGGTAGGAGCTGTGTCCTAAGACTTCAGACATCCTGGAATCAACTTAACACTAAGAAGAAGACGGGAACTTCGACGCTCTGCTGCACAGAGGACTGAAGCCAATCTCCCCTGTGGTCAGGGAGTGACCACCTTGCTAACGCAAGCACCATCCAGCGAATCAACGTCTGCTTTGCCGCCGCCTCCCGCCGGAGCCCGAGCCCAGAGACTGACAAGACCTGGACCTCCAGACCTCTCACCGCCCGATCCACAGTCCCTGAAAAGAGGAGACCCGTGGAGGCACCGAGACACGTGGAGCCAGCCATCTTGAAACAACCACGACAAGCTGACAAGTGCAACAACCGAGGCTCCCTCCAAGTTGTGCTTTGGGATCTGAGAAGCCCAACACCCGAGCAGCATGTGCACCAAAGGTGAGCCCTCCAGCATCTCCACGATCTGCGTGGGGCCCTTCTGCATTTTGCCACTCGACGCGCCTAACCGGTTGCTGGCCTGCTGGCTAGTAGCCATCTTGGCGACGAACTCTACGAAATACACCGCTGGTCTGGTTGCTCCAGACTGGCCCTTGCAGTGTGTGGCGTGCAGCGGCATGCAGCAGTTTTTGGCATCCAGCAGTGTGTGGCATGCAGCAGTGTGCGGCGTGCAGCAGTCTGCGGTGTGCAGCAGTCTGCGGTGTGCAGCAGTGTGAGGCATGCAGCAGTGTGCGGTGTGCAGCAGTGTGTGGCGTGCAGCGGCGTGCAGCAGTGTGTGGCATGCAGCAGTGTGTGGCGTGCAGCAGTGTGCGGCATGCAGCAGTGTGTGGCGTGCAGCAGTTTGTGGCGTGCAGGGGCATGCAGCAGTGTGTGGCATGCAGCAGTGTGTGGCGTGCAGCAGTGTGTTGCATGCAGCGGCATGCAGCAGTGTGTGGCGTGCAGCAGTGTGCTGCATGCAGCAGTGTGTGGCGTGCAGTGGCATGCAGCAGTGTGCGGCGTGCAGCAGTCTGCGGTGTGCAGCAGTGTGCGGCGTGCAGCAGTGTGTGGCATGCAGCAGTGTTTGGCGTGCAACAGTGTGTGGCGTGCAGCGGCATGCAGCAGTGTGCGGCATGCAGCAGTGTGCGGCGTGCAGCAGTGTGCGGCATGCAGCAGTGTGCGGCGTGCAGCAGTGTGTGGCGTGCAGCAGTGTGTGGCATGCAGCAGTGTGCGGCGTGCAGCAGTGTGCGGCATGCAGCAGTGTGCTGCGTGCAGCAGTGTGTGGCATGCAGCAGTGTGTGGCGTGCAGCAGTGTGTGGCGTGCAGCGGCATGCAGCAGTTTGTGGCATGCAGCAGTGTGTGGCGTGCAGGAGTGTGTGGCGTGTAGCAGTGTGCGGCGTGTAGCAGTGTGCAGCGTGCAGCAGTGTGCTGCATGCAGCAGTGTCATGCAGCATGCAGCAGTGAGTAATGCAGCAGTGTGCAGCAGTGTGCGGTGTGCAGCAGTGTGTGCCATGCAGCAGTGTGTGGCGTGCAGCAGTGTTTCGTGTAGCATTGTGCGGTGTGCAGCAGTGTGTAGCATGCAGCTGTGTGTTGTGT